>NC_138661.1:1200000-2400000 GCF_964273445.1 Streptopelia decaocto
GCAGGGTTACGGAGCGTCAGGATTACAGTTCTGATAGCCAGCCTGTTGCTAAGCATGACAAACCTTCAGTTGCCGTCATCTTTGTCTCATTCTTTTGCATCCTGACCCAAAGGGAAAACAAAATCATGTCAGACAGTAGCCTGAGATTATGAAGCAGAATATTCCGAATCAGTCAGATATCTCTGGTTTTAGGAAGTTTCAGCTTTGTGATCCAGTTGTTGCTTTTGGAATGGTGACATCAGTAACAGTATTTTTTTGCAGCTTCTTTTTTTTCCTGTGTGTATTTGGATCTTTGTGCTCTCTGATAGTTTCTGATCTGCCATTCCGTTTTGGTTGCTTTTTATTTTATTTCTGTCTTAGATGCTGGATTGTCAGAATGCACTTTAAAGGACTGCAACTTTGTTTCCTCATTTCAGCTTCTGTTCGTTTGTAACATGTCCAAATGCATTGAATCAAATTACTTTCTTCTTCTCCTTCCATCACCTTCCTCTTTCCTCCCTCTGTGCCTGGGTCTTCTTTCCTAGAACAACATCATTCTATCCTATTGCCTTTTCGTTTCAAATTCCGTATTCTGTGCTGCAGTTACTCTAAGTTTTGTGTTCAGTACTCTCCTGTCTTCTTTTGATAGCACGGATTTTGCTGTCACATTAATCCCATCAGATATGCTTTTCCTTGCAATGTTGGTCAGACACGTCTCTTAATATTAATGACGGGTAACTCATGTACAAGTGTTTGGTTCTGTGTTTTTCTGTCTGTGCACATAAGTCTCAGAACTGAGCAGGTATGAACCGTGAGTCTTTACTGTTATAAATACGTAATTATGGTCTGGTCACAAAGTTGGAGGCTTTCTGGTAGCTTAAGGAATGTAGTAAGATCCAGCTTGTGTCTTCTTAGCTCGTGCATCTCCCACCCAAATGCACTGGGCAGGTGGCAGAAAGAGTGAGACACTGTGATTTCATTTATTTGCCTCATTATTCACTGTGTCACAATGTCTATTTGAGCAATAACCCCAAACCTGTATTTCTACCCTTACTCCCTGTTTCTTGGAAGTAAACTCTAAATTCACACGTACACAAGTAGCAACACCCTAAATTCTGGTTTTGGACTCCGACACACCCGTGTCCTGATTTCTCCCTCCTCCAGACAAGAATTTGTCATGAGTCTGTCAATAAAAACTTGAGTACTCATTAAGCTCCCAAACTTAATTGCGTATATCTTTGCACCATCAGAAGGCTCTGAACGAAAAGCCTCAGTCATTACGTGAGCGGTGGAAAATACACTCGTGCAGGCGTGCAGCATCTCTAGGGGCCAAGCAGGAGCCAAGCAAGGCCCTGGACCCGGCTCTGCTTTGTCCCAGCTCCGCGTTACTGCGCTACTCTGGATCATTAGCCACTGTGCTCATGCCTGTTCAGCTTCTGAAACCAATAACTGATTCGACAAAGCATTTTCCTTGAAAAGCCCTGCACTTGAGGTGGAAGAGCATTAATTAGAAGTCATTAGCCATATTGGGGACACCGCCATCTCTTTTTTCCCCACTTGAAATGAAAGCTCTCCTGTAAGAATTTCCAGGAGCAGTGCCAAGGTGCCTGTGACACTCGGAGCCGGGTCTGACTAGTGAGGAGCCGGGCTGCGCTGGAGCTCAGGCCATGGAGCGCCCAGCCCTGCGCGGGGAGCGCTCTGCCCGGCCCTGCATGGGGAGCGCTCTGCACGGGGAGCGCTCTGCCCGGCCCTGTGCGGGGAGCGCTCTGCATGGGGAGCGCTCTGCCCGGCCCTGCGCGGGGAGCGCTCTGCCCGGCCCTGCATGGGGAGCGCTCTGCATGGGGAGCGCTCTGCCCGGCCCTGCGCGGGGAGCGCTCTGCATGGGGAGCGCTCTGCCCGGCCCTGCGCGGGGAGCGCTCTGCATGGGGAGCGCTCTGCCCGGCCCTGCGCGGGGAGCGCTCTGCATGGGGAGCGCTCTGCCCGGCCCTGCGCGGGGAGCGCTCTGCATGGGGAGCGCTCTGCCCGGCCCTGCGCGGGGAGCGCTCTGCCCGGCCCTGCGCGGGGAGCGCTCTGCCCGGCCCTGCAGAGATGCTGGCTCAGCATAACGAGCTTCTCCCAGCTAATCTTCCACTCTGGATTACTTGTCGGATTGCTTATGGGCTGCTCATGTCTTCGGTTTTCTGAGTCTGGCTTTGGAGATGGTCAAGGGGGTAACGGCAGCAGTAGAATATTTTTTGCAGTGCAGGGACAAGTGCTACTGAGCATTATTGTTATTAAAGTCATGAGAATATGCTAAAAATAGATATAGTGTAATGTTGTTTAGAGTAAAGTTAGCAAGGAGAACCATATGAACTCGTGTAAGTAAGGGATATCCAGCCTGCGCTTATTCCAAGGTGTGCTGTCAGTCTGCTGGAGCTGCTTGGTGCTGGAGCTACAGGCGCAGCATGGAACTGGTGTTGAGCACCGAGTGACTGTTCCTTGTGTGTTCAGGGAAATGTCTTTCTGTGCATCCAGGCTTGAGTATTTGAATTCCTTGTCTAACCTTTGAATGAGATAAAGGTGGTTTGTGGAGAATTGTCTAAAAGAGGAGATCTTGATCTGTGGGAATGTGTTTGATTTCCTCTGGGGGCTGTGGCTGGCAACGCGTGCGAGCTATGCCGGCTTCGCTTATTCGGTATCTGCTTTTAGAGAGTCTCTTTTTTTAACATGCTGGGGTTTCACTCTGTAACAGGCACGTTGCTTTAGTGTTTGAGTGGGATAAAGAGAAGCTGACTGTCCAGGCTCACGTGTGGCTCACATCGCCCGTGCTCATGAAGGCAGATACCTTCATATTTTTAACAAAAGAAGAAAAAAGGTTGAGCACCCAGAAGAGAAAATCCATGATAGAATAACATAAGAAATGTGGGTTGGGTCAAAAGCATCTTACTAAGAAACAGTAATTATTTTTCCTTTTTTGTTGAAGAGGCAGAAGTTATCTTTGCTATTGAAATGGGAGACAACCTGCCGTAGCAAATCACAGAAAGCCAGTGTACAGCTGCTTTATTCCAGTGACAGCGGGTTGTTCCTGTAGTGCGAACCTCAGCTGACTCGGGGTGTTTAAGCAGCAGATTTAACAGTCACATTGGAGACCCTTTGGAAGAATGCATCTTAAAGTTCATTTCAATGCACTTGCCATCAAACCCGAGCTTTTCCAAGTACCATTAGTAGCGGTACCTCAGATATAAGGTATTCTCACCATAGTTGCTGTACATTCTCCTAAATTAGAACACTGCTTTGATGCTGAACCGGAATGGTTGGAGCAGGTGCCTAAGGGAGCGTTTTCTGGGAGGTTGGTGTTAATAGGCTGAGCGGCTCCTAAGTGCCAGTTTCTCTGCAGTGTACTTGGACAAAACCTTCCCATTAAGTGAGATGAGAGCTGTGAATGTGTGGCTTGTGGGATGACCTACCCACAATATTTTATTGGTAATTATTTTAAAATCTGGCTCCTTAAGCAGGTGAAGGCACGACCGAAAGCACCTCTGCCGGTGCTGCGGATACCAGAGTGATGATCTTCTCGTCGTTTCGAGACAGCGTGCAGGAAATCGCGGAGATGCTGTCGCGGCTCAGCCCGCTTGTCAGAGCAATGACGTTCGTTGGCCACTCCACGGGAAAGAGCACAAAGGGCTTCACGCAAAAGGAACAACTCGAGGTAAAGAAGAGATGAGATCTGCACTAGGAAATAGTGATTGAAAGTATGAATTGTGTAAATAATTACATGAGTATCAACACAGTGACAGAAAGTTAATGCCGTTAGTAAATTCCTATGTAGTTCAGTTGCTTTCACAGTATCTAAAATTATACAAACTCAGAACGCACAAGTTGAAATATTTTATGTATTTACATTATTTGAACAACTGCTAAATTTATTTATATATTTGAAAGTCTGCGGAAATATTCAAATACTTGCTTAGGGGATTCTTCTTTTTCTTGTAGGTAGAAAAATAAGATATATCCTTAAGTTTTGATTTAGCAAAGTTTAAAAAAAAATGAATTGCAAAGTTGGGAAGATCAGTTTTAGAAGAATGCCGTGGTTGGAGGCAGAATAAGGTGTGCTTTTTTCCCTTTATTTTAGAATTGAAGAACTGATGTGTTGATTTTGATAACAATAGCGTGTGGTTTTTGATCATCTTCTGTCTGAACCTGGAAAAACTGCCAAGTGTGCGGTAGGGGCCTTCTGGCTGACCTGTTACCTCTGATTTGAATCCTTTACTCAGGTGGTGAAACGCTTCCGTGAGGGCGGGTATAACACCCTGGTGTCCACCTGCGTCGGGGAGGAAGGTCTGGACATCGGGGAGGTGGATCTCATCATCTGCTTCGACGCCCAGAAGAGCCCAGTGCGGCTGGTGCAGAGGATGGGCCGCACGGGCCGCAGGCGCCAGGGCCGCATCGTCCTCATCCTCGCCCAGGGCCGTGAGGAGCGGGTGAGCACGAGTTCGTTTCTCCCTCCTGTCCTGGGTTTGTTACAAACAAGTTTCTCTTTTAGTGAATGTGCCTGTCAGCTAAAGCTTCATATCCGCTGCATTTTCCTGAAAGCCAGATCCATGTTTGGTAGACACAGCAATGGAATGCGAGGTCATTGATAAGGATGGATGGACATCTCGGGAGAGGGGCAACGAGAAACAGGTGACCAAAAACTGACCAACCCAGTATAACATCCCATTCACCTGATACTTCATAGAAAAGGGGGAGATCACGAGGATCTCGTCCCTTTTCCCTATGGTGACATTAGCAGAGGACCTTGCGAGTCGTCCCTGTGAACCGAGGCCAGGGACAGACTGAATCCAGCTCCGGTTGGCTGCAGAGTCCAGTCCAGGACTTCGGCTGCCGGCTCTGCAGTTGCCGGGACTTTCCAGATTGGTTTGGTAGAGTTTGTATTATTTTCTCTATTTTATCAGCAGCGTTAGTAAGGACAAGGGGTAATGGGTTTAAGCTGGAACATAAGAGGTTCCACTTAAACTTGAGAAGAAACTTCTTCCTGGTGAGGGTGGCAGAGCCTGGCCCAGGCTGCCCAGGGAGGTTGTGGAGTCTCCTTCTGTGCAGACATTCCAACCCCCTGGACACCTTCCTGTGTAACCTCAGCTGGGTGTTCCTGCTCCATGGGGGGATTGCACTGGATGAGCTTTCCAGGGCCCTTCCAATCTCTAGCATTCTATGGTGATTCTATGATTAGTAGAACATTTTTAGTGTTCCCAGCTCTCTTCTCTCTGTCCTTCTTTCCCTCCCGATCGCCTGTCCTGAGTGGGAAGGGGGGTTAACAATACAGCTGCCATGGTTTTATTGTCATCGCGCAATCAAACCTCAACACCTCCGAAAAAAAAGTGACTCGTTTAGTCCATTCCAGGAAACCATAGACTGTGCATTAAAATCACAGCGATCCTGAGCACTCCTGGCCCTGTGGGAGACTAGAATAGCCCACAATATTCTAGAAATACATGCGCTTTCTCAACGCGAAGGGCTTCAAGCCTCTGTTCTTAATAATGCTTATTTTGTAAATGATGAAGAGGGACTCGGCAAACCCAGGTGCGGAAGGTGGTGTGGAAGAGCGAGGGCCAGAGCCCCGGGCTGCTGACGACACCGCGCCTGCCCGCGCGCTCTTAGCGCGAGCAGACTTGCGTGTGAGGTCTGAAGAGATCAGCTTAAGTGGAAATCTACTTTTGCTAAATTCCTGAACCTCAGCACTCAACGCACAGTGTAATTAATTAATCTGAGCGCAGGCTGCCCCTTGGGAAAGCATAGGGGCAGTGGCAGCCTAAGCCGTGCGCTGGGAGCCGGGGCGGCCGTGCGGGCAGGGGGGGCAGAGCCGGCCCCCTCGGTATCGCTCCTGCCTGGGACTGCTTGCGGAATAATAGGAAACTGCACCTTTCCTGTTTCAGCGCGCACCCCTGTTTGAATGCAGGGCATTTTTAGGGCTACCTCACTGTTCTGGCTGAAAGTTGATTTTGTTCTTCCCTACTTTTGTTTGGTTCTGAGCTGGATCGGTTTTCATGACAGAGAAGCCTGAGACAGGTGTAAGCTAACTGTAAGCCCAAAATTATAGAGTCTTGCTATTATTTCGTTTATTCCAGTTTCTGGTTTAAATCTGTAGGTAGCAGGGATTTAATTCAAAATGAGAGCCCCAAGATTCCTACCTGGGGAAAAACCTGCTTTGAAGGAATGAGTTCAAAGTGATAAAGTGAATGGTATTTGTAAACGGCTATTTTCTCGTGCTGCTCATGCAGAGCGGGTGCGACTGCAAGCGCTGCTCTACAGGGGCATTTTGGAATGGTCCCTTACGTTCCTGGAGTTCCAGTTAAGTAGCTGGATCACCGGGTTCTTCAGATTTTCTCAGAGATCTTTTGAAGCAGGACTCTGATTGTCCTGAAGGTCGGACAGTACTTAAAGATTCTTGTTTTGAGATCATGAAATAAATTTAATTGGTTTGTTTTGGCGTTGTTTTTTTTTGATTGACCCTCCTAGATCTGTCAACGTGGAGATTCTTGCCCGTCACGTAACTTGCAGCTGAGTAAATCATGGTCTCCTATTCATTATTGGGATTTTTTTAATCAAACTTCATCAAATCAATTATAAAGCTTCTGGAGAAGCGTTATTGGAGCAGTCAGAGTGGCGGTGTGGGAGTTTGCGCTGGTCGCTGTCCCGTCCCCTGCGGCTCCCTGCAGAGAAGGGCCCAGCAGAGCAGGGCGAAGGAACAACTGCCACAGGGACTTGGGACAAGGAACAGTGGGAGGGAATCCTCTTTCTTTCCTTAGTCTCTCCATCTTTGTCTCGGTTTCTCTGTTGCACGATAAGAATGGAGTGTAATTAAAAGGCCGTGGAGCACATAGGACATTAACAAATAATCTTATGCCTTTTTTTTTTTTTTGCTTGACCTCCTTTCTTTGTTTCTGACGTAACCCAATTGACATCGGCCCTGGATGTGTTGTAGGTTGTGTGCTCCCCTGGGGAAGGGCTGTGGTTCCTTTTCTCTCGAGCGCTGTGCCTACTTCTGATCCGGGTACAGAGCATGAACACTGTGCAGGGGGTTAGAGCCTGTAGTGCTTGCAACCTCAACAACAATCACTGTTCTTTGGTACTTCCTTACATTTTATTACATTTGTTTTGCATGTTTTACCTGGGTACAAAATGATGATAATTCGAATTTAATTTAACTTGGATATTTTACTATGGAAGCTCTTTAAAAGAAGAAAAAAAATATAACTTGGTAGCTATGTTGTGATGTATTTGTTATCAGATTTTCAATACAACCCTATTGCTTTATCTTCCTCTTCCTCTCCTCCTTCTCCTCTTCCTCTCCTCCTTCTCCTCTTCCTCTCCTCCTTCTCCTCTTCCTCTCCTCCTTCTCCTCTTCCTCTCCTCTTTTTCCCCTGTCTGCTTTGGTTACAGAACATGGGGCACACCACAAGGCTTGAACTTAGAGTTCCAAACCGTGAGCAGTGGGTTATGTTGCTCTCCCTGACGATATCCACAGACGAGGGGATATGGTTGGCTCTCAGGGCCTTGTGTTGTATTCTGGTTTAGTTGTGTTTGAGGAAGAACAGAAAAAAAATCAAAATGCCTTGATAACAGAACATAAAATAATGAGAAACTCCAGAGATACTCACATGTTCTTCTACTTTTGATCAAGTCATGCGAAAAAACTATCCAACAACGTATGATTTGTTTTCTCTTGTGCAGACTTACAATCAAAGCCAGTCTAACAAACGGAGTATCCACAAAGCTCTTTCGGGAAACAAAACGCTTCGTTTCTACCAGCACAGCCCGCGTATGATTCCAGAAGGTGTCGATCCAAAGCTGCATAAAATGTTTATTACTGCTGAGAAATATGACCCAAGCGATTCAAGGATGCTTTCCAAAGAGAAAAGATGTAGTTCCCTCCAGCATAAATCTGCTCTCTTTTCCTGTGTCACCGGTAAGAGGATTATGGTGTTTCTCTAAGCACCGCGTAAGCTGCTATCTCACGCTGTTCTATTCCCGCAGCCCAGGCTGTGCGCTCACTCGAGGGCTGGGGCTCTAGCAGAAATACCAGTTTGTCAACTCTAACCCCTCGCCCGTGGTACCGTGCTCGCCGCTGCTTTGGTGCTGCATCCTTGTCCTTCAGCATCCCCAAATCATCATTCTGACCTTAAATAGTGCACTTCAAATCGGACTTTTGTCTTGTCTTTCTCCAAAGAGCTTCTCATGGAGTCGATGACTGAAGGTCAAACTCCAACTGCAAATGGAAGAGGAAATGTTAATGATGTTCATGTCTTGTGAAGAATTCTGATATACCTGTGTCCAGTGGCATAGGCGTCACTTAATGTTTAGTGATCGTTCTGTACCAAATCTGGTTTGGAGCTCCAACAGTTAAGCTTAGTGTTTTTGTTAATACAAGAAGAGTATTTCTTACACCTTTGGAAATGACAATAAACCAGAAATGCTTGAAAACTAAAAGATTTTGAGGGGAGGAAGAGGATAAATGAAGGGTGGGATATTAATGAATTGCACATATCTTTGGAGGAAAATTAATCTGAAAAGAGAAATGGCGCTTTAGCTGATAGTGACGTGGCACTGGAATGGTCGGTAACCTGAACAACAGTATAAGAGAGGAAGAAAGAGCGAAGTTTTGTAGATACTTGGAAATTGTCATGCTTGCTCATTTTAGAACATTTGTAGGTCTGTTGTAGAGCACAGAAAGGCGAGGCAGTAAGTGCATAAAGAAGATAACTTGCAGAACATAGCTCCTGCTGAGGGAATAGCGCTTCCCAGGCCGTCATCGCCAGGTTTTTGTGTGACGTAGGTTGGTGGCCACCACGGCTGAGGCGCGTGGAGCGTGTGGGCTCTGTGGATGTGCGGATGGTTCAGTGCACGTGGAACGTGTGGGCTCTGTGCTTGTGCGGATGGTTCAGTGCCCGCCTCGCGAACCACTGAGCGCCAGCTTTCTGTTCAACCCCCTCGTTACTGTCTGGAGCAGTGGCTGCTTCTCATTGTAATGATAGCCAAAATAAATCTCAGAGAGAAGAGGAAGAAAGGTCTTTATTTTTTGCATTTCCGCTCCGTATTTCAGTGTCCCCTTGCAGGTCAGAACACGGGCAGAGCCAGCGGGAGCGGTGCTGGCTGCCCCTGGGGCTGGGGCTGGTGCTGCTCCCGCTTGAACCGAAAGGAAAACAGTTGAGTTTTGGAGAAAAACATGGAAAATAACACTAATGCTTTTAATGATACATTTGTCTTTGGTAGTCTGTTTCGCTTTAACTCATCAAATGTTCTTAAAGATCATTAATTACTGTTAAAAAAAGCGCGTGCTACTTCACATTTTTTTACACGAGTCAGAACTACTGTAGTAGCAGTGTTGATCTTCTGAATTCTTTTTAACAGTGACCTTAAACCAACTCGGTGTTGGTGACTTTTCCCAGCTGTGAAAGATCCTTTATGTCCAGGACTTGAACTTGACCTGTGAGCCACGATGGCTCCGCTTTGGGGTCTCTAACACACACTGTCACACCGTCCCGTGCACACAAAGTCTCTGGCAGGTGCAGCTTGAGGGGACTGAGCGGTGGCATTAGTTCAGAGAAGGGCAGTGGCTGCAGATTGATCCCAAATCCTGTCTGCAGGGTGACTGCCAAATTAACGACATTGTTTTTCTCCCAGCTTCTCCCAGCTGGGCTGGAAGCAGCCACATTCTTACCACGCTCTTGACACTGATGCTCCCTCGCCGTTCGCCCCGCTGGCCGCTGTGGGGGGTCAGGCGTGGGCTTGGGCAGTGCTGACTGCCAAACACTGCCCTGGTTCCGCATTGTCCCCAGGGTGTCCTTGCTCAGAGCCAGCGGCACCAGGGCCTTGGCTTTACTTTGGTTTTACCTGACGTTGTGCTCGTGGTGCCTCAATAGAGGACGTTGATTCAAAAATGACAGATATTTTTGTCTTTACAAATAAATGTTGCTTCCAGTGTGTAAAGAGTAACTTAAAAAAAAAAAGGGCTTATTTGCAGTTTGTTCCCCGAGGTCCCCAAGACACGTTTAGAAATCGAAGCCATATACTTTCCGTGTTTGCTATACTGGCTGCAGGGCCGATAGGTATTTGAAATACGTATATCTCTCTATTGACATCTGTCTGTCCGTATCTCTGCTTATATGAAGCCTTCCCCAAAACAATCATTTAATAGATAGATTTATCCATAATTATAACACATTCAACACTGTTTTAACACTTGTATGTGACATTAGATTCCCTATATCTCATTCTGCTTGTGGCACAGAGAAGGTATTTTTTCTTTGGACTGGTATCGTATAAAGTTCTTTTTATTCTGTTTATGCTTTTTCTTAAAGTAGGGAACATTTTCCTGGTGTTTTTCCCCTTATAGGCCAAAAGCAAATACAGTGCCATGAGAACTGGTCTCTGTCGGCTGAGGAATTTGAAATATGGGACAGACTTTACAGGATTAAGGAGAGTGATGGAATAAAGGAACCGATATTGCCCCAAACTCGTTTTGAAACCTTGGAAAACCTGGAAGAGATATCGGTGAGTTTAACCGGAATGTGATGTTGGCTTCGCCATGGGGCCTGAGGGATGCCCTGCGTCACCAAGCTGACAGAGCTAACAGAGCCCTCCGTAACCAAGCTAACTGTGCATTTGGAGGAGGTCCATATTAAAAATGCAATTTGGAGAATTATAGGTAGGTTTTTGAGGTTGAGAATTTAGGAATTAGATGCTTGATATAGGTCTTTGAGATTGGGTCTGTAAATAAAAAATGCATTTAAAATTCTCTCAGCATCCATGAAGTTCTGTTCCTTTCCTAAGCGGTCCATGCAGGATGTTGTATTCACGGAGGTGTTGTTGCCCCACATTTTTATTCCCTTGTTTATGTAAATATAAAAATGTTACGGAAAGAAAAGCTCAAGTTTTCCAAGCTCTTTTTTGATTCGGTGAAAAAATGAGCAGCTTTTGTGTAATTTCACCACTGAAACCGAGCTGTCTTCTATTGAAAGCCGTAACAACACAAAGCACGGAATTGGTTTTATTTTAGACCTGACTTAAACCTTTGTGATAAAGTTTAGATAATGTTCTGCATTGGGAGTATTTGTTGTCCCTGCCAGCAAAGTAGACATTAGTTTTGCTAAACCATTTCTTGATTAAAATCTCATTACCAACCTTACTTTCAAGCTGCAGCAGCATGAAGACAAAGCGACTCACGAGCTTTCCTTGTCCGAATGGAGAATTTGGCAGAATCGTCCTTTCCCTACGTTCATGGTCGATCACTCGGATCGTTGCTGCCACTTTATCAGCGTTATGGAAATGATAGAGCTGATGAGGCTGGAACAGGTGAGGTGTTTGTGTCTGGCTGTTCACATGCCCCGTTAGAGTATTGGACATGAACGATGGCTCTAGTTCTGCCTGCTCAGCAGAAAGTGGGGCCGTGTTTGCCTGGGGCTGGGTCGGGCACTGGGAAATGGATCATGTGGATTTAATCGCTTCCAACGTGTCTCCTCCTGGTATCCGGGAATTCTTAATCCTTTCCACCAACGTCGTTTAAACACAGGTAGTGTTGCCTTAAAGAGAAAAAACCCACCCATCAATCATTCTTGTTTTATTGGATCTAAGTATCCATTTTTTACAAAAAAGACATTAAATACAAGAATTATGTAGCCGAACTATTCCAGAGCCTAATAGGCATTGGAAATAATTTCATATCATGTATGTACATTAAACGCATCCCATAGAAACTATGCAGGAATGTATTGCATGTTTTAAGGTGGTTGTGTTTTGAGGCTTTTTGGGTTGTTTTCTGTAAAAGCTTTAATTGAAAAGCTAATAGCTCCTGGGAATTAAAGGCTGAGAGGAGGGCAGTCAAACAAGCATGGATGAAAAACATTTGGGAGATGAGAATTCTGTTTGCTAACAGTTGTGGGAGCGGACATGCCTTTATAATTGAAGGTGCATACAAGAAAACGTGCGTGGATGAGGATCTGTGGACAGTACCTGAAGGCTTTGGTTGTTCACCGCGCTGTTTTCTCCTCCAGTTTAGCTCTTCTGGGTTCCACACATGTTGCTTTTTAGTGTGTTGAAGTTTTCTAGGTCATCAGAATCTGTTGCTAAGCTGCCAGTTTCCTGAATAACTGGACTAATCAAAGACGAGAATAGAGACATTGTAGTTGTGCTCCTTGCTAGGAGAGTGTATTAATGGAGAGCTGTAAATAGACTTGCAGGGCTCAGATAAGCTCCCACACTTCATCACCGAACAACGGCGTTCTGGACTTGTTGAGTGTGTGTTCCGAGCTGGGGTCGAACACGCTGCCAGAGGCCTTGGGGGCAGCTCAGAATGCTGAGGAAGCCAAGGGCCAAAGAAGTGCTTAAAAAGGTTAGAATTGCTCTCCTAATTGAGGACTCCCCTCCTCACCCCTGGATCGGGCACTTGAAGCATCCGTGACTTAGATTCCTCCTGTGCAGGTGTATTGGTACCAGCAGTCTGTTTGGGTTCCCAAGCACCTTCAAAGTTGTAGGTGCTAAACCAACATCTGACACCCTTAAAATGATTTACAGAGCAAATTCGTTAGTCACCGAGCGAGTCTTCGTTCTCCCCAACTCTGCCCAAGTAGGTGGCAAAAATTACAAGCGAAGCAGATATTGTGTTTGCTTTCACAAGCTTTTGCAGCGGTGGGAGTGAGTGCCCAGCTCAGCTCCCTCTGCTCCCCGCGGGGTAACGAGCACAGGCCGTCCCTGCAACAGGAAGGACCCCAAATTCTGCCTTTTTACATTGCGGCCGTCGCGTTTTGCGTGGCCCTGGTGGCGGTGACACGTGCCATCGGAGCACACAAGCTCCCTTCAGGCACCTCAGCACATTGCAGCGCGGCAGAGAACCTGCAAACAGTGGCCACGTTCTTGGAAAATGCTGGAAGATCTGCGTCAGAAAGGAAGGGATACGGCTATTCACTGATAACAACTGATCAACAGTTGGCTTTCACCATTTCTAATTTGACAGCTAAAAGCTGGATTGTGATACTTTGTAGGTAACGCTCTTACGCTCAGAAGACGGGGACTGCCTGTTATTCAGCTGCCTCCCAGCTCAATGTTCCGAGCGCCATCTGGATTGATTTCCAGCCAGCTTTCTCTGATCTGTCTTAACTAGTCATAGGTGGAGACGCTGAACTTTCTCATCGGTTAGGAGAGAAAACATAACTGGGTGCCACTGGCACGCTGCACAACACCTTCTAATGACTCCCTGAATACGAGAGCTGACAACGTGACACATCGCCCTGCTGAGCTCTAGGAAAAAACAAAGCACCAGCAGCTGTAATCAGCACTACACCCCCTTTTTAAACTTCAGTGGTTGTTGGCCTCCTCCTTATGTCTAAACCAAATTGTCAAGGTTCAAGGACATCAACCTTCGCCATAATTGTTTCACAAAAGCAAAGATGCAATGTGTCAATCTATTTTGTCGGCACTGAGGGTGGTTTCTTGTACACGAGTTTTATTAATATCTTCTTAAGCCACCCTAGATTTCTCAGAAAGGCACGGACAGCCTTCCCAAGACAGGATATGGAAGGGCAGCGGGTGATGTGTCACCCGTCCGGTGGAGCGGTGGGGACACTGCAGCAGTCCTGACTCACCAGGAACATCACTCCAGCAAAATCCCCTTGCCCTGCAGTTCGGAAGAGAACAGCCATCTCTATTGCTAACGTGAGAGCACGTGCGAGTGTGGGGGAGGTGGGTTTGGTTTCCTGTTACTACCAGTCTTGTCCTAATGCAGTGTTCCTACAGCTTCAATTCTGGTGAGTCAGAAAACACATACAGAGAAAGATATGTAGAATTATACAGTAAATCAGACCGAAGAACCTTTCAGTGTAGAATATATATTTTTTAAACATCTTGGTTCTAAACCGTTTCTGCCAGTGAATGCTGCCTCGAGGGCCATCGCTGTTACCGTAGAGCAGTTCAGTTGGGCCCCGCGGAGCTCCCTGCTCCAGTGCAGCGCCCGTGCCGATCGTGTGGCCGGCACCTCCACAGGTCAAGGCTTCGGGCTCTCCAGGGCTGGAATCCCACAGCTTCTCTGTGCCCATGGTGTCCCTCCAGCAGCCTGCTCTGCCTGCCCTCTGCTCTCCCTCTAGATGAAGATGGCAACAAGATCCTCTCTTTTTAAGACTGAACGGAGTTGCCTTGTCCATGGGTTAGTGCCAGGGTTAGCTCATGGGTGGAGTCAATGATCTTAAGGGTCATTCTGTGATTGTACATCCTCATGCTCCAGCCCTGTGACACATCTGGCCACCTCTGCCAGACTCGATCCAGTCCGAGATATTTCTTGTACCCGGGGCCCAAAACCAGCCTGAGCGCTCCAGGTGTGGTCTCACAGATGATGAACAATCGCTGTCCTTGCCCTGCTGACGACTCTTGCTCATGGAGCCAGGTGTGATGGTCTCTGGTGCCAGAAGGGCACACCGCTGTCTCGTGTTGCTGTCGGCCTGTTGAGGACCTTCTGGACATCAGCTCTGCCCTCGAGCGTGTCACCTGCTTCTCCTCACCTGCCATCATCTGCAAAGTTACTCGAGGTGCACTCTGTGCTGTAGTCAAGGTCAGTAATAAAAAGCCTCTGAGAAACGGTCCCATCGAGCCACTGGTGGGTGTTCACCCCAGTCCTCACAACGCTTTAGTCGTGGGGGTCCAGCCAGGTTTCCACCCACGCTTGTTGTCCACTTGTTCAAACCATCTCTCAGGGGGTCAGCCATGAGTTTGTGTCAGAAGGCTTGCTAGAGTCAAGGGGGACAGTATCCACTGCGCTTCTCTTGCCCACAGAGCTGCTTACATGAAAGGTCTCGAATTCTTCATCCCTGTGCATTCTATAAGCTGCTTGCGATGTGCTCTTGACAGCCTCAGTGTTTTCTTCCTAGTTTGATTTGAAGTTTGCACTTCAAACTTAAGATTAGTGTAAATGTAATATTCATGTAGCATTCAAATCTCAGAATTTAGATTTTCCTTATGATATAATATTCCCAACACTATTGCATTTAAAATTCTTTACATCAGGATCTTCAAAAAATCAAGCGAGCTTTGCCACATTGCCCATGGCCAGAGCGATGGGGAGGCGTGGATGCTTTACTTTGACAGTAACTACTACACTGGTTTTATTTGTTTCATATTGTAGAGTGCTTGTTCTTAGAATAAAATATTAATTAAAAACCCGCTAAAGTAGAGCAAAGTTAGAGAAGCGCAGGGATTTGCAGGCAGTATGTTGGATCTCGGCGCAGCGCCCAGGGCAGCTGTACCCAGGCGGCTCTGTCCAGGCTCGCTCCTCGCTCCGCGGGTGCGTTTGAGCTCGTGCTGCAGTACTGGGGTGTCCCCGGTACACAGCGCACCCCTCGGGCTGCTGGATGTATTTTTAAATCGTAGGAAGCGTTACTGTTAATTAGCACAATAGCATCAAGGGACATTACTTCAGCCTCTGGGAAATTGACCTTTAGTAGAAGTTAAGCCTGTAAAAATCTGCCTGAAATGTTAGTCTTGTATGAAGATAAGTGGATGGAAGGATGAACTGTTTTAGCTGTGATTCAAAGGTTTTTGCGTGTGTGTGCGGTGCACCCGTGTTCCTGCTGTACATATTGTATGGCCAAATGTACCACTGCTGGTCTGGCTGACGTTAATTTACAGCTCCTAACAGCAGACAGGTTTAAGACAAATTCAAGTCAAAGCTATTCCCTTGAATAACTAAGATATCGAACTTCAAACCATAGCTCTATTGATTATTTTCCTACTGAGGGATAGAATACAAAAACAGGCAGATCGTTATTTTACTATGAATAACCAAACGATCCAGAAGTTTCTGATGAAACTAATTATATATTGGGAAGAATCTCATGGAGAGATTTGTAATAACTCGATAGGAGGCAGCTCAGGTTTTGGTGTGTCCTTTATGGGTGTTTTCTGTTAGGGAAGAAAGCTCAGGAATTCACCAATGTGGAGCTTTCCTTGCCCTGTACTTGTTCAGTGACTCCAAAAAAGCTCCTGTGCAGTTGTGATTTGTGTACTAGGTTAACAAAGTCCACTAGAAGCCTTAGATATTTTTAAACAGATGAAGTGAAAATGTTTGGGATTTTTTTTTTTTACCTTGTATTTATATGCTCTTGCAAACTTAGAGAAGAAGTTGGCCCGATGGAAAGAAAATAGAGAAGAGATCCCAGCCATGAAGCCGCGCTGGGCACGTCCCCGGCGGCAAAGCCTTTAATGCCGGCCCGGCTTTGTTACTGCAGCAACGCGTGCCGGGCAGATGGGGCTGGATTTTCCGCGAGCTGTGAGCAGGGATTTTTGTGTAACATGGTAACAAATCAAGTCGTCCTGATGCAAAATAATTCAATAGCTTTGAAGCATTTTTGAAAATTAAACTGTACTGTTTGGAAACAAGGTCAGGGCAAAGTAATCACTCTGATTGACATGCTGTTGGTCCGTGTTTCCGAGGATAAGTGATGGGGAATCTGAAGTGCAAGTGCATTGCTTTTCTGGGCGGTAGGCAATTTTTAATGACTTCTAGAAAGTGGCAATGTTGAATGTGGGAGCGTCAGTGTCCCACTGCAAACCTGCCAAGGTGAGCTTGTTCTCGGAGCAATTGTTCTCCTTAGACAAAAGAAAACCCAGAGACTCCTCTTAGAAGAATCGTCTCTCTTTCACTCCAGTAGTCTCTGGTACAAACACCTTGGGAAATGGGGTTTACAAGATGAACCTGGAATAGCTGCCGCTAAAATCATCTGTCATTGGCATCTGCCTTAGGTGCCCTTGAAGGCTCCATCAGGTGGAACGCCTGACAGCACGAAAATGTTCCCAGCGTACCCTGAGATTCCAGAGAACCCACAAAGGCTTTCTGTGAGTTGGGAGTTTTAAACCAGACTGGTTTGGGGGTGAAATGCAGGGTTTCCAGCCAGCTCTGACTTTTCCAGGAGTTACTGAGTGCAAAGTTAAAAAGGGCTCCAATAAGTACAATTTTTGTAGGTTGTTTTTAAAGGCCCTCATTGCCAGCGGTGTGTCTGGGTAAAATCCTGATCTGAGATGTGGCGAGAATTCCTCGGCAGCAACGAATAATTGAAGGCAGCAAACGCCGCTTAGTCAGGGTGTTTGTGGCAGGCAGACCGGGGATCTGTGGGCTGCTGGCTCCCGTTTACAGCTTTGGCGCTGGATCTGGAACAGCCGTGAGCAGATAATCACAGCGAATACCATGGCTTGGGATTCTCCAAGCTGTGCAGAGGTGACCCGGCCCATTCTTCATTCAGACAAACCAACCTGCTGGGTTTCCTGGCTGGAGGTTTGTTCTGAGCTGGGAGGCTGCTGGGAACAACCTGCAAGAGCGAGGGGCTCAGTGCTCCAAATCGTTTCTCTGGGCCATATTGATTCTTGTTGCCAAATGATTTGAGCCTGAATGCTAATTGAGACCTGGGTTAGATTGTTCAGACCCTTAATTGCAGGTGCTTTCTGTTTGTAACGATCCTGTGGGGCTTTGTGCTCACAGCGAGAAGGAAGCAAGAGGAGGCAGAGGGTTTGGGGTGTCTGTGCGAAGGACAGTGGGACTGAGCACGTTGTGTGGCACCTGGGAGGGCTGAGCGGTGGCAGTTCGTGATGGTGTATCTGCTGCGGTTTGGGGTCACTCAATGTTCATACTGATCTCTGATGGTGTATCTGCTGTGTTTCAGGGTCACTCAGTGTTCATACTCATCTCTGATGGTGTATCTGCTGTGTTTTGGGGTCACTCAGTGTTCATACTGATCTCTGATGGTGTATCTGCTGTGTTTCAGGGTCACTCAGTGTTCATACTGATCTCTGATGGTGTATCTGCTGTGTTTCAGGGTCACTCAGTGTTCATACTCATCTCTGATGGTGTATCTGCTGTGTTTTGGGGTCACTCAGTGTTCATACTGATCTCTGATGGTGTATCTGCTGTGTTTCAGGGTCACTCAGTGTTCATACTGATCTCTGATGGTGTATCTGCTGTGTTTCAGGGTCACTCAGTGTTCATACTGATCTCTGATGGTGTATCTGCTGTGTTCACTCAGTGTTTGTACTGATCTCTGATGGTGTATCTGCTGTGCTCACTCAGTGTTTGTACTGATCTCTGATGGTGTATCTGCTGTGTTTTGGGGTCACTCAGTGTTTGTGCTGATCTATTTATGAGAATGTAACCAGGTGGATGGATGATGGCAGAGCGGTGGATGTGCTCTACCTTGACTTCAGTAAAGCCTTTGCCACAGTCTCCCACAGCATCCTCACAGCTAAGTTGAGGAGGTGTGGTCTGGACAATAGAGTAGTGAGGTGGGTTGCAAACTGGCTTAGGGAGAGAAGCCAGAGAGTGGTAGTCAATGGTGCGGAGTCTAGTTGGAGGCCAGTATCTAGTGGAGTGCCCCAGGGGTCAGTGCTGGGGCCAATATTATTCAATATATTCATTAACGACTTGGACGAGGGAATTGAGTGTACTATCAGCAAGTTTGCTGATGACACCAAGCTGGGAGGAGTGGCTGACACGCCGGAGGGCTGTGCTGCCATCCAGAGACCTGGACAGGCTGGAGAGTTGGGCGGGGAATAACCTAATGAAATTTAACAAGGGCAAGTGTAGAGTCCTGCATCTGGGCAGGAACAACCCCAGGTTCCAGGATAGGTTGGGAGATTACATATTAGAGAGCAGTGTAGGGTAAAGGGACCTGGGGGTCCTGGTGGACAACAGGATGACCATGAGCCAGCACTGGGCCCTTGTGGCCAGGAAGGCCAATGGCATCCTGGGGTGTATTAGAAGGGGGGTGGTCAGTAGGTCAGAGAGGTTCTCCTTCCCCTCTACTCCACCCTGGTGAGACCACATCTGGAATATTGTGTTCAGTTCTGGGCCCCTCAGTTCCAGCAGGACAGGGAACTGCTGGAGAGGGTCCAGCGTAGGGCAACAAAGATGATTAAGGGAGTGGAGCATCTCCCTTATGAAGAAAGGCTGAGGGAGCTGGGTCTCTTTAGTTTAGAGAAGAGGAGACTAAGGGGGGACCTTATTAATGTTTATAAATATATAAAGGGTGAATGCCACGAGGATGGAGCCAGGCTCTTCTCAGTGGCAAACAATGATAGGACAAGGGGTAATGGGATCAAGCTGGAACACAAGAGGTTCCACTTAAATTTGAGAAGAAACTTCTTCTCAGGGAGGGTGACAGACACTGGAACAGGCTGCCCAGGGGGGTTGTGGAGTCTCCTTCTGTGCAGACATTCCAACCCGCCTGGACACCTTCCTGTGTAACCTCAGCTGGGTGTTCCTGCTCCAGCAGGGGAATTGGACTGGATGATCTTCTGAGGTCCCTTCCAATCCCAAACATACTGTGATACTGTGATACTGTGATCTCTGATGGTGTATCTGCTGTGTTCACTCAGTGTTTGTGCGCAGAGCTCCATGACATCCTCCCGTACCCGTTGTGCCGCAGGCTCGGGCACACCAGCCACAAGTATTCCTTCCCCCCAAGTTAACGACCACAGTTTTCTGGAAAACGTGCCATGATGTTATGTCTGATGGAAACCAAATAAAACATCAAGTATGTGATACAGGATCGCCAGCTTAAGTCTGCAGGCAAGAGAAGCTTCCTGTGCGTTCTGTGCTGTGGTATATATACCCTATTTCCCCCAAAATAAGACAGAGTCTTATATTAATTTTTGCTCCAAAACTGATTACTTATTTACACATATAGCTGCCGGGACACTTTAAATAGACTTTTTTTAATGAACCCTAACTCGGGCTTATTTTTGGAGTAGGGGTTATATTTTGCGTATCCTCAAAAATCCTGAACAATCATGCTAGGGCTTATTTTGGGGAATAGAGGGTAGCACTATGGCAGCGGCTGCCGGCCCGTTGCGGGTCTTTGTGCTGCTCCGTGTGTTCCCGATGTTCGGTCAGCAGGTCCTGGGTGCGTGGTGCCTCGTGCTCCTGGTGCCTCCTGTGGGCTTGTTCTGCTGTTGGGTTGTTCGGTTAGAGGGGTGTGCATGTGCATGGTCATTTTGCATTTAGCTTGCTGGATTTAACGCCGCTATATACTGCTTTTCACAAGCTGTCAAAATATTTATGCATGTGAATAATGGGTCGGTTGTTCCTTGAGCTTTGACAGCCGGCTCATTTGGCAGGACGTTTACAGTAGGTGTGCCAAGTGCAAACTGGCAATAATCCATTCATATAGTCCTGGAACTCTTGCAGGAGCTGCTATACACCAAATGCCTTTGAAGACATTTATGTTTGGAGAGATCATAATATTTTAATAATGGTTTGTCATCGGTGCATTATTATAATATTATAAAGTTTAGGGCAATATAATCTCATTTATTTAGGACACCGAACTGCTACTGTAGTTGAAAAACTGCTTTTAGATGCAGGGGTCCTGTTGTCTGCTTGGATGTATTTCCAGTATTCATATGGAAATGCAGCGAGCTTAGGAGATTATTGCAGGAATGCTTTGCTACCCATATTTTAATGGAAATTCCGTATCGGTACCCAGGTCACTGCTGGGTATTTCCCTGTGCTGTGGGGGGTCTCCCCGGCTGTGTATTTCTATGACAATACAATTACAGGTGATTTCTATGACCGTGTTCCTAATGCAGCACTGAGCAGGGGGACAGCCCGGGCTGAGCTCACCCAGCTCAGCTTGTGCCTGTTGCTGACACCAGATGACGGGACGTCCTGCAGCCCCGGCTGGGCACCGCTGGCTCTCACTGCTGTCGCTGCTGCCCAGGAAGCTTTGCAAAACAAGCAGATACCGAGCCACAGGTTAATTCATTTTCTGACACTTCAGATGTTCTTGAACATTCAATCGTGCCTGTGTAGCCCCTCTAATGATACCTGTCCCCATATCGCTGGGGTACATGCCCTGTGTTTTGTTAATAAATCTTCCTTTTTCGGGATCTTTTGGGTGTATTGATGGCAGTTGGGTATCAATAACGTGAGACCGTTAGGAAGGGAAACATCGCAGCCTTTGAAGAAGGGAGTTGTGGTTTCTGTGTCGATTAGGCTTCCTTCAAAATCAACTGCATATATGTTTAAAGGTCAACTCATATAATATACTTGAACTTCCTAAAAAGGTTTTTGACAGTGTTCCTTCCCCCGGAGTATCTTCTGGAATAGGAGGGATCCATTAATCTGCTCGCTAACCAGTTCCTGAGCGGAATCAATAACGGCCTGGACTCCGGTGCAGGGAGCTTCGCACCGAATCACAGCAGCGGGAAAGTCCTTTAGCCTATGTGTAAATGGTTTGGAAAAGTGATCATTTTTACAGCAATAAAACTAAAAGATGGCCATGAAAGCATTGCAACATTTCCTAAAGAGCTGGGCTGAAACCTCAGTGAAGTTCCAAGGTGAATGGAGGCGAAAGCTGCTTTTGCCAGAAAGGAATTCTTTTGGATACTTCTGTGTAAACATTAGTTTAATGATCACTGTTACTCCGAAAAAGGGGTTAGAATTTTAGAGATCAGTGGGGAAGGAATATAAAAAAAAAGCAGAAAAAATCATATGATAATCAAAATATGTCATATGCCTGTATCTTGTGTTAGGGAAAGTCCATGCGCTGCCCTCAGGGCCATTGCAGATGTAGTCTTAGCCAGTATAAGCTCAGAAGGGCTTGTTCTGGGGAAGGAGCGCTCTGGAATGTCTTCGTTTCTATGCTTTCCTCAGTTCTTGCTCCGGTACGAGTCCCTGGGTTAAAGCAGCTTTTGGGGGTTTGTCCTTGTGCTCCAGTCTGGTTCCTGGGCACTAACAACCAGCTTCTGGTTCATGCCAGAAGGACTGAAATGCCAGCGGTCCCTGCTGCTCCTGCCTCCGTTCCAGTCGAGCTTCTCATTAGAGAAGTCAGAACTGTTAAAACAGAGATTGTAGCTGTTTACGGACTTACCGTTTCACTTGTAAATAGGAAAACCACCAGGGTTTTGGCAAACATCTGAATCTCGTTAGATGTACATCCACAGCAGCTTATGAGAAGAGAGAGGTTAATTTTGATTTTGATAATGGGCGCCTTAAATTGAAATACTAGAAAATAGAGTGTATGTGTGTGCATATACATATGTTTATAGTTTAGAACTGAAAATGTTAATATCTTAGGTTTGCTTTTCCTTTTTATTTTCTATCTTGAAAACGTGTTGTTTTTTAGATGGAATCAGTAATTCTAGGCAGGGTCATTGATTTAGTGCAGCAGCATAAGCGAGTTGCCTGTTCTGCTCTTGCATGACCTATTTACTGAGTCCTGGGCACACCGGAGCTGAGCAGGTTATGGGAGAGCTGACCAGGTAGTTCCTACAAGTCACACACATTCAGGCTAACGTGTGGCAATTATAACTCTGTCCTTTCGCTCCATCAGTATTAAGCAGACTCCCTGGGAGAAGGTGTTTTGTTTGGGGGAAAGTATTTTGATTGACTCGGTTGAACAAGAACAGTTATATAACTCCATGTAAGCCTGAAATCAGGTTACTGAAGTTAGTTCTGGACGCTGAATTAGTCCTCTGGCTGCTCTGCTGGCCCCGGCTTTGCTTCCCCACCCGAGTCAGGACGTAGCGATGGGTACACGCCGTGGCCTAAGGAAGTTCTTTGCTGTGACAATTCCTCATTCCTGTTTTCTGTCTTGTACCCAGTTACTCATCCGTGCGAGAAGTTCCCTGCGTTGCTCTCTGTCAAGGTTTCTTTAAGGATTTTGGCAGGGATTATGGACAGCCTCTCAGGAAGCGGGAGGGTGGTTGGCCTGAGAGCATCTCCATGGTTTTGCTTCTCGGTCTCTTCAAATGAATCTGTTGGGTTTGTAAGGGGTGGTTTTGTTTTCAAAAGCAATATTGGCACTTCTGAAGAAGACTCGTCCAGTGATTCTATTGTCCATTACAGCTTCTACTAACTTACTCAGTATGGAGTTAAGGTGCTTGGCTGTATGAAATGATTTGCTGTTATCTGTTCCACCTCTGGGCCAGCTGGGATTTGAATTGTCCTTTCGCCTACTCATAACCCTCATCTTTTCCTGCAGATTTGATTAGTTATGGGCTACTTAAAAAATGCAGAACAATACAGAGCCAAGAACAGTCGGTGCTGTGCCTCTTAGGAGTGTGTGGGGTAGGCAAGGCATCGCCTGCTTGTGCTTCAATAGGGTTAGTGGTCTGGCAGCTAATCAGTCTTTAATCCATTTAATATACGTTATGTTCTTGTGATGCTTGGATACTTCAATTGGAATATTATGCAACCTTCAGTTGTTACTTACATAAATCTAACCAGATCGTTATCAACACCGTTACCTTGTCAGCCAAATGTGTCATCTGTTCAGGTGACATTTGTGAAGTTAATTGGAGCAGGTGGTGTTGGTTGGTGTTCGTTACTCCTCTGATTTCATACAAACGCTTCTGTCTCTTGATTCTGTCTCTTGACCAAGCTTGAGGGAAGCTCATTATTTGGAACCTGCACATACTCAAATCAGCCTTTAACCCTTTCATGGTATATGTTTTTTTCTTCAGTGTTCTCATATTAGTACTCTAAGGCAGCCTGTGCAGTCTGGGGATCTCCTTGGAGATGTCTTTTTATAAAATCCCACCTTTTAGTTTCTTTGGATGTGTTTGTAAATGAGCAGCCTAAGCTGTGTGTAGCAGCTGAGTAACATCTGGAGTACGAGCGGAGTAGGTGTTTCCCAGCCCTTTGGAGATGAATCTCTAGTGGCTGAACTGTCCCCAATGTGCTGACCCACAGACACGCAGACGTTGTCACCGGGACACGGGGACATTGCTGGGACAGGGTTGGTAACCGGCTGTGCTCCTGAAACAGCCCGAGCACATTCTTCCTGACCTATTCTGCACACGATCCTTTCTGTGGCCTGGCTGTGAAGCTGGTGGTGATATCGAAATACTGAGTTTATTACTATTCCCAAGAGTGAAAAACCACTGTTAATATCAGGTAGGATGTTTTATCTATTGCAGGCAGGGGGGATCCGAAACTGTGATAGGATATGACCAGTCTCCAAGTGCATGGAAGACGGCGGCAAATCCTGTTTTCAGGAGCACAGTTAGACAAGGCAGGCAGCAGTAATTTTAGGTATGGTTATTTCTGCCTTGTGTAATGGGGCAGAATGAGTATCCAGGGTATTTTCCAAACCTGGTTTTCCTGTAAGGAGTGTGACGGTAAGAGGTTGTCACGGC
The DNA here is from genome assembly GCF_964273445.1 of Streptopelia decaocto. NCBI lineage: Eukaryota > Metazoa > Chordata > Aves > Columbiformes > Columbidae > Streptopelia > Streptopelia decaocto. Next base: position 1,224,127 of record NC_138661.1, read on the forward strand.
AGCTCCGGCTGCAGAAACCCCGGCAGAGCTGGAGAAGGGTGCGATGGGACTGGAAGATGCAGGTGTCAGAGTTTGAATAGTGAATATCAGCATGAGCAGAACAAGCTGCAGTGGAACTGCCCTCAGAATATTCTCACGGCTCAGCGAGGAGGGTTCAGGAGGTTCTCATTATGAGGACCTTGCTTTTTCCTGCTTATATATGGTTGGATTTTGGAGAATGTCACTTGCATAGGAAGCAGGTAACCTCTTATTGTACGAGTCAGTTTTATCACCCACTGTTGTATAAAGGTGCTGTGTTCAATTCAGGGGTTAGTAAGTCTAGAGATTCGTCTGACTGAACTGCCAAAAAATAATAATCATATCTCCTGTTTAGATCTTACATCCCCATTTTTATTTTTCATTAGTGAAATAGGTTTGAACTCTGCAGGAGTGTTTCAAACCATTGCATTGAGAGCCCCATTTGACCCTCCTGTTCTCTGGGGAGACTGCATGCCTTGATTTTGAAATCCTACTTTAAAAGAGAGAGTGAGAAGGACAATGAATAGCTTTTCAGTCCGGACAGTCCTCATATGGATACCTGGCTGGGGCTGAGGTCAGCGGCTATTGTGCTTTTTTCAAGTGTGTTTTTAAGAGCGTTGGTTGCCTGGGTCAGTGCCTTTCGAACAGCAGATTAATGAGCATCCCTGACAAAAGATAAATTCGGAGTATGTAGGTGAGAAGTTGTTAATGTGCCGTCAATGGCAGGAGCCAAGTTACAAGTGACAGCAGGAAGAGAACAGAGCACTCTGGGCTCACTTGTGCTCAGATGGGGGTTTTTCTGCTCACAGCACCTTTCAGAACACGCTGGTCCCCCCAGTGCTGGGGACAGCAGAGCTCGCACACCGTGCTGGCAAAGGGCAGGTGATGCTGTGGTTCTGTGATTGCTTTTCTGCTCACAGCACCTTTCAGAACATGCTGGTCCCCCCAACGCTGGGGACAGCAGAGCTCGCACATTGTGCTGGCAATGGGCAGGTGATGCTGTGGTTCTGTGATTGCTGCTGCTGACCCGAGAACCGCGGCTGAGCTGCTCGGCGCCCAACGCTGGGCCTTGGTGCTCTGGGAAAGTCTCTTTATTTATCTGTGGTATCTTCTACTCTTTCTAAAACATTCAGGTTTGGGTTTGCAGTTGCTGCCAGCAAATGCTTCGTTTGAAGGTTGTGGTCTTAAATGCAAAGCGCTTTCCTTTTCCCCTTTTTCCTTTCTAGTCACCCTTAGGCGTATGAAAACATTTGTCACTTGTTCTAAATATCCTTGTAAGCCTGTATGTATTTATAGTAAATTTTACACTGTGTTTGTCTGCAGGGAGACTGCGGCTACGAACTGGAGCTTCAGCCTCACCTGCGTATGGAAGACGTGACTGTTCAAAGGAATAAAAGCCACCTTTCCGTGAGCAGCTCCGCATCCGATCAGAAAGCACGCTTATCTAGAAAAGACGTAGCACACAGAGCGAAAGTAAAACCGTTTTCACCTGATACCAATGATAATGGAAGCGAATTCTTTACCACATTTAAAATAACAAAACCAAAGGCTCCTAAAAGAACCTCCAGAGCAGATTCGGAAGTGGCCATGCTGCCTTCAGCCCCCGGTGCTTCGGGTTCTGGCTCAGCCAGCGGGCTGGTTCTGCTGGGAAGCACCGACAGGCACAGCCCAAACCACGAGGAGCTACAGGTGACGTTTGACTTAAATGGGTGCAGTGACCTGTGCGACAGCAGCGCAAGTGCTGTAATCCAGGAGAGTGCGGCGATAAAGGAACATGAGACTGTAGATGAAGCCTGTAGGTCACTGGGTGCGAACCACGCAGATTCAGGTTATAGTAGCTTCACAGCTGAGAAATCACCTGTGTCCCCTGACTTATTTTATCTTTCTGAATCATATGTGAACTCTTTCGCACTTGTGAGACCATCTGAGGAGCCTCCTTGGTTAAAACAAGTATTTTCCCATGTGAAAAGGCTTTTATCACAATCTCCTCCCTCTTTGGATAAACTCGATGATTTTGAAAACGTGATGAGAAATGAAGAAACAATATGTCCTTTTCCAAAAGGTATTTCTGATAGCTATTCAGAGAGACTGCGGGACAGGGTCTGCTCTGTGTCATCAGAAGGTGACCGCTCACTGCAGCTCTTTGAGAACCCTGAGCTGGAAGTCAGCGGTGAATTGTGTGCTCCTGTGAGTACCTGTTTTCCAAAACCTGTGTCATCTCCTGAGACTGCAGCCGTTGAGGACAAGGAGGAACTTCACTGGAATGACAGCTTCGATAGCCTGTTTGACAATGAAGAATTCACAGAAATTCAAAAGAAAACTCCAACAAGAAATCACACGCTGACAAATAACCCCTCAAAGTACTCTGTTCAAAAAGATACAGAAGATCTTGACATTAACAAGAAAAATGTGGTTATTGTTGGAGAGCAGAGTGTGCATTTATTTGAAGATGGACCCGGGTATGACACAGGGAAGGGGAGCTCTTCCCCCAGCACCGGGCGCTGGGCCGGGCCGGGTGCCGGCGCCGGGCCGGGCGCGGAGCGGGGCTGTGAGCGGGGTCCCGCGGAGCAGCCACGGCGGGGCAGCCACCCCGCCTGCCCCGAGCAGCCGGCGAGCAGGGCAGCCTCAGCCGCGGGGCCGCCGGGGGATGCCGAGCGCCTCCTGCACGATGACGGCCATCTCTGGGACTGCTCCCAAGAGCTGTTTGCTGTTAATTTTGATCTGGGATTTTCCATCGAAGAGTCTGAGAATGAAATCTTGGAAGAAAATATAAGTACTAATACCAGAAAATTAAATGGTGCCTCGGGGAGTCACGTAGATGTTAAATCCACTAAAGATGAAAAGAAATTACAGGATGATAGCTCCGGACTTGAAACATCGCCAAAACGGGACGGCAGAAGTCTTGGGAGAAGAGACATTTCCACACCGCTGTCGTTCCTGAGCAGGAGCAGGAGTGATGGAGAAGGGGCCAGGGGTGACAGCACTTGGCCCTGCTCCAGGCCAGGGGCCAGAGAAGGGGCCAGGGGTGACAGCACTTGGCCCTGCTCCAGGCCAGGGGCCAGAGAAGGGGCCGGGGGTGACGGCACTTGGCCCTGCTCCAGGCCAGGGGCCAGAGAAGGGGCCGGGGGTGACGGCACTTGGCCCTGCTCCAGGCCAGGGGCCAGAGAAGGGGCCGGGGGTGACAGCACTTGGCCCTGCTCCAGGCCAGGGGCCACAACGGGCAGCGGGTCACCTGGAGCTTCGGCTGCTGCACTTTCCACCCCAACAGGTAGAAGGGGGTTGAACAGTGAAGCTGTCAAAAGAACTCCTCTGAACGTGTTCTCCAGAGCCAGGGAGGACATTCCGGAGCTGCCTGTGACAGCTCAGGTGGATCCCAGCCCCCGCAGGCAGGACGTGGGGAGCTCAGCTGGGGACGCACTTGGCTCCCCTTTGGGAAGAACTGGAAGCGCCACCGGCACCACCCTGCACAGCTCACGGGTGTCTCCTGCCCAAGGTGGGGATTTCACAGGGACCGTTAGTTAATGTCTTTGTGGTTAAACAAAGAGAATTGAGTGTCTTTTGGATCCCCCATTTGGTTTCATGACTTCGGTGGGAAGGATGAAAGGCAAAGAGAATAATGGTTGTGATACTGCAGTACGTGGGAGCTGGAGCTGCCTCTAAAGCCCTTTCTTAATCCCACTGTCTGTGTAACCGTCTGGATGGGCCGCACCTCGGTCCCTGAATCCCTTTGTGTTTTCCTGTTGTTCCTGAGGAACAGAAACTTGACCGATGGATTTCTGTCCGTTTAGTTACATGACAACTCACTTGCACTTAAAGTTTTCTGATTGTAACTTCAGCACAAACCTGGACTGTGTTAAACACATTGACTATTTGTAGGCTCTGTTCTATTTTATTTCCTCCTCTCTCTCCCCTTGTGTCTTTTTCTGGATTTGGACCAACAGACTATAAAAAAAATATATTCAGATATTGCCAATACATAAATGACCATCATTCTTCACTCTTAGGTCACTTACAGATGATCTGCACGCCCTTTGTTGTCTTTATCTCTGAGTAACCTTGAGTTACTTTCAAAGTAATGTTACTGTCAAAGTAATTCAGGCTTGATAGTACTTGGTCTGATTTGTAGGGCACTTTGAGTTTTTCCGAATGGTTTTGTTACTGTCCTTAAACATCAAAGCAAAGCACGACCCAATCCTTTTGGTGGCTAAAGCATCTTTTCCCCCTTTTCTTTCAATTTGTCTGATATGGTATTTTCTGAAGACGATGGATTGCCACCTTCCTTCCTGAATCATCACACCTTCAAACCAATGTGTTAGTCTGACAAACCAAAAAATTGTGATCTGTTTAATAGGAAATAATTTAAAAACCTCACCAAAAACCCCCAAAGTGCAAAAAGAAACAAATTCTGGTTTAGAAGTGCAGGGTTAATACTGAACCTGGATCGGGTTGTTAAGGGCTTTGTCTGGTCAGGTCTTGAAAATCGCCCCGGACAGTGGGTGGTGTAGGAATGACACTTATTGGTATTTAAATATGTTATTGTAGAAGTGGAATATTTGGGAATTTTGTGCATTTCCTTAAAGAAATTCAGCCCTTTGGGTGATGTGGGCAGAACCAGCGCTCGCTCCCAGGGTGGCCGTGAGCATCCCTGTCTGTCCCGCAGAACGTGATGAGGATCCTGGATTTCATGTATTTCATAACCACCTTTCATTCGTTTCCTTTGAAAAGCAGCAAAGGCTGCAGGTGTGTGAAAAGCAGCTGGGCAGAGGCTGTTGTGGTGAGTTCTGGCTTTGTTTCAGGCTCCCAAAGGGATCTGTGTTACAAAACGCTTCCAGAACTCAACTCTTACTCAACTGTAAGGGCTGCTTCTCCTGGTTCCTTTTCCCCTCCCTTTCCCTGTGCCTGCCCGTGGGGTAATCACTTCCAGCCAGGAGATTTATTGTTCATCCCAGCTGGAGATTATTTCTTTTGATTAACAAGGCTGAAGAGAACAGTATTTGCCACGTAGATCAATAAGTAATCTCCTTTGCAGGTACTTTGATAAGAGAGACAGATTTTGATTGCTCAGTTATAGCAGTATTGTACTGTGAGCAATGCATTTTCTTCTGAATGCTGTTTGCTATTTGTTCTGTAGGAACCAGCAGTGAGAGTGAAGAGGAGATCGTTTGCCAGAGGAAAAAGAGGAAACAAATGAATGTTTTGAAGTCTCCTGATGTGAGTCTTAGCAAAAAAACCCAAGGAAATGACAAGTGAAACACGAAAACATAAATCCTCTTTGCAATTATCCTGATTTCTGTTTGTGTAGGTTATGAACGACAGTGATTTCGAATCGCCGATTCGTCCCATCAGGAAACGTCGACACCTGCTTAACATGGTTAGTAAGTGCTGAGGTGAGACAGGAGAGAAGTAACAGGCTCACTCGTGGAGTATATACTAAACATTTCCTCTTTCTGCAGTCGATAGGCAAGTGTTCTCATTAAAAACACTTAATGCCATCTGCCCTAAGGCAGGTCAGAATGTCATTGCTTTCCTCCTCACGGCTCCTTCCTGACGTCTCCCGAGATGCACTTGGAGTTGTTGTGTGGCAGTGAATTATTGTCACAGGCAAATCACCTTTCCCACACAAAGCTTTGGATTTAAAAAAAAGGTCCATGTTATGTTTGACTTGACTTTTCTTCCAAATAACGTGGTTTTCTGTTCCTTTTGTATTTAATAAGATGATTAGCATCGTTGCATTATTTTACCGTAATGAATCAATCACAAAAATCACGTGTTGCTTAAAAAAAAAAGTAGAAGAATGCCTGTGTAATTAAAATATTGCTTATAAAGATGTAGGAGAATGCCTGTGTAATTAATATATTGCTTGCTTGAGTCTTATTAATTGGCGTTTGTGCTGTGTTGCTCTAGTCGGACGCGTCCAGCGATGACAGTGCAGATCTCCACAGGAGCTCCGGCGGGGCCACAAAGAGCAGCTGGAACAAAAAGCAGCTGAAGGTCAAGAGCGGTTTTACATACAAGGTACGTGATGCTCGGTGTCTTGGGATGCTGAGGGTCCCATTTGGAGCCGTTTCCATGGAAGCTGCAGTGCAGATAAGGGCTGTGCTTTGGTGTGTGTGTGTATGTAAGTGCACGCTGGCAGTGGTGCAAAACCTGCGTCAGAAGAAATGTGTCTTTGGACATGAACAGCACGTTGCCAAAGAAAACCAAAAAAGAGACACTTAGTGAGACTCTACTCTCTGTTCAAACTGCAAGAAATAACTGAAAGTATTCTGTAATTTTTCTATATTTAAATTTTAAAAACCCCAAAGAGGCCAGAAGTGTTGAGCCCTGGCTTCACATACTGAAGGTGAACATTTACTGTCATCAAGTCACTCATTCTGTGTAATTTAAATACACAGCTCGTGTGTATTTTGTGGTGTGAAAAGTGGAGCTTCTGTCTGTTTTACAGCCTTTGCAGGATCTGATACAGCTGTATTGTAGAAGGCATGCGGTTAGGCAGTCGTTTGTTTTTTAGGCCATGGTTTAGGAGGGTCGAGGCTCATAGCAATTCCACACAAGTTTGCTGCAAACATTTGAGATGGAATCTTGAAATGCTGGATAATGATCTCAACCTTCACATCCCCTGCCCGACTCTCAGAGGAACCTGCAAGGCCCTGCATAATTGTGTTCTGAAGCAAAGTCACAATTTACATCACAAGTAAAGATACTCAAGGATTAGTCAGACTCAGGAGGTTCAGAGACTTGGCCAGAACCAACACTATTAGGATATTTGATTGTATGAATTTAGCACCTTCTCTGATGGTCTCAACTTTGAACACCTGAAGACAGAAATGGTCCCTTGACCCCAAAGCTTAAATCTGAACTTTGTGTTTTACCCTTGAGTCCGTCAGTGCATCAGGAATGGATGCAGGAAACCATGCAGGGCCAGAATCATATATTCACAGTAAGGTGAAAAGCTCTTAAATATGTGTGGATGTGGTCTACTAGGCAGAAGTTACTGTTGTCAGGGCTCTGGGGCACATTATTTGAGAACCAGTGATAGGACATGGGGCAATGGGTTCAAACTGGAACACAGGTGACCTTATTAATGTTTATAAATATATAAAGGGTGAGTGCCACGAGGATGGAGCCAGGCTCTTCTCGGTGGCAAACAATGATAGGACAAGGGGTAATGGGATCAAGCTGGAACACAAGAGGTTCCACTTAAATTTGAGAGAAAACTTCTTCTCAGTAAGGGTGACAGACACTGGCCCAGGCTGCCCAGGGAGGTTGTGGAGTCTCCTTCTGTGCAGACATTCCAACCCGCCTGGACACCTTCCTGTGTAACCTCATCTGGGTGTTCCTGCTCCATGGGGGGATTGCACTGGATGAGCTTTCCAGGGCCCTTCAGCCCCTCACATTCTGGGATTCTGTGATTTTGTTGGATATTTTTAATATTTTAAAGATAATCTTCATTGCAGAGACTTCTATATAGCATCAGTATTTTATATTCTGGAATACAAAGAATGGGGTAGACGAAAAATCCATTTTTCAATTCTGTTTAAGCATTTTTGATGGGACCAAAGCATTTATAGAGAGCGTGTCCCACGTGTGCTCTGCCTCCACGCACCGTCTGACCCGAGCACCCGGCGGTGCCGTGTGAGGACTCAGAGCAGGGCAGGTGCGGGACCCGGAGCGCTGTGAGCCGCGCTGTGAGCCGCGCTGTGAGCCGCGCTGTGGGCCGCGCTGTGAGCCGCGCTGTGCTCCACCGGCGGCCAGCGCGCAGGAGACCCGCAGTGCTGGAATGGGGACGGAGAGGAGGCCAAGCGACCCAAATAGCTGCTGGCACCCAACTCAGAGATTCAGTAAATAACTGAAGAACCTGGGATCTTGTTTCCTGAGTGTGCCCCGGCCCTTGACTGTTAATTTCTGGTGTCACGGCTCTTCTCCCGCTGTGGGGTTTGGCCTCTCCGCCGTCCTTCACGGCGAGAAGGATTAAGGCTAATTGGTAATAGCGTTGGGAGTTCTTTCCTGTAAACAGGTGACCCCAGCATGGTTCAGAATAATCAAAACTGCTCTAGAAAAGGAACTGTTAATAATGTCTGGCTTTCAGGCTTGCTGACTGCTGCAAGCAAACCATTAAAGGACTCGGGGAAATCTGAAAGTCAGGGATGTCACTTATTGTAGCACGAGATGCTCCAGTCTTCCCTGTACTGAACTAAGATTTACAGCATTGTGCTTTTTTTTCCGAAATATTTTGAAGGCAAACAATTCTCTTGGAGTAATTTGGATAAAAAATAATTGGTGTGTGTGTGGTTTTTTATCCCCATGTTTTACTTCAGTACTTTGTAGCTGAAATGATAAAAGTTAGCTTAACATAGAGTATCTCTGACAGAACATCTTCCTGAAGCCTTTGGCTTTGTTTCCTTGTCCGCTGTTGTGAATGCTTTGTTGCCTGTGTCTGATGGAACTTAGTACCGAGCTTTGTGTCACGTCTCCTGCGCTGCAGCTCAGGAGTAAGTGCCACATCTGCCCTGAAAGAAAAGCCCTTTCTCAATAATGAGGCGCGTTTTCTGATGACTTCATGAAACAATTCATCCTGAATCCCAGACAGAAGGCGGCAAACCAGTGTCAAGTCTGAACTTTCTAGTGGACTTGGGCTGGGACTAATCCAGCACATCTAAATCAAAACAGACTTTTGAAAGCAAATAAAATGGGTAAAACTAGATGTATAAGTTACAAAATAATTGGGAGGCAGCTTCCACATAAAGGTTGGTTTGTTTGGTTTTTCTTTTAGAAAGCAGCAAGGCAGTTTTTAGATGAAGAAGCTGAGCTGTCCCAGCAGGATGCAGACGCTGTTTCATCCGACGAGAGTGACGATGCAGAGAGCGAGCTGAGCTCTTCGCTCGCCCAGTTCCTGAATGACGATGCAGAGGTCACACAGGTGTTAAATGGTGAGTGGGCTGCTTCTGGTTTTCAGAGGGGCTGTTGCTTAGCAAAGGTGTGTGACAGGCTGGGCTGTTCATCAGCCCGTGGCAGCTAACAAGCAGTAACCTCCTCCGCTGGGCTCAATTGGATGCTTTCCATCATCTCTTTGTGCCTCTGCTGGCTTTATTCTCATGGTTTTGGGATGCAGTGAGCTCCTCGCTGGAGCCTGTGCTGTGCAATAGCCGGTTCTGAGAGCCATCCGCCCCCCACACCCCGGTATGACCGAGGAAAGACACAGATTTCCATTTCACTTAGAAATTTCTGAATCTTTCAGGACTTCTGTTACAGACAGACCAAAAATATGGTATGAAATAACAAGCTGAATGTTAAAGTGACAGTGCTGACACTGACAGAGCTGAGGAGGTGATGCCGATTTTTGGCTGAGGCAGTTTCCCACCCCTGTGCTTATGAGCCTCGGCTTTCCCTGGGGTATTTGTGGGATGGAACCATCTGATTACCAGTTGAGATTCCCAGATGTTGCTGAGGATTCTCCTCTGGCACCGAGACTGTGGGTGGTTCCCTGTGAGATCCTGCGTGGGCTTCAGTAACCCCAGCGCTTCCCCGGGCGGTCTCAGTGACTGTGTGTTTTGGGAGAGAACAGGGAAACCTGTGGTGTGGGCACACAGGGCTCTGCCTGCTCAGACCCTCAGGCAGAGCTGCTCCTCGGCCTTGGGATTCCACATGTCCGCAGCATTTCAAACTCTTGTTTTGTGAAACACAGGCTTTTGGGAGACTGCAAAGGGATTTCTTAGCGTGGAAAACATGATGTAACAATAAAGAATCAAAAATTATATCCTTACTAATATGTGTTCTCTTTTGTCTTCCTGTTCTCATGGAGACTCTGAGATGAAAGGAGTTTACCTGAAATCTGTACGAAGTCCAGCTCTTGGCAATAGATACAAAATGGTTCATCGTGAATTCGACAACATGGACATTTTCTCACAGGTATGAAAGGAAACGACCGCTGTCCTTGTGAAACTCCGATTGCGGATGACCGTGTTTAAGTTCTAATCCTACTTTGAAGTGCAGTTTGCAACATATTGTTGATAAATCAGTTCTAACAAGAGACTTTCATCCCCCAGATTCCTGAGCAAGACCAGGCATATGCAGAAGACAGTTTCTGTGTTGGAGAAGAGGAAGAGGACACTTGCAAAAACAGTGAATCTAGTGAGGAAGAAGTGTGCGTTAATTTTGATCTCCTGAATAACCAGAGTTTTGCTGGCGGCAGAAAACAATATCTCACCCGCCGCAGGAAAAAGCTAAACCAGGCCAGGATGGAAGAGAGCTGCTCTGAGCCCACGCCAAAGAAGAAACCAGCCCGAATTATTGTTCTCAGTGATTCCAGCGGGGAAGAAACAAGTGTGAGCCAAGGGAAGGCCACGAAAACAGACTGTTTGGGGGCAGAACAGGAAAGCACTGCAGTACCCAGGTCATGGCCTTCAGTCTCTGCAGTGCAGCGCAACAAAACTGCTGGGGGAATCAGCGTTCGTCAGCCTGGGGAGAGTAAGAGTGAGAAGCTTCTCAGCTCGAAAGCTTCAGTATCCGAAATGCTGGATTTTCAGCCCGAGCGTCCAGCCCTGAGCACACACGTCCCACCCGCCGCCCCGGGCTCAGGGAAGGAGCGTCTCCAGGCTCCCCATCAGGTTGGTGTTGGTTCACAGCAAGGAGCTGCCTCTCCCCTCGCGTTTACTGAAGAATCCCCCGCGCGGGGGACCTGTGGCAGGGTTGTTGGAGGGCTGTGAGCAGGACGGCAGCAGAGGGAGCCGCTGCCGCTGGGAGCGGAGCAGCTCTGCTCGGCTCGGCTGCCTCCGTCGCCCCCCTTGCCGGTGCTTTAGGAAGCTTTTGTACTCGCAGGTGTCACGGTCCGTTCGGTGATGGACTCGTGAGGGTTCTTTTACCTTGATCTTGAAGCGCAAAATTAAGGCGACCAAAATGCCAAGGGGTTATAATTCACACGGTGTTACTTTATTGTTTTGCCCATAAAGCAGCACACAATAGAGAGAAAGGGAAAGAAAAAGGGGGGAAAAGAGGATTATAGCTATGACTGGATGAGTCCCAAAGGTGTCCCTCTGGTCTCCGGTCCCGTAGAGTCCTGCTGGTCCTCTGTCGTGATCCGGGATCCTCTGGTGGGGAGATCTCAACAGTGTCCATTCTGGTCTCATCTCTTATCCTTCTTCACCCCCCCCACTCCCATTGTTTGAGGCCAATCTCCGCCTTTGTTTCACAATCCAGGCTTAACTGCGCAGACCCAAAAAGTCCCCGCTTTGCTTGCCAGGACCCGTCTGCGCCGGCGTGTCCAGCGTTCAGGGGTCTCTCTGGTCGCTGGGTGACTCGGGCCCTTGGCAGCTCCTGGCCGTGCCCCTTGTCGTTGGCCATTGTTTGGGGAGCAGGTGGGGGCAAATACTGTTCTATCTTCAGACCAACTCTCCCAGCAGGACAACTGGGAGAGTATTTTAGCGGTCAGAAATTACAGTTGTGGATTAGACAGTATCTTGAGTCTGACAATCATGGAGGAATATGGATCTGTTTCAAATAGTAGAGAGTGTCCCCTAACTATTTGGGTTTTGTAGTTATGAAGTACTTGTTCGCTGCCCTAATTAAGACCCGTCATAGTCTGAGGTTGGGTTCCTGATCTCTTACACTTTTCTGCCTGACTTGTGTTGTTTACAATGTTCAGTTTTGTTGAACTCGTTAGCAAAGGCTGCATGCCTTTGTCATTCAAGCTGCTAAGTAATTAATCAACTAAGGTGGGAGATTGCTTATCCAAGTGTTAATCTGGAAGTGTTTATGTTTTGCAATATCAAAAGTAGTTTTAAAAAATATTATTATTAATTGGAGTATTAAAAAAAAAAAGTGGAACAAAGTGTTAAGCATCGCTATTTGAAAAATGTATTTGTTTTTATTGGCCTGTTATTCTTTGGCCTGATGCATCTGTGGTCTCTAAGAAACCCTCTGTGTGCTCAGCATCTGCAGGTGGACAGTTCTTGGAAGCACAGCCCTGCCCGTCCGGGCCCGCCGGGGTCCCCGGCCGCGCCGTGCGTGCTGGCGGCCGCCCGCGAGGTGTCCTCGGGCCCGCGCGTCATCTCCGCCCTGCGCGCCCACGGCGTCCCCGTGCAGCTCTGCTCGCTCCGCGCCGGCGACTACGTGGTCAGCAACCGCGTGGTGGTGGAGAGGAGGCTGCGCTCCCAGCTGCTGAGCTCCGCCGGCACCAGGGAACTGGCGCAGCGGATCCAGCGCCTGCGCGGCGTGTTCGAGAGGGTCTGTGTCATCGTGGAGACGGACAGGAGCAAACCAGGTACCGGGGTGCTGCTCTCTGCTCACGCCTGCGCTGCCCACGCTGGGTTTGTGTGTAACGTGGGACTGAAAACCCGTATTTTAGTCTCTGTAGGTGTATTACATTAATAAGATCACCAGCTGAACAGTAAAATTTGGTTTCCTTTTGAGGACCATTTAATATAGGCAGAGATACACAACTGGATCCAGCGGACACAGTGCTCACTAATTACTGAGGCAGGGAAACGTTTAAGTTAACTTAAACACTCCTAACTGAGCCTGTGCAAAAATCCCGACTTCAAACAGATTTCAACAAAGGAACAAGCACAATCTTACCTGTGCTTGGCACTACAATACTAGTGGATCCAACCCCTCTTTGTCAGCAGTGCCTAAGGAGCGGTGTGATACCCCTCCCAGCTCAGAACCAGGGAAGGGCAGCCTGCTATTGTGGAGACCAACCCAGGCAGCGGCTGCTGCTCCAGGCAGCAAAAGCCGATCAGCTGAATGCGATCAGTTCTTAGAGAAAGCCAAAAGAGCGTTTCTGCAGAGCGCTGCCTGGGGAGGGCTGCTGGGCCATCGCCCGCGTCAGCAGGCGCAGGACGCACGAGGCTCAAAGCCGCCTCCTGACCTCATCAAACGTGTGTGGAAAATTCAAGACTGTTTCTTTAATTTATCTGGTTTGGACAAGCCATTTGTTTGAATCCTACAATTAGGCAATCAAACAGTTTTACTAACGCAGTCTATTCTCAGTGCCGCCTAGAAAAGAACTGAGAGGCCTGACTTGCACCTGCTTCCCAGGAGATGGAACTAGAGCTCATGGCTCCAATTAAATTACAGATGTTCGGGGATATAAAACTCCACTATTGAAATCAAATTGTTGGGGATGCAGCTTTGGTTTTGTGACCTAAATCTGATTTGTTGGTAGTTCAGATACGGGAACAATGACAGAAGTGGTCGCTGGAGATGTGGTTTCTCGGAGGGGGCTGTAGATAAGTGGATTGTGTTTGAGCTGCTGAAGCTTTTGACCCCGCTGCTGCCGTTATTTCCGTCAGCTCTGCCCGGTGTTCTCGTTCTGCTGTTCCAGGCTGCTGCTGGGTTCATGTTCCACAGCGGTCAAGTGCATCATTACCTTTGCAGCTTTACCCCATCTCTTCTGATTTGTGTGTCCTGTGGTTCATCCCTTACTGTGTGTTCCTCCCCGTCAGTTCCGTTCAGTTTGCAATGTCAGTGTTAATGCCTAAACTCTGCCTCTCAAATAACCGAGTAAATCCTGCTCCCACGACCCCTCCTGCCTCCTTTCCTTGAGATGTTTTATCTTGATTTTGGTGGTGAATTCTCAAAGCCGGGGATCTTTGCGCTGTTTTGCTTTGTGAATGATTCACATTAGGTTTTTCACAGTAATTTAGTGCTTAAGTCTCCCTGCGGTCTGTGTGTTTGCACTGTGCAGGAGACCTGTCGCGCTCGCTGCAGAGGCCGCAGCACTACGATGGGGCGCTGGCCGCCCTGGTGCAGGCCGGCGTGCGGCTCCTCTTCAGCTCCGGCCAGGAGGAGACGGCGGCGCTGCTGCGGGACCTGGCCCTGCTGGAGCAGAGGAAGCGCGCGGCCATCCGCGCGCCCACGGAGCCGCAGGGCCACGCACGGGACCTGCTCCACCTCTACCTGAGCATCCCTCGGCTCAGCTACCCCGCCGCCCTCAACATGTGCCACCACTTCGACTCGCTGCGGAGCATGGCCAACAGGTAACAGCACGCGCTTTGCGAACTGACCAGCCTTTCTCTCCTCTGGCTCACCCGAGCCGTCCTGCTGTTCCTGCCAGCGCTTCCCTGGCTCCACACCCATCCTGTTCTTTGTGGGTTTCTCAGTCTCTTCAGGCTGCGTGACCGTGGCAATGCCGCAGTGTCTCAGGCCAGTGACTGAGGGTCCTGTGCATCCCCGCTCCCTCCTGCCCTGCATTTCCCCTCCCTGTCCTGGGCTTGCTGCTGTGCTCGCAGCCCCAGAACCGGGCAGAGGCCCTGGCAGCGGCTCCTGCCGGGCCCGTTGCTCTCGTCCCCCGCTGGCAGTGTCCCCGTTGTCCCCTGCAGCTCCCCGCAGGCCACCGCCGCCGCCGCCCAGGTCAGCCTGCAGAAGGCCGAAGAGATTCACCGCTACCTGCGCCACGGCTTCGATGCACAGCTGCTGCCCGAGAGCCTCCGCGCCAAGGGGACGGGACCCGCAGGTGCCCGGAGCTGAGGGGAGGGACCTGGGCTTCTCATACTTTTAACTGCACTTTACTGAGTCTTGATTCACTGTGGACTATGTAAATAAATCCTTGCACACACCTCCGCAGCTGTTCGTCACGCTGCTGTTGGACAGGGTGGCGGGTGGAGCGAGGCAAGTGGCTGGTTCGTGTTTGCTGGGTATATTCTTTCCAGAACTACTTTAAAAATGTGAATAATGGTTGAAGTCTTTTGGCAAAGAGGTGGTGACAGAGGGCAAGGAGCCCAGGGGCAGTGAGTGGTCGCTACTGCAGGACTGGTGCCCATCTTTCCAAGAAAAAAAACCTGCATCTCCACCTGTTTCTTCTGCGTCCTGCCCAGAGCTCTGGGCGCTTCGCTGGGTTTGAACGCTGGACGGGCCCAGGGCAGCGAGTGCTCTTGTCCCCGGTGCCGGCGCCCCGTCCCCTCTCTGGCTGCTGCTGCCACACGGGGGCTCCCTGGAAAAGCCTTTTGACTTTTATTCCGTCCTGTCCTTTCCTGGAGCGTGTTCATGAAGAGGGATATCCTGCAAAAAGAGGTCAGGAACGTTGCTGGCAGACCAGGAGTGCGGCTGGTGCCAGCTCGGCCTGCCTGGTTACAATCCAGAGGATGGAAACAGACCGATGGGTCACTCGGGAACGCTGCCATCCCCCCCCCACAGAATCCAGTGCACACAGGAGTAAAATAAGCTTGTCCTTTTTAATTACATACAGGAACTGTAAAAATTCAAACTCTCAGCAGAGAAAATGGGAATTGCTTTTTAATTAGTTACAGCCTACCATTATAAATTTATTGTACAGCAATATTTCATCTTAAGTGAATTAAACCTTGCCGGTACTTGGTGTCCAAGTACACTTCTGCCT
This sequence comes from Streptopelia decaocto, assembly GCF_964273445.1. Classification (NCBI taxonomy): domain Eukaryota; kingdom Metazoa; phylum Chordata; class Aves; order Columbiformes; family Columbidae; genus Streptopelia; species Streptopelia decaocto. The sequence goes on from NC_138661.1 coordinate 1,239,479, forward strand.
CCCCCAGGACAAACGGGGTAGGGAAAGGAGGAGGCTGGGCAAGAAAGTGCCACTTTGTACACATGGAAAACGACAAACGTTGCAGGACAGGCAGCACGAGGAGAATGGTGTTAAAACACATAAAATCACTGCAGGTCAAGCTTAAACTCAACTCCACAGCAACACCACATCGGAGGGGTGGCCAGACCCCTTCGCTTCGCAGGAGGGGTGCGCAAGCGTTGAACTAATAACGTCCATGAAGTTCAGTCATCAGAAAAATAGGAATCGTCCTTTTCTTCACTGGATGAGTCTCCTGCCTCGGCCTCAAAGAGCTTCCCTACAACACTCGTCTCCTTCACTTCTGCAATAAGAAAAACGGGATTAGTGTGAAAAGAAGTCACAGAAGGTCCAAAAAGCAAAGACACTTGTGAGAAACAGACTGCAGAAAACTTATTAAATGCCCAGATTGTGGACACCAAACAAGGTGGTGGTGACGTGAAAGTGAAAGGGCCCGAAACGAAGGAGAAACAACAAGTACTTCACAACAGGTACTTACTGTGATCAAAAGTGAACCTGGTTCTGTGCGAAGCCGGCGTCCCGATCACAGCCCCGGCCTAGGGAAAGGACAAGAGGCTCGCTCAGAGCTGCTCCCGAACACGCGAACGGTGCGGCTGCCGCCCGCGCTAAAGCGGAGGCACAGCCCTGGTTCTGCCCCGGCGATCTCAGCTTTGCATGGGAGAGCCAGAAGAATTTCAGAACTCAGGATACCGGGGGAACAAATACATCAATTCAGGGACTCTGTGATACAGGTGAGAATTATTGTTTCCAGAATTATTGTTATCACAGAATTCAAGAGCAGTTAAATCCTGAAAAAAACCCATATATTTTATCCTGACAAGAAATAGCTCTTTTCTAATAAAAAGAAACTTTCTCCCAGAGCAATAGATACAAAATTCAGAAGTCTGGGGGTGCAGGGGAGGGTTCCTGTTTTCCATCCCAAACAGCCTGTGATCCCAGGATTCTTTTCCCCGCTGCTTGGTGACATTTTGCATCGCTAAGGCCCAACCAGGCGACATTCAAGCAAACCGGCATTACCGCCTTCTTGACGTTGTCCCAGGTGCCTCTGCTGCCCTGCGTGTTCTTCTGCATGCGGAACACGTGCCTGTCGTAATCGTTCCTGCAGGTGGAATCACAGGCGTCAGTGTGCGTGCCGCCTGCGCAATCGCTGGTACGGGCACAGGCGTTGCACGTACAGCTCTAATCCAGGACACAATTAGCATGACCATTAAAAACAGTCGTTGGTCAATTAAAGATAACAGCAGCTCCAGGTGTGTAATTAGATCACACGCTGGAACCCATCCTAAGTGTCAGACAAAGCTGTGTCACCTTCCCAGATGAAGCTCAGTTCATGTCTGTTAGGTAAAATGCCACTGACTCTGCAGGTTTCAAGATGATTCTGGTTTCAGTAAAGCCTGAAGCAATTGGGTTAATGGGTTAAGACTCAGAGCGGGCAGAGACCCCTCTGCTGAGCGGAAGCCCAAAGCGCTGGCGCTGTTGTTCCGGACCAGCCTTGGCTGAGGAGCTCAGAGGCTGCCAAAGGAAGCGCTGGCGCTGAGCATCCCCCGGGGAGCGTGGGATCTCCCGCGCGTGCTCTCGGTTGGGAACCGAACCGGGGTCCCGGTTCCAGGAGTGATCTTGCTCAGAAGACAAAAATCCGCCTTGAGGCAAAGGAGAAAGGCGAAGGTGGGCAGAGGCCAGCCCCAGCTCCTACCTGTTGATGGGCACCAGCATCCCGGGGCTGATGTGCTCGCACTGCGGGGTTTTCGCCAGGGAGAACACGGACGAGGCGGGTGTGATGGGGATGTCCGTGAGGGTGAAGACGTCATCGTTATCTTGGCTTCCCCGGAGCGTTGGCAACTACAAAGCCGCATCAGAGCAATCAGTGACTGTGCTGGAGAGGCTCCTGGCGCACCTGCCCCTGCGTGGCAGCAGGACACGGCCTCTCCGCCGCTGGAGCCCGGCTGCCACCCCTGCCCCTCACCAGGGTCCCTGACCCTATTCCCGCCATCGGCAGCTGCTCCGTTCCCTCACTTGAGTTGTTTTTGCCTCCAGCGCGCCCCTTGCGAGGCGCCGAGCGGGGCGCCAGGACACCACAGAGCAGCCAAATGGTGCCTCTGTCTCGCCCTCGATCCTCCTCCCGTTGATGCCCAACACCTTGCTGGCCTGTTCTGGCTGCTGCTGGACAGTTAGATAATTTCTGATTACAAGTATGAGCTAAAGCTGACCATTACTGCTCAGCAGGGTTCAGGATCACACTGTGAACTTCTGCTCCTTCCATTTTGAAGACAGAGAAGAACAGGAAAAGTTCAGAGAGGAGCGACAGAGGAGCAGAGCAGGTCCTGGGGAGGAGCTCCGCCCGGCCCTGGGACAGGACAAAGTCAGCAGGTGCAAGTTCAGAACAAATCAAAGATTGTGCTGCTTCGCACAGCAAATAATTCCGCCCACCACTCCTAAACACACAGGGTTCAGCTGCACCCCTCAGCACACGCTACACAGGGGGACAGTGTCTTGGGCACAGCTCAAGCTGGGCAACATGAATTGGACAGCAACAGAAAGGAGAACCCTTTGAACGCTGCCTGCAGCGGGATTCTGCCAGAAGAGGAGGCTCCTGCAGAACCCCTCTGCACAACCAGCAGCTGGCACACGGATGCCTCCACTCTTTCATAGCAAATCCGCTCACGCTACTCATGGGGAGTTGTCCATCGCACGCTGCAATTTACAGAAAGCAATGAAGATAGCACTGCTTAAATTCTGATTGTCCAACGAGCTACAACGTGCTTCTGGATGAATGTCAGAACCAGAAATGGGCTGCAGCTACCAAGAAAACCCACACAAGAACAACTGCATCGAGAGACGTACAGGCGCAGTTCGGAGTCCCCGGTGGGACCGAGGTGCTGGTGTTAATAGAGCTGGTCTGGTCAGGTAACAGCAAAACCAAAAGTGCATCACAGAACCCCAGAATGTGAGGGGTTGGAGGGCCCTGGAAAGCTCATCCAGTGCAATCCCCCCATGGAGCAGGAACACCCAGCTGAGGTTACACAGGAAGGTGTCCAGGCGGGTTGGAATGTCTGCACAGAAGGAGACTCCACAACCCCCCTGGGCAGCCTGGGCCAGGCTCTGCCACCCTCACCCCCAACAAGATTCTTCTCACATTTAAGTGGAACCTCCTGTGTTCCAGTTTGCACCCATCGCCCCCTGTCCTGTCACTGGTTGTCACCAGAAGAGCCTGGCTCCATCCTCCTGACACTCACCCTTTCCATATTGATCCCCAGGAATGAGTCCCCCCTCAGTGTCCTCTTGTCCAGCTCCAGAGCCCCAGCTCCCTCAGCCTTTCCTCACACGGGAGATGCTCCACTCCCTGCAGCATCTTGGTGGCTGCGCTGGACTCTCTGCAGCAGTTCCCTGTCCTGCTGGAGCTGAGGGGCCACAACTGGACACAAGATTCCAGGTGTGGTCTCCCCAGGGCAGAGCAGAGGGGCAGGAGAACCTCTCTGACCTACTGACCACCCCCTTCTAACCCACCCCAGGTCCCATTGGCTTCCTGGCCACAAGGGCCCAGTGCTGGCTCATGGTCACCCTGCTGTCCCCAGGATCCCCCCAATTCACAAGGTTTTACTGATGGAACTGAACCAGCAGACTTGCAAACGCCAACCAGAAAAGCACATCCACAGACAGACTGGTTTCCCAGGTTTACCTTTACTCTTCTGTTCTGAAAGGGCGTCGCAGTGAAAATGTCGTCATGGTTGTCCTTTGGCAAGTGGTCCAGGAAATCGCGCATCTGCTGCTTTCTTTTTAAGGTTCCCACTTTGGCAGTTATGGGAACCGGCTCTTTCTTATCTACGTGAATCAAAATATTAATTATTCTAGACAGCAGCTAGGTAACAGTTTTAAAACTGGCTAAGTACGATCACTGCTGGGGACACAGTTCATCTCTGCTTTGTGGAAATGTCTTGTAGTTTCTTTGTGACCCTTTGAGTTCTTATACAATTGTCCTGGTTTTGTTACAAACAGGTTTCTCTTGTAGTGAATGTGCCTGTCAGCTAAAGCTTCAGATCCGCTGCATTTTCCTGAAAGCCAGATCCATGTTGGGTAGACATAGCAATGGAATGCGAGGTCATGGATAAGGATGGATGGACATCTCGGGAGAGGGGCAACGAGAAACAGGTGACCAAAAACTGACCAACCCAGTATAACATCCCATTCACCTGATACTTCATAGAAAAGTGGGAGACCATGAGGATCTCGTCCCTTTTCCTTATGGCGACATTAGCAGAGGACCTTGCGAGTCGTCCCTGCGAACCGAGGCCAGGGACAGACTGAATCCAGCTCCGGTTGGCTGCAGAGTCCAGTCCAGGACTTCGGCTGCCGGCTCTGCAGTTGCCGGCACTTTCCAGATTGGTTTGTAGTTTGTATTAGGGAGAGGCGTCCGAGGATTGGAGGAAAGCAAATGTCACTCGTCTTCAAAAAGGGCAAGAAGGAGGACCCGGGTAATTATAGACCGGTCAGCCTCACCTCTGTCCCTGGGAAACTGATGGAACGGCTTATCCTTGGTGCCATCTCAAGGCATATCAAGGAGAAGAGGGTTATTAGGGGCAGTCAGCATGGCTTTACCAAGGGTAGGTCATGCTTGACCAACCTCATAGCCTTTTATGAGAATGTAACAGGGTGGATGGATGATGGCAGAGCGGTGGATGTGGTCTACCTCGACTTCAGTAAAGCCTTTGACACAGTCTCCCACAGCATCCTCACAGCTAAGTTGAGGAGGTGTGGTCTAGACAATAGAGTAGTGAGGTGGATTGCAAACTGGCTTAGGGAGAGAAGCCAGAGAGTGGTAGTCAATGGTGCAGAGTCTAGTTGAGGCCAGTATCTAGTGCAGTGCCTCAGGGGGCAGTACTGGGGCCAATACTATTCAATATATTCATTAATGATTTGGACAAGGGAATTGAGCATACTATCAGCAAGTTTGCTGGTGACACCGAGCTGGGAGGAATGGTGACACTGGAAGCTGTGCTGCCATCAGAGACCTGGACAGGCTGGAGAGCTGGGCGGGGAATAACCTGATGAAATTTAACAAGGGCAAGTGTAGAGTCCTGCATCTGGGCAGGAACAACCCCAGGTTCCAGTACAGGTTGGGAAATTACATATTAGAGAGCAGTGTAGGGGAAAGGGACCTGGGGGTCCTGGGGACAGCAGGGTGACCATGAGCCAGCACTGGGCCCTTGTGGCCAGGAAGCCAGTGGTACCTGGGGTGGGTTAGAAGGGGGTGGTCAGTAGGTCAGAGAGGTTCTCCTGCCCCTCTGCTCTGCCCTGGGGAGACCACACCTGGAATCTTGTGTCCAGTTGTGGCCCCTCAGTTCCAGCAGGGCAGGGAACTGCTGGAGAGAGTCCAGCGCAGGGCAACGAAGATGCTGCAGGGAGTGGAGCATCTCCCGTGTGAGGAAAGGCTGAGGGAGCTGGGGCTCTTTAGTTTGGAGGAGACTGAGGGGTGACCTTATTAATGTTTATAAATATATAAAGGGTGAGTGTCAGGAGGATGGAGCCAGGCTCTTCTCAGTGGCAAACAATGATAGGACAAGGAGTAATGGGATCAAGGTGGAACACAAGAGGTTCCCCTTAAATTTGAGAAAAAACTTCCTGGTGAGGGTGGCAGAGCCTGGCCCAGGCTGCCCAGGGAGGTTGTGGAGTCTCCTTCTGTGCAGACATTCCAACCCGCCTGGACACCTTCCTGTGTAACCTCAGCTGGGCATTTCTGCTCCGGGGGAGGATTGGACTGGATGATCTTCTGAGGTCCCTTCCAATCCCAAACATACTGTGATACTGTGATTTATGACACACTTCAAGCTCTGCCACATAACTCTGTACTACAGCAGATAACCTTCTTCGCTACTGGGCCCTGATGTGTCTTTGTGTCTGTATCTCCCGTTACATAATAAATATAACATTATAAATTATTTAAAGACAGCAACATACCCAGAACCAAGATGTCGGTACTTTTCTGTTCTTTTTTTTCTGAAGCGGTGGTTTTCTTGGCGCGTGGTTTGGTTCCCTTTGCCTGCTGTTCTTCCACGTACTTGTGGTGGCATTCCTGGGCGGAGCGGGAGCCCACCGCCATGGCCACCTCCACCCAGAAGCCCTTCTTGTGCTTTGGGAACGCAGCGACGGCCCTGCCGAGAGAACAGAGCCACAACGCTCGTCACGCCGGGGACCCCGCGCTGCTGCCACGGGAAACACACAGGGACCGGCTGCCCCCCCGGGGATCACTGCAGGGCTTCGGTGAAAGAGACTTCCCAGATCATCCAGTCCAACAGCTACCCCAGCACTGCCCCATGTCCTGAGAACCTCATCTGTCCAACCCTGCAGCACTGCCCTGGGCAGCCTGTTCAATGCCCCACAGCCCTTTGGGGAAGAAATTGTTCCCCAGATCCAACCTCAACCTCCCCTGGTGCAACTTGAGGCCGTTTCCTCTGCTCCTGGCGCTTGTTCCTGGGGAGCAGAGCCCGACCCCCCTGGCTCCAAGCTCCCTTCTGGCTGTTGGATGTGAGTCTTGTCCCTGGTGTCTTATCCAGGTGCTCTAAAAGTTTCCTGGAATGATTTAAGCTAACGGCTCACAAGACAAACTTCCCCCTTATTAGTAGCAGATGCCCCCCATCCCGCAAAACATGAGCTCGTCGTGCCTTTTCAGGTTTCTAATCTAAAGGAAACAACCCAAATATGGTCATTTTATTACTTAACGCATATATTAAATACCACCCAGTAGCTTAAGGAATTGGACAATGCATTAACTAAAAATGTTTGCAGTTAATCTTCCCTTTGCAAGACTCAAATACATAAGCATGTCATGTTTAACATTTTTTCCTGTTAGGGAGACAAGATGCTACCTCTGGCTTACCATCTTTTTTTCTAATTTGTTAACAAAATTTATTTTGCAAAAGGGAGTTAAAACGTAAAGGAAAACTTAGAAATAAGGTGAAAGAGGCCGAATCTGACACTCCAAACCCAGCCCAGCAAACCTTGCCGTACGTTACACCTCCTGACGGCCGAGGGAACCTCTGCCCTGTGAGCACGGAGCAGCCACTTGCCTGTAGAGCTTCTGCAATTCCTTTTCAGACCAGCCATCAGTTGCCCTTGGAAAAGGTGCAGAATTCCCTAGAATTCTTTCCCTCTCGGGTTTTCTTGCTTCTGCTGCTGAGGACTTGGCATTCTGAGAAACTTGACCATTTAGGTTTTTATCAGCTACTTTTGAATTCCTTTGTTTTGTTTGAGATTGCTCCTCATCGGCTTCAGACTCCGTGTCAGACTCCAGCAGCCTCAGATGGTGGAACCTGCCTCTTGCCATCCTCGCGCTCCCGGGCGGGCGGGAGGCACTGGACTCGCGGGCAGGTGCGTTCCCTTCCCGCGCAGGGGAGCGGCGGGCGGCGCTGGGCGCGCTGGCGGGCGCTTTCCCTTCCCGCGCAGGGGAGCGGCGGGCGGCGCTGGGCGCGCTGTCCCTCGGCGGCGCGGGGCAGGAGCCACCGTGGTGCGGGCCTGTGCTCTGCTCACCCCACACCCTGCGTGTGTCCCCCCGGGAGCTGCCACCGGTTGAGGAAGGTTGCGAGTTTTGAGTCTCTTTTCGAAATAAAGGTTTATTTTTCCTTTTGATAGCCAGTGGGATGTCTTCGCTGGATTCCTCTTCCTCATCTCTGCTTGACAGTTCTGGTAAACGCTTGTCCTGACGTTGTTTGGCTGACCTCAAGGAGTACTTGTAAGCCTGCTGATACATGGTCAGGTCTCCATGTCCTGTTCCTCTCTTCTCCTTTGTCATTCCCCTTCTGCTGTTAGAGTTATGTTTGTTTAGTACTGCAGTACTTGAGGGAGTCAGCTTAGCAGAAAGCTGCCATTTAGTTTTTGTACTATTGACTGCATCTCCACTTCCGTCATCATCTGAAATTAAGCGCCTGGGCTTCCTGCTTCCAGCAGACTTGTTTGGTCGTTGGGAACTTACTCCTTTTTCACTGCTTTGCCCTGAAAGAGAGGAGCTCAGAGTCATATCGCACCTGGCAAGGTAAATTCACTGTGTGTGTAACACGTCCCGCGGTCTGTGTGCTCCGTGGGCAGCGGGGCTGAGCGGCACGGCCGGTAACCGCACACAGGGTTAGCGTGAGCGCGGGGAGGCTCGCTGGGAACAGCTGGGACAGGTGAACTAAGCACTGTGTCCCTCTGAAATGGCCAAATGGCACTGAAGAGACAAAGTGGGGACGTGAGGAAACGTTCCATCACGTCTGTACACGTAGCACGGGTTGTGTGCGGCCCGTTTCCACAGAGCCACCTGCCAGCAGCCGCGAGCTCTGCCGTGCGCTGGGCTGTCCTGTGCGGGGACAGCAGCTGCGCCCAGCGATCCGGGGGGTCCTTCCAACTCTGTGGTTCTAACTCATTTCTGCTGTTAAGGGAGCTCCATAACTTTACCAAACATGAGAGAGGAAAACCAGCAGCCAGCAAAGCTTCCTGAGACCACTGCCCTCTGTTCCCATCGTGTGTCTCGGAAGGATTAAGTGAAGCTCTGCTGCCCTGGTGTACGCTCCTGTGTGCTTGGGATTACACCCTTCAGGACACAGACACGGCAGCGTGTCCCGGCACTCGAGAAGCAGAGAAAATCCATTCCCACGGGACTCTGACAAGGAGGACGCATCCTGACCCCACCTGTAGCGCTGAGCTCCCCCTGCACAGTTCGGGACAGGCTGCCTCCCCCGCTGCAGCAGTCAGGATTATCGAGGCTACAGAAGGGAACGTGGAAGTACTGGGCAGATAGGGAATAAAACAGTGAACACAAAACGTTGTTGAAATGCTGTGGCTGAGGTTGAGCAAACATCAGCATCCCAAAAGCTTTGCTTGTGCCACAAAGGGCTTTTCTGCGGGAAACATTGCAGTTGCTTTAAAAGAGAAACTTCTGCTTTATATTTACATTGTTTTCAGGGTTCCGTCATTCCCCAAATCTTTTTAAAAATCAAGGTTTTAAAACTGTTAACACACTTTTTTGCCCACACAGGCACTTTGTGTACTGTAATTCATGCAGTGTAGAGGCAGAGCCCAGCTCAGCGGCGCGGTGAACGCGGCGGGCTCCGAGATCCGCAGGAGCTGCCAACAATCACAATCCTTTCATTTCAATTGCTGCCCAGAAATCTGCGTGTTCCCGTTGTGTAAATAAAGAAGTGATTTACAAGCTTCGTTTATATTTGGAGCTGTAGCACTAGGAAACCAGGCATCGATGCTACTCTGATAAATCTTCATAGAAGAAGCAATCGACCATTTAAAGATTTAAATAGTTTCTTTGCACTAACGGGACACCACCATCCTGCTCTGGCACCCAGCTCGTAATCCCACCGATTCTTGTCAATAACTTGAAAAAAAACCACAATTTTTTTACCTTTACTTCGGCTTTTTGGTCTTTCTTCCATTGCCCTCATTACGTGCTTGCTTTCTTTCTTCTTGGAGTCGGAGCCGGTCTTTTTTTGGGATCTTTCACTACTAAACATCTTCAAAACAGAACAATTTAATGTAAACCTCTGCAAGGTTACACATCAAGCTCTGAAAAAGCCAAATGGTTTCAGCATTGGGAGGTTCCCAAGTCACTTCCACTGCCCGGTACGTACGGACACAGGTGTTCACACAAACACATGCAACCAAAGCTACTCGGCCGCATTCCCTTTCAAGTTTAATACTCTAAACCACAACTGAAAAATATCTATGTATTTATCTTCCAAAAATACCTGTATTTTATCCAGAAGTAATTCCCCATTATCTCCATTTTACAGACAACAATGATTATCTGGTCATACAGAGATTAAGACTATCTGGGTTTTCGTTTTAAAATGTTTTAATAATGTTTTCAAGATTTCCTGCCTCTTCAGTTCCTTGTAAGAGCTGGACTCTTTCTGTTAGATACCAGGTTTATTCATTGTATTTAAGATACATTGGAGTAACAATATGGAAAATGATCTTACCATGCTCAAATAATCTACTCCTCCTTTCTCTATAGTAACATTTAGTTGCTGATCCACGAGCTCACGTTGCCCACACCAGAAACTTAACGGTGGTTTAACAAGGCGGCCGCTACGCGTGTAAACTCTGTCTGGGTCACTGGACACTAATTTGTGGTTTGGTGTCGTATCTACAAGAGAAGAACACAAACAAACAAGTTTTCTCCCAAAGAGTGTACTGAAAACTCCGGTTTGCAGGCTTCACGAGCCCAGGAGCAGCACTGCATTTAATCCAGCTCATCTGCGCCAACTGTGTGGGACACGTAAAACTTACTACAATGTTCTGTTGTGCTTTTCAAAGTGTTCAAGCCAGAAAGAAGTCCAAGTTAAACCCCAAAGCTACTCGTGTCCCTAGGAAAGCCAGGATTGCATTATAGGGCAAAGAAACAAAGGTGCATCATTGGGCTATCGCTTTACAACCCTTTCCTCTGGAAACAAAGCCAGCATAATTAATTCTTCCACAATCCATCCATCTCCAGCTGTTTTTTTCACTCCCTGGGCCTTAACTATGGCAAAACCATGGACACGCCATAAAATAAACCTGCCAGGGAAAGCAGCTTTCAGAAAAGCCAGCCCTTCTTCCAAAGAAAAGGGTTATTAAATACTCACAAGCATTCTCATTGTAGCCTGGCAGCACTTCATAGGTGGTGTTCCTGATCTCAGCTTTCTTTGCTCCTCTTGCTAAATCTTCTGTATGTTTCAACACAGAGGGACCCACCTCCAAGTCCATGTCTTCATTTTCATCCTCACTACTATTCCGTTTCTGTTCTTTCCTAATGATTTGGAGTTTAAGGAAGGAAATAAGAAACATGTGGAGCAGCTGTCCTTTAACAACAGAGTAACTCGGCCACGTCCCCAGCGCGCAGTGTCCCTGTGCCCACACACACGGAGCCGCCACAGCGGCCAAGCCCTTCGCTTGTGTTCGAGGTGGTGTAAGACACACCAGAACAACACCAAACCAGCGTCATGAAGAACGTGAAAGCGTGGCCTTCCGAAGCAGCGGCAGGATTAGCCTGGCACGTAGTCTTCACGTACACATCTACGATCTTTTGTATTCCCCTAGCATAGTGCTCTTCAAAAGCAAAATCTCAATAACTACTTGAAAGAAAACCACAATGGAACAGAATCTCCGAAGAAATTACCTTCTCCTCTGCTCAAGTAGCTCCTCAACGTATTCCTTCCACTTCTTGGAAAACCCAAATAAAAATTTTTTGGTGAAACGGTAGGGAAATCCTGTTTGAAACAGAAGCAGCATTAGCGGTAGCTGAGCAATATGTTTAATCAGCAAGGGTAGAATTACCATCCAGCAGGACGAGGGGTTGTAAGCACCTCAGAAGCTCACTACGTCTTTAACACTAGGAGGAGATGGGCTCCCCCAGCCCAGGAGAGGAATGTACTTGTGAGGGGAGTCGTGCACACAGGAGTCAACCAAGGGGCCGTTCATTACAGGTACATCAGAGTATCCAGCAACAGTATTATAAACCTGGGAAGTTCCTGAGGTAGCACAGGTACAGCAGAACGACTCTCGTCTTGTCTCTGAAATGGGGAAACAACCCTACAAACCAATGGTTGTGCTTGTCTTTGGTTTCCCTTGTGATTCATGTATCACTATTGAATCTGTTCATGGTATTTTCCACACGGACCCCAACACGGTTTTGTGTGTTGGGGATGCTGGGAGCGAGGGCGAGCAGAGGAGGGTGTTTTGCCATAGTGCCAAACCCGAAGATCAGAGGAACTGACCATTAACTCTAGGGCTCTGGAAACCTCTGCAGTACTTGAGCCCCTCTGCTCACAAGTCTGATCGTCACTCTTCCTCCTCAGAACAGTAAAATACAAACAAGTATTTACCAGAGGAATTAATAAAAACCATTTCAAGCCAGAGAGCAGCTAAGGCAGGAATTTATCAGAATGCAGCCCAGTACTGCAAATGAGAAGAAACCAGAGTCGCAGACACATCTTTGGATGCCTCGTGCTGGACCTGGAAGAGCAGAAAGCGCGTATCTGCTCATTTAAAGAGCGCGATCATGCACAACGTGCACCTGTGTTAAGGCAAGTGCTATGCCATCCATGCCACGGGTGATCTGCACCTTCCTAGCCCTGCCTGTGAGCACGAACAAGGCAGCTCCTTACTAGTGAACATGACAGAATGCAAGAAAAACAGAATAAAGCCTGACCTTCCTTTAGCTTTGTGTGTAAATTAAAGTTCCTATAAAATTCCACAAGCTTCAAAACAACCTGAAGCAGGAAGTTTTGCTGGATTTGGTATAACATACCACTTAGACCCTAAAGATGGATCAGTATACCAAATTCTAAAGCACTGACACAATAACCAGTCTGTCTCCAAACGGAAACTCCACGTGCCCTTGCAGGGCTGGTCGTTAATTACTGAATAGTAAGAGACAGAATGCGAACACCAGAGTCATTTCAGTAGTGTATAAACAATCCTTATTTGAATGTCTTAGCGTTATTTAAATGCCAGAAGATTGACCAAAATTACGTAGGGTCAATCTTAATTGAAAAAAACAACACGTTTCTTTACAATAATGTGTTCATTGGCCAGGTTCGTGCTGGGAAAGCCCTCTGAGTGCAGCTCCCTACCAATGCCAGCTACAGTGAACATGAGACGGCCTTGAGGAACCTGATCTGGAGTCGCTGAAACCCCACCGAGCCCAACTGGCAGGAGAAGACGAACCGTTCACCTCAGCGGTGAGTCCAGTCATTGATCTACAGCCCTCCTCGGTCTGTAGTGCTACATTAAGAATCATCTTCTTACCCTCCTTCCGCATCGAAGCCAAATCCATCCTGCCCTGCAGCAAGTAGACATTGCCGGATGAGGTTTTCACTTGGTTGTAACTTATGCGTTCTACAATCGCATTACTGTGCCAAGTCATGTTTTTCCTATCTCTAAGAAAAGATAACAAGAGGAACAGAATTAAAACATGGTTTTCATAAAAGACAGAATTTAAAACTGGAATATTGATATTCCACATGAGACTGGCAGTGTTACACGTTTTATGAATGGCACAGACAGTGGCGGGATGCACCAGGTTGTCTTTTCTCAGCCTCCAACAGTTAGTGAGATACGGCAAGAGCCCGAGTCCAGAGCCGCAGCCCCGGGCGGCAGAGCCTGCGGAGCCCCCGCTCAGACGCCCAACACCCACCCCGTGGGAACTTACTTGCGCTTTCCTTCAACACATATTGCAGTGTTACCATCCATCACCTTAATTCTCCAACTCGTCAGGCAGACAGCTTTCTGTTACCAAAAACAAAACAAAGAGTCATTTTTCAATCAGGCTAAGCTATGCAACATCAGCAAGCAAGATAAAAATTAACTCATTTATAACTTAAGATATTTAGGCACCATTGCCCAGACCAGAAAAACTGAAATTAACCGTTAAACACGTAAATGTTGAAGCACAATCAAGCTGGAGTCTGACGCACAAGTGAAGACAGGGATTTAAATGATAGAAACTTTTGAGTAATTAAATGGTGACTTTCAGAAGCCAAAGCAATTGGCTGAGGCCTCTATCCAAAAAGCTCCTCACAAAAACACCAACCCTGTGCCACACCTCTCGTCATCTGTCCTCCCTTCCTGCTCAGGAAAAAAGTTACCCATGAAAAATAAAATGTATTTATTAGCTGCATTATTGTTAAAATTTGGTATTGAAATGGCCGTATCTGATATTGCGAAGTACCAGCACTCCCGGAGCTGTGGTACCTCCACTTTGCATTGAAGTGCCAGGAAGCCAGTTGCACTTGAGCTGCAGTTTGGAAAGCTCTGTATGAAACACATTACTTTGTTTTAAAAAAAAGCTGATCAGAAAACGATCTTTTAACATCTGAAACTATGGCTATTTCTCCTCACAACTTCAGTTACTAAACTCCAGCTCCTTGCTGTAATGACGTCTGCCTTTTGACCATGGAGGATTTACCCCTGCCTGAGGGCCGGTACCAGACCTGCGCTGCCCAATAACAATTCCTGCAGCATCCTCTACTCAGCTAGAAATCTTTAATGTTAATGGATATCTGCTCCTTATCTAAAGAAAAGCTCAGCAGAGCTGAGTTACCAGCAACGGTAACTTTTTTAATTTTTTAATACAGGAAAACGTATCAAACATGCTTGACAACGGTGAGGCAGAACAAAGCAATTGACTTGCTTAACGAGAACTAAATAATTAACTTGTTTAACTTGTGGAGGACTGCGACCCCACGGATTTCCCCAGGGAACAGAGGGAACGCAGCCCTGGGAAGGTGCTTCCCCAGCCTCAGAACCCCTGCCCGCCCGCAGATGCAGCGAGGGAGCTGCAACGCTGCCAACATGTACCGGACCAAAACCATCTGCAGAGCGCTCTCTTGGGAAAACGTTCTTGGCCCACTTAATTTAACAGAAGCTTGGATGTTCCGTAGGAAAGCCCAGACTTCATCTCACGATGGGCTGTACGGATGCAGCTCAGTTTAGAACCGTGCCCAGGCTACCGCTAGGAAAGATCTCTCCTTGGCTTTGTGCTGACCAGGAGCTGGACTGCCCAGCGACTTGGTTCATGACCATCACACCAACACAGGGCAATTAACACATTAAAGAGATGGGGAAAACAAACCCTTTTGATGAGAAAGCATTTACCAGTACAATCTGATAATGTAATGGTTTGTTCTCTTCTGAGCGCTCGCTACTTTTGACAAGAAAAGAAGAAAGAAACCGCAACTCCGAGCTGCAGCAGCCCACAGGAACACGTCAATGCCCTAAAGCACGAAGCTCTCCCACCTCTTTGTCTGCTTTCCCAGCAGCAGGGTCTGTGTGAGTCTTGTCCACAGGCACCTCGCAGCCTCTTTTCGGCTTTTCCTTCCTCAGAACATGGGCTTTGGAAGCAGAGAGCGCAATGGCACACGAGCACTGAGAGGCCTTTGCAGAATTAGTCTCCAGTGTCTTTTCTACTCCGTGAGCCGCTTCCTTATTACTTGGCCGCAACTCTCTTCTGTCTTGACGAGGTTCAGCACGTTTTGCTTCTCCATGTCCCCGCCTTTCTTCTAACCAATTCCCATTCTTAAAATGGGGGGAGTTTAAAGTCGCAAAATCAGTCACTGTATTTTGAGACATCTCATCATCAGCATCCACTGATTCTATGAGGAAATTATCCTGCTCATCCTTATTAGCGGCCCCATGTTCTGTAGGATCCTCCCTGAGCTGCTCAGCAACAGCAGATGTGACAAACGGCTTTTCGGCGGCTGTGGAAGGAGGAATGTTCTGCTTGACTGGGTCTGAAGGCGTTGGATCTGCACAATAAAAAACCAAAAAGTAATAGCAAAGTAGACAGTGATATTTGAGAATTAATAAAGATACCCTGATAAGTTGCTCCATTTTTAATCAGAGATTATATTGATTAGCAATACAACTGTGAGAGCACTACCTATTGCAATTGTTAACGTTAACAGCGAGCCGCTCTTTGGGTTTGTTCGGACTAGTGTTTCCTCACCACGGGATCGACACTCCTGCTCTTAAGGTCTTATCCCACTTTTCCCTGAAACCAAGCTAGCACACACCATATCCATTAACAGTACATCTTTACCAGTCTTCCTGTCTTTTCTCGAACGAACCCTCCTTGCAGAACAACAACAACGCTTTCATGAAAACAAACATCACATAAAATTCCCACCTTTACAGCCCTCAGGATCTGGGCTTCTGGCCGTGCGGCTGCTGGGCCAGGAGCTACAAGCGCTGGGGGTTGAGTTTTCAGGTAAACTAAGATCAGTTTTGAAGCTGAACACTGTGGATTTTGGCATGTGTCATTTTCTCCATCAGCATTTGTGAAACTGAATTACAGGACACATGCATACACAGGGTTGCTATCAAATAACTATATGAAAAAAAACAAATACTAGAGAACTTCTCACAGAACCAAACCTTTCGTCTTTATGTATTAAAAGCTAAAATAAAAAAAAGAGTGGCAAATAAGAGGTTTAGGATTTTTCCAGCAGGTTTCACATTGAAATGGCAGAGTGTTGCACCGGGTCTCTGAGGAGCTCTGAGCGGCTCGGGAGCCCGCGGGCAGGCGGCTTTCGATAGCAGAGACCGAGCGCCCAACGGGCTGAGGACGGCGAGCATCAAGGGCAGAGCCTGCGGCCTAAACCGGAGCTAAACCGAGTCTAATGCCACCTCTGGGTTTGCAAAGGCACACTTGCAGGTTTCTTGCTCCATTTTCCACTGCACGCAGACAACAAAGAAAGAAGAGTGATGCTCTGCCAAAGCATGCTGGAGATCTGACACAAGAGCAGAGACCCTGAAGGCAAGGGAGCGTTTGAGGCATTTTTAAGAGCAATACCAAGTACCTTTTTGTTGCTGCTGCAGTTTCCGCTTTACACGCAAGAAGAACTTCTGAGGGGATTCCATTAAAATTGGGTCTGTGGCCAGTGCTTTTCTGGTTTGCTTCTTAAGAATCTGAGTGCAAAATAATTCTGGAAAATAACAATACGAAAACAAACAAACAAATCTTTGAATTTGGGGGAGAAAAACATCTTCATGTAGGGAGCAAGGAAAGCAAAGCACACGCTGCATAAGATACTAAATTCCATTGTACAACATGTTTTCTTGTCTTTCCCAAGAGGGATGTGCAATACAACGTTTCCCTTTTCACCGGGGGTGAGCGGTCACCTGAGCTGCATGGGAGCGAGCAACACCCTCAGGTGTGTGTGTGCACGTCTGGCGTCACCCAGCCTGCAGAACCAACAGGAGTGTGGAGGTGCCTGGGTCGGTACCCGGGGCTGCCCTGACCCAGGTGCAGAACCCTGCACTTGGCCCTGTTGACCCTCACAGACCCACCCCTGGGGCTTGTCCAGGTCCCTCTGGGTGGATCCCGTCCCTCAGGTGCGTCACCCGCAAACGCGCTGAGGGAGCCCTTGATCCCACCGTCTGTGCCCCTGATGAAGATATCAACCAGTACTGGTCCCAGTGTGGACCCGAGGGACGCCACTTGTCACTTGTCACGATCTGTCCCATGACCTGACCAGGCACAGAGGTGAGGCTGACGGGTCTGTAATTCCCGGGGTCCTCCTTGCTCCCTTTTATTAAAAATAGGGTGCGATGTTTTCCTTTTTCCAGTCACCATAATAATGGCTTAATCTCATTTTTATTGCCTCCAACACAAGTGGTTTTGCATTGCAGCAAGATTTTTTCACATCTAACCATAAAACGAGGGCACTGCCAGCTCCGTAACTGCGAGTTCTGCTGAGAGCAACTCGATAACCCCAGTGAAGGCTGCGCACAGCTGCCTGTGCCAGGGCCCAGGTAAGACAGGCTGAGCAATCAGCCCAGTTCTCTGCAGTTCGGTCTTAAAATGAACGCACACAAACCCCCACCCAAAACTGCATGACAGAAGTTTGGTACATGAGGTTCCTGGGTACCGTATTTCAAACGGGAATACATGGAGCAGCAAAGCAGAACCTTTCTGATGAACCAGCCAATGTGCCAGTGGGCCTGTTCACAGCATGACAATAACAGCAGCACGGCAGCCGGGCAGAGGAGGATGTGCTGAGAGTCCCAGCGTGGAGCGCCCGGGAAACACCCCCGAGGGATTTCAAACCCCAAACTATTCTTCCACGAACCTCTCTCCTCCCTATATTGACTGCATGGAGTAGTTAAGCTAGTTAAAGATTTTTTTTTTTTTAACTTATAAAGTACAATTCTATTTTTCAAGATGTTGCAAAAACGCAATCCCATTCATGAAAAGAACAGAGGGAAGAGTTAAAGCCAGACTGAGCAAGAGAGAGAATACCAGGGAAGGGAAACTTCTGAGGCAAATAAAGGCGAAGGGAAATCAACTACGGTACACACACATTTCAGCGTTTAACCTCCCCCACGGAAACATCAAAAGAAGTAATCCCAGCCACGTGCAGGAGAAACAACACCTATACCGATAACTTTTTTAAACTATGAACACACACCGGCTGCTTTTCACTGCCCCTGGAGGAACCGCAAGCGACATGCAGAGGAAGCCGCTGCGAGCCGAGCGCTCAACACGGAGAGACTGCGCGGAGAACCACGGGCACGCACCTTGCCCCGCGGGGGCGCGGGGGTCCCGCCCGCCCTGCGCCCCGGGCCGGGGCTGCCGCGGGGCCCGCTGGGCGGCCCCGGGCGTCAGGATGGAGTCGGCGCTGCAGCCGCCGGGCGGTCCGCGCTCCCGCCGCCGCGCGGCCTGGGCCTTGAGCCGCTGGAACACCTTGGCCGGGGACTCGTGCGCCGCGGGCTCCCCGGCGCGGCGCTTCAGCCGCCGCTCGGCGCCGGGGCTCAGGTAGGCCCGGAGGACGCTGGCATCCAGCCGCTCCCACCCGGCCCCGCCGCCCGCCGGCTGCCGCGCATCTCCCGCCGCTCCCCCGGCGCCGCTCTGCCCGCGGCCCTCCGGCTCCGGGCCGGCCTGCGGGGCGCCCGGGCATCTCAGCAGCTCCTTCAGCGGGGTCAGCGTGTCGGCGGCGACGCTGCTGAGGGACACGGAGCGGCACGGCAGCTCCCGCCGCGCCGCGGTCCCGCTCATCGCGCACAGCCCAGCCCGCCCAGCGGCGCCCCCGCCCCGCGCCGCCAAGATTCGAGCGGGGCCGCCGCACCCGGATTGGCCGCCAGGGCCCGTGGCGTCACTGCCCGCGCGGGCCGCCAGCACCCGCGCGGGGGGAAGCGCTGCCGAGCGGAAGTTGAGGTAAAGTTGCGGAAGAAGGCGACGGTACAGGAGGTGGGGCAGCGCCGCCCCCCGCGGCGGTGGTTCGGTCCGCCGCGCGCCGTGGCCGTTGGCGGCAGCGGCGGTGCTGGGGCGGCATCCCGGAGCCGCGTTCCCGGTGCCCGGAGCCGCGTTCCCGGCGCAGGGGCGAGCACAGCGGGGCTGAGCGGAGGGTGAGCCGGGCGGGGGCTCTGCGGGAGCTGTGTCTCCCTCAGCCCGGCTCTGGCGTCTGCTCAGCCCGGCTGTGTGTGAGCGTTGCCCGAGCGCCGCCCCGCCGCGGTCGGACGGGATGGGGAGACACGGAGCGCGGCGCTGCGGGGCTCCCGCTCCGCAGAGCAGAGCCGCACGCCGTGTGCGCACCGGAGCTCGGAGCGTTCGGCGCAGCGGGAGCCCCCGTAGGTGTTCAAAAGGCAGCGGTACATCAGTGCGTAACTGTGGTGTAAACGGGGCTGCAATCAGAGCTCTGAAAGCGGGCACGCTGCTGTCTGTCCCAGGAGACACACCGCGGGGTGTTATTGCAGAGGGAAATACCGGTGTGATGCACAGAGCGGCCCCGCAGCAGCCCGGCTCTGCCGGCCGGTGGGCGAGCACGGTCATTAATTAACTAACGGCATCAGGCGAGCCAGCACAGTGATTAATTATCTCCCGGAATCAGGTGTGCGTGCAGCTGGACAGCCCAAGGCTCGGAAATGGAGCGCTGTGCGGGAAATGACCTCGTGTTTGCCGCTATTGACCAGGTGCCTGCTGACAAAGAACAGCTACGTTAGAAAACAACAACGTAGTTACGCTGGATATTTTGGGGTTCTATTTGGTGTTTTGCAGCCTTTATTTTTTTGTAATTAAAGTCTTTGGCCTTCTTACAGGAAATGCATGTGCTAATTAGCGGCGCAGGTTGTGTAGCAGACAGGGACCCTGTGCTTGCGGCTGCCCAGACTGTACCGCGAGGAGAGCGCAGGTACGCGGCGGGCGGGCCGAGGCACGGGCTGCTCGGGGAGCGGGCGGGAAAGGAAAGAGCTGAGTGAGAAGCACGTTTTGCGAGAAGAGGTTTGGAGCCCCCTGGTGAGGGTTTCAGGTGCTTCCGAGCTGCTCCTTAAATCTGAGCGGGCGAGCGCTGCCTGTTCCGCAGCGCTGTGTGGACACAGGCGTTTCGGAAGGGGTTTGGTCACAGGGGGGATCTCTGCGGGCTGGACGGGCTCCTTGGGTGTCCGCTGGGTTTATATTTTACATAACTTGTTATGTGTCTGATTGTGGTTTGTGTTTAACTGTCTGTGCAGCTGGCGTGATTGCAGCCTGGCTAGCACAGCACTGGCAAGCCCAAAGCAGCACAGCAGTCTTTAATACGCTGTAATATTATCAGTTTTTAATGGTGTGTGTTGCAATGGTGCCGCTCCTCTTATAAAGCAAAAAAAAAAAAAAAAAATCTGATCAACCCACAATTTATTCTGTATCTCTAGTGATATCTTATTGCTGCTATAGTTACTTTAATACTGATCAGATTAGCTTTTGTCTAAGAAGATTTGGTTTGCTCTGGTTCCTTGCAGAAGCCATCGTGTGTCCTCCTTTCAGGAGGAAAAAACAAGTAGGATCCGCAGAAAGTTGAGTGAGTTGTGGTTCCTTCTTTCTAGTCCAGGAGAGCTCTGTGAGATTTGGAGATTTCAGGTAGCTGCAGATGCCCACATTTATTATAAACTTCTTTAACAGGGCAAAGCATGTCCTCTTTGTACATACTGCCAGACACCCGGGGAGCTTCCGAAATCACATTTTGTGAATAGTTTCCTCTCGTTTCCTGGTTCTTTGTTCCATAAAAGAGAGAACAGGTCAATTATATAGTTAAGAAAGAATAATTCAGACTACTGAAATAAATAACTTACGCTTTTTCTATGGATAAACAACGTTTAATCCAATTCCTTAATTGTATTCTTTAAACGTGTTCATTAGAGCATAAGCAAAACAGCGCTGGGTGTGCGGGGGATTCACTCTGCCCAACACGCACACTTTTAACAATAAGAAGTATGCTTAAATACAGTATGGTATTACATATTCATAATGACCCCAGAAACGCCTATACATATTCATGACCTTTCCCGCTTTTTATTAAAATGAGTCTCAGATAACCATTTCCATATTCCCCTCCTTGCCCCTCCCCTGTTCGCCTGCGCAGTGTCACTTGGTGAATTTGAGGAAGGGTCTTTAGGGTCTTTGGATGAAGCTCCTTCAGCTTCGTCACAGTGGACTTTTTACCGTTGGCTCATGAGGAGGAACTGGCTGGAACTCGAGCTGCCAAACCAACTGCAACCAGCCTGGCGCCCCCTTTTTGCTGCAACTCTTGGCTGTCTTGTCTCCTCAAGGTTGCAGCTGGTGCTGTAAAACTTCTGATCTCGGCATTTAATGAAGTCCTGCTTTTTTTAGCACAATTAGTTACATACAGCTCTAAACTAGATATTAATTATGTGGTTTAAAATGTTAGCAGGCCCTTATTATATAGTTGCTTAACCCTTAAAATGTTAGTTGGCTCTATCAATATAAGTTCCTAAACAAGTTTCATAACTTTTTACATAGAACTTAACCCCCTTTCCCTTTTCCAAGTTTAGAGTCCGTGCCTCATTTGGTTATACCTGTAAACATTAAACATCTTAGCACGAATCACAACTGCATTTTTCACACTACGTACACAGAGCTCTGAAGACAGAATGAGTGGAGTAGTTTGGTTTTTGCTGGTGCTGTGTGTTGTAGAACAGCAGCCGTGCACACGGGAGAGCTCCATCTGTGGGAAAGCAGCTACATCTGGAGCTAAACGTGCAAGTTCTTTAGCTCAGATCCACAGCTCCAGGCGATGGCCACTCGATACTCTTGTCAGGTCTTTGTGCTGTGGGATTAAGAGGAGACACATATATATTACTAATTAGAAGGCATCTGTTTAATCTCAGCAGTTACAAGGAAGGACCTGAAAACTGGCGTCCTGACAGTTGGCTCTCTTTGGGGAGGCTGCTGATGCCAATAAAGATCTCCCTGGAAAAAAGGATTAATCACAGGGCGGATCTTGATTGGGTTATAAAGGGATTCTAAGATGTTTTTTCGGGTGTTCTGCCTCGGTTTGTTGAACCCTGAAGCACGGATTTTATCCTACAGGCATAAACAATCTTATAGGAAAAATGTGTTGATGGTAATGGTTCTTATTTTGATTAATAGAGACGGGTTTGCACCTAGTTATAATGATTTAAATTGACGGTGTTTTTGCAGCAACCTCTCCAATCTAAGGCGTTTCCGGACTGGGCTGGTATGAGCCCTTTGGCAACCGCTGCAAACACACAAGCCAAGAAGCCTGTGTTGGAGATGGTGCGTGAGGTCCAGCAACCTCAGGGCCAGATCTGCGGTTGATCTGAAATAAACCACCTCACGTGCTGTTTGGCTGAGCAGCTCGTGCTTTTTCACCTTTTTCATGGAAATACTGAAGGTTTTCTCTTTTTTGGGGAGGTCCTTTGAACAGGTGCTGTCAGTGAAGCAATCATGCAAATTATATTGTGTATAATAAGCATAGAGGCATAAGAATAAACGTCTCAAGTCCTCGGGGTGGTTTTCCCTCGCTGCAGTCTGGCCATCGCTCTTCTGCGCCCAGGAGAGAATCCCAGATGTTCCTTGTTCCCAAAACACGCTTCCAATGGGAGGAATGGAGCACAGGGAGGGAGCTTGTTTAAAATTAATTATCTTTCACTGCATCCTATTGAGCCCAGATAGATTACCGTTGATAATTAGAGAAATGCCTCGCCCTGAGGGTTTCCGCTCTGCATTGCTGTGGTTGCTGTGAGGCTCGGTGGAGTCTCTATTGCTCCTCTCCTCTCTGGAGCCGTTGTGCTGGTAGCTCAGTAGTAACGCTGGCCACATCTACACGTCCGCCTGCTATGTAACTTGGTGCTGGTGCCCTTACTGCACGTCACCCGTGTTTTATGGAAGGCATACTCCCCCTTTTAGGAGAAATCTAATTGTTTTCTTAATGCTCAAGACTTTTTTTGTCATCCAAGTCATCTTTCATTCAGATTTTTGAGGTCTTTATTAATTGCGTGGCTGAAAAAACCTCTACTGCTTCCTTTTCTGAGGGCGGGCGGCAGAAGCGAATACTCAATATTTCATATGTGTATACATATATGTATATACAGGATGGCTTATTACTGGCTTTAACATGCAGAAATGCAGAATAATCTTCATTAAACCCTTTCCTGCTGCACGTTCCCGATGGGTTTGAGGCACCTCGATGTGCTCGACTCTCCCGTGTGCTCTGTGGGCTGATTGGGGGCGGTTGGCTGAGTGGGTTGCAGTGGCCGAGATGTGGAAGCGGGCTCTGGTGCGGTTTGCAGAGCGGGCTCTGGTGCGGTTTGCGGAGCGGGCTCTGGTGCGGTTTGCGGAGCGGGCTCTGGTGCGGTTTGCGGAGCGGGCTCTGGTGCGGTTTGCAGAGCGGGCTCTGGTGCGGTTTGCAGAGCGGGCTCTGGTGCGGTTTGCAGAGCGGGCTCTGGTGCGGTTTGCGGAGCGGGCTCTGGTGCGGTTTGCGGAGCGGGCTCTGGTGCGGTTTGCGGAGCGGGCTCTGGTGCGGTTTGCGGAGCGGGCTCTGGTGCGGTTTGCGGAGCGGGCTCTGGTGCGGTTTGCGGAGCGGGCTCTGGTGCGGTTTGCAGAGCGGGCTCTGGTGCGGTTTGCGGAGCGGGCTCTGGTGCGGTTTGCGGAGCGGGCTCTGGTGCGGTTTGCGGAGCGGGCTCTGGTGCGGTTTGCAGAGCGGGCTCTGGTGCGGTTTGCAGAGCGCCGGGACACGTTCGGTGAATTACCAGGGGCCCGGAGCACCGCGTTTGATTTGGTGTCAGTGCTGTCTCTCTGGATGGTGCCACATTGCTGATGTTCTCAGCCAGCAGCACGAGGGGCGGGGAGAGGGGATGCAAAAGGAGGCTGTGGTTTAGGGATATCAGAAAATTAATTACATTAATGAAGAAATGAAATTAAATGAAATGTCGCTCTGCAAGCACCCAACATCATGAAACTGAATAATGGGGTTTGAATCTAGACTTACCTTTTAATACAAGACAGTGATTGCTACATTGGATAGTGTGATTCCTTAATTGCTTTTTTTTTAAAGAGTTCTGTAGAAGCCTCTAGGGATTCAGAATGAAACTTCTGAACCGCTTTTGTCTCGTCTCTTGTTCATTCCCATATGTGACCAAGGGGTGACTTTGTTTGCAGAGCTCATAACGCGTATTTCTTACCCAAATAAGCTGGGTGATTGCACAAATCAGGAATAGCTTGTGCATAAATGAGGTTTGTTGCTCTGTGATTTCCAGTGTCCCTTGGAGATTTTCCTGAGCCAGGAGTACAACACTCGTAGCGTTTGAGAGATCTGGATATTGTCTGTTGGAAAGCACCGCGTTTGTGAGCAGGTGATAACATTACTTTTTTTAATTGACACATCAAAGTGCTGTGAAAAATGTGCTTCCCGAGCCCCTGTTGGTATCCAGTGCAGAGATCCGGTTCCTGTGGTGCGGAGGCAGAGGGGTCAGGATGTGCAGAGGTGGTTCTGTGGGTGTAAATCCCGCTGTGCTAACCCTGGGGTGTGCGCACCTGCCTGCTCAGTGCGGTAACCCCAGGAACGTCCTTGGCTCGAGCAGCGTGTGCTGTGCAGGAACCGTCCTTGTCCGGGACATTTCCCGTTGCTCTCTGTCCTTTCCCACCACCAGAATTCAGCTGTACCATTTCTTAATGTTTCCGCCAAGTCCCTGTTGTTTTATCCCAAACTAAACTAGATGTATGTTCCTCTGTGGTCCTGCTCTGCAGCTCTCTACTGCTTCTTTACTCGTAAAAAATATTGTCATTACAATTCGGAATTTCCAGTAACCCCTTATTTCTTTCTCATAGTTGTATTTTCCCAATGGTTCATTGTTCAAATGGACTTTATGTGTAGTAAATGAGACTTATGTGTGTTTACTCCGTGCTATTCTGACTATGAAAACAACTTCTAAGCAAAGGAATCCAGAAGCGTGATCTCTCGTTGATGGTGTCACAGTGAAGGTGAAACCAAGGCTGGGACAGTCCGTCCGTGTTCCTCCTGATGGAACGACTCATTATTTCAGTTAAACATGGCGCCTGTGCTCACGTCAAGTGGCATCTCACTCCAGAATCAGAACAGTGAGAAGAGGAGCCGCTGTGAAAAGAACCTTCTGGAAGAAGTTGCTTTGGCCCACTGAGGGGTTTGGAAAACGCCATTCGGGTTGACGGGTTTAGTTCTATTCAGGCTCCGTGGAACAGCGAGATGGCTGCGTGGATGGTGGTTTAACGGGAAGCTGGGGGTGGGTTTGAGGGCCGCGGGTCCCTCGCAGCAGCGCTGGCCAGCGGTGGGGAGGTGGAACTCATTGTTTGCTCATGTTTTATGAACAGTGAATTCATTTGCATTCATCTTGTTCCTGCTTATTTAGTAATTTTGGCTGGAATGCGAATGTGTTAGTGAAACTGATTTGTTTTGCTGTGAAAGATTTGCCCTTTAGTCAAGTTTTATTCATGAGTGAAGAGATATCCAGGCAAATAATGGACTGAAAGCTTGAGTGACATGGACTGCATTAATCAGGGTGCTAACATGTTCTTTACAATGTCCTGCAGTAGGTGCACACGATGAAATGATAAAAAGAGAAGAAGGAAGTGGGTCTGGTTTTATATCCCCTTCTCAGAAGACTTTCTAGATGGAATGATGGCAATGGTTGTGATCTTTTGAGCATACCGTCAAACCATTTGGATTTCCATCCTTCTCTTTGGGAAGGAAGGATGGAGCAGGTGCACCAACTCATTGGTGTGGTGCTTTGCTCCTTTTGCACAGTCAACAACCAGGTGCTGGTCCGGTTCTGGAGCTGCTGGAAGGAACATCCCCATGAGCTGGGAAGGTGATATTAATCCTGTTGGGATTTTCTCCCCATGCTGTCAGCAAAGCTCTGTTAGTCTTGTGAGGAGATGAGTTGTTTTGACGATGGCACCGCTCCTGTAAGGGAGGATCTGCCCTCGAAGGTGCGGGTGTCATTTTTGTTTTGTTTTGTTTTTGTCTGCTAGAATTTGTTTTTGGAGGAGAGATGTGTGGAAGCAGCACAGCTGGTTAGCTGAGTAACACACGAAACTAATCCGGGTCTGTGCTGCACCCGGGAGGAGCCCACGGGAGAGTGAGGGAGGCACAGGCTCGTCTGCCATTCTGTCCTGGGTTTGTTAAAACCGGGTTTCTCTTGTAGTGAATGTGCCTGTCAGCTAAAGCTTCAGATCAGCTGCATTTTCCTGAAAGCCAGATCCATGTTTGGTAGACACAGCAATGGAATGCGAGGTCACTGATAAGGATGGATGGACATCTCGGGAGAGGGGCAACGAGAAACAGGTGACCAAAAACTGACCAACCCAGTATAACATCCCATTCACCTGATACTTCATAGAAAAGGGGGAGATCACGAGGATCTTGTCCCTTTTCCTTATGGCGACATTAGCAGAGGACCTTGCGAGTGGTCCCTGCGAACTGAGGCCAGGGACAGACTGAATCCAGCTCCGGTTGGCTGCAGAGTCCAGTCCAGGACTTCGGCTGCCGGCTCTGCAGTTGCCGGCACTTTCCAGATGGGTTTGGTAGAGTTTGTATTATTTTCTCTATTTGATCAGCAGCATTAGTAAAACATTTTGAATTTTCCCAGCTCTCTTCTCTCTGTCCTTCTTTCCCTCCTGATCGCCTGTCCTGAGTGGGAAGGGGGGAGAAGGGGTTAACAATACACCTGCCAGGGTTTTATTGTCACCCCGCAACCTTGACACATGGGGTGAGAGGCCAGGGTTGGTGAAAATCTGCAACAGGTCCAGCCCCGTCTCACCTGCGGGAGTTGTCAGGTGTTGTCCCGGGGCTGCACGGGGCTGACTTTGCTGGAGTTGTCCCAAGAGCTGTGCAGAAGCCTGTGCGGCTGTAGCGGGTGAGGCAGGGCTGGCGCTGTGCGCCTGTAGCGCGTGAGGCTGGCGGGTGCGCCGTGCGCCTGTAGCGCGTGAGGCTGGCGGGTGCGCCGTGCGCCTGTAGCGGTGGGGCTGGCGGGTGCGCCGTGCGCCTGTAGCGGTGGGGCTGGCGGGTGCGCCGTGCGCCTGTAGCGGTGGGGCTGGCGGGTGCGCCGTGCGCCTGTAGCGGTGGGGCTGGCGGGCACACTGTGCGGCTGTAGCGGGTGAGGCTGGTGGGCACGCTGTGCAGCTCAGCCCGTGTTCTGCCGCTCTGCTGGGGTTCCGGGTGTTGAGCATTTCGGAGGAGTTTCCCCTCGGAGCAGCCAGCTGTCTCTGTCCTCGCCTGCCGCTCCCGTTGCGCCTGGACGTGTTTGTCACGTTCCGTCTCCACGCTGGCTGGCCCGTGTGCCCGTTGGCATTCCGGCCCGCTCTTCCTGCTCCTGCCTTGCTAACGGGATGTCTGTGCGCTCTGCCGCTGGTTTAGCCGTGCTGCTCAGAGCCATGCGCTTGGGCTTTTCTTCCTCTAGGGCTTTTATTTTTGTTCCTGTTTATTCTCCCGCCTGGCGTATCAATATCACCCATTGCAGTGCCAGGTCCTTCTCCCTTAGTAACCACTCACATCCTTTGCATTGTTATTTCACTGAGGAACCTGCTCTTCATGAGGGTCTCTTGACAGACTGCTGTTTGCCCGGGTTTCCTCTCTAGTTGAAGTGACCAGCAGCGCAGCCTTAGCACTGAGGTGGCTTTTCCCGGGTGGCTGTGCTTCTTGGCATCACCTGCAGGGTGTGCGTCACCTCACTGGTTGTGGATCATCCCGGAGAACAAAGGTGACCTCTAGAGGAGCGCTCTGGTAGCTGTGAATACATGACGGATAAGCTGAAGAGCTATAAAACCTGTAAATACGCTTTGTTTGAGGACATCAGCTCAGCAGACGGGGTTAGGAGAGAGTGCCTCGGCACACGTGCTGGAGCGCGCCTGTTTTAATAACGGGGTTGTGACGTGTAGCTGGGGTCAGGCGTGTGTCAGGCGCTGTGCAACCGCACCGGGAGGCAGCGGTGCTCTCGGCTTCCCGCACTCCCCATGCAACGGGCTTCGGCTGCTTTAATCCATGGAATGTTGCTGTTCCATCCCTTGCTCACCCCGGACTCCCGGCCAGACACTTGTGGTCTCATCGGCTCGTGTCGGTCACAGTTGGTGCCAATTGCAAACTCGAGTTTGGAGCGGAAAGACTGGTGAGCAGGTGGGAGAAATGCCCCCTGATTCACTGTACAAGGCGATGCCCCTCTGCTGTCTGACCTGCGAGCGGCGGCACCGCTTGTCACTTCTTACAAAACAACCAAAAACACTTAAAGCTTAAAATGGCTTTTGTTGAGTCTGCTAATTAAAATTCCCAAGGCCTGTTCATTGCTGTGATAGGAAAGTACCCGGTGCGTGTTCTGATCCAGTTTTGTTGGTGTGTTGAGATGCTATTAATGGTCTAAATGTCTGCAGCTACAGTATTAAGCTGCTAACATGCTAATTTGGCCAAGCACATTTATAAAAGTTTAAAACCAAATTAATGCTGGTATGCAAACATTATCAATATACTTGTCTTAAACTCTAGAAGGAGCTGCTTTGTAACTTGTTTTTAAAAGATACATTTGAATGATGTATAAGACAGTTTCCTTGATCTTTGTAACGTTTTGCCCAAGTAAGGTTTAAGAATCCCAGAATGTGAGGGGTTGAAGGGCCCTGGAAAGCTCATCCAGTGCAATCCCCCCATGGAGCAGGAACACCCAGCTGAGGTTACACAGGAAGGTGTCCAGGCGGGTTGGAATGTCTGCAGAAGAAAAGTCTTTAAAATATTTTGCTGCTTATAGATTATTTTGTACAACCGTTCAAAGTTGGATTTTGTCATAGAGCGTCCTGCTCTCTCGGCTGTAGATGCACAAATAGCGGAGCTGCGGATCAGCCGCTGAATGCCAAGTGTTCCCTTTCAGAGCTCGTCTCACACAATCCACGGTGGTTTCTCGGGTGGGAGGGTGTTCTGTGTGGGTGCGGGTGGGCAGAGCAGCCCCTGGGAGAGCAGGGAGCGGCGGGAGGTGCTGCTGCCCACCAGAGGGCAGGAGCCGCCTTTGCAGCGGCTCTGCTGGAGCACGCTCGCTCAGCCTGCTCACCGTGTTCAGCGCTTGAATGGACCCCCCAGCCGCGGTTCTGAGACAGCGTTTGAATGGACCCCCCAGCCGCGGTTCTGAGACAGCGTTTGAATGGGACCCCCCAGCCGCGGTTCTGAGACAGCGTTTGAATGGGACCCCCCAGCCGCGGTTCTGAGACAGCGCTTGAATGGGACCCCCCAGCCGTGGTTCTGAGACAGCGCTTGAATGGGACCCCCCAGCCGCGGTTCTGAGACAGCGTTTGAATGGGACCCCCCAGCCGTGGTTCTGAGACAGCGCTTGAATGGGACCCCCCAGCCGTGGTTCTGAGACAGCGCTTGAATGGACCCCCCAGCCGTGGTTCTGAGAGACAGCGTTTGAATGGACCCCCCAGCCGCGGTTCTGAGAGACAGCGTTTGAATGGGACCCCCCAGCCGTGGTTCTGAGAGACACCGTTTGAATGGGACCCCCCAGCCGCGGTTCTGAGACAGCGCTTGAATGGGACCCCCCAGCCGCGGTTCTGAGACAGCGTTTGAATGGACCCCCCAGCCGCGGTTCTGAGACAGCGCTTGAATGGGACCCCCCAGCCGCGGTTCTGAGACAGCGCTTGAATGGGACCCCCCAGCCGTGGTTCTGAGAGACACCATTTGAATGTGACCCCCCAGCCGTGGTTCTGGGTTTAGTAGGTCAGAGAGGTTCTCCTGCCCCTCTGCTCTGCCCTGGTTGGGGCAGATCCCTCGCTGAGTACCTCCCCTAATGGGTAGCGCCTCATTATTTGCCTGCTTGGAATGTGAGATGATTAAGCCATTGTGTGTCTATAAAGGAGCGTATACGCCACTGCTTTTGTTCTTCCCCTGAAGTACAGGATGAACTGCAGCAAATTGATATAAGTGGCTGAAGGTACCTGTAGAATCACAGCTGGTCTGGGTTGGAGGCACTTTCCCAGCTCCCCAGTGCCCCCCCTGCCATGACAGGGACATCGTCACCAGCTCAGGGTGCTCAGAGCCCGTCCAGCCTGGCCTGGGGTGTCTCTGGGGGTGTAAATGTTGGAACGGTTGGAGCCCAGAGGAGGCACCAGTGGCATCCCAGGGCCGCTCCCTCTGCGGTCCTGCTGTCTCGGGTACGTACCCGCTCTCAGACGTGCGGTGTGTGGCATCTCAGAGCTCTTGGGCATGGCCTAAGCCAGGAAAAGCCTCGCCTGCATAATTCTCTGCCATCAAAGCTCTGCTAATTGAAAATGGAAAAAAAATATCTATTTCTCGCAGTTTTTGAAATGAAGAGCTAGTAATTTCACTCTCTCTTGGAGTGTTACTCTAGTGGTTATGAAATTTAGCTTAATCTGCATTAATACTGCCTTTTAGCATTGGTTTAGGAAAGAGCCCAAAAACCAACATGGAGCTCCAAAGAGCTATTATAGAACAGTCGCAGGCAGAGTGCTGGAGATCCTTCTTTTATAGAGAATAATAAATGTTAATGTAGTCCTTAGCATTTCAATGTCATGATTAAATATTCCAGAGTCTTATTAATTGAATATTTTATATTCCTGCAAATGGCCTTGATCCGCACAGTGGCATACTAATTCCAAAGCGCCATTCGAAGGGAAGGGAGAAAGAACATCTCCAAATTCCTTGAAGGGAGCAGTGCAAACAAGCCTTTTTGAAATCAACGCGGTATTGCGCTCTTTGGCAATTGACTTTGCATGAAGCAGCTATGTGGGGAAAATGTAAATATGGGGGGGGGGGGGATTTGAGGTGCCGGGGCCCTGTGGGGGGTTGGCACTGGCACTGCACAGAGCAATGGGAGCAGTGGGGTATGCGGGGGAATGAACGTTCTGCAGGTCGCAGCCGCGGCTCCTTTCAGACACCAGCATTGCCAGTCCTGACTGCGAGATATTAATCTTGTCCCTCATATTACCCCATGTTACAATATAAAGAAGTATCAGGCTTCTATTCTGCTGAAGTCGTAAAGAGTCAGAAGGTAATTACAATCTCCCAAAGCGAGTTCACCGCCCCGTTCGGGGGATGATGTTAATTTTCTCCTCTGGAGAAGGCTGCCCGGTGCCGTTCCGGGCGGCGTGGCATGGAACGTTCTCTCCTGAGTGGCGGTTTTGCTGGCCGAGCTCCTGGCCGCCTGCCGCGGCTGAGATGGACAAACAACATGGACCAAGTTCTTCCAGGATGAAAGTAGTAGATGCCATTTATTGCCACAAGTGCGTTTTTATACAGTTCTACCAATTCATGTGTCTCCTCACTATTGGTTACAAGTTACAGCACTAACATCTCCTCGGCTAATTTTGCTGTTGTCCATGTTATTCCTCTACGCTCTTCTCTCTCATGGGTACAACTTGCTATCTCCGGATACTCCTTTACTCCCATCCTTCTCAAGGGTAAACCTTAACATGTCCAAGGCTGCTCTCTGTTCCCGTACTTGTCGAGGACTGCACAGACCCGCTGCAGTTTCCCACCGCCGCCCTCGTGTCCCGACGTGCACCAGCCGTGGCCTCGTGTTCTTTGGGACCGTGACACTTGCATGTCCCGTCCATTAACCAGCTCTGTTGTTTTCCTGCTAGCAATATTTTCCTTTCTATAGTAGAGGGATGATAATTTCTTTGCCAAAACCTAAGTAGCCCAAATCTGGGGCAAGAAGTTTTCCTTTCTAGTTTATATTTGTTGTCTACAAAACCCTGGGTGACTTTCAAGTTTACGGTGATAACATGAAGTTCCCGGCAGTGGGGGGTTTGGAGACGCCCGTTCTGCTGTGCTGGGCTCGGGGCAGCACCCGTGTGCCGTTGCTGCTGTTACACACGCGCCATGTACACCCGCTGGCAGCGCTTTGCTGTTCCCGCTCCGTAGGTACAACCGCGCTAACAACGACACCTCACTTTCCTTGTGCTTTGCTCACTCTTGTAGAACATCACAACTCAGCGCTTGCCCGGCAGAGCTTTAATGCAGCATGACAGCAACTCTGCATTATGATAAATGTGTCGTGCTTTTCTTCACTCTGTTCCCTCTTCCTCACGTGCCAACAAGAGCGGTAAATAAATAATAAATAAATAAGCCATTGAGGTTCTGCAAGAGGCAGCCACTTCTGGCAGAGTGATCTGCTGCTTCTGTGCAGTTGCGGTTCATCAGTCCTAATTTGGCCCTACACTAATCGGTCTGGACCACAGACCTTTGCCCAATAAGCCCCTGGCAGTGCAGAACTGCAGCAGGATGGAGCAGCGGGGGAGCGGGAGGCATTTGCCCCTGCCCGGGTCTCCAGGCACGGGAATCCGGGCACGTGGAGCCGACAGTCACTTTCCCATAAAACTGGTGAATGAGAATAACGTACGGAAGTGTTTCTACCAGCTTGCTGTCCCATGAGACTGAGCACTGTCGGCATCTTTTTCTGTTCTTTCTCCCGCCTCTTTAGATAAAATCTGAGTTCACTGCAGCACTTTTCAGATGATGAGAAGAAAACCTGTTAATAAAATTATTTCCAAGGGACATTAGCATCTCGGCTGGCTGGAGATCAGTTGGGCCTGCGGCTTAGACAGTGAGAGAAAATCAGTGTGAGAAGAGACAAGCACTAATGCAGTGAGGAGGAGACGAGCTGCTGTGGGTTGCTATGGCTACTGGGGACCTCTTGCTCCGCATCCCTGGGATGTCTCCATCCCAGCGGGGCCGTGTGTGTGTGTGCCGGAGCCGTGTGTGTGTGCCGGAGCCGTGTGTGTGTGCCGGAGCCGTGTGTGCGTGCCGGAGCCGTGTGTGCCGGAGCCGTGTGTGCTGGAGCCACGTGTGTGTGCCGGAGCTGTGTGTGCTGGAGCCACGTGTGTGTGCCGGAGCTGTGTGTGCCGGAGCTGTGTGTGCTGGAGCCACGTGTGTGTGCCGGAGCTCTGTGTGCTCACTGCAGCACCGTTGTGACCACGAGACTGGCAGGTCCTGGAGCAGCTTGGTTTCAGGGAACAAATTCCACTGAGCCGTGGTTGTGGGTGCTGTTGTGAGCAGCTGCTGGGGCTGGAAGCACCTCTGTTGGGTTAGAGGAGAACGGTGTACAGAGGGACTGCCTTGCTTATGGGCAAACCAGGGCCTCCCAGGGGACGTTTCTCCCAGGTGAGGCTTTATTCTCATTCCTGCTGCCCTACGTAAGCCTGCGCTTTCCCCTGCCTCCCCGCTCAGCTCAAAGCCTTTGTCTAGCGAAGCACCCCCAGCAGCTCTGAGCTCGGGGTGCTCTGTGCCCCACACAGGTGTTACTGGCCACACAACGCCGTGCAGCGCCTGAGCCGGGACTTTCTGAGGAACTGGCTCAGGTGTCTTTGTTAGAGTGGGACACAAAGGGACACAGTGCCCGCTGGTGAGACCTTTCCTTCGGTTCTGGCTTTGGAGTCCTGGGGGAGTCCCTCTGCACCTTGAGGCTGAGGGAGCTGGGGCTCTGGAGCTGGACAAGAGGACACTGAGGGGGGACTCATTCATGGGATCAATATGGAAAGGGGGAGTGTCAGGAGGATGGAGCCAGGCTCTTCTGGTGACAACCAGTGACAGGAGAAGGGGCAATGGGTGCAAACTGGAACACAGGAGGTTCCACTTAAATGTGAGAAGAAACTTGTTTGGGGTGAGGGTGTCAGAGCCTGGCCCAGGCTGCCCAGGGGGTTGTGGAGTCTCCTTCTGTGCAGACATTCCAACCCGCCTGGACACCTTCCTGTGGAACCTCAGCTGGGTGTTCCTGCTCCATGGGGGGATTGCACTGGATGAGCTTTCCAGGGCCCTTCAACCCCTCACATTCTGGGATTCTTTGAGCCTGTTGTTCGTGTGCCAGGTCACCCTGCTGAAGCAACGGGCTTAGCAAAGGCAACTGGTTCTTTGCTGTGTCACAACGTCCTGCCTGGCTGTGGGAAAAGCCACCCGTCGCTCGGGAGCTCAGACACTCCTGAATTTCTTCTCAGCACCTCCCAGCATTTTACATACAATATTTTACAGTCATTCTGTCCTCCATTCCAAGTTGATGTGTTTTAGAAGAGCGAGCAGTAAGCTTAGCTTTCTGTACTGGTTTTATATCCTGGCTAGCATTTTAATTTTATTGTCAACATTTACCCTCGCAGTGTTTTGCGGTGGACAGCTTGTCCCGGTTACAGGAGGGCGCTCTGCGCTGCTGTTTGTGCGGAGAATCACCGGTGCACAGGCTGTGATTTCAGCACTGCTGGCACTGGTGCTCCTCAGACTGGGCTTTACCAGGGGATGCTCCTCAGACTGGGCTTTACTGGGAGATGCTCCTCAGACTGGGCTTCACCGGGAGATGCTCCTCAGACTGGGCTTCACTGGGAGATGCTGCTCAGACTGGGCTTTACTGGGAGATGCTCCTCAGACTGGGCTTTACTGGGAGATGCTCCTCAGACTGGGCTTCACTGGGAGATGCTCCCCAGACTGGGCTTCACTGGGAGATGCTCCCCAGACTGGGCTTCACCGGGAAATGCTCCTCAGACTGGGCTTTACTGGGAGATGCTCCTCAGACTGGGCTTCACCGGGAGATGCTCCTCAGACTGGGCTTTACTGGGAGATGCTCCTCAGACTGGGCTTTACCAGGAGATGCTCCTCAGACTGGGCTTTACTGGGAGATGCTCCTCAGACTGGGCTTTACTGGGAGATGCTCCTCAGACTGGGCTTTACTGGGAGATACTCCTCAGACTGGGCTTTACTGGGAGGTGCTCCTCAGACTGGGGTTTACCGGGAGATGCTCCTCAGACTGGGCTTTACTGGGAGATGCTCCTCAGACTGGGCTTTACCGGGAGATGCTCCTCAGACTGGGCTTTACCGGGAGATGCTCCTCAGACTGGGCTTTACCAGGAGATGCTCCTCAGAGCTGGGGCGGTGGCTCCGTGGGCCGTGTTTGTGCTGCTGAAACACGGATCTAAGCATCTGTGTTTTCGGTGCTGCTAATACCAATGGGATACTGTCTTATGAAAACCAAGTAAAGAAATAGTATCCCTGTGTCCTGAGGGGATGTTTATCTGTAAACTAATTGTGAGCAAATGTAGATTTCTGGACTTTCTTTCTCTGCTCAGCATCCTCTAATTAATTCTTGTTGCTCCCTTCTCTTTCGTAACTCGTTTTTATTAAAGCCAGCATCTGTTGTCTGTTTGAAGTTGATTAAAAACACTCTTTAATCTTTTTTCTAAAATAGTTATTAAATTTCCAAAAGAAGCCATAGCACTGCAATATCCCTCCTCTTCGTTCCCGCTGCAGGCAGGAGCAGCTCGGGTGCAGCACAGTTTGGGACCTGGAGTAGGAGCCGGAGTAGGAGCAGGAGCTGGAGCAGGAGCTGGAGCTGGAGTGGGCGCTGGAGCAGGAGCACCTCCGGCTCCTCCTGGTTGTGGTCGCAGTGACCGTGACCCCGGGTCCTCTGCTCTGTGCACGGTCACCTTTGCTCAGTGTGATGAGTTGGTTGGACTCAGACTGCTGGGCTGGTTAAACTGGCGAATCTCCTGTCCTGGGCCCAAGGTTCTGTTCTCTAGTTCACCCAAGGATGCACCAAGGATTATTATCTTTGCAAGGATCAGCGAACTCCTGTGTCTCGTACAATAAGTCACACAGAGCTAAGCAAGGCTGGGCAATAGTGATGCAGGTTAAAAGGTTGGCCCTCTAAGTGTCTTTAGTGATGTGGGGTAGGGTTAGTTCTTTAAGTGCCAAGCGTTAGTTTTTTTAAGTGTTAATTAGTTAATTGTCAATTCCCTGTATCATTCCCCCCTTTTCTAAAAGGTTAGTAAATTCTTTTACTAATGTGATGATTCTTTATCTATGTTTTATCTGGCCACAGGTAAGAAGGCTACTTCTACCTGAAAAAACCCATCTCTATCCTTAAACAGATTTTGAATGTTAATGCAAAAGTCAGGTGTTTGTGTACTGCGCTGCTGGGCTCTTTTGGGGCAGCTGACAACCGCAGGGCTGGTGCTCGGCAGAAACGGCATCTTCTGGGCTGCGGCGGGAGCTGCGTTCTTTGGCGTGGTGACCCCGCTCATGGCAGCCGTAGCGTTTGTCTTCTCTTTTGGGTTTCTTCTTGCTGAGGCAGTAAGTGCCGCGCGGGCCGGTCACTCAGAAGGACCAAAAGTTAGTTAAGTCAAAAGTTAGTTAATTGTCAATTCCCTGTATCAGCACAGGGCTCGTGCGAGGGGTGGGTAAGAGCTAGCAATAGAGACAAAGGAGGTTCTGAAACGTTAGTCTTTCGGCTGCCGCAGAAGGGAAGGTTTCTGTTCTGAGAAGCGATGGGTGGTCATTTTGGGAAGCAGTTTTGCTTGAGAGAGGTGTCTTTTGCCATAAGGAGAAGGCGTTTGTTCCCACAAGTGCTCAGCGCTCCTCTGGTGGTGCCCGTTCGGTTCCTCACAGCGATCCCTTCCGGAGAAATTAAGGCATGAACTATCATTGGATTGATAGAGATGCTGACAGATCCAATCTCTGTTCTCCTTCCGAGAGCGTCCCTTGGGAGATCCCTGTCCTCGGGGCTGACGAGTTCAGCTGGGCACACAGCGACCTTCCCTCCCAGCTGTGCAGCATTTCGGAGCACTGAGGCTCCATGGTGCGCGCTTTTCTCTGAAATTATTGCTCTGTACACCCTGAAAGCTCAGTTGACCTCAGCTGTCACTCACCGCCTTTCGTTTAAGCTGAAGGAGCAGCAGAAAGAGCCGAGGAGGCAGGAGTGTGGCGTCGCGTTCTCTCGGCAGCCCCAGACGCAGGCAGGGCTGCCTCACACAGACTGTTTTCATCTTATTTCGCGGTGCCCTGACAGCGGATTCAGCGCTGTGCCGCAGGATGCTGGTCCTCCCGAGGGTATCCGCATGGCTGCCTCGCCGTAATTGTGCTGGTTTGGCTCCAAGCTGAAGTTTGCTTTGCTAACTGGCATCGCGCCCTCAGAGCCGCGCAAGGGAGGGACCAGCCCTGACAGCCCCACGCTTGTGGGTCTGGGGGCTGCAGGGGAGGTGACAAACCCTGTTCTGCCCCAGCGGCTGGTGGCTGTTGGGGACCCATGTCCTCGCTGTCCTCGGGAGTACGAGAGTGTCGGAGGGAAAACATGGAGGGTGACAGTACGAGTTGGGGAATGACCTGTTGGAGAGCAGTGCAGGGAAAGGGACCTGGGGGTCCTGGGGACAGCAGGGTGACCATGAGCCAGCACTGGGCCCTTGTGGCCAGGAAGCCAATGGGACCTGGGGTGGGTTAGAAGGGGGTGGTCAGTAGGTCAGAGAGGTTCTCCTGCCCCTCTGCTCTGCCCTGGGGAGACCACACCTGGAATCTTGTGTCCAGTTGTGGCCCCTCAGTTCCAGCAGGACAGGGAACTGCTGGAGAGAGTCCAGCGCAGCCACCAAGATGCTGCAGGGAGTGGAGCATCTCCCGTGTGAGGAAAGGCTGAGGGAGCTGGGGCTCTGGAGCTGGACAAGAGGAGACTGAGGGGGGACTCATTCCTGGGGATCAATATGGAAAGGGGGAGTGTCAGGAGGATGGAGCCAGGCTCTTCTGGTGACATCCAGTGACAGGACAAGGGGCAATGGGTGCAAACTGGAACACAGGAGGTTCCACTGAAAGAGGAGAAGAAACTTGTTGGGGGTGAGGGTGGCAGAGCCTGGCCCAGGCTGCCCAGGGGGTTGTGGAGTCTCCTTCTGTGCAGACATTCCAACCCGCCTGGACACCTTCCTGTGGAACCTCATCTGGGTGTTCCTGCTCCGGGGGGGATTGCACTGGATGAGCTTTGAGGTCCCTTCCATCCCTGTCCCTCTGTGCCTCTGTGACACGCAGCCGGTGTTCCCAGTGCTCCCCGTGCAGTGTCCCATTGGTCCGGCTGCAGCTCGGCTGTCCTGGTGTCACCAGCACGCACTGACTGGCTTTGTGAGGGACGCTTCTCTGCCCCAGCAGAATTGCTGGGCCCATAGGGGATGTTTTCTAACTTGTTTTTTTTTGCAAGAGCTGTGGTAGGAATCTGGAAACAGCCCCTTCTCCGTGCCGTGTAACTGTCTGTGCTCGGCAGCGGGGCAGCCGGGCTGGCGGCACCGCAGCTGGGCGACCGTGGATGCCGGATCGGTCCCTGCCCCGGCAGGAGGGTCTGGTTCGTGCTCTGTGCGTGCCAGCGATCCTGAGGGCACCGCTGTCACCTCATGCATGAAAACACGTGTCTTTTGGCTGAGTGCTTGCTTTCTGCGTTATCCTCTGTGAAATGAACGCAAGGATCACGTTCCTTTCTCGTGTTGTTGAGACTGGCTGTGTGTGTTTCAGCCCTCGGTGCTGCAGAACCGGGAGCTGAACCATCGCTGTGGTGACACTGAACATGCTTTGGAGTGAAATGATGATGATGGAACAAGTTCTTCCGTTTCGTTTATCCGCTTGGGCTGCCAGTTGTGCCTCATTGAGCCACGCCGGGCTGTGCACCGAGGACACAGAGCCATTTCCAAACTAAACGTGAAGGGGCTGGTTTGAATTTCCACGAGCTCTCTTGTCAGCTTCTCCTGCTCTTCCCTCAGCAGAGAACCCAGCATTCATTGGGGTGTATTTGGTGTGTTCCCCTGGTGCCGGCACGCCTGCGAAAACATCACCTAACCTGCAGGAACGACCCTTTTTCTTCCAAGGTCTTTATTCACAGTGACATCTGGCACGATAAGGAGATTGTTTCCTCCCTACGTTCTCCTCATCTCAGTGCATTCTCTCTCCCCAAACCATTTGGGATACCTGTAGGAAATGATCAGAATATCACAAATATGTTTATCACTGAAGGCTGGGAAACAGCTGTAAAAACAGCAAGAGGAGCTGTGGGAGCGCGTAAGGATGGAGAGAGAACGGAGGGAGAGCGGTGCAGCAAACGCTCCGTGTGGAACAACACTGTCGCGGAGCCTTCCTGCAGCCTGGCTCAGCAAACGTAACACAAGAGCCCAGTGCTCCCGGTGGCCATAAGTGACATGACCGAGGGGATTTGTACCAGCTCATGAAGCTGCAATAAGATAAGCAAAGTTCTGTTCTCTCGCTACAGGGGTGACAAAGTAAGTTTCTCTTGATATTCGATTTCTACACCCCCCCTGCTACATATAAGGAATTATAAATGAGTAGTGTGACAAAATGACAGCTTGGGCGTGCTAAACTGCTGGATGGTTTTGTGTGCAATCAGCAGGTCAAAAACCACGTTGTTGTGCAAGCTGGGGTGCTGAGCTGCCCGTGCCGACTGTTCTCCCTGTAAAACACAGGCAAAGAGCTCCTCTTGTTGCCATAAAGAAAAAATAGTGGTGTTGTTCAAAGCGCCCAATAGGCTTCCAAATTGTTCCATTGAGAAGCAGGAAAAGAAATATGTATTGTAAAATGAACTTAGTGTGGACTGGCGCTAGAGCTCCTCATGGCACAAGGATCAGGAAGAAGCACAATGGTCATCAGAAGCCTGTGATAGCTCCAGGCTGCGAACGAACAGTCATTTCTGGCTCGG
The DNA here is from genome assembly GCF_964273445.1 of Streptopelia decaocto. NCBI lineage: Eukaryota > Metazoa > Chordata > Aves > Columbiformes > Columbidae > Streptopelia > Streptopelia decaocto. The sequence goes on from NC_138661.1 coordinate 1,278,752, forward strand.
TGAGATCCGTGTTGCCTGGGAAAAGAGTTATTTTGGCAATGGCACAATGTAATGGCCAGTTTATTGTTGGAAGAGCCCTGTGGTGCAGATGCCCAGACCTTTACAGGACTCACCGTCTGCGGTTCCCACCGCACCCTGCAGGTCCAGGGCCACTGACCTTGTGCTCAGCATTTAGAAGTGTGACCGTGTCATCTAGTGAAGCAGCACCAGCACGTGTCGCTGCCTGTGCCACCACCTCATGCTGCCATTCAGTATTTGGGATGCCTTTGTTTTGCACGTATTTGGGAAACTTAAGTTTACATCTGAAAACTTCTTTTCCTGGGTATTGCAAAGTATTTTGAGCATCCCAGTTTCACACCAAGTCGAAGGGGTAAGACTCGGCAAGGGGTTAATGTTTGTCCTGCTGCTTTTAAGAGGCAGTTGTTGCAATGGAGCTGAAAGGGACCTGGAGGTACTAATTGACAGGCAGCTCAACATGAGCCATCAGTGTGCCCAGGTGGCCAAGAAGGCCAATGGGATCCTGTCCTGTATCCAAACCAGCGTGGTCAGCAGGACAAGGGCAGTGACCCTTCCCCTGTGCTCTGCACTGGGGAGGCCACACCTGGAGTATTGTGTTCAGTTCTGGGCCCTCAGCTCAGGAAAGAGATTGAAGTGCTGGAGCGGGTCCAGAGAAGAGCAACAAGACTGGGGAAGGGACTGGAACACAAGCCCTATGGGGAGAGGCTGAGGGAGCTGGGCTTGTTTAGTCTGGAGAAGGGGAGGCTTAGAGCTGAGCTTAGCACTCTCTAGAACTACCTGAAGGGCAGTTCTAGCCAGGGGGGGATTGGGCTCTTCTCCCAGGCTTTGTGACTTGGGATTCAGTGAGCATGTGTTTGCTTTGTGACTCGGGATTCGGCAAGGCCGTGGCGGAGGCGGTGGTGGTGGCGGAGGTGGTGACGGTGGTGGTGACGGTGGAGGTGGTGGCAGTGGCGGTGGCGTCTCACAGGGTCCACACTTTCAACTCTGCTTTGTGTCCCAGTGATATTCTGGTTGGCTTTTCAGCAAAACCAAATCCTAGATCTTGAGATGGGCACAGCTTAACACTGTTCATTCCTAGGTGTTTGACCACTGCAGGGTTTTGACCTTGTGCATTGAAGACTATCTCTTTATGACCATTAAAGCCACTAATGAATGCAGTCCCAGTCTGCTCAGCCTTGCAGAATATGATCAGGGTGTTACAGAGCTCAGCTACTGCTAATGAGGATGTGGTAATTAATGGCAGTCTTGTCTGAGCCAAGTGCGAAAAGGGACGAGATCCTCGTGATCTCCCCCTTTTCTATGAAGTATCAGGTGAATGGGATGTTATACTGGGTTGGTCAGCTTTTGGTCACCTGTTTCTCGTTGCCCCTCTCCCGAGATGTCCATCCATCCTTATCCATGACCTCGCATTCCATTGCTGTGTCTACCAACCATGGATCTGGCTTTCAGGAAAATGCAGCTGATCTGAAGCTTTAGCTGACAGGCACATTCACTACAAGAGAAACCTGTTTGTAACAAACCCGGGACACTGCTCCATCCAGGTTTCTCAGACCCATTCCCTCCTTTGTCTGCCAGTTCTCATCCACATTTCCCAGCTCTTAAGCCAGACCTTGGGCCTCATTGTTAACTGCTGTCATTCTTAGAAAGATCCTGCTTATCGCAGTGGAGATGTGGAGATCAGCTTGGGACTGACCTAGCGCAGAACATGGAAACTGAGACGCCGAGCGCTTGTCTGAGCTGTGAGCGACGAAACCAGGGGACCACGATGGGAAACACGGAGTGAGCTCCTGGTTTGCTGGGGAGCGGGGTGGGCAGCATGGGGCAGCTGCTGTGTGTGTGTGTCATGAACCGCCTGCCCTCGCCTCAGCCACACGGAGTCATTTAACAGTGAAAGCTCTGAGCTGTCTAATGGAAAACGGTACAAATAAAGAAGAGTGAGAGTGGGTGCCCAGTCAAGCCCAACAGCTGTTTCTGCAGAGCCAGGCTTTGTGTTCTGTTCTGCGAATGCAAACTCTGTTGATCCATGCAGCGCTTTCATTGTCTGTAAAAATAATAATCCAATCGGTGTGTAATTCGGTTCTGTTCGTGTGAGCTACGTTCTGACTTTCGGTAACACAAACAGAAGATGGCGGCTGTGCGGTGTATGTGCCGCGACAACCCGGCTCGGCAGCCCCGGGAGCACGACCAGCCCCACGGGTTCTCCGATCAGCTCCTCCAGGTCCCGGCTGCCCGCGCGACTCCTTTGTGCAATTTTCTACCATTAAGTACAGCAGAAGCAAATCAGCCTTGGTAGTTTATTTATAGATCCTGTAGATGTGCAGTTCTCACATTCTATTAACGAGGGCAGATATGGGAGGAACTTTTTATCCATTACGGCCCCCGTGCTGCATAAAACGCTGTGCGTTTTACTGGAGGCTCTGCTGTGGTAACCTTTGACAAGTGATTAACGATTCGGCTAGCAGGGTTTTACTGGTGTCTTGGTGCATGTGTACTTAACCACTTCAGACTCGTTCAGCATATTAATTTGATTCTGTTTATAATAAGAAGCCCAAATGTTCAGCATCACCATACTTCCCATGAACTGCGAAACAAGCATTCTTTATTTGGAGAGCACATGCTGGTGTGGCAAGTCATAGGAGGTGATGAGGCCAAGGCTTCTTTCTTACTTTTCATGTTCTTGTTCCATTTGCATTTTGGCCACCGCTTTAGGTTGCAAGGCCGGAAATGCCCCCTGGGGCCCCTCCCTGGTGACCCCTTGGAGCACCTGCTGGTGAGCGCTGACGGGAATGGGGTTGCCTGTCACTGCACACGGGGACAGCAGCCAGCACCGCAGGGGTTCGCTGGCTCTGCTGAAGAGTCTTGAGCACTTTCTTAAGGTTCCTTCCCACCCTTGGTTCTGCTCTGTGCCACAGATCTCTGGTCCAGGCGCCACGGGTGACACCCAAGGCATCATTAGTGCTTCTAAAGAGCAACGTTGAGAGGATGAGAGTGCCGGGGTCTGCAGTCTGCCCGTCTCTCTCCTGTACATCCGCAGACCAGGGCGTTCACCGCTCGTCCTGCCAGGCCCGGGGTGTGTACGAGAGCGGATGGGCGGTGTGGTCTCTGCATCCCCTCTGCGTGGGCAGCGCTGGGGCGGGAGGAGGAGGATGCTGCATGAGGAAGGCACAGGGCTGGGTGGTCGCTCACCGCTGCCCGTGGCCCTTGGGCAGCTCACAGGCGTCTTTGGAGAACGAATTCGGAAGATGCTCCAGTCATAGGATGTACACAGAGACGTGCGTCTCTGGAGGTGTGAAAGCCATTAATCATGTGGAATTAAGGCAGTTAATCAAGTCTCAGAAGCTGACAAAAATATTGTCCCTGAGGCTTTTTACCTTGAATATCTTTGGAAAATGATAGTTTCAGCTTTCCACTTGGCTGGCTCTGTAAGCTAATTCACTTTCCTCAGCAGCAGCCCAAGGTCAGCTGTGGTGGGGCTGTGATGGGCTGTGTCAGCGGGAGATGCTGCTCTGCTCTGGTTCAGCTCGGGGCTCCGCGGTGACGGGCACGGCCGGCTGGTGGCACAGAGGTACAGCCGGCTGGTGGCACGGAGGTACGGCCGGCTGGTGGCACGGAGGTACGGCCGGCTGGTGGCACAGAGGTGCTGCCGGGTGCTGTGACAGGAGCTCGGCTGGGGGAAACAGCACAAGAGCTCCAGACATCAATTCACCTCTGCCTGAAACTGGAAATATTTCAGTTGGAAACGTGCCAAGTGAGACCCCGCGTGCGGTGACGCAGGGCAGGACCGTGCTGGAGGCGCAGGCGGTGCTCGTGCTGTCTGCATTCCCAGTTCACGCAGAAACACTCATTTAGCTAATCTTCTCTCATTACATAATTTATATAATTAATTTCAAATTGAATCGCTCCAGATGCTGATTCTGCCCTTTTGGTCGTCTGCTGCTTTCTCTCCCATCCAATCCAGGGGTGTTGATGGCGGGGGGCAAAGTCTGCCCTGGGTGCTGCTCCCTGCACGGGGGTTTGGCTGCTCTGCCCTCTGGGGACGCTCTGGCTGTGGAGCCCCAGTGGGGTGACGTGGGGCGGCGCTGAGCCCCCCTTGTCCGCAGCATTTGCACCCCCGGATCTCCCGCCATGCCCTGAACTGGGTGTGATGGCAGCACTGGGATCGTTTCCCAGCTCCGCAGTCGGGGCGCAGAGGAACGAGGGAATTAGACAAACACTGGAAACACCGAAAGGCAGAGAATCTGGAATCCTCCGGATGTCACTGTCACCCTGCGCTCACACAGGGACAATGCTGAGCGGTCCCCATGTTAAACTGCCCATCCCCACCGCTCTCGGGGGTTTGTTCTCCGTGGTTTGAGTGGATGTGCCGTGCTGGGAGGAGACGCGAGGACGCGGGGTGAAGATCACCCCTTCAGTCCTTTATCCTGCACCCAGGCAGGGCAGAGTGGCCACCTAAATACAGAGAATGATGTGTCTGTGTGCTGGAGTTTCTCCGGCTTTGGCGGTAAGCTGGCAAACAGCCCCGGGCTCAGCAGCACTGCAACTGCTGCGTGGTGCTGCTGCAGCGCAGCGCTGGGTTTGTGTGGCACAGGGAGATGATGGAGCTGTGGGAGCAGGTTGGCCTGTGGCCGCAGGGTGATTCGGAATCGGATGCAGAGCCCATCACACTGGTGGGAGGTTTTCTGTTGCCTTGAGGGGCTTTGAAGGTGTTTGCTGTTGGGTGGCTGGAGGAGGCGGCACACGGTGGGCACACACACGCACACACACACACACACACACAGTGCCCCCAGGAGCGCCCGGGAGCCGCGGGGAGGAGTTCAGCGTTTCTGAGTCTATGGTCCGTTCCTGCAGACCCAAAGCTCCCATCGCACAGCAGGTTTGCCCAGGAAAATGAATCAGATACGCAGCCTGAGGAACGTGCACCAGACTGTGGGAGATTTGAGGGATTTTCTTGAGGTTGTTGTGTGGATGGGTTTCTATTAGATAAAGATTTATTTCTGAAATAGCCAAAGGAGTCTCAAGGACAGCTCGTGAACATGGACAATATCCAATCAGCCTCCACGTGCTTGGAGCGTGGAACAGCATCAGCATCGCAGGGATGAGACGTGTCGGCTCCTCGTGTGGATCCTGCTACAAACCTTTTCCCTGAGTGGGGTGTCCTGTGGGGTTGTCTCACAGAATGGACCCCCAGCCTGTGCCACCGTGGAAGAAACACTCGTGTTCACCCCACCAAGGACCGGGCTTTAAAACCAGCTCTAGAAGCGAGAGTTTTCCTAAGCTGCTGTGTCCTGAGAGCACTGTGCTGGGCAACAAAGATGCTGCAGGGAGTGGAGCATCTCCCGTGTGAGGAAAGGCTGAGGGAGCTGGGGCTCTGGAGCTGGACAAGAGGACACTGAGGGGGGACTCATTCCTGGGGATCAATATGGAAAGGGGGAGTGTCAGGAGGATGGAGCCAGGCTCTTCTGGTGACACCAGTGACAGGACAAGGGGCAATGGGTGCAAACTGGAACACAGGAGGTTCCACTGAAACTTGAGAAGAAACTTCTTCCTGGTGAGGGTGGCAGAGCCTGGCCCAGGCTGCCCAGGGGGTTGTGGAGTCTCCTTCTGTGCAGACATTCCAACCCGCCTGGACACCTTCCTGTGTAACCTCAGCTGGGTGTTCCTGCTCCATGGGGGGATTGCACTGGATGAGCTTTCTGGGTCCCTTCAACCCCTGACATCCTGTGACTCTGTGGTTCTGTGTACCTGGGCTCCCGCTCTTGCAGTCCCGCTGTCCCCGCAGGTGACAGGTCCCGGCGCTGCTGTGTGACTGAGCAGAGCTGGGACACGCGTGTCCTGACCCCTGGGGCTGCAGCTCGTGCTGTGGCTCCTGGACACCGCTCAGGGCAGCCCAGAGCCCGAGGGCGCCCGGGGGCACTGCTGGGGTCTGAACCTGTGCTTGGTTCCACTGGTGCTGCTGGGCAGCAGGAGCAGCAGCAGCAGCAGGAGCAGACGCTGCTGCCCAGGCGCCGCCTTCCCCCTGCTCCCGGCCCTGCTGACACACACGGTGCCACGGCTGCAGGAATAATGGACTGAGAAACCATTTGGAACCATTTTAAACCCTTGTTGCACATCAGTCTGCGATGTCCTCACTGCGTTAATATTCTGGAGACAGTAATGTAACACAGCCATCTCATGATTACTCTGCTGATTACAGGTCATCATTATATGTCCCTTTCGGAGCTTTCAGCCGGCTCTGTGCTTTGAAGCTGAAGACAAATAATGAAGGTGCAGAGCAGACAGAACCTTCTCTCTCTGTATCTTTGGGTAAAATACCTTCTTTGATTTATTACCTACCCCTAAGAGAAGCAGGACATAAATTACTGAACGTTGCCAGATATTTCAGCTCTCATAGGCAAGGCTATTTGCTAAACAGTCTATTTGAAGGTCTTTTTGATGCTGCTAAACATCCCAGACACAGTTTGCTTCGAAACATGAGTTCTTGATGAGTTTCACTCTTAAAAGACACCGGAGTTTCTTTTCTTACCGAGAACATGTGTTTGAAATGGAGAACACAGCTGAGGGTTTTCATCTGTAACCATGATATCATCTTCCTGAAATAGCTTTATTTTGTAAAATTGGTTCTTCTCAGTTGCCTTCGTTTGTGGAGAGTTCGGACTGTGGGTCCAAGGTGTGAGTCTACAGGACAGAGCGGCAAACCGGGATAACTGAGAGCAAACCTGCTGTACGTGCGGCCCCGCAGTGGGTCCCTCTGTGCCATCTGCACCAGGGACCCCAAAGCTGGGCACAGTGCCCGCTGCAGAACAGGGTCACCCCTGGGGCTGCTGGCTACCAACCTCGGCCCCTGAGAGTCCCCTGGGCTGCTGGCTACCAACCTCGGCCCCTGAGAGTCCCCTGGGCTGCTGGCTACCAACCTCGGCCCCTGAGAGTCCCCTGGGCTGCTGGCTACCAACCTCGGCCCCTGAGAGTCCCCTGGGCTGCTGGCTACCAACCTCGGCCCCTGAGAGTCCCCTGGGCTGCTGGCTACCAACCTCGGCCCCTGAGAGTCCCCTGGGGCTGCTGGCTACCAACCTCAGCCCCTGAGAGTCCCCTGGGCTGCTGGCTACCAACCTCGGCCCCTGAGAGTCCCCTGGGCTGCTGGCTACCAACTGCATCCCCAGAGAGTCCCCTGGGGCTGCTGGCTACCAACCTCGGCCCCTGAGAGTCCCCTGGGGCTGCTGGCTACCAACTGCATCCCCAGAGAGTCCCCTGGGGCTGCTGGCTACCAACTGCATCCCCAGAGAGTCCCCTGGGGCTGCTGGCTACCAACCTCGGCCCCTGAGAGTCCCCTGGGCTGCTGGCTACCAACCTCAGCCCCTGAGAGTCCCCTGGGCTGCTGGCTACCAACCTCGGCCCCTGAGAGTCCCCTGGGCTGCTGGCTACCAACTGCATCCCCAGAGAGTCCCCTGGGGCTGCTGGCTACCAACTGCATCCCCAGAGAGTCCCCTGGGGCTGCTGGCTACCAACTGCATCCCCAGAGAGTCCCCTGGGGCTGCTGGCTACCAACCTCGGCCCCTGAGAGTCCCCTGGGCTGCTGGCTACCAACTGCAGCCCCTGAGAGTCCCCTGGACCTGCTGGCTACCAACCGCAGCTCCTGAGAGTTCCCTTTTTGTTCCTTGCAATTAACTGTTCTTGTGCCCCGAGGAGGCTGTTCTTGACCATTAGCCAGGGGCATATTCTCATCAGGTCCTGCCAAGTAGGTCCATGAAGAGGCTAAAATAATTCTCTTTGGAAGCTCACAGTTGTATTTCAGCTGTTTATCGCGCTCTAAGGATCTTGGACTCTACATTTTCTTGTGGGCACTGAATCCAAGGCTGCATCACCCAACAGTTCTCTGCCTTGTTTGGGTAGCGGGTCCAACAGAGCGTCTACCCTGCTCGTTTCATCAATCACTTGAATCAAGAAATTAATACCCTCTGTAGATCGCCCGGATTGCCTGCACCCAGCCACAGCGCCCATCTGGCAGATTCTGAGGTGCTTCACGTCACCCATGGGTGCCAGGGCCTGTTTGCAGGGTGTTCTGCAGCTGCCTAGAGAGGGTTTGATCCGCACGGACACTCAGCTGGGGCTCAGCTGGCTCTGGTGACCCCCTTGGTCCTCCCCAACCGGCCACCAAGTGGCACCTCCATGTGTCACTGGATCACAGATGGTTTGGGTTGGAAGGAATCACAGAGATCAGCCAGTTCCCCCTGCCATGGAAGGGACATCGTCCCCAGCTCCGGGTGCTCAGAGCCCCGTCCAGCCTGGCTGTCCCCAGCAGCTCCAGACGAGCTGGTCCCAGCACGTCCCGTGTCCCCGAGCCCACTGGTGGCTGTGGGTCCCCGCACCGGTGGCACCATCACCCCAGCACACGGCGCCCGCGCGGCTGAGGGTGGGCAGAGCCGGCTTTGCTAGGCCAGGACTGAAAATAAGGCACGGATGATAGCAGAGGGTTGGAAACAGCGAACACGATGCCGTCGGGTGGGGAATGGCTTGTCAGCTGCAGTTCAGGGGTCGGTGGAGTGATTTATTTTTAATTTGGATGGTTGACAGCTGTGATTTCATTTGTTAGCCTCTGACACACCAAATAGAACGTGTCAGCTACTATGTCACATCACATAAGGCCATCACAGCGTGCGTGCGCTGCAGCCGCGGACGCCTCTTACCGACTCCCTCGCAAACCAGCAGCCGTGCGGCAGCGCCGGCGGCTCCAATAGGAGGCAGACACTCGGTTCTTCCTCCCGTGTCCTCTCCTGATGGGCTCGTGTGACGCTTTCGGGTTCGGGGTGACGGGCGCCGGTGTCGTCCCAGCGTCGCGGCTGGAAAAGAAGGAAGTTGAGTGTTCAGAACCATTTCTACCATCCATTGGCATGGAGGGAACGCGGTCTGTGCGCGGGGGATCTCCGGCCGATCGGGTCACACTCCGTGGAAGTGCTCTGGTAATATATACGTCGGCTTAAAGCCTAGAGTGAAACCAGCCTTTTATATGGAATTAATGTTGTGAGTGATCGAATAGGAATGCAAATGTTCCCTACATACTTTTCAGTAATATCTGAAGGGTGTTGTAAGTAATCTATCCGGCAACAAAAACTCTCCAAGTAGAAAAATATGGAACACATTTCACATCTCTCATACTAAAATGATGTTTTACCACTGCAAGGAGAGATAAGGATTTAATTGGTAAGCGACAAACCCCAAATTCGTTTGGATTAAAGTGCCGTTATACATTAATACTAAAAAATAATGCATATACTATCAATGCTGCTTTTGATGAGTGTTAACTGACGTATGAAGCAGCTTTAGTGTGGGTCACGGGCAGATGACGTCCATCGCAGCGGGTGTGCGGTGCCGTGGGTGTTCCCGGCGGTTGTTAGTGCTGCAGCGGTGCACAGCGATTCCCGTCCCGTCCCGTCCCCTCCGCGGGGCAGCCCAATGACAGCGGCGGGGGCTGCAATGACATTTTGCACTGTGTTCCCTCAGCCTTCAGCAGTCATGGCTCCCATCTATCCCAAACCTGCTGTCCCAAGGGACCCAGGTGTCCAGGCCCCATAAATCTCAGTCCCATTTATCCCGGAACCTGCTGTCCCAAGGGACCCAGGCGTTTGAGCCCCATAGATCCCAGCCCCATTTATCCTGAACCTGCTTTCCCAAGGGACCCAGGTGTTCAAGCCCTATAGATCCCAGTCCCATTTATTCTGAGCCTACTGTCCCAAGGGACCCAGGTGTCCCATAGATCCTTTTTGAAACAGAACAAGGAGCAGCAAAGGCATGAGAAAATAAGCAGATAGAAGGTTCAAATACAGACTCGGAAAATATCCTTTGCACACAATTACTGAGAGGATGCTAATTGACTTGCTCTGGGCTCCCTCCTCTGGTGCGTGTTGCTGGTGCGCACACCTGTGTCTGCAGCCCTACGGGAACAGCCAGCTGCTGCACGTTGGGTTAACGAACCCAGGTGACGTTAATAACAGCTCCGCCCAGGGCTGAAATCTCCTTTTTTGGTGTTCTTTTTTGTTAGAAAGCAGCTTGGCCCCTGCCCAGTGGTGCCATCGGTGCCCCAAGATAAGAGCTGTGCCCAGGCCTGTCTGTGCCGGGCTTTGCTGGACCTGGACCTGGCCATGCTGGGCTTTGCCGGAGCCTCCCCCAACTTTGAGGAGGTAAGTGGTGCCCATTCACACTTCCTTCCTAACTTCTTCCTTCTGAAGTGTTTATTTCAATATCCTTGAAAGGCACAATATTAATTATAACATGAGCATCTTGTTTGCACAAGGTTTTTTTTTTGTATGGGTTAAAAAAAATAGATACATGTTTAGCTTCAAATGTGTTTTACAGATATTTTTTTTAAACTTAATGTCTGTTTTCCTGGGACGCAGTTCTCAGTGTGACCAAATGCTGCTTGCTGTTAGAAGGAATTATCTTTAAAACATCCAAGATGTTTACAATTGAAAAATTGCTGCTGTGTGCATCAACTTTAGTATATTCTATAAAATGTTTATACCCAACGTGAGTAACGTCTGTAGGATGTTATGGTGGAAGTGGATCTATAACAGTCTCACTGAAGATAACGGCTGTGAGGCTGAGCTGTGCTGCGGAATGTCAGGAATAAAAGAGGAGGGGTTGTAATTGATAATAAAAGTGTTAAAAAGAACAACAGACGGGTCGGGGGCTGTGGCTGGTTCCTCCGGCTCTGCGCATCATCACTTCTCTGCTAATTACTGTGGGCTCATCAGCCAACGGGGTCGTTGGCTGAGCAGCCGTGGGGTGTTGAGGAGATGGTTCTCTGGCCCCACCGCGGTCTCAGGGGTTTCCGTTCTATGCTTTACCTGCCCCCAACCTTCCCATGGAGCAGCCGCGGTGGGTGCCGGTGGGCGCACGGACCTCGGCGCTGGGACAGCGTTGACCTGTGGGGTTGGGGCTCTGGCTCGTGTGTCCTGGGAGGCTCCCAAAGGGCTCAGGAAGGCTCGTTGTGCTCAGACCGGTGAGGAACTTGGTTGGCTCCTCTTTGCATCGCAGGCTGACCTTCTGCTCGGGGAGCAACGCTGTCTGTGCCCAGCTCTTGGTTCTTTGGGCCCGTGGTCGCTGCAGAGAAAGCTCCAGAGAAAAATATATTGGGGGGAAAACGTTCAAATGGATGATTGCGTGGGCAGCGGTGCTGGTGAGATGGGTGGTGGTTAAGGTAGATTTCTAGGCATGTGATGGGAACACACCTGGGTTGGCAGAGACTTGCTATGGGGTGCACGGGGCTCTCGCTGGCTCGGGGTGCAAACAAGGGGAAGCAGCGATGTCCCAAACACAGCACAAACACAACCCTCCTGCAAAGGAAATAATGAATAGAAACGGAGCGAGGGGAATATTGTGTGATAAAGTTCTACAAGGTGCAGATGGACAAGAGTTGGGTGTGGAGAACAAGAGGCAAAGTCCTGCGGAGCCTCAAGGAGATAAAGCAGCTGCGGCTCCTGAGGACGCTGTGGGAAGGAGGACCCAGCAGAGCCCGGCTCAGGACCAGCAGAGCCCGGCTCAGGACCAGCAGAGCCCGGCTCAGGACCGACCAGCAGCTCAAGTAGGACCGAGCGGCTGTTGAAGCGCGTTGCTGAGCTGAGCCTAAGTGCGCCTCGTCTGCGCTCGTGGGGCCGCAGCTGCACCACAGGTGTTGGACAGGCCCCTCACATGTTTAATAATCCTCCAGCCTTGCGATCACCAACCGATTGTGAAAAACCTAAAGAAATCTCATAAACACCCAGTTATTTTGTTAATGTGCTCCGAGAATAAAGTTAAATGGAAAGTGCAGCTAAGCCATCCCCATTCACAGCTATTTATGCAAGGAGCAAAGTCTAATTAAGCAGTTTTAACGGGTCTGATCCTAAGGTGTGAAGTTTATTGAGCACTCGGGTAACTATTCAATTAATCTGTAGGTTTTGTGAGCTGTTTTAATTCTAATTCACGCCAGGATCAATTACTCGATTTAGAATGAACTAGAACATAAAACTTTAATTCCAAGAATGGTATAAGTTAAGTAATTGTCACAGATTGATTTTATTAGCATAATCATTACCAATGTTCTTCCAAACCGATAAATATTGCTTAAGAGACTTGAAAAGATTTTAGGATTTGCTATTAAAATAAGCTGAGTTTTCTCTGATTCTTTTTTAATGGTAAGTTTAAATAAAATTGGCTTAAATATGGAAGGATGGTCCATTAGAAAAGCCCGACCTTGTGTTTTAGTGCCTGGTTGTGATTGCCAAATGCTTTTATTGGTGACAAATGTGAGTTGGTGGGGGCAGCGGCTCTTCCCACGGCACCGAGTTCCATTTTATTTTCACAAACTGACAATAATTTGAGTTTTGAATTCTTGGTGAGAGTCATAAAAAAATATCTATTTTTCAGCCTGGGTGGTGGGGAGGGAAAGAAGGACAGAGAGAAGAGAGCTGGGAAAATTCAAAATGTTTTACTAATGCTGCTGATAAAATAGAGAAAATAATACAAACTCTATCAAACCAATCTGGAAAGTGCCGGCAACTGCAGAGCATTCCATTGCTGTGTCTACCAAAACGTGTATCTGGCTTTCAGGAAAATGCAGCTGATCTGAAGCTTTAGCTGACGGGCACATTCACTAAAAGAGAATCTTGTTTTTAACAAACCCAGACAAGTCCCTCATTATCCTTTAGGACGGGATCACCGAGGCTGGACAGCACCTCTGGGGATGGTGTGGTCCAAGTCGGTTGCCCAGGGCCAGGTCAGGTCGTGCCTGGATTTGCTGATTTAATTTAACCCTTATCACACTGAGCTGTACCTGGTGGTGATTCCCAAGCTGTGTCCTCTGGAACACTCATTCTTCCCTGGAATTCTTATTTCAGTTCTGGAGACGAAGGCAGTAGCCCTGTCAGCCAGACTTGTTTTGGTTCCCAAGAGCTGAAGCAAGAATAACTTTCTCATTCCATTTGATTAAAAGTAATAAATACGTATGTGCTCTACCCTAAATATTTAATGGGCAGAAAGTTACGTTGTGTTAACACCAACACCAGTAGCCAGTAGTGGCACAGCAGTTGTACGGCCCACCTGCCGTTTCCCTCTTCCCGTTTCATTTCTACTGCAGAAAATGCCGCTGTCTCCAATTTCCCTTTTGGATAAAGTTGGGTCTGGTTTCCACTTCCCAGCAGCCACTCCAAAGTCTCTTGGTGTCTCTGCAGATGGATTTACGGCTATGGATGCTTCTCCATCCTCCCCGGGCCGGGTGCAGACAGATGGACGGCAAACCCAACGTGTCACTCTACAACGCGTTGACAAGCCGGTGACACCCGAAAGGCCGTAACGTGGTTTCCCTGCTGCTGGAAAACCACAGACATTTCCATTAGACACAGTCCTGCAAGGCCGGGCTCTTTCATTCTTTGTACTTTCAGGCTTCTTCTACGTAAAGGCTGGTTCCAGCATAAGAAATAGCAAGAAATTGCTCCTTAAAGAAGAAAGGATAAAGCAAGATAAGGAACATCAAAGCAGATGCCATTACGATATATCCAGAAAGAAACAAGAAGCTATAAGGTGGAATCTGCTATTAAAACCCACTAAGACTTTGCAGGGAGACACATTTATCTGACCAACAACGGGGCTGAGCAATCTCCTAGTTAATGCAGGTGGGATATCCAACAAAAGACAGGGCTTTAATAGGCCTGATAGTTTCAGATCTCCACAGGAGTTCGGCAGAAAAATATGGTTTATTGTAAAAAGTATAAACCTGAAAGTTTTAGGAAACTTTTAAAAATACTTTGTGCTTCTCCAAAGGGGACCTGGAAGTTCAATAGACGTTGGGAGATGACATGAGCTCGTTAGGAATCAGGCTCAGTCTGTTTTTTCATCAATGGTTTTGAAGACTCTTTGGCTAATACAAAGCCTGTGATAAATTAATCTCCATGCATTGTAGTTGGAGTGGCATGAGGAAATTAATCTAATAACTAATCAAAAGCCCTTTGGATCTGGGGAAGGACGCTGCAAGTACAACCATAAGGCTTTTCTTCTCTCTCTTATCAGTCAGAAGTTTTGAATTGCTCGGAGTCACAAACGGGTACTGGCTGGAGCGGGGGGACCCGCCGGCGCAGGGCTGGGGTGCTCGAGGGCATCGCAGCCTCATCCCAGTGCTGCAGGACTCAAGTAATTCGGGGGCTTTTCTTCTCGTTAGCATCAGTGTGTGTGCATAAATGAGGGTTTCTTGGGTAGGGCCGTGTCCTACAGCTTTGGCCAGTACAGCCAACAGATGATGATGCTGCTGCGACAAAAGAGCTGTCTTGTCATTTCATGGTGTATGCTGAAGGGAGTGGAGCATCTCCCGTGTGAGGAAAGGCTGAGGGAGCTGGGGCTCTGGAGCTGGACAAGAGGACACTGAGGGGGGACTCATTCCTGGGGATCAATATGGAAAGGGGGAGTGTCAGGAGGATGGAGCCAGGCTCTTCTGGTGACAACCAGGGACAGGACAAGGGGCAATGGGTGCAAACTGGAACACAAGAGGTTCCACTTAAATACGAGAAGAAACTTCTTCCTGGTGAGGGTGGCAGAGCCTGGCCCAGGCTGCCCAGGGGGTTGTGGAGTCTCCTTCTGTGCAGACATTCCAACCCGCCTGGACACCTTCCTGTGGAACCTCATCTGGGTGTTCCTGCTCCATGGGGGGATTGCACTGGATGAGCTTTCCAGGGCCCTTCAACCCCTGACATTCTGTGGTTCTATAAGCGGGCACTGTTCAGCTGTATCCCAGCTGTCCCAGTCTCTCATCCTTGAGCATCCTCCTCCTCCTTCCAATAATTTTGGAAGTGGGTGCTGATTCCCGTTCTCCTCCAGCCGCTCCAGTGCCACTGAATGCCCGTTCACACTCACGTAACGGCTCCCCCAGGTACAGACTTTGCTTTCAGTCCCTGTTGGTACCTTTGTGAAAAGCGGAGTAAATAAACCGTTAGACTAATGAATACTTGGTGTTGGTTTTATTAGGAGAAACCAAATAAATGGATTCCCAGAATCAAGGCAAATCGATTTGCTACTGTAATTTTTACGGGCCTAGAGATATTGTTTTGAAAATTTAAAATTCATTGAAATCCCTACAGTGCTGGCAAATCATTAGTTTTCTTATTAATGAATATTGTTTACGCTGTTAGGATCTGAGCTCTAAATGAACAAAGCCCCTTACGAAGAACAGCGTGAAATGCACATGATTTAACCGCCTGTGCTCGGAGGTGATGGAAACCCTGTCCCGAGCTCACAGAAACAAAAGCTTCATGTTTCTGCAGATCAGGACCCGCTCGCACAGCTTTTATTGTCGTGGAATTTCATTCCTGATTAACAGATGTTCATTTATGGGCTCCTGCTGTTTCCTGGAATGCATCGCAGTGTTGTATAGAAGCTCTAATCATGTTATATTGTAATCAACAAATGTTAATCAGGCAACTCTTAGTTTTGCAGGTCCAAAAGGAATTCTGTGTTTCATGGCATCATTGCAATAACCTTTAAATCTTAACCAGCAACCCAGAGCAGGTCTGTGGCATTTAGATCTTGTCTCCAGTGGCCGACCCATCAACAAACAAATTCAGAATAGAGCAAAGCTCCCACCCCTGTCCTGACGTGCTGGGACCTTTGCAAGGACTTGGGGGCTCTCCATACTGCACCACGGAGCTCTGGAGCTTTGGGCAGGAGAAGGGGACATTGGAGCAGAGATGGTGCAAAGGGGACACCAGGTATCGGGTTCCTTCATCAATGCTTCCTAGAGAATCTGTTGAGGTTTGATTGCGCGGTGACAGTAAAACCATGGCAGATATGTGTTGTTAACCCCCTCTCCCCCTTCCCACTCAGGACAGGCGATCGGGAGGGAAAGAAGGACAGGGAGACGAGAGCTGGGAAAATTCAGAATGTTTTACTAATGCTGCTGATCAAATAGAGAAAATAATACAAACTCTACCAAACCAATCTGGAAAGTGCCGGCAACTGCAGAGCCGGCAGCCGAAGTCCTGGACTGGACTCTGCAGCCAACCGGAGCTGGATTCAGTCTGTCCCTGGCCTCGGTTCGCAGGGACCACTCGCAAGGTCCTCTGCTAATGTCGCCATAAGGAAAAGGGACGAGATCCTCGTGATCTCCCACTTTTCTATGAAGTATCAGGTGAATGGGATGTTATACTGGGTTGGTCAGTTTTTGGTCACCTGTTTCTCGTTGCCCCTCTCCCGAGATGTCCATCCATCCTTATCAATGACCTCGCATTCCATTGCTGTGTCTACCAAACATGGATCTGGCTTTCAGGAAAATGCAGCTGATCTGAAGCTTTAGCTGACAGGCACATTCACCAAAAGAGAAACCTGTTTTTAACAAACTCAGGACAGAATCACATCATTCTCTTTGTGGTGTTTTGAGCAAGGTGGGTTCAGCAGGAACCCTCTCCCTGTGGCCTGGCAGAGAACAGCTTTTCTCCTGTGACCACCAGAAGTGAGGAGTCTCATCTCCTGGTGTTTATTCCTATAACCGGTTGTTCTTGTTCATGCTGCTTTGTTGGTGTTGGGCTCCGGCTGTTGTGATGTTATATCGTGATAACGGTTTGGTCCCTGTGGAATTTGCTGCCTCAATAACTGTTCCTTTCAGTCCAAACCAGAACAGTTCTGGGTTTTTTCCCCCCCAATGCTGTGTGGTCATTATTATAGCAACCTGGGCTGCATCCTGTGCAAAAACTGAAGCGTGGCCGTATGTTTCCATTCACACGCTCCGCCCTCATTGTGCCTTATCTCACCCTTATCAAAAATGTCGCTGTAAAGGTGCAAAGACCATAATCAAGCAGAGGGATCTAGGCAGATCTGGGCAGTATTGGTATGTGAACTAATCTGTGGTAAGGTTTAAATGGTGTCTTTGATCTGGTATGAAGAAGTCATGGGGTCCATGATGAGGAGAAGAGGAACACAATGTGGTAATTAATTGGATCAGGTAATGGGTGCCATGGCCAGTGGCCTCCAGCCCATGGGGATCACACACAAAGGAGCCGAACTGAGCCGAGACAAAGGATCAGCCTTCCACGGTTAATGGGTAAGGAGATAGAAAAGGTTTAGTTTCCTAAGTGCATCCATTAAAGAAGTTCAAGTGAGAGCTGCACAGTTGGAGCGTAAAACATTGCAGAGCGTTCGTGTAGAGAGGGAGAGCACTGAGAGCTACAGCTCTTTGTGGAAGGTTTGGAAGAGGATACGGTCATAAGTGCGTTACCTGTGAGTGGAACCGGGTTTGGAGAATCTGTAGGGCTGTCCGGAGATCCACCTTCAGTCCAAAAATGTCAAATTGTTTGGAATTTAAAATGCCTTTTAATTTGGAGTGACACAGTAAGAATGACATCACTGTTTCAGCGTTGTCAAAATGAAGTGTTTTCCTTAATTAACACGTGTTAATTCGTTGGGTCTTGGAAACACGGGAAAGGTCTGGCTCCACAGCAGGCTGTAACACATGCAAATCTCCCCTAAGAAGCAGAATTTACATCCTCCTTATATAACGCTGATTATCATGTTCATGTCCACACCACCAGCTCTGCTCAAATCCCACATCAACTGTTCCGTCAATGGGGAGTTTGGACAGAGCGGGGACCGGCCCCGGGTCACCCCGCTCCGTTTCGAGGTTTCCTGACAGCCAGAGCCGAGTTTTCCTTTGTCATCTTGATGTTCAAGGTGGGTTCTTGCTGTTGAAGGTTGTCTTGAGGTCCCATTAGCAGAGTTTACGTGGCACCGTCAGCATGGAGCCACATCTGTCTGGTGTCAGAGAGGCGCCATGGAACTGAAGGGCCTGGCAGGAAGGGCCGCGCGTGGGGGAGAGTGAGCAGGTGTGGAAGGGAGCGCTCGTTACTTAGTGCAGCTCGTTTACTGCCCCATTCAAGTCAAGGAACAAAAAGGTCGTGTACATGAGGAAGCGCTCCATCTATTTTTATTATTCTCCAAGTCCAGCGCTGTGCTTTGCCGTGTTAAATTATTTGCAGCGAGCCCCTGACAAAGGAGATAAAGCAATCCGTTTGCCATTTGAGGCAGACTGTTGTTGTAGTAACAGTTTGATGGGCTGACATTGACGGTTTCCCCGAATTCAAATCTTACAGGCACCCTGAGGTTTTCTCAACATGACTGCATTGCTAAACCTGGATTTTAAGTAGAATCCCTTTATGTGCCAGTTGCCATTGGATGGTGTCATGGGGAGGGGAGGAAGCTCTGA
This sequence comes from Streptopelia decaocto, assembly GCF_964273445.1. Taxonomy (NCBI): domain Eukaryota; kingdom Metazoa; phylum Chordata; class Aves; order Columbiformes; family Columbidae; genus Streptopelia; species Streptopelia decaocto. The sequence continues at coordinate 1,296,981 of NC_138661.1, forward strand.
AATGTCAAGTTGTCCCCAGGAAAGGCTCCGACGGGCGGGTGGAGCGGGACCGCGCTCCGAGTCCTGCGGAACCAGATGTTGGCCATGCTGGCTCCTCTCTTCCTCCTCCCCACATTTTCTCTTTTAGAAAACATCTAAAGTTCACAAAAATTAATTCTGGCGAAGTCACAGAATCCCAGAATGGCCTGGGTTGGAAAAGCCCTCAGAGATCATCCAGTCCAACCCTTGGTCCAACTCCAGCCCATTGACTAGATCATGGCACTAAGTGCCATGTCCAGTCTCAGTTTCAAACCCTCCAGGGCCGGTGAGTCCAGCACCTCCCTGGGCAGCCATTCCAATCCTGACCACTCTCTCTGCACAGAATTGCTTTCTCATCTCCAGCCTCAGTTTCCCCTGGCAGAGTTGAAGCCCATGGCCCCTTGTCCTATTGCTGATGCCTGGGAGAAGAGACCAATCCCCCCCTGGCTAGAACTGCCCTTCAGGTAGTTCTAGAGAGTGCTGAGCTCAGCTCTAAGCCTCCTCTTCTCCAGACTAAACAAGCCCAGCTCCCTCAGCCTCTCCCCACAGGGCTTGTGTTCAAGTCCCTTCCCCAGTCTTGTTGCTCTTCTCTGGACCCGCTCCAGCACTTCAATCTCTTTCCTGAGCTGAGGGCCCAGAACTGAACACAACACTCCAGGGGTGGCCTCCCCAATGCAGAGCACAGGGGAAGGGTCACTGCCCTTGTCCTGCTCACCACGCTGGTTTGGATACAGGACAGGATCCCATTGGCCTTCTTGGCCACCTGGGCACACTGGTGGCTCATGTTGAGCTTCCTGTCCATTAGTCCCCCAGGTCCCTTTCTGCCCGACTGCTCTCCAGCCACTCTGTGCCAGCCTGGAGCGCTGCAGGGGGTTGTTGTGGCCAAAGTGCAGGACCCGGCACTTGGCCTTGTTGAACTTCATCCCATTGGAATGGGCCCATTTTTCAGTCTCTCCAGATCCTCTGCAGAGCCTCCTGCCTTCCAGCAGCTCCACACTCCCTCTCCTGCCACGGTGAGGAGCCAGAACGCAGCTGGAACCGTGGAGCACATCATGTTGAATGGTGGGGCAGCCAAAGGGAAAACACAACGGCTGCTGAGACACAGGCAAGCCCTGGGGCAAGAGCGAGACAAAATGGATACGGGGAGAAGTCAGTCTGATGAGCTAACAAAATTGGAGTTGTCCCTGCTGCATTTAGATATCTGGTCATTTTAACTTGGATAATCTTTTGCTTGAGCATTTAATCATGCAAATGGTACATGAGTTGTTATCTATTATTAACTTGCTGGAGCTCTGAAGCAGCGGGCGGAGAGGAAGCTCAGCAACGGCACAAACGGGTCCATGAGCAGCGTGCTGGACGAACACCAGGAAAAGCAGCTGCGCTGTGGTTTGAGCTGCACTGCACCCACGAATAAACACCTTACAATACTTACAAATGAGAGAGAACCTGTAAAACGTGTATGTGTCTGCTAAATGTGTCCCACTAGAAATGCAGGAATTCCCATTAGCCCCAAGAAAACCAATTCCATTTCAGTTTCCAAGTCAACATTGCAAACTACTGAGTTGTAATGGTGTTAATCGCATTGCTCAAGAACTTCTAAACCACATTAGTCTCATTTAATTCAACTTAGAGGAGCACAAAGTGAATTGAGCTCTCTAAATGTGGTTGGTTCTATTTTCCAAAACGCCCTTTTGAGTCCAATTCATGTTACACCGTAGGTGACAACAGGAGGAGGAAATGTCCCTGAAGCAGGTGTAGGAAGCAGCAAACCCAGCTGAGATTTCTGCTGCTCTTCTTGTGTCGAGACAATGCAGAATTAGTTTTCCATCTTAAAAAGATGTATTTTTTTTATTTAAAGCTAAAAAGGATTTATAATTTGAAACCCAACAAGAAAATTTCCCCAACAAGCAAAACATCTCAATGGCTGATATTATTTTTGTAACTTTTCAATTTTCTTTCCACCATATGGCTTAAATTGCGTGGGAATTAATATTATTCATAAATGCAGTACAAATAGGAGTAAGGCCAATTATAGCAAAATATTCACCATTTTTTAATCTCTAAGGTGATGGGAAAGGCTGTTCTCCTGCAGGTTTAATACCTTAACAAAAATCACATGGTACGCAATGTTTGACTTTCGCCCTGCGGTGCTTGTCAAGTTTGTGATGTTTTGCCAGCAGATTAACAAGGGGTTTATTTCAGTGAGTTTTTACGAGCCAGAGGGACTCTGCCATTTGGCTTCCGAACATTGGCAACGTGCTTACACGAGTAATTTGGATCTGGAGGGGTTCAGTGCGGAGTTTCTGGCATCTTGTCCTTTCTGGCCGCTCTTTCGGGCAGCCAATAATTGCTCTGGGCTGGCCGTGGCACCGGGGGTTCAATTTTGCCATTAGATGTACAGTTTGGATATTGCTGTGGAGCAAGTTAGACCGGATTTCTAAGTCCTATTTCACTTGGCAATGATTCACAGCGTACCTGTTGGAACTTGGTCAGAGCCCGCGCCACATCCCAACTCCATCTCTTCCCGTATCCTCATTCCCACAGAGAAGAGGAAACCCAGATGAATGTAGAGCGATATCTGCAGTGATCTGGCTCGCTGCCGGACACCTCAGGAGTTTCATCAGCAGAAACTCGCATCTGGCATTTTTTGAAGTTTAATTTTCCTTGGCTGCCCATCTTCCATGAACTCGTGTGGTCCGTAAGAGGGGGACACTTGCTGATTTGTGCTTATTTACATTCCATGCTTAAGCACAGAATAAGAGGAGTGTATTCACCAACAGTGGAAGCCAGAGCTCTGCAGATGTTCCCAGAAGGTGGGTCTAGGCGTCAAGCCCGGTATCAGTGGAGCTTCAGACCATGATGAGCCAGGCTGGACTTAGGCTGAGACACCTTATGGTGTAGACGATGCTCAAAATGCTGCTGGGAGAACGTGGGCCTTGCTAAACGTTTGTCAGCTCCAGGCTCCTGCTGCATGGCAGCAGCTTCTTGAGAACCAGCATCAGAGTTTGGACCGAGCCCTTGGCCAGTGTCAAGGGTTTTGATTGCGCGGTGACAATAAAACCCTGGCAGGTGTATTGTTAACCCCCTCTCCCCCTTCCCACTCAGGACAGGTGATCGGGAGGGAAAGAAGGACAGAGAGAAGAGAGCTGGGAAAATTCAAAATGTTTTACTAATGCTGCTGATCAAATAGAGAAAATAATACAAACTCTACCAAACCAATCTGGAAAGTGCCGGCAACTGCAGAGCCGGCAGCCGAAGTCCTGGACTGGACTCTGCAGCCAACCGGAGCTGGATTCAGTCTGTCCCTGGCCTCGGTTCGCAGGGACCACTCGCAAGGTCCTCTGCTAATGTCGCCATAAGGAAAAGGGACGAGATCCTCGTGATCTCCCCCTTTTCTATGAAGTATCAGGTGAATGGGATGTTATACTGGGTTGGTCAGTTTTTGGTCACCTGTTTCTCGTTGCCCCTCTCCCGAGATGTCCATCCATCCTTATCAGTGACCTCGCATTCCATTGCTGTGTCTACCAAACATGGATCTGGCTTTCAGGAAAATGCAGCTGATATGCAGCTTTAGCTGACGGGCACACTCACTAAAAGATAAACCTGGTTTTAACAAACCCAGGACAGCCAGAAGCCTCCGCCAGGTCCTGCCCGCCTGGGGAACGGTCCCAAGGACACCGCAGGGAGACATCGCTGAGGAGGAACCGCTGTGCACCTTTGCTCACCGCGTTTAAAATGCAGCCACTTTAATATTAAATTTATCTGAGATTAAATATGGTGGAAGAAGAGTTAACCACCGTTTTTTTCTCCCAAAACTGCAACGGCGAAAACTCATGGACTCCACACAATCCAATATGAGTTCAAGAGAAGCCGTTTATCACAGAACCAAGCCTCCTTATCTATGCAGTTGTTTCCTGATTGCGCGTCCACGCTCCAAGCACGCATCCGCTGATGGGATATTGTCCATGTCTGTGCCCCAGTCTCACTGCTGACAGGTCTGTTGATTTACGTCGTGTTTGCAGCTTTCCGAGGTGGCCTTGAAACTCCTTTGGGCCTGGCCAGTTCAATAACAAATCTCCATCTAACAGAAACACATCCACACGTTCATCCCTCAAATCTCCCGCACAAAACTTCGGGTCATTTTTTTATAGCTTTTCACCTAGACAACTATACATCTCTTCACTAATCTCTCTTGGTATTTACAGTTCAGTTCAATAAGACCGTTCATGGTCTTTCTCGTTGTTGGTGTCCTCACTGTGTTAACCTGATACACCCGCAGCCCAGAAAGACCCTCCCTGGCTCAGCGTTGGACCTGGGAACCAAACCAAGACATGCTGCCCAGGAAAATGCACTTATTTTAAAATATTTTCTCCTTTGGGTGAGGGAAAACCTCCTTCTGCCAAGGAAAATAACTTTTCTATAGAACCTAAGGCAGATTGGCAGTTCTGCCTCACACTGTTCAGGACCGCGTTGCAGATCCAGCCCCACGACTGTTTAATTGTTAAAGTCTGAGTCTCCTTGTGGTGACCGTTGTGTCCTGAGACCAGATTTTAACACGCAGAGCTGATTTAATGAAGCGAACTTGAGTGGGGTTGTGAGGGACATCGCCCAAGTGTTTCTAGAAGAACAAATAGAGTTTTGCAATAAGTGAATGCCATCTGGTGGTATGTGTGTCGGACGGACTCTCGGCATCTGTTACAGCCCCAGAGAGGAGAGCTGGAAGAGAAGAATGAGAAGAAAAGCAGATAATACATCGCTTCTGAACTGAACTATAGCCTGGTCTCTGACGGCCCTTTTTAATGTTTGCCAGCATAGCGAGAAATACACAGGGACGCTTGAAAGCGTATCACCGATTTTCCATAAAGAAGCTTTGCTTTATTTTGCTGTTCTTTTCAGTTCTTTTTTCCTCCACTCATTCAGTACCCGGAGGTTCTCGTAGGAGCTTTGAGGTAGTTCGGTTTTGAATGGGCTGCGCTGAAAATATCCGCGGCCGCTTGGATAAATTGCGGTGAACTCCCGGTGGGGCGTGGGGGTTGAATAGAGGCTTTCATCTCTCCTGTCTCTCCAGCTCCGCTTCTTTGCAGCTGGACTTTTCCTCTGAAACCCTGTTCCCTCCCAGCCATTTGGATCTTTTGTTTCCTTTGAGCCTGGCTCAATGGTCGGGGCTTAGTTAGTACACGCTCAGCCCGCTCGGTGCTGACCTGCAGCACGGAGTGGAACTGCTGCCGGGCGGGGAGAAATACCCGCAAAACCCTGGATTGCAGCTAATTGCAGAGGTCAGCTGTACGAGAGCAAAATGAGACCGTAGACTAAAACCGACACTCATACTTCAGGTTAGATTCGCACTGCTCATTATTTGATTTCCTTTATGCTGCGTTGACAGTTGATACGTAAATCCTCTGATTTATATCCCTGTATGTCCCAGCTGAGTGCGAGTCGTCCAGCTGACAATAACCAGGAGTTATTAATCTCAGGTTTAGCATCTTGTGTGCAGATCCTGCGCCCGGCTCCAGGCTGGGCCGATGGGTTTGTCTGCAGGGCAGGAGCGGGATGAGCTTGGGGTGGTCGTTGTGCTTCCCCTTCAGGGCCAGACAATGGGAACCAAACCAGAGGCATCTCTCTGAGTTTGCAGCGGTGGTGCCTGAGAGATTTGCCGTATTTCTCAGACTCAGCACTTCCCACCTGCCTTTCCCAGCAGCTCCTTTCAGCCGCAGCTCTGGGTCCCCATGACCTTCCACGGGAGGGGATGGGCGCTGGTTATCATCTTGTTTGTGCATCTTAAAAGGCTTTAGTTCAGCTTTAGTGATATTTAATTCTGGACAGGTCTGCCGCCGTGTAGCATTTCTGGCACGTGTTTAATTGCACCAAAGTAACTAGTATTATTGAAACAAACTTGTGTTGAAGAGCCTCCGTCATCCCAAAAGACTTTGGGATGCCGATGTAACTGAAATGGTGGAGGCCGATCTCCCTCATCTTACACTCATCTGAACGCACCCAGGACGTTCTCCCACCCCGTCTCAGCATCTCGTCTCCTCTGGGCAGGAGCCTTCGGTGAGGCTGCGGCTGGAGGCATTCGGGACAGACACGGGGAAGAAATTGTTGTCCCTGAGGGTGGTGAGAGCCTGGCCCAGGTTGGCCAGAGAGGTGGTGGCTGAACCATCCCTGAGACATCCCAGGCCAGGCTGGACGGGGTCTGAGCAACCTGAGCTGGTGAAGATGTCCCTGTCATGGCAGGGGGGGCACTGGGGAGCTGGGAAGGTCCCTCCAACACAAACCCTTCCAAGATTCTCCAAACCCAACCTCAACCTCTCCAACTCAACCTCCCCCACTCAACCTCAACATCTTCAACCTCCTTGGCCCAACTTCAACCCCATCTCAACCTCCTCAACCTGAGCTGGTGAAGATGTCCCTGCTCATGGCAGGGGGGGCACTGGGGGGCTTTGAAAGCCCTTCCAACCCAAACCATCTGTGATTCAGCCGGGAGCAGCAGCACTAACCCTCTTCTTACTTCATTTAGTCAGCGGCGTGTTACAACCAAAGAGGATATTAGGAATTTTCCGTGAAGTGCTGTTTTGATGACACTACCTATCTGAAGAGGCAACTTGTGGATTCGTATGTACATTATCAGCACGGATGTGTTCATTATAGCATTAGTGCTGAGGAGCTAATGCATTCTGCTTGTAAACAGCAGGGTCCTGAGGCCGTGTGTAACAGATACACATCAGCTGAGCGCTGTTATTTCTGAGCTCTGCCGCCCGGCCTCAACGTGTCCTTCTCCTTGCAGAGGGAACAGTTATCGTGCTCTGTTTCTCCTCTCATTCAGGTTTTAACCCGCTCTAATTTTATTAAGTGGCGCCGCTCGCTGCTGGCAGAATCACAAGCAGGAAAAGAATCATTATTTGTTACAAAAAATTACATCGTTCGAAATGGCCAGGAGAAAAACAACAAAGGAAGAATAACTGCGGTGTTGACAGTGGTTGATTCTGGATTTTTAGTGATGACTTTCAAAATGCAAAATTTATCATAGCAAGTAAGGAGAACCACGTATTTTTCTATGACAATGGAAAGCCGAAAATCTCTTTGGTCGTGGGAGGCGGCGGCTGAGAACTGAACAGGGTTTGACTGGAGCGGGTCCGTGCGGTGTGTCGGGTCCCCAGCCTGCGGAGGCCTGGCCGTTTGCTTTGTGGCGGCTCCTCTGCAGTTGGGGACCCGGAGCAGCGAGGTTTGCTGGATGCACGAGGCAGCTCCAGGGCTTCGGACCCACCTGCGAGCTGTGCCGGGCATGGGGAGAGCAAACAGCGTTTGCTGAGGAGCTCTGATGTGTGCAAACATCTGCAAATCCAGTGTGCAGTGTCAGCTCTGCAGCGCGGGCTGCACAGGGTCTGCGGGCGCGGGGACGGCTGTACCGGGGCCGGGTGTTGGGGACAGCGGCGTGCGGGGCCGGGTGTTGGGGACAGCGGGGGTGCGGGGCCGGTCCTGGTGCAGCTCACCCGCCACAGCCCAGGGACTGCTGTGCCGGCCACGTTTGCTTTAGAATCACAGAACCACTTTGGTTGGAAGAGACCCTCAAGATCATGGAGTCCAACCGTAACCCACCCCTGGCACTGCCCCATGTCCTGAGAACCTCATGTCCGTCTGTCCAGCCCTCCAGGGATGGTGACTCCAGCACTGCCCTGGGCAGCCTGTTCAATGCCCCACAGCCCTTTGGGGAAGAAATTGTTCCCACATCCAACCTCAACCTCCCCTGGCGCAACTTGAGGCCGTTTCCTCTGCTCCTGGCGCTTGTTCCTGGGGAGCAGAGCCCGACCCCCCCTGGCTCCAAGCTCCTTTCAGGCAGTTCAGAGACCAGAAGGTCTCCCCTCAGCTCCTGTTCTCCAGCTGAACCCCCAGGTCCCTCAGCCGCTCCATCACACTCGTGCTCCACACGAGCAGCTGTTGGGATGGCGTGTGGGCGAGCTCGGCCCTGTCTGCATGGGAAGGTGACTTTCCAGGCCACGGCCCCCCTGAGATCTTCAAAAGTTGGGGTGAGCATTTCAAAGCAGCCTCTGAACTCTGCTCAAGGGCCACGGTCTGATGAAGGTTTTGTGCTGGAGTCTCCATCTCCACAACCCCGTCCTGCAGCACCGCTCTCTTGAGCCCACTACGCTCTGCGCCTTTCTGCTATTTATTTTCCTTCTCTTTTAAATATGTGTGTCCTTTTTGCTCTCTCTTTTCCCAGCTGGGCTGGATTAGAAATGCTCTGTTTGCTGTTCAATTAAAGTGGCCTCTCAGATACTGCAAAGTTCAAATAGTTTTAGGTTTTGCCTTAAATATATCTTTCTGGATTTAATGGGCTTTGCAGGCTATAGTTTCAAAGTGGCTGTTAATGGGATTTGTACAAGGAACTCTTGCTTTGTTCTCTTAAAAATAATATAAGAAGTCTTTCCATTGGCATTTAATGTAATCAGTTCAGGCATGTCAAGAGGTGTCTGTCGGGCATCACAGTGAGACGTGGCCTGTGTATGATGGGTCTGCAGCACAGCAGCCTGCTAATTAACTAAAATCATTGGCTTTTGCTTTCTTTAATGCTATTACTATGATTATTGTACCCTGGAGAAGGTCTCTGCTGCAAAGCTCCGCTAAGAAATAAAAGGAGATGACAAAGTCGGCAGCCAGGTTAAATTTGTCCCTGCTGTATGGCAGCGGCAACCTGGTGGCAATGCCAGCCTGCCGTGGCTTCGCTGCTCGTTCCGGAGACGTCTCAAGGACTGGGAGATGCCCATTCCATCAGTCTGCTCCAGATCTCTGGGGCTGGATTACAAACCCTGTTGGAGATGCAGCGATCGAGGGGCCCCGCCAGCCTCACACCTGCTGCAGCATCCTCCGCTGGGACAGAAATGCGGCTTAAAGCCGCCTGGTCCCCGATAACACCTCAGCTTGTGGTTGTGCAGCAGGTGCTGGTGCTAGAGGGTGTTCGGGTCCATTTATTGATCCGCTCCAGCCTGTTGTGCTGGTTGGTGCTCAAAGGCCAGGAGAGCACGGCGGGCGCTGGGCGGTGCGGACACAAAGCCATTTCTTCCTCAGTCTCACCTGCAGCCGTCGCTCTGATTTGCCGTGTGTTTCGCAGCTGAAGGGGGTGGACGAGCCTCAGCTGCTCACAATGGGCACCTCCCAAAACAGCTGAGCTGAACGAGGGACAGAGGGTGGGTTTTATTTCCTCCGAACCAGCCTTTTCTTGGAGGGTGCCAAGAGGAGGACGGCAGCAGCGGGCACCTTTCTGTTGGTGTGTTGCTGTTGTGATGTGTAAAAAAACCCTTTTCACTCCTGTTTAGAGTATTTTTTCGTGCTCTCTTCCCACTGTCCCTTTGTGAGCTGAGCCCCCAGCGCAGCGGGGCTTTGTTCGGGACCAGTCCAGCCCTCTGCATGGGACCCTGAGGGACTGCAACCCCCGTGCATCCCTGCATCACCGTGACCTCCTGGGAGGCTGCTGGACCAGAGGCAACACGAGGTGAGGGACTGTGCACTCGTGCCTCCCATTGCACACGTCACCGTGCTCTGCGCCGCTCGTCCTCGCTGCTCAGCGCTCACAGCAAGGGCCGTAACAGCCTCTTTAATTAAGCAGATAGGAAAATATTGCAGCTATAATCTCAAGCAGCTACGGATTTCTGTCCCTTGCAGGAGGCGATGCTTGCTGTCCCTTGCAGGAGGCAATGATGCTTTGTGTCCCTTGCAGGAGGCAATGATGCTTTGTGTCCCTTGCAGGAGGCGATGATGCTTTCTGTCCCTTGCAGGAGGCAATGCTTGCTGTCCCTCGGAGCGCTCAACAGCTCGGGTGGGTTTTGGGTGGTGCTGGCTCCCAGCAGAGCTGGTGACGGTGGGACAGTGTCCCTGCGAGTCCCAGCGATCTGCTGCCCCGTGGGGGTGGCAGTGGGGCAGAGACCCACGTCAGCGTGTCACAGGGAGCCTTAAGGAGCCTTTTCTAAAGAAGAGCCCAGCTTTGGGTCTGCACACATCCCAGGGCTGTTGCGCTGCTGTCCCAGGCGAAGGGTCCCTGGTGGAGCTGCCTTTGGAGAAGATGCACAGCTCTGGGGTTTCTCTTCCTCTTCTTCCATTTGAAAACAGACAGACAGCTTTGCATTTGAACATATTGAGGTGAGACATGGGCAGGTTACTGCTGTGCCATGATCATCTGCAGGACACACTGTGCTCTTTGATGAGGTCTGGCATAAACCTTTTCTCGGTGTTGCCTAAACCGTGTCAGACCATCTCCAAAACACACATCCTGCAGGCCAGGAGGAGGCAGGGAGAAATCACAGGGAGAGAATGGAGATAATAATGGAAAGCAGAGCAAAATTTGTGCATTTCCTACACATATGTACAGCAAACTCAAGCTACTTGGTCTCTATTAAAAAAAATGGGGTGCGGTAAAATGCAGATGTCCTTTTATTAATGGAGAAAAGCCAGTGACATGCTCTTCAATGAGGAGAAAGCAATTATCAGTGGGGTGAATCAGCTGGCGTTCCGCCCTGCGCTGCCTCTCTGTAGCTCATGTAATGCGTGTTGAAGCCATCAGCAACACGTCTTGGAATTGCACATCGTACCGAGCACAGCTTTAATAGCATCTTCCTGTGAAATGACAGGCAGAAATAAATGTCCTTCAGAATGATTTATACCCTGCTTTAGGTGCCGGTTGTAAAAATACACCAGGTTTAAATCACTGTCAACCTTGAAACAACAGCGGAGAAGGTGGCGACCCCAGTTAAAAAGTAAACAACACAACTGTGGTTCTCGATAGATTGAACTGCAAGCTGTCTTTAGAAACACAATCCGTGACTTTAATGTTGTCTGCTTTTAAATTAAATGGGAGATGAGGGTGGTGTGTGCATTTACAATTGCATTCCAAACAGCTGGATTGGAAGCCGGAAGCCACAGCAAAGACTTGAAGCTAAGTTGCATTAGTAACCTACATTAAACTGCTGTTGACTGGGAAATACACATAAGCCAAGAGACTAAAACAGTGCAAGGAAGAGTAAAAAAATTGGTTTTACCCACTTGCAGTCTAAAGATTAATTTTTTTTGTCTTTTCTAAAAGCCACTTGAACCTGAAATGCCTTCATTGCTCGGAAAGCAGCAGAAAGCCCTTTGCTGGGCTGGTGTCTGCTGGGCTGGGGCTGGAGAAGCTGCAGCCCCTGCTCTGCTCGTCTCTGGGTGAGCACAGAACACCGATTTGTGCAGTTATTGCATTCTGGACATCTGTCTGTTTTCCCAAGCTGATATTGCACGATCAGAGCCGCAAACAGATCTGTGTGCCGGTGCTGTACCACTGTGCTGGTCTCCGGTAGCTGAAGGTGCTTCAGCGGCGTGTTAACACCTTGTCTCTGTGCCCGAGTTGCCCTGGGGACCCGGGTCTGCTGCCTGGAAACCCTGGGGGCCCGGGGCTGGTCCAGGCGGAGCGGAGTCCCGTTGCCATGGCAACGCGGGGCCCTCCATCATCAGGGCAATGCTTAATTAAACCCTGCCTGCTTTAGATGCCCAGGCCCCACCAGGGGGTCATTCCTAGCGTTCCTTCGGTTTCGGGTTATTTTGCAGATGACATTAATTTGTGTTCAGCTGAAGGAGGATGGCCTGAACATCCAGTTCTTCAACCTGACATTTTCCTGTTGTTTTGCCTTTGAAAAAAAAAGAATATTAAAACCCCAAGCCTCACAATTCACGCCATAATTAAGGCATCGTGTCCTCCGCGAGTCCCCCGTGTTTTGGGAGCAGGGTCGGCGTCCCGCCCCGCGCTGCTGTGCCTGTCGCAGCCTGTGTTCAGCCTTACTGTGCACAAACCCACGGGGATCCCTCGGTCTCCTGGTTTTGCTTTGTGAGAACAGGTCCACGTGAACACATGGTAAAAGGATGTAAGGGAAGAAAAACGGCAAAAGAGGGTGTTGAGGGTTTGATTGCAGGGTGATAATAAAACCCTGGCAGGTGTATTGTTAACCCCCTCTCCCCCTTCCCACTCAGGACAGGCGATTGGAGGGAAAGAAGGACAGAGAGAAGAGAGCTGGGAAAATTCAAAATGTTTTACTAATGCTGCTGATCAAATAGAGAAAATAATACAAACTCTACCAAACCAATCTGGAAAGTGCCGGCAACTGCAGAGCCGGCAGCCGAAGTCCTGGACTGGACTCTGCAGCCAACCGGAGCTGGATTCAGTCTGTCCCTGGCCTCGGTTCACAGGGACGACTCGCAAGGTCCTCTGCTAATGTCACCATAAGGAAAAGGGACGAGATCCTCGTGATCTCCCCCTTTTATATGAAGTATCAGGTGAATGGGATGTTATACTGGGTTGGTCAGTTTTTGGTCCCCTGTTTCTCGTTGCCCCTCTCCCGAGATGTCCATCCATCCTTATCAATGACCTCGCATTCCATTGCTGTGTCTACCAACCATGGATCTGGCTTTCAGGAAAATGCAGCTGATATGCAGCTTTAGCTGACAGGCAAATCCACTAAAAGAGAAACCTGTTTGTAACAAACCCAGGACAGAGGGGAAATCATAGAGTATTTTAGGTTGGAAAAGATGCTTTAGATTATTGAGTCCAACCATTAACCCAACACCGCCAGGTCCACCGCTAAGCCGTGTCCCTAAGCCGCAATGAGCCGGGTCTGGCTGGGCGAGCCCAGGGCAGGATTGGGCCTTTGGGGGACGATCTGTCCCCATCCGGCCCAGGGGTCCCTCCAGGGGGTCCCGTGCGTGGCTGTTCTGATCATTATGAGTGTGTGGTGCCTGATTGCATCAACCGCTGTGGCTGTTAATGTGGCTGTTGAATGATTTGCCTTTTCCACGGTGCTTCCAGGAATTGTTTTAAGTTAATTTTAAAAATTAGTGTCGCTGGTTGCTTAGCAGTTCTTGCGCAGCATCAAGTTAGTTTACCCTGATGGGTTAGTGCTTTGTGAATGCTCCTATGTCACCAGCCTCACAAACACAACGTTAAATACGGTCTCTGGTATTATTATGATCATAATTTGATTAACCAAGTTCCCACTGCTCAGCCCAGAGGAACAGGTGACACTGTTTGCGTTGTCTTTGCTCAGTTCTGGTGCTGATGTTTGGAGTGGAACTGGGATGGATGATGAGGCTATTTTTTCATGAAAGTGCATTATTTTCACAGTCCCTTCAGATACGGGGAACACATTTTGCACATGGAGCTCTCAGAAATATCACAAAGCCGCCGTATGTCGGCAATGCAATAGAAACCCAGCGATGCAACAGGTGAGGGGACGAGTTGACACCAAAATGGGGCAGCAGGACATAGCGCAGACTCCTCGCCTGCATCAACATAGTTTCATTTTCCTTTTCCATCTTTTGGGGCAAAACAGGTACCACTATATGCAATCAAAGCTCTTTCCAACATCCCGTTTCTGCTCACACAGAACTTTGGGCTGTTAGCAAAACTTCAAAATCACAATTTACATGCAGGAAGGCCGCCAAAGTGTAAATGAGTCAATACTACAGTGCAGAGTCACAAATGAAGTTACTATAGAGGATGATTAGCTAATTGTGGTTAATTACTTTGAAAACATAACAATCAGGCCAAACAGTATCATAAAGAAATCATTCTTTGTCACTTCATTTCTAACAGGGTAACAAGCCCCCAACTATTTCCCTACAACTAATTCTTTGCTTGCTTCACAGTCTGATACCTGCTGATAAGATGCTTTACTTTCAAATGATAAATTATCTTAATTAACTTTGTTTGCAGACAATTTTATGCAAATGAGGATATTTAAGGAGCAGAAGCAGAAATTCAGCTGTGGCTTGGGAGATGCTGAGGAGCACTGAACTGTTCTCATAGCAATGCACCTTTTGTTCTTTAGAGTAAGCGTTTGCCTGCTGGGTGTGATGCTGCGGGGGGGGGCAGTTGTGCACCCGTGGCGGCACAGGAGACAAAATGCAATTACAGGTGGCTTTTTCAGCCTGTCCCCAAAGAGCAAAGTGGCCAAGGTGCACACTGAGTCATACTCCGAGCCCTCCTGACAAACAGGAGGCACTAGGGATGTGAATGATCTTCCTCGCAGCTTCGTTTCCCCAACTGTTAAATTGCTATGACCTCTTTTTACTGGCGAACTTCTCTTGGAGTGTAAATCGGGCCGTGCCTCTCGCTGGGAATTCTGGCTGGGAAGGATTTTCTCCCTAAAAGGGGGGAAACTGGGTGTATTCAAGACCAGTAAAATACTTTGAGCTATTTACGAGCAAACTGGATGTGCTGGGTGTCCCAGGTGAGGTTGGGAGGGTGCTGAGCACCCACAGCACCCAGCAGGCCAGGCCAGGCTGGGGTGCCCAGCAGCAGCCAGGGCAGGAGCAACGTCCCATGGTTGCATCCAAACCTGCTGGGTAGTTAAAACCAGGTGTTTGCAGTTCTCATCAAGGTAACGATATAACGAGAGCTGGGCTGGTGGGGCAGAGGGGAGTGATGGAGACTGGTGGGTGCTCTGAGGATTGTCCTGTCCTGCAGCTCTTCTCTGCTGCCCATGGAGCTGGTGAGTGCTCTGCTGTGTTCTGTGCTGCTTTTTGCTGACGTTTCTACTGCTTTTTCTGTGGCATTTCAGCTTTCCTGTGTGTTCATGTGCTAGGGAAGGATGAGCGGTTGGATTTAATGAGAGGAGGCTGAGCTCCCCCAGAATGCTCGTCTATCTGCTGTGGGTATTATGTGTTGATGTTTTTAGTGCCAGATTAAATGCCATTTGGGTATTACAGCTCTCCTTTTCTGGAATTAAAGAGAGGTACCTAGGAATGCTATACTTTGTGCTGTCTATTTTCTAATGTAGCATCTCAAATGTTAATCAGCTGAGCTTGTCGCATACAGCGGCCCTGGGACCGGCTGCTCGCTTCAGCAGACAAGTCCCGTTCTAATAATAACTTCAGCAGAGTGAAAATGTGTTTTCATTTAATAATTTAGGAGGAAAGTACAATGTTAAGATGGGGGAAAGCTGCTTTTTCCAGACTAGGACAAGAAGTGACACGGAGTGTTTTGAAGGAAGAACACTGGCATCTTGCTGGCTTGAGGTGTTGGCCGTGGGGTTTGGTCTTTGGGGCTGTGCAGAAGTTGCCCAACTGTTTGTGCGCTTGAACTTGGGGTGAAATGGTAATTTTAGTACTTATAAATAAAATTTGAGAGAGCTCGTTTCTACTGCTATTCAAGCTGCAGCAGGTGAGGTGCATTTTGACTTAAATGAATCAGCGGTTGTTTGCTTTTCCTTTGGGGAGTTTAGAGCCACCAAGATGCTGCAGGGAGTGGAGCATCTCCCGTGTGAGGAAAGGCTGAGGGAGCTGGGGCTCTGGAGCTGGACAAGAGGACACTGAGGGGGGACTCATTCCTGGGGATCAATATGGAAAGGGGGAGTGTCAGGAGGATGGAGCCAGGCTCTTCTGGTGACAACCAGTGACAGGACAAGGGGCAATGGGTGCAAACTGGAACACAGGAGGTTCCACTGAAATATGAGAAGGAACTTGTTGGGGGTGAGGGTGGCAGAGCCTGGCCCAGGCTGCCCAGGGGGTTGTGGAGTCTCCTTCTGTGCAGACATTCCAACCCGCCTGGACACCTTCCTGTGTAACCTCATCTGGGTGTTCCTGCTCCATGGGGGGATTGCACTGGATGAGCTTTCTGGGTCCCTTCCAGCCCCTGACATTCTGGGATTCCCAGCTGTTATGTGGAGCAGACCCACCTCTTTGCTGGCCCCTTTCATTGCGACCATGTTCTGGTGTCTCTGTTGCTGTGACCTGCTCCTGTGGGGAGGGGACGGTCACCCCGGGAGCTCGGTGCCGTGTCCTCAGCAGCCACCTACATGGTGCCAGCCCAGGGCAGAAGGAAGAATCAAATGTGCCTGTTCCCCATGCTGGCTGTCTCTGAAGATCAGAGTGGGGCTGCACAGCTGGCTCACAGCTGGGGCCAGACCCCGTGTGTGTGGTTGTTTGCCTGTGGTGTTAATGCCTCAAGCTGTGCTCAGCTTTTTGTCCAACAGCTTGTGGTCAACACCAAATCACTTTAAACAAATCGCAATGAACTGTGAACTTTGTCAGTAAGCTCTAAGTTTGGCTTTTATGGCTTAAAAATGTAAGTATTTTTCAAAAAAATGAGCTTGCGTTCCTTGGTTCTCCCATGTGGCTGTTGGGTTCTCCTTATTTGACATCTGAATGGGGGTGACTGTCCCTGATGTTGGGGACAAAATGAGCAAGGACAAACTGACCCTACTCCTTGTTCTCACTGGTGAATGTGAGTGTGACGTTGGGTCCAGATCCGCAGTGGGTTTTAAACTTAAAGAATTGTAGAATAGGCCACATTGGATCATCTGGCCCAATGTGTCATGGGCAAGGGAGCTGCTATGGGATTACTGAGGTAGATCTTTATCTTGCTGCTACTTGGAAATGAACCCCAGTAGCAAAACAAGCTTTGCAGCAATGGAGGTAGCCTGCTCTTGATAGGACTTTTGTTTAATAATATCAGCCACTATTAGTTTCCTTTATTCTCCAACTTACTGAAGAAAATATTAGATTGTCGTGAAGCTAAATTACATCTTGCAAAAAGTACAAGTGAAAATGAAACTGTTGACGTTAAAAACAGTGTCTTATTTTAGTCAGCACCCAGAATGTGAGCGGTCACGTTTCTCCGGAGTTTCCATGTGCTGTAACGTTGGCTTTGCCTTGTGGGTATATCCAGGGCACTTTGTCTTTAGCCAGAAGCTGTTTAACAACGAGGCTTCTCTGACGAGCACCAGCTGGTTTTCAGTTTGACGTCCTCATGGTGCATTTTCCGGGTTGTGTACGTGAATATCCAAAGAAACTGGGGAAAATGAGCTGTATTTCTGCCAATATTGCTGTTCGCAGCGGGGGAGACCTTGCTAATCCCAAGCAGCACCAGCTCCTACACAACTGAACGAGTTAGGAGGTGGTTTTCACAACTAGACTTTTCACGTATATAATATTTTATGTGAATTTGAGATGAAATTAAATGTATGCTCTTTAATTCATACCGTGGCCAACTTTTTCCCCCTTATTTCCAGTGAAAACAAATTTCTTTTGACCTGTGATCTTTCCTTGCAGCAATTTACCTTTGTGACCTTTTCTTGTGGTTTGAAGATTGAAAACAGTTTCTAAGTCTGTGTAGCCTGTAATCTCTACTTACGATTCAGAAAGCAGGAACAATAACCCGTGATTTATTTGCTGAGCGGTTGCAGTGCCAGTGATGCTTATTTAGGATGTTCTCTCCCCTTTTCCTGACCCACTGTCTACAAAGAGTCTGTTACCCAACCTCAGCCATCTGCTCTCTGAAAACCCCTGTTCTGCAGCGCTCTCGACCAAGAGCGGACACGTACCATCCCAATGTAGGTAACATGGGACGTGCTTTTGAAAAGGTTAGGCGTTCAAGAAAAAACTGAGACTAAGAACTTTATTCTCATCGAGTTTGTGTTTGGCTAGAATAAAATACATTCTTTAGAGAGGGACACGTGCGGTTGGGACAGCTGGGTGTGTGTTGCAGGCAAGGTCTTCATACCATTACTAATAAATGACAAATCATCAGCACTTTCCTTCAAAAGTGATGTGCAGCAAGTGAAGCAGCAGCCTCTGATCTGCAGGGGAAGCTGCTGAAATCACAGAATCACAGCATGGCCTGGGTTGGAAAAGCCCTCAGAGATCATCCAGTCCAACCCTTGGTCCAACTCCAGCCCATTGACTAGATCATGGCACTAAGTGCCATGTCCAGTCTCAGTTTCAAACCCTCCAGGGCCGGTGAGTCCAGCCCCTCCCTGGGCAGCCATTCCAATCCTGACCACTCTCTGCACAGAATTGCTTTCTCATCTCCAGCCTCAGTTTCCCCTGGCAGAGTTGAAGCCCATGGCCCCTTGTCCTATTGCTGATGCCTGGGAGAAGAGCCCAATCCCCCCCTGGCTAGAACTGCCCTTCAGGTAGTTCTAGAGAGTGCTGAGCTCACCTCTAAGCCTCCTCTTCTCCAGACTAAACAAGCCCAGCTCCCTCAGCCTCTCCCCATAGGGCTTGTGTTCAAGTCCCTTCCCCAGTCGTGTTGCTGGTGTTTCTTTCCTTTCCCTCAAGCATAATTATAATACGAGGTGCTGTTTGAAACCAGAAGTTCTATTTTTTGTTTTTTCTCACTTAAAATTTTGTGTTGCCTGAGTTTTTCATCTTGTTTTCTTAGGTTTGATTAAACTTGTAAGTGTGAATCTGTGGTCAATGAGGTCCTGGGTGTCTCTTTGCCTGGTTGGGGCTGTTAGGCGTTAATTTGGTGGAAATTCCCGATGTGATGCTTCAGCTGTCACCTGGGTGACTTTGCTGTAGGTGTATCAGCATCTTAGAAATGTGAGAAATGAATGAAGTGTGGCAGAATGGAGTTAATAAAAAATAAACCTTTTAAAGGGACCTGTTGTGTGAAGAGATGTGTGATTTCCATCAGCTGGTGTGGTTTAGGAGAATGGATGGGAGATGATGTACTTTGGGGTGCAGGTGGAGAGTGACCTCTGTGCAACTAATGGGAGAGAGGTGACCTCGGCAGTAACTGCTGTTCCAGTTGGGGGGATGTTCGGTCTGGTTTGGGTTTTGTTTTATGTGGTGGGTTTTGTTTTATGTGGTGGGTTTTGTGTTTGGTTGGTTTGGTTTTGGTTGGGTTGGTTTGGGTGTTGTTCATTTTCTCTGAGTGTGGGTTTTTTGATTGTGGGGTTTTTGTTTTGCTTGAGAACTGTAAATTCAGTAAGTAGTTATAAAGATGCCCCAGAAGGTTCCTTGATGGGTTTTCTACTCCTGTTCTACTCTTTTTATCCAAAAAGAGGCACGATCGCTTCTTCCCCATAGATGACATGAACCAGCCTCGGAACCCTTTCTGTGCATGTTGCTTTCAGTTCACCTGAGGATTTTTGTCACCCAGGTTCTCTTGAAAGGTGACTGTTGAGGTTTAGGTTGTGGGTGGGGTGACAATAAAACCTGGCAGGTGTATTGTTAACCCCCTCTCCCCCTTCCCACTCAGGACACGCGATTGGAGGGAAAGAAGGACAGAGGGAAGAGAGCTGGGAAAATTCAAAATGTTTTACTAATGCTGCTGATAAAATGGAGAAAATAATACAAACTCTACCAAACCAATCTGGAAAGTGCCGGCAACTGCAGAGCCGGCAGCCGAAGTCCTGGACTGGACTCTGCAGCCAGCCGGAGCTGGATTCAGTCTGTCCCTGGCCTCGGTTCACAGGGACGACTCGCAAGGTTCTCTGCTAATGTCGCCATAAGGAAAAGGGACGAGATCCTCGTGATCTCCCCCTTTTCTATGAAGTATCAGGTGAATGGGATGTTATACTGGGTTGGTCAGTTTTTGGTCACCTGTTTCTCTTTGCCCCTCTCCCGAGATGTCCATCCATCCTTATCAATGACCTCGCATTCCATTGCTATGTCTACCCAAACATGGATCTGGCTTTCAGGAAAATGCAGCTGATGTGAAGCTTTAGCTGACAGGCACATTCACTAAAAGATAAACCTGTTTGTAACAAAGCCAGGACAGCAACAAATGGCTCTATTTTATTATGGCTTTGGATTGTTGAAGAGCAGCGTGCTCAGCACAATGTCCTCACAGGTCGCTGGGATCTTGCGCTTGCAGGTGATCCTGTTGCGGTGGGTGGGAAGGGAGGAGATGTCCCCATTGAAAACCTGGGCAGGGATTTCCTTAAGCACTCCGATTACTCTTATAAATTCAGTAATGTGAATGTGTTCCTTTTTGCACATGCAGTTAGTTTATATCTAAACAAAAACTTCGGGAATAATTTCCCTGTTCCAGGATGGTTTTTGTACTAATTTGGAATCAAAGGACCTTAACATAATTGCTTATTTGAATAAGAACCCAGTTGCATATAAAATATTTATATTAATTGGGGAATTAATTGCTTATCTAGCAATGCTAAAATAACCATTTCATGAATCTCAAATATGAGAATGAACTCTCGAAGGACGACTAAAAAGGAGAGACCACACAGTCTTTAAGGTTTGCTGAAGTTTAAAGGCTCTGTTTAAGAATTATTTAAGAAAAAAAATCAAAGCTATTGTAGCACAAAAAGCCTTTTATGCAGGAAATAGGAGTGTTTGAGCAGAAACTCAGCTGCTGTTAAAACCTCATGGAACTTGAGGGAAACTTCAGAAGAATAAAGTGCATTAAGAAGTTTGTGTCCTAATTGCAGAGGTTCCCTGGGGGTGTTTCATGATGCAAAACACAAGCAGAGTGGTGGCCCAGCTGCAGAATCGTGATGGTGTGTTCACACAGCCCATGGGGGACGGACGTGTCACCAGGGCTGCCAGTGGGGACCACAGAACACAGAGTGTCAGGGGTTGAAGGGCCCTGGAAAGCTCATCCAGTGCAATCCCCCCATGGAGCAGGAACACCCAGATGAGGTTCCACAGGAAGGTGTCCAGGCGGGTTGGAATGTCTGCACAGAAGGAGACTCCACAACCCCCTGGGCAGCCTGGGCCAGGCTCTGCCACCCTCACCCCAACAAGTTTCTTCTCCTCTTTCAGTGGAACCTCCTGTGTTCCAGTTTGCACCCATTGCCCCTTGTCCTGTCACTGGTTGTCACCCAGAAGAGCCTGGCTCCATCCTCCTGACACTCCCCCTTTCCATATTGATCCCCAGGAATGAGTCCCCCCTCAGTGTCCTCTTGTCCAGCTCCAGAGCCCCAGCTCCCTCAGCCTTTTCTCACATGGGAGATGCTCCATCACCAGCCATTGCTCGTGGGGGTGTTGCAGCCTCGTGTGCAGGAGCAAAATTGGTAGATGTATAGAGAAATCAATTAAGAGGCTGGTTTCTCTATGACAGGAATGGAAATGACTTGTGGGTTGCACCTTGACTTTGGAAATTGGAGCCGTGTTATTTTGGGTGGTCTTGAAGTTTAGTCTGTGAAGATGTTTCTGGTAAACCGCGACTGGGACGGCAGGGTTTGAACGGGCTGGGTTTGCTGTTTGAAGGGGAGAATAAGAAAAGTGTCTTCAGAAAGTGCAAGTAAATGAAAACGGAGCTTTCCATGGTTTGTTTGGTGTGCCACTGGTGATACATTTGACTTTCAGCAGCTCGTTCTTTCTGAAATCTTAATGAATGTTTTTTAGGATAAGAAAATCTGAATTAGAAATGTGGGCTCACCTTGGGGTGGTGCAGGGACAGGAGGGGACACAACCGCACAGGTCACGGCAGGGGGAGTGCAAGATGGTCAAATAATTACAACTGTGTGTAAACTCGGCGGCAGTGCTGCTAGGCTGAGTGTAACAAAGCAGGGGTTTTCTTAATCTGTTTTACATTGGGAGACTAGAGAAGAGAAGAGGGGATTACAATGAAGAATGTGCGTTCTTGTCACTGCATTTTCCTTTTCAGACCATTCAGCTTGAAAACAGCAGTTCTGCTGGAGTGTATGTTCTGTAAACACGGATCAAACGCAGATGTTTATTTAGTACTTGACTAACTGGGTAGCACTTAAACTTCATAAAGGTGCATTAGCAACTTGAGAACATACTTTGTGCTGTTGCCAAATACTGAAACCACGCATATAAATGAGACCCATTTAGAGGTGTTTGAGGGAAGAAATGTCTCCCTTGGAGCACTTAGTGATGTGGATTTGACTGAAGTTGATGAGACGATGAAGGACCTGGTGTAGCAGGACATGTCTACTTTGGGTTCTCTGTAGAATCGTGGAATTGGTTTGGTTGGAAGAGACCTTTGAGTCCAACCATAACCCACCAAGCACCACCCCATGTCCTGAGAACCTCTTGTCCGTCTGTCCAGCCCTCCAGGGATGGTGACTCCAGCACTGCCCTGGGCAGCCTGTTCCAATGCCCCACAGCCCTTTGGGGAAGAAATTGTTCCTCAGATCCAACCTCAACCTCCACCAGGTATAGATCCCATAGCTTTGGGTGGCTGAAGAGGCCCCTATTTAGAGCTCTGGAGAGGAGGAGCTGGACACTTGTACAGGCTACGAGGATGGCCCAAGCCATGGAGATGTGTCTGTGCATGGAAAGACCTGGTAAAAAATGTCAACCTGATAAAAGACACAATATGGGTATGAGAGACCTACAGGGCAGAGATCTATGGCAGGGGACTGGGTAGCAATTGTTGACTGCCAAAATTGTGTATTTGGGGGCTGGAATGAGCTGATCTACAACAACTAAAGGGTAATTATAGCTTTTCCCACCTTCTTTAGGAGCAAACAATTATTGAGCAACCGGCGCAAGCTCATTTTACTGTCAAGCGCTTTGTTATGGCCGGAAGCCTGTGTAATTCAGAGAAATGTGCAAAACTTTGTAAACAAGCACAAAACCAAAGTCAAAATTAATTGCAGCCAAAAGCTGCCATAAAAAGGAACAGTTGAGAAATCACTGGTGCATTTTAACAGCTGCTAAAAGGAAGAGGGTAAATACAATATTAATTTTGTGACTTATTTTTTCACACTTCAGTGAACATAATTTTTTGTAATTGTATTTACTGGGCTTGGCTGTGTTGAAAGATAAGGGATAATTAAATTCTTGCCTGATGGGAAGAAGCCTACAAAATTGTACCTTTAGAAATATGTTAACAATACTGTAACATTAGGCAATTCAATCTGATATTAATTAATGACAAGAGAAAACATTATCAACGGGTAAGTTCTAAGAACTTGCTCTGTGTTCTGAGAACTCACAGTATTTTTGTGTTTCCCCTGTAATTAGAACTTTGGCCAGACCCGACACCCTCAGCCCTGCGCTGGGTTGCTGTAGAACTCAATATTTTACCACCCTTCCCATTTTGCTTTGGTTCCCGACTGTTTTATTGACTCTCTTGATGTTGTGTCTCAGGAATTCCCAAGACGTGTTGGTTACTTATCTCGTAGCACAAGTTGGATTGGAAAATTGCGTGGTAATTCTAGTTTTTGACCTTGTAGCGAAGAGATCCAGAGTAGGTCTCTACCTTTTGTACCCAGAAACTATGTGAACCACCTCTATGTAACCCAAACATGGAGCCTGTGACTTGTTGTAGCTACAAGCAGTAGGAGAGAAGTTGATGTGAGGAGCTGCCTCAATGGGGAGAACCTGCATTGGGCTTCTAACCTTGGTCACGAAAGGTTAAATATTGCCCATTATTGAAACCCTAAACCTGTGTGTGAGGGCCTTTGGCAAAGCAGGAGTTTAAAGCAAAGGGCTGCTTAAGCAGTGCAAAGAAAGAATAATCACTAAGTTCCTGTGGAGCTTTAAGTGGGTGATGGTGGTTGGTGTGATGGGGCAGAAATGCTCTACTTGTTGCTGGAAGCTTAGTCATAGGGAAGTCCAAGTTTTCTGTCGCTCTTGGTGTAATCCAGTATAATCTCAACACAAATGAGCTGCAGGGGTGACGAAGGTGACAGGGATGCTCACAGCATCTTATCCCATTCTGTAGCATATCCCGGCGCTGGCCCCAAGGCGGGATGTGCCGCGGTCCGGTGCCGGAGCGGCTCCATCTTCCGCACACATCTGCCTCTTGGCTGCTCTTCTTGCTTCTCTCTCCTCTGTTTGCTGCTCTGCACCCACTGTGAAGTTACCGTGTTTACACCGTCACTCGAGTGGCCTTCTCTGACCCTGCAGGAGAACCGCAGCATCCAAGGCTTGGTTTGAGCAGCCACATTCCCACTGCATTTCGTAACCTGCTTTCCAAATCTGCTCCAGCACCCCCGGAGTGCTTGCGCGTGTGCGGGTCTGTAATCACACAGCTCCAGACTATCTGTTGATCTCTTGTGGGACTTCACATGATGCTAAAATAAGGGGAGAAAAATTTAAGTAATGGGACCAGCTTCACTGCCTTTTAATTTCTGTCCTTTCCTCTTTCTTGAATACTCTGTTATTAAGTGTTCTTAGCTGATGAACGCATATGCTGCTTATAAGTGTGTAGAAAGAGCAGACTGTTAGGAATACTGTTAGTTGCTAATGCCTGAGTTGCCGGGAGGAGTAACTCATTCAAATATATTGGTTACCCATAGCTATTTACCTGCTCTGTGGAAATGGACCATGTCTGGGAAGGTGTCCAGGCCCCCTAGAACCTTTGGTTCTGGGCTGAAGACAATTAGGCTCAGGAAGGGAAGAGCTACCAAAGGGTCAGGTGGGGGGACCTTCTGAAAAGCAGGAGGTGTGAAGGGAAATGGCTTTACTGTCCCTTTGTGTGCAGCAGAAGTTTTGCTTTATGTCGCTCTGAAGGGTTTGAGGGCGCGTGTTGGGTGAACCGCGGTGGGTTCTGGAGGAGATCACCTGTTTCAGCCGTCCTGGTTAATTGTGTTGGGATAACTGTGGTGTTCTGATTCAGTGGGGGAATGGAGGGTAACGAAGGAGAGCTGAGGGGCAGCGAGGGACAATGGTGACTGGGAAGATGCTCCACCAGGAAATCACGGAGTAGTCTCCTTGGCCTGAGTAGTCTCCTTTGGCTCAGAGCTCAGTGTTCCTGTCCCAAAGATGTCAAACCTCTCCCTGGGTTTGCTCTTTTTTATGGTGTAGCATTGCCAACCCCAGGCCTGTGGCGTCACATTGGCAACAGGGACTTGGGACTGAATTGTGCCCATAAACACTTTCTCAAGACTAATTGTCATGGCTTTGGGGTCCTGTGGCTCCTGCCCAGGAATGGAAGGAATGCGTGAAGGCTTCAGCATCTTTTCCTTTCCTCGACAGTCCAAAATCAGTAAGCATGCAAGATGCAACCATTTGGAAAGTAAAACCCGTAATTAAACGCACCTGAGAAAGGATGGTTTCTCCAAACCGAGGTCTTGAGGAGTGCAGTGATCACCCGGGCCGCTCGGCAGAGAGCTGGTTGTGTAACTCCCCTTCAGCAGAGCAGAAGTTATTTGACTAATTCTCCATCTGACTGCATGGGAGAGGAGGAGCCGGGGGATCCGACTGCATGCAGAACATTCCTGGTTTTCTTTCCAAACCTGCCTTTCCCAAGTTGGAATACACACAAGGTTTGTGATGGGAACGTGTAGTGGGCACTGCTGGGAGGAGAAAAGAAATAAGTTAGCTGTAACTTGGTGAAATAAAAAAGGCAGAGGGCTGTTGGATGCAAGAAAATCAGTATTGACATTAGCTAAGAACCTTCCATTTGGTGTCAGGAAGTCAATAATGAAGTATAAAGAGCAGGAAGCTTCAGCAAACTCCTGTCTCCTTTTGCTCTTTAGAAAAGGCGGTGAACTTTATTCAACTTCTTCAGAAGGTGCTGAGGAAGCGTCCAGCCCCGGCCGGGCTGGGCAGGATTTGGTGGCTGGCCAAACATCAGCAGACTCGCCAGGCTTGACCTTTCAAAATCCAACCTTTATTCTCTCTTATCTTCAAATTCATTTCTATGTGAAAGAGCACTTGGAGTTAATCTTTTGTTTCCCCTCCTTGGGATTATACCTGGCTATATGGGCTGTGTAGGTAATTAATAATCGATACTGCTCACAGGAGCTGCATTGCTACAAGACAAGCAGATCCACAAGGAAGAAGAAAGTCAAGTGTTTAGTGCAATACTGTTGTGTCAATGAGATCATTACCAGCACAAAACGGAGTTATGCAAGCCATATGGGTGCTCTGGCTTTGCAAATGAATGGAATTTGCTCTGAAATCTATGTTGCATCTAAGAGTTTTTGGGGATTTTTAGCCAAAATGAAATGATGGAAAAGTGTAGCTATTGCCTTTCAGAATCCATATGCTGCATGTTCTCAGGAGCACATGGGGTCATGTATGCTGATTAAATTTGCATCAGTCATTTTGTGAATTCGACTTAATGATAACTGTGTGATGTGTCCCAGCAATGTGGTATTTGACCCGTGATATATTCAAGTTCCACGACAATTAATTAGGGTGAGGGTGACACTGGAGCAGAGCAGGGGGCGGTAACTGCCCCACCAAACCTGCCGGTGCTGGAGGACACGGCTCCAGCTCTGCACTGGTGTGGCCAACATGGGCCTGTGGAACCCCGGTCGTGGTCAACGTGTTCACCATGCTCTGATGCGGAGGAGGGAGATGCTGATGTCTGTCCTGGTGATCGGGACCTCGGAACCTGCTGGCTGTTTGGGGTTTTTCTGTTTTCTCAGTCTTTCCTAGATTCAAAGTCCCCTACAAGCACCAACAGTTCCAACAGTTCTCCCTTTCTTTCTCTTCCACATGTTCTCAGTGATGTTGGGTCAACTCTTGAGCTTGTGATGTGCAGGGTTTGTGCCGAGCTCACTAAAAGAGCTTAGAAAAGGTAGGACTTATTTGACGTATAGATGTCCTACCAGAGGGTGAGGAATTGTTGTCATTACCACTTAAATCCTGTCTGCAGTTGCTGACTGAAGATGTGTAAATCCTTTCAGTTTTAGGTCATTCTGCCAGAACACCCGGCCATGAACCGCAGGCACTGCTGACCTTGCGGCTTTAGACATTTTGAAGCCGCACAATTTGTTGAGTTTTGCTTTAACACATTGTCACGGTCCATTCGGTGATGGACTCATGATGGTTCTTTTACCTTGATGTCAAAGCACAAAATTAAGGTGACCAAAATGCCAAGGGGTTATAATTCAATCAAGCAGTGTTTCTTTATTAATTTGCCTGTAAAGCGGCACACGATAGAGAGAGAAAAAAAGAAAAGGGAAAAGAACCGGGGAAAAGTAAAAGTGAAGATGGAAACGAGGTTGCGTTTCTCACCAGTCCAGTTCCAGAAACTCCCTCTGGTCTCCGGTCCCGTGGAGTCTGGCCGGTTCTCCGTCATGGGTCGGGATCCTCCGGTGGGAAGATCTTCAGCAGTGCCCATTCTGGTCTCATCTCTTATCCTTCTTCACCCCCTCGCTCCCATTGTTTGAGCCCAGTCTCAGCCTTGATTTCACAACCCAGGCTTAACTGCGCAGGCTCCAAAGATCCACGCTTGCTTTTGCCAGCGCTCGCGTGTGCAGCGTTCGGGGGTCTCTCTGGTCACTGGGTGGCTCAGCCCCTTGGCAGCTCCTGGCTGTGCTCCTTGTCATTGGCCATGGTTTGGGAGCAGGGGGGGCAGGTGAAAATCTCAAAACCGTTGGATGAAGTGTCCTTTAGCTGAATGTTGCTCGTTACACCTAAAAGGATTGTGTACTTCAATATGCAAATGTGTAACTTGGTTCTTTGGGGTTGAACGTGGTGCTCAGGGCTTGTTCCCGGTCAGACGGGTGTCCCACAGCATGAGGCCAACAAACCCCATCAGAAGGCTCCTTGATGGGCTCTGTGGATCTGGGTGTTCGGAACGTGCAGAAATGCAGTTCCAGGTCAGCTCTGTGTCCCCTCGGTGGCGCTGGGGGTCTGGTTTGCTTGTTCAGGTCTGCGTTGTGCCCATCTCACTCAGCTCCCGCATCTCCCTCCTGTTAAAATGCCGTTTGGTTTTGCACTAGGAGTGTTGGGCAAATGTATTTTGTGAGGGAAAAAGTATTTGGTGAGTAACTAGCCAATTTAAAAATTCTTAAATTATTTTTTAAATATTAAGGCTTAGCTGATTGCTCCCAACGTGCCCAGACTCTCATGGCTCTTCATTAGACTTTGAAATGCAAAACAATGCGACTCGTTAAGCTTCCAGGGACGTGTTGGTGCAGAAGACATGGAGCCATAGTGAATTGTATCCCCTTTTTGGTAGGAATGGCATTAAGCATTGGAATTGGTAGCGAAACCTCTTCCCCCAAAAGACTTGCAGGAATATTAAACTGCTAAAAAGATTTTTAAATAATAAACCAATTTTTTTTCTATATACTTGCAGCAAGTTGAAGAATAAAATAGATCTTATTTTATTCTATCTTTATTGCTGGTTTTATGGCCTATTGTAGTAAATCAAATTCTCACATGTCGGTATGAATTCAAAATAAAACTAAAGGCTCTATAAAGGTAAAATAACAACTGAGGTTTTATTCCAGTTGTGTGTGGCTCCTTTCTCTTATCAAAAAATACTTATGAACTTTCCCTCTAAAATGAATTGTGAGTTTCTAAATCCCTTTAATTTCCCTGTGAATTAGAATCTGTAATTACATTTTTCATCTTGAAAGGTGGTTTTGGGCAATGATTTCCTTGCCGGTGTGAGAGGAGAGGAACAAAGCAGCCTCCTGTACCCCCAGAAAATAGTTCTGGTTTAATCTCTGAAAGCTCAATTACTAATGAACCTGAAAGTTCAGTGTGAATAGTCAACATCGATTTGTTGATTCACATTTGGAGGTGGATTTTTCACTTCTTAAAACTTGGTAATACTACTTTAACTATTTTTTTTTTTTTTTTTTTTTTTTTTTGTTACTACTACTTATATTATTATGTAATTTAAAGGAGAACTAAAATTTTAAAAGCATTTTCCGGTATTAAGGTTTGATATTTAAGGTCCTCTATGTAGATTTCCAGAGTGGGCAATGCGGTGGCACAGCTGGTTGTGCGGGATTTTATAGTTTAAAGATCTGGATTAAAGGCTGGAAATGAAGAACAGAAGTGCAGCGTCGCTCACATCGGGGTTCCGTAGTGCTGCTGGGAATTATTCCGAGTTTGGTTGGGTTTGGGGTGGTGTATTAAAAACCCCACACATTTGTGTAGGAAATGATGTTTATTTTTGGGTGTGTTTATGTTTATTTTTGGGTGTGTTTATGTTTATTTTTGGGTGTGTTTGTTTATTTTTGGGTGTGTTTATTTTGAGTGTATTTATGTTTATTTTTTAGTGTGTTTTTGTCAGGCTGATGCCATCAGCGGGGGATTTGGTGTTCATGCTCTACCTTTCTTCTGCAGTCTCATTGATTTATTTTTAAGATGAGATTTACAAGCTCGGATGCACAGTCCCTCTCATTTGTTGATAATAAAATTATCCAACTTCCAAATCTTTAATTTCTCCAAGACCACCATAATACTGTGAAATATTTTCTCACTACGAAGTAGGAAGCGAAGTCTGGACCTGGTTGCCCTGGTCGTTGGATGATCAGGCTCTGCTGGTTTAGTCCCTTGCTGTTTCTTAGTCTTTTAAAATGGGATGTACAAATTATTGCATGAAAATCTTGCGGTTTATGTTGCTGAGACCATTTACTGGAACAACATCATGGATTTCTATGGCCCTTCTCAACAACCTTTATAAATTTGTTGTACTTGGCCTCAAGGGAGTGGATCTTATAAACATGGTGAAAATTTTGTTGTTAGTATAATTGAAATGTTAAGTTTGATGGGAGAATTGGTGGTAGTCAAGAGATGTGTTTATAACAGGTTATTTAGATCAATGGCCATGAGTAGATTTTGGATCAAAGACGAAGCAGAGATGAGTGTGGGCAGAGGTGGTGAAGGAGAGACCCAAGAGGATCACCCAGTGCCTGAATTCCAAAGGTTCCTGAAGGGTTGCTTCTTGCTGTGTGTTCAGTTGTGATTGTAAGCTAAAGTTTAGTGCCCAGCTTATCTTTTGATAACGTTGTTTAAACCCTGAGCCTGGGTGGGTGTAGCCAGGAAACGCCACTGGCCTTGTTGAGCCTGCCAGATGCAGAACAAGAGGAATAATTAACCACCGGCTTTTCTTATGTAAAAAATGATGAGGCATCTTAGGCAAATGGAATCCAAGTTGTTTTAAGGACTGGGAACAATTGTTGCAGGTGTAATAGTTTCTCATGTCATGTCCTCTTGTGCTGCAAGAGGGATTTGGGGGTGAAGATGGGCTGGCAGAGGTTGGATCAGGAAAAGCTCCGTCATTGCTTCCACTTGACTACCCGGCCATAAATGAATGGAATGATTTGTTGTCTCACTACAAATCAGAATTGTATAGAAGTGCCTTGTTTTCCACAGCGTTCCTCTATTAAATAAAGCTGAGTTGGTTTGTTTTCCCCTTTGTGGAAGCTCCAGTTCCCCCCGCAGCCTGATTGCTCCCAAAGTGCCCAGACTCTCATGGCTCTTCATTAGACTTTGAAGTGCAAAATAATGTGACTCCTTAAGCTTCAGGTGTGTGTTGTTGCAGAAGACATGGAGCCTAGTGAATGTTATCCTCTCTTTGGTAGGAATGGCTTTGAGTAGGAGCCGACCTGACTCCTGTCCGTGTGGAAGTGACCTCAGGAAGGGAAACCACACAGTTAGAGCTTGTGTTCTCATTTAGATATCACGTGCAGAGGCACAAGTGTATCTGTGTAAAAGGCTTTTGCTAAAGGCAATGCACCAGAGATGATAATCCTAGTGCTATCGTGAGCGATGTGATGGTTTGTACAAGCAATAGCAGTTACTGCTTTACTTTTACTGTAGTGTGCTGCTATTACTTCCTTGGAACAAGAAAGAGGAAAAATTACTCCCTAAATTCTATTGATTTCTATATATTATTGGCTTAAAACTGCAAGTTT
Organism: Streptopelia decaocto; assembly: GCF_964273445.1. Classification (NCBI taxonomy): domain Eukaryota; kingdom Metazoa; phylum Chordata; class Aves; order Columbiformes; family Columbidae; genus Streptopelia; species Streptopelia decaocto. The sequence continues at coordinate 1,327,292 of NC_138661.1, forward strand.
CTTTATGTCAACGTGGCTCATGCTAGCGTGGGCTTCTGCTGCAAAAGAGCAGCACAACAGTATTCAAATATACAATATATTTTTAGCCCTTATATGAAGCAGCTTTGGAACAACCTGAGAGAAGTGGGTGAGAGAAGCCTTGTTCACTTGTTTCCCAAAGACTCTTGTGGTTCTCCCCATGTGCAGCTCCAGTCTGGGGGGTCGGGTCTGGCCCAAGGCAGCACGTGGGTTCTCTTCTTTATGGAGAGGGTCCTCAAATGGCCAGAAGAAATGCGGGAATCCTATGGTTTCATGGGCAACAAATGGTTTGCATTCCACTGGGCTGGCTGGGGTAGTACCAGCAACCTGCTGGTGTTTGCAAAAAGGATTAGAAAACAGTTTTAGTGAAGAGGTTCGGAGCGGGGTCCTTCCTGGGTTGGATTTGCAATAACCACCTTGATTTTATAGATTATTTTTTGATTACAGCCAAGGGAATTATTTCCGAATAGTAGCTAATGATGTCTCTCGGGTACGTGGTGGAATTGGCTGCTGTTGATGGGTTCATGTTGAGGACGCAGGTGCCTTCTCCTGGGAGCGCTGTGTGGTGTGAACGTGGGATCTGGCTGAGCAAAGGGAGCTCGGGAGATGTGCTAACGAACAAGAACTAAGGTGAGAGTTGCTGCAGCCAAGGGTGCTGTTGTGCCTTGTGTCTGCAGATTGATCTGGATCCTAAACCAGCTGTTCACACTAACCAGTAGTTTGTCACCTGATGTCACCCTAGCCAGCGATCAGTCCCCCTGTCACGCAGCGGTGCTGGGGACAAGAGGCGAGAAGCTGCGTTTTGCAAAGTTACTACCTCTTTTTGTTTTCTTTTTCTTCCAGCTAATTGCATACGGTGCTGCTACAGTTGATTTATGGAAAATGCTTTAGAAGAAAATTGCTGTAATGATAGAAAACCATTAGGAAGTGGCTCTCTTAATAGCTTTCCGTGGGAATTTACAGGTATACTTAAAAGCTGCTGGGTTCTGGGTGGTTAAAAAGCTTTCTGAGTGGGGCGCCTTGTAGTGGCTGGACTGCAGTGATCCCATTCGCAATCCAAGAGTTTGGGTAGCGTTGGACACCTGTGTGACAAGTGTCCTTCAGGAGGTGGGATCTCTAGAATGTCAGCGCTTTGGTGACGAAGCAGGAAAGAAAGCAAGAGATTGTGAGCATGTTCTTGTTGTAAACACAGTAAAAATCAACTTGGAGCTGGGAATAGTTGATTCTAGGGCCATGGTTCAAAGGTACAATAATCCTGGTCCTGCTCGATGTGCAAGACTTCAGCTGTGGGGTAAGCAGTGGCTGCATAGAAATTTGCTGCCACTTTAGATATTTATTTTCAAACCTTTGACTTCCTTCCAGAATCGCCTCCTGCTGTTCATGCTGCTCGTGGTGCAGCCCAGAAGATCTGGGCAGGACCTTGGGCTTGGCCTTGCTGAGCCTCGGGAGGTTTGCACAGACCCACCTCTCCAACCTGACGAGGTCCCTCTGGGTGGATCCCGTCCCTCCACTTGTCACTGGTCTCCACTTGGACGTGGACCCATTGACCACCCCTCCGTATTCCCTCTATTTTGTCATTTCCATGCGTCCCCTTCCAGTTCCATTGGATTAACTTCAAGCAGGACCTGGAGGAGTTGATCACAACCTCTGTGCTGTGTGGCTGTTACATGGGCCAGGTGTTTGTGGATCTCATCTACCTTCTCCAGCTGTCCTAGCTGGTTAAATTAAAGCTTTTCTCTATTGTAAGCACATGCAAAATTAATTGGTAACCTGGCTGGAAAGCAAATTAGTGACCTGCCGAAACAACTGTGTCTGCAACCCTGTTTACGTCTTTCAACTGATCTGGTTGGTCTGAAAAATATACTATTTTTATTTAGAAATTGGCACTTTTCTATGTCTAAGTTTTCATTTTCGTTGCTGAATTAAGGTCCTACAATATACACCTATTTTAAATACATTCCTGATTTTCTTCTGTCAGAACTTTCATCTGGGTACTGCAGAAGCTGTTACGAGCCAACTGAGCATGTTATAAGTTATATACACCAAGGTGAAAGTAAGTCTAGCGTAATGCAAGTTAAGGTTAATTTCCTTGCTGTAGCCACTATGCCAAAGGAGATGATAGTAATTAAAGAGTCTTAAAAAAGCAATTGAAACCTGTAAGTGTTCTTTAATCAGCAGTAATGAGGTTAGGGAGGGAAAACCCAGCCCTTGCTGTGTGTTCTGGCCTGTTCAGCGAGGAAGAAATTGCTCCTCGATATGTTTGTTGTTGTGACATGAGGTTTGGGTGCAAAGAGTGAGACCGAGTCCTTGGGCCTCGTTTGAGGAGGTTTGATCTCAGTTCTGGAGGCTGGGAAATGTGATTATAATAGCGCTGGGAAATGAGCATCTGCCGGGGAAAATAAGGGCGAGGGAGCCCCAGGGTGGCTTGTTCCCTGCAGGAGGGAAAGGGGAGACGCCAGGAATGAGCAAGAACTTGGCGGCTCTTGGAGAGAAGGTCTCTGAGAGGAAGCAGGTCGTGATGTGGGCCTTGCGAGGGGCAGCGAGGCCTTGGGAGGAAAGCCTGGATTGAGATGGACCAGCAACATTCACGTTGCAGAGCCATCTGTGTCAGCTGGTGGTGTGCACTGCATACGTGCGTAAGCCAGGTTTTGCTAAGCTGAGGTTCATACCAGGGAGCTTGAGCTTAACTAAGTCTGCATTTCAGTGTTGATAACCAGGTGTGCGTGCAGCAAAGAACACTTAGAAACTGGCATTGTGAAGCTCAGCGGTGGTCCGGTCAGAACTGCACAAACCAGGGAGGAACATCATCCCGGTTGGGGCGTCAGTAAAATATTTATCGGTCCTTGGTAGATGTCCAACTCTTTGAGTTAGTTTCAAATTCTTGTGAAAATTAAGCCACTAAGAATGCAGAAAAATGGTAAAAATATTCCAGTGCTTTTTAGGAACTGATTGTGGGTTTTTTAGTTCATTTTTTTCTTAAGTGTCCAAAATACACGTCCAAACTTCCAAAAGAAGTTAATGCCTTGTATGCTTCTGAATATTCAGTTCAAACTTCTACTTGCATGAGGCAGGATGTCAGTTTGTGTGTATTTTTTACTTCCTTATGGGTAATTGAAGTGTTTTCCAAGCTCCAGTTATTTTGGGTGCTCTGGGCACTGGAACGCTCTTAAAAGTTTGTGTATTTCTCCCTGGGTTTGCTGCTCTGTTCCTCTGAATCACTCTCAAAGTTCTCCTGAGTTCATGGGACTTGGTTTGACTTGGAAACTTGAATTCTCACAAGGTTGTAGTTTGTTTTGCCAGCCGTGTTTGAGGGTTTGGGGTTTTGTTGTGGGTGGTGTTTGGGTTTGTTTCTCGTTGTGTTTTTCCCTTCTATTTTTATGTCTTTCCACAAAAGAACAAGTTTTCTATCCGGGTGTGTGTATATTTAGTTCAGTTTGCCTTCTGTCCTTGAATGGGATATTGAAATACAACACGCAGCACTAAAATACTTGAAATCATGGTTATAATTTCATTTCTCTAACATGGCGTGAGCACTGAACTAAAGCTCCTTCTGTGCTGAGCTCAGCATCTTCGTAATAACATGTGAACAGAAAGTATTTAGGGGCTGGGTGAAATTTGGAGCTCAAATATTCAGTGTGATGTACTGAAGAGGGTGAGGAACACCAGGACAGATGGTTGTGTGCCTTTGTTGCCAAGTTCACGCAGCCGTCAGGAGACACAGGGTTGGGTATCGTTTGCCAAAAACCCAGAAATTCTGTTTTAATACAGGCATATAAAAACAAAGAGTTTGGAATGCTGTTATATGGTGATTATGTATCTATTAATGAGGAAGAAAATGAGAAAACAAGAGTGCTCCTGAGATCCCGTAAAATGCTTTGTGGTGCAATATAAGCTAAAGCCGGCCCGTCATGGTGATAAAAACGATAAAAGATACATGGAAATGAGGACAGTAAAAAGTCTGAATGAATTAAATTTTGCAAATCATTGTACTGTTAAAAAAAATGCAAATGAGAAATGAATGGCTGTATATAAGCGACCATAAGGGAAAATGAGAAAGGGAAGCCGGAGGTTGGGTGATAAACTCGCTCCATATTAATGATGGCAACAAATGCTCAACTGTCTTTCAGAGCCTATAACGTGCTATTACAGCAATCAAGTATGAACAATATTTAGCATCCAGCAACTGTTGTCCATTTTTCATGTTCCTGGGTATTTCCGACTGTCATTTTGCCAGCGGCAGGAAACTGTTCATTGGCAAACGTTGATCAGGAACATGTTGTCAAAGCTGAGCATTTGACCCTGTTGGGGTTTGGAGGGTTGGAGGTGTTGACCGTGCTGTTTAATGAGCCTTTTGTGATTCCTGAGGCCGTGGGCTGGCGGTTCTTTCAGCCGTTGTGTGTCAGTTTTCCAGTGATACGTCCCACTTGAAATGGTTTTGTTGCTGTTACCAGTGGGCTGGGGGATGTCATGGGCAGGTACCCTTGTGCCTGTGCCTGGAGGTACCACAGCATCGCTGGAGCTGTGGCTGAGGTGACCTCAGGAGAAGGTCTTTGCTGATGCATCAGTTACCTTTTCCTCAACTGGCTTGAGAGGGGACATGTTCTTGGCCACGTGGATCAAAATGTTTGGACCTCAAGCGAAATTTAGGTGGAAGGACCTTAAACTTTTATATTTTAACAAGAATGACCACTGTTATTCTGTAGTGCGTGAAGCCAGACAACATGACAGTGCTCACCTCTCTATCCCTGTTGCATCCCTGCAGTGCATCAGTGGTGCCTGGTGCCACCTCTGCCCCTGGTGGCTTCCTGGAGCTCCTCGGGGCTCACCCTGGACCATGCCAGTTTTAACTAGATGGCAAAACCCAGTCAGACTCAGTATCTTATTCCTGGTGTCCTTTGTGCTTGGTCTATGTTCTGGTCTTGCTGTCTGGTGAAATAGAACAAGGGCAAGTGTAGAGTCTTGAATCTGGGCAGGAACAACCTCAGGTTCCAGTATAAGTTGGGGAATGACCTATTAAAGAGCAGTGTAGGGGAAAGGGAGCTGGGGGTCCTGGGGACAGCAGGGTGACCATGAGCCAGCACTGGGCCCTTGTGGCCAGGAAGCCAATGGTACCTGGGGTGGGTTAGAAGGGGGTGGTCAGTAGGTCAGAGAGGTTCTCCTGCCCCTCTGCTCTGCCCTGGGGAGACCACACCTGGAATCTTGTGTCCAGTTGTGGCCCCTCAGTTCCAGCAGGACAGGGAACTGCTGGAGAGAGTCCAGCGCAGCCACCAAGATGCTGGAGGGAGTGGAGCATCTCCCGTGTGAGGAAAGGCTGAGGGAGCTGGGGCTCTGGAGCTGGACAAGAGGACACTGAGGGGGGACTCATTCCTGGGGATCAATATGGAAAGGGGGAGTGTCAGGAGGATGGAGCCAGGCTCTTCTGGTGACAACCAGTGACAGGACAAGGGGCAATGAGTTCAAACTGGAACACAGGAGGTTCCACTGAAAGAGGAGAATAAACTTGTTGGGGGTGAGGGTGGCAGAGCCTGGCCCAGGCTGCCCAGGGGGTTGTGGAGTCTCCTTCTGTGCAGACATTCCAACCCGCCTGGACACCTTCCTGTGGAACCTCATCTGGGTGTTCCTGCTCCATGGGGGGATTGCACTGGATGAGCCTTCCAGGGCCCTTCCAGTCCCTGTGATTGTGATCTTCACCAGCTCAGGTTGCTCAGAGCCCTGTCCAGCCTGGCCTGGGATGTCTCCAGGGATGGTTCATCCACCACCAAACCTCTGGACAACCCAGCTGGGCTTTCCCCAGCTGTTGGGTGCCTCTTGCCATTCTTGTGGTCCATGGCTGGGCCTCTCTTCTACAAACCACACTGGGTTGCAGAGGAGATGCTGTCGATCCATAATGAATTTACTCGGTCCTTTCCCAGCATCCCACAGAGGGGTTGGGGTGTTGCGGAGCAGGGGTCCCCAGTTCCAGCCCCGTCCCGCACCGGGGGGACACGGAGCCTCGCAGCCGCTCACAGCCCAGCATCCCTGGCTCCGGCTTCCACTGCACCGCCTGCCTCAGTTTCCCAGGTTAAACTAGGGAAATGTCTCCTGTATTTGTGTCTCGTTCCTGAGTCCTCCCCTTGATGTATAAATCATACATCAACAGGGAAAGTTACTTAACGATGGGTTAATGAGATGTGGCCCAGAATGTTCCAAAATGCAGCTTCCAAACCTATTGCTAATTAGGCACTGGAGCCACTAATCTAATTTTAGCCAGTGACTGAATTTATTCCTGGTGGAATAAAATGCACTTTAAATCTCATTTAAAAGCCACAGAGATACTCTTGACAAATTAAAATATGAAATTAAAAATATATTTAGTTTGTTTCTGCATCATTAAAACAATCCTCAGAGCAGATAAATCAAACTCCATGCCTCTGTGATTTGGTTTTGAAGGCTGTTTGCTGTGGAATCGCGAGCTGAGCCCTCTCCGTGTCGTGTAAGATCAGCTGCTGTGCATCCGCTGGATGTGGGACATGGGAACACATGACAAAGTGGGGACCCATCACTGATGTGGGGGGTGGTATGTGTGTGAGAGAAGAGCATTTAAATGAATAGACATAAGACAATGTGGAGAAATACAAAACAAAGTGGCGATCTTACTGCTAACTAGATTTGTAGTGTAAAAAAGCAGTTAGTAAAAGGAAAATAAATATTCCTATCAACTCTCTGCTTGATTGGTGGTTCTTAGTAATAATTGACTTCTTGTCTAAAGTAACCTCCTTTGCGTACATTGATGTGGCATGGAAACAATGGATGGTGTGATTTTTAGTGTGGAAAGCAGAGCTGCTGAAGCTGTTGTTGCAGCAGAGGGGCTGGCGCGGCGCTGGCTCTGCAGCTAGAGGGCACAGTCAGCGTGCCCAGCGCTCCCGTAACCGCGGGCGTCATTCGGCGGCTCCTAAAGCCGGCGGGAGCCTGGAGAGCTGGATGGTGCTCCTGCGTCCTTCTGGCCTTCAACAGTTATCAAGCTCTTATGTTTTGATAATTACGGGTTTTAAATCAGGGGTTTAAAGATTATAAGCAGAGCATTCACCTTGCGTGATTGCAGGATTTGTACCTGCAAGAAAACAGGGGAAGTTGTTGCTCAATTGGTTTTATTGTGGAAGGAGAGCTGAGAGCGGCCACTGGAGCCCCAGGGGCTCTCGCTGGGGCTGGGATGGTGTGCACCCCAGTGCAGAGAACTGGGGAGTCGCGGCATGTCCTGAGTTTGCTCCTGCGGAGCTCGGCTCCTTGTCACGGTCCGTTCGGTGATGGGCTCGTGAGGGTTCGTTTACCTTGATCTCAAAGCACAAAATTAAGGCGACCGAAATGCCAAGGGGTTATAATTCAATCAAGCAGTGTTACTTTATTAGTTTGCCCGTAAAGTGGCATGTGGTAGAGAGAGAGAAAAAAAGAAAAGGGAAAAGAACTGGGGAAAAGTAAAAGTGAAGATGGAAACGAGGTTGCGTTTCTCACCCGTCCAGCTCCAGAAGCTCCCTCTGGTCTCCGGTCCCGTGGAGTCCGGCCGGTTCTCCGTCATGGGTCGGGATCCTCCGGTGGGAAGATCTTCAGCAGTGTCCATTCTGGTCTCATCTCTTATCCTTCTTCACCCCCTCGCTCCCATTGTTTGAGCCCAGTCTCAGCCTTGATTTCACAACCCAGGCTTAACTGCGCAGGCTCCAAAGATCCACGTTGCTTTTGCCAGCGCTCGCGTGTGCAGCGTTCGGGGGTCTCTCTGGTCACTGGGTGGCTCAGCCCCTTGGCAGCTCCTGGCCGTGCTCCTTGTCATTGGCCGTTGTTTGGGAGCAGGGGGGGCAGGTGTGACTGAGAACAATCTTGTGCACGGCAGCTCTTGTGCCCGGGTCGGACAGACCCTCAGAACAAGCCCTTGAGGAGGGGGGCTGGTTTGGCTGGAGCAGCAGGTGCAGCCCACACGGCAGCACTGTGAGCAGCAGCCCCGGGTTGGAGAGACCTGTGCAACACAACGCGGCTCCTCAGGCCTCTCTCCAAGTCCTTGTCCCTCTGTTCTTGCTGTCAGGGCCTGTTCTCCTAGTCCCTGATGGCGATGGTCAGGCAAATACTGTTCCATCTTCAGACCGACTCCTCCACTCCCCGATCCTCCTTGGAGACTAAGACCCGCCAGCGCTGGGTGATGGCAACTCGGTAGATGCTGGTATCAATATTATTATAATGTCTATAGGGGAAAAACTGCTTGGGGAGTCTGAGGATCCATTTTGCATGAGGCTGGGGGGTCCCATAGGTGAAGCTGCACCCAACGCTGGGCAGAAAATCGCCTTTCCCATCATACTGTGTCTGCAAACCACTTAGAGCAGCGTTTCTGCTCCAGAAATTCCCATGGGAATTGAAGCAGAGACTGGAGAGAGGTTATTTAGTTCTTTTAAAAATCTGGTTGAAAACAAAACAGGAGAAAAACACCCTCTGAATTGCTACAGAAAGCTGAGCTCTGGGAACACACGTAATGACTGCAGCTGCTTTGAGTTCCTGACATTTGGGCGCAGCGATGATAAAGCGGATCGGTTTAATGCGTCCTTATCGTGAAGGGAAGAGCTGCCTGGGACGGGAAAGGTCAGATGGCGAGGGGGGCGGAGAGGAGCCATTCTGATAAAATACCATTAGAAAAGTAAAATTGGAGGCATCTGGGGTCCAAAAGTGCAGCGGGATGGGCCCTGCCGGCCGTTCTCCTTTGTCACCCGCGGAAGACAGACGAGGGTGGCAGATAAATCCCAGCTATAGAGCAAGGGCGCTCTGGAAGGAATTGATAAAATATTTAGCTTCCCCCAGTGCTGGAGGAGCAGCCAGTTGGCTTTGCTGGTGAATAACAGGGCTAAATATAAACACAGAATGTTTTTTCATGTCAACGTAGAGAAATCTCTATAACCAGACAGACTATGTAAGGTATGTTTCCAGTGAGTCAGGCTTCTTGGGGAGGTGGGTTATTTATTTAAAACTGATTTTGGGGGAAAAGATCATATTAGCAACATTTTTGTTTGAGGTCTCTACTGAAATTCAGCTTAATTTAATTTGTAGTATGAAGATATCCCATGAAAATCTCATAATGAATACATATGAGTAACTTACAAGTTAGCACACGGGTGAAGTAGAGCAAAAAGCTTGCCAATGTATTTAGATCTCCCCTTCCCTGTGATATTAAGGGTTGGCTGAGTGTGCATGCAGTGGCAACGGAGAGTTACTCCTGCATGTTTCACACTCTGGGTTTTCCTGTAGATATGTGATGTAAATAAAATGGAGAACCTGCAGCAAATAGAAGTGAGTATAAAATGCCAGAGGATTTCTCAGTGATGCTCTGCAGGTGTGTGTTGGTTTTTAGGCTTGTAATGCTCGTTTGAAAAGCTGCCGAGGTGTCTGTACGTCAGAGCACGACTGAGGCTGAGATCATCTGCTCTGGGTCCCTACAAACACGTGGCCCATGGCCCCATGCCCGGGAGGAAGGGGACTCACTGGGGACGTCCTCTTGTTTAAGGGGAGGGATAAACCAGAGATGCTCGGGGATCATCAGACCAGCTGCCAAGGGGCCGCTCTGCATGGGCGTGACATCAAAGACCGGGGGTGATTTGCTGCTAATCTCAGAGTTTATTTATTTTTAATGTTATGCTCTGAGTGGGCAAAATATCCCATGTGCCCATTGTAGTGGCTGTGACGCGTCCCTGGGCAAAAGGAAAAGAGGTGGAGTGGGAAGAGGGTGGATCTGGGGATATTTGATGTTGGGGCTGGAACAACCTGGATTTGTGTCTCAGAGTGCAAATATGAGAGTGTTTGCTGTCAGAGGTCCCGGTGGGTTTGAGGTTGTGAGCGAGGACGGGGGAGCTGGGTTGCTTGGGTTGGGGTACCCAGCCTTGGTTTGAGAACACCCCCGGCAAGTGGAAACGCGTTACCCCCTTTTCCGAACTCCATTTTTATTGCTCATCTTTGACTACGTGATACTTGGAATAGGTGCCACTGCCTGACTCTTCTTTCCAAATTGCACATCCTAGTTTACTACAACTCTGGTACAAAGCCTATCAATGTTAATTAACATTTCCCAGCATGGAAGGGATTTAAGTCCCTTATGTGAGAGATGTGAAGAACGATGAACTTGAAATTACATCCTGGATATAGTTGTATGACTCTAAATGCTAATTATATGTCTCTTTAACTTGCTGAGCTGTTTGCAGCAAATGGGGTATAAACTGTGTTTCATTAAATGAAGAAACCTCATAAAACGACTCGGGATAGCAGTGACATCGCTGTCCTGTCAGTCACTCGGAGTGTTTTATGTGGTGCTGAGGTTGCTCACAGAGCAGAGTACAAGTAGGTGGTTGCAAAATCCACCTGCTGCCCAATTCCCTCGCAGCAGAGCCACCTCACCTCCCCATAGACACTAATGCAGAGCAAATGTCTAACTACTAAGACTGGCCTATTTGGATAAACTACAGGGCAAAGCAAGCGTCTCTTGGTGCTCAAAAGGATTTGGAGGAGCTGGGCTTTTTTGATATCAGTTTCTCCTCAGCTTATGGCATCACCAGCTCCAGGCGTTTAAAAAATCCTGAGTCACATCTAAAAATCCATGAAACTGCTTTAAATTGCAAAATGTTGATAACTTCAAGTTTCTTTGTTTTCAGGGTTAAAAGCCTCTGTGTTCAGTTTGTGGCTTTAAGGTTTTTGCAGCAGTGGGTGCTGAGGCCGGTACCTGAGCATCCCTGCTCTGATGGGACCGTGTGCTGCTGGCATGGCTTGTGTCTTTGGGTTAGGATGTTCTAGTTCTTGGATTAAGATGCGCTAATTGTCAGATGTGCTAATTGGAGTGGGCAGAGGCTGCGGGTCCTGTTCTCCCAGCGTGGTTGTGCTGTGTAGATATGTGCCTTTGGTGGCACCATCTGTTCTAGGTCATACCTGGGAATATTTTATGACCTTTGTCATGTGCTTCCAGTGGTAACACTGAAAAACATCCTTCCTGATGACTTAGGGGAGTAGTCTGGGCATTGTGAAGGTCTGGGTTGAGGTTCGGACCTCAAAGTCTTATGACAGAATGTCTGTGTGTCTTTCACTTGTATTCATTTTGATTTGTCATTAGAATGATCTTTATATTTTAACAGCCATGGGACTGGAAGACTTGGCAGTGATGTCTGCCAATGGTCTGAGGTCCTTCTCTGATCTGAGCATGAGCCATTCAGTGGTTGGTACCGACCATGGGAGTGAGGTCCTGGAGCAGCTGCTGGGTGAGGGCAACGGGGTAAGAAGATGAAGCCTATTGTGGTTGTGAGATAGAGCACAATGAGCTTGTAAATAGGGTTTAATTGGCATAGCGTCCTCTGATTAGAGAGGATTTGTTTTAATTACCTAAATGACCTGTGTACTCCTAGAAGAAACTAATTAAGGGATTTCTAGTGAAGTGTGATAGACATAAGGTGGCAATTGCAAATGTATTGATTTTGTTAGCTCGTGTGTGGAGGAGACTTCGTGTTCTGCAAGCGTGTCGAGCAGTGTTGTCTCAAAGCATCCTCGGAGGGGACACCGTGGGGACGGTTGTGCTTTGGAGTGCACTACGTGAGCAGTTTAACCCCAGCTGATGCAGAGACACCCGAACTGCCTCAAACCCTTTAGGCCAGCGGCAGCAAGGCTGGCTTCAGCTAGACCAGGCTTGACGAGGTGGATGGACCCATCCAAAACGGTATGGTGTCCCAAATAGGTGTTTTTTACTGGCCAGACCAGATCTTAAAAATTCATTCTGGTTTGCAGTGTTCATGGTCATTTCTCAAACATGTGTGACTTTCCACGCTCCGTTAGTGTTCCAGGTGCTTCACTTGAAGCTGTGGCCAGCGTCGCCGGGCTCTGTTGTCAAGCTGATATCTAGATTTATTACGGATAGCAGCTCAGGAGGACCGTGCGCGTTGATTAATTGAGCAGACATCTGCTGGCAGCGGCTCTGGCACGCTGGGTGCCCGTCCCAGCTGTCACCTGGCGGGAGCAGCGGAGCTGCGCCTTGTGGAGTCTGCCTGGGGAGCCACGGGTGTTCGTTTTGCTGGTGTGTACTGGTACCACTGGGGTGCTGGAGCGAGCAGAGCGCTCCCAGCGCTCTCCATGGGAGCACTTCTGTGCTGGGAGGGACTTGCAGCCAGTTGTGACTTCTGGTGACAAACACTTCTGGCAAAAGCGTGGAAATTCCTAGAAAGCGGCCGCATCCTGTAGTTACGCTTTGCATTGCAAATGGTGACAGCTGTGCTTTATCTCTTCTCCCCTATTCTGTTCCTAATTGCTGCTTTTCAGGCTGGGTGACACTAACAAGGTGTTCAATTCTCAGCACGGTTGTTCGCTCTCGCTCAAGCCGTGCGGATTGCGGTGGACCGTCACACAGGACCGTGTATCGCTCGAGCCGTGCGGATTGCGGTGGACCGTCACACAGGACCATGTATCGCTCGAGCCGTGCGGATTGCGGTGGACCGTCACACAGGACCGTGTATCGCTCGAGCCATGCGGATTGCGGTGGACCGTCACACAGGACCGTGTACAGATCTCTTTACAAGTCTCTTCTTTTGTTCTTGCTTGAAGTCTTCTGATTCCTGTGCACACTGGGTAGTCTGTGCCATCAAACACGCGTCACCGCCTGTTGGCGTGTTTGTTTTCCCTGGAAGTGGTGGACGTGGACTCATTTTGCTGAGTTTTACTGGCAGATCTGGATCAGAATCAGCCTGGTTGGGTTGAAGGGACCTCTGTAGATCCCCCAGTCCAACCCCTGCTCACGCAGGGTCACAGAGCAGATCACACAGGTGGGTCCAGGCGGGTTTGAATGTCTCAGAGAAGCAGATCCGTGTGGCTTAAACAGCGGAGGTTCCGATGGGCCAGTACCAACACCCATTAAAGTCAAAGAAAGAGAATAACTCTCTATTTTTCATATGTGGAGGACTTCTAGAGGACTTTGCTCTGGGTCTTTGGGCGCTGAAGCCAGACTGTGCTGTCAAATGCTTGCCAAGGTCTTCTGGTGACCGGCCATACCAGCTGCCGGGTCCCCAAGGTTCGTTGCCTCTCGTGTGCCGATCCAGGAGTGCTGTACCCTTCTGTGCTCCTAACCCAAAGTTAAAACTCCGCTTTCATCAGCTTCACATTGGTACCGATGGTACTGATTTAGACTTTGGTTACCTGCCATTAATCAGTGTCGGTATGATTCACCATACTTTGTGGATTAATAATTTGATGAGATGGCTCCAGTTGGAGAAAAGAACATTGTTAATGTTTCATGAGATTTGTTTGGAAATGTTATACATTATTTGTGTAGGCTCATGTGTGTTCAATGCTTGTTTTGAAGTCTTTCTTCTGGAGTATCACAGTATGTTTGGGATTGGAAGGGACCTCAAAAGCTCATCCAGTGCAATCCCCCTGCTGGAGCAGGAACGCCCAGGTGAGGTCGCACAGGAACGTGTCCAGGCGGGTTGGAATGTCTGCAGAGAAGGAGACTCCACAACCCCCCTGGGCAGCCTGTTCCAGTGTCTGTCACCCTTACTGAGAAGAAGTTTCTTCTCAAATTTAAGCGGAACCTCCTGTGTTCCAGTTTGTACCTATTACCCCTTGTCCTGTCACTGGTTGTCACCCAGAAGAGCCTGGCTCCATCCCCATGGCACTCACCCTTTATATATTTATAAACATTAATAAGGTCCCCCCTTAGTCTCCTCTTCTCCAAACTAAAGAGCCCCAGCTCCCTCAGCCTTTCTTCATAAGGGAGATGCTCCACTCCCTTCAGCATCTTCGTTGCCCTGCGCTGGACTCTCTCCAGCAGTTCCCTGTCCTGCTGGAACTGAGGGGCCACAGCTGGACACAATATTCCAGATGTGGTCTCACCAGGGCGGAGTAGAGGGGAAGGAGAACCTCTCTGACCTACTGACCACCCCCCTTCTAACCCACCCCAGGTACCATTGGCTTCCTGGCCACAAGGGCCCAGTGCTGGCTCATGGTCAGTGTAGTAATTGAGTAGAGGGTTACAGTATTTTATATCAGCAAGTACAGGAATTCAGTTGTCACGGGATGTCACTGAGAGTGAATCTCATTCAGCTGCATTGATAACAAGCACAGTATCTGCTGCTGTACCGTTCCAGCAGGTGCAGATCTGTCTTCAGAATGTGCAATTGTGGGGGAGAAATTCTTCATTCAGCTCTGGGAAGTCTTTATTATCTTCTTTCGGAATATACGTTTGGATATGAAAGTATATATGTTATCTTCTTATTTCTCGCCCTGGTTCTTCTAGTCCTGGTAGCCATCTGTATCAGAATATCAATAATGATGCACCCCCTGCCAGTAATAAATGATGCTGCTTCCACCATTCTCTCTACTTTCCTTTTCTTTCTCTTCAATGAGCAAATTTTCCTAATAGCTCGATTAAGCCTTAATGTAATTGTGTCATTAATTCCACATCATATGGTAAGTCTGAATAATTCCTTTCTTTAATTTAATTTCAAGATATTTTGAAATTCTGGTCCAAGTCTTCGCTTGGCTGATAATATGGGGGGGCTCAGTGTTCTCAACCTGTTTGTGCTGGGACACAGGCAGCTCAGTGCTGGGGATACTGGAAGATAAGGGAATAGAATAAGAACAAGAACTGATGCTGCTGGATTTTTCTTCCTGAATTTTACTGTAGTTCTTTGCTTATATCTCATGATTTAAATCAGGTTATATCACTCTAGTTCCCTCCCATGGTGCCTTAAAAGTTTCAGGTGTGGGAGAGAATTTGAATTAAGCCCTGAGTTCCATGTGGAAAAGAGGGACCCATGTTGGCTTCTCTGGGGGAGACACCATTCCTGCACTCAGAGCTGAGCTATTTGAAGATTCAAAAATGTATGTGTTGTTAGTTCCTAATGTGATTATTGTACGTTTTCATGGGCTGGAAGCCCATCCTAGAGCTCCAATAGCCACTGGTGCTCAGCAGCAGCTCAAGCAGGAAAAACCGTGCCACTTTTCTTTCCCGATCTCGGTGGCAGGGCTGTACAACCATAAATCACTGTGACCGCGGAGGACAGGCTGTAATTAAATGGCAGCTGTAAGTCGCTCTTCCTGTATCTCACACCCCGATGGTGCTTTCCAAAGAGCGTTCCAGCCTGAGCTGTGATGTTCAAGATCTAGATCCCTGTAATACTCCATTTTGTAAAACGTTTTCAACTGTTTCTCCCGGTTGCTGTAAAGTGTGTCCTGTAGCATTTCAG
Source organism: Streptopelia decaocto (assembly GCF_964273445.1). Taxonomy (NCBI): domain Eukaryota; kingdom Metazoa; phylum Chordata; class Aves; order Columbiformes; family Columbidae; genus Streptopelia; species Streptopelia decaocto. Next base: position 1,342,528 of record NC_138661.1, read on the forward strand.
CAGCCAACACTTAAGCACCTATTTATTCTCTTTCTGCAGTCAGAGATTTTAAAAACGCTCCACATGCTAATAAATAGGCAGACACTTTCAGCAACTGCTGTGTGAACATTCACGGGCAAGGCATTTGGAAACACTTTATAATCCATGTGTTATAACCCTTTTTATTGAATTAGCCTTGACATTATTATTATTACACACAGTTACTAACTTCTTTTTAAGTGCATGTGACACAGAAATGGACTCAGAATCCATCGGGGACTAGAGAACAGCTGAAGGCTGACAAGCAATAGAGCCAAATACTCAAACCCCACAGTGATTTGCACCAGTCACTACTTTAATCCAGTGTATTTTTCTGCAGTCAGAGCAGCACAGGTACCTTTTTTCCTGTATTAATTTGAGTCTGTAGAGCAGCAGAACCCTGGGCTTTCCTTTCCTGATGTATATTTTCCAACTGAGTTGGGTTTATTAGGCTGTGCAAAGTCTCTGCCTGCAGGCACTACCTTGCCTGGACGCTGATAGTTTAGGTGTGGTGCTAATGGGAGGTAATTATTGAAACATCAGAGTTCCAGGAAACTCCTGGGAATTTATAGTCTGAGCTCTTATTAAATATTTTCTTCCTTTGGGGTGAGAATCTGACACAAAGTGCCTCTCTTTATTGCCACATCGCCGCACAAGGATCCCCAAAGTCGTGTCTTGATATTTGCTGAAATACTTGTGGGGTTGGAAATGTCATCAGGCTCTGGATGTGGTTAATAGATTTCTTGACTCTCCCCAAACGTTCTCCTTGGCTTGCTCACAGACTCAACGGAGCTTGTTACAAGCAGGACAGAAATAGCTTGGATACTGAGGAAAAGAGAAATGTTTTATGAGGTATTTATTATTGCTAAAGATGACCCAGGATCTCGTGTTATTATGTGGCAACGCAGCCGCAGTTTCTCCTGGACCTTATCTTGGCCTCCTTGATCACTGCCTTGGGGTTGTGATTTATGGACTTCTTCTGCCTGCTCCCAGTTGACCAATCACAATTATCTCAAAATGCTATTGTATGTGCTCTAAGCTGATCAGTGTGATCTGAAGGTCACCAATATAAAACTGCGTTTGTTCCGGGGGTGCCTTGTGTTGTCAAGAGGGGAAACAAAAGCAGATCCTCCTCACGGGAAGTTTAAAATCTGCACATTGGGGCTGCTGATAAGGAGCAGGTGGTGTCACCTGCCCCAATGAGAAGAGCACTGCTGGAAATTGGGAACTGGGAGGTTGGATTTGCTGGGGTGAATCACAGAATCCTGGAATGGACTGGATTGGAAAAGCCCTCAGAGATCATCCAGTCCAACGCTTGGTCCAACTCCAGCCCATTGACTAGATCATGGCACTAAGTGCCATGTCCAGTCTCAGTTTCAAACCCTCCAGGGCCGGTGAGTCCAGCACCTCCCTGGGCAGCCATTCCAATCCTGACCACTCTCTCTGCACAGAATTGCTTTCTCATCTCCAGCCTCAGTTTCCCCTGGCAGAGTTGAAGCCCATGGCCCCTTGTCCTATTGCTGATGCCTGGGAGAAGAGCCCAATCCCCCCCTGGCTAGAACTGCCCTTCAGGTAGTTCTAGAGAGTGCTGAGCTCAGCTCTAAGCCTCCTCTTCTCCAGACTAAACAAGCCCAGCTCCCTCAGCCTCTCCCCATAGGTCTTGTGCTCAAGTCCCTTCCCCAGTCTTGTTGCTCTTCTCTGGACCCGCTCCAGCACTTCAATCTCTTTCCTGAGCTGAGGGCCCAGAACTGAACACAATACTCCAGGTGTGGCCTCCCCAGTGCAGAGCACAGGGGAAGGATCACTGCCCTTGTCCTGCTGACCACGCTGGTTTGGATACAGGACAGGATCCCATTGGCCTTCTTGGCCACCTGGGCACACTGTTGGCTCATGTTGAGCTTCCTGTCCATTAGTCCCCCAGGTCCCTTTCTGCCTGGCTGCTCTCCAGCCACTCTGTGCCAGCCTGGAGCGCTGCAGGGGGTTGTTGTGGCCAAAGTGCAGCACCCGGCACTTGGCCTTGTTGAACTTCATCCCATTGGAATGGGCCCATTTTTCCAGTCTATCCAGATCCTCTGCAGAGCCCTCCTGCCTTCCAGCAGCTCCACACTCCCTCCCAGGGAGTGAAGGAACTGTCTCCTTCCTCAGTCCTCTCTGGGTTTCTACAGCTGATGGCCATCACATTTCTTTCCATCCACATGTCCCCTGGAGCCACCACCATGTCGCGCTTGCATGTTCTTCTGGGTTCTTTCCAGCTTCATCATTGCTGCACTGGGAGTGAGTAATTAGACCACACGGAACACTTGTGATGAATTCTTCCCAGCTCTGCTCGTGCACAGTTGCACCTCCACAAGGAACAGAAAATGTCGAGGATTTCGACATTTGAGGATGTTCCACCCATTGGAGCCTTCGGGCTACTTCATGCAACTTGGACATTCTGATTAGTTGTGATTGGTTCTGCAGAAAATGGGATATTTGGCTAGAAAAAGGAAAATTATCATAAATATGTATAAAGCACATGTTAAAAAAAGCTATTACTTTGGCTTTAAAAAGCCAGAAACAGTTTAATGGAACAGATGGGTTGCATAAATCTGGCAAGAATGAGGGCAAGAGGGATGAGTGTGTTTGTGTGTGGCTTGCAGCAGAGGGTAAGACCAGGGTTTGCATGATAAAGAATTTATTGTAGCTTGGAAATTGTCGGTTTTCCTGCACTTTGAGAGTAAAACTAGTGGCTGGGATCACTAGACAAAGGTCATTTCAGCAGCGTGTGGAATCACCTATGAAACCCCATCGCCAAACAATCTTCCTGTAGCACCGTGAATCCTTCATTTCCAGAAGTTTCCTGCTCCTCTCTGCTCCCCAGCCTATCTCCTCATGAAATATTTTGATATATCTACTTATAGTCAGGTCAGTGGTGAAATTTTGATAAGTGATATCAAAATGCTTTCCTAGTGTGCTGCTTTTTAATTGTGGGGTTTTATTTCTCCTCCCCTATTATGGAAAAGAACTATTAATTTGTATGGGAAAAGCATGTGTTAAGCTCGCTGAGAAGATGCGAACTTTTGAACACTAAATATTAGGCAGGAAGCTCATTTCTGTAATTGTCTCTGAGATGAGTGCCGATAGTTTTGAGACGATCAGTCTGTGCCATCTCTGCTCCTTTGGCACAAATGTGCTCACAGTGACTGTCCCAGTGTCTCAGTTTTGCCCAAATTCTCCAGTTCCAACGGATGGAGAGGCCATCGCTGACCAGAAGGAGCCCCTGTTGGTTTTGACGCTTATCTAAGGGATGTTTTCATGTCGTCTTCATTCAAAGGCATCAGGGAAGACTCAGCTCATCTTGTCTGTAAGAAAATTCAAGGTCTTCATAGCTTTCTGTCTCTCGATGTGTATATTACGGAGAATTTAGCACAAATTGCTGTATTTTTACTGTGCTTCAGGTCTCCTTGATCTGAGGTGGGATCCTGGACACCCAAACGTGTTTCCTGGAGCACACGCAGACCACGCTGGTCCAATCCAGCGGAGTTTGGGTGGCACACCAAGGGAAGTTCTCTGAACTCATTTCAATTTTTATTACCATATATGTTTTCCAGGTCAAGTTCAGAATCCCTTGAGGGATTGTCCAGTCATTTAGGTGCTTTACAAATAAACGTGACCTTTCTTGTAATTGTCAACAGCCGATTTCAGAACAGTCGTACCTGGCAGGAACAGCTTGTTTCGTGTCAGTCTGTGGCTGTGTTTGGGGAGCCCCAGTATCGCTTGTTATGGTTATTTTTTTTTAAGCTTTGCTATTTTGTGTTTACTTTATTTACTAATTTGATTATTTATTGGCTTGAGCTTAAGTCTAAGCATATAAAAGTTTAAGGGGGCTCAAATTTAAACCTGGCTCTGTATTAAGCAATCTGTATAAGCTCAGCTCAGTTCTCCAGCTAGCAGAGGCACGTTCCTTACACCTGACACAGGCTTTGCAAGCAGCTGGTCTGCCTGGGTTACAAAATCTAATTCTGCTACTAACAAGCAAATAGGTGGATTTTGTGTCCTATTGATCTCAGAATTACCTGTCTGATGCCAAAAATCAATCACGGGCCTCTTCTGAGCAGCCACAAGACAGGATCCTTTTTATTAAGCCTGTCCATGATTTATAGTTTTGCCATTAGTGTTAATGTAGACTTAAAATATCAATAGTTCATTCGAACACCTTCAAAGTGGCATTGATTCTCCCTTATCTCAGCTCCGTTTGCATGGGAGCAGAGATGCACTTGTAGCCTGACTCAAGCGAGTGTATTAGAAGCAGTTGGTTTGTATTGAAGTTCTGATGATGGGCAGCACCTTCTGTAGCCGTAAGAACTGAACCTGAGAACCTCATGTCCGTCTGTCCAGCCCTCCAGGGATGGTGACTCCAGCACTGCCCTGGGCAGCCTGTTCCAATGCCCCACAGCCCTTTGGGGAAGAAATTGTTCCAAATACCCAGTGCTACGCTCACAAATGATCTCTTTAAACGGGCTCTGCTCTCCTGCCTCCTCAGACGTATGTATCACGTTGGCTTCAGACTGAGAAATAGGCATGTTTTGCTTTGTAGATAAAGCAGAGGATGAATAATAATACTTAGAGGAAAAATGATGTCTCACACTTGGGAAATTATGGTGGTGATAGCACTCCCTTTCTACTGATGGATTTATGCCCATGTAAAGCTTTGGGAAATGGCAGGGAAAGGAGTTTGGATCATGAAAGTTTATGGATTTTGTCTTGCTTCAAAACTGCAGAGGACTGAGGAGTCTGTAAAAAGGGTCCAGCGCAGGGCAACCAAGATGCTGCAGGGAGTGGAGCATCTCCCTTATGAAGAAAGGCTGAGGGAGCTGGGGCTCTTTAGTTTGGAGAAGAGGAGACTGAGGGCTGACCTTATTAATGTTTATAAATATATAAAGGGTGAGTGCCACGAGGATGGAGCCAGGCTCTTCTCAGTGGCAAACAATGATAGGACAAGGGGTAATGGGATCAAGCTGGAACACAAGAGATTCCGCTTAAATTTGAGAATAAGCTTCTTCCTGGTGAGGGTGGCAGAGCCTGGCCCAGGCTGCCCAGGGGGTTGTGGAGTCTCCTTCTGTGCAGACATTCCAACCCGCCTGGACACCTTCCTGTGTAACCTCATCTGGGTGTTCCTGCTCCATGGGGGGATTGCACTGGATGAGCTGTTGAGGTCCCTTCCAATCCCAAACATACTGTGATTCTGTGAAATCAGGGCAGGTCAGGTGTGAAGATGGTCACAAGAAGACTTTGGAGAGCGTCCTTCCAAGGTGCTGGAGCTGGGAGTGAGGTGGGAAGGCAGCAAGGAGATCAGCGGGACCATTTGATGACAGAAGCGTGCAAGAGGCGCTTGGGAATGACGAGACCCACATACAAGTCTGAGAGGGATTAAAGAGATTAACGTCCAGGAGTTTGAGAAGAGGCTGATCTGATGGCATCTCCCATTGCCACTGCTGGAGACCAGGTGGAACTGCACAGACTCTGGTTTTGACTCTGTTTTTTCATTCTCATGGAGTGTTTGTCCCCCTCTGGAGAAGCTGAGGACAAGTTGTGCCAAACCGGCCACTGGTGCTGTGCCGAATGCTGCGGTTTGCTCCTGGAAAAGCCTTCAGCACTGAACCCAGCGCCTGCTCTGCGTTCTGTCTGCTGGGAAGGTCACTTATCCATTTCAGTCACGATTTACAGCATGCAGCAATTATTCCACAATCTGCATATGTTTTAAAAGTTAATGGAGAAGAAACACTGATTTTAAAAACCAATTTGAAAGCTTTGCAGTGACTCCAGCTGCCTCAGCTGGTCACAGAGGGCAAAGCCGCCAACCTTGCGGTTTGACTCGCATGAAGAATGAAATCTCACGTTTGTAAGTGCTGGAGCACTATGTGCTCTTGGCATCTTGTGGTGTCTCTGGATGAGGTTTGCAGACCTCCTGTACAGCAAAGCCCATGAAGAGATGTGTATAAGCCTCTTCTGCACCGCTCTGGTGAAATTGCAGGAACAACCCCAGGTTCCAGTGTAAGTTGGGGAATGACCTGTTAGAGAGCAGTGCAGGGAAAGGGACCTGGGGGTCCTGGGGACAGCAGGGTGACCATGAGCCAGCACTGGGCCCTTGTGGCCAGGAAGCCAATGGGACCTGGGGTGGGTTAGAAGGGGGTGGTCAGTAGGTCAGAGAGGTTCTCCTGCCCCTCTGCTCTGCCCTGGGGAGACCACACCTGGAATCTTGTGTCCAGTTGTGGCCCCTCAGTTCCAGCAGGACAGGGAACTGCTGGAGAGAGTCCAGCGCAGCCACCAAGATGCTGCAGGGAGTGGAGCATCTCCCGTGTGAGGAAAGGCTGAGGGAGCTGGGGCTCTGGAGCTGGACAAGAGGACACTGAGGGGGGACTCATTCCTGGGGATCAATATGGAAAGGGGGAGTGTCAGGAGGATGGAGCCAGGCTCTTCTGGTGACAACCAGTGACAGGACAAGGGGCAATGGGTGCAAACTGGAACACAGGAGGTTCCACTTAAATATGAGAAGAAACTTGTTTGTGGTGAGGGTGTCAGAGCCTGGCCCAGGCTGCCCAGGGGGGTTGTGGAGTCTCCTTCTGGGCAGACATTCCAACCCGCCTGGACACCTTCCTGTGTAACCTCATCTGGGTGTTCCTGCTCCATGGGGGGATTGCACTGGATGAGCTTTCCAGGGCCCTTCAGCCCCTCACATTGTGTGACGTTCTGTGATCCTGGCTGTGAACAAGGATGCTCCTGTGGAAGAACCAGAGGAGGGGCAGCAGCTGTTTTCAGGCTTTGTGTTCGGAGGGATCTGCTGTGTGCAGAAGTTCATTTCAGACTTTTTTAACACCCAGCATTTCAGTACAAAGCCACATACAGCAACAGAACCCAGGCTGTTTATACGTGGGATAATGGGGTATCATTGATGTTGCTTAATGATGCACATGGGGCTTAAAATACTTAAAATACTTAGAATCTGCTCAGTAAAAGTAGAACCAGATTATTTTTTACCCGTGCCATTTTATGTCTAGTGTTTCAGGCATAAGAAGTATTTCATGCATCATTTATTTACAATCAATTAAAAATCTAAGTATTTTACCACTGGAAAAATTGTTATGAATATGAAATTATTGCTACGTTGTGTGGCTATTCCTCCCGCATACAGTGCCTGGGAACTAAGTGATTAAGATCAAAGCTGGTTTGGCACGGCATACTCAAATATTTTCCTTTAGAAGTGTTTACAGTGGGTTAAAATCAACTGTACTAATTAGCTGACTTCCGTGCTCCCCTGTGGCACTTGAAATGACTGTTTGGGCAGCAAGCAGTTCTGTAGCTGATTTATTCTCTGTTTGGTACAGGGTATAATAGAGATGGGGAAAAAAGTGCTGCAGAGGATAAAAGCAAGAAGGAAGGGAGAGAGAAATAGGGGAGGATCTAACGTGCGGCTTGCTGGTCTCTTGGAAATGTAGATCAATTAGTGTGTTAATGGAAGTGAATAAGAATATTTATAGTCTGCAGAGGATGTTTTACATGGTTCGGTAGGACAGAGCCGGTCTGAATTAACAGTGTAGCTGTGAGACCTGGAACCCAGCGGGTTCTGAACAAACGGGGTCGAGGGCGACACGGAACTGGTTGCGAATGCACCAGAGATTGGGGTGGGTTTGGATGTTCTGCAGCCACAGTTGAAATTAAAGGGTTTTGTGGGAATTTTTATAGTGTGAGATTTCTATCTCACGTATTTAGTCTTCCAGGGACTCAGAAAACTGCCGGGTTTCATGTGTATTCTTAGGATTTTAGTAAATGATTATTTTAATGGAGATAACTGAGAGGTCATTGACTATTTATAATTTCATGTATAGTAGAAACAACGTAAAAAACCCCATTCATTCTACTAGAAGTTATACACGCAGAGACATGCTCGTCCTTTCCTCTCAAAGATGATCATTGTTACAGAAGAAAATAACGAACTTTGCATTGCACTGCTTCAAAACGTTCCCTGCTCACCCGCTCTGTTCTGTGCGCTGGGAATCGCTCTCGCTTGAGAAGGTTCGTGAAGAGCGGGTCAGAATGGAGCCGCCCTTCCTTGGCAGCACCCTCAGCATCTCTGCCACGGAATGGGAACTAAGCTACTGATAATTAATAACCCGGGGACTTCCCGATTTGAGCCTTGCATTTAAACTGCTCTGTGTTCCTTAACTCGCATGTCCTGCAAGAACTTATTTTGGAGTTCTGACCATCACAGTATGAAGGGTTCTGTGATATTCCATATACCATATCTAATTTGGTTTAAAACCAGTTTTGGAATGGAAGGACTCTATCCAGTCGATCATCGAGAGGCTGAGGGAGCTGGGCTTGTTCAGTCTGGAGAAGAGGAGGCTCAGAGCTGAGCTCAGCACTCTCTAGAACTACCTGAAGGGCAGTTCTAGCCAGGGGGGGATTGGGCTCTTCTCCCAGGCATCAGCAATAGGACAAGGGGCCATGGGCTTCAACTCTGCCAGGGGAAACTGAGGCTGGAGATGAGAAAGCAATTCTGTGCAGAGAGAGTGGTCAGGATTGGAATGGCTGCCCAGGGAGGTGCTGGACTCAGCGGCCCTGGAGGGTTTGAAACTGAGACTGGCCATGGCACTTAGTGCCATGATCTGGTCAATGGGCTGGAGTTGGACCAAGCGTTGGACTGGATGATCTCTGAGGGCTTTTCCAACCCAGTCCATGCTGGGATTCTGTGATCCTGTAGCTCTTTTAGCATCCTCTGCCCTGTGATCCAGTTTATTGTCCCGTTACACAGGCTCTGATCACCACTCAAGGGAGCGCTCAGGATGTGGGCACATAATTTTTTTCAATTTACCTTTAATTGCTTGTTCTTTAGTGCTTTTTTGATGTTCCAGCAGTGTTTGCTGCTGGATTTGGGCTATTTTTGAACAACTCTCTCCGATGCCTCTGCAGCGTGTTTCCTGGAGTAATGGCCAATGTTATATCTATTCTCGTGTACAAAAGGTGCAGATTTTGTTTCTTATCTGCATTATTTTGTAATGACAGATTCTGAATTTCATCCACCAGCTTTATTGCCCTTCAAATCTCCACGAGCAGGGGGAATTTGATTATCTGGAATGAATTCCCTGCAAGCTCATCAGCTCGCGGTCCGCCCCCTCTCCAGCCCCGTCTGATGGTATCTCGTGCTATTTGCAGCACCTCGTGTAGCGGGTTAGTCCGTGCCAATGTGCCATGCTGGGAATTGACATGGAAATGGTGCTGGGTATGGTACAAATAGCACATTTTCATCCCCCCTCGTAGCCGGATGTGCTCACTGGGTTTGGAGGGTGCAAATAAAGAGCCGTGAGGGCGAGGAAAAAGCAAAACAGAGAAAACAAAACAAACCCCACAAACAATAAGATAAAAACCTTAATGACAAAACCCCAGGAACAAAACCATGTAAAGGCTGTGGAAAAATCCAGATTAATTTCAGCAAGATAAGGATTGTATTAGAAAAACAAAGGCTATTTAAAACTGAAGAGGTATGAGCTGCCTAAATATATAGTGTAATAACTTAGAGTAACTCAGAAATGTATGAGATTATAATGGTGGAGAAAAAGGGTGGAATTATTAATACTGGTACTTATGGAGAAAAAAGAAATGCTAAAAACTAAGCGTAAATAGGTAATGAGCTGAGCTTGGCAAGCGCATCTAGTAGAACAGTGAAGGTTAGTGTGTTATTAAGAAGAGGAACAAAGATTAACATGTGCAATAAAAATCAGTCATCAACCTGACCAGGAAAATGTCTCTAATCAAAAGCTGTTTAGTACATTTAATATGTGTCACCTGCCTGGAAGGTGTAGATCCAGCACAGATTTTTGCCACTGAAGCTCCGAGAGATTTTCTTAATGCCATATAGAGAAAAAGGGGGGGGAATTCACTAAAAGTTGGGAGTACGTGGTGTAACATTTGTGTGAAAACAAAGCATTTGTGCTGTAAACTCCACCTGACTTGTACAGGCTGGTGCACTGTCTGTAGGGACAACTTTCTTCCTGGATCTGAACTGTAAAATATTAAGTAACCTCAAAAGGTCATCTTACGTATGTACTGTGAATTCTGTTTTCGTGGGTATCTGTGTATTTCACATGCATTTTCTCTTCCTCTAATCTTTGTTTGTTGTCAGCCTTTTGTATAATCAGCCTGTTAGCCCCTGCGGAGGTTTTATTACCCCGAATGTGAACCCCGTGGTTGTGCTGCGGTTGAACCCCACGCGCAGCCGAGCCCCATGCAGCCACTCGCTCGCTCCCCCGCGGGGACGGGGAGAGAACCAGCTGAGTAAAGGGGAGAAGACTCATGGGCTGAGCTACAAACAGTTTAATAGGTAAAACAAAACAAGAAATTCATTCTCTCCTTCCTCTCGGCAGCAAAGCTTTCAGGCTAGTTAAGTTTGGCTTACTTAACTCTAAGTTGGGAAACGAGCTGGCTGGTCCCGACCTCTGCCTCGCTGTTTCAAGCCTGACTTTCTGCAGAGCCTAAAGTCTGGTTTGGAGACTTGATTCTCCTTTGCAAGGGCCCGGTGGCCTGTGTCGTTTCAATATCCTGCTGAAATAAAACATGATGCTGCTACTACTGGTGTCTTCAGGGACAGAATATGCAAATAATCAATCGCATTGTGTAGTGCGCTGTCGGAAGGTGAGCAGCTCTTATAGCAACAAACGTGATACGAGCACATCCACCAGTCTGCAGCTGAAATAAATCACTGATATATTCTATCGTTATTGAGCTGTAACGCACAACAAGCACTTTATCACCCTTAAGGACGCATCCTGCGATGTTTCTGGCCCGAATATACCTTGAAACCTTTCGAAAGTATTGAAGCTATATTTATTGGTTGGCTGTCAGAGGGCTGTGTCGGATCGGAAGGTTTGAGTTGTATTGGATGCTTCCAATGGTGCTTTATCCTCTGTGGGGTGGGCTGCAGAACTCGCAGAAACTTCATTTTCCTGGGATTGCCCGAAAGTGATCCAGGTATTTTGTGTGTGTGTGTGTGTGAATAGGCTGTCAGAAAGCGCACCGGGAGATCACTGCTCCCCCTGCTCACCGTCCTTTAAGAGACTGGAAGGCAGTGCTGAAGGTCATCACACATCGCTTCACAATTAACTTTACTGCCAGAGGCTTCTCACTGGGTTAGCAGTAAATTTGGCCTTTGCTTAATGAACCATTTCAAGCACCGTCGCATTAGGAAGGTAGTTGAGGACATACTTAATCCTTGACCTAGGCTTCTGGTTTTTAGGAAGCGCTTTGTTGGTCTCCAGGAGGCTGGGTAGCTGTGTTTCTGGAGGGAAAGCCCCCGTTGAAGTTGGGTACCTGCATCTCGGAGAGCATCCCGCATCTTACCGAAAATCCCAGCTCAACTGGACCATTCCCTGTTACCCACAGACTGTGTGATAAAGGGGAATAAAGAGAACCCCAAACCCAAAATAGCCGATTTGGTCAGAAATGAGCTGTCATTAGAAGCTTGGGGTGAAAGCAAATGAACTGTGGCCATGAGAGACAGATACTTTGCAGGGTGATAATATGAATGATGTGATTTTTGTTACGGGGTGTGTTTGTTTGGGGTGGAGATGAGTCCCTTTAAACAACAAAACCTATTGGTCCTACTGGAAACACAAAGAACAATCAGATTCTAATGCTTAACGTTGATTTAAGCGTTTACTTGGCTGGATTAAGAGCGGCTGCTGGGAGGGGACAATCCAAAGGGCACATCCTGTGCTGCAGGGGCTCTTCAATCTGGAAGCACGAGAGAGCTCGTTGCTTTATTGCTGCTCCATCCCGTCTATCGTTGGCTTTTACAAGAACATTTCAATTACTCTCCTAAGCAAACTGTGTCTCTCCTCGATATTAGTGCTCTCGTTGCGGTCTCCAAAACTGCTCCTTGTAGATCAAGTTTTTATTTGGGTTATTATGTCATTTCCAGCAGAATACAGGATTAAAATGTCAGCTGCTTTCCTAGGCCACCCATTGCTCTGTGTGTGCCAAGATGACGGGGAAATGATTCTCCCTGCGAGGGGGAATTCTGGAGGCGCGTTAGCAACGTTCTCCCTGTAATTAGCTGGTCTGCAAATGGGATTCACTGGGGGTCCTGGGAGGGTAAACTGCGGCTTCATGACGGTCTCGTGAATGAAACCCCGAGGTCTCTGATCTCTGACATCGGGCACAGCTCACGTTCTGTCTAAATTTTGGTGTGTGTTGGGTTTTTCCATTTGGTGTCTTTTTAATGCCTAGCACAACTTTTTAAATATTTCAGGTAGATGGAATGAAATTGCTGTGTTCTGAAACAAAAGAAGTGGCTTTCTTTGGAAGCTCTAAGGTCTCTGTTTCAGGCCTGTCAAAACAAAACCGTTTATTGTTTTGGAATTGTGTACATTGTGTCACTAAGAAGTTCATTTCAGTTTTATTTGAAGATACTCGAAGCTCAAAAATAATGAATCACTCAGCTTCATATAAAACTAGTAGTAATAATAATACTACTGTACCTGTTTTCATTAGTGATTTGTCTGTTTTCAGTGATTCGTCTGTACAGTGGGTGCCCGGTTAAAGCCAGTGAATATTTCTATTCACTGTAAAACATTTCACGAGCAGATTTGAGGCTTTCCAGGCTTATCTGTTGACAGGCTGTGGGTTTCAACTGAATCCTTTAAATATTTTTTCCTATGTTTTCCTTGGGCTTTGTTTTGCTGGATGTCCCTCATTTGCTGTCCTGAGCTCTGTGAATTTTTGCCGAACAACTCCTACCTTACACGTGCGATGGGATGCAAAACAAATGAGGTGTGAACACAAATGGACCAATTAGATCACCTAAATACGGCTGCTGAAAATGTCATGTTGTGCCATTTCTTGTACAGAGCCTGTAACACAACCAGCAGCTTCTTTCTGGCCAGGGCAGAACAGAGAGAGAGAAACTACAGAGTCACAGAACCACAGAGTGTCAGGGGTTGAAGGGCCCTGGAAAGCTCATCCAGTGCAATCCCCCCATGGAGCAGGAACACCCAGCTGAGGTTCCACAGGAAGGTGTCCAGGCGGGTTGGAATGTCTGCACAGAAGGAGACTCCACAACCCCCTGGGCAGCCTGGGCCAGGCTCTGCCACCCTCACCAGGAACAAGTTTCTTCTCCTCTTTCAGTGGAACCTCCTGTGTTCCAGTTTGCACCCATTGCCCCTTGTCCTGTCCCTGGTTGTCACCAGAAGAGCCTGGCTCCATCCTCCTGACACTCCCCCTTTCCATATTGATCCCCAGGAATGAGTCCCCCCTCAGTGTCCTCTTGTCCAGCTCCAGAGCCCCAGCTCCCTCAGCCTTTCCTCACACGGGAGATGCTCCACTCCCTTCAGCATCTGCTCCAGCAGAGAGAAAAATAAAGCAGGGGCGGACACTGCTCTGGACAGGGGTGTTGAAGCAGGTTTGCCACTGGGGTTGCTCCACCACTCTCCCAAGGAATCACAGAATGGTTTGTGGGACCTTCCCATTTCCCCCCTGCCATGACAGGGACATCGTCACCAGCTCAGGGTGCTCAGAGCCCGTCCAGCCTGGCCTGGGATGTCTCCAGGGATGGTTCAGCCACCACCTCTCTGGGCACCCTGGGCCAGGCTCTCACCACCCTCAGGGCCAACAATTCCTTCCTCATGTCCAGGCTCTATCACGATTTATGTGGTATTTGAATCTTCCATCATAGATATCATTTACCTACATTCCTGTTTTCAAATAAACACTCTACCAAATGCTTTTACCTCTCTCAAACATAGAAAGCCAACTGGCCAAGGGTGGTTGTGATCCCAAGACAGGTCAAGCACCCCCGCGTTATTCCGGCCAGGTTGGCTGCTGCCTTGTTGTGGTTTCACACACTTGGCCTCCCATCACAAGCCACTTTCTGTTGGCATCACGTCTGCTATGGATGTGCTGCATGGCACAGGATCGTAGGAATGCCCCTGGGAGAAGGAAAACACGTTGTCCAGTGGCTACAGGCAGGAGCCACCTTCCATCATTTTTGATATTCTGGAGAAAAACATGGCTATAGTGCAGAAATGAAGGGCACAGCCAATGCTCATACTAGGAAAGCAGAATGCACCAAAAAGACTTTTTTTAACGTTGGGTTATAAGACCACATTTCCTAGATGTAACCAGACTTTGTCTCTTACTGCGTTCCACAGCTCCCAGCAATCCCACAGAAACAAGCGCCCTTTCCCTCCCTTCTCCTCTGCTTGGAAATCTGAGAGTCCTCAGTGGTCATGGAATGAGCACGTGGAATTAAATAGTTCGCACAGGTGGGTTTTAGCTGGGAGAGGCAGAGAAGCCCTTGTCCCTTGTCGGGTTCAGAAGCGGCTGCCCAGCGCTGCTGGGATGCTGAGCCAGCGCCAGGGTGGAAGAGCCACCCTGGCACATGCCCAGACGCGCTGCTGCTGGGAATGGCTGATTTCTTTCTGAAAAGTTCGAGTGGGCCGAGGGTAATTTTGTGTAATAATTTGTATTTGAGAGTTGTCTCAGTGTTTCACATCTTTCTTGGAGTGGCTGTAATCCATCACTCTAATTGCCTTTCCTTGGTCACTTGAATTTATATGCTTGTCTCTATCATACTTAAAAGACTGTAGGTACAGCCTTTCTTTCTTATTTAGATTAGGGATTTTTTAAGTTTCTGAAAGGTCACTGTGTCCTTTTTCCCGAAGATGATGGTGTGTGTCAATTTCAGAGCGTTAGACCAGAAACATCAGGCAGTTCTCCTGGATTTAAATGGAATATTAGTCCTGGTACAGGGGGCTCAGCTAATACTGTTGTGTATCCATACGAGCCACCCAGGTGTGAATTGATTTGGCCATTGCAGAGACTGGATTGGTTTGGAAAACAAGTCAATGTAAAGAATGATCTCTCTGAACCAGCCAAACTCGTTCAGGACGTTGTCTTGCTGTAACGAACCAACAGTGCAGAAAACAGGGGAATCCTACCAGACGCTGTTTTATTTTTATTGTATTTTAAATAACGGATATAAGCTCCAAAATCACCGGAGCCTAATGCTTTGCTGCTCTTTGTGTTGTGTGGGTTCTGCTTTGCTTGGTTTTGTTGGTGTGTTTTGGTTTTGCTTTTTCAAACTACGTTGGAGGAAATCGTGGGTTGTATTTCACAAAGCACACAAACAATGAGCTTAGCAGCCCGTGCTGGCTTAACGCACAGCTAATTTATGTCCACTGTATAGACAAAAGTGAAATCAGCACTGCAAATGTAGTATAATTTTACTACATTACTGTCAGAAGAGCAAAGAAAAGTAAATCTCATAAACGTTTAATATTTTGCTGGGTTTTTTTGAATAATGGATGCATATTAGGCTACACTGTAATATTGTTTTTCTATATACTTGTATTTGGTAAAGATGTTTCTCATATATACACAACTAGAACAGGTAGAACAAACCGGACCCGTGCCCTTATTTAGGCTTAGTTCAGAACTTCATTTATCAAAAGTGTTCTTAGACGCTTTTTTCACAAGTGCTGCTATTTTGTATATTGAGTTTTTTATTTAAAGCTTTAAAGCAATACCTCTTCCTGCTGTTCTTGCTGTTACGTTTGGAAAATGTAAGCCCTGTATATACGATCATAAATACATGGCTGCGTATTCAGAAGCAGCCAATCACTGCTGACCTGCACGACGTGCATCTCCTGAAATGGTTTGCTTGATGACAAAAATACCATTGATGTGAAGATTCGTGCTGGAATTCTCAGGGAGATTTCAGATGCAGGGTGGACATGGAGAGGAGCTGGTGACCCTTCTCTTAACCAGGGTGGTTTACACGTTAGGACTCTAATTTCCACCAGTGTTCTCCTATGTTATTTTCCAATCTCACGTTCTCTATATCTATTGCCTTTCCTCTACTTTACGCTTCCCAATTGATTCAGGTATTTGTGAGAGCAATGCTGGTGACCGGAGCGTGTGCTCCAGACCTCGCCGGGGCTCACAGACCGAGCAGTCGCCTCCAGCGCTTGCTGTCCCGCGGCCGGTAATAACCCTCGGCGCGGCGTTTCCTTCTCCTTTGTGATCTGTTTAAACCCTCTCCCCACAATTTCCGGCAGTGCGATCAGCTAAAGGTTCTCCATTCACTTTCTCATGAATATCTTAGTTCAGCTTTTGTGCCTGTTGAGTTTCACCCCAGCACTCTTTCCTTTTTGGATGCTCTCTCTAAACTGCCATTGCAACTGAGGTTTTGTTCCTGGTCTCCAAAGGTGCTTGTGATGTGTCCTTCTGCAGATTTTGTTTTATTCTCTCACCTGGCTCATTTAGGAAAGCAGTGAATGGAATCGCACAAGTTGGGAAATTATACATCTCCTTCCCTTGCTCTGTCAGCTCAACAATGCCCACCGAATTTTCTTCCGCAGTGCTTTGGGGAATGAGGATGTAGCTGCTGCGATGCGAGGTACTGTTAAAAGCTTCTCTTAAATAATGAGATGTTACTTCGCCTTTGGCCACGAGACTTATTGCCATGAGCAGTGTCGGCAAAGAAAATCAGATGGGTTAGACTGAGTCTGGGTTTAGCAAATACGCGCTGCCTGTGTCCTGTCGCCTCTTTGAACCCTTAGTCGCTCCTGTTGAGTTGTCAGTGATTTGCTCCAGTGCTTTCCAGTTCCTGTATCGTGTATCGCTCCACCCAGCTGTGCTGCCGGGGGCCGCTCATCAGCAAACTAACTTCGAGCTTCCTGACCCGCAAGGTGTCTGGAAACATCCTCTGAGCGTCGCTGAAACGTGTGCTTGAATGAGAGTGCGAAGATTATAAACAGGTGGGTGTTTTCTTTTAGTACAGAAAAAGCTAGTTTGGATATAATTTCAAAATTTGGTTTACAGTGGAGGAGAAGCAAAATATGACAGCAATAAAATTGAGCGGTGAGGGAAAGGACAGGGATTAGCAGGAGAGCTGTGACGCGTCCCTGTTGGCAGCGACCTGGCAGGGCAGGAGCTGGAACCAAAACCAGCACAGAGTTAATGAGGAGACTATGAAATATGGGTGAAACGAGAACAAGATACACGCTGAGCGTTTGTCCAACGGTAAAAAGAGCAGCGCTGTACGAGAGAGAAGAGAGCAAGTGGAGAGCAGAATACACCCGAGGAACTGAAAAGAACTGAGTGTGTCTGCGGGGAAGGATGCGGGAACAGCAGCATCTGTTGGAGCGGCCGTGTCTCCTGTAGGTCATGGGCCGTGTCCCACAGGGGCTTCTGATGGACTGCGGTCCCGCAAACAGCACAAAACTTCACGTCAGCAACTGAATCGGGTTCTGAAATTGTTTGAGTTTATGAATTTTGCCTCCAAGAGTAATTCTGAGAAGCTGTTTGCTGCAGGAAGGATCGTTATTGTAACTTATTTGCTGTTCTTCTGTCTCTTCTGTTTGCGTGGCTGCATTGTGGGGATTTCAAGCGTGGGATGCGATGGGGATAGTCTGTGCAAAGCTGTGATGAATACTCTTCCTCCAAGAAGAGCTTGGTTCAAAGGACACAATGCCTCTAGCTTACGTAGTCATATCTAACAATGTGCCTTTAGGAAAAGTGTATGCTGCTCCAACAGCAAAGGGAACTTTTTAATGGAAGCCATTTTTGTATTCCGTTTAAGGCAAGAAGTTGATGAGGAATGAGGGATTTTCTGAGTTGCTCAGACTGACACACTGCAGAACCATCCATATTTCACTCTTACAAGCAATAGGGAATTTGTACAGTACTCTTTCTGGATGGAGAAATTAATTTATTTTACTCCCACTTGCATGAGGCTTATTCATTGGCATGCATGTGCTTATCTGCTCCATTGC
Source organism: Streptopelia decaocto (assembly GCF_964273445.1). Classification (NCBI taxonomy): domain Eukaryota; kingdom Metazoa; phylum Chordata; class Aves; order Columbiformes; family Columbidae; genus Streptopelia; species Streptopelia decaocto. The sequence continues at coordinate 1,360,353 of NC_138661.1, forward strand.
ACGCTGCATATAGCTGGGTTCGGATGGCAGAGCAAAGCTCTGTGAGACCTGGCGTGCACCTCCTGCTGATGTTGGGTGACGCTTTGCACTTCTGATGAGGTTTAGACTGGTCCTCTCCTCCTTATTAGCGTACATGTAGGTGGCTGCGGAGCTTTGCACCTGCACAGCAAGCCCTTTGTGGGCCCTTCCTAAAATATGGTAACAAAGGGGAAGATGGCTGAAGAAATTTTTTCAGCGTGTTTCTCTGTTCCTCGTGGTGTTTCAGCTCTTGTTGGAAGGCTGAGGAGATGGTCACCCGTGGTGTGGGCAGGCGGAGACCCCGCGCCCTTAGCCCATATGGGCGCTTGTTGCTAGAAGGGCCGGACTGCAGAGGGGTGCGCGCCTGTCTGCACCCTCTGCCTTCCAAAATTGAACTCAGCTCCAGGCTCTGCCGGGCTGCGCTCCCTGCAGCGTTATCCCCTGTCTCTAATTGCTCAGCTGAATGCAAATTTCATACAGCTGACCACTGCCACATAAATTATCCCACGGTTTCCTCCCTCCAACCTACCCTCTGCTGGCCCTTGCTGGCTGCTCGCTGTCCCTTGGCTACAAAGAAAACACATTGAAAAACTGGTAGAAGTGTTCTAATGTGCAGAACTGTTGCTGGTTTTTTGCACCTCAGGTAATCATATGATTTTGAATTTTTCAGAGATAAGTTGGGAATGACCTGTTAAAGAGAGTGTAGGGGAAAGGGACCCGGGGTTGTGGGGGCAGCAGGGTGACCATGAGCCAGCACTGGGCCCTTGTGGCCAGGAAGCCAATGGTACCTGGGGTGGGTTAGAAGGGGGTGGTCAGTAGGTCAGAGAGGTTCTCCTGCCCCTCTGCTCTGCCCTGGGGAGACCACACCTGGAATCTTGTGTCCAGTTGTGGCCCCTCAGTTCCAGCAGGACAGGGAACTGCTGGAGAGAGTCCAGCGCAGCCACCAAGATGCTGCAGGGAGTGGAGCATCTCCCGTGTGAGGAAAGGCTGAGGGAGCTGGGGCTCTGGAGCTGGACAAGAGGACACTGAGGGGGGACTCATTCCTGGGGATCAAGATGGAAAGGGGGAGTGTCAGGAGGATGGAGCCAGGCTCTTCTGGTGACAACCAGGGACAGGACAAGGGGCAATGGGTGCAAACTGGAACACAGGAGGTTCCACTGAAAGAGGAGAAGAAACTTGTTGGGGGTGAGGGTGGCAGAGCCTGGCCCAGGCTGCCCAGGGGGTTGTGGAGTCTCCTTCTGTGCAGACATTCCAACCCGCCTGGACACCTTCCTGTGTAACCTCATCTGGGTGTTCCTGCTCCATGGGGGGATTGCACTGGATGAGCTTTCCAGGTCCCCTCCAACCCCTGACATCCTGTGACTCTGTGACATTGAGAAGTGTTTTACTAACAGCAGGTTTGGTGGCTCTAAGCGGTCATTGCCAGGCCGCAGTGTGTGTGTAACCGCAGTTACTGCTGTGTGTGAACAGTTACTCCTGGTGCACTTCCCTTAGCGCTGCTCCATCAGGTGCCAGCCATGGACCATGCTCTCAGCTGGGTTCTCTCTGGGACGGCACGGCTGTTCGTGATCATGATGGGGATGATGACAGGGCTCTGCTGCTTCACATTTGCCGATCGTGGATAGTTCTTTCCAACAAGAAGCACATTACTGCCAGCTAGTACTGCTGCATCCCAAAATCTTGATGGAATAACATCTGTCCTGCTGCAAGGGGAGATGGGGAAGGCTCTCAGGTCTCTGCAGTGCAAAGACAGCTGGGGGGTGTTTTGCAGTGAACTTTTCAGCCCAGCATACAAAGAACCAACAAAGGGAAGAAGCAAAAGACAAGAAAGGATAAAGGATAGATGTATTTGAGTGTGATTGTAGGGTATATTTTAAGTCAAGACTCCCTTGACCAGAGCAGCAAGGCTGCTGCACAGAGGAGCCCGGACGTGCTGGAGAATGTTCACTCGTTGTGCTTTTGCTGTGGTGTTTTTGGGTGGTTGGTTAATTATGAAGCTGGTTATTTATGCAGTTATGTGTTTGAGAGCCTGGCTGAACGTTGTTTAAAAACAACAGCAAAATCAAACTCCTGAAAGCACTGTGGTTACACAGGCAGCAGAGCCAGCTCATCAGGTCAGCTGTCTAATTAAGGAGGGAGTTTGAGGATTTAATGCATTCAAAGGCTACTTTTAAATACATTGCACAACCAATGGGGTATTTGCCTTGCTATTGTTTGACTGCACATAATACATCTTGAATTGTCTTTGTTTTAATTTATTTTAATGCCTTATGTGTGATGGGCTCAAGTATGCAGGGAATTAAGCACTGTAGACCGTGCTGGGATGAGGAGGAGAGTGTAAGACATGTAATTTTCTTTATTCACCTATGGAATTTGTGTGTGTGTGTATCTGTGCATATTTGCCAATCATTGTGATTAGTGGCAAGTTATATGAAAATAAGGAACAGCCCCAGGATCTTAGGCAAAAAAAGAATTATTTATTAAGTATCATGATTTATGGAACTTTCTGGAAGTAAAGAAGCCTTTCTGAACCCTGTATTATCTCATAGGAACTAAGGGACGTTTTAGAACAGAATTGTAAGGAGGAAGGTATCAATATCTTGACAAGGACAAGGCAGTGGGTGGATGGAGCTGGTCTCCACGAATTTCTTCCAAAACTTCCCATGCTGTTGTCCTGAGTGGAATTAACTTCTTTGGTCCTTGGGTTTTCTACTTAAGCCTGTTTAGATAGACCTCGAATGGTTTGCTGTATGTGGAGCCTTCTTACGGTGAAAGTGGCCGTGGGCAAAGCCAGAAACCTTCAAGCCAGGTAGTTGAGTCCCAGCAAAATCCCTTTTGGTTTCCTCTGCTGGCACGTGGTTATCTATAATAGCCCATTTCTCAAATGCTAACACATAGGAGGTGCTCTGCATGCGTGGGTCAAGGCTCAGGAGCTGGAGCTGTGGGTGAGGAAGAGGAGACATCTCCAACCAGCTTGGAAAGCCAAAGGGGTTGGCCAAGGTTGTCTGGTGAACCTTGTTCTGCTGTCATATGGACCAGAGAGAATTTCTCATTGAAACCCACTCCCAGCGCATCTCGTACAGATGTCTAAGCTCATTTCAAGAGTGATGATGAATTTTCTGTGCTCGTGGTTAAGTTGTTCTAGTGCTACGGGTCCACTGGATCAGGCTTCGGATTGTGAGGGCCAAGACGTGCTTACACTGCGATGAGCAAATATCACCTCTGAAAGTGGAGATAAAAGTGAAAGAAATGCAATAGCCGGGCCTTGGGGATAGAAAGAAAATCATATAATTATAATTCTGTTTCCTGCTCTATTTTTCTTTAGTGCTGTCTTGAGGATTATAATTGCATATATTTTAATGATTTCTGTGGAGTTTATGATTTATTTTTATAAACCAATGACAGCAAAGTGTCAGCTTAGAAATGGCTTGCCGTAATTGAGTTCCAGTTGTAAATGTCGTTAAAGCTTTGTTTAATTTGGAAGTTTTATTTTTCAGGGAGGTTCCATAAACCTAATGCAGTTACCCAAATAGAAAACTCTGCATATATTAAAGTTCATTAATATTAAATTAATTATGTAAAATGCTATGTTTTGAAAGATGAAACATTAAATTTAGTTTATCTAAGTAAGGTCTGCATTGATGTGGCTGAGGATGGCTGGTTTTGAACAGAAATGAACATGTAGATGTCGTTCTAGCTTATTCTCACGGAACCAGCCAGAGGGAAGGGGTGACTGTTCTACAAAGCACTGGGAAGGTTGGAAGGAGGGAAATCCGAAGCGGTTTTGTTGGAAGTGAATGACAGAAAGCAAATACAACGTTTTGGGCATTAACCAGATGTTATAGCTTTGGAAAATCTTAAAAGATCTGCTCCAAAAAATAGGAAGGTGTTGTTCCTTTAGTGTTGGAAGCAATGCTGGTGATTTACTCATTAGAAATGATACAGACCCTGTGAAACAAAGTAGAATTTATTCTGTGGGGAAATATCCATAGAGATGCACAGGGAACCAAGTGTTCTGAGCAGCAGAGCAGTTGCCTCAATTGCCCCATCGTGTTCATTTTAAGTATTTTTTTTTTTAATCCCTGGAATTATCCACAATGAAATAATAGGGGTTTGGGGCTAAAAATTCAGATTGCACTCTTTTTTTTCTCTTGACTAAACAAACCTCTTTCATTCATTATAACCCCGTTAAGAATTTAATTAGGAACCGCAGTGACTGAATGTTCTAGTTTCAGTGTTGCAGGCGCTGTTCTGCCCTGTCGAGTTGGGAGAGAAATTGCTCAAACTTTCTGGTTGTGTGGAAACAGGATTGATTTAAACCTCATTCTTAATCAGAGGGGAGGCTCCTGCTGCATCTCAGGTCATACCAAACCCTTCGCACGTCTAGTTTTAAACAGCTGTGCTCCATGTTCCTCCCTGGCTTACGGGCAGGCAACTCAACTAACATGAATTTGGCATCATTCTGTATCTGGTGGAAGCAGAACTAGTAATGGCAACTGCTAACCGGGGTGTGGTAGCCACAGATAGACTAGTAGTTTGGAAGGATGTTGCCAAGTGAAGTCATTTAAAACACCCTTGAGTTGTTCACTATTGCGGTTCAACCCAGCAGGTTAACAGCACACAGCTGTTTGCTCAGCGCCGGCGCTGGGAGGGACAGAAAAAGAAGAGAAAATGATAATGATAAGAAAATATACAAAACAAATGACACAGAATGCAGTTTCCAGCAGCAACTGCACCCCCCTCGGCCACCTCCGAGTTATACACTGATCCTGACATCATATGGTATAGAATATCCCCTTGGCCAGTCCGGGTCCCCTGTCCTGGCCGTGTCCCCTCCCCGCTGCTTGTGGAATGCTGAACAGTCCTGGGCTTGGTGTGAACATTGCTTAGCAACAACCAAACATCAGCCTGTTAGCAACACTCCCCTCCTACCAAACCCAAAACGCAGCACTAGTCCAGCTACTAGGAAGAAAATGAACTCTATTCCAGCCGAAACCAGGGCATTCATTAAAAATCTTGAGAACAAATTATCTTTTTGTTGGAGTTTGGGGTTTCATGCAATACGTATAAGAGCAGAATTTGGATCTGGCATCTTTGAGGGCTGTAAAGTTTATCCAGATTGTTCTTTCCATATGTGATGGGCACTGTAAAGAGAAGTAGGAGGAATGCAAGGGAAAATCGAACTCAGGAGACAAATAAGTAGGTCTGCATGTTTCCATTACCCATCTCAGGGAAGAAGTGGAGTGCACCATATGCCGCCGCAGTGATGCATCGTGACGCCCATGGCCGTATTTTGTGATCCTTCGCAGTGACGGGGAGTATAGTGCAGCTTACCTGTGGTGCTACCTGTTGCTCTCACCTGTAAGAGGAGGAGGAGTTTGGAGGTGTCTTGCATCAGCTGGCAGGATGGCTTGTCATCCATGTATTCACACACTACGAATCATGTATTTTTCTGGGAGTTTTGCCTTGACACCTCAGCTGCCAACATGTGCATCACATCTCTTTTCCCTGTTCTTGTGTAGGTGCTGTCTGGTGCAATCAATGAACATCCTTCTGTGCTTTGGGGTGGAATCTGCACCCGTGTTTTCAGCCAAGAGTAGAGCACAGCGTGTAGGTGTTGTCTGGTGCAGTCAATGAACATCCTTCTGTGCTTTGGGGCAGAATGTGCGCTCGTGTTTTCCGCCCAGTGTGGAGGGGTTGTCTGCAAACCCCGGCGTTTGTTCCCCAAAGCCAGTGGAGGTTTTCAGGCAGTGTCTTGCAGAACTGGGGACCCCACTGGGCTGATTCCGTACGATGTTGCGTAAAACAGTCTGAGCAAGAAAGCAGCATCTCTGAGAGCTGGGCTCAGTTCAGGAAAGGGTTAATGAGCTCGCGGGGGTGTTTTGGCTCTTGAGTGTGCATTTCCCTGCTGACATCCCTCACCTGCTCAGCTCCTCTCATCCTGGCTCCTGTTGCGCTGAGCACAGCTCATCTGTTACAGCTCCGACAGCTCCTTCCTTTCTGCCGGCTCCGGCTGCCCCGCGGACACGTGTGAGCAGCCTCTGCGCCTCTGGCTGAGCCAGGAGAACGCGAGGCTGGTGCAGAGGAAGCCCCATCGCTCTTCGGGATGTTTTCTTGCCACGTTGCATCAATGTGCTTTGGCCCGCAGGTGCAGCAGGATAAAGGCCGAAAATACTTTCCTTGGTGATCATTGGAATAAATTGCTAAGATTTCTTACATTGATAAACTGAAAAGCAGGCGTGAGCTATTAGGTTAATAAGTCAGACTTTCTCGTAGAAAAGAACTTATTTATACATATACTGCAGCAACCTCGGTGTTGTTTGCAAAAATGGCTAAGAGCCCATCTAAATGTTTCCCTTAAACACAAGTGTGGGAGCGCCTCTAATTTAGTTATTGAAAGTGCATCTTGTGTTATGGAATGTGGCCCTGTTGTTTTCAGTAAGTTTTCCATGGTTTATAAATAATAAAGCTAATATATCCACAGCGGAACTAAGCGAAGGATGCCTGTTGTTTATTATGTGTGTACAGCACAGTACGGGCCAGAGTCCTCACTTCAACCCCGTTTCACAAAGGTGGAAAGTGAGTGAATGGATCACAGGTGGTCACTGGGGACTCCTGAACAGATAGGAACCTGGTTCCTAATTCCCCCCCAGCATGTAAATATAATGGTTTGTGTATCTTAATGAGTAAGCCAATGTAAGAGTGAAGCATGGCGCTCAGTGTGGGATGTTTTATGATAGCGCTGATCCGCTTTGACCCACGTGAGCACAGAAATCTCGCCCCTTTTGAACCTTTGTGGAAGGTGTGAGGGTTCAGTGCGTGTTTTATGGCCTGGCGTGTTTGAGCTGACAGGACTATGTGTGGTAGCGATGCCCCAAGGCAACTCCTGCTTAGGAAGTGGCCAAAAACAACAGCATCTTAACTTCAGTCCCAAGTCTTGAAGCAACTGGAAAATTGAGCAATTCTATTTCTTTCTGTTGCTAGCTACCTATCCTATCAATTTATTTCTTCTTCCACACTTGAATGTTTTGTGTTTCCTCTTCCATTGTAATTGCCAGCTCGTAGATTGCTCTCTAAGGTCATTTTTGAGTTAAAGCACTCCCTGCTATCAGATAGCTTTGTCTGACTCCTGTAATTACAGTCTTTAATGTTGTGGTTCAGCTTTAGCTTTGGAAAAGCGCTGTAGACCACTCTCTTTTACTCTATGTCAGTTGAGACAGATGTACTGAGTATCGGACCAGTTCTCCAATTGAGCAGTGGAGAAGCTCTTGTTACTGGGGTGTTAATAGACCTTTTAAAGAGACTGGGCAGGGTATATCATGTGCCTTTGTTATCCAGCGCAGCGGTGTTACTGGAACCCTCTGGAGATGGATGGTATTGAGGGAAGGAAAGAAAGAGAGGGAGTATTGTGTCCAGAATGTGTCGTACATGGAGGATTTCTTTGTCACTGACTCCCTTGTTTGGATCCTTCTCTCTATTAATGTACAACCCGATGTTCACGTATGGGACTGGACCAGTCTGTGGTCTGTTTGTATTGACTGATGATCCACACCTTGGTGTTTTCTGGAGGAAGGATGGATTTCTTCCTGCACGACCCCCCGAGACAGCGGCTCGGAAGCCTCCCAAGCGCCCCTGGGCCTCCGTAGCCCTTCTTAGAGTTCATCTTGCTGCAGAACTCACTTCAGCCTGCCTTCCTCAAATTTAACGATAGAATTTCTTGTCCTAGGATGTGTGAGTGTACAACAGCCTTTATGACCTTGGAAACTTGTCTGTACCCGTCTGTCTTCTCCTAGTTTGTTCATTCTTTCCTTGTAGGTCATACATACATTTTTAATTAATATTTGTGGCTATTATTGTATTATGCTTGTTGCCTTCCTTTGGCCTCGCTTCCAATAGTCCATGTTGTCATGTGTAGGGATAAATCTTCGCTTAGTTAAATGTTGTTTCCTGGCCTGAGGAAAAGAAAACAAACCAAAATCTATTCTCAGCCTTTTCCAGTGTGCAAGATAGTCCTGTATTCCAAGAGTCTGATCTTGGCAATGACCGTCAAAAAGCAATGCGTGAACATGATATTGAGGTTGTTAATAGAATTAATCCAAGATTGAATGCTAAGCAACTGGGCTTTTTGTTTTCCATGTATGCTCGTTTGAATACTCGCATCTATCCAAGAGCTGTCCGGCAGCACACAGAAATACCAGCCCTTTAAAGATGATGTATTTAAATGTTTTGCTGAGCACCCTGCAACTGTATTTTTATTCTGGACCTTCTGGTGTTCCCTTAGCTTGGTGCTTATTGAGAGGAGACTCATCTTGAGTGAGTATTAATCTGTTTTTAATTGTGGCATCTAAAATAATTTAATGTCTGCCAGCGATTTGTAAGACACAAAATTTAGATGTTAAAAATGTGATTTATGCGAAATGGGCGAGGTTTTAGTGTTTCAAAACATCTCAGTGATTCTGGCATTCTGCCCAGTACTAATGCTATCGACTGAAAACAAACGGTGAGAGAACTTCAATTCTGGTTTTCTTATGAAACGGAGGTCTTTTCACGTCAGGTTTGGTATAATTTTCTCATCTCAGTTAATTTTTCATATTTAGTTTGAAGGTGCTTATGATTCTGAAAGGAGAGAAAACAACCCCCGGAGCAGCCCAGTCCTGGGGAGTTCAAAGGGTGTTGGTGGAGATGCGCCAATCCAGCACACAGCTGGGAAACCGTGAAAGGAATCGGGGAATAGGATCAGAAGCTGACTTGCTGAGTCCCCACGACCAGCCTTGCTGCTGCGGGCAGCCACGGCACAGGTGTCCTCAGTCAAGCTCCAGCCCAACAGAGGTGACCCTCTGATCCCAAGGTACACGTGCTTCCTAAAACCAGAGCGAGGGAGCATGTTTGTAGGATTATTGATGTATTTTGCATTAAGGTGATATCACCAAGTCAACATCATTATTTTCTTCACCCAGAGCCTGTTTCCTTCCCTCTCTCCGTGGCCGTCCTTCCCTCTCTCCGTGGCCGTCCTTCCCTCTCTCCGTGGCCGTCCTTCCCTCTCTCCATGGTCCCCATCAGCTCTACATGTCCATCCTGCCTACTCTAATTTTCCTGTTCTCCACAACCACTGAAAAACCACATTTCACTGCTCACTCACCTTAGTGACCCTCTGTCCATCTACCACACTTGTCCCCACCACCCTGTTCCCCTCTCCCTTTTCTCTCTTCTCCTCACAACATTGCACAATAACACCCAGGTCCAAACTGTCGCACAGACCTTTCATCGGGTGCTGATATTCAGCAACTTTCTATTCCTCCCAGGTTTCACTGCTTCAGATGAGACAACCGTGCTGGTGACCTTGTCTCCTTTATATATTGTTTATCTCCGCTTCCAACTTCTTTGATTTTGATCAGCTCTGCATTTTCTTTTCCATTTTGTGCTCCCCTGTTCCAGTCACTCACTATCTCCTCTTTTCTTTCCCATTTTCTTCCTTGCTGCTTTAATGAAGCTCCTTGACATAGTTTCTGGAGGTAGGTGAAATGCATGAGCATCTCTTTTCTGCTGCTCGTGCATCTGGAGCATCTGGATGCTTAGAGGTGCCTGGAGCAGAAGCCTTGGACGAGAAAACCCCATGGCCGTGGTGCTGCCCGACATCTGCTGGGACTCTGCCACGGACAGGACCGTAAATGGCACTGGGGAGAGAAAACGAGCAGTGGATGAGCCAGAAAGAGAGATATCGGTAAAGGAGACAGACAGTCTGAGAGTTACTCGTACCTTTTTCAATTTACCATCATAAATTTCATACCTGTGGAAATGTAAAAAGGTACCAAGTGCTGTGCTTGGGCTCGTGCTGCAGAGCACTGGGCAAAAGCGATCCCCGGACTTGTTGTTTTTGGTGTAAATCCATATCCCGGGAAGGAGCGGGGCTGGTTACGGGAGGAAAAGCAGGAGCTGACAGGTTTTAGAAACTGGTGGAAACGTGTTGAAGTGATTGAACAAAATCAGGAAACCAAGTTTTTCTCGTTGTCATCTGGATGGAAGAAAAGAATACGCCCGGTCTGAAAAAGAGGGTGACAATTTTCTCAGTAGGTGCACGTACCTTTACTAGCTTACGGATTGTAATTTTCTTACTGAAGCTGTCAGACACTTTGGGTTTCCCTTTAGGCAGGATTAACGGCAGCTGCTTCTGCAGTGACTGTTTTTTCCCTTGTTTTATAAAATATGGACGAATGCTATGCTCGTGCATTATCTGTGTGCTCGGAATAGACATTAACAATAAAACCCTGTAAGACGGCAGGGTTGTTTAGAAGATAAAAAAATCACGCTGTCATTTTTCCTGTGTTTACAATATGTGCCGCATCAAGGCGTTTCAGTTGCAGTGGGAAGCCGTTCCCTTTCTCATGACTTTATGTATGACTGCAGTGCACTCTGGAATTCTCTAGTGCTGAGAAATAAGAGCTGAAACCATTTTTTTCACACAGAAGTTTGAGACGAAAAGTTTAGCTAAGATTCACAAGTATTGTTTTGGCTGTGTAGAAGGAGGTCGGTACAGCCTGGATATGCCACACCAGAGACAGCATGGCCAGCAGCAGCGTCAACTGGGCAGAGTTATGTGATGGACAATGAAGATCTTGAAGATGTTGGGGAGGTGTAAGTGCTCCTGCCCGTGGCTCGGTCGCAGAGGAACAGCTCAAGCACGTGCCTGCCGTGCATCTTTGATGTCATCATGACGTCATGGCAATGCCTATAGATCCGAGAGCAGCTGGGGCCCGTTTGCGAGGTGCTGTGCGGCCAGAGGAGCTGCGAAAGGGTGGAACGTTAACAAGCAGGTACTGGGAGCAACGTAGAGAGAAAATGCGTGTGAGGAGCAGGTGAACTGTTGGGTAGGATTAAACCCTGGGGGTTATTTTGATACTGATTGCTCTACTTACACATGGAATGGCTTTTAGAGTCATGTTTCAGTCAGAAATTGTTGTCTCTGAGGGTGGTGAGAGCCTGGCCCAGGTTCCCAGAGAGGTGGTGGCTGAACCATCCCTGAGACATCCCAGGCCAGGCTGGACGGGGTCTGAGCAACCTGAGCTGGTGACGATGTCCCTGTCATGGCAGGGGAACTGGGGGAGCTGGGAAGGCCCCTGCAACCCAAACCATCTGTGATTCTATCTGTATGCTGACCTGCAGTTGTCAGCCTTGCAGGCAAAGCTGTGCGTCCCACACCATCAATACTTGACCTCGTGTTTGCTTCCATCATGCCTGAAGTAAGGAGACCCCAGCCCGTTCCTTGCATCAGGACCCCTGGGAGATGAGACGGTGTCTCTGGGGGATGTGGAAGGTGCCCAGAGAGCAGCAGGGGAACATCCTCTGTGTTTTGCGGTCCTGTTGTCTTTGTGCCAGGCTCTTTGCAGAGCGTGTTCTCCTCTCGGGCTCAGCGGGGAGCGAGGAGCCGAGCTCACCCCGGCTGGTGGGAGGAGATAAAGGCAGAGCGACGGGGACATGATCTGCTTAGCGATCAAATTAGGGTGGGCAGGGCTTGGCTGGAGGCTTTCTTTAATCTGCAATACGTGCTTCAGGTTCTTAATGACAAAACAGGCAATAAAGGTGAGTTAGCCTTTCCTAAATGAGTCGTTAGGTAAATTACATGGTTTTGCTTATGTCTTACATCTGAAAATCGGAAGGTTTTCAGCTTTTGGCAGAGAAAAATTGTTTTATGCTTTTGAGTGTTTTCATGGCAGCAATATTCCTTTTGTTCTTTTCCTCTTCCGTATATTTTTGTTACCCCCTCTTTGCTCTGGTAAGAATGTCATGGCAATACGTTAACAGGCAGGAGGCGAATCTTTCCTAATAAAACCCAAAGGTTGGGCCTTTAACTACTTGGCATAATCCCAGCACATCAAGACGTGTTATTTCGTGTTGGCAGCGGGTTTGGCTGAATAAGCAGCTGCCGTGGTGTGGGGCGCGTGTGAGTCGCCTCCTGCTAAGCCCGGCTTAACTACTGCAAACTGCCCTGGGGAAGCTCCGTGTTTATGGCCTCAATTTTCTCTTGCTTCACTAGGCTCATTTTTAAGGCGTTTGAAATACGACAACACGGCTACAGAAAATTGCTCTCCGTAGCATACCTCAACATAAACGTTTCACCTACCGCTAATTTTTCCTGCTACTGTCATCTGGCAATAAGTCTTCCCTTTAACTTAAAATATTTTTTTAATAATTTTGCCCTTAAAGTAAAGCCAAATATAGATATATTTAATTAGGAAAAGACATGGATCTATATATTTGGATGGTTAAAACAGCCCTTACCAGTATTACAGGTCCATCTTCTCTGTCCGACCCACACCCTGATGGTCCCCAATCCATCCCCATTCTCTGCTTGGCAGACACGGGAGCGTCTTCACCACTCCTCCTTTACCAGAGCAATCTTTATAACTTCTGATAGTTTCACACATTAAAAGTAACCTTAATTACCTTTCTCTTCACAAGTTTAGGGCTGTGAAGTGAGCACCTTTGATCACATTAATAGGTTTTGGTTTTCACAGATGTGCGTTTTCACCTCACATGACATATTGAGTATTTGGTTTGCTGTACAGACTACGCTAGACATGAATTATGTTCACTTAAATATGTTTTTATCTTTGGAAAACCGTTAAGTAGCGTATCAGGGCTGAGGGAAATACGTTCCCTCTGCAAATGCCGTTTGTGCTGGAATTTCCCTGCCCCGTCCCTCCTGGGAAAGCTCTTTTCCTCCTTGTGGGCTGGTTTCCACCAATCCCCTGTTCTCAGCCCATTTTGCGGGAGCCACAGAGCAGTGGGGTGTTAGATACAGACGTTTTCAGAAGTTGTTTCTCTTTCCTCTCTCCTGTAGACGTTTGAGATGGAAGAGACTTTCACAGAATCACAGAATCCCAGAATGTGAGGGGTTGGGAGGGCCCTGGAAAGCTCATCCAGTGCAATCCCCCCATGGAGCAGGAACACCCAGCTGAGGTTACACAGGAAGGTGTCCAGGCGGGTTGGAATGTCTGCACAGAAGGAGACTCCACAACCCCCCTGGGCAGCCTGGGCCAGGCTCTGCCACCCTCACCCCCAACAAGTTTCTTCTCCTCTTTCAGTGGAACCTCCTGTGTTCCAGTTTGCACCCATTGCCCCTTGTCCTGTCACTGGTTGTCACCCAGAAGAGCCTGGCTCCATCCTCCTGACACTCCCCCTTTCCATATTGATCCCATGAATGAGTCCCCCCTCAGTGTCCTCTTGTCCAGCTCCAGAGCCCCAGCTCCCTCAGCCTTTCCTCACACGGGAGATGCTCCACTCCCTGCAGCATCTTGGTGGCTGCGCTGGACTCTCTCCAGCAGTTCCCTGTCCTGCTGGAACTGAGGGGCCACAGCTGGACACAAGATTCCAGGTGTGGTCTCCCCAGGGCAGAGCAGAGGGGCAGGAGAACCTCTCTGACCTACTGACCACCCCCTTCTAACCCACCCCTGTGCAAGTGCTGCCTCTGCCTTTCATGAGCTGAATTTTGCCCCGGGCAATAGGGAATGATCCAGAGATTCCATGACTCCTCAGGAGCACCATCTCTGTTTCCTGGGACACGTTACATCCGTAGCATGTAATACATGCAGTCACTTCCAAATTCAGGGTGCAGGGGGATTCTCAGCTTTCTCTGCTCCTGGCGTTCCTCCAGCTGAAGATGTGACCCAGGAGAAATTGGGAATGCAGGCTGGGCCAACACAGGGCTGAACGACAAGGACAGAGGGACCTTTGTCCCGGCAGAGCCCGCGGTCACCTTGCCGGGTGAGGATGTCACCGAGGGTGGGGCGGCACCCAGCAAACCCTGAGCAGCATGGCAATAGTGTTATGGCCACTCGTGAGCTCTTCTGCATCCCCCTGAGGTCTAGTGATCCTTCCACATTCATCTCTGTTCTTCTTTGCAGTTTCATTTTTTCTGGCACAGACTGGATATATTTTAGCTGTTTAATACAATCTTTTTTTCATAGTCTTTTTTTCCTGTAGCAGCAGCTGTTTCAGAGCGTTTCACAAGAGATGAACCTCCACAATGAAAGGAGAGTTAAACATTTCTTCCCAGCCGAAAGCTTGGCTTGAAATGCTGCAGCAATTAACTAAAATTTGTTAGAACACGGGGATCCTTTACTCCCAATTTCTGGTTAATGCCTCTGCTTCAAGCTCTCACCATTTATCCCTCCACGTATCCCATTGTTCTCTCCTGCAGACAGGGGCTTCATACAAACACCATTTTAATTACTTTTATAAGTCATCAGCATAATCTGTGATGAAACGCCTCATACTTACTGAAGTCTTTGCTGCTTTTTTCCGTGTATTATATACAGCTTCTCATTAACTTTTTCAAGTCTAATTAAATTTCAGTCATCATTCTTACTTTTGCCCCTCCAGTATCGCTCTTTGGTGATTCTTCTTGTGATATTACAGTCTAGATGACATCACAAAATCTCATTTGCTTGGGTGGAGAATACATTTTAGCAAAGGAAGACTTGCAGCAAGTTCTTTATTTCTAAAGGAGACTTCTTTCTGGTTTGCTGAAAATGAAATAAACAGCAATTGGTGGTTACTTCTTAGAAATGCTGCTGTCAGATGACTGAAATACTTTGAACAAAGTTGGAATATTATTATGGTGAATTCTGGGTTTTTTGGATATTTTAGAAACAATAATATTTCTAATAACAGTTTAAATTGAAAAAAATGAGCTGACATTGACTCTTCAACCTCTGTGGTAAGGACATGGTACATGCCAAGAGAACATCGCTCCAGCTGTGATTATTTTAGAAAGAAGAGAAAGTGTAAGAACAATTTCAAGTCTCCTCTGCCTTATTTTAAGGAGTGTTGGTGTGATCTGAGAGGAGCAGAAGAGTTGCTGGTCGATGCCTTTGGCGTCATGCAGGCTACGAGTGATGGTTTCAGTGTCACTGAAGGCTGTTCAATCACTTTAACGGTGGCACACGAGCAGCGCACTATTGCGTAAAGATGCACGCTTTGTAAATCCAGAATAAACAATTAATTCCCTATCCTAAATTATCTTCCCCTAATGTTCCTAGTGGCCTCTCACCTTAATGTACAATTTTCAAAGTCTGTTATTAATGAGACATCTTGAACAATCCTTTCCTGTTTGCTCCTTATGTTTTTGCAATTCACTTCCATGAAAAGGTGTTTTTGGTCCTTATTCATAGACAGCACATGGTAACTCATGTCCTGTGCTGCTCCTTGGCTGTATCTTGCCACTGGGTCGTCCTTCCTTGCTTACTTCTGGCACAAGGTGCTTGGAATGGTGAGTAGGGATTGAGCTGTGAGGTCAATGGGAACCACATCACTAAATCATCATCAGGGCTCTGAAAATTAATCCCTATCCCTGCTGGATTTATCATGGATAGAGAACTATATGAAATACCGTGGATAAATCTCAGTTTATCTTTGAAAACTTGCTGCTCTTCTTTTTGTCCCTTATCTGCATCTGTTTGCTTATCTGCAGCATTTATTGCTAATGCTTCCTTGTGCCTGTGCTTCCACATCTTTGTAGTGACTGTTCTTTAACCTTTGAGCACTTGATTTCAATCTAAAAGCCCTAAACCAGGGCTCAGATTAGAAATGGAAATGAATATCCCAGCCAGGGGCCAAACCAAAGCCATTTTCCCCTTGATTCTCTTAACTTGGCGTGAAGTCCTTCTGCACATTTGTGTGAAGTTTCAAAGACTGTGCAGAATTTGGATCATGAGGCGTGAGGGTTCACGTTCACCTTCAGGAAGATCTGCCGCAGCTTATTGAGGGCTGGAGAGCCCCAAGATCTGCTGAGGAGCCCCCACCGCAGGTGAGATCCCATGGGACAGCAGCCTTGGGGCAGAGGTGCCACCTTCCCGTCCCACGTCCCCATCAGAGCCACCACCAGGTTGTAGCGCTCCCTTGGTGCCAGTGAAGAGCTGCTCACAACCTGCTCCTCACTTCCCCATATAAACCATCCCATCCTGCTCATGGTGAGACTTGCCCGGCCCAGCAAGTTGTGGTGGCATCTTGACAAAATGAGACCTGAACTTGGAAAAGCCCTTCTGCGCATTTCACTTACGCTCTTGTTTTTTCTCTAAGTATATCCAATTCTGTGCATCCTTTGACAATTCCCACGTCCTTCCAACTTGGACCATACTACAAATATTTAGAGGAATACTCTCAAATGACCATGTTAGCAAATCTGCCTCTTGGCCTGTTTCCCTAAAGGATGTATTTGGTATCTAAAGTGATTTTTGGCATTTTCCCTGTGAAGAGCATCCCTTCCTTCCTGCTCTCGCGCACCTCTCGAGTGCTCCTCAACCTGTCAGCCCTCCAGCTCTGTCTGACTGAGCCCTGGCCTGGGCTGAGCTATGTGACATGACACTTGATTGCTTTGTGTGTAGAAGAAATATTCCAGTGATCCATAGTCTGGTCCAGTGATTATCATTCTTCATTTAAAAATCATTTTTTCCAGTTTGAATTTTGCTGTTTTTACCTTCCAGCCATTCCTTCTTACCATTCCTCTTCTTCAGGAAACTAAAGCGGTTTTCGCTTCTCCATGTTTGTAACATTCCCTCTCACTTTTTCCTTTTTGATGAACAAAAACAGTGAATTCTTTGAATATCTTCAAAGAAGATATTTTCTCCCATTAAGATAAAGCTCCCTACACATCTTTCAGCATTAGTTTCTCCAACAAAGTATTTTCCATTTAATCCTACTCTATCCTTTTCTATTGGTACGTCCACACATTTTTTTGACATATTATTATTGTGGAAGCTGATGTTACCTGCTCACCATGACATGTAAGGTCATGTAGTACGTCAGCTATAGTGAAATAAGAAAGATTCAGCAGAGAATTCACTTGTTTAGTATCCTATAGTTGAGGAGGGATGAGCCAGGACCTTCTGTGCGCGAGATGATGCTAATTCTGCATCCATCATGGGTGTTTGGGTCTGGAGCTCATCTCAAGGGATGTCATTCCACCACCACCAGTTAATGTTCATTTAGGTGAGATGTGGATGCGGTCGCAGGGTTCTGTTGTATGTAAATACCGATTTGTTACAGAAAGACTTCTAAATTGTTCTCTCTGATTTGCTCATTTGACGGTGGAAGTTACCTGCAAAGCGTTCTGCAAGCATGAAATTCTGATTTATGGCTGAAGTGCAGCTTCTCTAGTATTTTCCTCTGGTTTACATGGTCAACCCGACGGGTATTTGTCGGAGGAGGTTTAACACCTGGCTCACAGCCCCTGGGGAGGTTTCTGGCTGTAGCTACAGCCCATCCCAGTTCAACCTATATGGGGTCTTCCTGGCCCTTGTTCCCTTCTGATACTGGCCCAAGAGGTGAAGCTGTGGCACAGACAGGCTTGTAGCCTCCACTTCACCCTGTTCCCCGGGAGTCTTTGTGCTGTCTGAACTAATTCCAAATGAAATCCCTTTTGAGTGGTTGGTGTCACACTAAGTTGCGTTCAGGTCAGGATGAGTCTCTTCGTGTGGTCCTCAGTGTCCGGTTATCCTTGCAGTAGGATATCTAGCATTTTTGCTTTATTTTCAGTTGTACGTGACCCTCCTGCTCCTGCCCAGAAGCCCAGGGCAGTCTGTGCTGTGGTCTCTGCACCGTGCACTTTGAAGTCTGTAATTACAGTGTGAAGAGCTACAAGACTTGGACCTCAGCAGCTTTTCAAGCTTCCTCTGTGTTGGTGTGACCTGTGGTGTAAAGCGCAGAGCAGCGGAGAACCAGGCCTGTGCTCACCACATTGATGTGAACATTAAGGTTTCGTAGTAATAACGGGAAACAATACGTGTTCAGTGAGTATTTTATAGTGATGTGGCCGATGGCGTTCTGGAAAGACAGGTTTAGAGCTTTACTGACATTGAGTTTAATAGAGCACATTGTCTGAACTTGTTTGCATCGATAAGAGAGGTGTTGGGGAGATCTTGCTTTCCTGCATTGGACCTTCCTGCTCTAGGCATTGGCTATTTAATGTTTTTCCTCCCATGTAGTGTACGTGGTTTCTACACCACCTCCTATAATTCCAGCAAAACCCTGAGCTTGTGCTGGGAGGTACTTAAAGCCAACGAACAGCTAAACAAGCACAAATCCTGTCTCCTGCTACTTTCCTTATATTCTGTTGGCGTTCTGTATGGACACTTTCCACCCGGTGCAGAAGACATTAAGGATTTTATGACGTTAGTATGCAGGTTTATTTTTTCTTCTTGCCTGCTCTAGGAGTCTTGACCCTGAGAAGATTTTTTGAGGGAAGGAAGGGGATGTGCTGGGTGATGCTGAGACTGATAAGCAGAGACGGCCCGTGAATTATGCATGTTGTTGAGCGCTCACCTTCAGGAAGCAGCAGGACTGGGATAGTGGATGACCAGCAGAGAGGACCTTGAACAGTAGCTTTGTGAGGCTTATTTATTTATCTATCAGTGCAGTCTTCTAGAAAGATTAATTATCTGAAGGAAAAACCTTGAGGGATCGCTTTTTGTTCTCATTGTATACATTTTGGACCAATAAAATAATGCTTTTCTGGTAGTCCTGATGAGCTGTACAACAAGCTAATACAGCACACAAGCGAAGAGGATTATTTGACCTGGCTATGCAAATACGAACATGTTTCAGCTCTCCCTGGCTTTTACGACCTTCATTAAGCACGGGGGAGCAGTTGAGCGCGCATACATTGACTCACACCCAGCCAAGACCATAAAGAGCAGCGCGGCGCAGCTCCCTCCCCAGGGCACGCAGAGTGTGCAGAGCTCGCTCAGCCCCATGCAGAACTGATTGTACCGCTCCTGCAGCTCAGATATCGAGACCTCCTCAGAAATTAGCACGCCAGGAAGGGACAGATTGCGACAGGAAGAGTTTGTGAGCTGTATGTGTGCGGGAATTACGGACCATGACTGCCGGTAATTGCGCACCTGGCTTTGAGTCACGTAGCACATGCAATTGCTGCACAGGACTTGTAAACTACGTCAGCTCCATTTTCTGAACAAAGTATCTAGACCTGTTTAATGTGCCGCCTGTACACATGACTAGGAATTCCCTTCAGTGCATTTGGTATTCTGAATAAATGGGGGATTAAAAGTGCCCGTGGCTTATCCTTTTTAGGACTTCTCCATGTGTAACCTGGGATGCACTCAAAGGATGCCCAGAGTCTCCCGCGATGGTCAATACCTTTCCACATCTAGAATTGGCTGGCTCATTAGCCATTGGTGGAGGGAGAGAATAAAAGGGATTTCAGTGGATTTATTGAGAGAGTTTCGAGGTTTGAAAGTACTGTCTACATTGTGGGGATTGTGAGGTCTCAAACATCTGCTGCTGTTCCTGGAGCCGCGTCTATGGGAGGGAGAAGCAATTCTCACCTGCTGCAGCTGGCTGGCCCCAATTTCATCCACTTTGAGAGGATTAGCAATGCCAGAGCACGGATTCAGTTTTGAGTTTGAAGTTTTTCCCTCTTTCCCAGCTTGCATGTAGGTTTTGCAAACTGGTGATGTGTCAGATTCAGAAACTCCTGGAGTCGTCTGTTTTACTGATGCACGTACAGCAGAGGCAGCTGTACTCAGCCCCCTCCTCCAGAACTCCATCTCTAGTGCCCGCCAGGCTTGTGGAATTGCCTCTGGTCACAGAAATGTGGTGGGAGTTGTCCTGCCCCGGCGCCCACCGTGACTGCCACAACCAGGGGAGCCGCAGGAGGAAGCCAACAAACCAGAAGGTCTCTCAAAGTTGGAAGTTTGCCTCTTGTTTGAAAAAAAATATTGCAAGGCTATGTCTTTTTTTCTGCCATAACCACGGTATTCACTAATGGTAACATTCAGGCTGAAACCTGCAGATCTCCTTTGGGATCTGATGCCACAATAGCAGACACACTATGACTCTTAAGAAAGTTGTTGTCTTTTCCCTGAAGTACTTCAGTCTTATCAATATAAGTATCCAAAGAATGATGTTCCTGGAAAGCAGCTGGTCCACAGCTGGGCTCCGGGGCTGCCGCACTGCTGGACACAGCCTGGCTCGGGTGGAGTGGGTTTTCTGCGTGACCTGAGGCTGCGGTTCTTTGGGAGAACAGGTGGTGACAAGACGTGCCTTCCAGCTCTGCTCTCTGGGGGAGCGGGTGGGAGTCAGGGACGAGGAGATACCACGGGCTGCTTCAGGTCACTGGAGGTTAAATTGCAAAGCTGCAGTTTAACTCACCCAAAGCACGACCGTTGCACCAGTTTTCTTTCAACACTTATAATTTTTCTCATTGTTACATTAGAGACCCATAATTACAAATTCCAACTCGGGCCTCTTATTAATCATCAGCCCTCCACGCTTGGGAGCCTCAGTGTTTCGTGTTTCAAGGCACCGATGGCCTTTGTTTGATCTTCCATCGCTGCAGATAAAGTGCCGTTGCCCTGACGCTGTGGGTATCATCTGGTAATTGGAAGAGCTCCTTCAGGCGTCTTATCTGAGCTGCGAGCGCAATACTTCATCATTACAATGAGTTAAAAGAACGCTGCCTTCATAAATTGTAATTCTGTGACTCCTTTGAAAAGGAATTAGTATTTTCTAATATCTTTCCCCTAACAAGCACCCGCGGGTAGTTATTCCAACAGGATTATTTCTTCACAATTAATGACGCAGCTTTCCCCTCTATGAAAGAAGAGGTTTGTGTTAATATTGTTTTTTCGTCGATAATGGGTAGTTGTAAAGGTCAGGCTGTCTAATACCTGCAATGCCACAACATTTGAGTGGGGGTTATGAAGATTAATAGGAAAATGATTAAAAGAAGCATTAGAAGAACCTTTGTAATTTAAATAGCTTGTCGCACTCTGCTTCGAAGCCTTTGTGAGTGCTGGCAACCAAAGTTCGGGAAGGAAGGGCAATTAAGAACAAGGGATCAGCTTATCAATGGCAAGGAGGAATGTGACCCGCCGAGCATCGCGCTCAGAGCCCGGCGGAGGGATCGGTGCTTTGGGCTCAGGGGTAACGATAAAGGGCTTCTCCAAATTAGCGCTTTGGAAACCTTGCAGATGTTCAGTGGAGACGAGATCAATTGAGCATCGTAGAGAAAGAGAAAAGAAATAAAATAATGAGATGAAGATACCGGGTCTGTCTCTCTGAGCAGGTGGATTAGAGACCCCAGAGATCCTTCCAGCTGAAATGATTCCAGGGTTTTGTGATATCTACTTTGCAAAAAGAGAGTTCCAAACACAGCGGGTTGAATGTAGTACCCAAATCCTCTTGGAAGGAATAACCTATTTCCTTTCAAAAAAAATGAATTCATGTCCATGTCAGAGCTTGCATCAATATCCTTGTTATTATTTTTATATGTTGAGTTTAATTCATATATTTTTATTAAAAATGTTGCCTTTAATATTAGTGCTGATGAATGGCAGGCTGTAGAAACATCGCATAAGTAGGTTTAACTACAGCTGTGTTCATTCTGATTAAATGGCATTGCAGCGATGTTTTATGAGCCCAGTGAGCAGGCTGGCGGGGATCTTCAGAGCTCAAAATATGCTGAATCTCATACCTGCCATCTCAGAGGAGCAGCGGGGCATCTTTCTTCTGTACCATCGCACGGGGAGTTAATGCTAATGTTGTACATCCCCCCGTTGCTCCCGGATCATTCTCTGTGCTATTGCTCTCAGGGGCAACATCCTCCTGGTCTGTTCACCTGCTCTAACGCTCTTCGTGCCCACCCCTGTTCCCGTGTTTGATGGTGCAGTTTCACTTGGCGCTTCCCTCGTGGCGATGCTGGCGGTTATTAAACTTGCTTACGCCCTCCTCTTCCTTCCTCGCTTCTCTTTCCACACGCGTTGTGTTGTATCCACCGCAACACTTTTGATCTTGCAAATAGCGCATGACTATTTTTGACAGCTCAGCAAATTAATGGTTTTGAAGCACCTTTCGTTTTCACTATGAAGATGGAAAAAAGAGTATTGTAGCAGTTTTGTGCAGAAGCTGTTCAGAGGAAAGCTTGCAGCGCTGAAATCACTGCCTGAGGAACAGCTTCAAGGATGAGGCAGAGGGCTGACCGAGCAGCGCTTAAAGAAAATAGCGTACATTTTCCATTGCTACCCTGCAATGACTTTGTTACTTAACAGATTCAATAATACAGAGCCTCTGCTATAGGGCACTGAGCCACGGGAGATATTTCACAGTAAATCAACATTTACTTCCTTGAGTTACGGAGAGAATTTCGTGGCCCCGAGGCCATTTGAACAAATGGATGGGAATAGATGGGAAAGCATGGTGGGGCTGGAAGGGGTTTTTTCGGCAACCTTCTCGCTGTGTCTAATGTCTCCGCACAGAGGAATGAGGAGGGTGTTATACAAAGGGATGTGTGTGTTTGCTGCTGATTTTCATGTTAAATAGCTTAGTGTAATATATAATATCATGTGTAGTTATGGCTTTCGACAACCAGAACCTTCACTCTTAAATCCTTTTAACTTTTTATTTCATGAAGAGAGCAGAATAAGAAATACTTAATGAAACTGGAATTTCGAGAAATTGTTTATTGAAAAAAAATTAGCAAAATGTGCCACATAAAACCTGCATCTAAATTTTGAAAATGTGTGAAGTCCCTTTAAGAGAGATATTGGTTTTGATAGCAGATGGAAATGGAAAGGTTGTTAATAGTGATATTTATGAACCACTTCTGAGTGTTGCTTGGAGAGGAGCAGATGCACTCATTTAGTGTGAAGTTATTGTCCTTTGGTTCAATGAATGCTACACGATCCCCACAAATCAAGAATAGTTATAAATCAGCAGGACTCCCAAGTGTCCTAAAACAATTGAGTTAGGGGATTTTTGGTGCAACAATTTCTTAACTAGTAAAGCAAATATGTAAAATAGAGCTCACAATACTGAAGGGATTTTAAAAGAGTGAGGAAGGTCTAAAGTGCTGATGAACAAAAGGGACAAGTGCAGGTCCCTGCAAAAGTAATTATAAAGTACAGTAGAAGGAATCAAGTTCTTGTTGAAGATATTGTGAATGTAAGTTGTGGTCAGACACACAGTTCGGCTCTGTAGCAGGATAAAATGTAATGTGTTGTGCTACAGAACAGATCAGACCGAATGATCTAATGGTCTTCTCGAGGCTTAAAATTGGTCAGTAACTCTTCTGCCAGTCCCTGTGGCAAAGTGACGCGACAACCCGCAGGACCCACTATGAATCTCACTTGGAAAGAAGAGTTATCAGGCCGTTTATCTTCGACCTGCCGCTGTGTGACGGAGCCGTGGTGGGTCCCGGCTGCCCTGTGAATGGTGACGTGTCTTTAGTTAGAAACGGGTGTAAGATTTAATGGGCGTTCGGCAGCGTTGTCACCCGTGCCCCGCGATGTGCCGCCGCGGCGAGCACTCTGCACGCTTAGCGGTGGGAGAACGGATATTTTCCGAAGAATCAGTCGTTTTTGGGAGCGTGTGAAGGACAAGGGTCGTGTGGCGAGTCCGGCCAAGGGGAGCTGGGTGGGAAGTGCCCCAGCACCGGGCGATGCTCGAACTGTGGCCCCACCAACACTCACATTCACCCTTAAAAAGATTTTTGAAGATGGCATTTCCTGGAAGAGTAGCAATATTTTTAATTTTTGAGAGAAGCAGCATCTGGGCATCAGAAATCCTTTAGTGAATATGTAGCATTAAACCAATGCATGTTAAAGCTATGGAATTACAGAATCCCAGAAGAGCCCGTCCGTACCAAGAGCCCAGCTCAGGTCTCCTCTCCTTGCCCGTGCAGCCTTAGGACTGACTTCTGGCTCCCGTCCTGCTAAACGGCCCTGCAAAAATTCCCAAATTTGTAACATTTATAATATGCCGTTTATTTTATAGCCCTAATAAAATCCTTCAGTGATAAATTATTTACATTAGCATTGTTACTCCCTGGTATGACTGTACCATTCAAAGCGATTTTCTTATCCCAGCAGCCAGTGACGTACTTCAAGGAGCCCAACCAAACGGCAAGAACAGGTTGAATTTGTGCTGTATAAAGCACTTTTAGTATCAGTAATACCATTATTTTTATTTTCTTGTAAACGCCAGCGTCTTATGCTGCTGCAGAAATAAGTTTGCACGTTGACATGTTCCACCACAAGAGCCTCGGGAGTGTGCAAGCGCCAGATTCCAACCGCTGTGCTGGAAGTTGCAGCTCTGCTGGCGCTTCGACTCTTGGAAACCAAAGGAAAAGTCCAGGATAAGTGCTATAAATAACCTCGCCTTCTTTTTCTACGTCGTGTGCTGGTAGCTGCATTTTCATATATCATAGTCTTTTTTTCAGCAATGAATAATTTAGCATGTTTTGAGGGTATTGCTAAATAAATCCTAAAGAAAATAGAATATGAGGAGGGAGAAGCCTACCAAGGTTAGTCACCCATCGCAAATTGTGCGTGTGTGAACGTGTAGAGGTACGTGCGTGTTGAATTATAGTCAGCTCACGTTTGTCAAAGGCCTTTGCCCACCAAAAATCCAGTGTAACAGCCACCTTGGGCGCACTGGTTTCTCTCTCTGAGCTGGAAAAGCCGTTCTGGGGGTGACGGTCCAGGAGATCCACTGAGGTTCAGTGAAGCATTTTGCATGCTTGTGCCTTAAGGGTTTTAGGGGCAGAAATGCAGGAGAGCGAGGAGAAAATGCAGGTAGAAATGCTGCTGAAAACCACCAGTCAACACAGAAGAATTTGCCGCTGCAGTTTGCGGTGGTTTTGGCACTAATGGCAGGAGCACAGGCGGCAGCAGAGCCCTGAGGTTTCCACACAAGGAGGAGCCGGAGACAGAAAACCAGGTTGTTCTATTCTAACGTATGGGGTTTGTTCACCAATGAGTGTTTTACCAACTCCGGGCGCCTCTGAAACACGAGGAGCTGCTGTTGGGGTTGTGTTCTCAGCTTGGTGCTTGGGCTGTTAGGTTAATTATTGATCTTTTTTCTTCCTCGCTGGTGGGCTGGATGGGTCAGTGTTGCGACCTGAGGGGATTTATTTGCAATGAATCTAAGAAACTGCAGAACCTTCATTGTGTATCCAACTCTCCACCCTCCTACTCCGCTTGTTGTGGCTCTGAATTTATTGGGCATGTGGGTTTAGAAGATGAAGATCATAATATAATTCCCCACATGCGTAAGTGAGCTCAGCTACAGCAGCCAAACAGGATAAATCAGGCGGATAAATCCCCCCAGGTGAATCCCAGCTCTTCGCAGTGGTTTTTTGGCTGTAGTTTCTTTGCTGGTGGTTTTTGGTGGTTGGGGATTTTCGGCAGCCGGCCGTACCTGGTTTTACACCCGCTTTAGCGCATCGTTTCCCCTGTGTAAATAAGCATCTCAGGTACCGAGGGCTCGGGAAGGAGACGGAATGTGCCCTGGAGGTCAGAGACCCCGTCCTGATGGACGAGGTGGAGGCTCCATCCGTCCTGGTAAAACTCGCGCTCAGCTCTGACTCTTCTAAGACGTTGCGGCTGGTTTCTCATGTTAACCTGCCCATTCTGCCTTCCCCAGGCTGGCACGAGTCCTGTACCCGGCATTTTCCTCCCTGTAGAGGTGCTTATCCCCTGTAATCACATTTCTTCTCCAATCGAGCTCTCAGGCTGTGGCACGTTCACTAAAAGAGAAACTTGTTTTAAACAAACCCAGGACAAATGGCATTTTTCTTAGAGACTCTTTGTGCGGTTTTTGGCCACGCTGGAGAACTTTGCAGCTGTCTCAATGTTTAGCAAGAGCTTCCTTATTTATTTTTTTTTTTTCCCTGAAGCTGTACAAGCCTAAAGGAATTCTCTCTGCTGTCCTGTGTCCATACTCTCTGTCCCTTTTGCTTTGTGTCCACCTCCTGTCTCTGGACATCGCTCTCTCACAGGCACCAGCGGGTTGGATAAGAACCACCAGCAGTTGGCTTTGTTACCCAGAAACGCGGGAAGCTGCTCTTACGTTCTTTCTGATGTGCTCCAGCTCACCTGCTCAGCAGAGATGAGTCAAGCTTAACAGCCCTTCAAGCACTGATCCTGGCTTACGGGAGCTCTCCTGCCCGCTTGGCAGTCGCAGGCGCTTGGGACCGGAGAGGTCGTTGCCGTCGGGCAGCCCTTGGGCGTCTGGAGCTCTGTCCTTGCTCTTCAGTTCATAGGATTGACATGGAAAGTTTGCTCTTGCTGTGCAGTGAAGAAGCTGGGGCTGTGCTGCAGGGTTTTGGCCAGGCAGGGCTTGCAGGAGAAGGTGGTGGGACACATGTTCTGCTTCAGGTCCCTCTTGCTCAAACCTCTGGTAGATCAAAAGCTGCCTTTGTTTCTGAAACTGTTTTCATGCCCTGATTTCAGGGATCTGCTGAACAAGTACAGGTGAAAATAGCGTGACATGTTATGGTCAGCTGCCTACAGAGCAATGTGAAAAGGCAGCGCCTTTGATCTGCTTCAAATAATGGTGTTTCTCGTACAGATAACAGCGCAGCCAGGGGAGAATTTCACGTGTGACGAGTGTGAATGGAGAGCTTTGCACTCAGTGGAAGAAACACCTCACCGTGGTGACTGCCACAGCAAGGGTGGCACAATGATGGGTTTGGAGATCCCCAGAGCGTTGGTGGCAAATCAAAGAAGGGACTTTGTGCATAATACAGACTGCTGTCAACAGAGAGCAGCTGGCTTGTTTCGGGGGCGATTTGGGTCCGTTTTAAACTGGACTCGGCACCAGGGCAGGTTTGAGGAGAGCTGGGCATCCTTCCTTGGGCGCCCACCTCCCTTTTATTGGACATCTTAAAAACAGTTACAGCATCAGAGGATGGGGAAATCTGGGCGGGTTTGTAAATGACTTGGAGAACAAGGTGCAGAAAGCAGGACAGGCCTGGTCTGGGGATGCCGAAGCGTTGCTGAAGCTGCTTTTGTTCTCTAATGCCAGACAAGTCTGCCAGCCTTGGCTCTGCTGCGAGCTTCCCTCTCCGTAATTAAAAATCAATTAGTATGTTTAGCAATTATCTAATTAACTCACTAAAGCTATCATGTTAGATTCATATCCAAACATGCCTCTAAATTGTATGTGTTGGTAATAATGCAAATGATGCCTTTATTGCTCATGTAAGTTTGAATTAATTGGGGCGCGTGACATTTCTGTTAGTTTTGCACACACCTAATACGCTGTACTTGGGGGTCTTTGGGTAAGCAATTAGCATCACGAAAACTTCCCTGGGAACGCAGTTTTGCGAGTCAGGACTTGCTCCCTGAAGCTCGGGCATGAGAAACAGGGCAAAATTAATCCCGCCACATCAGCACCAGCTTGCGGGAGCGTTTAAGTCAGCGCGAATGGGCTGTACCTGGGCTTATTCTCAGATAACTGGTGGCCCAAAGGACTAAGCACCCTGAGCAATGTGTCCCACGCTTGGCAAGTGGCCTTTCACTTGCTCTTTGTGTTTCGTTTAGGCTGGGATGTCGGTGCGGTGAGGACCGTCCCTGCCCAGCTGTGTTCACACTGTGTGTCTGCGCCCAGCCCCATCCTCTCAACAGTAATGGGAAAAGTGCCAGGGACCCCGTCATGTCCTGCATTCAGAGGTAAGGTCAAATTCATTATTGAGTTAGCACTTAGAAAGCCATCTATTAAGCCAGCTTAGGTAATTTTCTCTGCTGCAGCTAACAGAGAAAAGAAAGAAGAAAGGAAAACATCCATCATTTTGCAGCTGGCTCTAGAATGGGAAGTGGGAGCAGTTTTGCAGTCTCTGTTGTTTTCTGAAGCTACCTGGATGCCAGCGCTTTCCTGGGAACCTTGTTGTTCAACATATTAATGAGCGGGGTGTACAGAAAGGTAGAATAGCTCTGTAATGTGCGCCAGCTTTGCAGAGCCAAACGTTTATTTAGTCAAGCAAACTTAATGGCTTGAGTGCTTGCTAATGGGAATTGGAGAAAATCCATGGGCAAATAATAAAGACCCTATTGCAAAAGGTGGTTTGGGACTATCAGTCTGGATGGCAGGGAAGGCTCCCTGTGTGTTCAGGAATGGTGACTAAGAGGTGACAGATACTGCTGGTGACTTTGGAGCTCGTCCGCTCTGCAGCCTTGGCATAGCTGCAATTGCAGGTGTTGCCAAACAGTAATAAAGGCAGAAACCAATGCTTCTGTAAAACCCCAAGAGTCTGAAAAACAATGGGTGAAGCTCTAGAGGTTTTGCAGACCTTAAACCAGCAATATTCTCTCCCTTTGGGAACAACAGCAGTTTCCAAATCAGAAATCTGTATATTCGGCAGTTTTGGCGCCGCTGAGCAGGACTGATGGATGGATCAGTGGGCGCTTCAGAGATGGTCACTTCTGCCTTATTAATAGCCAGGAACGTGGCCAGAGAGAGAGCACGTGGTCACTGAATGGTGGGCACAAAGCCGTCTAACAGGCTTCTTCAATTCCCTGGGAGACGTTGGTCCTGAGTAGACTTGGGTTGTTTGGTGACGTGGAAGCCAAAGCTGAGATGTAATGGTGTGCGTCGGGGGCCTGGGTGAGTTATTCCGGTCTGGAAGCTGGATATCTTGGATCCTTCCATCGGTTGGAAACCTCTGCAGTGAAAAAATACAATAGAAAGGGGTCTGTCTGGGAAGTATAAGCAAAACGTGACTGTGGGCCAGATTTGTGGAGGTCGTTAGGTGCCGAAAGGTGCAGATAGTTCTGAAAAACCTGCATCCCGCAGCAGGTGGAAAGGAGACTAGAGAAGAGATGAGTGAATTCACAGCACCAATAAGGAGCTGTGAGGGAGCAGGGTCAGAGCGGGGTGGGCAGGTGAAGAGGGGAACATCCAGATTTACCGGAGCAGAGCGGGCGTTTAAGCGTGTGCTGAGACCCAGTGTCTTCAACAGGGACGTGAGCCCAGGTCCTGCAAGCAAAACACTGGTCTGTTTCCACTTTATGCGAGGTGCATCATCTTTGCAAATAAATATTCCTTTCTGTACTCAGATCCTGACATCTTAAAGGGCATTTAATATTATAATTGTTATTGAGAAGGAAATGAAACGTTTCTTTAGTACAGCTGCCCTCTCACAGCACTCAAAGCTTTTGGAGTTAACAGCGGGCACTGAAACAGGTGACTGATTTCATCGTGCTTAACATCTTGCTGACACTCCCAGGCTTCTGCCAAATGCACTTTCTGTGTTTGGTGTCTCATAGCTACATGAGATGCTCTTAAAAATTTATAAGTGCATGTTACAAAAGACAGTCTTTCAAGCGCAGAAGCCCACTAACTTGTATTCCTGCTCTGCCACCGAGAATAGAAAACGCATTAAGGTCTGTTTAAAGTTTTTATTGCTTTACAACCTACTGGAGCTGCTGAACCGTGTTGTAAGTTTGGAATAATTTAAAGGTTGTCTCCTAGAAGTAAGCAATTATCCTATTTACAGCTGCGTATTTGCAGTGTGATCTCTGCTACAGCAGTTGGAGGAAATGCAGCTTTGTTTGTGGAAACACTGCAGAGGAGGATTAGAAACAATAAATTAGACCTTGAATCGTTTCTCAATTTTTAAAAAGTGGCCATGATGGAATAATCTCCTTTTCCTCTTCCTCCAGACCGCTGCATGGTCTCTTCTATTTGGAAAAATTTCTGTTGTGGGATCTTTTCCTGTAAGTTGTGGAGGCCGATGTCTGCAGCGATGTGTGGACAGTCTCTGAGCACCTTTGCAGCACTGGCTGCTCGGGCCCCAGGCAGCGCATGCTCCGCGTGCCCGGCAGCCAGCGGGCGTTCGCTGCACGGCAGGGGCGCGGTAGAGAGACACAGTGACTGGACTGAGGCCGGATCTCAGGTCGCCAGCACAGCTCAACCTCCTCCGCTCTTACTCTCCTGTGTTTGTTCCTCACCAAATGCTTCATTTTTTTTAGTGTAGCAGAAAAAGGATTAAAGAATCACAGAATGTGAGGGGTTGAAGGGCCCTGGAAAGCTCATCCAGTGCAATCCCCCCATGGAGCAGGAACACCCAGCTGAGGTTACACAGGAAGGTGTCCAGGCGGGTTGGAATGTCTGCACAGAAGGAGACTCCACAACCCCCTGGGCAGCCTGGGCCAGGCTCTGCCACCCTCACCCCCAACAAGTTTCTTCTCCTCTTTCAGTGGAACCTCCTGTGTTCCAGTTTGCACCCATTGCCCCTTGTCCTGTCACTGGTTGTCACCAGCAGAGCCTGGCTCCATCCTCCTGACACTCCCCCTTTCCATATTGATCCCCATGAAAGAGGTCAAAGGTGTAGGTGCTTGAGGGGGGGAACTGAGATTTTCTCTTTCCCATTTCCCCTGTCCATTAAGCCTTTGGCACACAACTGCTGCTTATTTTAAAAGTCCCACACAGAGGGTAATGTAAGGGTGAAGGGGAAATAGGAGGTGACTCCAAGAGGAATTAATTTCCTGTTTATATACCCAAGAAAGTATATAATTATAAAGAAGGTATATACCTAAGCAGGTATGTAAGAAAGCATATATCAGTACTTAAGAGGCCTACAAGAAAGATGGGGACGGACTTTTGAGCAGGGCCTGTTGTGAAAGGACAAGGGGTGATGGTTTTAAACTAAAGGAGGGAGATTCAGGCTGGACATGAGGAAGGAATTGTTGCCCTGAGGGTGGTGAGAGCCTGGCCCAGGTTGGCCAGAGAGGTGGTGGCTGAACCATCCCTGGAGACATCCCAGGCCAGGCTGGACGGGGTCTGAGCACCCTGAGCTGGTGAAGATGTCCCTGCTCATGGCAGGGGGGAAATGGGCAGCTGGGAAGGTCCTTCAGCCCAAACCATCTGTGATTCTGTGAAGGAACTGAGCGATTCTGCAGCAGACTGGTCCAGGGGCAGATGCTGAGATGCTGTCAGCTTGTCCCTGGGCTGTTGGTGACAAGTGACTAAGGGCTCGCTGTGATAACGTTTGTGGTGGCTTGGTACTTAACCACACTTCTGGCACCAGGCAGCCCTCCTCCTGCAAACCCCACAAAAATCCCTTCTCAGTTCTGCAACGCACCGAAAAATCAATGTGTTGGTTTCTCAGGCTTGCAAGTATCTGCACAATTATTATCCATAGGAAGGACAGCAAAACTGTGGGATTTTTTCTTTCTCCCTTCCCTGAAGCTCTGCTGAGCCATCCAGGAGGAGGTGGTAGAGCTAATATTCAGATATATAACTTGGCTAAGAAAATGGGAGCTTCCAGCTTTGATTCTGAGCAGCAGGATAAATTGACTGAGAACATGAAGGTAGAAGGTATCTTGTGAGCGTGACCATGAAATACAGAGGTCACACGCTGCAGGAAGGCTATGGAAGAGTGAGAAGTGCAGAAAATGGAAAACAAATGAATCCAAACCACAAACAGCAAAAAAGCACCTCCCCAAACCCACGGGAAAACCACCGGGGACCTTCAACGGGGCCAAGTTCAGGAAACTCAGAACTGGGGGGTAAGGTCCTTTGGGAACCAAGCCCGCATGAAACAAGGAGTTCAGGAAAGCTGGCAGTTCTTTGAAAATGCTCTTAAGGGCACACATAAAATCCATCCCGGTGCCGAGGAGCAATAACAAGGGTAGTAAGAGACCACAGTGGCTAAATCATAAGCTCTTTTATTGACTGTGAGCAAAAAGCAATCGTACAGAAAGTAAAAAGTGGACCAGCTGTCCGAAAAATAGAGCGTAGGAGAATACTGGAAGCACAGAGGAAAAAGCAGCAAGACAAAAGCACAAAGCGAGGGTCAGGTAGAAAAGCGCTGAGAGGTGCGGCTGCGTGGGCTGCAAGAGGAGCCCCAGGGACCCCTGGGTCACGATGGGTGGACGCAGGTGGGACGCGCGGGTGCTGCCTTCAGGGTGGCTGGAGCTCCCAGTGCTTCTCCTTCCTCCCGTCCTTGCTGGAACAGCAGCAGACACCACGGTTCGCAAAGGGATGAGCACTCGAGCTAAAAGACTTTTAATAAACAATTTGCATAAGGGAGATTTTGGAGAAGCAGGCTGGTTTGACAGCACCATTTTGTTCTCATTGAGCTCGCCAGGTGATCGTTAGCAGTTACCTGCTAATCCTCCAATTTCCAGTTTAAGATTGGAAAATGACTAGCAAGATCTGGATGAAATGATATATGGGGTCAGCTTAATTCTTGGAGCAGCGGGCTGACCACAAACAGGTCTCAAAAGAGCGGAACCCTGCACCGAAGGTGGTGTCAGGGAAACTGTCCCTGTCTGCAGCAGCTTTTGGGATTTCTATGAGTTTACCAGAAGCTGCAGGTAAATATAAATCAGTCTGTAGCTGTGAGCTTTCCATTCGCCTATCTTAGCTTTGCTAGATAAAAGTTATGTTTTGAAAGATCTATGCTTGTGCTTTACCAGTAAACCAAAAATGCCTTCCTGGACGAATGTTAGAGCTGTAGTTTACCGTTTACATGGAAATCATGTAATTCTTTGGGAGTTTCATATGTTCATGCTCACCAAGAAGGTTTCAGTGAAGCAAACAGCAGCGGTGCAGCGTTAACAACACCACCTCTCCGTTGTCAGGCATTCAATTGCAGCGGCAATTCATGGCTCCTGACCAGGTCATAGCTGGAGATAAAGGTGTTTTTGTGGCACTTTGCAAACTCCAGGCTCTGTTGGCAACTGTCTCCAGCCAGCAGGTCAAACCTCCCTCGCAAATCCTGCAGCTGAATGAGGGTTTGGAAACGCGGCTGCCCAGGGAGCGTGTGTGCAACGGGCTGCACGAGGCTCACACACGAAGCAGATGCTCGTTCTAATTGAGTAACCTGAGCAGAAATGGCCTTTATAATAAAGGCAGATGTATCAGCCGGGGCTGCACCGGGACGCTTTTCTGTGTTGTGGGGAGCACTGGCAAAGTGACTTTTCTGGCGCTAAGGTAAATCACAGCCCCACACTGGCGTTTCCTTTCCCCCGTGCCCCACCAGGTTCCTCTCCAATGTCATGGAGAGGCCCGAGAAGTCCCGATTTCTTTGCGCAGCCAGACACTTGTTTTGCTGGCAGGGATACTGATGAGCCGGTCGCCCGGTGGGCTGGCGGGCGCTCCGAGTGCGGGGGCAGAGGGGAGTGTCAGCACATGGGCCAACTTGGGTCTAGGATCTGTTTTCTCATCTTTGTCCCCACTGTTTTCCCCTGATAAAACAACTGAATAGCATGGGTGCTATTTTCCTCTGCAGAGGAGGTATAGAGGAGGGGCATGTAGAATTCTATTTAAACATGTCAGTAAATGGATGAATTTTCCAGTTGTATTTTTTTTCTCGATAAAATATGTTCTGCTTCCCATGGTGGTTTGGCCCTGGCTGGACCCGGGCACACAGGCTGCTTTTTCGCTCCCCTTCCTCAGCTGGACAGGAGAGAGGAGAGAAAATAAAACGCAAGGCTTGTGGGTGGAGATGGGGACAGGGAGGTCGCTCTGCAGGTGCCACCACGGGCTGCAGGGACCTCTGCTCCGGCGCCTGGAGCATCTCCTGCCCCTTCTGCACTGACCCTGGTGTCCTCAGTTATTTCTGTCACTTATTCTCCCTCCTCTCTCTGGATGAAGTTGCCATTGCACAGACTTTTTTCCCCTGCTTCCTAAATGTTATCCCAGAGGCAGCAGCACCATTATTGATGGGCTTGACCTTGGCCAGTGGTGGGTCCATCTTGGATCCAGCTGCCATTGGCTCTCTCAGACATGGGAAAAGCTTCTTGCAGCTTCTCACAGAAGCCACCCCTGTAACCCCAGCTACAAAACCTTGCCATGCCAACCCAGTACCCTCACAGTGGCACCAGGCTGTGGCGCAGCACCGCGGCACGTCCGCTCAGAGCTCCTCAGGAACTAATGTGGTCAGCAAAAGTGTCCCCAGGGTTACAGCTGCTCACACTTATGAAGAAGAGAAATTGGGGAAGGTTAATGGAGACCAAAATCAATTCTACTGAGCACGATGTTACTGCAAGAAGACTGCAGAGCAGCTGCTACGGCTGTTACGGGTGGTCTGTTCCTAGCGCGTGGTTGTGTCCCCCAGAGCTTTGATTTACCATCGCCCCACTGACCTGTTGTGTGGCCCTGACGTGTCGGGAAGGCGTTAAGCTGGAAGGAGGCACTGGACAAGCGAACAGGGGCTGAGTTATACCCCCTTGCTCTTCCATCCCTCGTGTCCCAGAGCAAGTCGTGCAGCCTCGTCGTTCCGTGCGTTGGAGAACAGACCTCAGCTGGTTGTCACCCTCGAGGTGCTGCACAGCGAGGTCCTGAGCTCGATTTCCAGCTCCAGAGCTACATAGGCTCAATGTCACCAGTGAGTCCACAACAGAAACGCACGTGTAGCCTGTTTAATCCGTTCCCCTCGTGGTTCCTTTCTGTCTGTGTGATGAGAGCAGGTCCGGCCCGCAGCACACACGGGGCTGGCGGCGTGCGGCCGTGCACTAACACACCCAAGATGTTTCCTCCTCTGCAAATCCTCCAGCATCTTTCTGACCCAAGCGTACAAACGCGATGCTGAGCAGCACTGCTGAGGGAGTAAATACCTCGTAACCAAGCAGGTGCCTCGATTCGCGTTTGTGCCCGTGTGAACATTTATGATTTCATTTCATAATGGCGTTGCAGTGAGCTACGCCTTTACAAATAGGAAATTAAATCAGCTGGTGATGTAAACCTGCAGAGGAGAACAGGCAGCTGTAATGGTTCTTTATTGCTTATTTCATCTGCTGTTGCATTTTGCCATCGTCTGGTGCTTAGTGAAGTGTATGATTTATTCATAGAAGGCACTGTCACAGCCAAAGGGTTGTACAATAAACCACTGACAAGGCCTATGCCAAAAGCCATTAGGAAAAGAGAACAATAATCTAGACACAAAGTATTTACAGACCAAGTTGTCTTTAATTTAAAATCCTTTACTAAGGCTTGATGATAATTACATCACATTTCAAACCAGCCAATACTGACAGGCTTCTGTGTTTTCCCCACTGGTATTAAAAAATCTGCTGTAATTGAAATCTACTTTAAGAAGCTGCAACAAATTAATGTCATTTTAAGGTCATTGAAGCACTGGTGCATGCTGCTGAGAGCCAGACTTTTCTTTCTTAGTATTAGTGCCAGGCTGGCAGAGGAGTCGGTGGGACAGGTACGTGCGTAATGTGTCTATTGGGCTGGATCCTGACTGGTGGTCTGTCTCCTCTTCCTTCTGCTTCTCTCTCCCTCCCCATACAGAGGTGTGTATATATATATATGTTTAAAATATGTATTTTATATATATAGATGTGCTTTTCCTTCTTTGTGAAGGGGTGAGGTATCTTACCAATGTGGGGATGGAGAGATGCTGTAAAGCCCATCAATGCACTGGAATTGCCAAAGGGACGGTGCCTCGAGGGCTGCTCTGCCCCTCACGCCTCCCTCGTGGCTGCGGCTCTGTCTCCATCACTGCACACCACCGATTGCTTAGGAGGCTGTGAGAGCTGACGGTATCTCTGGATTCAGCATGATCCAGGATGATAAAACATCGATGTCAAAAAGCACAGGGGCAGAGGGAGGGAGATGTCAGTTTGTCATCATCCCCATGGGCACCTACACACCAGTGCATGTTTGGGAATGTTTGAGGGAATAGAGTGACTGTCAGCAAGTTTGCTGATGACACGGAGCTGGGAGCAGTGGTGACACTGGAAGCTGTGCTGCCATCAGAGACCTGGACAGGCTGGAGAGCTGGGCGGGGAGAAATGTAATGAAATATGACAAGGGCAAGTGTAGAGTCTTGAATATGGGCAGGAACAACCCCAGGTCCTAGTGTAAGTTGGGGAATGACCTGTTGGAGAGCAGCGTAGGGGAAAGGGACCTGGGGGTCCTGGGGACAGCAGGGTGACCATGAGCCAGCACTGGGCCCTTGTGGCCAGGAAGCCAATGGCACCTGGGGTGGGTTAGAAGGGGGTGGCCAGTAGGTCAGAGAGGTTCTCCTGCCCCTCTGCTCTGCCCTGGGGAGACCACACCTGGAATCTTGTGTCCAGCTGTGGCCCCTCAGTTCCAGCAGGACAGGGAACTGCTGGAGAGAGTCCAGCGCAGCCACCAAGATGCTGCAGGGAGTGGAGCATCTCCCGTGTGAGGAAAGGCTGAGGGAGCTGGGGCTCTGGAGCTGGACAAGAGGAGACTGAGGGGGGACTCATTCATGGGATCAATATGGAAAGGGGGAGTGTCAGGAGGATGGAGCCAGGCTCTTCTGGTGACAACCAGTGACAGGACAAGGGGCAATGGGTGCAAACTGGAACACAGGAGGCTCCACTTAAATATGAGAAGAAACTTGTTCCTGGTGAGGGTGGCAGAGCCTGGCCCAGGCTGCCCAGGGGGTTGTGGAGTCTCCTTCTGTGCAGACATTCCAACCCGCCTGGACACCTTCCTGTGTAACCTCATCTGGGTGTTCCTGCTCCATGGGGGGATTGCACTGGATGAGCTTTCCAGGGCCCTTCAACCCCTGACATCCTGGGGTTCTGTGTGAAATGGAACTGTGCAGATACAGCTTCTCCATAAATGGGAAATTGGCAGGTGACATGGTCATGGTGAAGCCTCTGAACCATGGACCATGTGGCAGTGGTGGCCACACACGTCCCTGCCTGGCCATGGGCACGTCACAGATTTGCAGAGTGTTTGGGGTTGAAGGGACCTCTGGAGATCCCCCAGTCCAACCCCCCCAGAGCAGATCACACAGGTGGGTCCAGGCGGTTTGAATGTCTCAGAGAAGGAGACTCCACACCCGCTCTGGGCAGCCTGGGCCAGGCTCTGGCACCTCCCAGCAAACAAGTTTCTCCTCATGTTCAGATGGACCCTCCTGTGTTTCAGTCTGTGCCCGTTGCCCCTCACCCTGGCGTTGGGCACCACTGAACAGAGTCTGGTCCATCCTCTGACACCCACCCTGAGATATTGATCCCATTGATCAGATCCCTCTCAGCTTCTCTTCTCCAGCTCAACAGCCCCAGCTCCCCCAGTGTCTCCTCATCACAAAGATGCTCCAGACCCCTCAGCATCTTTGTGTCCCTTGCAGGACTCCCAAGTAATTCCATGTCCTTCTTTAAGTGTGGATCCCTGCACTGGACACGAACTCCAGATGCGGCCTCACCAGGCAGAGCAGGGGGGCCACCTCTCCTTTGGGCCTTCACGATCTCTTTTACATTTCTGGTTTTTTGGAGCCTGTGCTCCAAAACAGCCTTCCCAAGCAGCAGTCCCTCTGCTGCAGCCAGGGCAATGGCTCTTCCCCACACCGACCTGTCAGACAGGGCGAGGGTGCCCACGTTGTGCATTTCCATCTGGAAGACAGACCCGTTTATTATGTTGAACTGTATTTATTATTTGCTAGACAAGGGCAGCGGTGGCAGCGTCAGGCACAGGCGACAGGAAAACTTTTGGTGCCTGTATGACGTTAGTGACATCTTGCTGGAATAAAGCAGGTTTTAGCGATCCCTTTGTGAAAGGTAAACACCTGTATTCTCCACAAACGGTGTTTCTTTTTGACAGAGGCACTTAATTTCACTGTGTCATACTATTCCCTCTAAGAAATCGGGGCATTTTCTCTGATGGAGGGTCTGCCCGCACTGTCAGAGATCTGCTTGTCCTGTGCTTGTTCAGCCCAACTCCTGCCAACTCCTGGCCAGCCCAGAGGAGACTGGGAGCTCTGGTGTCCATACCAAGAGTCATGGGGAAATTAAGGGAATAAACATATTGTTAGCATTTCCAAGGCTCATATAACGTAAAAAAAAAATGTAAGTCACAGAATCCCAGAATGGCCTGGGTTGGAAAAGCCCTCAGAGATCATCCAGTCCAACCCTTGGTCCAACTCCAGCCCATTGACCAGATCATGGCACTAAGTGCCATGTCCAGTCTCAGTTTCAAACCCTCCAGGGCTGGTGAGTCCAGCACCTCCCTGGGCAGCCATTCCAATCCTGACCACTCTCTCTGCACAGAATTGCTTTCTCATCTCCAGCCTCAGTTTCCCCTGGCAGAGTTGAAGCCCATGGCCCCTTGTCCTATTGCTGATGCCTGGGAGAAGAGCCCAACCCCCACCAGTCCGGATATAGATTGTGGGTGGTGAAGAAGAACAATGGAATCATCCCGAAGGCAGCAGCGTTGCTTTGGAGCTAAAAGTGGACCTTTAGTTTTTTCCTTAGTCTGCTAAAGCTGTGATTTATCCTGCACCGACTATGTCCTTGGAACAACATAAGTCAGTGCAGATTGCCTGCATCTATAAGCATAGCAGTTTTGGGTAGGCGTAGTTTTTAAAGGGTTAATGCCATCAGATGTCTCTATGCTGTTCCCTAGTAATATATATTTAATCACGTTTTGTGGCTACTTTTAGGAGACAAGAGGAGGCCGATGCGCCTCGCGTTCTGCGGTGCGGTGCAGGTGTGAGCAGTTGCAGGGCTCTGCCGATGGAGAGCAGCATCCCCATGGCTCACAGCCCCGCGAGCCGCAGCGTCGAGCGCGGGCTCCTGCCGATATTTACATTTGCTATAACTCTGTTCTCGCTTTACTTCTTTGTGATCTCGGGTGTCGCGGAGCTGTGAGGAATTGTTAAAGGACTTTGAAAGAACACATTCTGCTTTCTCTGTGATGTACAATGAAAGCGGCAGGAGGAAGAAAACTGTTTGTAAATCCAGCGGTGTAAAAGCAATCCTTTAATTAGCAGGCAGCCTAATGAAAGCAGTCCACTTTGGAAACAAAATACATCTAGAGGTCTGTCTCTGAGTGGGAATGCATATTGTGTTTATAGTCCCTTGAAGGATTTGAAGGTACTTTTGTTGTAAATTACGCCACTGTTCTCCAAAGAGTTTAGACAGTCCTTATTATTCCCAGCAGTGTTGGAGAAAAACTCGCAGCCATTTAAATAAGTGTTGTAGCATATGGAAGAGTTTTGTCACACCTCCTGCTCAGGAGATGTCCAAGCAAGGAGCTGGGTTGGCCACGGCCATGCTTGGGGACAGGTGGTTAGCCTGGTCTAACCTTCGGTCTAACCTTTGGTCTGACCCAGTGCAGTCATTCCCATGTTTAGTCAGCTCATATACTATTTCCTAAGCGCTTTCAGCAGCTGATGTGGGCAGGAGATGGGGTTGTGAACACCTGGGTGACCATGCTTGCTCCTTCAGAGCTGGAAAAGACATTGAGGATGTTTAGTTAAAGAATAGCAATTTAATTTGGACATCATGAATTCCTATTCTTCCCTTCCAAATGGGTTTAGACAGCAGATTTAGCCAGGTGATGACACAGGAAAAGAATGAGCAGGCAGGTGTTTAGGCACACAGGCTCCTGGAAATGCAGAACGATGTTCCTGATATGAGCTCTCAAATCTTCACACAAGTGGGGAAGGTCCAGTTGGAATTTTAGTTGAATGTTGTTGTTTGGAGCGGTTTTGTTTTAAAAAGGCGAGTGGAAATCTCCGCCTTGTCAGGGTCTCCTCTGGCTTCAGTAGGAGGAGATGGGGACATAAGCTTCACCCAGAAATAAAGGCTCCTTCCCCTCCTCTCAGCAGCTGTTGCGGGTCTGCAGTGTCTTCTGCTTTGGGGGATGTTTTAGGGCCCCAGCAGAGATTACTTCTGGAGTTCATGGCACTTCTCCAATAAGAGGCAGCACTTACCTGTCCTAGTGCTGAAAACAGACCAGGAATGAACCAACAAAAGACAAAGGCATGAAAATGCTCCCACTTCTCTAGGAAATGTCCCTGCACCTCCTCGCTGAGGCTGGAGGAACCGTCCCCTCTCATGGTCTTCATCCCGTCTCCCTCCTACCTGTCCCCTGGGTCCCTCATGTGTCACCGTGGCAATAGAAGCAAAACGAGTGTCCACCTGCAGGGACGGAGAGTTGGCAAGATGTAAAGAAAGGGAAAAGAGGAAATAAATCATGATTTTCTGGAAAAAACTGCCGCCGCCTGAAGCCGGCAGGTTGCTAGGGGTGGTTTCGGTGGGGCTGATGATGCTGCCGCTGTTTGTCACATCTTGTCTCTCTGAAGCCGCTGGCTGTGGGATGGGATTAGGTGGGAACGCCAGCCTGGCAAAGCCCGCTCGTTGCTGGAGCTCTGTACCCGAAAATGAACGCCTGCCTCCGCTGGCTCCCACGCCGGAGCCTTGGCAGGGGACTCAGCGCCCTGCCATCGCTCCCCAGACTGCTCAGAAATTACACTCAACCTACTGTTCTTCATCCGCCAGCATCGCAGACTTTACAGGACTTTTCTGTACAGGGTTTCCTTCAGCCGCTGTTTTCAACAAGCAGGAGATGCTGATAGCTTCAAAAATCCTGCTCGGGATATGGCATTAATATTTGATCTTCATTGAAGCCAAGGAGTTGTCTGACTTCTGCAGATGATGCAGAGAATAATAAAGCTTTTGTTTGTTCTTCCCGCAAGGAAAAAAAGAAAGGAAGCTTGGTTTGTGCTGATGTAAAGTGAATGCTAATGAGGTGCTTGTTAGTGGAGAAGCTGCAGCCGAGCTCTCTGCTTATGAAAATTTTCCAGCTCTGAATAGAGAAGAAGGTGAGGGAGGAAATGTGAGGGGCAGCGGGGTGTCCGACCACCAGTTCACTTGTGCATCTCCAGAACGTACCTGGACAGGGGGGATGCAGCGGGGTCGGGGTGATGCTCCAGTGAGGACATGTTACCGTGTGGAAATCACAGAATCAGTTAGGGTGGGAAAGACCTTTAAGATCACCAAGTCCAACCATCAACCTCACACTACCAACTTTACCCCTAAACCACATCCCTAAAATGAAGGTATTCAAATAAGCAAATAACCCGTTTTCACTGTAAGTGATTTTTGGGGGGTGGGGGAGGTTTTCCTAGAGTTTGGTCGGCAAAGGTTCTTCTGGTTATTGCGATGTTTCTGTCTTGAAAAACTAAAGAAGCAAAAGCTGATGCACAGATTTACTCAGCGCAAATCCACTGTGGGGGCCGAGGACTTGCATGTATTCTGAAAATTAAGATTTCTGTCTTCTCACTGGAATTTCAGCTTGGCAGTCCGGGTGTACCTGTTAACAGATGAGGTTCTCTTTGGCCCGTCGCCCTGCGCTTGCCCCAGTGAGCCCCAACAACGGGGCCTCTCGTCCGGCACCGCTGCCTTTGGCCACGCTTGGGTCCCGGGAAAAAGGAGCACTGGGTAAGTTACGAGAACAACCTGAATTTTTATATTTTTGGTCTATATTCTTCCTGTTGTGCTAATGCTAGAAATGTTTGGGTTTTAATTACTTCCTTTTTATAATAAAAGTTTGGGGTGGGCGAAAAGCAGCTATAAAGACAGGAGTGGGAAGGCTCTTGGCAGGAGGAAAACAAGGAGAAAGAAAGTTACTGCCTACTTAGAAAGTAATGAGATGAGCAATTAGCACGCCGGTGGAAATGAGGTGATCTCAAATGCAAAAGTCACTTCTGAGACATCCTCAGCAAATGCACCTTTCAAGGATGGGACCTTCTCCAAAAAGCATTTTAACCAAGTATTTTTTATGGGAACAGTTTTATCTTTGGATTGGGAGAAAACCATGCGAAGTCTACTGTTTCCGAGCAGAAACATTATATTGTTGAACTAACGCTGAGCCAATTTTCTGGAAATCTCAATTATTTTCCCTTTGTAGATTGTAAAGGCAGCCAGGGTCTGCTCTACTGCCTATAAAAGTCAATGGGAGATTTTGCATTAACTCTCCAGAGAGCTGGATCCGTTTGGTTTTCAGCTGCAAAGCCTTTAAGCTTTGCTTTTCTTTGAGCTATGTGAAAGGAAGATTTACGTATTGGCAAATTGCACCCGTGAGTTACAGAAGGACGCTGCTAATTTTCCACAAGCATTTTGAGCAGAAATAAGGTATGCAAATAAGACCTAAAAATCAAATATAAATGACCGAGCGTATCCTTGGTGTTGTGCTAAAAGTAACGCCAGGTAAGTGCTTTGTTTCCTTTTGGTTTTTACATCGCATAGTTGAGACTGGGAAGTGATTTAGGACAAAGAGCTCGTTAGTGTAAGCAGAACGAGTTGCTGCCACAGCCCTGTCCCTGTGCTATTTAGTGGTTTCTTGAGTTTTAGGAATGAATTGTCAGAGTTTTCTCTCCAGACATGAAGAGGGACATTTCTCAGTTCTGCCATTGTATATATTGAGTAATTACAGGACATTTTTGCCCTTAATGAAGATTTTCACTTTATTATTCGATGCTTACATGGCTGGAGCGGCACAAGTCTCTAGCAAGAGCTGCTCCTTGCCCTAGAGTGTGAGTGCTAAAGAAACGGGGCTTTGGGGGCTTGTTTGGACAGATAGGAAATAAAGATACAGGATGCTGTAGCTGTCTTTGTAGCAGGAGATCCAAAACATGCCTCTTTACTCCTGGGTGTTTTGGCCAAAAAAAAGCAATCTCTACAAATCCGGCTTTAGTGATGGTTGGTTGGTGGTGCTGAAGTGGTTGATAGAATCATAGAATCTTTTTTTTTTTGGAAGAGACCCACAAGATCATCGAGTCCAACCATAACCCACCCCAGCACTGCCCCATGTCCTTGAGAACCTCCTGTCCGTCTGTCCAGCCCTCCAGGGCTGGTGACTCCAGCACTGCCCTGGGCAGCCTGTTCCAATGCCCCACAGCCCTTTGGGGAAGAAATTGTTCCCCACATCCAACCTCAACCTCCCCTGGCGCAACTTGAGGCCGTTTCCTCAATGCTTGAGGAGCTGACTTTCTCAGACGATGGTGGATCTCTAAGATGGTTGATGGTTTGGGCCAGATGGAGATGCAGGGGATGCGTGTGCATGGACGGGCACGCACA
The DNA here is from genome assembly GCF_964273445.1 of Streptopelia decaocto. Taxonomy (NCBI): domain Eukaryota; kingdom Metazoa; phylum Chordata; class Aves; order Columbiformes; family Columbidae; genus Streptopelia; species Streptopelia decaocto. The sequence continues at coordinate 1,402,958 of NC_138661.1, forward strand.
CGCTGAACCACGTTGTAAATCAGGCTCCTAAAGGTGACGTTCCCCTGGGAACAGATGGGCACGGAGGAGCAAGAGCTGCTGGTGCCGGCAGAGCTCGACTGGTGATGAATTTGCTCCGTTATCTTCACCATGGTCTGGAGTGTGCTGTCGTCTCTTCAGCAGCAGGATTTGCTTCCCTGCTCACCGGCTTTTCGAGCTCTAATAAAAGCCAGCCTGCGGGTAATCCCGCTCCGATCCGCGTCCCCCGGGCTGGCTCCATTCTGCTGGAAACACGGGCTCGGTACGGCTCGGAAACATAAATAAAACCAGAGCTCTCTGCTCTGGGTATGGCGGCTGCAAGAACACTCATGGTGTTCCGCTTCATTTCTGCCTGGGCTGGACTGCGAGCGTGATCTGGGCCGAAGCAGCGGCGCGGTGGAAGATGTTCCTCTGTGCCCACTGCTGCTCAGCGCCCTGGCGCTGGAGTTGTTCTTCAACCTGCGCTTCTCTCATGTGCGCTGGAAAAAATGTGAGTTAAAATGAATCCCCAGCCCTCTTCCCACAGCGACAGGAGCCACCGGGCATGTCCTGTTTGCCCATCGCGTTGGCCTGAGCATCCATCTCTTTCCTTTCCGCTCCCGCCACCCTTTCACAATGCACCAAAAGACTTTGCTGCTGGTAGCATTGATAATTCTATTTTAATTGCAGCTGCTTTATTTTAAATGGCAATTATTGAAAAAAAAACGTTGCCTCCTTAAACTTGAATGGGAGACAAAGGCTTGCAGATGCCTGGGCTGGGCTGGCAGTGCCGGGGCCCTGGGCAGAACACAATTTATCAGTGTTCTGCTATATTGTTTGTTTTTGGTGTGCAGCGCGTGTTGAGGGGAGGAAAGCGCGTTGCGGGCCTGGTCACTGCTTTACGGGCGCATTGCAAGACGCGTGTGGGCGGCATAATTGCAAAGAGAGTCTTGCCGGTATCTCATAATGAGAAAATATCTTAATTTAGTAGCAAGGGGCCTTACAGATGTAACAGAAGTTCAAACGCCTGACATTTTTTCTATACAGAAACCTGTCTCTTGATAGCATGCGCTCCTATAGTGGGAACAGCCACTTCCATTGTTTCATTTCCATCTCAAAGGAATCTCTACATCAAAGGTCAAAATCATCAATAGTTAACCAAACTAATTAATAGCTCCTAGGATCATCATTAAACACAATTTCTAACATAATTTGTATTTAATTCCACTCATGGTCCACCAGCTTGATAAACTTTTTTACAAGTTCTGTGTTCTAGAAGCTTAATTGCACTTCTGTTGTTGTGTTCTGAGTAATTAAATAGCAAATCAGGTTTATCTCTTATATATTAAATCTAGCAAGTGCTCTTTTAACAATCAATTGATATTTAATTACAACAGAGAAACTGCCCTATTAAATCTGAATTAAATGCTCATTCAAGACCATTAAAGTGTTACCAGGCCATCGAATAGCAAACACAATACAATGCAGCATAAACCGTTATGCGGTTGGTTTTCTGGGGCCGCTTTGTAAAGCCGAGTAGAAAAGCTGACCTCAGATGGCACTTTCTTCAATTTTAGGTGAATTCCTTAGGAAAATTACAATTACAAAATCAATGTTGCTTGACGAATGGTAGCAAAACCACAGGGGCTTATTTTATCTTTTAAGCTAGTCATGATAGCTTGGAAGGGAAGGATTGATGAGAAGCTCGGAATTCTGGAGCACGGGAAGGCAGGAGACACCTCAACTCTCGGCCTGTTTTCCTCCTCTGACAACTCAAGAGGAGCAGGATTTTGCCTTTGAAGCCCTGATAATAGTGGATAACAGGTAGATATGGTGACGAGGATGCCTTTATGTCAAGTTAATGGGCAAATAGAAAGAGAAAGATAAACATTATAATGAAAATGTCAGAATTTGAATTGCTTAGTGGGACAGAGGCATCGCAAACACCAAAAAAATACGTCATATTTCATTTTGCATGGACAAGATTCTTATATAATTCTCAATCAGAAAAAAACAAGTCTAGGTTTGACTAATTACCAACGATAAGCAAGCCTGGAGGAACCATCTACCATCTGCCAGCTCCACAATCCATCTCTGGTTTCATTGTGGTGGCTGAGCCGCTGCAGAAAGACAAAATACACATGGGGCTGAATATGGGTGAAAAAGCCTCAAACTCCTTCAGTGTCTGTAACGCGATGGGAAATATCCTTGTTCATTCATCCTTTGTGGGTCCAGAAGCTTCCAGAGCATCCAACCAAGCAGAGCCATGTCCCCCACAGTATTGACTTGGTCTTAGCAAGATCCCACCTCCTTCTGCTGAGCCCATTCTTCGGCTCCACCTGCATGAGCGGAGCTGCTTTATTTCTAATATTTCTAATATTTCTAATATTGGGTTTTTTTTGCAGTGCGTTGCGGAAGGCATTTAAGTGACTAATGTTTCATGCTGAAAGAGGAACCTCTATTACTCAGTGTAAACTGTTACTTCTGATGAGTTACAGGTCATTCATCAGTCAAATCTGGAACGTCCCATATATATTCATGCCTGCACGCTCTTAGAAGAGCGATGTTAATTTTGGTTTCTCTTGACTTGTTTTCCATCTTCATTTACCTGCACGCCGTAAGCTTGTAGTTTAAAAAAAAGAAGTGCAAATTTGTGTTTGATAATTTTGATTGGGTCAATTAACAGCGGAGCGACCTGCAAACCGTTAGGAACACACTGATGCCGGTGGAAGGCGTTGGATGCACCGAGCTCAGCGCTTTGGGCTCCGCAGAGATCAACAGGTGAAAACTTCCCATTTAAGGTGTATTTACACTCAAAATACATCTGATTACAGCGGAATCTTGTCGTATAATATTGACATGCAAATAGGAAAAGGGAAGAAAAGAAAATTAATAGTTCCTAATTTTTCCCCTTGTATCTGCCGTTCCGATGTCTTGTCTGTGGCACGTTTAAAGGCTTCTAAAGCCCCAGATTAAACCCCGTTTTGATCTGGCCTGGGGAATGCGGCACTGTAGAGGCAGAAGCCCTGGCTGCTCTGCTTGGCTTGGCCCCGAACCCGCTGGGCGAGGCTCCAACAGCCTCTTTATTGCTCAGCCCCTGCGTTTCCCTTTGGTCTCTTCACACCAGTAGCTGGTCTGGGCAAAGACAATGGTTTGGGCAACATGGTTTGCTGTAAGTTTAGACCTTGAGGTGCTAAACTCTTTTCCTTTTAAGTATCAGGTTTTGTCTACTTTCTTTTTTTTTTCAATGAAAGAACAAAACTGATTCTTTCTTTTGCAATGTGAGACAAAAAAATGTCCTTTAACACAGCAGGGTAACGATGTGGGGAAACTCTTTGAGCAGAATAAGGAAGTCTGCTCCTTGCAAGAGCATCCAGGGAGTGTTTGTACTGCTGGTTCAGGAGCCAGACCTTTCACAGAAATATATCCCTTATGCAATGAGAATGTATTCCCACGTTTAGAAGTCAGGAAGAAATGGATTTAGCTCGTGATCCCCTTTCTTTTAATCAGCTTAGCGTCGCGCTCCCAGCAATCACCGAGTAACGGGAGACAGCGATCCGTCTGTCAATATTGACGGGCGTTAAACGGCAGCGGTGTGCAGAGCCGCCGGAGCGCCGTCGGGGGGTAATTAGCAAACGAGGGATGCACAGGGCCAGGTTTTCAAGTGCACAATCCAGCCAAAGCTCTGGGCAGCGAAGCCGCTTGGAGCCGGCGCCGCGGAGCTCACGGGGCTCTCGCTCCTCCATTCGCAGCCCAGTTTTCACCCGGTGGATTCAGGGAACGTGCGGCCGCATTCCCACCTCTCGGCCAGGACTTTGTCCACGCTGGGTGAGGAGTTCAGGAAACCCAGGTCTCCTTTTGGTTCAGACAATAACAAGTGGTAGGGCTTTTTGCCTTTTTTTTCCTGAGAAATAATGTTTTTCCTTAGAAATAATTATTCCAGCTTCCACCAGCTGCCTGACCTTCCATATTTGATTGCAGGCTGGCTTATCTTTTTCACCATGCGTAAGTGACCCCTGAAAATGATTCACACCATTGCAATAACTTTCTACTTTTCAGCCATAGTAGTACCAGCATAACCCAAAAGATCCCAAGTTATTATTTCCCAGTTGAGGTCTCTGAACTCCTGAATGATTTCACTTTACAAATCTTGGCTCAAAGAAAAGTCTCAGCGGTTTGGAGAACAGATGAGTCTTGTGGCCCTGCTTTATTTCCCTCATCTTCTGCCAAAGAGCCTGCTGTCATCTTTTAATTATTCCCGAAACTGCTTTTTGCTGGAACAACCTTTAAATGAACGCAGGGGTCTCCGGGCCGGCTCTGCTATGGATACCTCTGGCCATAAAGAGTGGGGTTTGTACCTTCCCATAGTGTGTGTGCTTGACTTATAGGAGAACAACTTTGGGAACAGTTTAGTTATTCCACCAGTATTTGTAGTAAGTGAGAAAACAGACTTTCTGCCCAAATATATACATGAACACGTACTTTAAGAGCAGTACTTGGCCAGTTTTTTTGTTCACGTAGTCTAAGCATGGCACAGTTGATCTGAGAATGTTTCTGGAGGGAAGAGGTTGGGCTCCTTTGGCCATCCTTCCCATTACGTGTCCAAGCATCTCCCCGGAGATGGTCCATACCGTGACAGACACTATGGCAAGGTCAGGCATGTTCTCCACCCATTGATTCGGAGGTAGGGAACTGCCCACATTCTGCAAAATGAATTTCTACCTGCTCCTAAAGATCACCTGCCCTTCCAGGGCAATCAATGTTGCTAGGGTAGGATTTCAAGTGTTTTGCAATGGTTAACTTTGAGGGATGGAGGTTTCTGTGCTGATCTATATGCTTTTGATGCAAAATAGGAAAATGGAACTTCTCATTCTACAAGTTTTAAACACCCTGGAGTTCATTTAATGAAAACTTGTGTATGTCCATGTGACTATATGGAGTCAAGCAACCGAAAAAACCCCTTGAGAGAAATAATAGTGGCTTGGGTCTTGTGTTTAATGTCTTCTGAAGAAGGGAAAATAATTGACTATAGGTTCTATCATGACGAACGTGTATTTATATATATATATATATATATAAAAATCATTTATGTGATGCATAATCAAGCATTCACTTGCCTCCAGGTTGCCGGGTGGTCACAGAGCCCATGGGCACCCGGGACCCAGCACCGTCCTTGGCGGCTCCATTTCCAGCAGTGCGGGCAGAACTTGGCCATGAACGAAGGAGCAGCTGGGGCTGGGGGTAGTCAGGGCTCCCCCCAAACACGTCCCACCGTGTCCTGCTGCTCACGGTCAGTGTATCTCCACCCACTTTAAAGGTTCACGCTTCCGTTGGACGTGTTTTCTTCCAAGCCTGTGTGTTACATTATTTTTTCTTAATTGAAATCATATGGGTTTTAACATCTTTCTGTAATATTTCCCTGTCTACAGCAGATAAAAATCTCACCCTATTAGATATTGCCACCAACCCAGCGCATTAATATTCATCATTACCTTTATATGCTGCCTTTCAATTAATTTCCAGCCCACATGAAAGTTCTTCTACCTAAGCGTATTTAATTAGTTTTCAAGGTAGAATTTCTCTGAGACAGTAACTGCCACTTCACTCCAGATATAATACAGATGCCCTGAATCTGCTTTGATAAGTCTATTGAAAAAAACAATCAGGTTTGGCTAGCGAGTTATGGTTTTGATATATTCTACTGTCAGTGCTTTTCTGAACTGCTTAAGAGTGGAAAGATCTCAATCATTCCTGCCTCTAAAATGTGGTTTTGTGGAAAAAAGTCTTGATGGTGTATCAGTCTCCTTGTGCAATCACCCATGGGAGCCAGAGCCGTATTTGCCATAAACCCTCTTCTTAGGTGCCAATTTGGGCTTCAAAAGAGAGCAGGGAGTGAACAGTGAGTATTTTTGGTGAAGATGCACTGTGCAATGTACCTCATTGTAGGGTGCAGCTGATGGAACACGAGGGGTTGGGCTGCGTATCCATCCTGTCTCTCCACTTGGAGCCTCAGTAGCCACATTTACAGTCTCTCCCTTGCTGGCCATGCTGCATTTGAACCCTTCACCTCAATCATCAGAGGATATATCAGTGCGCGACCACTACAGGGCCCTTCGTTCTGTCATTTCTCAGACAAAAAATAACTAGCATTCAGTGTCACTCCAGCTGGCTTTTCAAAAGATTTATGGGTTTTGTTGTTGAGCGGGATATTATAAATAATGACTTTAAGTAAAAAATTATTGGACAGATGCTGCCTTCATGTCAAGTTTGATTGAGTAAATGCCAATGAAAAGTAGTTCTTCATAACGTATTCATCTTCTGACATAGAGGATATTGTTGTATCCTTGACAACAAAGCTTAAAAGAACAGCAAAACAAATGTACTCGTTATGTTGGCTGAAAATTAAGTGGACCAAAGCTGGATTGATCACCTCCTCATCACACGGTTCAGTAGCTGATGGTGTCCTCTGCTCACCTTTCCGTTCAGCGTTCTCGTTATTGTATTTCAGAAATAACAACCAGAGCAATGAGATGGCCGGGATCAGGAGAAAGAAAACATGCCAAGAATGTAAGAAAAGAACATGGTACCGGCATCAGCCCGGTGAGCTTGTCTATAAAATGCGCCTTTGGAAGCAGCTGTGGCTGCTGCTGACGGACGTCCATGTGATGGGCACATCAGCACAGAGTTCTTGTCTTGATTTGGTTTTATATATATGCATAATCTGCAATACATATATACATGTGTATATATACATGTATAAATATGTGTTTATGTGCCTGTGTTTTATATATACACATAATCGACTTCTAAAACGTAAGTTGTTAAGGAACTGTCAGATTGTTCAGTCCCTAAGCTTGAAGGGCTGTACTAATACTCGGTTTTGGAAGCAGGGGGGATTTGTCAGTAATTAGTGATATGCTGTTTCCATGGACTATGGCTGTTTCAGACAAACATAATGAAGACAGAGGAAATCCAGTAAACCCCTTTAAAAACCCATATTTTTCGTAGCTGCCAGATGTTGGCAGAGTGAGATTTAGTACCACTAAATGTTTTAGGGGGAAAAGTAATGAGTTCTCAGCAAGGTCAGGATCGTTATCAACCTCCATAGCTGTGGATTGTGTTTAAAGTACTGTTTGTATCAACAAAAACTGTTGGTTACGTGGCTGGCCGTGTCAGGTCATCCAGGCAGGGTTAGCATTGGTGACTAAACTTCCCATAATTAAATTTTAGGGGTCAGTTCTGGGTCAGAAGGAAATCAGAGCGAGGGGAAAGGCCATTTTGAAACATGCAGAGTGTCCACACTTGGGGAATGACTTGGTGTCCACAAGGGTGGGCTGATTTGGGAGCTGCCGTGTCGCCCTCCAGGCTGGTTCCTACTCAGAGTCTTCTTGATAGCAACAAGCATTAAAGGAGGTCTTAAATTATTTACTGTTGACTAGATGCTGCAGATCAGAAAACCTCTGTGTTACTCTGCATTTCTGAGAGGTGCTTGCCAAGGCTTCTCCTGGGCTTTGATGGAGCCGCGCGTTCCTCAGGGAGACGCGAATGTCTCTTTGATGCTTTGCTCGCTGGCGGAATTTGTGATTCAGCTGTAGATTCTTTGTGCTACACCTTGGGAAAAGGGACAGAGCTCTTCCAAGCTGAAGGCTGTACGTTGAGTGGGTGCCAAGCAGAAGGGTTTATTTGTGATTTGCTCCCTGTTGTTGCCCATATTCCAGGAGATGCTCCGGTGAGAGGCAGCAGCCTGACGCACAACGTGTGTTGACAGGCAGCTCAACATGAGCCACCAGTGTGCCCAGGTGGCCAAGAAGGCCAATGGTGTCCTGTCCTGTATCCAAACCAGCGTGGTCAGCAGGACAAGGGCAGTGACCCTTCCCCTGTGCTCTGCACTGGGGAGGCCACACCTGGAGTATTGTGTTCAGTTCTGGGCCCTCAGCTCAGGAAAGAGATTGAAGTGCTGGAGCGGGTCCAGAGAAGAGCAACAAGACTGGGGAAGGGACTGGAACACAAGCCCTATGGGGAGAGGCTGAGGGAGCTGGGCTTGTTTAGTCTGGAGAAGAGGAGGCTCAGAGCTGAGCTCAGCACTCTCTAGAACTACCTGAAGGGCAGTTCTAGCCAGGGGGGGATTGGGCTCTTCTCCCAGGCATCAGCGATAGGACAAGGGGCCATGGGCTTCAACTCTGCCAGGGGAAACTGAGGCTGGAGATGAGAAAGCAATTCTGTGCAGAGAGTGGTCAGGATTGGAATGGCTGCCCAGGGAGGTGCTGGACTCACCGGCCCTGGAGGGTTTGAAACTGAGACTGGACATGGCACTTAGTGCCATGATCTAGTCAATGGGCTGGAGTTGGACCAAGGGTTGGACTGGATGATCTCTGAGGGCTTTTCCAACCCAGGCCATGCTGTGATTCTGTGGAGTCCAGGAGGGGACGTGCACAAGCAGCACGGAAGGAAGAACAGAAAGCTGCAGGGACAATCCAGACTTTCAGAAGTGCAGGAACCTTCACAGAGAATGTCATATATTTTATTAGGAATTGGGCAAAAAGATGTTGTCCTTCCAGCTGAAGCACTGGGGAAGGGTTTGCAGCTGTGCAGAGGAGTAGGCAGCTGCTTTGTTCTCTTCGGTTAAGAAAACCGTCACCATGGTGTTTTGGTTTGTGCACAGTTAATGAAAAGTGAGATAATGGCTAATGAGCCAGTTATAAGCAGGAGCATAAGCTTATCCCCAAAATTTAACTATGGACTTAATCAAGGCGATCTACAGCATCTATTTGAAAAATTATTTACAGTTCCTGTGGTGACTTGCTATTAATGTAGCTTAAATCAACAAGAAATTAATTGCACACTCATGGTTCCAAGACTGTACAAACTACAAAAAGGAGGCAGGACACAAGCAGGTGACGGGGATGTTCATGTGGGCAGCTGCAAGTTTCCGAACATCCATGGCGCGCAGAAGCTGTTGCCTTGGCCATTGACCTGCATTGGCAGGTCTTCTGGTGGCTGCTGGGATGTCTTGGGGGACCATCCATATGTGTCTCTGTTCTCCTTCCCTCCTGTACCGTCTTCATCCCCCATGTCTCCTTTTCAACGCACAGAGACCTAACGCAGTCCCTTGCAGCTGATGGACAGACTCCCATTAGCTCCCAGTCTGCTCTGGAGTAGACCCTAGAGGCACAATCTCGCTCTTAATGTCACTATATGAAAAGGTCATTCTTGCAAGGCTAATAATGTATAAATACCAATTCACTTCGAATGGCAGAGACATTTTCCATTGTTATTCTCAGATATTTGAAATATGTTTTGTGAAAGTCATGAGAACAAGAGCACAGGAACACGGAAGATCCTCCAGGATCAGCACCTCATTTATGGCAACACCTGCAATGCAAAAAACCCAGGAAAATGTTAAGTTTTTGGACTTGAGATGTGGCTCATAAAGATTGTAGAATGGCAGAAACAGGAAACTAAATCTATACATTAGTACCGATTTACTTGATCCTCATACAGCTCCTTTCTGAGCGTGGTTTGTGCCAAGTGGCGGCTCCTTTGGTGAGGACGGCGTGTGGAGCAAATCCGGCACCCCAGGACCAGGCGGTTTAAAGAATGGAGCTCAGCTTGGTGATTCGCTGAATTGCTGTTATGATTATTTGGAAAATCTGATAATGACTCAGTTTAAAATGCATCAAACGTTCTTGGAGCTTGCAAACTGATTGTTGCAAAAATAATCATTATGGCGCATTATGCTGAAGTGTTTGTTTTATACTAATTGTTCTGACCTTCTTCATCTGTATTTGATGAGATTTCTATGCATAATTAAAAGGCCCTCCAGGAAAAAAAAAACAAGTAGTCAGCAAACTAATCTATAGAACAACTGCAGATCATTCCTATCACCTTCGTTCATTTAAAATTCAGTCTTCCTTTAAGATTTTTCCTTCATCAGTGCTTAGTATGAGCTAATTACAGGCCACTTTAGCCTGTTATTAAGATGCACACAGACGTTTTTCCCCATTGTGAAGCTTAATTTTTAAGTTTCTATGTACTTTAAGGCAGCCAGATGTTTCTTTAGGAAACAGCGGTGTGTGGGGGCTGGACCTGCTCAGCTCGCAGGGACCCCGGGTACAAGCAGAGTGTTCCCACTCTTATTTCTGGCCGTGAGAATGAGCCTCGAGGGAAATATTTCATTGAGTCTGTAATAAAATAACAGTGCTGCTTGTATTGAGGGGAAATTTAATTTGCAATAAGCTAGCGATCACATGCCTTCAAGATGGGAGCTGGAGTTTGGCAGATCCTCTCTTAGGAGATTTCCCGTTCTCCAGGAAAAGCCACTTACGTGTGGATAGTGTATTGTGCCTTTGGAAGGAAACAACGCTCTTTTTGTGTGCGGTTCCCTGTGTCTCTAAGGGGTGTTTGCTCAATGAAGATGATCAGTTCCTTCTCAGCAAGGCTCACTGAGCACTGGTGTGTGACATGGGATGGGGATCTCCCTTGCATAGAATCACAACATCATTTTGCTTGGAAAAAAACCTTTAAGATCATGGAGTCCAACCATAACCCCCCCTGGCACTGCCCCATGTCCTGAGAACCTCGTCTGTCTGTCCAGCCCTCCAGGGATGGTGACTCCAGCACTGCCCTGGGCAGCCTGTTCCAATGCTGAGGGAAAGATGGAATTTGTGGAGATCACAGAACCCCAGAATGTGAGGAGTTGGCAGGGCCCTGGAAAGCTCATCCAGTGCAATCCCCCCATGGAGCAGGAACACCCAGATGAGGTTACACAGGAAGGTGTCCAGGGGGTTGGAATGTCTGCGCAGAAGGAGACTCCACAACCCCCTGGGCAGCCTGGGCCAGGCTCTGCCACCCTCACCAGGAAGAAGTTTCTTCTCGTATTTAAGTGGAACCTCTTGTGTTCCAGTTTGCACCCATTACCCCTTGTCCTGTCACTGGTTGTCACCAGAAGAGCCTGGCTCCATCCTCCTGACACTCCCCCTTTCCATATTGATCCCCATGAATGAGTCCCCCCTCAGTCTCCTCTTGTCCAGCTCCAGAGCCCCAGCTCCCTCAGCCTTTCCTCACACGGGAGATGCTCCACTCCCTGCAGCATCTTGGTGGCTGCGCTGGACTCTCTCCAGCAGTTCCCTGTCCTGCTGGAACTGAGGGGCCACAGCTGGACACAAGATTCCAGGTGTGGTCTCCCCAGGGCAGAGCAGAGGGGCAGGAGAACCTCTCTGACCTACTGACCACCCCCTTCTAACCCACCCCAGGTCCCATTGGCTTCCTGGCCACAAGGGCAGAAGACAGATCAGAGAGGACGAGAGGAAATGTTTCCAGGGGAAAGATGTGGAGACCCACTGGAGAGAGTTTGGCTTGAGGCTCTTTACATCACAAAATCCTATTGGGAACTGCTTTGTCTTGACCTGCATCCCCCTGAATTTCTGGAGATCATTTCATCAGCTTATCGATAATTTTACTGGATAATGGTCATTATTTTATTTAACTTCAGTTCAAAGAATATAGATATTTGAAGTGGTGGTTTCACCACCACTAAAGTAGATATTGTTATTTATGATAGAGGAGTTTGGAGGCTTTTTTCTCTTCTTTGCCTTTGCCAGCCTGAGCGAGGAACCAACACAAGCACAGTGCGGTAGTCCTGAGGCTCTCAGAGCTCTGCAGTTTAGTGAGAATTTCAGCCTGTTCTTTCTGTTTAGCAAACTACCGCTGAAGCGCTAGTTGCTGTACTTTCAATTAAGCGAACTACCACTGCAGTGAACAGTAATTTAGCTAATGTGAAGTCTTAAAGCGTGGCTGTTTGTCGGCATCCGATCTACACGAGTAGACGCTTCTAACCTTGAGTAATGTAGGTATTTCAGTTGTGCCGTTCTGCCCAGGTGGTTAAAAACCCAACCATTAGTTGCCCCGTGTTAATCAGCAGGTAATTACTCCAGCTGTTTGGCAGCATCAGCAGAAGGGTCTCCTGTAGCTAGAAAGTACATCTTGTTACGGGGAAAAAAAACAGTTAAAAATGCCGTGAATATACCGTGTTGGTTCATTTCTATCTGTAACGCTCCGCTGTGGCGGTGTCTTTGGGGTGAGCAGTGCTTTATCTTCTCTCTCTAAACTGCTGTCTTGTAGACACTGAGGAAGGAAAGGTGCAAGAACTCTCTGGTCCCTGTTAATGAGCAGTTAGGGAATAAAAACCAGGCTCAAGATGAAGATCTAAGTAAGGACTGAATCCTGGTCGGACTTTGAGTTTGCTGAGGAGCTGGTGGAGCTCAGCCCTAAGTAGCTGCACTTATATCCCTGAATGAAAGCAAAGCGCTGAGCCCCTGTTTAATTAATAAACGCTGTGTGTGACACATTTTTGTGTCTGTAACTGGAAATGCACATAAGCACACACATTTCTAAATAAGACTAGGATGTTTTCCAAGGTGTTATAAATGTGGATTATATCTACTCTGTTTGCTAAAGACAATTAAAGGAGATAAAGCTTTAAAAGACAGGAACCGAAGCTGAGAGCTGAGTGTTCAGAGTCAAGTGGCCAACAAAACAGTGGCTGCATAACAAGATTTGCATCTCTTTAGCGTTCTCTCCCACTACAACCTTGACATTTTAAATTGGTCAATAGATGTGAAATCGCATTGATTCATTAATTTTTAAAAGCAAACTTTGAAAAGCAACCGAGGTGCATTTTAAAGAAAGGCGCATAGTTAGAAAGGTTAATTGTCGTTTCGAGTCACTTGGTAAAATCAATAGGACTTGGCGCTGTACCGCTGTCTGTGCTGGGATTCTGTGCAGAGCTGTAAAGCGCAGGGCTTTGGGAACAAGGCAGCGGCTGTCTGGGGACCCAGCGCTTGGACTTGGAGCAGAACAGCTGCTCCAAACTCCTTGTGAATAATGGAAAATAAGGGAAATGTTATTTTTGAAAGGACGGACTAGGTCACTGGGTGTCTTCGCTTACATGTGTACCACCCAGGAGCTGTTTGAAAAGCCACTGGCGAAGGGTGCGGAGTCACTCAGGCAGAAGGGGCAGAATTAAGGGGCTTTATCTGCTCCTCTTGCATTGTGGCACAGTATTTAGGGCCACGGTCCCTTCTACCTCCACCGAGGACCCTTTGAAGGTCCAGAAGGGCCAGTGCTCACCCACCATCCGTGCTCTGGCTACTGTCTGCTCTTTGCATGGCCCGTGGCCTCAATGTTCATCTGCTGGGCATGGTTCAAACCCGACTTTAGATGGGAAACAGGTCACAATTTCTGGAGGCAGAAGGGCTCGAGCACTTACTACAGGGTTGAAGGGCTTCATAGATGTGGTTTTGAGTAGAAGATGACAAAACGGATGCTTTTTCTCTCCTTTGCACATGAAAAACGTGGAGGCTCGGCGGGATCAAATGAAAAGCATCCCCTAATTTTAGGCGCTGTGTTTGGGATGCCGCGGCCCTGGTTTTGCTGAGTTGGTCGCCCGTGCTCCAAGAACAGGTCCTGCGGTCCCATCTCCTCCCTTTCCTGCCGCCACCAGCACCATCCTGCTGCGCTCTCAGTGCCACCTCCAGCCGGGAGTGCAAACATGATTCTTTGAGAGAATTACTAGATTTAAAAGATAAAACACAATGGGGCTTTTGTTAAGAACGTGAGTGCGTGGCTCTGGAAAGACGAAGCTATCTAAAATTAAAGCCAGCCAGCAGCGATGTGGACGCCACTGGTGCTTCCAGCGTGCAGCAGTGCAGAGCACCCTCGTGGGGGCTGTTCTTGTCACCACCCCCACCACGCAGCGGCCTCGAGTGTCCCCATCGCAGAGCTGCTCGTCCGAGTCATTCCCCTCTGAGCATCACTGCAACTGTGCATCGAGCCCCTTCCCCCCCCTCTCCCCGCACTGAGCTTCTGTACATGCAACGATACAAAAGCGAAAGCTCAGGTTTGTTGAGCTAATGCAATGGATCAGAATTGTTTAACATCCTTGTGTTCTTGCTCTGTACAGAGTGCATGTAGCACATTCAGTAACTTTTTACGTACATATACCTCTTCGTATGCATGGGTGAAAGCTCGTGAATGCCAGACTGAATTCAAGTTGTTGCTAGTTGCCATTGAAACCTTGCATATGAGTTTTAATTAAATATTGCTGATTAGTTCTAGTGTACCTGGCTTTATCCCTTTTTTCCTTGGGATTTAGCAGTAATTTTTATTTTAATGGCCCAATACTGTCCTTTTAACAACTCTATAAGGCTGCTCTTAAATGTTGTCCCTCCCCCTCTGATGGTAAGAAAAATGTCACAGAATTTGCACAATTGAGGCATCACTCTGGGTTTTCACTCATTGTCCCGTATCTCAGCTTCCCCAGGCACCCTCTTGGTGAAGGTGGAGCCTCCAGAGTAACAGCAACTGTCACCTGTGTGAGCAAATGGGCTGGTGCAGTGGCACAGAGCTGTGGATTCAAACTGGTGCTGTTTTAACCCAGAGTGTGGTGCTTTGCATGGCAGCAAGCTCGCCCACCTTCACAGAATCACAGAATCACAGCATCACAGCATGGCCTGGGTTGGAAAAGCCCTCAGAGCTCATCCAGTCCAACCCTTGGTCCAACTCCAGCCCATTGACTAGATCATGGCACTAAGTGCCATGGCCAGTCTCAGTTTCAAACCCTCCAGGGCCGGTGAGTCCAGCCCCTCCCTGGGCAGCCCTTCCTTCCTTGGCATTACGCGTTTCCCGTGTCAGGATTAGTGCACCGCAGTCTTCCCGCAGGTTCTGCTGGCGAAGGGGAGGGCGCAGTGAATCGCTGCGGAAGGTTGTTCCAGTTTCCCTGCTCTGTGCTGTTGCTCACCGAGGTGCAGAGGGAAGTTCCACCCGGACAAGCTCCCAGAAGCAGGGAGCACAGACCACATCAGCTTCACAGAACCCAGCTCCGCAGAGCTGCTCTGGACCAAAGCCATCTTTTGGACTCAATGATCCTTTCCAGTTCCAGACATTCTATGTAATCGTTGCCTGTGAGGATGTTTCTTAGCACAGTCTGCTCATGCTCATCGGTCTTGGCCTCTTGCAGCGCTCAGAGATTTCCACTGCGTGAGCAGGGGCTGGTGTAGATAGAAGTTGTCTTCTAGAGAGCGTTGGATGGCAAATTAGAGGAGGTTTAACTGGAAGGATGAAGAGACACGTAGCCAAAAGGTTTAAAACCCCCAGCAGTCCTCAGATCCAAGGTAAATGCTATGTGTATTTGATAGCGGGTGGCAGAAGTATATGCCATCTGCTGGGATTTTTGAGAGAGGGCTGGTTTTGGTGGTTTGTGTTGTATTGTCCGCTGTTTTCTCGTGTCCTGACTCATAGCTCGTGTTAGCCTGGCAGGAAGGCAAAGAGAAGTGATGCCCCCACCAGAGCAATTGCATGCTGGCAGTTTCAAACCCCAGGTCCCACAGAGGTGATGAGAGCAGCTCCCAGATGAGAGGAAACAGCCTCAAGTTGCAGCAAGGGAAGGTGAGATTGGATATTAGGAGAAATCTCTTCCCCAAAGGGCTGTGGGGCATTGGAACAGGCTGCCCAGGGCAGTGCTGGAGTCACCAGCCCTGGAGGGTTGGACAGACGGACATGAGGTTCTCAGGGACATGGGGCAGTGCCAGAGTTATGGTTGGACTTAATGAGGGTCTTTTCCAACCAGAAGGATTCTACAACTCTATGGTGATGGCTGATCAGGGCCATTAAGGCATTTTAGTGCTCCCAGGTCCCTGGCAATAATGAAACGTATCATGGATCCAATCTACCATCACCGTGTGATCTGGGCTTCATCCTTTCATCTTATTCTCCTTTAAAACAGCAGTAGGGGCAGATCCTTCAGTCTCCTTCAGTCCCCTCAGTTCTCTGCTTTGGGTTTGTCTTGTATTCTTGCCTGGACTAACTTCATGCCTTGGACACTGCGCTGTGCGGTCGCTGCCAGAACAGACCAGCCCTGCTCTTGGTTAAGCTCTCCCTGGGTTGTCTTCCTGCTGGTTTTCTGCCTCTTGTCTCTCTCTCTGCTTCCCCAGCTGCTCTTTCCTGGTCCTTCTGGTCCGTGCATCTCCCAACACACTGTGGGTTGTTTTCTCACTGCTTCAGTTTCTGCTCCTGTCCATCCTCACTCCATCCGCTTCCATCACGCTCCTGTCCCCCCACTTTGCTTTGAAGCATGACCAGAAACGTGGGATTTGCTGTAAGCAGGCTGGGTGGGATTTTCTGAAGCTAAAATGGATAAAACCTGGCGCAGTGTTTTCCTGGTGCCTCAGACTAAAGTTGGTACAAACGCAGCCCTAAGAAATCCAAATTAATCCAGGGCAGGATTCTAACTTTGAAAAGGCTCAGCTCAGGGCTGGCCTTGAAAAGCCTTTTTATTTTGGAACCGTTGGGTGTAGCCGGGTGAATGATTCCCTTTGCTGCCAAGCGGAGCCGTAGCACGCAGTGCGGGTTGGGGCGGGGGTTCGGGCAGCGGGGAGCTGTGGAGCCGCTGCAGGCGCCGTCGCTGTGCAGTCAACGCGGCTGGAAGCGGAGCAGGAAACAAGACGGGCCTTTGCGGCTGCACACGTCGGGGACCATTTCTTCTCCGGCGTTCGCAGCTCAAAAAGATGCACTTGAACCCTCTCCTGCCCAAAGCCGCGTGTGGACCGAGAGCGAACGGCTGCAGGGGGGGTTCGCTGCGCTCCCCCCTTCTCGCGCGTTCTGATGAGCGTCGGAAACTGGGCTCCTACTGCGGCTCTCTGAGCCGTGCTCAGGAAAGACAAAAACAATCACCGCTCTGTGCTCTGAGCACGGTTCGGTTGGGATCAGGTGATTAAAAAATATATATAATATATATACATATATAGATATATATATCATGTATATATATACACACATATATATAGATGTGTGTATATATGTCATATATCATATATATCATATATCATATAGATAATATATAATACATAATGTATATTATATAGTGTACATTATATATTATATAATATATAATGTACACTATATAATATACAAAATATATAATATATAATATATAATATATAATATATAATATATAATATATAATATATAATATATAATATATAATATATAATATATAATATATAATATATATACACACACATACATATATATACATATATATATTTACTATACACAGACCCATAAACTATCTCATTCCTCTTTAAAAGAAAGGGATATGTGTGTATATAGATATATAATGTATATACATATATATATATACACACACATATATATAGATATGTGTCTATATATATAAAATATATAACATATATAATATAATATAATATATATTATGTATATTATATAGTATAATATAGAATATAGAATATAGAATATATAAATGCACACACACACATATATATATGCACGTATATATATTTACTATACACAGACCTGTAAGCCATCTCATTCCTCTTTAAAGGAAAGGGATATGCGTATATATTTTATAGACAGATATATTCAGCAGCCCGACTGGTGTGTCTCCAGGTTTAACCTGGGCTTCTGTGCTGTGCGCAGCTGCGTTCCTCTGGGAGCCGCGCAGAGAGCAGCGTCCGCGGTGCCTCCGAGGAAACGGCTGCCCGCGTGTTCTAAGGTGCGCGTTGCTGGAACAACAAAGCTACAGGTGGGAAAATGTGATATTTCACTCCTGTTTGTTCGGGAAACAGTGATTCCGTTAGCGATGGGGTATTAGCAGACAGCACTGGTCCATGCGGTAGCATTGCTGAAGGTTGGTTTTGGCAAATAACTTGTTTTGGCAAATATTCTATGTGGCCTCACATCTGGAAGTTTGTGAAAGAGGCACGAGGATTTTTGGCAAAAAAAGCCCCAAATAAATAGTTTTTTTCCAAACGGGCTGTCTCCAAAGCACTTCTGTCCTGGTTAATTCAGGAACATTCAGTTAAATTGGTCTGTGAAGTTATAGCAGCTGAAGGATTTAATTTTTGGTGTCATTTTTGTGTATTTGAAGAACAAGTGGTGATGCTGCCCTGGCAATGAACAGTCTCTCTGTTTTTCTGTGCTATTAGTGATCTTGCAATTAAATGTCTACAATCAGCAGAGACAGAATCAGTGAACCTGGCTCGCCAAAATGGTACTATTGTGGTTTCTATTGTGGTGAAGTGAATCTCCAGCTGTATATCTGGGCTTGTATAATACTGGAAAAAAGCTCTTTTGTAGACTTCAGCAAAAAAACCCAGCCCTTGAACATCAGGATTTGATGATGTGTAGGCGGCAGTGTCTTTTATATACCCACATCGGAGATAAATGGTGGTTTTTTGTGTGTCAAAGAGGTGAATAAGCCATTTCGCTTTGCCTACAGTCACGTGGAGGAAAATTAATGACATTTGGTCCCGAGACGTGGGTAATACTGTCCAGAAGGCAAAGCCCTTTAAAGTAGTGGAGTTTTTGAGTCTGGCTTCTTTGCATCTTATCCATCCCGCCCGTGGGGCTGATGGAGATGGGAGCAGGTCTGGCGATCCAAAAGCTCCTGGAGACCCTCTGCAGCACCGGCCCCGCGGAGCAGCGTCGTGCATGGGGACGTGTCTGAACAGAAGGTTTGGGAGGGGGCGAAGGTTGGATCGCTGTCACTCTTCACACAGCCCTATTCTTCCGTGAGTCCAAATGCTTGTAAATGAAGAAGTAACGGAAAAGTGTCTTTTTTAACCTCAGTTTCTTATGGAAATTGGCTCAGTCTGCAGCCCAGCAAACAGAGAAGCATGAGGATGGAAATGCTGCACATCCCTTGTGCACAGCGCTGCATGGATTAACACATGATATTGCACACCCTTGTGCACAACGCTGCATGCATTAACACCAGATATTGCACATCCTCGTGCACAACGCTGCATGCATTAACACCAGATATTGCACATCCCTTGTGCACAGCGCTGCATGCATTAACACCAGATATTGCACACCCTTGTGCACAACGCTGCATGCATTAACGCCAGATATTGCACACCCTTGTGCACAGCGCTGCATGCATTAACACCAGATATTGCACATCCCTTGTGCACAGCGCTGCATGCATTAACACCAGATATTGCACACCCTTGTGCACAACGCTGCATGCATTAACGCCAGATATTGCACATCCCTTGTGCACAACGCTGCATGCATTAACACCAGATATTGCACATCCCTTGTGCACAACGCTGCATGCATTAACACCAGGGAGGAGTGTGCCAGAACCCCCCACCTTTCATGGATTAATACTCAGGAACAGGCTACTGTAAAGTTGTTTTGGGCTGCCTGACCTGATGCTCCACTGGGATCCCTTTGCACCTCCACGAGTATTTAAACGATCCTTTAAGTGACTGAAACTCCATAAACCCGTAGTTTATCCATCTGTTATGGTCCCTTCATGCTGCCCAAGCTATGTAAAGCAGCTTTGACATAACCGGCTGCTGAGAAACCCGATGGAACTGTTGAGGCTGAATGGACCAGCGCACATCGGCGGAGCCCCGGGAGCTGCGCCTTTCACCATGGAGTAATTGGGCTTGTTTAACCCCCCACTGCAGCCCAAGGGGGGCTGGATTAGTCCCTTTGGTGCTGCCAAGATGCACCACCCATAAGGACAGATATTGGGGCTCAGCTGCCATAGAGCATCATGTGGAACCCGACCGAGCTGAGCTCCAAGAGTGAGTAGCGCCGTGTCTAAGCTGGATGTCACGGCAAGGTTAATATCTGGGGTCTTTTCCTTCTCTGCACAATTCAATCATCAGCTGTTTGTGTTCGTAGCCACAAGCACTAAAATATAGTTTATGGCAGCGCTGTAAGAAGGGAACGTGGAGAAAGGCCATGACAATAAACACCCTTCAACACGCATTACCGTGAAGAGCACTAAAGCCGAAGTGACAGCCTAAAAAGAAAGAAGTGTCATCTTTGATTCATGCTGCTGTTGAATTAAGCAATATAATCACTGACAAATCAATCATTACCAGCCATAAACAACCGGTTCGTTAGTTGGCCTTCCTAAGGCAAAGCTGTGGACCATTAATGTGTTACACATTGGGCTGTTAACAGCAATAAGAATCAGCTCAACGCCATCAGGAGAATTACCAACAATAAAGACCAATTTTGAACACTGTGCGATGTAAAGCAGGATCAGAATCAATCAGAATAAATCACGAGTAATTCTCCCAAGCACAAAGAAATCACTATATTGTAAATATCGTTTTGCGAAGTACGAGATTCTGGTGGAACGTTTTAAACTGCTCAAACAGTATTTTTAGGGGAATAATCCTGAAGTAAGCACAAGTGTCAGCACTTTAAAATTACCGTTTTATTGGAGAGGGCACAGACCTTTCTCGAGGGGCTCAATGATATATTTTAGTAGGACTGACAACTTTCTTAAAGAAACAGGGACACGTGGGCCATTTTCCTTTTGCTCAGTTCATTATGAGTGATTTTCACTTAAAAACCCCCACCTTACTGTATTTCTTTTGAGAGCATCCGTTGCTGCATGTTCACCTAAAGCAGAGTGGCACTATCTGCAGAAAAAATAGATGATTCTTATTAAAGGACGAGGGAACCTACTTGCAGCAAAGCTGCAGATTTTCAGCAGACCCTCATTGTGAGCTCCGGGGCTGCCGATCACTGCACACCAAGCTGGGCCTTAACAAGCCAGACACAATACCAGCATTTTACCTTTTCTGCTGTAAACAGCTTTAATTTCTTGATGGATGTGCCTCTGTCTTGCATCTTTCTCACATTTTGCCGCATCTCAGCACACCTGTTATGGCTGTATCTGCTTTTTATTCTATTTATTCCTAACACCACTTATTATTCGTAGAAAGAGGCAATAAAAACAGTCAGAAAAAGCAAAAGAACAACAGAACATGTATGTCCTCCCTCTTCCTCCTGTATCTGCTATTCTACCCCATCACATTTCCAGCCCTCTCCTTCCCTCATAAACCTACAGGAGCCAAGAAACCTGTCTCACTGCCCATACTTCTGAAATACTCTTCTCAGTTAAAAAAAATTACCTAGATGTCAACAAACCTGAGAAGATTATCACAGATAGTAGCATGTGATTCAGTGAGAGCCTTTGACAACGCCAGTAGACAAATACTCTTCATTTAACCTCTTGCCTCGATGTTACTAAGTTAGAGGAGCAATAGCACAAGGTACTCAGCGTGGTTGTGACCCAGGTGTCGTGAGCCCATGGCCAAGTTGACTCTACCTGCAAGAGAAAGATCAAAAGGGCAAATTCCAGTTGCATCTGGAAGGGAGCTGGAAAGCCACTGCGGATCTGGAGGGTGTGCACACTGTTTACTTGCAAGAATAGCGATAATGACATCTTAGTGCTCTTGGGAGTCAACTCTTGGGTCAAACGCTTGGGAATATTGGATCCCATGGAGGCTTCAAGTGCAAAGTTGTATGTGAAACCATTGAGGAAGATTGAAGATCAGCTCCCTGATCTTTTCCTGTTCCCAGTCGCCAGCTGGAGGGCTGGTGAAGCATTGTTTGGGACAAAAGAACAGGAAGACAGCAAAGCAGAGGTGCCATCCATCGGCCATGGCAGTGGCCACACCAGCAGCTGCCCGGGCCAACCAGGACTCTGCACTCACAGCTCATCCAAAACGTCACCCCCTGACCAGCCAGGTTGTTGACAAAACTCAAGAGCTTAGGAGCTGTTTTTCTTAAAGCCCACTGTCTAAAAGAGAGAAGAAAACTCATTGAGGGCAGTGGTGATGGGGCGTGATCTGTGCTGCTGGGGTGGTGGGCGGCTGCTTTGGATTGCCGCTGAAGCAATGATACGTCCAGGTCTCAAAACAACATCAAGACAGACAACCAGCTCAAAAGCAAAGAACCCTCAAACTGTGGACAGACCATTTCTGGATGATGGAGTTTGAATTTGCAGATTAATTCTGGAACATTAGCAGGGTTTGCTTTATTTATTTGTATTATTTACCTTTTTATAGCATAAGCTCCTCAGGTTGTCTCTGCCTTCACCTGTGAATGTACAGAGCCCAGCACAATGCAAATGTGGCTTAGTCTGGCACTAACACTAATGTGTTACAAATTATGCATAAGCCTTTTTAAAATCTAAAACTGTACCTCTCCCAGATATGAAATCTGTCATAGCTTTACTCTTCATTTTTCTACATGCACTTTATGAATACTTTATATCTTTCTCGTATCACTTTATTTACTCCAATGAGATGGTATTTGTATGAGGGAGGTTGTGAGCAGAGTCCCAGAAACGAGATGCAAGATTACTTTTGTATTTTGGAATAAGCAGTAGCAGGTTTGTCAGACGCAGAATGCGTCACGTTAGTGCCAACTCCAGCTCGGGTCCCTGTACAGCGATTATGTTTAATGCATGAGATCTCTGCTCCTCCAAGGCACATCAGAGGTTCATCGCTGACCACTGATAAACACATTCATCCTCATTTGAAAGCTTTGTTGTAAGCTGTGTTCTTTTCTTGTCTCTCCTAATGGTCTCTCAGCAAGAGACACCTCTCCTGGGAGACGCTGCAGTCCAGAGCGGCGTTTCGGCTGAATCATCAGCTCGCTCAAGGTTTTCTTGCTGTATTAATGGAATTTCAGGACTTCTGAGAATTTTCACATTCCTTACCATGTGCTTTTCTTTTAGCCCGGGAACATGAGTGATTCGCCAGGCTCTGCGCCTCTTAATGATGAGAGCAGCGCTGGAACTCAGCCCCATCGCAGAGGTGTCCAAAGCCAGGTGGGCAGATCCAGCTCATGGCTTCTCTGCAAAGCAGGGAGGTCCAGCAGTGCTTGGGGGAGGAGGGGGGAAGAGCTTAAATGCAGCCGTCTCCCCATGTTGTCCTGTGGTTGATTTGGGTCTTTCTGGGCACACTGGCACGGCCGCACTCCTGCTCTCATCTCCCTCAGTTCTTCTTCTCCCTGGTTTATGTGGCCACTGTGACGTGGAGGAACATCTTTCTTGAACCATCTGCTGATGGGTCAGTACTTGTGTTTTTCTCTGTTTAATGGCTGATCCCTCACTTCTCTGCACTGAAATCTATTTGCCTAACACACGGTGACAGGAGAAGGGCTGAGATGTTGCGCGTGATAAACCATATCGTGTCTCTTTTGATACAGGGGAACAGGGTCTACACAAAGGTAAGGGTGGAGAAAGCAAACATAATATGATTATTGAAATTCCAAGGTGTAGAGGTATATATATATATTTTTTTTTACCCTGGAAAAAATGTTGGGGCATTGTGAGATCACAGAATTAATGGAGGCCATCCTTATTAAATGGGTAGTTGCTTCTCATAGAAATAAACTAATTTATGGTAGACCGCAGCAGTTCAGCATATATCAGCTTAAAGTATGTTGAGAGGCTAATGACACAGCTGCCGGAGAGCTGTGCAGACAGTACTGAATTAATCAGGCGCTTTGGACTATGAAACGCTGCAAAAAGGGGAAAAGACAAGTGTGTCTGCTCACTGAACCGCCTGTAGCCGAAATGGTACCCAGGGACCCCTTAACGGGAGTCAGCAAAAGAAGTGACCTTCATTACCAAAGCGCTGACTGGGCGCTTTCCGGCTCTGCTTCCCAGCGTCTCGGGTGGAGAAATATCGGGCAAAACCGTGTGCTCGGAATAAACAGCGATTCACGGCCTGTAAATGGACGGGTTTCAAAGGAGGATGGTGGCAGCATCCCATTTTGGGCCTGTAAATGGCAGAAGGATTTGTGCTTTGTTGCTGACTGCCTGCCGTGTTATTTATTCTATTTATCCTCGACTCTAAAAGGGAAAAATGAGTGTAATAATTCTTCTTTTTTTCCCAGTGTCTGTCGTATCTATTGCGCTTGAAAGCACTTCAGTGCAGGAATAACTTTCTTTTTGCTATAACTATACCCATACTGGGCACGTGGTGTGTAGAGACCCTGCAGAAATACTGTACTATTTGTCTCAATAGTAATAGATAGGTGTGTTTTTGCTTGCTTGACCATGCATGTAAATTCAGTGTAGGGTGACATATGTGATCCTGTATCCCTGCCAGCATTGCACAGAGCTCATAGGGTGCAAGCGGACACGCGGGGCTCCAGGGTGCAGCTCTTGGGCGAGAACCCCTGGCAGTTCTCTGTTCACGTAGCAAGCGCACTAATTGCTCACAGCGCAGCAGATTTACTGCGGCCAGGAGTGTCCGTACAGCATGACACGGGAAGCTGCTTCCAGAGAATTCTGCAGAGCAGCTGATTTTGGCGCGGCTGCTGCAGCCCATTCCCCGAGCGAGTCAGCGGGGCTGCCGTCAGGCCGGGGTCATGGAGCCGCCGGCCTCGCTGGAGACAGCTGGCACAGAGAGCCTGGGGCTCCCGGACACCGCAGGGTTTGTCCAGATCGCTGCCTGGAACAAAGCAAATGAGTCCGCAGGTTCGTGTCGTATATTTGTTTCCCCGCTTCCCACGACATGATCCCCAGGGTGACTTTCAGCAGTGTGCAGCAGATGCTTTGGGTACATCAAACAGCATCTTCTTCTAGGGGTCTGGAGCATCTTTCTTATGAGGAGAGACTGAGAGAGCTGGGGCTGTTCAGCTGGAGAAGAGAAGCTGAGAGGGGTCTGATCAATGGGATCAGTATCTCAGGGTGGGTGTCAGAGGATGGACCAGACTCTGTTCAGTGGTGCCCAACGCCAGGGTGAGGGGCAACGGGCACAGACTGAAACACAGGAGGGTCCATAACTTTGAGCCAGCACTGGGCCCTTGTGGCCAGGAAGCCAATGGTACCTGGGGTGGGTTAGAAGGGGGTGGTCAGTAGGTCAGAGAGGTTCTCCTGCCCCTCTGCTCTGCCCTGGGGAGACCACACCTGGAATCTTGTGTCCAGTTGTGGCCCCTCAGTTCCAGCAGGACAGGGAACTGCTGCAGAGAGTCCAGCGCAGCCACCAAGATGCTGCAGGGAGTGGAGCATCTCCCGTGTGAGGAAAGGCTGAGGGAGCTGGGGCTCTGGAGCTGGACAAGAGGAGACTGAGGGGGGACTCATTCATGGGATCAATATGGAAAGGGGGAGTGTCAGGAGGATGGAGCCAGGCTCTTCTGGTGACAACCAGTGACAGGACAAGGGGTAATGGGTGCAAACTGGAACACAGGAGGTTCCACTGAAATATGAGAAGAAACTTGTTGGGGTGAGGGTGGCAGAGCCTGGTCCAGGCTGCCCAGGGGGTTGTGGAGTCTCCTTCTGTGCAGACATTCCAACCCGCCTGGACACCTTCCTGTGGAACCTCAGCTGGGTGTTCCTGCTCCATGGGGGGATTGCACTGGATGAGCTTTCCAGGGCCCTTCCAATCCCTGACATCCTGGGGTTCTGTGATCCCTCTGCAGCTCCGGAAAGGCCAGGGTGTAAGTATTGATGTATCCTAATTTTTTTGAAAGCACATAATGCGATTCATATCACTAGACTTTATTCAAGGCCCATAGTTTAACAGTAATTCCATGCTACACTCAGCAGTAAAGATGCTTCTAGAGAAAAACATGTCTTATACAGATCCCTTGGGAGGAGATGAATCGCCCACACGGCCCATCTGCTCCGCAGTTGTTTCAGAGCAGCCCCATCCACCCGAGCAGGATTCTCACCCTGGGCCTGCACAGCTGACGCAGCAAAGAAGTTCTGGGGAAAGCGCTGGTGATGAGCAGAATCCTCCCCATAGAACAGCAAGACCAAGCCCTGCTCCTCTAAGATATATTTAGACCTCTAACTCCCATGGCAAACAGGAGTCTTAAGGGACTTGATAGAGTTACAAAAGCATCAAGATCAGACAAAGATGTGTTTGCTTTCCTTTGATCTCCTGCATTTGCAGAGTAAAGCTGAGGCCTTCCCAAGGCTCCTTCCATTGCTTCCCTGCCAGACGCTGCCCGCAGGCAGCAGAACCGCGGCTCCTGCTCTCGGGTGGGCTCTGCAGGACGCATTAGGACAGAAACCTGGGCGAGGACTCATGTTTGCGGTACCACCCATCTAGAAGTGGGTCAGGTTTGCCATTTAGAGACAAACAGCACTCCTAAAAAACTGCCCAGCCATAAACCAAAGCTCTGCTATGCTTTAAAACTGCTTTACGCAAAAGTATTGGTAAGTAATTCAAAGTTTTGGTTTTGCACATTTTATTTCCTCTACAAAAGCCAACATTTCAGCAACACCGCAAAAACAAAAAGCTTGGAGAAAATTAACTCATGTGGGATGACAAGCACCTCTCGGTGTTCAGGACTCACTCATTATGTGGTGTCTTCCTTCAGTGGCTCATCCCCGAGAGGCACATGATGGACAAACTGACGTGGGTATGATGATGTGGATGAATCCTGAATTTCTAGCTCCTGTTTTTCTAACCTACCTGTTTGTGAAGCAGTTTTGGGGTTATAATCTGTGTGGGTGCTCACAGAGCCTCTAGAACCAACAGTGCTGGTACCACCAACACTTAATAACCTGGTACGAACACTGGGCTAGAAGTCACACGAGAAAGGGAGAAGTTTAATGATTCCTCTATGCTGACTGCCATCTTCTATATTCCTCAATGGTTTTGTTGTGGTTGTTGCAGCCTGTACTGTTGCATCTGCTGGAAGAACAGCTGGTCAATTATTTCCTGCAGTCAGAGGCAATGTTAAGGGATTCAGAAACTGGACATAAAACAAAATCTGGACAATGCAGGACTTGGCTCATTTGTGTATTGTGTACTCAGAACTAGCACCAGCTGCCAGTTGATCCTTCGAGGCATTATTTTAATAAGTAGATTAAAGAAGGGAACCCAGGTGCAGCATAGATGTGGAAAGAAGGTCTCCTCTGAGCGATCACTGTGTTTGGTGGCATCAAAGCTTCCAGCAGATGGGTTTGTACAGCGCCGGTCGCGGCTTCAGCTGCCACTGATTTTGCACGTTGTTTGACTTCCAGTTTGTCGCCTGCCAAAGCCCAACTAAGCTCTTCTGACAAACGGCAAGCGGAAGAGTTTGAGAAGTGGAAAGCGGGACAGTAGCGAGGTTGGCTGTGATGGAATCAGGACCAGCCTCTTACCATCATCTGCAGGTATCAGTGGGGCAGCACAGGTCAGGTTTTGCTGTGGGCAGTGGGAGGGGGAAGGAGCCGCAGCAGAGGCAGCCCCAGCAGCCTGAGAAGCACCACTCCGGAGGGGAAAACAGCTTCAGACGGAAAATCATTACCTAAAGGGTAATTAATTGGCCACCATTAAATTTTCTACCAGCTGATTGACAGCGTGGAATAAAGGACAAAGAAATCCAATGCCACCAGTGTAGCGTTACAGACGTGCACATGGTGGAATGGCTGTTTCTGAAGAGCCATAATTTCATGCATTTTACACGGTCTTTGTGAGGGTAACTCTTCTCCTTGAAGCAGGGCCAGTGTTTCCTTCTCCAGCTTCTTTCGGAGGAATTCAGCACAGCGTGACCATGTCCATCACACGGGAAAAGTGCATGGCTGCTGCTCTGCTCCTCCTGCTTGCACAGGTGCTCTTTGGGCTTCCCTGCGTGTAACACGAACACTGGAGGCAATGCCTTCAGGTCCCGTTATGCAGAACTCACTGAATGTGATGCTTACACACTTTATCTGATGCTTCATAAACACAAGGCACCTCCTACGAAAGAAGGTAATAGGGAAAGTTGTGCCAGTATCAAATTTTAGAAGCTTCATTCCTCTTGTGGGAGTTAATACAGATTTACATGGGTGTTGCTGCTGAGGGGAAATTGTGGCTCACAAGGAGGGTGCTGGAGTTCCCGCTGTGAAAGGAAGAATTCCAGTAAAAATGACAAGTTACACTGGGTAATCAGGAGTGTTAAATTAAGAAACAGATATTGATAAGATTTCTGAGAATGGAATGGGATGGAATGGGATAGAATAGAATAGAATAATAGAATTGGAATGGAATGGAATGGAATGGAATGGAATGGAATGGAATGGAATGGAATGGAATGGAATACCAGGTTGGAAGGGGCCACAAGGATCATCTGGTCCAGCCTTTCTTGGAAAAATTAATTTCTGACTGATTAGAACAAATGATTTGAGAATACTTTATGAGGTAATTAAGCACCTATTAGATAAGAAGGGTTCAGTGCCAAAGACTGAGGATATAACTGTGTCCAGGTGCTGCGTTCCTGCATTATGGCTATTGAGCATTGTGTTCACATTTGAAAGGTGTCACTCCGGAGTGTCCCCAGCCTGTCCCCATGGCTGGTGGTGGTGGAGCAGCACCAGAAGGGCTGCTGCTGACAATCACACCTCATTGTACGGAGTGCCCAGATAATACCACCTTTTGGCCATTAAGTGAATTCCTAACATCCCTTTTGGAGCTTGATGCAACCAAGCTGAGCCCTGAACAGGTCAGAACATTCACAGCAAAGAATTACAGTCTGTGTCTTCAAACGGGAAGGAAAAATTCCCGTCTCATACAGCTTGTGTTTCTCTGCTGTCCTGAGCACAAAGCTATTTCTAGGGGTTTGGGTTGATTTTTTTGTTGCTATTTTGTAAAAACAGCTCCTTTGCCTATGCACCCTTAAAGCTGTTTAAAAATCCTCTTCTTTTACTGCTTTTCCTATGACAAAGAAAAAAAAATACACACCATAAAATCAATTTTCATTTAAAATTTTACCATTTTCATCCACGGGATTTTTCAAGCAGATCAATGGGTTTTAATTAGCTTGAGCTCGCCTTGTAGTTTCCATTTTGGTCATGTAGAAATATTTTTAACTGCAGCACAGGGAGGTCCCCCGAGGTGCAGCCTGAGCCTGCTCGAGAGGGCTCGGTCGGGTTTGCGTCGGGAGAGCTCCGGGGAGACCCGTGATCCATAAATGAGCGGTGATGAAGGAAGAAGTAAGTTGTGTTTTGATGCTATGGAGTGCAACTCCACTAATTGATGATTTAGATGAGGGGATTGAGACCATCATCAGCAAATTCACTGATGACACCAAGTTGGGAGGGAGTGTGGAGCTGCTGGAAGGCAGGAGGCTCTGCAGAGGATCTGGAGAGACTGGAAAAATGGGCCCATTCCAATGGGATGAAGTTCAACAAGGCCAAGTACCGGGTCCTGCACTTTGGCCACAACACCCCCCTGCAGCGCTCCAGGCTGGGCACAGAGTGGCTGGAGAGCAGTCAGGCAGAAAGGGACCTGGGGGACTAATGGACAGGAAGCTCAACATGAGCCACCAGTGTGCCCAGGTGGCCAAGAAGGCCAATGGTGTCCTGTCCTGTATCCAAACCAGCGTGGTCAGCAGGACAAGGGCAGTGACCCTTCCCCTGTGCTCTGCATTGGGGAGGCCACCCCTGGAGTATTGTGTTCAGTTCTGGGCCCTCAGCTCAGGAAAGAGATTGAAGTGCTGGAGCGGGTCCAGAGAAGAGCAACAAGACTGGGGAAGGGACTTGAGCACAAGCCCTATGGGGAGAGGCTGAGGGAGCTGGGCTTGTTTAGTCTGGAGAAGAGGAGGCTTAGAGCTGAGCTCAGCACTCTCTAGAACTACCTGAAGGGCAGTTCTAGCCAGGGGGGGATTGGGCTCTTCTCCCAGGCATCAGCAATAGGACAAGGGGCCATGGGCTTCAACTCTGCCAGGGGAAACTGAGGCTGGAGATGAGAAAGCAATTCTGTGCAGAGAGTGGTCAGGATTGGAATGGCTGCCCAGGGAAGGGCTGGACTCACCGGCCCTGGAGGGTTTGAAACTGAGACTGGACATGGCACTTAGTGCCATGATCTAGTCAATGGGCTGGAGTTGGACCAAGGGTTGGACTGGATGATCTCTGAGGGCTTTTCCAACCCAGGCCATTCTGGGATTCTGTGATAAAGTTACCTGCTAAACTCCAGCAGCCCAGGAGATAATGGCCTTGGCTCGTTACCCATGAACAAGAAATACATGATACAGGTCTAGGTGGGAATCTTTGCGTCTAGCAGCCTCTCAATAATATTTTTGCACCAGAATCACAGCATGTGTCACATACCATCATTTTTTCCACATGAAGAGAAAGCATGGCCACCTTTGGGCATTTGCCACATTTGGTAGATTGAAATTTACAATTCATTATTCAAGGTACTCATTGAATTGCCTACATTTCCGTTGACTTCATTACTGGTTATTAGGATATTTGTGGGCAAACAGCAGCTACTCCATTTGCACTCCGTCAGAGTTCCTGCCCTGTCCATGCAGTGACGTTACAATCAGGTTTTTGTGACATTACCCATTTGTCACCATGGGAACAATTTTTGAGATCACAAATAAGGGCTGTGGCACTAATGAATAAATAAGGAGGAAAGGGCGCTGATTACAAAGAAGGCATTAAAAATCTTTGCAATCAGCAGTAATAACAATAGCGAAAAATGCATGACAGATAATAAATGAGAAAATTCTCAGCATTACAGTGGAAAAACTCTGCTCGACTCCTGCCAGGTTTCTGTGCTTTGGGCCGGCGTGAATCTTCCCGAGGTCACCGTCTGCCTCGCAGAAAAATACCTGCTGATCAGAGCTTCATTTTGAAGGACGTATTTTCATTACAAGAATAACACTTCACCAGTATCACTTGCCAAAATCTTGTGAAGAGAAATATAAACTTGAAAATGCCCATGAAAACAAAAATTCTGCTCCACATTTGTTTTTGAAATACTTAATACTGATGGATTATTATTTTGTATTATTTGACAAAGTGACAAGAAACCAAGTAGGAGCCTCAAGCTGAAATAGCTTCTTATTGTGGTAGAAGAGTTTTATTATGACCAGATTTCCACTCTGTCTGTCTGCGGGATGCAATGATGCTGTGCTGGTGGTTGGTGGTGTAGCAAAGCTGTCCTGTCCCTGCAGGCAGCGATGCTGCTTGTTCCTGGGCTGGACCAGACCTGGTTCTTCCAAAGCCTTCAGGATCCAGAGCAGCGAGTGGGTCGGGGTCCTGATGCTCATGGGGTTTGTGGTTCTTCCTTCATCCATGTGCACACCTGGGGGAAATCCATGGGGAGACTTGTCAGTGATGTCATCCATGTCACCAATGTGTTCAGGTGTCAGCTGAAGGGCCTGGTGTCAGTTGTACCCAGGTATGGGTACATGCCACACCTCCATGGGTCAGTCATAGAATCCTAGAATCATTTTGGTTGGACGAGACCCTGAAGATCATTGAGTCCAACCACAACCAGACTCTGGCACTGACCTATGTCACTAAGTGCCTCATGGCCACATCTTTCAAACCCCTCCAGGGGTGGTGACTCCAGCACCGCAGATGGAGTGGGAAGCTGGAGGCTGCTTTTTCCTCCCTGCCAGCAGTCACTCCCAGCTCCGCTGGGGCCACCGCGATCACTGGGCTGGTCATAGCAGCCAAAGAAGACCAAAGCGCTGGCTCGTGTGATGCACAAATGCCTCCTCCCCACCGCTGCCCGATGCTCCCGTCCAGCACTTTCTCTTCATTTCTCATTATGAAATAGAACAGCTAGTTCAGGCCACAGATCCTTTAACTCATTCTCATGGGCAAACATTTGCAGAAGGCTTGTGGTTTTTGACTGTCAGACAAGCCGTGGAAAGCTGGTGTTTCTGACAGCGCATTCAGTAAACGTCCTTCCTCCCATAAGGGAGGGAGGGAACAACCACATTTTCCAGCTCTATTAAGATAAAGACTTTTAATAACAGATTTTAATCAAGAAGGTAGGCAGGAGAAACCACATTAATATATTTGGCTGTCATGCTAAGCCCTGGCTAATGTCCATTGGGATGGAAGAGGCCAGGGAGGGCAGGAAAACATTAATATCGACAATTAGAAGACTCAATTATGCCAAAGCATAGAAGAACAATGGAGCAAAAGCAGCTTCTGAGGCTCATACGGGATAAGCACTAACAGCACAATGGAATTATGTCTCCCTGCATTTCACTCAGAGTTAGCGTTAATACTAAGGGTGTCCCATGAACTCCTGCACCGAGTTCAGCGTCCTGATGCTTTAGCACTTCATTCCAAAATCCCTCCTGTAAACTTACTCAACACAGAGAAAGTGCCGTTCGTACCATGGTGGGAGTTAAACCTTCCTGCTGCCTCTGCTGGAGATGAGGGGGCTCCAGACCAACCACCTCCAGCTTTTGGAAAGTACCAAAGCACAACTGCCCCTCAGGTCCCTGACACCATGGCCGTGATCCTTGTCATTCCAGAAACTGTTTAGAAGGTTTTGCAGTAAGCCAAATCTCCTCCTTCCGAGCATTTTTCTTGGCCAGGCCACACACTTCAGTAGCTTTTCTAACAAGGCCCGGGCCTTCTCTCCCGGATTAGGCCAAATAGTGGAGTTTCAACCCTGTCTCCATCTTTCATCGTAAATTCAGAGAAAATAAGTCCAATTCTGCAAACACGCCATGTGTTGATTAAATTAACAGATATAACTGTGTGTACTTTATTGTTCAGATACACAAATTGCCAAAATCATACTTTAAATATACTCAAATCTAGAAATCACATTTGGAAAAAAACATCTACCAGTATTGCGGAGGAGACCTACTCTTGGATTTTGTGTATTTTGTGCTTTTCTGAGGAAGAAACGAACATGAACGACCTTCAAATCTTACAGAGAAAACCACTTTTCTCAAATGTTTAAACAACAAGTGTGTGTAGAGTTATCTGTGCTGGACAGGGACAATTCTGCAATATGCAGTCAGTGATATCGAAGTAATACACTAACATCCATAGCTTATTTTATGTGTCTTTAAAGAAGTTAGCATTGTAGTCCTCTTGTGTATCATATCTCAACAGAGCAAAGAAATCCGACTTTATTTCCTATTATCCCTATTATTTTAGAATTTGCTTCTTTCAAACCCTCAGAATTTTTGCTCCTGAGGGTTTAGAGCTCTGGAATATCTTACGCGTTTCTCACGGGTTCCTCCGAGGCTTCGGTCTCTGTGAAGGTCTCATTCTAAGCTCCCACGACAAGTGCCCTTGGATAAGGAAATTTTGCATTGTATTTTAAATGTAAAGGCGAATCAAAATGCCATCATTTCACTTTCCAGCTACTTCACCATCCTTCAGTCAATACATTTCTCCTTCCTTATCAAGAGGTCCCATAGTCATCCAGTACATTTTCATTTTTACTAGGAAGGGACCAGGTGAAGCAATCATAGAACCATAGAATAATTGGAAGGGGCCTGCAAAGGTCATCTAGTCCAATCCATTTTTTTTTGTAACTTCTTTTTGTTTGTTCGTTTGGTTTTTCATGTGTCCCTGTACTTCGTGTCTGAGGGCAGAATTTGGCCCTTCCCAATTTTTTCAAATAAAACACTTTGGCCACAGGAAAACCTTTTTGATAGCTGCCCCCCTTCAATTTGGTAGCATATTTTAATGTAGTCATTTTCCCTTAACAGTCCTATATTTTCAGAATTAGATTTTGCAGCTCTAGTGCACAAAGTTGGCTACAGTGTTGAACGGTGTCTTTTTAGAGTTCATCCCATCTTGCTGTACCATAGGACACCAGGAGATGTTTCCAAGCAAAACACAAGATCTAATCGTTATTGTCCACATATTTTCACCATCATTTGTACACTCATCACCTTGCACCTGAACTAACCATGGCCTTAGGTGATTTATTTGGGTGTTTTGTTCGTGGCGCCGGCTGCTTGGACAGAAGTCCTTACCGCACGTATCTGTGGTCGGATGCTCATTGTCATATCTCGTCCCAAACCCGCATTAGCACTCTGGGAATAAATGTGACAGAGTCCAATTTACACTGTGTGGGAAGAAACCAAAACTTTACACTGTTCATTAAAGTGCATCTGAATAAATTCATGTTACACACACACAAAAAAAAAGTGATTCCGATAAAAATAATACTTTTAAGGTAGAAACCTTGATGCCAAAGATATTTAAGGCTACAAAATGATTTATTTTTATTGTTTAAGGTTGAACCAGCTGAGCATCTTTGGGTTGCATAAATTTTCCACAAATAGTAGTTTATGTAACATTCTGTAATATTCATCATATCAGAAAAGATACAATCAACCCATTTGACCATTATTAAAATGTGAATTATGTGCAATCTCTTCTCTCTTATTATTACAGTTCTTTTGTATTTCTTAAGCCACACAAAATTTAATAAATCTTCGCAGGACTTAATAAAGAGCAGGAGATTTATATATGTACTAAGACATTCATTTGG
Source organism: Streptopelia decaocto (assembly GCF_964273445.1). NCBI lineage: Eukaryota > Metazoa > Chordata > Aves > Columbiformes > Columbidae > Streptopelia > Streptopelia decaocto. The sequence goes on from NC_138661.1 coordinate 1,436,992, forward strand.
TCCTCGTAGCCACGCTGAATTTATTTCCATCGGATTCCTCATCACCTGCTCGTTACCATATTTATTGCATTCTCTCGATTGCTTCTCAAAGCACGTACACATGAAATGTTCTCGGAAGAACGTCTGCACAGATGTTGTGTTCGTCAGGTAAATGCAACAATGCCGTCTGATCAGTAGTGAGTAATTGAGCAGACTTTGAGTAATTGAGAGGTTGTGGGTTCAAGCCGTTGCTCTCCATCATGGGACAGCTCCTGGAAAGCTCACTTACTTGCTCTTTTTTTTTCCAGAAGAAAAGAATATTTCGAAGAATAACCAGAAAACTGCCTGAATTTTAGCAAGAAACAAGTGTTGCCTTTGCACATGTCCTGGGTTTGTTAAAAACAAGTTTCTCTTGTAGTGAATGTGCCTGTCAGCTAAAGCTTCAGATCAGCTGCATTTTCCTGAAAGCCAGATCCATGTTTGGTAGACACAGCAATGGAATGCGAGGTCATTGATAAGGATGGATGGACATCTCGGGAGAGGGGCAACGAGAAACAGGTGACCAAAAACTGACCAACCCAGTATAACATCCCATTCACCTGATACTTCATAGAAAAGGGGAAGATCACGAGGATCTCGTCCCTTTTCCTTATGGCGACATTAGCAGAGGACCTTGCGAGTGGTCCCTGCGAACCGAGGCCAGGGACAGACTGAATCCAGCTCCGGTTGGCTGCAGAGTCCAGTCCAGGACTTCGGCGGCCGGCTCTGCAGTTGCCGGCACTTTCCAGATTGGTTGGTAGAGTTTGTATTATTTTCTCTATTTTATCAGCAGCATTAGTAAAACATTTTGAATTTTCCCAGCTCTCTTCTCTCTGTCCTTCTTTCCCTCCAATCGCCTGTCCTGAGTGGGAAGGGGGAGAGGGGGTTAACAATACACCTGCCAGGGTTTTATTGTCACCCCGCAATCTAAACCCTCGACAACATAGCACATGCATTATTTGTGATGGTTCAGGCCAAATCTCTCACCCCTTAATTCCTCATCAATCCCAACGTGTGGGTTTTTCCAGAAAGGACAAAGCTTCCATCTGAAACCCCTTACAGCAGCGTCGCCTCTTGCGTCTTCATCAAATAACACTATTTGTCTTCCTTTTTTCAACCTGGATACAGGGCAGGACCAAAAGCCCATCTGGAAGGGAACTGGAGGTCAGTCCCTGTTTGGTGTGTCGTGGCACTGGAAAATGTATTAATTGCCAGTGATCTTATCTCTAATCAGCAACGGGAAAGAAAAGCAGATGACCTGTGTAAAACTCCTCTTGATGACATAATTTCAGATCAAAATTTCAGTTCAGTGATCCCCGCTCGCCTGTAAAAGCCCTTGAGCTCTTGACATTATTACATGATTTGAAGAGATAACTCTAAAAACAAACATCGTACCACACAAACTTCTTGCCACTGGAACGGGTGATGTTTCAAAGCAGCTGAAATTTTCTTGAAACCATTAACTTGTCCACTTGTTTTATCCAGATGTGTGGCATTAAATGTTTTGGGGAAATTTGTTTTTTTTTCCTATTTTTTGATACCACTTGTCCGTGAAAATGCTATTTATTCCTTTGTTAATGTAGAAAGTGATCTATTTATTTCTTTCTTTATTTTGCTGCCTGTTTTCAAAGATACAATCCCAACTCGGAAAAAGAACTGTTCAAAATATTGGCTGAAGCAGTACCAATGAAAGCATAGAGAATATGGTTTGTAGTTGTAAAAAGGGACTTTTATTCAGAGAAAATACAACTCTGCTAACACCGTGGAACTCCACATCTGTCTGAGCATCTCCAGCACTGTTCCCATCCCTCGGAGGATGATTGCAGCACGCCCCGCTTGCTCCAATGGAATAAATACAGCCTGGGAAATTGTATTAGAATAGCCCAGATGGAGATTGTCAAAATATCAATCTCTGCAAGTAACTGAGACATATCTCAGGGAAAAAAGAAACAAACAGCACATGTAGGCCGCTGCTAATGAATCGCATTATTCATAATGTTGTTAATGACTCGGGCACAGATACCTTGTGTAATTAAATTATAAGGAAGCACGGTTTAAGCAGATGGAGCTTGTCGGAATGTTAATATGCTGCAAACTGCATTTCATACTAGAAACAGGACTAATGGTTTTGCTAAGATTTATATTCTAGTGCTATTTCATCCATTGCAATCCAGAATTTCAGGTTTCATCTGGCCGAATAGCTGTCTCCTGTGCATGTTACCCTGAGGGGTGTTCACATGGTGTTTCCTGATTTGTTCTTGTTTTGCTTCAGCGATGTCTCCTGAATCCTTAGTTTAGCCTTTATTTCTGCGTTCATCATCACACGGATAGGAGCGATATTGGAATAGAAGGTTTATTCCAAAGAGCCGGACCGCCTTCCAAACCGCTCCTTGGTGCAGATCTTCAGTCTTGTCGTGTAATTTACTCCTCCTCCTTTCTTCCCCCACTTATAACTCACAGTGTATGAATCTAATGAAAACAAGATTTTGGGACCTCTGAAATAACTTGAGAAAGTTGTTCTTCCATCGCTCTGATTGCGGTTTGCAGACCATGATCCCAAGGACCATCATTGCTGGGAGTCCCAGGTGTGCTGTGCTTCTCCCTGGGAAACTGATGGAACGACTTGTCCTCGGTGCCATCTCAAGGCATATCAAGGAGAAGAGGGTCAGCATGGCTTCAGTATTTAGTATTTTGTGCTAAAAGGCCATGAAATCCTACATGTTGAATTGCCCGGACATTTTGTAGTATGTTTTCAAAGTGCATACAAACGGTGACATCCAGTGACAGGACAAGGGGCAATGGGTTCAAACTGGAACACAAGAGGTTCCACTTAAATTTGAGAAGAAACTTGTTTGTGGTGAGGGTGGCAGAGCCTGGCCCAGGCTGCCCAGGGGGTTGTGGAGTCTCCTTCTGTGCAGACATTCCAACCCGCCTGGACACCTTCCTGTGTAACCTCAGCTGGGTGTTCCTGCTCCATGGGGGGATTGCACTGGATGAGCTTTCCAGGGCCCTTCAACCCCTCACATTCTGGGATTCTGGGATATTCCTGCCCCAAACCTCCATCCCTCTCCTCCCCAACACAGGTTTTCAGCTCTTCAGTGCCTTTTTCTCTTGTTTCTCAGATCGCAGGCTGCTAAGACGTGGCCAGAACACACCGATAACTCATCCCTGTTTGGAGTGGATGCTGTGTGTATACTGATGCACTATTTCCTTGGTTTGTGGTTTGGGGTTTTTTAATGTGTTTTTAGGTGTGTGCATTGCTTTTATTTTTTTGCCTACTTCCACGTTTCTTAAATAAATCATACATTTACATAAAAGTCTTACATTCCGAGGCATAATCACCTCACTGTACAGAACAAGTCACAGCCTGCACTTGGATTATTACATAGCTATTCCATATTAAATTATAGTCACGGCTATTAAAGGTGAAAGAAGGCTACTGCAGGATGGCAAGAGCCTTGCAGAGCCATTAGAAGCCCCACAAGGTCATTTGCAATTCACCATGCCTAATTAAGCTGTTCTCAGTGTTAACAGCTCAAAAAGCCATTCAAAGTCGTTTATGTGTCAGCTTTGTTGAGTAGAATATGAACTGTATGAGGTAAAAGCAAATAATGTGCAAGGGAAGATTCCTCACACCTGAAACAATCAGAACACGGTCTAAAGAAAAGCTAATTATACGGATGCCTTTTTGTGCTCATTAACAGATTTCATATGGGGAAAATACACCTCACCATGGCAGCTTAGGGGACCCAACAAAGCCAAAATGACTTTTGCCCTGTTAGCTCTGGAGAACAGGGGATAGAGGAGCTTCACGCGGCACTGACTGTTCCTCATTACAGCCCAGCAGGTGCCCGGAGCTACAGTCCATATTGGGGCAAACCAACAACATTCAGGCTTTTAATGCTGGTTGTCTGAATGCACAAAGTACCGTTTCCATCACTGTGAGTTTTCCCACATTCCTTCCAGGCCAGCCCGTACTTCTCCCCCATTCTCCCCACCCGGGGAACCTCAGTAAATTCATCAGTGAACCGAAATTACAAGGAACTGAGCAGTTCCACTCTCAACCAAGACGTTTAGACCATCTCGGTAGATGGTATTGGGACATTCAGCATGAAAATGGCAGAGATCCCCATGTTTGCTTTGGTTTATGCAAATGCAGGAAATTAAATGTCTCTCTGCCTGGAAAAATAAAATAAAAAATAAAATAAAATAAAAATAAAATAAAATTAAATAAAATTAAAATAAAATAAAATATCAGTTTTCCCACACTATTTCCCCTCTTAATACGAGTCACTGTGACACAGGGAAGGGAGGACGTGGTGGTAAAGCCCAAATACAATTGCTCATTGAAGTCAGTGGCTTTTGTAACTTATATAATTGTTTGATTTGAGCTGTCCATTTGAGAAGAGCATATTAAACAGATAAAAAATAGTGACTTAAAATAATCTAATCAGTTATTATTAACCAAGTTCTGCCTGTTTGCAGCTTTATCTGTGGTGTCTAGAACACTTGACAGTACAAAAGATGTTCCAAAAAATGAAGCACTCTGTTTGTTCTCCTTCCTGCGCAATGATGTATTGTACTTCACAGCCGGCAGTATGGTGTCGGGAGGTTGTATCTGCAGCTGTTCACTGCAGCCCGTCTGACACGCTGCGGTTGTGCCTCCGGCGTGTTTGCGCTGCCTGCCCATCCTGCTTGCGAATTCTGGCGAAGCTCCGACTTGTGAATTCTTGCGGGTCTGCTGCTTTTCCTCACCCTCCTCCGCGAGCCCCTGACAGGGAAACACGCCTCGCTGCCTTGGATATGGCATTTCTGTGCATTTAACGTCACGTTTCAATGCTGGTGCTCCATCAGCAGCCGAGGCAAGGAGAGCATCCAGCGCTGACGAACGGACGGTTCAGCTGCCTCTTTAGCTCTGGAAATGCTAAAACAGCTGCAGCAGGTGGAAGATGCCAAACCCAGGGGTGCACTGTCTGCTTTTCAATTATTCAGGGTATTGCTCACAACAACCTGAAAGGGCTTCACGGATGTATCAAAAATAGCGTGGTCAGCAGGACAAGGGCAGTGACCCTTCCCCTGTGCTCTGCATTGGGGAGGCCACACCTGGAGTATTGTGTTCAGTTCTGGGCCCTCAGCTCAGGAAAGAGATTGAAGTGCTGGAGGGTCCAGAGAAGAGCAACAAGACTGGGGAAGGGACTGGAACACAAGCCCTATGGGGAGAGGCTGAGGGAGCTGGGCTTGTTTAGTCTGGAGAAGAGGAGGCTTAGAGCTGAGCTCAGCACTCTCTAGAACTACCTGAAGGGCAGTTCTAGCCAGGGGGGGATTGGGCTCTTCTCCCAGGCATCAGCAATAGGACAAGGGGCCATGGGCTTCAACTCTGCCAGGGGAAACTGAGGCTGGAGATGAGAAAGCAATTCTGTGCAGAGAGAGTGGTCAGGATTGGAATGGCTGCCCAGGGAGGTGCTGGACTCACCGGCCCTGGAGGTTTTTAAACTGAGATTGGACATGGCACTTAGTGCCATGATCTAGTCAATGGGCTGGAGTTGGACCAAGGGTTGGACTGGATGATCCCTGAGGGCTTTTCCAACCCAGGCCATTCTGGGATTCTGGGATTCTGTGATTCTGTGATTCTGTGATGTGTCCTGCAGTATTGCCAGGCTGCACGTGTTAGGGTAGAAATCCTGTCTTTGAGAATATCCCCTGAAAACAGCACTATATACAAGGATGTATGGATCATACATCACTTGGCTGGCATGGAGGGTGCTCTGAGGACAGGTGAGCTGAAAGCAAACTGGTTGATCTTAACATGCCAGTTTGCTATTTCTGTGGGTTGTCATTCTTGACAGTGTAAAATGTGTTTTGCTGCTCATCTGGTTTCACAACCTCTTGGAGCTTCTGGAGGAGAGAAAAAATAACAAAATTTAAAAAATTTTTTAAAAAGGAAGCTTTTTGCCCATTCCTGTGATCTCGGCCATGCAGAATGAATGAGCTTTGCCATGGGCGATGAGAGGAAAACAGCGCACGTCCTTCACCCGCTCCCACCCGCGGCTCCACGAGGCGCTGCACGGCTCGGAGCGTGTCCGCACGCCGCTTGCACTGAAAATGACTAAGCAGACTCTATATAAGTGGTAAAGTCAGGGTGGCTGCCCTGCGTTCGTGGCTGGTGTCAGTACTGCCTTCCACAGGGAGGATTTCTCATAGCACTGTTAGGAAAAGGCTGGAATTGCTGACCGCCAGCTGTCCCCAATCAGTCCCTGCAGGATGCTCTGGGGTCCCAGGCCCGCCCCCCGCCAGCCCAGCACACAGCGCTGTGTGTAACGAGCTCAGAGCTCATTGAGAATTAGGACATCAAATTTGCAGAAAGCAAGCAGTACTTGTTTATTCTTTCTTCGCCAAAGCTCCGATTCGTTGTGATTCTGGGAAGGGAAAGGGGCCACGTTTACTGACAAGAAGGGTTTGCCTCTCCCCGAGCAGCTGGGAGGGGGATGAGTAACGTGGAGATCCCTTTGGGCTCTGTCCTGACGGGACACTGCGCCGTGTCAGCTACTGCCCTGGACCAGCACAGCCATTCTGAAACCTGGGATGGTATGCGGGGACGCATTTATATTGCAACACAGTTAACTGAGTGGGAAGGGGAGAGGGAGAGCAATGAAGAGATGTTAATTCCTTTTAATTCCAGTCCACTGCCAGAACATGCTCAAACAGTAAAGCTATGATGTCCATATTGTCAGGATGTGGGGCAGGGTGGGCAGCAGGAGCTCCTCTGGAGCCCAAGCCAAGGGTGTCTCCCGAGGGGTGGGCTCACTTTTCTAAGGGCAGGCTGGGAGGGTTTACACCCATGTGCAAAAACATTTTAAAAATCGATTCGTAAAGCTGTCAGCTACACCAAAAACCTCCCGATGTTCATCCTGCCCCTGAGCTGAGCCAGCAAATCAAGGACCCAGCTCCCAGCTCCTCTGAGGTTCCTTGTGCTCAACAACAAACAGCTGAAGCCAATGAAACTACATGGGTTTATATGCATGGAGGCTCTGGGTTGCTACTGATAGATGAGTCTGGGCAGCCGTGGCCATGCAGGTTCTTTAAGCTTTGAATCCAGCCTTACTACTCTCTCAATTACACACTAGATGGGCTTGTTTTCAACCAAGCGCTTGAAGTACAACTCAATCTCTTGTCCCACCCTCTGGCTACTTAGGTTTCAGCTGAAGTGACTTTACGCAAGGAATTAGCTGGGATTTGACGAGGGAGGTGGACACCAGCCAGGGCAGGAGGCCAGTGCTCACTGCTGTGGGTCTTCGGTGAGCTTTGGTGTTCGGACCGTGATGTGGCTCTGCTGGGCTGGCTCCGTGTGCTGCGGCTGCCGTGAAACACGAGCGTTCGCATCAAGAAGAAACGCGCTCCTATAAATCTGGTGAGGAAAGGGAGTGGAATTTACGCTGCGCGTGCTTTGGTTGTAGAAGCAGCAATTCAGCCAAGAGCTTTTCTTCGAAGAATAAAGCACGCCAAAGAAAATTAAAAAATAAAAAAAATGCAGAAAACAAGAAGCTCACAAAGGCACAACAGGTGCTTTTTCAGCTGGGGGGGTCGATCAGCCCCAGCTCCCACACTTCACCAGCAAAACACGCTGCTCTCCTAAATGCCAGCTTGCTGCAGTTTTCAGGTTGTTCACAGGAAGAGGAAGCTGCCTTAATTTCTGCACTGTTATATTTCACTCATTATATTTATTGTTTCTTACTGCGCTCCTTTATTACAAATGCGCATTGTGCCTTGAAGCTGATTTTTCTCGGCAATTGGTTATTCCTGGAGCTGCTTTGCTTCCTTTAGTTACAGCCCATCTGAATCGCTTCTCTTTTGTTATTGACTTCACTTTAGCTACAATTCCTTGCAGCAGGCTGGTGCTGTGAGTGCGGGGCCGTCCCCCCGCACAGGGCCCTGTGGGCTGGGAGAAAAGCTCTTCAGGATCTGACCCACCATCCAGCACTGAGCTGAAAAGGTGCATTTACGTCTTTGCAGAAGCCTCATTTTCTGCCTGTATTCTTTGAATGCGGTATCTTGGGGAGAAAAGTGCTCTTTTGAGATGGCCGGTCAAGAATTATAGCTTCTTACCTTACCTGAGTGCTGCTTTTGTGCTTCTCTATGTTTATTTCTTCCCTTGGAGGATGGATAGAGCAGATACTCATCAAGTGAAACACTTGTCATAGGAAACTGTAATGTTAGCCAGAGTGCCTGGACTGCTCTGCGTTCACCCCACGGGTACCGTCCCTTCCAAGTGCCACATCTCCCCGGGCTGGCACCGGAACAACCGGCACTTCACCAGTAGCTTTCTGGTGAAATGTAGCCCTTCCTGTCCAAAGCCATGATACTGAAGATGGTTCAGCTGTTACTAAAGGGCAGAAGTGTCTAAAATCCATCAACCTTTTTGTTTTTAAGGCAGGAATAAGTGTCTCTGTGTAAATCAAAACAAACTCTGGGGGAAATGAGTTTGGTTCCATCCTTACACATAAATACAGTGTTCAGTTCTGGGCCCCTCACGACAAGAACACCCTTGAGGTGCTGGAGCGAGTGGAGAGAAGGGAACGGAGCTGGTGAGGGGCTGGAGCACAAGTGTGATGGAGACTGAGGGACCTGGGGGGGTTCAGCTGGAGAACAGGAGCTGAGGGGAGACCTTCTGATCTCTGAACTGCCTGAAAGGAGCTTGGAGCCAGGGGGGGTCGGGCTCTGCTCCCCAGGAACAAGCGCCAGGAGCAGAGGAAACGGCCTCAAGTTGCGCCAGGGGAGGTTGAGGTTGGATGTGGGGAACAATGTCTTCCCCAAAGGGCTGTGGGGCATTGGAACAGGCTGCCCAGGGCAGTGCTGGAGTCACCATCCCTGGAGGGGTGGACAGACGGACATGAGGTTCTCAGGACGTGGGGCAGTGCTGGGGTGGGTTATGGTTGGACTCAATGATCTTGAGCGTTTCTTCCAACCAAAATGATTCTATGATCTCTCAAATCTTTCATATCAAACCAGTGAAATACTTTGCAGGTTTGTGGTTTTTTTTCCTTTTTTGATCTGCTGTCTGTCACCTGCAGAAAATGAGATTTGGTTTGGGTGCCTCATCTGTCCTGCAACCTGTCCTGGTGCGGATTGTGAAGAACGTCCCACAAGCCATTATGGGCATCCACTAAAAACCAGACTTAAAATTAATCTGCAAAAGTGGTGGGGTTTTTTACTTACTTGGAATTGGTTTTAAATATCAGCATTGACTTTCAAAATCATGGTAGAATTAAAAAGTTTGTAAAAGTTGTTCCAATGAGTGCCCAGAGAAGTGAATCACCGTGTGCCCCTAGGAACAAAACCCACGGAGCGCAGGGAGCACGGGACCATTTGATTGCTAAAGTTTGTTTTATTATTAAATATTATTATTAAATCCTGTGATAAATTAAAGTAGACCCATGTTAATAAGATAGAAAACTGGTTATTTCACCAAAAATCTTGCAAGCTCCTGATCCTGCCCATGTGGCTTAGGCTGGACTAAGTGCTCTGCCCAGCTCCCAGCACCAGGCTTGGTGCTGCTGCTAAACCGTGGCACCTAAACCATGAAAATCATCATTATAATAACTTGGAAAGTAGAGTCTAATGAGTTTGGGTTTTTTTTAATTAGCTGAATTTCTATCCTACGCAATCCAACAAGAAAATAGTTGCAGGAAGATACAAAATGTTAATAAAGGAGCATTTAATCTGACTTCTGTGTGACTCCATTTTAGACTTGATTGATCTAAGCATGAACATGACTTAGTGTGTTGAAACCAAACTCACCAGCTGTAATGAGAAGGACGCTGGTGTTGGTCTGTGATGGCTTTGTATGTTTTAATGTCAAATTAAACCTGTGCCCGTTCTCCCAAAGTCCGTGGAGCTCTGCCCAGCAGCACCAGCTGAGTGTCGCCTTGCGAACCTCCTACCCGTGGGACTCGCTAACAAAGAACAACAGGCTTGGGCTTGTTCACGTCCCCCCGCTGTTTTAAGAGGAAAACACACAGGAAAGCAATCTAGAGTGACAGAACACTTTTTAGTTCAAAAAAATATTGTTTTATGGAAGCCTAGAGCGTCAGCTGAACTGTGAACCCGAGAGGAGACGTTATGTTTTATACTCACTAACATCTCCCGTCCGGCACAGCGCTGTTAAACACCTCGGATCCACCAGGAAGCGAACATCTCCAATCAATTAAAGCAAGCTAATTCAAGGCAGCAGCATATGTCAGGCCTTTTTAATAAATGTTTCCATGATCTAGACCTTTTTATATACTGCATCTAAATTGTGTGCATCACTTCACGGCCCATTGACAACTCCGCTGCATGAGCAGCGATTTTCTGCAGTTGGTTCTGTATATATATATATATATTTATTTATTTGGTTTTTTATCTATTGATTAATTAATTGGGTATTTTCCCCCTACTGCAACAAAGCGAATCGTGTGGGCAGAACCGGGAAGCCTCCCACCAACATTGTTGCCAAAATTGTACTTGTAGCTTTCTTAAGTCAGGCTTTGCGCCCGAAAGCATTTGTGTAATATATAAGTGTAAACCCTCCATGGATGTGATGGGACCTGCTGTTGTATTCAGTCACCGGCGCACGGTTTGCTGGAGAGCTTCTCATCTTGGGTATTTTAGGAGGGGATAAGAAATGTTTCCAACCGCACTTATGGATGGGGCGAAACTGAGAAAGTGCATTTACATCAGTTGTTTCCAGTGAGAATTTGTCCTCCTGTTGGTGAATAGAAATTAAAGTAATTCATGATGTATGCTGATTTTAATTATTCTTTCTGTTTGAAGACAAACACGGAGGAATGAAGTGGTGTTGACCGTGTAGCTTCTGTTTCAATCCACTTGTTCCAATGTGTATTTAAACAGGGGAAAAAAAATTGAAATATAGTTTTCAGTTTACTCCAAAGACACTTGTGACAGTTTCTCTTCAATACCTTTGTCTGTGTTCTGTTCAAAACCAATAGTTTATAAATTCCAGATGTTCTTTAGAAGCCAATGCTGCTTGGTGCCAGTCTGGCTGCTTTTCCAGGGCAGTGAGTGCATCCCTTTCTAAATCAATGCTGCAAAACATAAGAAATATTAATATTTTCAGCCTTTGTGCAATATTATGTCCTCAGGCTGGACACTGATACTCACCAGCCTTGGACATCGTAGGGCTACCAGCACCTGAGCACAGTTAATCCCTGAGCTGGAGGAACCTAAAAAGTCCTATTGGCACCCAAGCTACTTTGACTGGGAAGGATCAATAGCACTTATTTGCAAGTGTTTAGAGTACATTATTTGCATTTGTGGAGGTAATGAAAAGACTATTGAATTTTAATGAGCATTATCTGGCTCCTCTGGAGAACTCAGATTCAACCCACAGATACTTTCGGGATGTTTCAAGACAACATTGTGGGCAAAATTCAGAGTAATTTCTGATGTTCTGCCGTTACAAAAAAAATACCTCTAAAGCCTGGATTTCCATAAACCACCCGCTTCCACAAGTTATTACAGAAACATAATAATGGGTCTATTGTACTATAAATTGTTTTGTCATTTTAAATTTCTAGTAACTGCTGAGAAGAAAAATTAAATAAATAAAATGACCTATTTTCCTCTATGAAACCAAACTTCGCTGTGAAAATGATTTTTTCTCCTGCACGTAATAACATTTAGATAAATAGATCAGCTTTTTCTCTACTACACGCTTCGGAATAAGTGATTTTACTAAATGTCCATGTAAATGTTTTAGATGGAAAAATACACAACGGGAAGTAATAAATACTGTAAGTCGGAACGGCCACATAATGCAGGATTGCTGTTCATCCCATGAGAATGCGTGTGCCGTGAACAGGTTTTGCAGGTGAGAAAGGTAGATAATAATACGTGGATATTTTAAAATAGATCTTGTAAAACAGCAGCAAGGTCGTGTTCACAGAAAAAATGCAATGTCTCAATTGCAGTGAGTTGTATTGATGTGTAGACAGAGCTGAGACATTCACATTCCTTAACTAGTTGCCCTCTTTCAATCCATTTGTATTGTTAACTGTTCTCGACTCTGCACTCCAAGAGGTTTTAAATTTTTATTTTAAATGCATGTTTCCAGACTAGTAATAAGCACCACAACTCCTTTTGTATTGATCATAATCATTTCGGTATTGAGAATGAAGCAAAGATTTGGACTCATCAAGAATCCTCCTCAACTTCTGGTAGGAAAGACGTGACCCAAGTGAATGTTGGAACTATCAGCCCCCTGTGCCTGGCGTGGAAGGTCTCCAGGAAGGAAGACGGTCAGCAAAGCTGATGTGGTCCTCACCCAGTTCTTAGTTTAGAAGAGCAAACCCTTTCAATCCGGTCTGGTTGGTTCTCTAGAAGCTGGTAGGAATAACTGGTGTTCTGCATGTGTGTGTGGTTCTTCAGGATTAGCAAATATGTTCCTATTTAGGACATTAAATGAGAAATAGTGGTGAAGTCTCCCTCTAAATAACTTGGCCATGTAATGAACAGATGCTCTGAGCAATAATCTAATCTGAGGACCAGAACCGTGAGAAAATGTAATAAAAACCGTGAAGATAGATGGACAATTACTGCGACAGGTGATGGCCAAACATAGCTCATGCCAGCAAATTGCAATTGCTTTTCCTGTAACAGCTAATTCTATAGGCAACAATAACATGGTAGGGCCCGTATGTTGGGATTTTGATGTATCTTCTACTGTAGTGACACATCACTGGTCACAACAAGGGATCACAACATGTTACAGATGCTCTTCCCCCACCCCAGAAAGCACCAGAACCTTCCCAACCAATAGATTGCTATGGTCATGCACACACCTGTTGGTTGACAGACAGGGCCCTTGACCAATGAGATGCCTTGGTTGAGAGACCTTTCTAGGCCACACCCATAAGTGGCCACAGCTCAGGTTCATGGAGGGGTAAGTGGAGCTCATTGGAGCTCCTGTTTCACTCTTTGGAGTTGGTTTTCCTGGGGCAGCAGGTCTGCAGTGGAAGACTCTTCTCCTTAGACTGGCCACTAAGCAAAGTTCCTTAGGGACTGAGACCCCTCACCAAACTGGTAAGTGACCTGATCCACCCTTGACACTCCTCACTTTGTAAGAGTGGGAACATGCACATTTTCAATCATTACTTTAGAGTTTTGGGATCCCTTGAGTTTCAATCAGCTGCATAGTAACTGAACTGACTGATATCCAACCCTGTGTTTTATGATGTTGTCAGAATGCTGAATAATTTTGGATATTTCAGCTGTTTCTCGTTGGTTTTCTGCTAAGCAGTTCTGGTTAGAATAAAGTCTGTTTGGAGCTTATTGTCTGTCCACATTGACTTTTGGGGTGCCTGCATGACACAGTGTAAATTCAATTAGAAGTGGCTAGTATGAAATATGCAATTATACGTATGGCTACAGGAAAGGATCTGTGGGAAAGATCTCAAACCAGGTACCTCCGTGGCCACAGATTGTGTGGTCCTTGCAGAAATCAGGCTGGGTAGGGATGTTTTGAGGCTCGGTCTGGGTTGATCTCAAAGCGGGTACCTGATGAACCAGCTGGGCCCTAAGGGAAAAACTCAACATCCGAGTACTTATTTTTCCCCGTAAACCTCCACAAAGGGTGTCTGAATGCACCACGGTCCCGTACCACATGTCATTTGGTCCCACAGATGGTTTGTGACATTTACAGGGTGGAGTTAAGAACCGCAGTGCAGAAGTTGGCATGTCTGGAATTATATAAGACAAAAACCCAACACCAATAAGTCTTTGTGTTGCCCGACTTCCAAAGGTTACATAAGCACTTGGTATTCTCTGTCGTTACCTTGAATGTGTCTTGCGCATCATCTGCGTTACCTGCACATGGATAACACCATTCAGCACCGCATTAAACTCTGAGAACTTTGGTGCGTGGCTGGAAATAGGGTGTCTGCCAATAGATTGACATAAACAGCGCTGGCTCTACACGTTGGAAGGTGATTGTGGGTCATCTCTGCTCCCTGCTAAGAGCGGCTGGCGCTGTTGTTTTAAATTCCTCCATTGCAATTCAGCCCCAGCTCCCGTCCCCTCGTTGCGAGCAGCCCATTCATCAGCTCGCTCATGCTGCTTCAATTAAATCCTATCGCGCTCCCAGGCAATGGAGCATCCGCTCCGGAGAGGAGTTTCAATTTGGTAAACAGGCCTGTAAATATGCTGCTGGGGATAAATTTGCCATCAGCGTGAGAGAAGTGAAGTAAAATGTGTGATTGCAGCTAGTTTTTATGTGCTAGGAGGCTGCTGAGATGTTACGGGGAGCGGGATCAATGTTTGTGCACCCTGTGCTTATCTGGAAGTTTTGTACCTATTTTATATTAGCTATTTTCAGGCAAATGTTCTGTGTCTGACTGATACTTCTCACTTGGAAAGCTACTTTTAAAATAATCTTGACCTAGATTTCTGTAATGAAAAGCAGCCAACAGCGCCAGAAAATGTTGTGCTCTTAGGGCTGTTTCATCTCCATTCCTTAAACACAGCTCATTTGAAATATATGAATTTAATCCATGTGAACGACTGATGGACAAGCACTGAGATTTTCAGCTGGTGGATTTTGGGCTGAAATGTGGTTTTGCTGGTGGAAAAAAGGGCTCTTCTTTGGCAGAGGCGATTTCTGGTTGCATCCTTGCTTGGTTTTGGAGTCGTGCTGAAGGCCGTAGCGATGCAAAGATGGTTTTTGGTGGCTCAGCATCATCCGGGAGACCAAGACAACGCTCTTCTTGCTCCCTATAACGCTGATCTTGGAGCCTCAGCAGTGGAACAGGATAATCCCTTTATTCCAGCTCACTGGCTGGGGATCAGCACTTTGCTGCCTCATTTGGGCACCTCAGGGACTGAGTGGGTGCAGTTTGGTACCTTACACCAAAATATTAGTGAGTATCTGAACCCCTTTCCTGTCTCCTCGGAGAGATCTGGATGCTGTACAAATTACATATATCAAATCAATATTCTGCTGCATCCTCATAATAGTTTTTTCTTGATAGCAACATGTCCAAGAACGAGGAAAGAGCACTTAGGAGCAAAAAGCTCTTAATTTTTAACCAGTGAATCTTGCCGTGAGTCCAGATAAGCACAGAAAACTACCAGAGTTCTGACACATTCAATGGCAAACAGAGCAGAAAACCCACAAATACAAAGAAAAGCATCTTGCTCCTAAGCTGAAGTTGTCTGGTGAGTCTCCTTCAAAACGCTGAGTTCAGCTGAACTCCTGAAACCAAGCAAATGTGCAATAAATAATTAAATTACTTCTTTATTGTCGAAGTGAGTTACCCGAAATAGAAATGTTTTCAGAAAGGATCAGCCGTGTTCACAGGAGGCAGGTGCTTCGGAGGGCATTAAAAACGCTGGTTTGGAAATAGCTTAAACTGCTTATTGCTGGCGCTGAGCAGAACGTCTCGGGGGTGGGGATCCCTCAAATGCAGCGTCGGGGGGGTCGGAGGGGTTGAAACCCACCGAGAGGTGACAAGGGGACCCGACGTGCCCAAGAGCACGTGCCGTCCCTTGGGGTGCTCAGAGCGTGCGGGACTGACCGTGTGTTCATTCAACCTACTGGATATTGGTCCGGTTTTCTCATCCCTTGGGATGCATTTCTCCAGAAAAAGAAGGAAAAAAATAATTCCAACATGTGAATTATTTCCTGGTACCATCTGTGCTCATCTTGAAATAGGCTCTGGTCCTGTGTATGTGAATATCACAGAAAGGGGAATTGAATTATTCTCTTTGCTGCTGTGCTGTTAGTGGATTACCCTGAAATCCACTGCTGCACGTTGGTTATATTTGAACATGAGTTTTCTTGTCTGTGTGTTATCCTCACAACACCTGGGGGGCACGGACAGTATGTCCATGAAGAAATAAAACAAGTTACATTAAATACTGGGTTTTTGATAGTGATGAGGTTCTCAGGACATGGGGCAGTGCTGGGGTGGGTTATGGTTGGAGTCGATGATCTGAGGTTCTTTTCCAACCAAAATGATTCTATGATCTCTCAAATCTTTCATATCAAACCAGTGAAACACTTTGCAGGTTTGTGGTTTTTTTCCTTTTTTGCTCTGGTGTCTGTCACCTGCAGAAAATGAGATTTGGTTTGGGTGCCTCATCTGTCCTGCAACCTGTCCTGCTGCGGATTGTGAAGAACGTCCCACAAGCCATTATGGGCATCCACCAAAACCAGACTTAAAATTAATCTGCAAAAGTGGTGGGTTTTTTTACTTACTTGGAATTGGTTTTAAATATCAGCATTGACTTTCAAAATCAGGGTAGAATTAAAAAGTTTGAAAAAGTTGTTCCAATGAGTGCCCAGAGAAGTGAATCACCGTGTGCCCCTAGGAACAAAACCCACGGAGCGCAGGGAGCACGGGACCATTCGATGGCTAAAGTTCATTTTATTATTAAATATTATTATTAAATCCTGTGATAAATGAAAGTAGCCCCATGTTAATAAGATAAAAGGAATAAATAAAAAAAACCAACAACACTGAAATTTGCCATCAGGCTTTATGTTAAAATCTTTCTGTGTGCACATATACAGATGCCCTGAAAGACCTAAAGACCTGTCCTCGTGTATGCTCTTAGATTTTATAGGAGATGGCATTATCCGATAGAAAACACTCTCAGCTAAGAGGAACTAAGTGCTTATGTTGTTTTTAATAGAAATCTTTTAAAGTTATAGGGCTGCATTTCACAGTTTGGTGCCTGCTGGTACAGAGCCCAACACAACCGCGTTTCATCTCCGCAGTGATTTGCAAGTGCTGCTGCAATAAAGAGAATAAAAATGCTGCCTTTTATCATAGAGCTAAAAAACTATACTTCTGATCTTTTTTTCACTTTGAGTGCATACTCCAAATGATACTAAATTACTAACATTTTGAATTATTAAAAAACCAATTCCATAAATTATTATACTAACGGTTTTTCTCACCGTGTGGATTGAGCAGGCTGTTGGAAATGCTGGAAATTGAAAGAATTGGTCTACTCCAATTCTGGAAACTAAATCAGTGGTCATCTTTGCCAAAAATACTTTTCTTTTCCTCCTTTTCCATGCATGTCGCAGTAGAACAGGTAGAACAAAAGCGCTTTTCCGGTATTCACATGTTCTTGTGGCAAATATTTGCTGTAAAAATGCACCAGAAACTTGTAAAGAAACATTGGGGAGAGAAACTAATTCTTTGCTGTATTTCCCCCCTGATTTTGAGAGCAGGCTGTGCTGCGCTTAGTTCCTACATTACTCAGCCCCATTTCTCAGGTGCGGTGATGTTGCAGACTGTTAAACTGTGTTATTTGCTTTCTGCCATTTGTGGACCCGAGTTTCCAGTCATAATTCACTGGTGTTTCCTTTCACACCCCAGCGGTATTGATGAGACAAGTAGTTCAGCGTTCCAGCTGTGAGGCACAATGCCCGCAACCATTTACCTGCCAGGAACGAACCCAGCGCTGCTCCTCTGGCCAGGATTTACCGTTCATTTCCTTGCTGCTAAAAGCCGGAATCAATAACCTCTACGCTATTTTTATCAGCCGGGTCTGGCACCGATGGGCAGATGAATCCACTCCACAATCATCAGAAGTTTTTGCCTTTTTTCATCCTTTATTTTATGGGAAACTGTCTCCAAAGGAGCAGGAAGGCTGGGCTGGCGACGCGGCTTAACTAAGCTGCCTCGGTGCTCTGGGTTTGAGGAGCAGGAAGGCTGGGCTGGCGACGCGGCTTAACTAAGCTGCCTCGGTGCTCCGGGTTTGAGGAGCAGGAAGGCTGGGCTGGAGACATGGCTTAACTAAGCCACCTTGGTGCTCCGGGTTTGAGGAGCAGGAAGGCTGGGCTGGAGACATGGCTTAACTAAGCCACCTTGGTGCTCCGGGTTTGAGGAGCAGGAAGGCTGGGCTGGAGACGTGGCTTAACTAAGCCGCCTCGGTGCTCTGGGTTTGCTGGGGGGGTCACAAAGAGAACAGTCACAATTTCACGCTCTCCTATTGCGATGAAAATTTGGAAATATGGCGAAAGACGTATTGCTGCTTTGTGAAGTGTGTCCGCTTTATCCTTTCAGCATTAGGAGCAGAAGGTACCGAACTTGCCCCAGGAGACAAACTACTGTGGTTTTTTTTACCTGATCTCTACTGGTTGCATTTATTGCATCTATTTTTCTGTAGCTACATCTAAGAAGACTCCAACAATGCATTATGGAATAGTCATTACGTCACAGCTCTGCAAATCTCAGTGTACATTAAACTGCATATAATGTAGAAAATATATCTGTCTATAGAGATATGAAATTTATTTGGGATGTGTATATATATATATGTACGTGTGTATATGTACGTGTGTATATGTACGTGTGTATATGTACGTATATACACGTATCTATACACGTGTATATGCGCGCGCGTGTGTGTATATATACGCGTGTGTGTGTATATACACACACATATATATATATATATACACACACACCCCCCTGTAATATGGGAGAAGCGGCCCTGACATTCTGGAACATGAAGTGAGAATTGTAGTTGAACCAGACTTGGGTACTTCATAGATAACTGAAGTGGCGCTGTATTTATGGGTTTTGTTTTTCTGTAGCACCAAACAAAATCCGTTTACAGGTGAACCTTTGGAAAGGTGGGTATGTTTTGCCACCATTTTTTCACTTGGCATCTTTCCTCTGGACCACATTCCTTCATTTGACTTGCACAAGTATCATAAAAGTCAGGATCAAAAATGTTCACTGAATCACAATATAAAGTGTTCCTAACTTGTCCCCGCTGTGGAACCCATTGCGATGTTTTAGAAGGAAATTAGCCCAGCGTGACGTGATCTGACAAATCCATATTGACTCTTCCTTCCTTCCGAACTCTATAATGTGCTCATTCCAGTATCTTTGTGGGATTTGAAGCTGGAGGAGGTTGAACTATAAAAACAACATTATTGAACTCATTTGTTTGGTGGTTGGTTGTTGGGGGGTTGGTGGTTGGTTGTTGGGGGTTTGGTGGTTGGTGGTTTGGTTTAGTTTGGGTTGTTGTTTGGTTTGGGGGGTTATTTTGTGGTGTTTTCTTTCTTTTTCAAACACGAGATGACTAAATTATCCCTTGAAGTAGCAAGAGAAAATGTGTGGTTTTTATTTTTATTCGAAGGCGAAAGAGCTGTTTGAATCAGTGACTGAAACTGTAGACTCAGAAGGATTTTTAAAAACTGTATTTCTACATAATCAGCTAAATCAGTCAACGAGGTTGATTTCTGATTGTGTAAGGTATTTAAAACACAGAGCAAGAATATCGCAACCATTTGCTTCTCAGGCTGAATTACTTTGGTATTTTCATTTCACTGCCTGTGTTTGACTGACACTAAGATCTCTTGCTCTTATTTTTTATGATTTTAGTATTATTGCCATTATTGCCATCTCCTAAATGGCTTTAGCATTTATTTTAAGCACAACTTACTGCTCTTTAGTTTTATTAGGAGTGATTTGAAGGCAGCGATATTGCAAACTGTGTAACACTGCGGGACAACTTCGTCCTTTATTGGCGGGTCATTGATGTGCTGGATGGAGAAATGTGAAGTAGCAAGAATTATCCAGCTGTTGTGTGTTTGCAGCTGTTAGTTGTTCAAAGGCTGATGTGGGGGGGTGGGGGAATAAGGAAAGGCTACAAATTCACAGTATTAAACCAAACACGGGAGCTGAGCCTTAGGAAACCTAAAAAGATTGAGGTAAGTCACAAGTATAGAGAGGAAAAACCACATCTATTCCAGTTGGGCTTCTTGGTTACTCTTTTAAGCATCATCTGGCTGAGTCAGCTGGATGATTTTATCTTCTTCCTTTTGATATAAAAAATAAAACTGAACTAAAAAAGTGATATAGTGTTGTATTTATGAGCTGTGCAGTTCCTGCTGGTCCACGTGCATGTGTCTCCAGCCTCAGTCACATCCACTCTGTCATATATAGATATATACACATACACACGCGCGTGCTCACACGCGCACACGGACACATGCGCGCACACACACCTGCGCTCACACACACACGTGTGCACGTGCACGCACATGCACGCACACGCACAAACTCACGTGCACGCACACACTCGCGCGCAGACGCGCACGCACACACGCACACACACACGAGCGCGCAGACGCGCACGCACACACGCACACACACGAGCGCGCTCACATGTGCGCGCACAAGCGCACACATAGGCAGGCACACACACTCACGCGCACAGACACAAGCGCTTCGGCGTGCACACGCACGCGCTCACACACATGTGCGTACACAAACTTGCACGCACACGCGCGCACACACACGCGCGCAAACACGCGCAAACACAAACATACACGCTCATGCGCTCACACATACGCGCGCGCTCACATGTGCACGCGCGCACACACACACAGACACACACATACGCGCTCACGCGCACACACGCGCGCTCTCACACACATAGATGCGTGCGCACACAGATACGCGGGCACGTGCTCACACACACGCACACACACACACATGCACACGCTCAAACGCGCGCGCCCACACACCTACTCGCATGCACACACACATGCACGTGCGAGCACACACTCATATGCGCACACACACACACATACACGGGCACGCGCTCTCACACACATACGGGCACACACACATGCATGCACACACGCGTGCGTGCACGCACGTGTGCACTCACATGCGCGCGCACACACATACACAGGCACACACACTCGCGTGCGCACACAGAAACGCGCACACACACGTGCATATGCAAACTCGCGCGCACGCACTCACACACATGTGTGCGCACACACATCCACGCAAACACACACATACGCGCACACACGCGTATGCGCTCACACACACGTGGGCGCATACACATATACGCACACACACACATACACGCGCACGCACTGTCACACACATATGCGCGCACGCACTCACTCGCACGCACATACGCGCGCACAGGTGCGCGCTCGCACACATACTCGCGCGCACACATAGGCGCAAACAGACACATGCGCGCTCACAAACACATATACGCGCATGCACACACTCGTGTACATGCAGATACACATACGCGCACGCACACACACGCGCTCACACACGCACATATACGTGTATGCGCACGCGCACACGCATACGTGCACAAACACGCGCGCACGCACAAACACACTCACTCGCACACACGTGCATGGACTCATGCGCGCAGACACATATACGTGCGCACGTACTCGCACACACATACGCGCCGGCACACACATACGCGCCCGCACACACGCGCGCACGCACACGCGCACATATACGCGGGCACGCACTCACACACACGCGCGCACACATATACACGCAAACATACACATACGCGCGCGCGCACACTCATATACACGCACTCGCACTCACATACACATACGCGCACGTGCTCACACACACACGCGCGCACACACTTTCGCGCGCACACAAGCGCGCAAACACACTCGCGTGCACGCACACACACGCGCGCACGCATTCAAACACGTACGTGCACACGCACACACACAAAAATATACGCGCGCACTCACACAGACATACAAGTGCGCATGCACTCACACAGGCATACGTGCATGCACGCACACACACAGACATGCACGCGCGCGAACACGCGCGCTCACACGCGTGCATACTCACACACATACGTGCGCGCACACAAACACGTACGCGCGCGTAGACGCACATACGTGCGCGCGCACACAGACATACGCGCGCGCACGCCCAAACACGCTCGCGCACACACATACACGCAAACACAGACATATGCACGCACACACATACACACGCGCACGCACTCACACACATACAACGCGTGCGCACACACACGCGCGCTTGCACTCACACACACTTACGCCCGCACGCGCTGACACACACATGCGCACACACACATACGCACGCACTCACACAGACATACGCGCGTGCGCGCACATACGCGCAAACACACGCGCGCGCTCACACACGTGCGTACTCACACACATGCGCGCGCGAACACATACGCGCGCGTACACGCACATACGTGCGCGCACACACACGCGCGCACACAGACATACGTGCGCACGCCCAAACACGCTCGCGCACGCACACGCGCGCACGCACAAACGCTCGAGCGTGCTCACGCATGCGCGCACACACAGACATACGCGCGCGTGCCTAAACACGCTCGCGCACACACGCAGACGCACACACACGCATACGTGCGCGCACACTCACAAACACGCTCGCGCGCGAGCCACACAGGCGCACACGCATACGCACACACATGTACGCGCGCGCGTAGAAACAGCTGTGAGGGACCATTACAGTCAAACTGTCCCTCTTCCAGTTCGCGTGGGCATTGTATAGTCTTTCAATATTAATAATGGTATGGAATTAATTATTCTAACAACCAAGCTACTGTAAACACATTGTGATATGCAGTTCTCACATTCTTTTGTAATGGAGTTAATTATATTTTGCTTTGAGGTCTTACGTAGCTAAAATTAATGATCCTCAAGCAAGAAATTCCGCAGGTGTCCTGGAGAAGACTTGGCTCTTCAAGCAGGACTTACCCTGTGATCCAGCAACTCTGGTTTACCTGAAGAAAGAGTATACGTGAACTGCTGCATGTCCACAGATTGTTCTGTTACAGCCAACAGAGCAGGGGCTGTTCTCCTGTGAAAAGTCCATACTGCTTTGTTTGTGCGCTGGTTTTCATTAACACACACATAGAAAGACAAACGAAGAATATGTCCAAAGCTGCTGCCCATGAAACCAGAGTCTTCTGTCTAAGCATGTATTCCTCCTTTTTTTAGACCTACCTTGCTGGTCTCAGTTAAAAACAAAACCCAACCCTAAAAACCCAAACCAACACCAACAAATGAAGCCAACAACACCAACTTCCCCATTATTAACCTTGCTGGCTTCTCTGCTTTCCTTTAGATGACCTCTCCAACTTTCTAAAAGTATTAGGACAACGCTGGAAACCAGTTGCCATGAAGTGTTAACGCAGCTTCGCTTCAAAGTGCAGTGGCGGTTCACAAACCTCCCGAGTGTCGTCCTCTGGGACACTCGGCTCCTTTCATCTCTGGTGGTTGATTTCAGCAGATTCCATCGTCTCACATCTGTCTCGCTGACAAAGATAAAATCCTCATTCCACCTACGGCAGCAAAAAAAGTTCCCTGCTGGTTACATCTGCATTTTCCACGTGCTCTTCCTCCCACTAAAGCCTCGTATTCTGGTTTTAAGACATGATGCTGCTGCTGCTCACTGGGCCCTGAATCCTCCTTGTTCCGTTTGCCTTATCTATCTCATTCCCATATTCCCTTTTTGCCCTGCTACCTCACTTCTATTGCATCTGTGGGATGATGTGCGTGCACGCACATCCTTGAACATTTCCTAAATCTTATAAATAATTACATTGGCACGCTTAATCACGCCAAAGATCACTCTCCGCTTTAGACGAGAAGTTCTGGTTATCCAGAGCCTCTGGTGTGTTTGACAAACACGGTCCAAGTATGGGAGTGAACACCAAAGCCCACGGGCCATAAAACACCTTTGGGTTCTCACCATGACAGTGCAAGGGTCAATGAACTTTACATTACAGACTTGTTCTTGCTTTCAGACACCTCTCAGAGAGCTGGGAGGTTCCACAAGCTGGTGTCGGTCATGACAAATGTGCGCGCTGAGCGGAGCACTCAAACTATACACGAGAAATCATGGCTCCAGGAGCACCTTGATGAGTCTGGGGAACACCAGAGATCACCTGCTGTCCACGTAGTCAGTGAAACAAATTAATGGAAAGGTTGCTGGAATGATCAAAATCTGTTAAATATGTTTTGAGTAGCTAATAATGTCCCTTCTTTGTTGGAAGTGATTCTTTTTCATTGAGCAGATCTGAACAGTTAATAAGGGGCATCTTTGCTCATTCTGTTCCTCAGCACCAAGTCACAGTCAAAGAGTGAAATTATTCTGTGCTTAAAAAGAAAACAGAACAATATGTTAAACTTGAGTTGTAAGTAATAATGTGTTTTCTGAAACAGTCCTTTTAGAAATTGTGTTTTCTCAAATCCTTGAATTATGCAGCATATTCAAAACGTGAAAGCAGCCACAACTTCATGCTCTGACCAAATAACTGCTATTTTAGTAACAAACAATCTTCACATCAATGGGACAAAATAGACACTTACAAACATTCTAGAGTGAAATTTACAGATCTGAGTTAGGGTAAACTAGGAATGGCGTGTTAGTTATAAAGAACCATCAATTTGCATAAAATGACATCGCATAGTAATTGCTTTTTATGCATTTGTGGTGTCACAGTTCTCACCATATTAAAGTTTTTATCACTTGTTTTGTTGTCTGAGCTCGTGCCACAATTACATTTGCAATTATGTACCTGCTGCTTCTCACCAATAGTCAACATCTATTGCTAATACTCCATGTTAAAGTTATCCTTTGAAATTATCATCACCACTTCTATTTTAGCAATAGTAGCATCGGCCCCAGCTTAGAGGAAATGCATGTGAGCTATGGGAAGCCTGACCTTGGAGAGGGGAATCTTAGGTCTGACTAATCGAGGCTTTTTACGTAGACATTCTTGCTCATTTTTCCTGAAGAAATCTTTGGTCAGGTATCTTTTCAGAAGATATCTGAGCAGCAGCATCTCCTCCTCAGGTCTTAGGACCACAAATACCTGTTTCTAGTCTGGGCAGAGAGAGACTTTCTCAACCCTCACTTTAAGATGTGCGATTTTTCATGTGATAAATTTGGGCTTTTTGCCCTTCTTACCGCCTTTTCCCGTTGACGTATCCAATGTGAGTATTGATTCCCGGGGACAGCTGCTGTCAGTTCAAGCAGACAGCATGGGTTTTCCTGATGTCCTTCAACTGCAGAACGACAAATGCTTCTTTCTTTGGGGTCCACCAGAAATGTCTGTTTCAAAAAAATGGATGCAATTTGTAATCACTGTATCTTTGAAATTGGTTCCCCCATCATTACAGAAACAAGATGATATCAAATTAATGTGAAATACATAGAATTAAATTAATCAGAGATCCAAATACGATCACATGCAGAAAAACTTTAAACTTAAACAAGATGAAAATCCATCTAAGCTTTTTGCCTGTATCACAGAACCACAGCATGGACTGGGTTGGAAAAGCCCTCAGAGATCATCAAGTCCAACCCTTGGTCCAACTCCAGCCCATTGACCAGATCATGGCACTAAGTGCCATGTCCAGTCTCAGTTTCAAACCCTCCAGGGCCGGTGAGTCCAGCCCCTCCCTGGGCAGCCATTCCAATCCTGACCACTCTCTCTGCACAGAATTGCTTTCTCATCTCCAGCCTCAGTTTCCCCTGGCAGAGTTGAAGCCCATGGCCCCTTGTCCTATTGCTGATGCCTGGGAGAAGAGCCCAATCCCCCCCTGGCTAGAACTGCCCTTCAGGTAGTTCTAGAGAGTGCTGAGCTCAGCTCTAAGCCTCCTCTTCTCCAGACTAAACAAGCCCAGCTCCCTCAGCCTCTCCCCATAGGGCTTGTGTTCCAGTCCCTTCCCCAGTCTTGTTGCTCTTCTCTGGACCCGCTCCAGCACTTTAATCTCTTTCCTGGAGATATGCTTTAGATATTTCCATTTACCAGCCAGGTTACTGCTGCATCAAATTAACGTGAAATACATAGAATTACATTAATCAGAGATCCAAATTCGATCACATACAGAAAAACTTTAAACTTAAACAAGATGCCTGTACGTTTTTCTTCACGTAAGAAGTCTGTGGTTTCAGTACAGCGAACGTTTCAGCTTGGGGGAACCATAGTCACCTGCAGAGGGGACGGGTTTTGTCTCCATGTTCCAGGAGAATCCATATCTACTTTCCTGAATTACCGGCTGCATTAAATGCACTCTGGGAAAAAACTACACCAATTTCTCCTGCAGCAGAGCATGATAAATTTCACTTACCCATAACAAAGCCGTATCTTAGGTATCAATTCCCATTCTCTCTTCTGGATGATCCATCATTTTCAGGACAGGCCAATCTTGCTCAAAGATTCTTCTCCCTGCCAAAGCTTTCGGATGCATTGCTCCGGAATTTTGATAGATGAATGCCTGTAGGGTATGAAGCATTTTCATCCTTTAAATGTTAAAAACTACAAAACAAGGTATATTATACATAATAACTCCTCCACTATCTCCTAAACATTAAAATGTAGAGAAGATTTATGCAAAAAATCGCACTACTAGTATTACTGAGGCTAGTAAGCAATTCTTGGATAAATTATGTTTTAATATCATATAGTCTTGATAAAAAGGGATGACAACTCTCTCCCAAGCTTAGTTCTTAGGAGGCCTGGCTTTCAAAACCTGCCCAGGGGAAGAGTTTATCTTCAGTTAACTTACGTGGGGGATGCTCTGTAACTATGAGCCCTTTATGTCATTTTAAGGTACGTTTGGCTGGAGAAACCTTTCACAGCCAAATAAAACTGCTTGTAGAGCAGTGCTGGTAGCCAGACCCACTCCACAGAAAAGCATCTGCTGCTCCAGTCCAGGCTGCAGAAGCCAAATGAGGTTCTAAAGCCAAATTTAATGACTTTGTGGGAATGGAGCAATAATATCCTATGCAAATATTTACTGTTGGGTTTGTATAATGAAGTTATTCATTCTAATTTATTAATCATGGAAAGAAAAGAGAAAGTAGCTGTAAGACACCAGAAGTAACGAGACAGAATAATATAGGTTTATGATTTCATAGGCAAGAAGAAACAGCGAACAAGAAGGTGCTTAAAGCTGGTTTTTCTAAGTCTTCATAAAAAAAAAACCCAAACAAACAAAAAACCACCCATGAATACAAATTAGGTTCTCCTGAGAATTAATATTAACGTAACTAACAACACCACAATGCAGAATCAGTGCAACACTATTTATCTGAGTTATAAATATTCAGCTCATCAAGACCCGGCGAAACCCATCTGAGCACTTCAGGAACTAAACACAGCAATTTCTAAACCATTAGTGATTACCTTGGGAAACTCAGAACAGGCTGGAAAGGTCCCCAAGGAGCAGGAAAGAGCAAATACAGGACCTCTCTTTAAAAAGGGAAAAGATAAGGAGAAAGCTATAGACTTATCAGCATAACCTCTGTAAAGACGGCCACTGAAACACTGCTTAGAGATCTATTTATGAGCTCTACAAGAGGAGGAAGATGATCAAATATCCACTGTGATTTTCTCCAAGGCAGTAGTGTCAAGCCAACACATTTTCTGTTATCATAAGAGTAATTGGAGGGAGAGGAAAGAGTCACTATGTTTGCTCTAGCGGCTCTTTTTACATAGTTGTACCTGACACCCCCATGAATGAAACACGATGAAGGTGAAACCATCGGACTATTGATGGGCCATCAGCTAAAACACTCCGAGATTAGTTCTCAGCATCTGTTTTAGGGCATGTGAAATGTGTCTTGCCAAGGGTTGTCCTGGATTTAGTGGTCTTAAATACTTCCCTTAGCATGCAGATGAAGAAGCAGAAAATCTGGGACATCATAATGTGTGGTTGTGAAACCATCGCTAGTGACGCCACTAAAGATCTTTAAAATGCCTGACAAAAATATCCTGAGGATTGCTTAAAGCTTTTGATCCTGTTTTAGAGCAGAGAGATAGAAAAGATGACCTCCCAGGGTCCCTTTGAGATGCGGCCATGTCACTCTTGAACTTGGATAATTTATTAAAGTGGTTGGAAAAATCTGTCTTGTCATGACACTGATGGGGATTATCTGCTTTGGGGAAGACTGTTGTTCATATTTATAGAAATGATGACATTAAGGAGACAGATACATTCCAATAACGCTGCCGCTGCAAAGGGGGAACCGGGTTATAAATGGAGAGCCACCAGTTCATGTGATTACCCCGACAGACATGGTAAGAAATGAACAAGAACATAGAAATTATTGGGACAACGAATCAGGGGAGGAGATAGGACCAGTTAAAATTAAAGTCGGGTGTTTATACATCTCTCAAAGGTTCTATATTAAGAATATATTCTGTTTCCTTCATTAAATGGAAGAAGTTTCTTACTTGATTAGTAGCTGTCGGTGATCTGTCTGGCTGCAACAGAGCAGACGTAGGGATGTGAAGAACTGGTCCCAGCAGGGGGGCAGCAGAGTCATCTCTGCCCACCGATGAGCTTCGGGGTGGCCAAACACCAGAGGGCACCTTTTGGAATATATACAGAATTCGCATGGAAGGATTTATTTGTGTGCTCGTTTCTAAACCACCCAAGCAGCCTCTCTTCTTCATGGGGTACACGGTAGCTTATTAGTTAACATATTTAACATTTCTGAAATCAGATGTGAATAATGGTCTTGGATTCCTACGCTACTTCTTTACATACTGGAAACACGATTCAATTTTAATTCTATTTCAAATGTCTTTTCTCTG
The DNA here is from genome assembly GCF_964273445.1 of Streptopelia decaocto. Taxonomy (NCBI): domain Eukaryota; kingdom Metazoa; phylum Chordata; class Aves; order Columbiformes; family Columbidae; genus Streptopelia; species Streptopelia decaocto. Next base: position 1,465,438 of record NC_138661.1, read on the forward strand.
ACCTTGGATGAATTTCCCACCCACGTAATGAGAAGAGCAGCATTTCTTACCTGTCCCCTTGTGCTTGAGGTGCAGAACAGGTCGCAGTACCAGGAGTCGCTCCGGTCTCCGCTGAGATGACTCGGTTGCCTTGGCTGAGGCATCTGCAGAATTGCAATAATAATTATTGATATTAAGTAAGAAAAATTGCTATTTGGCATAAAAAAAATTCTGAAGCATGAAATTTTAGCTGACGATCTTGAACTCCGTTGCCATTTTGGAACTTCTTGAGACTTGTTTTACCATTTATTTTCCTTATTTGCTTATCATATTTTGCGTCAATAGAGTCATTTACAGGGGCCTAGTAGAATTCTTGGCCTTTACAAATTAGTGTTATGGAATATCACCTACTTCTTTCAGTCTCAAGCAGCAATCTTCATGATGAATGACATTTAATGAGACTTAATGGCATAACGCACTTATTTGTTTTATAATCTCTGCCATGCAAAGCACTGCACGATGGAAAAATGACATTTTTTATGGTACCTACGAGATTCAGAAAGAAAATGTAGGAAACCATGCTACTTCCATTCTGTCAGTCACATTCATTAAAGCAATTACATTGAATTGAAATCAACTTCAGAAGATCTTCCACATGCTTCAAACAGTGTATTTCCCTACAGTCTTTTGTTGTTGCTATTCTTTTGACATTACTGCCTGATCCGTTAAGAAATTATTATTAATGACACTTAAGAAATGAGTTTAATAGCCCTGAATGCTTGAACTGATTATTTATTAGAATATCGGAAAGGTGAACACAGATTCTTGATTCTCTTTCATGAGGAGAGACCCCAGTCCCATCCACACAACGCTCGTCACTGCGGTGCCAGGATAAATAATAATCCCTCAGTTTGATCACCTCTCAAGGCTCTTCATAAATGTGGCTTTATCTCTTCACATTAATGAAGCAGGTTAAGCAAAAGGAGCGTTTGTGCTCCAACAATTTAGCTGAAATCTAGTGCTGAATAAAGGGGAAATCACACACTCTGCATACCCTCAGTTCTGTTTGTCTTCTGAGTCAAGACCATTTACCGAGAAAATGTGTTTTTGCTGACCAAAGAGCTGATAAAAAGGTCTTCTGATGAGCAGATTAATGTCTGCGGTCACGGCGATCAGCAGTGAAACGCGTCTCACAAACATGCGTAACGCAAAGCAGAGATTTAAACGTTAACTCGAGCAGCGACAAAAGCGAACATTAGTGACAATCTTTATAGCTGCTTTGGTATCTGAAGCATTTGCAGCATCTGGAACAAACATAAGCTTTTAAAGTAATGAAACTATGGGCAAAGACAGATACCCAGATTTCAACGATTCTCTTGGTACAAATATTAATTAAATGGAGGCTAAGAGTTTCCTTTTTATTGGCTATTAGCTGCAGATTGCAGTTCTAGTTACACTTTTTGGTCTATAGCTGTTACAGGCCATGGGTTTTGATGCAGGAAATTTCTATTAATATATATTATCCCTATATAGAGCCATAGATAGAGCCATAGCTCTATATAGCCTATATAGAGCACTGGGTACCAGAGGCCTGAACGGGGACGCAATAGCTGCCGGGCTGCTGACCAGCAACCCAGCAGCAATAGAACAACGGTGAATAGAAGGCAATATTTTGGCCATAATGAACACTCCACTTCCAAAAACCAGGTTTGGAAGTCGAATAGAACAATGGGATGAGCTGTGTTTTACCCTCTGTCCATGCTTCCCCTCGGAAGCGTTTCCAAAGCAACACTAAATAGCACCCCTGTTGAGACAACACTATATTGCACTCCCGCGGAGAGGAATTTGCATTTCATTTGCAGATTATTATACCTGAGGCTTAGTCTAAACTGCTTTCAAATTTCCTTTGCTCCTATTGGGTATTCATGTCTGTGCCCAGATAGAATTTAGGAACTTGAAATTATGCTCCCATCACGTCCATGGCCATATGTTTCACCGTAAGAAGTTGGAAATAAGAAATGCCCGTCATTTTGCACAAATAGCTCATGTAAAATGGACAGATTAATAAGTCCAGGAAGAGCCACATTCTCTCTCATCTACACGGATATACTTCCCGCGGAGCACAATGGGGCTGCAGAAAGTAACTGGCTATCACATTTAAAAGTCAGGTTGAGTTTGTTTGGGGAAAATATATATATTTCAGAGAAACTCAGAGGATCACGGAACTGCTGAGGCTGGAGGCAGCTCTGGACATGTTCCTTCAGCCAAGAACAGCGAGCGCAGTTGTTCAGCTCTGTAAGATGCTCAGGACTTACAGCAAGTTTAACATTCAAATTACTTAAATGATATCACCCTACACCCTCTGACAACAGCCTTATATTGTCCCCAAGTGGCCAGCCCCTCCTTCCATGATCTATAAACTCTCCTCTTCCACTTGAGCTTACCCAGCAGTCCCTGTTTAACCACACGGGTCTCCTGGCTCCCTTCCTTGACTTCCTACATGTCGGGATTCTCTGATCTTGTGCCCGGTAGAAACAGACCGTGAACACCAACCAACTATCTTAGACCCCTTTACATTCAAGCAGCCTTGCCCATGGGATTTCCCCCAGCAATTGCCTGAAAAGGCCAAAGTTTGCCCTGCTAAAGTCCAGGGTTGCAATTCTGCTTGCTATCCTGCTCCTGCCACATGAGATGCTGAACTCCACCATCTCATGGGCGCTGCAACCCAGGCAGCCCTCAACCTTTACTGCTTCGACCAGACCCTCCTTGTTAGTGAGGATGAGATCCAGCAGTGCTCGTCTTCTAGTCGGCTCCTCCACCCTTTGCATGAGAAAGTTATCATCAAGGCATTGGAGGAACCTCCTGGACTGTGTCTGGCCAGCCGAGTCGTCCTTCCAACAAACGTCAGGGAAGTTCAAATCCCCCACCACAACCAGGGCCTGTGACTGTGGGGCTGCTCTCAGCTGTCTGGAGAGGCCTCATCAACTTCCTCACCCCAATCTGGTGGCCTGTGATAGACACCCAAACAGTATCACCCCCACCAGCCTGTCCCTTAATTCTCACCCATAGACTCTCAATTTGCTCCTCATCCGTGCCTGGACAATACTCAATACATTGTAGTTGCTCTCTCACATAAAGAGCAACTCCACCACCTCGCCTGGCTGGGCTGTCTTTCCTGACAAGGACACAGCCACTAGTTTGCTGAACCACTTGGCGTTTGTGAATAAGTGCAGTTAATAAGCCTCTGTTTTCCCAGTGATGTGCAAAACCACCCATCAGGTGAGGCAAGTAACTCCTGTCTTGTTTATTTTATTTTTTATGTCATCACAATAACATGATTAGGAAGATATTCTTTTAATAGTTGATACCCTATCGAATATTTTAAAGGGAAAATGGCTGATTTCACATTCTAAACCATGCTTGGAATATGTCCATTTCAACAAAGAATTTCATTAAGAAATCAAAAAAATGGAAGTACTACATCTTGGGTAACTAAGTTCTGAAATACGTGAGTGCTGTGGGAGGTTGCCAAGTCAGGCGCTTAGTTTGGTTTCCATTATGGAAAACTAAATGATATTATTGCTGCTGTTCTGGCAGGTTTTCGCATCCAAGTGAAAATTCGATACGTGCTGGAGAAAGTAGGGAAAATGTATTTCTGCACTAGGTGTGTTTTACGGTAAGAAGCCTGTGCACTGTGTTCGTTACTTTCTCTTCAATACAGAGGTAAAGAGATATTAGAGTGAAATTTCAGCTGTGGGAGGATGAATTAGGATGATGCTCCTTTCTCATCCAGGCTGGGCAGGACCCAGGGTTTGACAAGGCAGGCGATCAGTTCTATCCTGAACTTCCCCCGAGATCAGAGTGGTTGCTAAAATGCAAAAATGCAAACTCCCAAGACCTGTTCCAGTCCCAAATCCGCAGGATTTCAAGTGGAATGAGCGAGGAGGTGGGATGTACATGCTGCCACGTACGACACGCAGGGACGCAGGACCGAGTCTCTGCAGGGGACACAGACGTGGACGTGGCCCCTTGTTTCTGAGACCTCCCCACAGATGAACCAGTGCGCTGTTTCCCTAAGCTATAAACATTTGGACTCTGACAATGATAGCGGTTGTGTTTTGCTCTTCAGCTGACAAAACTGCAGCCAATTTAAAGACTGAGATACAGTGGTTTTCCAAAGTAGCAGTGGAGACCTCACCTATATGAACTGTCATCCCTTTACAGCTGTTTTCCTTAGGAGAAAGAATGGTAATATTTGCTCTGTAAGATGCCCAGGACTTACGGTAAGTTCAACATTCAAATTACTTGAATGATATTTCTGATCACCCTTCAGCTTTCCATTCTGTACATGACACGGACATCACCGTGTCCTGCCACCGCCTGACCGCGGAGCAAGGGACATCTGCAGAAATAGAAAACATCTTCCTTCTCTAAGATAAAGGATAGAAAATGGAACCTATTTAATTCACAATAATTATCCCTCCCCTCTGTGTGGTTGTGGCTTTGTTGTTTGTTTTTTAATGCAGAGAAGAACTAGATCCTATTCCACGAGAGAAGACTCGGGTTCACAGTTATGTTCCTGAACCATAGGAGTGTTGTACAGCTTTATGGACCTTAATTGAAAGGAAAGAAGCCAAACGCTGCTTAACTGCACAAAACCACGAAAGCTTATTATTAATAATAAGCTATTAATATAGTTACACACCAGCTTTTAACCCCAGGTATAGCTGGAGTTATTTATTGAGGTAGCCAGTCTCGTGAAATTTCAGTAGGGTTTGGTGAAAAATATAAGATAGCCCTGAAAAGGAAGAATCCCCCCGCTCCTTATCTAAGGGACAGTCAGCGGTCAGATATGAATTATTCTGTCCCAGTGACTCCCCATGGTTTTGTTTTTAAGGTGCCACAGCTTCCATGGAAGGAACAAATGGTGCTCCCAGAACTCTGCCAGCCTGGAGAAGATCTAATGCACGGTGCTACTGAAAACCTGTTAGAGGTCCTATGACAAATAAATAGGGTATACAATACTAAAAGTACATTTTCTCATTCCCCATTTACTTCCCAAGGAAAGTGGGTTTTTAATCCCTTCCCCAAAATAATCATGGAACATATAAACCTACTGAATCACTGAAAGACCATTGAACACCTTACAAATGAAATACAGAGATCTAAATAAATTTGGAGGAGCATTATTCTAACATCTTTTAAAAAATGTGTCAAGTATAACATTTCTGTCTTACTGCCTGTTACATTACCCGGCCATTAAAGATGTGTTATCTTTTGAAGGAACAGCAGAGATTAATGACCCGAACGAGAATGATGAATTCACTGCAGGATGAGGCAGACTTCTGAAACAAGCTGGCAAACAGAGGACAGAAATACTTAAACTAGATAAATAATGGAACAAGAAGGTCAAAAAAGGAGAAATTAACAGGCTGTTATTTTAAATTATTTGAATTCCATGCCTTACACTTAAAAAAATATATTAACCCATTATGTATATATTTATATTTTCTCTGTGCTAAATTTCCCCCACAAGGAAATCTCTTCCTTCCGCAATGTTAATGTTGTATTGAAAAAGATCTATATTGCAGTAGAAGGCGAGGCTGCTTCGGATGAGACCTGAGATGGAGCCTGTGAATTGCAGAGGGGACACCAGCATGGGGACGAGGGGTTCGGAGCATCGGGCTTGTCCGTCTGTCCCGCACCCGTCCCGCCGCTGCCATGGGGGGTAACGCGCCAGAGCAGCTGCTTCCAGACAACCACGCTTTGCTTTTGGTGTTCAATCATCTTTGTACGCTGTACATTAACTGCAGTAGCTGAAACTGAAATCTGTTACATAAAGGATATTAATGTGGTTAATAAGACAAGCAATTGCCCACCCGTGGCCCTAGACATATCCAATAAGTCTTTAATGACTTTTTTCTTTATTATTATTGCAATTTGCTACTATAAAACCACTAGGCCAATTTATGTCCATTTCATCTTTATCAGGAGGATTTCTGATGCAAGCAGTTTTAAATACTGGCAGTTTTTTTGTAACGTTTGGGTAAGTGATCTTCCCAAGTGGCACCGACCAGTTGCAGGGTCAGTTTGCTCCCAGATTCATTTAACTCTGTTCAGAAGAACCTATTTGCATTTATGGCCAGGAGTGTGCACTGTAAGGCCATAAGGTGCATAAAGCTCAAGCAATTACTGGGGCTTAAGGGCGAGCGGTGACACCTGCAGGTGACACAGGTGACACAGCCGTGTCCCGTTGCACAGGGACCTTCTGCCTCTCCGAAGCCGCAGGAGCCGTTCCAGCTGGACAGGACACACGTTGCTCCATGACAAACCAACACTCTACGCTCCTCCGCTAGCACTGGATACGGATGCAGAACAGTTCACCGGCGGCTTTGTTCCTTCAGCTCAAGCCCAAGACTGGAAAAGCAGGACTTTGTTCCCTTGCTGGGAACTGCAGTGAGGAGGAACAAACATCAGGAGAACAAAAATAAATAGGTATAAGTAAGTTGGTGCTGTGATGGAGTCAGAGCCAAAGGGAAGCGCGATAGCGGGAGAGGAGGGGTGGTGAGCCCGGCGCTGGTGCTGTCCCGTGGATCTGAAATACCCCCGTTTAAAAGAAAAATGAGAGGGGTGCTCAGCAGGAACGCCGGTGCAGACCGAACCTGCTGTACAAAGAAACATGGCAGAGAAATATCATCCCGGAACCGAAGTACATTCTGAAGGTACGGAGTGCTACGCACACGAATGATGCTAATTCGGTGAACTGCTGCAGCACATCTGACGCTGCCTTTGGAGTATTTAAAATATAGGTTGGGTTTGTAAGCCTGTATTTGCAGTTTAGTCAGGCTGGGACACTCCAGTGCTCCAGGCAGTGACTGGACATGCTGGGCAGGGCAAAGGGCAGTTAGTTATTCATTCCCTGAGATGAATGCGTTTTGTGGTGTGTGAGTACCACCTGAACTTCCCCCAGCCCCCTCCTGTCGGAGCACCCCCAGGAGAGCAGATCTGAACAGCAAATGCAGCGAAGCAGAACATGGTACAAAGCGATAAGGCTGCAAACACGGGATACATCAAGATTTTGCAGTTCCGAACAAGAAAAAAAGCAAGATCGCAATGCCAGTGCTCTTCCTTCGTAGCTGAAAAAGTATTTCACTGCTTACTGGGAAATATGCCATTTTCTACTCAGTGTGCACAGCTACTGCATGGTGTGTAACAGAATTACTACAAAACAGAATTAAAATGTTTAAAATTAGCAACCTCCGAGGGCTCAAGCGATAAAGATTCAAGCTCAGGAATGACACGATGCAAACGAAAGGCATCTATTGCAGCATCTGTGAAGAGCTCCCTGGCTCTGCGGGTAGAAAAGGAATTAGTGATTTAATTTATACCACAAGAAAAATGCCACGAGTATTAATTCTGCAGAGCTGCAATGGCAGATCACAAGTTATTAGAGTCCACACTTAATAAATCATTAAGAACAGAATCCGCTCGATCAGAGAACACTATTGCAATTGAACAAGGATTTCTCTGTGTGGTCGCTCCAGGACGGGGCTGCACGGTGGGGGACAAAGGCACACGCTGGCAGAAAAAGAGTGATTGCTTTTAGAGTAATTGAGACACTTGACAAGGGGATGAGCTGGGAGCTGCGGTGCAAGGATACAGAATGCTCATCACACAACCTCACGCGGTATTATTAGTAACAGTGGGAGAAAAGACACTTAATAGATCGTGAGACATTATCTAAGGGTCCAGACCTAACCCGAGGTAATGAAGAGCAGTGGTAAGGGAAAGGAGTCCCTACTGAGCACTCAGATTTGTGTATCGTGTTTGGATGCTTCGTACATCAGATTGAACGTCTTGTTTCTTGTAGTAATTACATTCTCATCAACATGTACGAGTCTCACTCACAGATTCTGATGTTTCTCTTCTACTTTCCCTTCTGGTCCCTTCAACCTACACCAACCCATCTTTCCACAATCTCCCTCATATCTTATTTAACCCCCTTATTTTCTGCCTTCACCCCTCTTTGTCCACTAGCTGCTTCGTTACATGACAGAAACAAACTTTAAGTTCCGATTTCTTTTCACCCCAAGCCCAACAAACACTTTTGTCCTTTGTGACCTCACAGCTGTCTAAAAATACTCAACGATGACCTTTTTGCCCTTGTGTCCTCCCTTGTCTCACCAGTATCTCCCAGTATCTCTCAGTGACCCAGGACACCACCTCAATTACTAATATCGTGAACAACCAAAGCAATTAGTCACCACATAATCTGAAGCAAAAAGAACTGAAGAATGAAATAGAAGATTTCTGTTAGTACCTTGTGTCTCATAACATGTACCCATCCTAACCCCCCATCTATCCCCAGGAAGAAACCATCGCACCAGAGGAAGGTTCACCTGGCTGAGAACCAAAAGCTTTTAAAAGGGGGATGAGTAGTCCAGGAGTATCTTGGCTATAACAAAATAAAGTGTAAATATATTGAATGCACATTATGTCGGAATGCTGACAGGTTATAAAGAGCCGTTGAACTCTGGGAAGATATATCTTTTGTGGGAGACAAAACCCTACACACCCATGATGACAAAACCAGGGAAATGCCATATTTTAATGGTAGACCAGGGAACACGGGAAGCACATCTAGAAATAATTTCACGGGGGAGGCAGTTTGTCACAGAGAGAGAAATGAGAAACCTGTGTTACACATTTTTCATCAACAAGTCTGCCCCATGACTCTCATCTTTCACCACTTTTACCTTTCTTGACTAGAAGTCTGGTCTCTGGGGAAAGCTCTTCTCTCATGATACACTGAAGGAACAACAACATCCTTACACACTTTCTTCTTGTGGTGTAAAGAGGGAAAAATAACCCCCAAACTCAGCTGCAGCTGATGAATCAAATCACCTGTTTTCCTGCAAGCAATTCGTTTAAGTCTTGAGTTTGCTAAGTATGACACATGGGTGGCTTCTCCACCAGCATCTCCATGTCAGTTCTGACAATCATTTGTGTGATTTTGCTGCTCGTCATAGTGGAAACAGTAACAATGGGCACCTTAGGCCTTCGACTGCCTCTGGGTTTTAGCAGACTTGATAATGGGGAGACTAGAGAGGAACAGAGATTGGGTCAGGTCAGAGCTCTGAAAGGCCATCTCCAAGAACCCTTTGCTCAGTCTCCTGCCCCTTCCCCAATCCCCTTTTCACCACTGACCTCTCGGAGGTAGCTTAGCTTGTAAATACACCAAACAGAACCTGCTGATGATCCATTTGGAGCCTTCCTGGCATTTGTCTGCTGTCCTCTCACAGGCTCCCTGCCATCTCCCCAGCCTGGAGCTGTGTGTTGGTCAGGCACCTTAATCCACGTGGAGGAGGATCTACTGGTTTAGGTCACTGACCACTTACAAAGGGATGCAAGTGTCCCCTGTCATAATGGCACCCCAAAGTCAATTTAGGTAGGCAATAAGCTCCAAACAGACTTTATTCTAATGAGAACTGTTCAGCAGAAAACCAACTAGAAACAGGGTTTATCCAAAATCATTCATCACTCTGACAACGTTATAAAACACAGGCTCAGATTCCGGTCAGTTCAGTTACTACACAGCCGAGTTGGAATCAAGGGATCCCAAAACTCTAGAGCAATGGTTCAAAATGCACATCTTCCCACCCTTAAAAATGAGGAGGCTCAAGCATATCCAGAACATCACTTACCAGGTCAGGGAGATGTCTCATTCTTCTATGAATGTTCCTTGCATGGTCAGTAAAGCAAGAGAGTCTCCAACTGCAAACCCACTGACCCAAGGAAACCAGCTGTACTGATGGCCTCCATTTATACCCTAGTTGAGTCAGCTGTGGTCAGTTATGGTAATGTGCCAGAAACATCTTGCAATCAAGGTGTTTAATTGGTCAAAGGCCCTGTCTGTCAACCAAAGGGCGTGTGCATGGCCAGAGTGGTCCATCAGGTTTCTGTTGCTTGGGGTGCATCTGTCACACTCCCTCAGCATTGACACTATTTGGCAGAAACATAGAGATTTCTAACTGTAATTAAGGCTTGCAGAAATGTGGAGTAAGAGCACTATGCTTGCAAGAGTAGGACAAGCACTGTGAGCCCCAGAAAAAGACACGTCCAACAATGAAGGGAATGCATCTCTACACTGTAGTGTGTAAAGCTTAGTAATGAGGTGTCTATTAGCATGGGCATTGTATGTTTTTAAAACCCTCTGGGCAGGTTTTTGATAAGTGCAAGCTCACAGCATAGCTTCCTCTTGTGCAATGAATGCCTGGGTCAAAATCCCTCCAATTGGCACTAAAATTTCTTCTTTACTAACTTCTCTTCAGCTGGAGGCTGAGGAGAGGACGGATGTTTCCAGCACAACAGATAACATCAACCAGCCCGACAAGAATTTATGAACGGGAGATGTGGACACCTTAGAAATGAATAATGACAAAGCACAGCTCACTAGAATGAAATCACATCTCTCCCAGAGAGCCGGAGATGTGCCGTTACCTCTGTCACGATGAAGGTAATCCACCTTTTGTTCTGTCAATACCCAGCTTATTAATACTGCTCTAAATTGCTTGTAGTCATACTCAAATCGTGGCCATTCCTACACCTTCTGTAGTCTGCCATGGCAAATCCAACGTGTCTTAGATGTAAACGCATCTCAGGAGAACAGATGTGGGAGAAAGGGACATCAGCAGTAGGTCAGACAAGGGGCTGCTCCGGTTGTACCCTTGATTTCATGTGGGAGATAAGGACAGAGCATTCTTTCAACTTTGAACGAAGAAAATAGTTAATTTAGCTGAAAAACATTTATAGCTGGCTACTGTGACTTTAAAACAAGTGCTTTCATTTAATAATTAATCCATTGAAATATAATGAGTTTCCAGAGGAAGCGGAAAAAAAACCCAGATGAGCACTAGGATAAGGAAATATAACAAATAACGTTTGGACAGGAGACTTCGGCACAAGTGAGGGCATTTAGTTGATCCGGCAGTCTCAGGATCTTTTCTAATCAAATATTCCCCATGATAACAGACATTTTTCCTTGAGATGAGTGTCTAGTAAAGACACCAGGAAAACAATCTGTAACTTCCTCTCTTTACGAAGAGAGTTCCACAGAACAGGGGGGCGAAGGGGCATGGCGGTGACGACTCTATCAGACATCCTGAAGAAACGCGTTGATGAACCGGATTATTTCTGCAGCAGCTCATCTCCTCAAAGCTGTTATTTTGAAGGCTTCTTTCAGCTATTGACAAGATCTTGACCTCAAAGGACCTGACTGATAAAGATGTGGATGTAGCTACTGTACTGTGGCTCCAGTATTCACAGTATTGACCGTTCACACGGAAGAGCGCTCTCCAGGAAAGGGAGATATGACCAGGCTCAAGCAGACCTGCAGTACAGCTGACCAAAAAAAGGAGGAAAACAATTTTGGAAGAAATCAACAGGTTTTGGCGCAGCAGGATGTTGCCTTGCTGATCAGTGCCGGCACATGGCAGCGATCCCCCAGTGTCCGTTCTGCAGTGGAATGCGGTGACAGAATCTTAAACGGTGCCTAAATCTCCATCCACCTTGTAGAAATACATCTTGCTGAAATAAAACATTCCACCCGTCTCTGTCCCAGTTAGACAGTCATCTGCAAAAGTGTGTTGATGGGGATAAAGCAAGGGAAGCAGATACTCATGGCTTGTCTGTGAAATGCAGCAGTTTGCATGCAGCACTCTCATGGCAATAAATGGCACCAGTTTCTTCTCACCTTGGGGCTCTGTGCTAGGAACTCAGGATCTATATGCCCAGGAACAAAGGCCATATAACCTCATGAAGATCAGTGAGGCCAAGTGAGAGGTTCTACACATGGGTCAGGTCGATCCCCAATGTCAGGATTGGGATCAACTGCTGGAGAGCCACCCCACAGAGAAGGACTTGGGGACACTGGTGGGTGAAAAACTGGATATGAGCCAGCAATGTGTGCTTACAGCCCAAAAAGCCAACTGCATCCTGGGCTGCGTACGAACAAGTCTGGGCAGCAACTCAATGTAGGTGATTCTCCCCCCCTCTATGCTCTCATGAAACCCCTCCTGGAGTCCTGCGTCCAGCTCCGGGTGCTCAGTACAAGAACGACATGGACCTGTGGGAGCAGGTCCGAAAGAGGGTCACAAAAATAACCCCGGGGCTGGAACACCTCTCCTTAGGGAGAAAAGCTGAGTGTTGGGGTTGTTGAGCCTGGAAACAAAGAGGGGAGACCTGACTGTGGTCTTTCTTTATAAGGTGGAGAAAGACTTTCTATCAAGGTTTGTAGGACAAGGGTAAAGATTTAGATCTTATGTGAGAAAGATGAGGGGGGTGAGACCCCGGAACAGGTTGCTCAGCGAACTTGAGTATGCCCCATCATTGGAAATATTCAACGTCAGGTTGGACGGGGCTTTGCGCGACCTGATCCAGTGAAAGACGCCCCTGCCCACCACGGCTGGGGTTGGAACTAGAAGGTCTTCAAGGTCCCTTCCAACCCAAACCATTCTGTGATTCTATCACAAAAGTCAAAACAGCGTTTGACAGCAAATGAAGCATACCAGTTTTTGTATTAATTCTTCCCAGCCCTTTCAGGTCTGTCACCCCGGATCATGCATAAAGCTATTAGTTCATTTATTCTCTGAATCATTACTACCAACTGTGCTAACTAACATAAAAAAGACTAATGGATTCCTTGAGAGAAAATTTATATGCAGGGTCAACTATTTGTTCTTTTTTAAAAGAGGCAGGCAATTATCACTACTTCCATTTAATGATGCCTTCTTTGAATATATGGCATATTTCTTGGAATAAAAGGCTACAAATCTGAGCATTCACTTGAAACAGAATTATTGATTCATCCAGCGTCAAATCTACTGTCTCATAATTACAGACAGTGAAAAGCTTCTCTCTCTCCCCTAACAGTGTCAAGCTGTTAATGTCAATCAAAAATGTCAGACAGCATTATAGAAATTGAACGCTGCAAGATGGATTTTGAGACTTACGGTCCAGCCCAGGTCCGTGAGGTGCTGAATGTCATCAGGGTGCACGGCTAAATGGCACTGCTGTTTCCTGTAATCTGTAAAGGAAAATGGCTCAATTGCTGTGTTAGAAGTAAGATTAGTGTATATTTTGAGTGCAATTACAGAATGGACTGTGTATCTTGAGCTAGTATTAAGTGTTATGGACAAGAGAGTTTTTCTGGTAGAATACTTTTGACAGAGAATGACCTACAGCGGCAAAAATCCGTACAATTTTCATAATCTTAAAGGTCTTTTCCAACCAAGATGATTCTCTGATTCTATTTGAGGAAAATGTCCTGATTTGCACTGGGAAACAAATATGTAGTTTCAATTTAAAAATCCTAAATTGTGCTTTCTTCACTGCTAGGAGTTGTTCGTGGAGGTTCAGGAGAGGCCACACTTGCACTTCTTTCTGAAGCACCAGTGGCGGTGCGCAGCGGTGTCACAGAGGCCCCCCAGGTTAATTTAAGGGACAATAGGGTCCAAACCAACTGTTATTAAACCGGTGAGAAACAGGGTTTAGCACTCCAAAGTGACTCGAATACAGGTTCGGATATCAGTTGAGGAAATGATGAAGGGGCAGCAATGAATCCAACAGGCGGTGCACAGAGGGCATGCACGGGGTTCACCAAACAGCGCCGGAGCCGCCCTGAGTCCGGGAGGGTCCACACTTGTCTGATACGGTTGGGGTTGTTGTAAAGGGACACACGTACTTGTACTGAATACGGAAAGTGCACTCTTGCAATCCTGCGAGGGTGAATTTATAACACACTCGCAATCCTTCGAGGAGAAATACACGTGCAAATGTGCACGGGATATTACACGTGATTATGTGGAAACACAGGAGGAAAATACACCCGCGATTCTGCGAGGGTTAATTTATACACGTGCTCGTATTGAGCACGGAAAGTGGGCGTGCAAATGTGCACGGAAAGTATAAATACACATGCAAATGTGCATGGACAGTAGATGCAGTCGCAATCCTGGGGATCAATATGGAAAGGGGGAGTGTCAGGAGGATGGAGCCAGGCTCTTCTGGTGACAACCAGTGACAGGACAAGGGACAATGGGTGCAAACTGGAACACAGGAGGTTTCACTGAAAGAGGAGAAGAAACTTGTTCGTGGTGAGGGTGTCAGAGCCTGGCCCAGGCTGCCCAGGGGGTTGTGGAGTCTCCTTCTGTGCAGACATTCCAACCCGCCTGGACACCTTCCTGTGGAACCTCAGCTGGGTGTTCCTGCTCCATGGGGGGATTGCACTGGATGAGCTTTCCAGGGCTCTTCAACCCCTGACATCCTGGGGTTCTGTGAGAAAGAAAGATTTTAAATTACATGTGCTAGCTTTTAAGCACAAGAGGTCGAGGGTATGAAATTAAATGAAGGAAAGAAAAATAACAGCCGATCTGAAAGGTTTTAGTAGGGAAACATTCTCACCTCTGCTCCTGCAGAAAGAGTTTGTCCTCAGCCTCCAAAAGAAAAAGCAGCACAGAAGAAAGGAAATTTCTTCCAGGAGGAGTAAGTGCATCATGGATGTGATTTTCAGAACAGCACTGAATGCTTGTTCTCAATGCACTCACTGGAATACAAGTGAAAATTTCCATAACCGCTGTCAACAAAAAGGAACTCACCTCTTCTGCATCTCCCCTCTGTGACCTGCTGCCTGTGCTGGATTCCTGCTTTCGGAACCCAGATCAAAGTGCATTAATTACATTGGAGACAGTGAAATCACACAACAGCCACCAGGCCTGTGTTCAAAATGAATAGCGCTTGCTCAGGAATGGTCGCAGACTCAGTGCCCTTTTACACAATAAATACTATGAGCTCACAGAAACCCATTCAAGCAACTCAGCAACACAACTCCAGATCTATAGTACTGGACCTGCACAAATTACAGATGCTGCTTGCACGGATTTCACTGAAATCTGGGATAAGAGCAAGCAAACGTGCACCAGTGGTTTGTCTCTTGAATACAGATGGTGCTATGGGCATCCTGGACGTGACATTTTGCCTCTTTTCTCGTCTCCTGCCTTCTATATTCCCTTTTATGCTGGAAATTGCTTGGATCGGGAATATTTTATCAGAACAACGCTCTGCACCTGGCATTGCAGAGCTGCCATGGCTGCAGGAATGCAAGCAATAACGATAATAATAGTCATAATAACAGCAATGATAGTAACAGTAATAATAGTATCAATGACAACATGATGATGCTCTGGACTCATGCCAATGGATGCTTTCTTAGCAGCTGAAACAAACTCCCCAAAACCAAGTCAGCAATGCGAGAAAGCAGAACCTTCACTCATCCAACACATCCCCTATTGCTAGCCAGGACGTGAGAAACTGCAACAGTAATTCATTAAATAGGGTCTAAATTAGATAGAGCAAATTAGTATTGCACCAATACTTGTGCAGCTCATGTTTTGGAATGCTTGAGGTAATTAGCAAAGCATTGGAGCAAATTTGCCCCTCACCTCATCATTTTAGTTTGGAAGGGAAGTGGGAGGAGTAAATGATGTATTTACTGCCGGCCCCTGTTGCTGCCCAATTGTCTGCTGACAGCTTTTCTTTCTGTTCTGACTCTGTATTATTTATGTGTGGTGAAGAACAGCAGGCGGTACAAAAGGACTTGGCCCTCGGCTGCTCTCTTAGAGCAGCAAAAGCAAAGGTCATCTGCAGATTTCATAGTTAACAGCTTCATGTGCTAATTCTGTGGGCTGGTAATGCAAACTGAAGCATCTTAGTATCCCTTGCACCCACAGCAAGGTGGAGCATGATTATTGTACGTTGCATTTTGGTTTGATACTGCATAATGTGGGGAAAAAATGTACTTCATTCCCTATTTCCTCCCCGCTACCTGCTGCCAGAGACCTGTAGAAACTTCACGATGAAATTAATACTGGAGACATTTATTTGGGTTTTGCTGCTTCTGATTTAATTGGTTTGGGTCTGTTTGTTAATTGAGGCAGAATTATGTGGCAAATGATGTGGATAGAAACATCTGTCGTGGGGGGAACATGGGTGCAAAGCAGGTGGGTGTGGGCAAATGCACCAAATTGAAGCACATTGGGCCCCAAATCTGACCATGATATGGAGAGAGACGACCATCATCTAGATTAAACAGCCAAGGTAGCCATCACAAAAGGCTTTGGAAATGAAGCTTGAGAAGAGGTAGCGAAGCAGCATGAATATTTGTAACAATGGGAAGAGACCGTGGGGCAGAAAGAGGTCAAAGCTGGTTTGATGCTACCAGAAGTGGCCCAGATGCCAGCAGGACCTCTCCAGGGCCACCCAGGACATCACATTCGGAGAGGGCTGTACACACCCGCCCTCTGCATGTTTGTGCACATGTGTAATTAAAGCTTTCTGAGATTAAAGGCAGGTGTTCCGGAACCTGTAGGCATTTATCACCATTTTTTGTGAGTGTCTGGTCTCGTGGCTCCCCTGTGCTGTCTCCAGTATTGATCCTGAACATGCGGTTCACTGATTGCCAGTTAATTAAATGTCGTTAATAAATCGATAAGCCACTTCAGCCCTGATTTGGTTTGAATGATGTGAGCCAAGCAGTTTTTTCCCTGCAGGTAATTGTGCTGGGGGGACCCGTCCTTTCCAGCAGGTGCAGAAAGGAATGGGGGAACCTGGCTGCACCTGCGGTCATTCCTGTGTGCTGGTCTACAAAACACCAAGTCAGACAAAGACTAAAGCTGTGACAGATGGATGGAGCTGGGGACCCCAAAACTGCCCGTTTTTTCCTGCAGCATGAGCAAAGCCAGCAAAGAGAAGCAGCTTCCTGCAAGTGATGCCTTGGATCACAGAATCCCAGAGTGTCAGGGGTTGGAGGGCCCTGGAAAGCTCATCCAGTGCAATCCCCCCATGGAGCAGGAACACCCAGCTGAGGTTACACAGGAAGGTGTCCAGGCGGGTTGGAATGTCTGCACAGAAGGAGACTCCACAACCCCCTGGGCAGCCTGGGCCAGGCTCTGCCACCCTCACCACAAACAAGTTTCTGCTCATACTTCAGTGGAACCTCCTGTGTTCCAGTTTGCACCCATTGCCCCTTGTCCTGTCCCTGGTTGTCACCAGAAGAGCCTGGCTCCATCCTCCTGACACTCCCCCTTTCCATCTTGATCCCCATGAATGAGTCCCCCCTCAGTGTCCTCTTGTCCAGCTCCAGAGCCCCAGCTCCCTCAGCCTTTCCTCACACGGGAGATGCTCCACTCCCTGCAGCATCTTGGTGGCTGCGCTGGACTCTCTGCAGCAGTTCCCTGTCCTGCTGGAGCTGAGGGGCCACAACTGGACACAAGATTCCAGGTGTGGTCTCCTCAGGGCAGAGTGGATGGGACCTCCTGGTTTGTTGCAAAGAGCTGGTGGTACCTGGACATGTCCTGCAGCCTCTGATTAAATCAAGATGCAACTGAGATGAGGGGAAACAAGAGACCTGTAAGTGGGCCACGAGTTTCTTCTGAGAGGGAAGGGGAGAGAAATATCCCCAGACTGGTAGGAAGCAGAAGTTACTTTAGCAATTAATGCCACTTTTCCCAATGAAGAGAGGGGGGGAATAAAAAATAAGTAAGAACCAGGTTAAGGAATTTATAAAATAGAAATTGTTTATGAATTAAATATAAGCATGCTAAGAAGTCTTATAAATCAATTCAAAGGAAAATAGATATGTTGAATGAATTTAAAGAAAAGCAAAGGACACGATTTGCATTCTGCCACTTCACTATAAATTATGAATCTTTTTGTTTGATGTCACTGCTTTGCTTGGGAAAGAAATCAGCCAGGCAAGTGAATTAATGAGAGTCCAAATATGTAAATACAGTGCAGACGCTGTGATGGAGCTGCCTCGCTGCTCCAATGGCACCGGGCGAGCACCCATCGCTTTGGGAGAGCACGCACAGCCACTTCGCTTTTACTGGGGTCTGGCGGGTACCCCAGAAAGATGTGGAGATGCTGAATTAGCCTGAAAAGCAGCTTTTTCTAAAAGGAGAATGTTTTCTGGCACAATGCAGAGTCATCCTAAGAAATTCACTTCAGAAGAGACTCCGGGGAAAAAAAGCACTAAATACGGTTAGGAAGAATAAGAAGATTTCAAGTGACAAGATCCAAAATCTGAGCAGAGCCTCCATTACAGAGTTTTGCAAGCAGTGTGAAATCCTCATGCAGGGTGCATAAAGCAGCTTGAAATCCACGGTGATGAGAGGAAATGAAGGTTATTGCACATCTAATGCATCCTGCCCTGTCCCAACCCGGGGGACATCCCTGAGGTCCCATTTGCAAACCCAAACCTCCACCCAAAGAGCCCAAAGACATGTTGTTGCTTCCTCCCAGCATGCTAACTAATGCCATTAATCACAGGTCCGTGCAATCTAATTGGCGTGCTGCTTGTGTGACTTGCGGCTCCCTCCTCTCCTTGCATTCTGCCCCACCCAAGTGTATTAAAGTCTCCCTCTGTAACAAGCGTCCCACTCAGGTGCATAAATCTCAAGTTCCTAAATGCAACTTCACAGAGAAGGTGGTTTATGTATTAATACACATTTATATAAAGTGCCAGCCGCTGGTTTAAATCAACATACCGGTCCAACAGTGCCAGCCAGCAGATGGGGCCAGACCGCAGTGCTCTGGTGTGCACCTTGCAAAGGCCTCAACGCCCACTCGGAGACGTCCTGGCCTTGGAAGGGGAGCTCCTCATCCTTGTTGGAGGAAGGCTCAGCAGCAAGAGATATCCCTCTTCACAATTTTACCCACTGGCGCCAACACCCCAACTTCAGCTCCCTGGGCTTGGGTGCGAGCTCCCCAACAGCAGGTGGGACACAGGCTCTTCCAGTGCATCCTCTATAATCTGATCAGAAGTGGTGAAGAGAACAAGGATTACGTTCCTAATGGGAAACTCAAGCCCAGAAAGGTGTAGGCAGAACTGGAGAACTGCTTCATTAAGTGTGCACAAGGATGCGGGTCTTACTGGGCACAAGAACTTGACCCGGTTGGGTCAATAAGCCTCAGTCAAGCGAAGATCCTTTCTTGACCATTGCAGATCCCACTTGTGCATCCTCCAGCATCTTTAGCTGTGATCTACCATTGAAATACAACTTTGGGAACCCAGAACTGACATCAAAGGATGTGAGATGCCCAAGTGAAACCTCCTCCTGCGTGCCACAGCCTGTTCCATCAAAGGACACCTTTGGCATGGACAATATTGTATCATTCTACATTACATTGCAATATGTTGCAGCTTCATAATAAATATATGCATTACACACCATAATCGATACCAGTTATATCATTAATAATTTATCTTACACTGCATGTAAAATCTACTAGAAAAATATAGCAGAACATAGCAGTAGCCACAGAAGGGCGGAAGTTTTTATAAATATCAAGAGCACCCATAAATAGAACACAAAATATGAAGAGAAATAAAGAGAGTTTGGGACAGTCTATATTGGATGTTCCCTAAATATGCACAATTGGCTACAGGCCTGTATTTGGTGTTTCCTAAAGCTTCAGACTATGAACAATGAACAAGTTTGTGCCCATCACAGCCCGGTGCTCTTGTGGGAGCTCAGCAAACTGGGATTGTACCTGAGGAACGAACGGGACACCTTTTCCCCCATAAAACTGCTTGAGATATACAGACCGTCCTTTTCCTTTACTGAAGGAAAACCTCCAGGGAGGGCGGAAAAAGAGTTAGATGGTCATTTGCAACTTCCGTTGTTTTTTTCCATTTAAAAAAGAATAAGCAATGAAACAAATATACCGTGTTCTATGAAATTGTGCTTAAACTGATCAATCTTTTCAAAAGCATTTCCTTTCCATGAAAAATTAGGTCAGTCACAGGGTATACACTCCCTTGATAAACATCAGAATGTAACTGATCTCTGCTTTACCGACTTTTTGCTGTATATTGGTGAGAAAATGAGTAATGCTACCCCGACTGGACAGGTGGAAAATGGTAACTGTACCTATGGGTCTCCTGAACTCGTTTCTTTGCTCTAGGAGCCTTTTGAGATATAATTTGTAAAAATGCTGCAGTGCATGAGCCTTCGCTGGGAAAACACAACCCAGGAGGGTGAGGAGCAAGGAAATAAGCTAAAGATGGTGTTTCACTGTTCTGTGAGTGTGACCTGGGTTGCCGAGGTCGACACGTGGCCCTGCTGTGGAAGGGGCGGCGGCGGGAGTTCAGATCTTTGTCCTTTCCGTTGGCTTCTCAACGCACCAATAAATCTGCCATTTGGTAAATTGGGAAGTGCATTAAAAGCTGTTCTGAGAACGGCTACGTGAGTGAAGGCAACCAGGAAATAACGCTGAACACAGACTTTGGCGTGTGCACTGAATTATATACAGTAAAGCATTTATTGCAATGCAAACCCGCTGGAGATGGAAGCCCAGAGCTGCCAGGCAGCCCCCGAGTCACCGTAATACCAGACTTGGGAAAACCCCCAAATCCCCATCATTGCCATGAAACTGGTTTTTGCTACTGAAGCAGCAGGAGATGAAATCAACACCTAGCGCTCCTTTAATTAATAATTTTCTGCTGTCTCCAGTCAATGGTAAGAGCGTTTGAAAGGGATGCAGTGGGGCATTATGGTATTGGGAGTTCTTTCAATTCTGCTAATCTGTCTATTTTAACTCCAAATATTTTTTAATAGAGATGACAAGAATTGATGTTCATCAGCCTCACATGGGCTGCCAGGCAAAGCTGGATCTCCAAATTCTAATCTATGGATTGGGATGATTGTCTGCAGAGAAGGAGACTCCACAGCCTCCCTGGGCAGCCTGGGCCAGGCTCTGACACCCTCACCAGGAAGAAATTTCTTCTCAGATTTCAGTGGAACCTCCTGTGTTCCCATTTGCACCCATTGGCCCTTGTCCTGTCACTGGTTGTCACCAGAAGAGCCTGGCTCCATCCTCCTGACACTCCCCCTTTCCATATTGATCCCCAGGAATGAGTCCCCCCTCAGTGTCCTCTTGTCCAGCTCCAGAGCCCCAGCTCCCTCAGCCTTTCCTCACACGGGAGATGCTCCACTCCCTGCAGCATCTTGGTGGCTGCGCTGGACTCTCTCCAGCAGTTCCCTGTCCTGCTGGAACTGAGGGGCCACAACTGGACACAAGATTCCAGGTGTGGTCTCCCCAGGGCAGAGCAGAGGGGCAGGAGAACCTCTCTGACCTACTGACCACCCCCTTCTAACCCACCCCAGGTACCATTGGCTTCCTGGCCACAAGGGCACAGTGCTGGCTCATGGTCACCTTGCTGTCCCCAGCACCCCCAGGTCCCTTTCCCCTACACTGCTCTCTAATAGGTCATTCCCCAACTTACACTGGAACCTGGGGTTGTTCCTGCCCAGATACAAGACTCTACACTTGCCCTTGTTCTATTTCATTAAATTTAATAAATTTAATGCAAGTAAATGAAAGCAAGGACTGGTGTGATGCTGCTCTGGGCTCTGAAATGATGCAACAGACATGGCTCATAGGACACTCGCTCATGGGCACGCTCAGTGTCCCCAGTGCACAAGGAAACACGGCTGGAAATGCTCATAACCATTGCAGGTCTGAGGGAAAATGTGCCATCGGCATTGCTCATCAATGCTCTTCTGCTGCGGTACAGCACAAGCAGCCCCTGGACCCCACAGAGAAACAGCATCATTTTCTCTGATGGCTTTTCAGAACAATTTTCTTGGGTTGGACAGTGATTTTCTTAAGGATGTGAAAGAGGAAAAGAAGCAAAACAAAGCAGCATCTCCATCAATGCATGAACTACAAGATCTCAAGCAAACTGTAAGCCCCACATTGTTTACTTGCCTACTAAGGATTCAAGCTCATTGAAGAATGTTCAGCTAATTAAATTTCTTAATTGGCTGAAAGTTCTGGCATGGACATAAGGAAAATAATTTTCCATTCCCAAGACAGATTATCTAACAGAACAGCTCCTACAGCACTGAGGAGAAAGGCTTCGAGAGGCATAAACTACCTCTTCGGTCTCAGGGTGTTCCCTATGAAGACTTTATGACTATTTAAATGTCCACTTCTCAGACTATTTACTGGATTTTAAAACATGCAGCTGGGCAGCATTGTCACCCCTTGCTGTCAGCTCTACCAGTCCATATGGCCGTTGTACAGATTGGCCAACTAACCGTATTTCTGTGGAATCAAATCTATGTTGCCCATTTAGGTACAAAAATATCAGCCACAAAACTATCATCACCTTTACCTGTACACATGCAGACTCATCTAAACACCTTGATTTCAGTCCCGCTGCTATCAGCCTATCAAGTCAAAAGGAGAGTGCAAAATGCATAAAGTAACAATGATGAATTAAGGTATGAAGAGCCTTTTGTATGGGCAATAATTGAATAGCTTCAGCTCGGCCTGGAAGGAGGCGCATGGCAGAAGTCTATAAAGCCATGTACAGCCTGAAGAAACTGCTCAGGGAATAATTGTTCTTGTCACTGTCAATAAAAGAACAAAGTGTGTTTTCATTTATTTATTACTTCCTACCGACATTGCCGAAGACAGCACGTTCAGCCTGATAAACCGTAATTGGGGCCTTAGGTTTGGGGATGTGCACCAATCGCTAGAAGACCTCAACCCACCACATGGTATTTAAATGGAATTCTTCAACAGCTCTGTGGGTGATTTAGTTTCTACAGGCCTCAGAATATTTTAAGTTTTGCAGCCACTTCAATACATTCCTTTTTTCCCCTGGTCTGACCTGCAGACTATTAACTGTATTAATTAGGAAACCATTTATACCTGCCTATTACATGATGTAAAGGAAAACAAACTAGCAAACAGCAGAAGATGAGATGCGGGTCTCATTCTGCTCCCGCACTGACCAGTGGCAGGAAGACGTAGTTTGTTTTTTGGTTACAGAATCACAGAATCCCAGAATGGACCGGGTTGGAAAAGCCCTCAGAGATCATCCAGTCCAACCCTTGGTCCAACTCCAGCCCATTGACCAGATCATGGCACTAAGTGCCATGTCCAGTCTCAGTTTCAAACCCTCCAGGGCCGGTGAGTCCAGCACCTCCCTGGGCAGCCATTCCAATCCTGACCACTCTCTCTGCACAGAATTGCTTTCTCATCTCCAGCCTCAGTTTCCCTGGCAGAGCTGAAGCCCATGGCCCCTTGTCCTATTGCTGATGCCTGGGAGAAGAGCCCAATCTCCACCTGGCTGGAACTGCCCTTCAGGTAGTTCTAGAGAGTGCTGAGCTCAGCTCTAAGCCTCCCCTTCTCCAGACTAAACAAGCCCAGCTCCCTCAGCCTCTCCCCATAGGGCTTGTGTTCCAGTCCCTTCCCCAGTCTTGTTGCTCTTCTCTGGACCCTCCAGCACTTCAATCTCTTTCCTGAGCTGAGGGGCCAGAACTGAACACAATACTCCAGGTGTGGCCTCCCCAGTGCAGAGCACAGGGGATAAACCACAACTGAAGGTGCACAAAGGGCTCTGATAAGCAACACATGGACATTACTGCAAGAACAGAGGTCACGTCTCGCTGGAGCACAGACCGGTCTCCAGAAGGACCCGTTTTTCACCTGGGGTGAAACAGAACAGCGCTATTTTATGCTTCACAGCAGCTATTACAAACTCAATTAGGATTCAGTAAATTATTTATGTACTTGCACTTGCACTTTGTACTTATGCTTGTACTTGCACTTTAAATCATTATTAATCAAGAATTAAGGGGCATGTATTGATCGACAGATAAAGGGTGAGATTTTCTAGCAGTTTCCAGGTTTTGCAAGGCCTGAGCAGACTGAGGAGCTCTGCTGGGGGTTGAGCCAGAGCCCATCTTAGACCAGGCCAGCTAAATCCTCAGGCTGGCTTAGGCTCTCCTGGCTTTAGTCCAGTTTCTCCCTAGAGGTATCAGGAGCAACAATCACCATGCAGCTCATTCCACATTGCCGTCCAAACTAGAAAATTAAATGTTCTTCTTGGCAATGCCTCTCACATTCAACAATGACATCATAAGCCTAAGTAAGTAGATTAGTTTTTTAAGCTAAATTTGTGTGGAACTAATCCTTGCCTTAGTTTACTTCAACAGTGAATCCTATTACTTACAATCATAGAATCATTTCAGTTGGAAGAGAACCTCAAGATCATCGAGTCCAACAATAATCTAACTCTGGCACTAAACTGTGTCCCTAAGGACTTCATCTATACATTGTCTAGAACTATACCCAGTGGACGAATCAGTTTAGGTTGTACCATATTCTTTCACTGGCAATTATTTTTTCTGTCACAAACTGTGTTTTGCAGAATGGTTGAGGTTGGAAGGGATTGTTGGAGGTCACCTAGTCCAATCCCCTTGCTCTAATACAGTTAGTTACGGAAGGTTGCCCAGGGATGCTTCCAGACAACTTTTGAATATCCCCAAGGATGGAAACTCCACAACACATTAGGCTGAGCTTATCCGTCAACCAGAATACTTGGTAGCAGTAATAAGAGAAATCTAATAACTTTGTTGTCTGACACCAGAAGATAAATGGTCAAAAATCACTCTGTGGAGATGAGAGGGAAAGAACTGATGACTGGACAGAAAGACGAAGACTGACCACGTTCAAGACAAAGCTCTCTAGAAACTCATGTCATGTGGGATTGCTGATCATGTTGCTCATGTTACACTGCCTACTCTTTTATTCTTAAAACAACAACAAACTTCTTAGTGAACTGAGTGCCTGGTTACATGGCAACCTGTATTTACACTCCATGCTGCTTATTTATACTCGTGGCATTGCTTCATGTAGCATTTGGCATCCAGAGCCAGTTGTATAAGATTCTGTATGTATAGGCAGGAAGAACAGACAAAACACCTGATTATGATAAGAGAGAAAAAACAATAATAATAAAAAGAAAATAAAAACCTATGGTATTTATACGTGTATTGGAGTATGTTTGTGTATCCCTATTAATAAAGAATGCAAGCCATACAATGAACACAACTTTGTATCTCATTTCCTTTCTGTTATGGCATTTTCAGCTGCTTTTAGGCAACAAGGGAGGCTGAAACTTGGAGAAGTTTGAAGGGAGATGAAGAGATAGACACGATTTTCGACCTCTTCCAACCGATCTGGTTTTCAACGTAGTCTGTGTCTTAATTACACACTTGGGTTTTTCAAACAAATACAGATTACTTTGTTTTAGAAGGTATTTTAAACACTAAAGCATGCAGGTGCTGGGCAGACTATTCCCATTGGTTATTTTAACAGCACAAAATACAGCTTTGCCAAGGTGTTAGTTCAGTTTGAAAGACTAAATCAAGTTAGCCAGATTCATAGAAACAATAGAGTCAGGAGGAAACAAAACCTGAGTTTGCAGAGCACTAGATTACTAGTTTGGAGGGCACTAGACTACTACTTACACACCAAATTCTTTTGGTTTAGGTCCACTTCACCTTGGAGACAAAAATTAAAACCTGTTTTTCTTCAGCAGTTGGCCAGGAACTGTAACACTACAGATATTGCCAACATCTACTGGTGTTATTAACAATTCAGCTACTAAATGTAAGTAAAACCCCATTGCCAGCATGTACTGAGCACTCACATGGAGACTCACAGGGTGCATTTCGCTGTCAGACTGTGGGGAACCATCCAAAGAATCTGTAACACATTTCATTCACTCACAGGACTTTGCAGGGAGCAGCATCTTTCTGTCTTGGGACCCCTTAGAAGCCGTGACCCCATCATTCAAACCGCTCGATAAAAGAGACGCTCGATGTTTGGGTGGGTTTGTTTTCCAGGATTTTAATGGCTCATTCGATGCACAAGTTGTGTTTCGAATTTGGTACAAATCTCCAGAAGAGGTTTCTTTGTTAAACAAGGTATTGAAGTTCAAACTTGCATCTCACCTCGGCATTTCTAGCCTTCCAGTATATTTTCCTTCTCTGCCTATGTATTACCTTTGAAAGAAATAAAAAAAGATGTTTTTTAAGCTGATTTGACCTATTCTGTGCATACCTCATCTTACACCTAATGCATTTCTTTCTATATCTCCTACAGCTTGTAACAGGGTAGGAAACCAGACAAGACACTGATCTGATTTGCAACATGCAGAAGTGCAAAGTTCTCACCCAGAAAGAAAGCTATATTTAAACAATAAAGTACATTATCGGTTTTAAATTTGGCTCACAAATGCATAGTTTCTCATTTGAGGTGTAATGGTGTGTGGTTGAGAAAGTCAGGACTCTTTCATAATATAGGAAGCTGATGCTCGCTGGCCATCCATTAAATTCAAAATTTCACCTGGGCTACAGGTCCCTTGATTAGAGGCACATGGTACTTTCTACCCATAGAGATATAAGACAGGGACAAGACTCCAGATTTAGCTGGTTGGTGGTTTCCTTAAACACACAGTTGTAAATAATTTGAATTCTTATCCTTTACAAGGCAGACATGCAGAACTATGTTGGCTTAATTTACAAGTATATTAAGTGAATAAACCACCTGTCTGTCTGGAAGCTGGCAGACGTGGTTGCAACCATCCTCTCCCCACATTCAGCAGTATTTCATGGCTATTAAATCAGCCGCCTACTTGGAGCCTTTGGTCCTGCTCTCACATGCGTAGATTTTAAGGCCGTGCAACTCTTTGCATTCCAGTGATAGAATAATTTCGCTGCACTGAAGCCATCTTATAATAGAATAGCAGATTTAAAGATTATGGTTTAGTTTGCCCAGAAATAGTCTTGAATTGGAGGAGACCCAAGACTTACCAAGCTTCAAATGGGTGGTAAGTGGAGAACATCCAATAGGAGTGATCTTCTTTGCATAGCAGAGATAAAGCGTAGCAAGATTTCCCAGCTGAGTCTAACAAAACAGGAGCTGAAGCAAATCACAGAATTATCTGCATGGTGAGAGTCAACAGTACAGATCAACTGCCAGGTTTTACCTCAGCCTAAAAGCCTTTCTTGATTAAAATATATCTTAATCACAATTTATAAGGCAGAATTCAAAGGTAACAGAGGAACACAAGACCTTCGACAGACAAGTTGCCAAATTAGAGCACTTCAAATTTCTGCTTCAAGTTACAATAATTCTATTTAAGATTTACCCCACCTGGATTGAACCACGCACAAGGAGGATTAACTGTCCGTGAGGCTCAGCCCTGGTGAAACTGAAAGCACACACATAAGGAAGGCTGTCCTTGTTTCCCATTTAAATCAAAGTGAAGTTAATCCAGGGACAATGTGGAACAGCTGGGACGGTCAGTGGTCAGCTGAAGGCAATCCTCAGATCCCCGGGACACAGGGTGTGTTGGGTGAGGGTTTCCCTTTGTGGCCATCATTAGTTCTCTATGACTTTCAGGAAAACAATATGATAAAAAGGCAGAGCAGCTCTTCAATATCTGTAAATCATTGTTGCCCAGCTGGCTGGTTCCCAACATCTTTAGATCAGCAAAATCCCAGGGCATCTCTTACGAGCTGCTGTGCCTACTGGTCCCTCTAAGCGGCTTAGGGGCCTTGAAAATGCTTCCCATTGTTCTTGCTTTGAGTAATGGAGAGTTTTTCACAAAAGAAAATGCTACCTTGGTTTACACTGAAGTCAAACACCTATTTCCATTCACAGGACATATATCCTTCAGGATATGGCCACTGAACTCGCCATTAAAAATATGTTAGTTTGAAGAGTTGTTACCAAACTCTCTTGAAGAGCTCCAAGCCAAGCCCTGGAGAAGGCAAATCCCCTAAAGGACCTGGCTAGGAAACCAGACAGCCTTCACTAAAAACAATGAAGAAGGCCAACGGTGTCCTGTCCTGTATCCAAACCAGCGTGGTCAGCAGGACAAGGGCAGTGACCCTTCCCCTGTGCTCTGCATTGGGGAGGCCACACCTGGAGTATTGTGTTCAGTTCTGGGCCCTCAGCTCAGGAAAGAGATTGAAGTGCTGGAGGGTCCAGAGAAGAGCAACAAGACTCGGGAAGGGACTTGAACACAAGCCCTATGGGGAGAGGCTGAGGGAGCTGGGCTTGTTCAGTCTGGAGAAGAGGAGGCTTAGAGCTGAGCTCAGCACTCTCTTTTCCAACCCAGTTCATTCTGGGATTCTGGGATTCTGGGATTTGCCAAGTTACTTCAAAGTGGAGCATAGTGGGTGTTGGTGGGATGCCAGAGACTCATCCAGAGCTGGGAGGATTGGAATTGCCGTCAGTTTTCCATTGGATTAAGGTAGCCAAGGTGAAAAGAAACATGAGCACGTGGAGGTGTCCCCACAAAACTGATCAGCATGCAGAAAGAAACTTGTCTGCAGAGGTGGTTTCTTATGAATCGTGTCTCCTTTAAGGTTAATCAAAAGACCAAATAAATCTAATACATCCTGACTAATGTCTACAACTCAAAGTGAAACGCGGAATTTAGTCTGGATCTCAATATGATCATATTCCTTCAGGGACTAAAATTAAAGTTTATTAGAAAAATAAATATGCTACTTAAAAGTGAATTGGAACATGTACTTTTGGTAATGAAATTAAATTTCACCACGTACAGCAACGGTGGAAGCAGGAAGATTAGTTGTTCAATTAATTTTTCATCTTAAATAAAAAAATCTCTATATTATAGAGAAAATACATTTAATATGCCAGCTGGGTATATAATATACATCCCAGATGTGAGCAGACTTTCATTAGGAATGACAACGCCAGAAAATACAGTCTTCTGCATATCAGCAAAGGAAGAATTCAATCCAATTAATAAAAGCGAAGGAAGTTTTAGCGAGGTACCAATTCTCCAGCTTCCTCTGCGGGGATTTTCATTGTCCCAAGGAGCGTGTCCATGAATCACACGTTCATTTTGCAAATGGAGGCAGATCCCCACGAGGAGCACAGGCCATGCAGGTGTTCTCGTTTCAGGTGACGCACGGGCCGGCACAACCGCGCTCCCTCCTGTTCTTACGCTCGTTAACGCTGTGGCTTTCGTGGTTCTTTTGTTGATGAGGCCAAACGCAATCAGCAGAAGAGCCGTCCTCTGGACTCACCCGGCCTCTCCATTGCAGAGACCATGATGAGAAGCAGCACGGTCCAAGGTGAGGGAGTTCATTAGGAGGAAACAATTCCGTGCACATTTGCATGTGTATTTATACTTTCCGTGCACATTTGCACGTGTATTTATGCTGTCCATGCACATTTGCACGCCTACTTTCCCTGCTCAATACGAGCACGTGTATAAATTAACCCTTGCAGAATCGTGGGTGTATTTTCCTCCCGTGCTTCCACATAGCACGTGTAACATTCCGTGCACCTTTGCACGTGTATTAACCCTCCCAGGATTGCTCTGCCCTGGGGAGACCACACCTGGAATCTTGTGTCCAGTCGTGGCCCCTCAGTTCCAGCAGGACAGGGAACTGCTGGAGAGAGTCCAGCGCAGCCACCAAGATGCTGCAGGGAGTGGAGCATCTCCCGTGTGAGGAAAGGCTGAGGGAGCTGGGGCTCTGGAGCTGGACAAGAGGAGACTGAGGGGGGACTCATTCCTGGGATCAATATGGAAAGGGGGAGTGTCAGGAGGATGGAGCCAGGCTCTTCTGGTGACACCAGTGACAGGACAAGGGGCAATGGGTGCAAACTGGAACACAGGAGGTTCCACTGAAATCTGAGAAGAAATTTCTTCCTGGTGAGGGTGGCAGAGCCTGGCCCAGGCTGCCCAGGGGGTTGTGGAGTCTCCTTCTGTGCAGACATTCCAACCCGCCTGGACACCTTCCTGTGTAACCTCATCTGGGTGTTCCTGCTCCGGGGGGGATTGCACTGGATGAGCTTTCCACGTCCCTTCCAGCCCCTGACATTCTGGGATTCTGGGATTCTTGGATTCCTATCTCCAGACCCCTCTCCTTGCCCTCAGCTCCAGCATCCCAGCCGACCTGCCACTTCAGCATCCATGGAGTCACCACAACATTCAGTGCTGTTGGGAAGGGTTTCACAACCTCCATCTGCTCCAAAGGCATCTTGGTGCCTTCTGCCCCAAGCTGCTTTAAGCCTCAGTGTCACCCCACGTCCCCGGAGGTGCAGCGGCAGTGGCAGCAGTGCTGGAGATGGGATGGGGAGAGGAACAGAGAGTGATCTTGTGGAGAGGGGTGCAGTGATGGAACCGGTCCCAAAAAAGCCGGCAGCCATGGCCATATTTATTTGGAGTGTTCATATCTCAGCCTCAGCCACGCTGGAACAACACATTCTGGTCATTAGATGACAGCAGCTCACAAAAACAGATGAATTGTGATTGTAAATTCTCCACACAAAGTGACTTAAATATTGTTATATCTCCGAAGTCGCATTCAGCTGCCCTACAAACAGCGGTGCTGTGCACGTCTCCATTCCCAGGGCAGGATGGTGGACTTTGAGGTTTAAATCCTGGCATTAGATAAACAGAGAAGTCCTAGCTAGGTAGGGCCTCATTTCACAGGTCTGTAAAAGACTGAGTTACCATGAGGAGGGCACCACAGTTTCCCTTTAAACACATAACAAGTATAAAATCTTGCCTGATCACTCATTTGAAACATGCACTTCTGCTACAAGGCTCGTGTCCACACCAAGAAACAATTCATACAGCTTAAGTGCCGATGAAATTCTTCGATCACCTGGATCATAACCTGAATGTCACAGACCATTAAACCTCATTGAAAAGCCCTATATCCACTGTCACGGCAGTAACTAAATGGCAATACTTCATTCTTTGCAGAAGGACAAGCTGCTCTGTGCCATGAGACACCAACATGCCGTGGATCTGCAGGGTAGAAAAGCTTATCTGCTATGGGATGTTCGTCAGTCCAAGAGGAGCTCCTGAGGAGGTGTCCAAGTGTGAATGTCCCGGTCCAAGTCCTGGACTGCATTTGCAACAGTCAGTTTGCTCATTGCAAACCAGGCAGGGGAGGATGTGTGTGTCCTGGCTTCGTTAAAACCAGGTTTCTCTTTTAGTGAATGTGCCTGTCAGCTAAAGCTTCACATCAGCTGCATTTTCCTGAAAGCCAGATCCATGTTTGGTAGACACAGCAATGGAATGCGAGGTCATTGATAAGGATGGATGGACATCTCGGGAGAGGGGCAACGAGAAACAGGTGACCAAAAACTGACCAACCCAGTATAACATCCCATTCACCTGATACTTCATAGAAAAGGGGGAGATCACGAGGATCTCGTCCCTTTTCCTTATGGCGACATTAGCAGAGGACCTCGCGAGTGGTCCCTGCGAACCGAGGCCAGGGACAGACTGAATCCAGCTCCGGTTGGCTGCAGAGTCCAGTCCAGGACTTCGGCTGCCGGCTCTGCAGTTGCCGGCACTTTCCAGATTGGTTTGGTAGAGTTTGTATTATTTTCTCTATTTGATCAGCAGCATTAGTAAAACATTTTGAATTTTCCCAGCTCTCTTCTCTCTGTCCTTCTTTCCCTCCCGATCACCTGTCCTGAGTGGGAAGGGGGAGAGGGGATTAACAATACACCTGCCAGGGTTTTATTGTCACCACGCAATCAAACCCTCAACAGTGTGTTCAGGGGAGGACAACAAACTGGCGATGGAGCTGGGAGGAACGTCCCATGAGGAGCAGCTGAGGACTTCTGGTTTGTCTAGTTTGAGAAAAAGGAGGCTGAGAGGCAACCTCATGAGTCTCTAGAGCCTCCGGAGGAGGGGCAAGGAGAGGGACGTGCTGAGTGCTTCTCCTTGGTATCCAGTGATAGGACGAGGGAAAGGCCCTCAAGTTGTGCCGAGGGAGGTTCAGATTGGATATGAGGAACATTTCTTTATGGAAAGGGTTGTGAAACAGTGGAACAGGCTGCCCAGGGCAGTGCTGGAGTCACCATCCCTGGAGGGTTGGACAGACAGACATGAGGTTCTCAGGACACGGGGCAGTGCCAGAGTTGGGTTGGGGTTGGACTCAATGATCTTAAGGGTCTCTTCTGACCAAAGGGATTGTATGATTCGATGGTTTC
Source organism: Streptopelia decaocto (assembly GCF_964273445.1). Lineage (NCBI taxonomy): Eukaryota > Metazoa > Chordata > Aves > Columbiformes > Columbidae > Streptopelia > Streptopelia decaocto. Next base: position 1,497,334 of record NC_138661.1, read on the forward strand.
TCACGCTCCTGTCATGCCTGAAGAGCATTGACTTCATCTCTGCCCATGCAAAACCTCTTTGAATCCTCCCACCATCCCCTCTGCCCCTTTCTCTGGAGATGACAAAGGCAGGAAGGTGCTGGACCATGAGCCCCCAGGGCTTGGTGCTGGGGAGCCTGGCACCCCGCTTTCAAATCTGTCTGCTTGAGTAATTAGGCTGCCTTATCAGCACCTAATTAGCAGTGTAAGTATTAGGTAATGCCTGATCCTGTCCTTAGAACAGAGTCCTCAGCTACTAATGAAGAACTGGATGCTGGTGACTTCAGTGACCCCAGGAGACTGGGGGCAAAAAAGGGAAAAACAAAACAAATCAACCAAAACCAAAACAAATCAAACAAAACCAAACAAAACCAAACAAAAATGACAAACAAAAAACCCAAACCAAAAACCCCACAAACCCAAACCAAACCCCAATATGTTCTGACTTTCCTGTGGTCGCTGTTCCTCGATGCACCTCCTGCCTTAGTTCAGCTATTGCAGGATCGAACCTGCTGGTATTTTTGGGCCACTGCGTGACCCCAAATTCCCCTCGATGTGTTTGTCCAGCAGGATGTTCCACCGGCCCCTCAACCGCCGGGGAAATACCCACTCCAGCCTCACCCCCGTGGGGAGCAACAACTACCCAGCCTCACCTGGCAGCTCATTCCCAACACAGCCCCCATAAACACACCCTCTTTGTGATCTCAACTGCACTTCAAGCCCATTTGAAATGGGACAAACATTTCAGGGCTTATTAAAACGAAAGGACAGGGTTGCCCAGAATGACTCCCAGGAGGATTGGGTAAACCTTGTTCCCCGAGGGGCTGGGCTGGAAACGTTGAGTATTAGTGAACAGAGCGGAATCACACATTTTTCATGCACCCAAAATAAACTGGGATTTACATTCCTCGCCAGAATGTCGTTTTTGCAGCTTATTTTTTATTAATTTTCGCTCCATAAGTAAGGAATCTGAGAGAAGCGTTGTGTTTGGGTGGGATTAGAGCAAATCATGAGGATTGTGAAGGGCCTGGAGCCACCACAGTAATACTTTAATCCTTGCAAATCCATCCCTGTCCTCCTGTTGCTTAAATAAAAACAACAACGTACTGAACAAAACTCCAGCGGGAATAAAATGATTCCCCAGGAATAACCAGCTGATGGGGAGCAAGGCTTGACCTACACATGCAGTCTAGCTTATAGGCTGGGCTTGCCACTCGGTCCTTGACAATTTTACTTTCAAACGGCCCAGTTCCCACAGATAAAACATTTCCACAAACCCAAAAGTCGGGTAAAATCTCTCCAACAAACTTAATGGTGTTTTTGTTAGGAAAACCATCTCCAAATCAAACATTTGGCATAGATGTGTTGGGCTTACTGACCTCCACTAAGCCTTATGGACTTGGGTGCGATGGGGAAACTGAGGTTCAAGTCTTGGTCCCTGCGGCGAATTTGAGACAGGGCGGCGATTGCAGGCGAGGATGCTGAGCACCACTGCTTGACGGGGACAGATACTCAGCTGGTGTGTAAATACAATATATATTTTGTATTTGATATATGTATATAATGCTTCTAACAGCAATATATGCAATGCTGGCTGTGTTCATACTCTATGGTATGTGCCCTTGGATCTCCTCTTGGCCCAATGTGGAGCTAAGACACAACAACCATGAGGAGCAGGTCAAGGTGTTGACCATCAGTGGGAATATTGAATATCCTAATGATCGGCTGAGGGCACGCAGAAAGGTTTCGGGTTGTGAGATCCAATGGGATGACGGAATCTTTTAAGCTGAAAAACAAGACAGCAGGTTGGTTTGTCTGTTTGTTTTTCAGCTGTGGATTGACCTGTTGCTGTTTGTCACGGTCTGTGGTGGCCACCGGAGAGCAAGACTTGTTTGGCAACGCTGAGCTGTATCTCGTCAATTAACTTGAACACGCGCTTAAAAGCTGACAGTCACAAACCTGATCAAGAGAATGACGGAGGCAAGAACCATACCTGAAAAGAGCAAAGAAATGTCAGCAAAATGTAACAAGAAACAAAAAGTATGCTTTTATTTATCCAGATTATAGTCCTGCTTCATCTACAATGAAAACAGACTTCCATCTTGGAAGGGTTGTAAAAAGAAGTTATGTTCATGAAGGCCAGCCGGCACAGAAGGAATGGCCATCCAGGGCTCCCTCTTCAGTGCTGGTCGGCCTTTTGCACGCTCATTTCTCCAGCAGCACGCCACAGCCACGCATCACGGCCACGCAACACGGACACGCAACATGGCCACACCAGAGCTGCGCTTTGCCCTCGGTTTGCTCCAAACACCATTCAGCACTTTTCAAAATATTTAGTAGCTCCAGTGGAAAACTGGAGTCTTCATGTTCTTTAATGGGCTAATACCGTACTTGAGGAACAAAGAACTCTTGTAATTCTACGCACTCTGGAAGCCCCTTGTTTAAAATGTGCCTGTGCTGGACACACACAGCTGGTGGCAGCTCCTGGACCCCTCTGCAGTCTCAACAGATGAGCTGGACAAGAAATGGAAATGCCCAGGTCACACGTGCAGCAGAGAATGGGTACCATGATTGCTGAGGTCTATATGGGCAACCTCCACATTGGACCACGTAGCCATAGACTTTGACAAACCTGGACTCGTCACCACAGAATCACGGAGGCCTGTGGTTAGTTGGGCTCCCCAGGGGTCAGTGTTAGGCCCAGCCCTGTTCGATATGGTCATCAATGACCTGCATGAAAAGACTGAGTGCGCCCTCAAGTTTGTTGATGACCCCAAAGTGGGCGGGAGGGCCGACACACCAGAGGCTGCGCTGCCGTCCAGAGACCGGGACACGCTGGGCAGACAAGAACCTGATGAAACTCAACAAGGGCAAGTGTAGGGTCCTGCATCTGGGGAGGAACAACCCCAAGCACCAGTACGGGTTAGGGGTGGACCTGTTGGAGAGCAACATTGGGGAGAAGGACCTGGGAGTTCTGGTCGACAACAGGTTGACCATGAGCCAGTGTTGTGCCGATGTGACTGAGGAGGCCAGTGGTGTCCTGGACTAGATGATCTCCAGAGGTCCCTTCAACCCCAACCATCCTGTGATTCTGTCACGCAGGAGGGTCTGGGTTGGATCTGGAGATGCTGTGCTATACCCCACCATGACAGCAATACACTGAATGGCTCCCTGCGCCCGTCACGTCTCCACCAACATGGCTGGTGTGGGGAGGAGGGCTCTGAAATAACACACATCTTCATCCACGCTTCTCTTGTTTTGCTTCACAGGACTGTGGTTGGGCACTATGGGAAGTGAAAGAAATGGGCTTCAAGCCTCAATTATCTGTAGAGCTGGGTAAAACCTTGTTACTCTGCTGGCAGCAGGGAAGGCCTCAGAGAAGAGGATTAAATGGCCCCTTTGTGGTCTAGTCAAAACCTAGAGAGTGGTGGAGGGATGGCATGGCATGGCATGGGATGGGATGGGGAGAGACAGTTCTCCTCTCTTACATGTCTCTGGATGGCAGGGACACATCGAGTGAGAAGTATTGCCCCCCAACCCAGTCCCTCCCAGCTCCCTCCACTCTCCACCTGGGGGGCAGGAGGAAATGTGGTATGTACCCAAAGAGGAAAGGACAGAAAATACCGCTGGTAATTGAAAAGGTAACCAAAAATACCGAGTGGTTTTCTTTTCTTTATAAAATGTACATAAAGAACATAAACCCTTTGAGGGAAAAGTGAGACCAGTTTGTAATTTAACCAGATACATTAACAACAATGACAGAAAAATAAATCTACAGTGGGTGTGCTAGTAAAATAAGAGACCAAGTCTGGCTATATACAATACTTGAGATTGTTAAAATGTAATAATCATTCTATGTACATTACATACATACAATTACAGTTATTTATATGGTATTTACACACACAAACGCACAGAATTTTTCCCTTTGCAGTTGGTGGTGTGCAAGCAGAAGCACATCTGATCTTTCCTGAGAAGGTGCTGAGGCTGCTAATTCTGACTCGCAGTAATGTGTGTTTCTCCAGCCTCTTTTGTGGTCATATCCATCAAAAATGATTCCATAGATTCTACAGTTGCAGTTGTTGGTGTGTTCCTGTTTATTCTGTATAGGGGGAGGACTGCAGACCTCCAGCCTACAGAAGGCCAAGAGTTGTGGCATGCAGAGGTCCTGGATCCCAAGGAACCAGCGGTGACATTTCTCCAGTTGCCGGCCATGACCTCACCATGAGCAAAGCCACGTTCATACTCATTTGTGCAGCACTTGCCAAGTGTCTTTCTCAATGGAAAAACAAAAATACAGTGAATGGAAATGGAAGGAAATTGGTTGCAAGTCACCTGTCAAAGGTCTTAAGTAGGCGCCCATAACGTGACATCCAACCTGCCCACATCACACCAAGAATCAGCTAGGAGAGCCCGCCTTAGGTCGGGCTACCAGGACCCATGGAGACACATCTACAGAGGGGATGCAAGCGTGACCATCCTGGTCAAGTTCCAGTTTCTTATCAGGCGTCCGACACAGATTCTATAATTACAATACCAGGGTTGCTCTCGTGAGTTACAAAATGTGCCAAATGACTGGGAGCTCAGTGCTGAACTTGGGTGGTTTGGGGTGTTTGAGGACGGGCACTCCATAGTGTCACCGCGTTCTCTGGTGACTCCATCAGTTTGTTCTCACTTGAGTAGCCTCTTTGTAACACAACTATTTATCTGAGAGAGATGGCAAGATCATATTGTTATTAAAGGAAAGCCTTGGTGTTACCACCCAACCCTCTGGCAGACCTGGTCTCCAGAAGCACTGAAGTTTAAGTGGGACAACATCTTCACAGGCTTTGGACCTGGTGTTCTGGGGAGAAACACAACACCCTTCCCTCAATATAATGCTCAGAGTACAAGCTAAGGATAACTACATTGTGGTTTAGTATGTCTCACCAGGACGGACTATCCCAAGTATCCTCTATTTGGGTCAACAATAGCTCCTTTTTTCCCCATACATACCTTTTCTAACTCAGAGATGCACATATTGCAGCCTGGACAAAAACAGCCAAAAGGGACTTGGAGGTAGTCTGGGGTACCAGGGAGAGGAGGTGAACACCAGAAAGGGAGCAAAACGTGTTTTAGTGCTCTGGCACAGGAACAAATGACTCCAAACTGGCCGTGAACACATTTACATTGGGAACGAGAATTGTGGTGGCAAACCTCCCGGCAGCGACATTTTGCAACAGCCTCATCGGAAGCATAGAGGGCAAAACTCAAACGTATCCTCACTCTTCCACCTTTAAAACTGGTTTTAAGATGGATAAATGTGTTATCAGGGGCATGGTGGGAGCCCAGCACATGCCAGGGGCTCCTGTGGAATCTACGGGCGACACTGGGGTTGGGAGTTTAGGGAAGAATGACGTAAAACTCCTGAAGAGCAAAGGTCACAGAATCCCAGAATGGACCGGGTTGGAAAAGCCCTCAGAGATCATCCAGTCCAACCCTTGGTCCAACTCCAGCCCATTGACTAGATCATGGCACTAAGTGCCATGTCCAGTCTCAGTTTCAAACCCTCCAGGGCCGGTGAGTCCAGCACCTCCCTGGGCAGCCATTCCAATCCTGACCACTCTCTCTGCACAGAATTGCTTTCTCATCTCCAGCCTCAGTTTCCCCTGGCAGAGTTGAAGCCCATGGCCCCTTGTCCTATTGCTGATGCCTGGGAGAAGAGCCCAATCCCCCCCTGGCTAGAACTGCCCTTCAGGTAGTTCTAGAGAGTGCTGAGCTCAGCTCTAAGCCTCCTCTTCTCCAGACTAAACAAGCTCAGCTCCCTCAGCCTCTCCCCATAGGGCTTGTGTTCAAGGTCCCACGGCTGCAGGATCGCACGAGCTGTGGGTGCTCGGGTGACTTAAAATCCAGTGGGTAGTACATGCTGGTTGAATTCTGTGCTGCTGAGATGGACACCAGCATCGTGCTGGGCGGCCGTAAACGAGGGCACACACGTGGTGTTGCTTCATTGTGGGAAAAACCATCTGAAATGTAATAATAAGCTTTTTTGTAGCTTTCTAAAGTTTTATGGGAAAATACTACAATGAATCCAGCTGGCAGCCAGGCTCTTTATTAGCACATACAGGCAGAGAGTACTTATCACGTCAAACTGTGGCTTCTTGATGGAGCTGCTCTAGAAAGCTGCTCTAGAAAGCCATTCTTCTGATGGATCACGTTCTTCTCGGGGAGGAAGAGTTTCAATTACCCTTTGATACATGAAAAAAGCATTACTAGTGAGTAAACCCTCCGAAAATAAACCCAGGTATGGCTCTTCCAATAAGGGTGGGAAAAAACAGGATCGTCCTGACTAAACTACTCACTATAAAGGGATTTCACTGACCTTATGGGGCGGTAAAAGACAAATCAAACTTGAACAAAAAGCTGATGTCTTAACTGATCAACTGATTTTTAAAGTCTGGGGATTGTAATTGCACGCAAAGCTGCTTGAACTAAATAATGCCAGTTACATGGGTGAGTGCAGCCGAGATTCAGGTGCTGGTGTCGAGAAGGAAAAGGCTCTGGCACCCGTTGGGGTCGGTGCTGGTGCGCGGGGCTGGCGGCTGTTTGAGGCTGCAGCTCCATCTGGGTCAACCAGCAGCTCCTCTCTCACATTAAGAGGAAATTTCACATTTCCAAGGGTTTCCGTGGGCCTGACAGTCCCACACCCTTAGATACTCGTCTCCAGAAACTGGCTGATGGAGCTCAATGTGAAGATCCTCCACTAGTTAACACATAAGCCATCGCCACTTGGATGGGCTTTCGAGGGGCTGCTCCTGCCTTCAAATCCATTTGTAGAGTGATTTGTGTTTGTCCCCATCCAGTCTATGCTCTTTTCCCCACCTCGTGTCCCGTCAGGACCCAAGGACGGCTGGAGAAGTGATGGGTTGGTAGCCCAGTGAGATCAGAGTTCTTTGTAATCGTACGTGGGCTTTCACACCCAAAAAACAGGCTTTGTGAAAGAAATGAACTCGCGTGGCTTTGTTGGAGGCAACAGAAAGGGAGAACTCGAATAACGTCCTTGTCCTCATAGATCACTCTGAGAAACTGGTAAGTTTATCATGGGCTCTACCTACCAATGCCTTGGGAACACCCATCAACCTCCCACGGAAACCATGGTCGCTCATCCCAAGAGCCAAGAGTTGCAGTTGCTGCAAAGTCCATGTTTACACAATTATTTCATGTCCAGTTTAAAAATACATCAGAAACATTAATAGATTGGACACCCAAGAACTGAACCAGCGTTGAGCAAATTTCATAGACGAGCTCCCAGTTCAAACTCAACACCAGGAAATACAGATCTCAGTTCGTATTTCTTGCTCATGGCCCAAAGTAAAACCCTTTTTCAGCGGCGTGTATTAGGGATGTGAAAGAAGGTAACGCTGCTCCTACATCAACATCTGAAAGAGAAAACCGGCATTTCTTAGCGCCTTCTTCTGTACCAAGCAGAATGAAACTGAAATAGGCACAGGAATCAATTCCCTTTCGCACAAAGACCTGAGATTTCAGGTTATCCTGCCTCAAAAGATGACAACTCTGATCTTTGCTGTCAATTGAAAAGCGAACCCAAACCTTTATGAAATATTCAGCGTGGTTCTTGAACAAGGGAAAGACAAATCAAAACACAAAGACGAAAAACCGGTTTCAGTTTGCAGTCTGGGCTCGGGATTTAAACAAACGATCACGATCTCCACGTCCTTCTCCTCCCAAATCGTCCCCGTCCCAGCGCTGCCGTCCCCACGATCCCAACGCGCTCCTCCTGCCGGTCAACGGCCACCCCAGTTCCAGTGACTGGGCGTCACAGAGCAGAACCAGGTTTGGCGAGGCGAGCGTGTCCCGAGCGCCGGGGACCTCGTGCAGCACCCGCCGTGGCTGCAGCGTCCCCCCGGCTGCTGCGCCAACCCTAAATGAGTGAAACTGAGCCGCATGGAGCTCAGGGACAGAGCGGGACACCCGGCGGGAGAATCTGCGGCAGGAATCCCGTGTATTCACTCCTGGGGGCTCCTGGGAGCCACCGAAAAGGCTCTAGGACGGTCATACCGCTCTGTGGCTTCCACCGGAGACGAGGGGAGGACACGCACCCCAAGGTTTGGTTTCCACAAACCCTCAACATTGAGATGCGCCAACCTCCTAAGCAAAGAATCTGCATCAGGGTCTCACCTGGCCCTGCGTTCACAATTCCAATCCAGTGCCTGCCAGCGGGAATTTCATTGCATTTTATTTTATTGTATTTTATTTAAGGGTGTCGAACCGCACGGTTCATCCAGACTCAGAGCTCCCGCTCCTCCGAGCATCCCGATTCCAGACCGACAAACCGCCTACAAACCACAGAGCACCCTCGGGAAGCTCCGTCCCCCGGCACCACCAGTAGGAAGCACTCTGCCTGCAGACAGCGGGGAACGGCGCCGTCCCGGCCGCGCGGGCGCTGCTCAACAAACACACGCACCACGCCGCGTTCCTCACCCGCAAAGAGGCTTTATTGAACATCGCTGTAAAATCATCTCCTCAGGCGGATCACTGAATTCGCACAAACAGTTCTCTACAGAATTTATAAAAATCAAGCCTTGTCGTTGTTTTACTGCATCTCGTTGTGCTTTTTGTACTCGTGTTTGCAAATATTATACTCGTTTGTTTTAATGGTTGTACTCCAATTACTTGCATATCAGGGTTTTTTAATGCTAGGGTGCCGAGAGAACACAGAATAATAATAATAATTATAATAATAATAATACTCTCCTTTAGACAAAAGTCTTTTTTGTTTTTAAATGAAGTTAAAAGCTGAGATAATTTAATGAAAAACGTCTTCAAATTGTCATAACCAACCATAAGGGGACTTTACAACGCGGTGGAAAACCGGCTGGCTATTGGGTGTTCGGGCGGCTCAAAACCATTTGTACAACTTGCTCTTGTAAAAGTGGATTTGTTTTTTTATTATTTTTATTTATTTTTGTTTAATTTCGCTACGATAACAAAATAATCTCTCTGGATCTGCAGAGTCTGGCTGCAGGGCAGGGGCTGGGCCCCGTCCCCCCGCCGGGCCGCCCGCCTCGCCAGCGGGGGTCTGGTACGGTAAGAAAACCTCCTTACCACCTTTTGCGCTAAAACGTTATCTCAACAACCCTTTTCCTCCGGTCGACCCACTCGATAACCTGAAAATAAAGAGATAAAAACGTAACGACGCTGCTCCCATCCCCAGGGCCAACGGGAGCTGTTTGCTGATGGACAGCGAGCTGAACGGCCGTGGCTGGCTGGAAGGTCGAACGACACGCGTCTCATCCCAACGGGCTCACACAGCAGCTCAGGTCCATCCGTCCATCCGTCCATCCATCGTCTCCTCGCCTGCATCCGCACCCCCGGGCGCCGTAGTTCGTTTAGAAAATAGTTTGCACAAACCACGTTTCAGCCGTGCGAGCTTCTCTGTTGAAATCATCATTATTATTATTATCTTATTTATTATTTGTTTTAAATCAGGCTTGTTTCATTGAAGGCACTTGGTTTCCATGGCGATTCTACAAAAGACGGTGGTTTGGTTTCTTCGCCCGGCCGGCCGGAGGGCTCGGGAGGGCGGGGGGTGTGCGGGCGGCCGCGAGCGAGCCTGGGGAGCCGGTGTGACGTGGACGAGCCCAGGTCGCGCACCCTGGATCGCGATGCATGCAGGAGGAGACAGCGCAGCCACCGAGCACAGCCGTGGGGAACGGGGCAGGAACGGCCTCAACCGCTCCGACTCGGGGTTGTTCTCTAGGGGAGGTGACAGCCAAAGAAAGGGCCTACAGTTACTGAGCTCTAGACTAAAAACCTCCTTGAAGGGAAGATGAACGCCAGCTCTTCGCGTACCCTGTTTGCAGTGAGGTGTTTCTCTCCCGCTTTTTGTTTCTGTTTCCTCTCTCATCCTTTGTTTTTTTGGCAGGCCGTTCGGTTTCCATGGTAACAAGCAAACTATTCATTTGAAACAAAACCAGCCGTGACTTTGTGCTTTGACAAGGGTTCTATAGCTCTTCTCCGAGAGTCCAACCAGACGACGCTGTGTTCGTTACTGACCACAAAAGCACCTGAAGGTCCCGTCCTTCCTTAGGCCAGGTCTCGTTCTCAGGCGTGGTTCATAGTGAGTTACACTCCCGTGATGCCTTTTAGGTCCCCAGTGCTTTTTAATTATTCTTTAATTATCTATTTACGTATTTATTTAACTTTTGAGTCAGTCAGTGGAGGAATCTTTGGTAGTTTGTTTTTAAGCGTCCGTTTTACAAAGACTCTTTCTTCATGCCGGTGCCTGGTGAATCTTTTGTAGCCTCTGCCAGGATAAGGTCACCTCTGATGACTTAGGACAGACATGAGGATGACAACGGGGATAAGTCGTAGATGCGCTAACGTCCCGGCAGCACCTGATCGTAAATCTACAGAAAGGGGGGAAAAAGGTAGAATTAAAGAGCTGCCCGGACACAACATTGCTACAAGGATCAGAAGACAAAGGGTTTGGCCACCAGAACCTGCTCTGCTCACCCAGGTGGAGGCAGCTGGGGAGGACAAGGGGGTGGCGATCGACTGGGTCACAGAATCCCAGAATGTCAGGGGCTGGAAGGGCCCTGGAAAGCTCATCCAGTGCAATCCCCCCATGGAGCAGGAACACCCAGATGAGGTTACACAGGAAGGTGTCCAGGGGTTGGAATGTCTGCACAGAAGGAGACTCCACAACCCCCCTGGGTAGTTGGTCCAGGCTCCAGAGCCCCAGCTCCCTCAGCCTTTCCTCACACGGGAGATGCTCCACTCCCTGCAGCATCCTGGTGGCTGCGCTGGACTCTCTCCAGCAGTTCCCTGTCCTGCTGGAACTGAGGGGCCACAACTGGACACAAGATTCCAGGTGTGGTCTCCCCAGGGCAGAGCAGAGGGGCAGGAGAACCTCTCTGACCTACTGACCACCCCCTTCTAACCCACCCCAGGTCCCATTGGCTTCCTGGCCACAAGGGCCCAGTGCTGGCTCATGGTCACGCTGCTGTCCCCAGGACCCCCAGGTCCCCTTCCCCTACGCTGCCACCAGACTCCCTGGTCTCTGCAGGGACAGCTCTGTGCAAGGTCACCTCGCAAAGAGACGATGAGAACGGTGTCACCAACTGAATGAAGCAGGAGACGTTGGGATAAAACCCCACCTGGCGTGTGGTTAAGGTCTGTGCTGTAACACACACGTGGGGCTGGAGGGGTGACACAAGGTCTGTGGGGAATCACAACACTGATACTCAATAATTCCATATTGTTTGGACCCCCGGATGTATTTTTAATGTTCTTCTATCTGTTTGCCCATCTCAAATCACAGCCACCCAACGCCCATCGGCCCTTAACTTGCATTTCACTTTAAGCCTCTCCAGCTGAACCGACAAACATATTGTTCTCCGGGAGAAAACCCATCCTAGAGGTGTCTCAAATTTATACCAAGATGCAAAAGCCACTTACTGTTGGCCGGCTGGTCTGATTTCATGCACTCTCCTTCCACAATTGATACGTCATCAATAGCAATATCGCCTTCGATGCCGGGGCCCCGGATGCCCTCGAATATGAGCTGCGAAAACATAAAGAACAAGCAGATCAGAGGGCGACGAGTGGAAAATGTCCTGCGGTGTTTTGCGCGGCATTAAACCGCACCGGTGGGCTTGGACTAAGTTAGGAACGCTTCCTACAGCTTTTACGTTTTGGAACGAGCTGGAGAATAGCACAGCTGCTGGTCGTGTCCCTCGTCATCGAGCGGGTGTCCCCAGGTCAGCTCCGCCGCCGTGCCGACTGCACGTCTGTGTGTATGTAAGCACGACAATCCTGGAGCCAAGAGCGGCATTAAACACACGAAATGCTCTAAGGAGCTTTGGGGTGTTTTTCTCTTTGGGTGTTTTTCTCTTTGGGGTATTCTTCTCTTTAGGGGTTTTTCTCTCTGGGTGTTTTTCTCTCTCTTTGGGGTGTTCTTCGTTCTGGGTGTTTTCGTCTCTCTTTGGCGTGTTTTTCTCTTTGGGGTGTTCTTCTCTCTGGGTGTTTTTCCCTCTCTTTGGGTGTTTTTCTCTCTCTTTGGAGTGTTTTTATCTTTAGGGTGTTTTTCTCTTCGGGGTGTTCTTCTCTTTGGGTGTTTGTTTTTCTCTCTCTTTGGGGTGTTCTTTTTGAGATGTTTTCTGCCTCCTGAAGCGAGCAGCAGGGGCACATTTAGAAGAACAGCGTCCGCACGGTGTTGGAGGACTGAGCATCCACCCGACCACGGACCACATGAAAACACACGAGCCACAAAATGCCCGCAGTAAAACTGTTTCTGGCTCTTGAAGGTGGCCCCACCAGTCCCTCCCACCTCACCCCCCACCCTGGGCTGTCCGCCCCACAATCTTCTCTTGGGGGACGTTTCCTGGCCCATGAAAGCTGGGGAGAAACCTCTGTGGAGCGGGGCTGGTGTCCCCTCACCCTTAACTCAAAGCCAAACTTATCACACGGGGTTGGGAAGGAGCTACGGTTGGTTTGGATGCCCCAAGGTCCCACAGTGATGTCCTGTGACCACCGGTGTGATCACAGATCTCCTGCCATGGCGGGAATTGATGACAGTGACAACTCCACTTGTCTCCTACCCCGTTTAGTGGCTCATCATCGTTCCTTTGATCCCTGCTAGGAATGGTTTCATATTTATCAGAGGATATCGTGATGTCTTTAATCAGGGTAAGGGTTTTATTCCTCTTTAAGGCTCCAATCTGCTAAATGTCCACCTGTGATTTCAACCACTTTCTGACACACATCCCAAGCGTGAAGCCCAGCAGCTCCAGCTGGGAAGGGAAATGGAGTCAGGATGGAGGTGGGCGCATTGTTGCACGGTCAGTAATACTATTTCCCATAATGCTCATTATTACGTATGGATTTCTACGTACTAAAGAAACCAAGTCATCCGCTCTCCTTCCCCAGACCTGACGTGATGCTGTTCTGCCATTCTGCTGCTTAATTAGCTTTGTGGACTCATTCTATGTCGCGAGAAATTCATTCACTAGAGAACTTCAAAGCACTTCTAAAGAGACGAAGGGATTACGTGAGGAATCTGTTTTCCAAGCAGCACCATGTGCAAAGTTCTCTCTCCCTTCCCCACCTGGCCCTCAGGCCTTTGAGATATTTTTGGTTAACAATGACAAGTTTTTTAACTTTAAACTGCAACGATATATGATAATTTTATAAGGGCGTGCTGTGGTGACAGTAATGTCTATTTAAAAACAAATTTTAATTAAATCTGGAGGAAATACTTAAATTTCACCCCATAATAACTAAATGTAGCAGGGGACGTCGGGGGCGCTCGGACAGGCTCCCGCTGTTGTCACTGATCCAGCAGGACTCAGATCTGAGCCTCTTCTTTTGGCAGCTCCTTTGCCCGTTAATACAGTTCAACCAGAGCTGGTCATTTGAAAGGAGAACCTTCCATTAGAAATAACGAGGGGCGGTGGAAAACGACCCTGTACGTCGTGGGGTCCAGCCACTGGTCCCGCCGGATGAGTGTCACCCAGGGACCGCGGTGCCACCAGACGCCATTGATATCCCTCAACCTCGGCCATGGATGCGTCTCGTCCTTCCGCTGAGCACCCCCAGGAGGCGCCTGCCCTGCAGCGCTCATCTTGTCATGTAAGGCAACTATTTAAACAACATAAAGCATATAATATATAATAATTACATAAGGCGTATATTTAAACCACACATAGATGAGGTTCTTAGGGACGTGATTTAGTGCCAGTGTTGGGTCATGGTTGGACCTGGTGATCCCGAGGGTCTCTTCCAACCCAAATGATTCTGTGACTGTCTCCAGCCTGCCTGGTGTGTCCTGGGCCGGGCAGAAAGTCTGCGCTGGAGCACTAAATAAGCCGAAAACCTGTGCATCCAGAGCCGGACATATCTTGGTATTTTATTGAAGTGCCACGCTGTAGGTTAATTACTATAATATTAATATATTAATGCAACGGGAAACTCTAACTGGGAAAACAAGTTTTCCTGTAATTTACGCTGTTGTCTGAAAACAGCGTCTCAGGTAATTACCCCCTGACAAGTTTTCAGCTCTGCCTGTGATAATGGGATGTATTCAGTGGCTCCTCTTGTCCCCAAAGTCCAGCTTGTCACAGAATCACAGCATGGCCTGGGTTGGAAAAGCCCTCCGAGATCATCCAGTCCAACCCTTGGTCCAACTCCAGCCCATTGACTAGATCATGGCACTAAGTGCCATGTCCAGTCTCAGTTTCAAACCCTCCAGGACGGTGAGTCCAGCACCTCCCTGGGCAGCCATTCCAATCCTGACCACTCTCTCTGCACAGAATTGCTTTCTCATCTCCAGCCTCAGTTTCCCCTGGCAGAGTTGAAGCCCATGGCCCCTTGTCCTATTGCTGATGCCTGGGAGAAGAGCCCAATCCCCCCCTGGCTAGAACTGCCCTTCAGGTAGTTCTAGAGAGTGCTGAGCTCAGCTCTAAGCCTCCTCTTCTCCAGACTAAACAAGCCCAGCTCCCTCAGCCTCTCCCCATAGGGCTTGTGTTCCAGTCCCTTCCCCAGTCTTGTTGCTCTTCTCTGGACCCGCTCCAGCACTTCAATCTCTTTCCTGAGCTGAGGGGCCCAGAACTGACCACAATACTCCAGGTGTGGCCTCCCCAATGCAGAGCACAGGGGAAGGATCACTGCCCTTGTCCTGCTGACCACGCTGGTTTGGATACAGGAAATACCCAAAATTCATGTATTTCAAGAGACCATTGTAAATGTTTTTTTTCACAGGATAATATTGCCTTCCAGTTGCTAATCTGAAATTAAAAAGCACTTTATATCGACTACCAGCATCTTCTGGAAACTGAAAGACATTTTGTCTTCAAGCAAATCGCCGCTGTTCCGCCATTAAAATGCGTGTTACTAAAATCTACGGTGCTCACCTATTTAAAGCGAGGAAAGCAATGATCTGTCTGTAAAGCAGCTTTCAGAGCTGAAATGAAGCTGCGAAGCCCCGTGTCAGAGGGAAAGCACCGGTGTCCCCAGCCCCGTCTCTGAGCTCCCCGTGCCCCACAGCCACGTGTGTGAGCTGGGGAAGGAGCGATCCAGACTGATCGTGGTTGGGGAAGGAGCGATCCAGACTGATCGTGGCTGGGGAAGGAGCGATCCAGACTGATCGTGGTTGGGGAAGGAGCGATCCAGACTGATCGTGGCTGGGGAAGGAGCGATCCAGACTGATCGTGGTTGGGGAAGGAGCGATCCAGACTGATCGTGGTTGGGGAAGGAGTGATCCAGACTGATCGTGGTTGGGGAAGGAGCGATCCAGACTGATCGTGGTTGGGGAAGGAGCGATCCAGACTGATCGTGGTTGGGGAAGGAGCGATCCAGACTGATCGTGGTTGGGGAAGGAGCGATCCAGACTGATCGTGGTTGGGGAAGGAGTGATCCAGACTGATCGTGGTTGGGGAAGGAGCGATCCAGACTGATCGTGGTTGGGGAAGGAGCGATCCAGACTGATCGTGGCTGGGGAAGGAGCGATCCAGACTGATCGTGGCTGGGGAAGGAGCGATCCAGACTGATCGTGGCTGGGGAAGGAGCGATCCAGACTGATCGTGGCTGGGGAAGGAGCGATCCAGACTGATCGTGGTCTTGCAGTGAAATGAACCAAGTTGAGGAAACGTGGGAAAAGGAAGAACTGTGAGGTCAGGCCAGGACATGGAAGTGAGTTAACACCATTTGGCTGCTAAATGTTATGCAAACTAGCAGTAGATTAAAACATAAGCGTTAGGTTGACAATACTTTTAGCCAAATCTGTTAAGCATTAATTCTGAATTTGTTTGATTGTTGCAAGCAAGCAATTCTACAGAAGAGTCCCCAGAGCCAACAGTGCTCTTCCAGTTGGCAGAAAGTGCTGCTGCCGAAGGTGAGCAGCTGTGTCCTGCTCCAGTAGGACAGACAAGAACCGGGGCACCCAACATTGAAGGCCTTGGTGCTAAAGACACCTCTGTTCCACTCTGAATAAGCACAGGAGGGAGGACACATGTAAAGTCTGAAATGAAAGGGTCCAGGCTGCTGTATTTTATCTGGGTATCCCAGGATAGCCCTAGAAGTACAATGCAAAAACTGAACTAATAAGTAACATTCGTATAAATATTTCATTACCTGTTCCTCCCAATGCTACTTTTTGTCATCTAGCTTTGGTCTGTTCTTATAAGCATCAGGTTCAGTTTTCATTCCAATCCTGTTCTTAAGCTTAGGTACTAGAAGAAGATAGTTTGCCCATAGTAAAAAATGGGGCAGATGTGTCAACAGCTAACACTTTGCACTGATGCAGCTGTACAATTCTGAATTTTTAGCATGTATAAAATCATAAAATCAATAACAGTCTGCCGGTAGTAGTAATTTTTAAGCCATTAGCCATCAAAGCCATGCTGTGTCTTACAGTACCAAAGTCCGCATTACTGTAGCCCAGTGTACAGACAAGCCTGTGCATGTGCTAAGGCCACATCTTCTGTGAAATACTCTAGATGCAAATGTGTGGGTTCCGTGCGCCGTGCGCGAGCCGTTACCTGGAAGGACGTCGGGGGGTTTATGTTGACGCGGGCTTGGTTCCAGTGCTGCCCCTTGTTCCCGCTGGAGGACCAGAGCGGGTTGTCCATCGCCGTCTGGCCCTTCAGCCGCAGGTAGACGTTCAGGCTCCCTGCAAGAGAGGTGGGGAACGGGAGCTGCTTGGGCTGCGGTGGCACCATCGCGCACTCCTGCCCGTCCTTTGCTGGGAGGGACACGGCCTTCCCGAGCTGACAGGGGCAAAAGGAGCCTTGTTCTTACCCAGGATAAACAAGCAACGTGGTTGCTTTAGGCTCAGCTCTGGCTTGTGAAGCCTGCCCAAATTCTTGCTTACTCTGTGCATCATTTCACTAATGGAGATCACAGAGCTTGGCAAATCCACCCCAGAGATAGATACGATGCGCTTAGTCCTGCTAAAGAGTATTTCTGAAGGACAATATAATGCTCTGAGTCAACATAACCCTGGTAAAGTTCAACCCACAGACCTGGTCTTTCCCCCTGCTGGCCTTTAAGTTACTCGTTCCGGCATGGACATTATTTGCAGCAGGTAACAACGGATCACCTGCATTCAACAGCCCTTTGGTTCACCTCGCAGTCTCAGACCATGAGCGGAAACCAGAGACAGCAAATGCATCAGATTCATCTACCAGGGTCAGTAATTCACATCAGTTTGGGGATTCTGCTCCTCCTTGCCCTGAAGTGCCATCTGCAGAGGTGTGGGCAGGGGGTCTCTGTACCGTGTAAATCATTGCGTTTGCCCTCCGTCAAGAACACTCAGCAAGTCGGGTTCCCACAAGACTACAGTTCCGGAAGCTCTTATGGATTACATTTGCAGTGAGACCACTCAGATGTGGGGCAGCTGCATGGCCCCATAGCTCCTGATAACGCAAAGGTCTTATTTCCAGCAAGGGCGAAGCTCAGCGCCTTGAAAAGGATTGAATGTGTGACGGAGCAGCAAACATCCTCATCACAGCTGTTTGCACGAGGCACCACACGTGTGTGACAGCCTTGGAGCGCTCCCCCATCCTCAGCAGAACAAACACCTCATTATGCCTTAAGCGTCTGGTTTTTGTTACTTTGGGAGGAAGAGATAGATGACACCTCATCTTATCTTTCCCGAAGTTTTATGGCCATTGAGGCAGAAGATAAGGACAATTAACGGTGTTGCTGTGAAAGGCCTCATGGCTTAATTGGGATGATGGAGATGAACCATCTGTCGGACAACCAACTACCAGAAGAAACCACAACCAACAGCTGCCCCTGATGGGCAAGACAGCTCACTCCTGGTCAATACCATGAAGAGCCCAGACCCATTTCCAGAAGAGTCTTCCTAATGAGCACGAAGAGCGAGCAGAAGGAGGAGACGAACCGCCCTCTCCTATCTTAATGTAAATGAACTGGGTTGTAAAACAACGCCACGTATGGTACGAGTCCCCTCCAGAGGCTGCCGCAGGACCGATGGACCCACAGGGTGGTGATGTCTGACTCTCCCTCTCTGTCTCTCTCCCTTTCTCTTTCTGATATCTTAGTTTTCCTCTTCTCTGTCTCTCTTCCTTTTTCTTAAACATATAAAGTAATATCACTGTAAGTTCTGCCGCTAAAGTCTTGTGAAGTTTTGCATTACAGTTACTAATTGTTGCCAATCCACTGCTTTTAGAAGGGCTTTTGCTGTCAATGTATTGATAAGTTCCGTGGTACTATAACATACCTTTGCCGAGCCACTGATCGCTGTAATTTGTATACCACCATGTGCTTTTAGTAAATCCATAGTTGGACCCCCGTTGCGATTGTCTGTGATTCACTTCGCATTGCCGTGCAGAATTACCCGGAGTTGTCTCACACCTGGTCTCATCTGCTGATCAGAGCGTGTGTCACGGTCAGAGTGAACTCGTCCCCCACCCACCGGTGGGGACAGGACAACGTGTCCGTGGGAGGAGGTGGCATGTAGGCTGATACAGCCCATGCCACAGGGCTCTTTGCAATAACCGAATAATTTCGCTATCAAAGCCAGGTAATTCTATCACTGCTGAGATTACAGAAGTTTAAGATTTTTCATATCATACCCAACCTCTCTTTGCCACGTAATTTATTTGCATTAATAGCAGAATGATACCAGTCTTACTGAAAACACAGAAGAGCCACTACCGCGGCAGAGACGCTCGGCTGGTGCCCAGTTGGTGGGTGTGGATGTACCTGCCTGACTCTCTTTGCTAGATAAGCACATAACCTGTGCTAGATAAGCACATATCCTCTGCTAGATAAGCACATAACCTCTGCTAGATAAGCACATAACCTGTGCTAGATAAGCACATATCCTCTGCTAGATAAGCACATAACCTGTGCTAGATAAGCACATAACCTCTGCTAGATAAGCACAAAACCATTGCTAGATAAGCACATAGTCATTGCTAGATAAGCACATAACCTCTGCTAGATAAGCACAAAACCATTTCTAGATAAGCACATAACCTCTGCTAGATAAGCACATAACCATTGCTAGATAAGCACATAACCTCTGCTAGATAAGCACATATCCTCTGCTAGATAAGCACATAACCTGTGCTAGATAAGCACATAACCTCTGCTAGATAAGCACAAAACCATTGCTAGATAAGCACATAGTCATTGCTAGATAAGCACATAACCTCTGCTAGATAAGCACAAAACCATTTCTAGATAAGCACATAACCTCTGCTAGATAAGCACATAACCATTGCTAGATAAGCACATAACCTCTGCTAGATAAGCACATATCCTCTGCTAGATAAGCACATAACCTGTGCTAGATAAGCACATAACCTCTGCTAGATAAGCACAAAACCATTGCTAGATAAGCACATAGTCATTGCTAGATAAGCACATAACCTCTGCTAGATAAGCACATAACCATTGCTAGATAAGCACATAACCTCTGCTAGATAAGCACATAACCATTGCTAGATAAGCACATAACCTCTGCTAGATAAGCACATAACCATTGCTAGATAAGCACATAAACTGTGCTAGATAAGCACATAACCTCTGCTAGATAAGCACATAACCTGTGCTAGATAAGCACATAACCTCTGCTAGATAAGCACATAACCTCTGCTAGATAAGCACATAACCTCTGCTAGATAAGCACATAACCTGGCCAAAATGTCACCAAAACCTTCCCTAATGACCCCTGCGACAGACGCTTGTCCCTGAAACGCTGCCGGAGGAGTTTTGCGATGCCGATGCTCTGGAGATGTGTTGGCCGTGGGGTTCACACTGAGCTGTGTCCAGCAAGAGTTCACCCCCAGGTCCAAACTACTCCAAACCCCACACAGAGGGGTGACGAAGCGACTCTCAAGCAGGAGACGAAGCCATGAGCAGGAGTGACAACTGCGAATGGAGGAACAGAGTGTACTCTCCGACACAACCTGCCAGGACTGCGGGGGTTTGAGCGTCCGTCACCGCGACAACACCAACAGCAACACCGTGTGCTACAACAGCACGGTCGCCTTCTGCATCCGTTTCTGTGATGGAATGTTCATTAGAAATGCCCTTTTTTTGGAGTGAAGAGGGGAAAATCAGAAATACAGATTGTTTTAAGACAGTGACAGCTATAGAACTACAACCTCTTTCCGCCTCAATGTAGAGACACAATAAGGACAGCGACTCTTCATTTTCTTGCTCCCCAACAATGGCTTATTGTTTGCTGAAAATCAAGTAATGGGGACTTCTACTTCTCCTGTGCTTTAGGGCTAATCTACGCTGTTCTTCTGACGGTGGGATGAAGCCCCAGCACTTTCCGGGCGGCGGGCCCCTCGGACTCAGTGCTGTGACCGCTCTGGAATCGCAATCTGGCCTGTAAATACATACCATCTATTGCAGGTGAAACGACCCACTTCATCCTTCTGAATCCGACTGCTGTGGCATGGGGTGAAGGTCCCCGCTTACCTTATTTCACCAGAGCTGTGCCTAAATGCTAAAGGTGGATCTGTGCTCTGCTCCCAGTGCCTCTCCTATCGCCATGGAACATTCCAGCCCATTCCCCAGAGACCCCGAGCCCCCCAACAGCAGGCAGAGGAGCTGGATGAACCCGTAGCCTGTTTGCTTTCAATACAGCGCAACAGCATTCCTGCCGCTGTTTCTCCCCAGGCGCGAAGGCCAGGTCGCTGGCTGCCTCTCACCTATGTGCTGTCCATACATGTGGTAGTAGAAGCTGAAGCAATACGCTGTGTTGGTAGCTCCGTAGGGGTTTTTTGGCGCGACGCTGAAGACGGGACTAACAAGTCTGGCCTTTTCTCCTTCCAGCCTGGGCCGCGACGTCTCGATGTACATGTAGAAACCTGGGGGAAGTCCAAACGGAAACCGTTAGGTTGTGGTCTTCAAAACCCAACAGACACACAGATACACCAGGACATCAAGCATCTCGATTAATTTTTCACATCCATCTGGCATCCCCGTGGATTCAGAGACATTTCTTCTGCATTAAGCCCACGTGTTTTCTACAATTCCTTCAAAGACGTTTGCTACCAAGAGTAAAATCAAGGCTCAGAAACAACTTCAAATTGATGTAACATTGCACATGCACATGAGAAGAAAAGAACCTTTATGATGGGGCTCAGAATTCTGACTCAAGGTTGCAATTTGTTCCTATAAACAGCTAGGACTCATAAAATAGAAAGAAAATACCTTGATGGCAACTTTGGAAGGAACATTTTTAACCCCCTGCGTCAATCACAACGTTCGAAAGCTCCTTTCACAAAAGAAGATGATATTCATGTATTCTGACCCTGGACCACGCCAACAACAGAGACTATTCAATGCAACCAAGCACATACAATGCGGTGTGATTTTTATCCCCTTTGGTAGTGCAAGCAGGGATATAGAGTAAAATACCCTGAGTTACTGCAGCACCTGATGGGTTCAGTGCAATATGTCTGACTTTTCCAATGCAAATATCCACTGCAGTCCAGACGGGACGTTTCTGTTCACCGGGGGAGCACACTGAAAATCACACATTTTATCAACACCCTAAAAACGGGGCAAAAAAAATCTCATTGTGACAGTCTGAGCCCAAGTTAGGATCTAAATGACATAAACTGGAAGAATATTGTGCCAGAGTATTTCCCCACTAGACTGTAACGCTTTGAGAACGCACAACAGGAACAATCCGAGCTGGCCAACGGGCCTGTGGGTGGGTTGTGATTTGGGACCAGCCGCACGCCTCCCACTGGCAATTAGAAGTCCTTGAAGTCCTTGGTATGACTGGGAAAAATGATAGAGCTGGGTGATGAACCCCAAGGGACGTCCCGGACGTGTCCCGCAGCCCAAGGGGCGTCCCGAGGCCACCAGCAGCACTCACCCTCCTTGGAGCCGGTGCGGTCGGCGTTGGGCCCGGTGTTGGGGGTGTATTTGGTGTCCCTGGTGGCCGTGCTCTGCTTGGTCCAGTCGAAGTTGTCCGTGTCGTCCTGCGTGAAGAGGCAGATGTTGCCGTCCTCAAAGCCGCAGTGGAACTCTCCTGCCAACCCAACGAGCAGAGGTTTAGCGCCTGAAGCTCGTCAATGGACTCATCAATGATAACGAACGCATTGTGGGGTGACGCTTATTGAAAGCACTGAAAAACAGATGTACATTTAGTTTACACCATTCTAGCCTTGAGTGTGTGCTTTGTTTTGGAGTAACCCCCACGAAAAAACATCATGACCATCAACGTGTTGATGTTGGCTGAAATTACATCCAGATCTGAGTGCACAGCTCCTCCTCGCATTCTCAGATGTATAAAAGGGACGCTGCAGCTCCTTATCCAGCTACATTTCTAAAAAGCTGAGGAGAACAGCGTGTCCATAAAGCACGAACTATAGGGGAAAAAATAAGTGCAAATTGGGGTATTTTGTTTGAGGGATAACAGCATCAGGGAAAAGAGGATGGCAGCTTTTTTAGGATGAACACATGATCTCCTAGTGACATATTCAAAACTACTCTTGGTTTTCAACAGGGGTAGGAAAGCACGTAATGGCTGAGCGAGAACAAAGGAGCTTTGGGTTGGATATGAAGCAAACGTCTATAAATCAGGACAGTGAAGCACACGAGTGGATTGCTCAGGGGAAGAGGTGAGTCTCCACCCCTGGGTTATAATGACCAGCTAGACCAATACCTGGGAGGAAGGTTTAGGTCTGGTCTATCTGGTGACTGTATCACGTCCTGAAGGCATCTCTTAGGCTTCCCCTAAGATCTCTGTAATGTGTTTGAGGTCGAGTGGTAAAACTTAGGTCTAAAGAATAAAGACACCGAGAACCCCAGGGAGGATTCCTGGGCTGGTGACACAGGTTGGTGGGACACACAGCCCCGGGATCCTGCCTGCTGGCTACGATGGGATGAGAAAGTCTTACCGCCAAACATTTAGCAACCAAAATCAACCAAAACCTCAACGTTCAACTTTCATCTCCGAACAGAATAAGGCCCCATGCAGCAAAATGTGCAAAAGCTTAATTTCATGCACACGAGCAGTTCCTGCTGAGTTTACTCTTCCAGCAAAGTCAATTGATTTATCTGAGAAAACAAGTAAATCCCTTTTCTCCAGGGAGAACGCAGCCGTCTGCACGCGCTGTCCCCTTCTTTATGGGGGGCAATTTGTGTTCATTGTGATGAGGAGCTCGAACACCAGGCATCGTGGGACTACTCGCCCACATTCAATTGAGAAGGTGTATAAATGTTTGCAGGTTTGGGCTTTCGGTGAACTGTAAATCCCCTTAAGCCAACCGGAGCTTCGGTGTAAATCAGTGAGGACAGAGGGACGCAGAGCTTAGCTTGGGTATGTACAGCTAAACAGGGACCTGGGCTGGAGCTTGTTTAAAATATAATAAATAATAAATAAATATTAACAAATAATAATAAATAACAAGTAATAATAATATAACAATAATAAATAAATAAATAAATATTAACTAGATAAATTATAAATTAATTATGAATAATAAATAATAAATAACGTCCACAAATGGACATTATTTCAGAAAATCAGTGTTTTCCTTTAGATTGGGCAGGGGGGAAGAAAGATGAGCCGGAAGCGTAATCTCTCCTTCCTCCATCTCTTGCTTCAGCGGCTCCACAGAACAAGAGGAACGGACCAGACTTGGACCAAGGGTTGGACTGGATGGTCTCTGGGGTCTTTTCCAGCCCAGTCCATTCTGTGATTGATCCTGTGTGTGTGAATGACGCCGTCACCCCACACGAAACCGCGGTGACCCCGCAACGCGCCGGCTGCGACCGCACTTAAAACACTTGTCATCTGCTTTGAAACGTGAGGGACAATGGGTGCAAGGTCAGTTCTTCACACACGTAAGAGCTAAAGAGATAAAGGAATACTTACGGAGATGCGGGTTCACCGGAGCTGTGAGACAGAGCAGAGAGAAAATTAGCACACAGAGAAACTCTGACCCATCAATATTCAGATTACCCTCAGTTTCCCCTTGTCTGTTTGTCCCTGGGTCTGTGCGATGTCCCGCACGGCACATCAGGACCGATGGGGATTACTGGGGGGAGCTGATAAAATGGGCACTTCTATTTCACACAAATGACAAAAACCTCTACGTCTGTAATTATTTACTATTGAACTTCACCTACTTAACATCTTAACAGGCTGGAACAGAATGAAAGCCAAACTTCACTAGTGCCTATAGATATCTGAACCATGGGACTGGCCACCCGGGTTTGGGTCCAGAGCCACCCAGGCGACGCTAAACAAGGGAAATGGGCTTAGAAATCAGTGTGTGGTTCTGTGATACCTGCTTGCAGGTAAACGTGAGCATGGATGGATTGGGAACTTCTGCTCTAAGAGGTTTGTGTGAGGAACAGAAGGATGATAAGGACATGTTGGAATTGCACGCTGTTGAGGGTTTGATTGCGGGGTGACAATAAAACCCTGGCAGGTGTATTGTTAACCTCCTCTCCCCGCTTCCACTCAGGACAGGCGATTGGAGGGAAAGAAGGACAGAGGGAAGAGAGCTGGGAAAATTCAAAATGTTTTACTAATGCTGCTGATCAAATAGAGAAAATAATACAAACTCTACCAACCAATCTGGAAAGTGCCGGCAACTGCAGAGCCGGCAGCCGAAGTCCTGGGCTGGACTCTGCAGCCAACCGGAGCTGGATTCAGTCTGTCCCTGGCCTCAGTTCTCAGGGACCACTCGCAAGGTCCTCTGCTAATGTCGCCATAAGGAAAAGGGACGAGATCCTCGTGATCTCCCCCTTTTACATGAAGTATCAGGTGAATGGGATGTTATACTGGGTTGGTCAGTTTTTGGTCACCTGTTTCTCGTTGCCCCTCTCCCGAGATGTCCATCCATCCTTATCAGTGACCTCGCATTCCATTGCTGTGTCTACCAAACATGGATCTGGCTTTCAGGAAAATGCAGCTGATCTGAAGCTTTAGCTGACAGGCACACTCACTAAAAGATAAACCTAGTTTTAACAAAACATGCGATTAGCAGAACGCTTGCAATGAATTGTTATATGGAAGTAGCGGGTATATCTGCAATGCCGTCAGCACGGGTGTTGCTGTGTGTTTCTTGCTGCCCTTCCCGTGCCATATTTGTATTTATAGACGTGAACTCCAGTGTGTGACCCCCCGGATTCTGCTGCATTCGGGGTTCAACCCCAAGAGTTCCCAACAGCCCCAAATCAGCAACTCGGCTGTTTCATCTTCCCATCACTCAAATAAGCGATCAGCGATCTGCCCCGGCGCCATCTTCTTCAGTCACTTCATCATCACACTGTACTGGATAACCTCATGGCTTTTACCTCCCAGTGACCGCTGGTTCTCCAAGAAACACCCACTTTGTGAAATCCCTGAGTGACCGAACTCAGAATCAGCTGAAATTGCTGCAAAACGCATTTACCGAGGGTTTATTTGTAGCTAAACTCATGAGGTTATATGGAAACCACCACCAGCGTGGAACCTTGACTCAAACTCTTTGGATTGTCCCCAAAAAAGGTGCCTCGCCAAACGACCTTCACTGACTGATTGACAGAAGAAGAACAGATTAAAGCAGTTAGGCTGGGCTTAGCTCCTCATGTCCCCATTCCCTCCATGATTTTAGAATAACATAGGCCAACCGCAGCGGCCAACGTGTTTCCTGCCCGTACCTGTAAATCCTATAAATTGTCCATGGTGAATAAAGAAGGCAGCCTAGGCCTAGGTCAGCTCTCTGCTAGGCCCGGCTCTGCGCTCCTTCCTGAACAAGATCTCTGCCTCTGCGTGAATCCCTGCCTGCGTCCCGGTGTGTGTCGTTCCTAATCACCGCAACCAAAATCTCTCTCCAAGTCTCTCTCCAAAAAGCGAAATGTGATGAG
Organism: Streptopelia decaocto; assembly: GCF_964273445.1. Classification (NCBI taxonomy): domain Eukaryota; kingdom Metazoa; phylum Chordata; class Aves; order Columbiformes; family Columbidae; genus Streptopelia; species Streptopelia decaocto. Next base: position 1,523,212 of record NC_138661.1, read on the forward strand.
GCGAAGGCCTGAGACCGTTGGGGGCTGCTGTGCCGCTCAAACCCAACGCACAGAGACGCACAAACCACCACAAATATATAGAAATTCAAGTGTTTTCTCCCTGCAATTAAAATAAATGTAATGGGAGAAAAACGTAAAACAATTATCTTAGTTCTCCTTGTAAGATTCCTATGATGCCTTTTATTTGCTGGGTAATGTCTATAATTATTTCTTACATCGACGCGGCCCTGCTGCTGCGCTTCCCGCCAGCCCATTAACTGCTGCGCTAAGACACCAGCGTTTCAGATTATAGTATCGGCTTTGCATTATAATAATGTACATGATATCATGATTTTACAGTTGAAGCTACAACATCCTTATAATTTGCCTGGCGATTGTTTGCTGACACTACAGTCGTTGGATAGTTGGATACAGTTGTTGGGTGAATGCTGCGGTAGAACTGCCGGTTGTAAGCACAGGAAGCATCAGCCGCTCTGGGATCCCTCCTCAAAGGGACGTCGCTTTAGGTTTATCTTATGGATCAGCATCTGGCCCGTGATTCCTGAGGCTGCAAATTGGTAACAGCACTAAGCTCCAAAGCATCTGGGGCTCAAGCGGCCACTTCTTCCCTCCTGGGTGCTGGATTTGGCACCTCATGGGCACGTTTGAGATGGGGATGTTGCTCGCAGCTGCACCAATGGCACATTCACAGAATCACAGAATCCCAGAATGTGAGGGGTTGGGAGGGCCCTGGAAAGCTCATCCAGTGCAATCCCCCCATGGAGCAGGAACACCCAGATGAGGTTACACAGGAAGGTGTCCAGGCGGGTTGGAATGTCTGCACAGAAGGAGACTCCACAACCTCCCTGGGCAGCCTGGGCCAGGCTCTGCCACCCTCACCCCCAACAAGTTTCTTCTCATCTTTAGGTGGAACCTCCTGTGTTCCAGTTTGCACCCATCGCCCCTTGTCCTGTCACTGGTTGTCACCAGAAGAGCCTGGCTCCATCCTCCTGACACTCCCCCTTTCCATATTGATCCCCAGGAATGAGTCACCACCACCATTAGCACAACGTGAATTCAGCGCAGTGTTAGAATTGATGTTTGCAACTGCTTAATGCAATGTTTTCCCTCGCTATTAACGCAGTGATGATAATTTATGACGAGAGCGAGTAGGGCGGAGCTAATCGCTAATTATGAAGAATTGCACATGACATTTAATTCCTTTCAGATTTGTTCTGCTCGGCTGTTCCCATTGCAAACCACACAATGGTATCACGGGTAGACCTTCCCTCCCTCTAAGGTGCCTCTTGCCCATTCGTTACCGTGATCCAGTTATTCCTTAAATAAATACTCTAACAAAGGTATTTTGAGGGATTTTTCGGAGCTCTAGGAATTAATTGCTGGTAATGCTGGGAGACGGAAGTATTCCATCCCATAATTGTCATACCCCCTATATAAGAAGGTGCTCATGAGGGTCACTCTCTTGGACCATGTCTGGCATCTAGAGAGGACCCTGTCTGTCTGTCTGTGATCCACAGGCCTCAGGCCCTGCATCCTGCACCCAGGTTCTGGTTTGAGAGTTTGTGAGGGACCCAGGAGTTCGGGAGGGACCCAGGAGTTGGGAGGGACCCAGGAGTTCGGGAGGGACCCAGGAGTTCGGGGCGCCTGGCCTGCAGCTGCTGGAGCCGCCAGCTCCACACACCCAGCTCTGCTGCTGAGTGACGCCAACTCCACATCGAGCACTCCAGATTGGGTTTGTATAGTTTGTATATATATTCTCTATTTATTAGTAGCATTAGTAAAACCCTTTAAAACTCTCCAACTTGCAGTCGCAGTCTCTCTTCCTTTCCCTTTATCTTCCCAATCATCTTTCCGATCTAAAAGAAAGAGTGGGGCGAGGTGAGGGGACAACAGGGAGCGTCTGCCATGGTTTATTGCTGCCTTGCCTTAAACCGTAACAGAGCTATTTCACAAAGCTAACATTAATTTGTTCTGCTTTTCTCCCTTATTTCACACAAACTTCAATAGGATTTTGCATTTTGGCTTTTTGGAGACATTTCCTGGGTGGAGGTTTTTGTTTCTATCCAGTTCTACATAGAATTTGGAATCCCCGCCTCATCCTTTGCAGCGTTTTGCGGGACTTGCCGCCTGTTCTCTCCACACAACCCCCGCACAGCGACAGAACGACGCCCAACGCACCCCCACGCGTCCCCATGTACCCGAACATGCTCTTACCGCTGTACTTGATGACCCGAATAGTTGAGTCCCCCTCCCCGAATCGGGTGATGGGCGTCAGGCGCACTTCGTAGGCCTCCGGCTTGATCAGCTCGGTGAGGTTGTAGGTAATTAACTCTCCCTTTTGGATGTGGCCGTTCACCGTAATTTCCTGCTCCCACCAGCGCTGTTGTCCGGCCTACAATCAGAAGAAGGATGCGATGTCAGAGCTGTTGGGACAGGTGTTGTCATCACCTTCAGAACCAACGGGAGCACACGGAGCAGCCCCAGGAGCCTCCTCCATCCTTCCCATGACCCGAGAGGGTGAGAGACACAGCGAGAACGTGGATCACCCTGAAATAACCTTGAGCACCCAACCTTGGGCATCCAACCTTGAGCACCCAACCTTGAGCACCCAACCTTGGACACCCAACCTTGGGCACCCCCAACCTTGGACACCCAACCTTGGACACCCAACCTTGGGCACCCAAAATGCTCCAGATTTGCTGTATGCAGGAAAAGCGCTGTGTAAATTCAACTTCGGGGGATTTCTGAGCTGCCTCCTTTCGATAGGGCAATACTGAGCCAGAAACTTCCGCAGATACCTTTGATAATTAACACTTCACGTTTAAAGTTTGCAATTACCACAACGAGTCACGAATCCATATCCAATTCAGGTGCTGCTCTGGATTATCATCCTTTTCTACATCCGCCCAAACACAATTGATAACGAAGCTCCATTGTTTTATTCATTCCGAACACAAACCAATTTGATCTCTCATTCCGGTGTTACACATCCCGAGCCCGTGCTGGACATTGTTATTTCCCCACAGGAACAACGCGCATCTTTTTGCCTTGAAATCAACACCAGCCATGTGCTAATTCTTATTTCCGGGGTGTTTATTAGCGCTATGGTGTTCCTAACCTGTAATTAATTAGCAGAGCACGGCTGTGTTCGGTCAATGCAGAGCACAGGAGGCCTCACGGGGACTCCTTTGCCTTGCTCACCTTTGGGTATTTAGAGTATTTAGAATACTTAGAATATTTAGAATACTTAGAATATTTGAATATTTAGAATATTTGGATATTTAGAATATTTGGATATTTAGAATACTCTCTGTGTGCTCAATAAAAGGACATGTATTCCATGCCCATTGTTGAGAAATGTTATATTTTCTAAAAGACTTGGACATATAGATTTCTCGAGGAATGAACCCTATGGGATGATTAACCACGGATCTCCTGTACGCACGGTTGTGTTCATAAAGAACCAACACGTCCTTAGGCCATTGTACTCGGTCTATCGATTTCAACCGTAAACTCCTTAATTGACCCCAAAGGTCAGACGAGCGTCTCTTTAATTAACGACAACTGAACGCCATGTAAATTAATGCATTGCACACCCCATAAAGAACTGCAGAAAGAATTACTTTAAGGTAATTTCTTTGCAATTTATAACAACTACGACAATTGATTTTCCTTGATAAATAAAGATGTTTGCTTAGCAGTTACATATATAAAATCAGAGTGTTCGGTGCACAATGCACAGGGAAAGGTCCCAATGAGCGTTGGCCTCATTGGGGACCTAGTGGCTGCTCTTCAACGCTTTGCCCACAATACAATCTGGTTCTGAGCACAGGGCACGCGGCTCCTGTGTCACCGTCACTTCAAAGGACAGTTGTACAGCCCTAAAGTGACTCATGGTGACAAATAACCTGTAATACAGACGAACCAACGGGTTGTACCGCGCTCACCGCCAGTTTATTCCCACAGCGCAGGTACCATCGTTCCTGGTGACACCTCTTCCCTCTGCAATGGTCTCACGGGCACAAATCCTGCCCTGAAGACACAGGATGTAAAACTCTAAGTATCTATAGTATCTCAAGTGGTTCTGGTGTCAGAACATCCGCCCGTGATCCCAACGTACAGCCGGGTGTTTGAAGAACAACCAGACAGTGTAAGGGAAGCCGGTGTGGAAACGGGATGGTCCAACAGCCCCGTCCTCTGATCACAGGTTTAATCCCGAGTTTTACCAGCGGGGTGGGAAATAAGGGAAGGAGAGAGGTCATTTAGACCAGAGTAAAATCAAAACACCAACAACCAACTCACTAAAAGCTTTGGAAGGTAAAATACACTTTTCCTTCTGTTTTTCCATACAATTGAACTATTATAACAACATTAAGACGTGAATTAGGGCACTTCAGGTCCATTGGCTACATGAGTTGTAATTTGGGCTCTCTATCTCATAGCCGGAAGCTCGTTGTTCCTTCGCTTTTCACAACTTTACACAAAGGAAACTCTATATTTTTAATTTATATGTAATTTATAATTTAACCAGAAAGGCAAAAAAACTTATCCCCGTTCACTTTTTCCTTTGCAGCAAATTTGCTGTCTAGCGGTAGGTGTCTGGTACGAGAGCTGTGCTATGGTATGGACAGAACATTATATACTGCATTGTGCAGCCATGCGACCCGCACAGGAATCCCGTTCACCAGCACATTATATATGTTTGAATACACCTGACCCTATAGCTACTGAAATAAACAGACATTAACAATACAATAAAGGCCAGTGGAGCCCAGGAGGGAGCACGCGGAGACGTGAGCTTCTCATCACCCACCGGGGGGACCATGGGCACCCACAGGCTGGGAATAAAGGAAACCGGGGACGTTAATCCTGCAAAGAGCCACAACACGTGAGTCTCCGCTTCACAGGCACCGCTTGGCTTTCCATCAGTTCTTTAAGATCTATGTTCTATCCAACTTGTGCAATGAGCCTGCGTGGTGAAACCAGAGACCCCAGGCTTATAGTTCCCAAACTTGCTGTTCCAAGGGACCCAGGCGTGCGGGCCCCATAGATGCCAGTCCCAAATGTCTCTGCCTCATAGATTCCAGCCCCATAGATCCTGGAATTTGCTGTCCCAAGGGACCCAGGCGTTTGGGCCCCATAATGCCAAACCTGCTGTTCCAAGGGGCCCAGGCGTTCAGGCCCCATAGATCCCAGTCCCATGGGACTGCTGGCACCCATGGGAGACACCTGCACCCCTGCAGTCCTGCTGATAGCACAGCACCCACTGCTGGCACCCATGGGAGACACCTGCACCCCTGCAGTCCCGCTGATTGATAGCACAGCACCCTTCAGAGAAGCCAGAGGGTGTTGTTAATTGGTGAATTAATGGGGACGTTACGTTCACTTTAACAAGCGGGTCGATCCCGTCACGGCGCCAGTTCCCACTGGAGTTCACGCTGAACCCACGAAGACACACCGTGGTGGGTTTGATGGGGTCCACGTGACGTTTTGCTCCTCGGGGATCAGCACGTGTTCCATGGGCCAGCTACAAGCGTCCCTACACCCACCTGTTTCCATGGGAGACCCAACCAAAGGTAATGCAGGTGAATCCCTTTCAGGTGATGTTTGTGGGGCATCTGGAGCCACCGCCTGAGGAACAGCTCTTGAATTCCGTGTTTCACACACGTGCTAATGAGTCTCCAGGAGGGTTGTTCGTGCAAGATGGCAGCAAACCCGTGCAGAACCAACGCTAACAACTCAAACTGGGATGGCACCCAAACACTTTCCTTATTGCCATCAACACCATCAACACTAACCGTGGTCTCTCACGTCCACTTCTACGCCGTTCCTTTAGCCACAAGCCCCCGAGATTGTCCTGCCCACCCAAAAGCTTTGTCAGCTCCCCCAGCGCCGTGTTTCTTTGGGAGGGTTTGGGTCCAGCCGAGCGCTCACTCACCTCTAAGATCCTCGATACGTGCAAAGAATACACTGCATTTTCTAATATATTGGTGACACGTGCGAGCTACGGTCAGAATCAGCGTGTTATTGCCATTAATAGATGCAAAAGAAAATAAAACGAACTGGAAAAGGAATAAGTGGATGTAGAAGAGCGCTGCGGCGCCCGCTCACCTGCCGGATGCCCAGGCGGTAGGCCAGCACGCGGTCCACGGCGTCGGGCTGCAGCTGCGTCCACTGCAGGCTGTACGAGTACACGCGGGGCCGGTTCTGCCACAGCGGGTTGTACGTGTCGTAGTAGAACTCGGGCGCGTAGGCTTTGCCTGCGGGGAACAGAGAGCAGAGCAGCGTCAGGTGTGGGGCGAGCGGGGACGCTGGGGCCACCGCCCGCTGTCCCCGAGCCTCGTCTGCTCAAGTGTCGCCCTCCAGAAACACATCAGCTCAGGAAAAGGACTGAAGTGCTGGAGGGTCCAGAGAAGAGCAACACGACTGGGGAAGGGACTGGAACACAAGCCCTATGGGGAGAGGCTGAGGGAGCTGGGCTTGTTTAGTCTGGAGAAGAGGAGGCTTAGAGCTGAGCTCAGCACTCTCTAGAACTACCTGAAGGGCAGTTCTAGCCCGGTGGGGATTGGGCTCTTCTCACTGCAGGAACTTACAGCGTGATGAGAAATATTCCCAGGTAACATTTGCATTTTAGGGCCGGATCTGACGGGCGCCCCGGTTCTGCCGCGCGTCGCACAGGGACTGACCGGCCACACGGGCTGGATGCGGCTACGAGCGAGCCATTTGTTCACTGAACAAACTGAGCAGCTATTCTCACTGAACGGCTCTTCATCTCACTCTCGGGATCTATGGGGCCCGAACGCCTGGGTCCCTTGGGACAGCAGGTTCAGCATAAATGGGACTGGGATCTATGGGGCCCAGATGCCTGGGTCCCCTAGGACAGCAGGTTCCGGGATCTATGGGGCAGGGACTTGTGGGGCCAGGATCTATGGGGCCCGAATGCCTGGGTCCCTTGGGACAGCAGATTCCAGGATGTATGGGGCCCGAACGCCTGGGTCCCTTGGGACAGCAGCTTCAGCATAAATGGGACTGGGATCTATGGGGCCCGGATGCCTGGGTCCCCTAGGACAGCAGGTTCTGGGATCTATGGGGCAGGGACTTGTGGGGCCAGGATCTATGGGGCCCGAATGCCTGGGTCCCTTGGGACACCAGATTCCAGGATCTATGGGGCCCGAACGCCTGGGTCCCTTGGGACAGCAGGTTCTGGGATCTATGGGGCAGGGACTTGTGGGGCCAGGATCTATGGGGCCCGAACGCCTGGGTCCCTTGGGACAGCAGGTTCAGGATACATGGGACTGGGATCTATGGGGCCCGGATGCCTGGGTCCCCTAGGACAGCAGGTTCTGGGATCTATGGGGCAGGGACTTGTGGGGCCAGGATCTATGGGGCCTGGATGCCTGGGTCCCCTAGGACAGCAGGTTCTGGGATCTATGGGGCAGGGACTTGTGGGGCCAGGATCTATGGGGCCCGGATGCCTGGGTCCCCTAGGACAGCAGGTTCCGGGATCTATGGGGCAGGGACTTGTGGGGCCAGGATCTATGGGGCCCGAACGCCTGGGTCCCTTGGGACAGCAGGTTCAGGATAAATGGGACTGGGATCTATGGGGCCCGAATGCCTGGGTCCCTTGGGACAGCAGGTTCAGGATACATGGGACTGGGATCTATGGGGCCCGGATGCCTGGGTCCCCTAGGACAGCAGGTTCAGCATAAATGGGACTGGGATCTATGGGGCCCGGATGCCTGGGTTCCCTAGGACAGCAGGTTCCGGGATCTATGGGGCAGGGACTTGTGGGGCCAGGATCTATGGGGCCCGAACGCCTGGGTCCCTTGGGACAGCAGGTTCTGGGATCTATGGGGCAGGGACTTGTGAGGCCAGGATCTATGGGGCCCGGATGCCTGGGTCCCCTAGGACAGCAGGTTCTGGGATCTATGGGGCAGGGACTTGTGGGGCCAGGATCTATGGGGCCCGGATGCCTGGGTCCCCTAGGACAGCAGGTTCCGGGATCTATGGGGCAGGGACTTGTGGGGCCAGGATCTATGGGGCCGAATGCCTGGGTCCCTTGGGACACCAGATTCCAGGATCTATGGGGCCCGAACGCCTGGGTCCCTTGGGACAGCATGTTCAGGATAAATGGGACTGGGATCTATGGGGCCCGGATGCCTGGGTCCCCTAGGACAGCAGGTTCTGGGATCTATGGGGCAGGGACTTGTGGAGCCAGGATCTATGGGGCCCGAATGCCTGGGTCCCTTGGGACAGCAGGTTCAGCATAAATGGGACTGGGATCTATGGGGCCCGGATGCCTGGGTCCCCTAGGACAGCAGGTTCCGGGATCTAGGGGGCAGGGACTTGTGGGGCCAGGATCTATGGGGCCCGAATGCCTGGGTCCCTTGGGACACCAGATTCCAGGATCTATGGGGCCGGAACGCTGGGGTCTCTTGGGACAGCAGGTTCTGGGATCTATGGGGCAGGGACTTGTGGGGCCAGGATCTATGGGGCCCGAATGCCTGGGTCCCTTGGGGCAGCAGATTCCAGGATCTATGGGGCCTGAACGCTGGGGTCTCTTGGGACAGCAGGTTCTGGGATCTATGGGGCTGGGATCAGTGGGGCTGGGACATGTAGGGCAAGGATCTATGGGGTTTGGACCTATGTGGCTCGGATGCCTTGGTCCCCTAGGACAGCAGGTTCTGGGATCTATGGGGCAGGGACTTGTGGGGCCAGGATCTATGGGGCCCGAACGCCTGGGTCCCTTGGGACAGCAGGTTCAGGATAAAAGGGGCTGGGATCTATGGGGCCCGGATGCCTGGGTCCCCTAGGACAGCAGATTCCAGCATCTATGGGGCAGGGACTTGTGGGGCCAGGATCTATGGGGCCCGAACGCCTGGGTCCCTAGGGACAGCAGGTTCAGGATAAATGGGACTGGGATCTATGGGGCCCGGATGCCTGGGTCCCTTGGGACAGCAGGTTCTGGGATCTATGGGGCAGGGACTTGTGGGGCCAGGATCTATGGGGCCCGGATGCCTGGGTCCCCTAGGACAGCAGGTTCTGGGATCTATGGGGCAGGGACTTGTGGGGCCAGGATCTATGGGGCCCGAACGCCTGGGTCCCTTGGGACAGCAGGTTCAGCATAAATGGGACTGGGATCTATGGGGCCCGGATGCCTGGGTCCCCTAGGACAGCAGGTTCAGGATAAATGGGACTGGGATCTATGGGGCCCGGATGCCTGGGTCCCCTAGGACAGCAGGTTCCGGGATCTATGGGGCAGGGACTTGTGGGGCCAGGATCTATGGGGCCCAAACGCCTGGGTCCCTTGGGACACCAGATTCCAGGATCTATGGGGCCTGAACGCTGGGGTCTCTTGGGACAGCAGGTTCTGGGATCTATGGGGCTGGGATCAGTGGGGCTGGGACATGTAGGGCAAGGATCTATGGGGTTTGGACCTATGGGGCCCGGATGCCTTGGTCCCCTAGGACAGCAGGTTCCGGGATCTATGGGGCAGGGACTTGTGGGGCCAGGATCTATGGGGCCCGGATGCCTGGGTCCCCTAGGACAGCAGGTTCTGGGATCTATGGGGCAGGGACTTGTGGGGCCAGGATCTATGGGGCCCGAACGCCTGGGTCCCTTGGGACAGCAGGTTCAGCATAAATGGGACTGGGATCTATGGGGCCCGGATGCCTGGGTCCCCTAGGACAGCAGGTTCCAGGATCTATGGGGCAGGGACTTGTGGGGCCAGGATCTATGGGGCCCGAACACCTGGGTCCCTTGGGACAGCAGGTTCAGGACAAATGGGACTGAGATCTATGGGGCCCGGATGCCTGGGTCCCCTAGGACAGCAGGTTCCGGGATCTATGGGGCAGGGACTTGTGGGGCCAGGATCTATGGGGCCCGAACGCCTGGGTCCCTTGGGGCAGCAGATTCCAGGATCTATGGGGCCTGAACGCCTGGGTCCCTTGGGACAGCAGGTTCTGGGATCTATGGGGCTGGGATCAGTGGGGCTGGGACATGTAGGGCAAGGATCTATGGGGTTTGGACCTATGGGGCCCGGATGTCTGGGTCCCTAGGACAGCAGGTTCTGGGATCTATGGGGCCCGGATGCCTGGGTCCCCTAGGACAGCAGGTTCCGGGATCTAGGGGGCAGGGACTTGTGGGGCCAGGATCTATGGGGCCCGAATGCCTGGGTCCCTTGGGACACCAGATTCCAGGATCTATGGGGCCGGAACGCTGGGGTCTCTTGGGACAGCAGGTTCTGGGATCTATGGGGCAGGGACTTGTGGGGCCAGGATCTATGGGGCCCGAATGCCTGGGTCCCTTGGGGCAGCAGATTCCAGGATCTATGGGGCCTGAACGCTGGGGTCTCTTGGGACAGCAGGTTCTGGGATCTATGGGGCTGGGATCAGTGGGGCTGGGACATGTAGGGCAAGGATCTATGGGGTTTGGACCTATGTGGCTCGGATGCCTTGGTCCCCTAGGACAGCAGGTTCTGGGATCTATGGGGCAGGGACTTGTGTGGCCAGGATCTATGGGGCCTGAACGCCTGGGTCCCTTGGGACAGCAGGTTCAGGATAAATGGGACTGGGATCTATGGGGCCCGGATGCCTGGGTCCCCTAGGACAGCAGGTTCTGGGATCTATGGGGCAGGGACTTGTGGGGCCAGGATCTATGGGGCCCGAACGCCTGGGTCCCTTGGGACAGCAGGTTCAGCATAAATGGGACTGGGATCTATGGGGCCCGGATGCCTGGGTCCCCTAGGACAGCAGGTTCAGGATAAATGGGACTGGGATCTATGGGGCCCGGATGCCTGGGTCCCCTAGGACAGCAGGTTCCGGGATCTATGGGGCAGGGACTTGTGGGGCCAGGATCTATGGGGCCCGAACGCCTGGGTCCCTTGGGACACCAGATTCCAGGATCTATGGGGCCTGAACGCCTGGGTCTCTTGGGACAGCAGGTTCTGGGATCTATGGGGCTGGGATCAGTGGGGCTGGGACATGTAGGGCAAGGATCTATGGGGTTTGGACCTATGGGGCCCGGATGTCTGGGTCCCCTAGGACAGCAGGTTCTGGGATCTATGGGGCAGGGACTTGTGGGGCCAGGATCTATGGGGCCCGAACGCCTGGGTCCCCTGGGACAGCAGGTTCAGCATAAAAGGGACTGGGATCTATGGGGCCCGGATGCCTGGGTCCCCTAGGACAGCAGGTTCCGGGATCTATGGGGCAGGGACTTGTGGGGCCAGGATCTATGGGGCCCGAACGCCTGGGTCCCTTGGGACAGCAGGTTCAGCATAAATGGGACTGGGATCTATGGGGCCCGGATGCCTGGGTCCCTAGGACAGCAGGTTCCGGGATCTATGGGGCCCGGATGCAATCACAATCCTTTCCTTTCTGGGTGACCCAACTTCATTCTCCTTCCCCCCCTAGGGCGGACCCACATTAACAACGAGTCTGAAGCTCGGTGAGAACCTCCGATAACCCTCCCTCTGCTCCTCAAATTAGACGCTCGGGCCTCAGGGTGGAATTAATTCACTTCATCTTGGGGAACGACAGGAAAAGCGCAGCTGAGATCCACTAACAGCACCTCAGCACCCTGGTAGAGGGTTGTATTCTGCTCCGCCTGCTCCATGGGGGACCATCCGCTTGACTATGCATTGGGACATGTGGGGCATTGACTCCGTAGGAGTCAATGCCCCACATGTCCCAATGCATAGTCAAGCGGATGGTCCCTGGCTCGGAGTCTATTACTGGGCTTTGGACCGGGATGGGCGAAGAAAACCCGTTAACGCAGTAAGAACCACCCTTCAGCTTTGACTTCCCGTTGTGTATTCCCAGGAGATGCTCTGGGTTCAGCGGCGCTGTTATAATCCCCACCGCCTTTCATTAAAATCAAACACCTTGTTTTCATTTAAATGGTGGTGATGTGCAAACCGCCCTCTCTCCCCTCGCTCCATCATGGAAGGAGGGGACACAGCTCCCTCTCTCTCTGCTGTTTGAGGCCAACAGCTCCTGTTCGGAGGCCAGGGCCGTTAGGAGGAGAAGCACAGAATCACAGCATGGACCGGGTTGGAAAAGCCCTCAGAGATCATCCAGTCCAACCCTTGGTCCAACTCCAGCCCATTGACTAGATCATGGCACTAAGTGCCATGTCCAGTCTCAGTTTCAAACCCTCCAGGGCCGGTGAGTCCAGCCCCTCCCTGGGCAGCCATTCCAATCCTGACCACTCTCTCTGCACAGAATTGCTTTCTCATCTCCAGCCTCAATTTCCCCTGGCAGAGTTGAAGCCCATGGCCCCTTGTCCTATCGCTGATGCCTGGGAGAAGAGCCCAATCCCCCCCTGGCTAGAACTGCCCTTCAGGTAGTTCTAGAGAGTGCTGAGCTCAGCTCTGAGCCTCCTCTTCTCCAGACTAAACAAGCCCAGCTCCCCCAGCCTCTCCCCGTAGGTTCCAGTGCCAAGAAGGGAGTGCAGAGGCACCAGGAGCCGCTGGGCCAGTGTGGGGGATGTTTGGAGGCTTCAGGGGCACCCACAGCCAGGGTGGGGGTGCAGAGAAGCTTCTGGACACCCCCCAGCCAACGTGGGGGATGTTTGGGGTTCCAAGCGGAGCCGCGGCCGCCAGGAGCCGCTCGCCCCGACGGAGACTGCGCTGGCCCTGCGCACGGTGTGCGTGAACGAACCCCCGCAGCACTGCGAGCGCGTCTGCTGTCAGCGCACAGCCGCACCTGTATTTACACTCTCCGTGCACACTCACACGTGTACTTTCCGTGCTCAAAGCGAGCACGTGTATAAACTAACCCTCGCAGGACTGCGACTGCATCTACCGTCCATGCACATTTGCACGTGTATTTACACTTCCCGTGCACATTTGTACGTGTACTTTCCGTACTCAATACGAGCACGTGTATAAATTAACCCTCGCAGAATCGCGGGTGTATTTTCCTCCTGTGTTTCCACATAATCACGTGTAATATCCCGTGCACATTTGCACGTGTATTTCTCCTCGAAGGATTGCGAGTGTGTTATACATTTACCCTCGCAGGATTGGGAGTGTGCACTGTCCGTACTCAACGCGAGTACGTGTGTCCCTTTACAACAACCCCAAGCGTATCAGACAAGTGTGGACCCTCCCGGACTCAGGGCGGCTCCGGCGCTGTTTGGTGAACCCCGTGCATGCCCTCTGTGCACCGCCTGCTGGATTCGTTGCTGCCCCTTCATCATTTCCTCACCTGATCCCCGAACCTGTATTCGAGTCACTTTGCAGTGCTAAACCCTGTTTAGTAACAGCTGTTTTGGACCCTCTGTCCCTACAGCGAACCTCGGGGGCCTCCTGGACAATCACTTCTTGTGATGTTTTTGTAGTGTTTTTGGATTGGGGTTGGACCACCAAGTCCCACCAGCTGGGGGAAAACAACACAATTCCACAGTGCCGGTTTGAGACGCGCAACGAGGACACGACGCTGTTGTCATCGGTGACACGGTCAGAAATCTTCTCCCGTCATTGGGAAAAATATCAATGTTGCTGCAGCCATCATTAAACTTTACACGAGATTGTAATTTATATAGTTGGTTTATAGCCTGTAACATTCACTTAGACTTACTGGAAGCGTAATAACTTATAGTTAATAACTTATAGTCAGCTTGTAATCAAATGTTCCTTAGAGAAACAGCGCTGTGGACGGAAGGTCTGCAGGTGATTTGTAGGGGCGTCTTCATAAAGAAATGAATTAATTGTAACAGTAACTCAGGTCACTCTGTCCATATTTAAATCTCTTGGTCCCGCGTGCCAAAGGGGCTCAGCTCCATACAAGAGCTTTGTCTGAAGAGATTTAATGGCACCTCATTTCTGGATTCATATGAATTACTTAGATTGGCACAAACATGAATTCCACAGTTGAGGAACAAACAAAACAAACTATGTTTTACTGCACTAAAGATGTTTTGATGTTTCATCAGGTTTTCTTTGGACTTGGTAATTTTTCATAAAAACACACCCCATTTTGCTGGATTTAACCTCTCGGAGTTCATCCTGAGGGTCCCCATTTCCTCCTCATTCTGTTCAACAGCCATAAAGGGATTCGTTTGGTTTATTTAAAAACCAAAAAGTTTCTCTTCTCTTAATATTTGGGGTGAATATTCCTCTTGTCCAATGTGAAATGTCACCACGAAGCTGCTTGTACCCCGCGGCTCACAACAAACCAGAACCAACAACCGCGGATCTCAGTCGGGGCACGAACAGCATCGCGACCACGTGTTGGACACCAGTGTCCCCACCACACAATGGTAGGGTCACCGTGATACAGGGAGTTGACAATTAACTAATTAACACTTAAAAACTAACACTTGACACTTAAGAACTAACCCTACCCACATCACTAAAGACACTTAGAGAGCCAACCCTTCAACCCACATCACTATTGCCCAGCCTTGCTTAGCTCTGTGTAACTTATTGTACGAGAAACAGGAGCTCACTGATCCTTACAAAGATAATAATCCTTGGTGCATCCTTGGGTGAACTAGAGAACAGAACCTTGGGCCCAGGACAGGAGATTCGCCAGTTTAACCAGCCCAGCAGTCTGAGCCCAACCAACTCATCACACTGAGCAAAGGTGACCGTGCACAGAGCAGAGGACCCGGGGTCACGGTCACTGCGACCACAACCAGGAGGAGCCGGAGGTGCAGACTGTGGAAATGTCTCCTGAACTCATTGTAATAAGAACCGCCTTCCGGGGACAGGTTATGAATATGTACAGGCGTTCCTAAAACTGTCATGAATATGTAACACTTTACTGCATTTAACCAAGCTCACAGCTACTGGAAATACACACGTATGAGGTGAAATGACTCCCTGTGTGTCCGGTGTCATAAATACAGACCTTCCATATAACCTCAAGGGTTGTGGGGTCATTCCACGCCTCATTTTAACCTTAAAACACCGAGGGAAGCATAGAAGTCATAACCCAAAGTGCTGCTTTCAGCATCCTTAACGCAACTGTACGGCGTAAACCCGCATAATGCTATCGACAAAAAATGGGCAAAGCACGCGGCGGGACGTGAACTGGTCTATCATAGACCCGTTTTAGTACTAATTTTCAGTTGTATGCCTTGCTTTGGCATGGTAATAAATCACAGAAAGCCGCACAGATTGTGCCAGTCCTGGCGCAATAATTGCCCTAGAACGGGTCTGCACAGCCTCGGGGCCCAGGCGGGATGGGCAGCAAACCGAGCTGCGTTTGGAGAACGGCTGCTTTCTGCGGTTGCCTTCGGAGCCGCGCTGTGGATTAAACTGTGAGGATGTGAAGTTGGTGCTGTGGAAATGCCCCCGGTGGGCTCAGCATGGGGAGCCAGCCCCGGGTGCGGTGCCGTTTGGGAGCAGCGGAGCCGCCCGTCGCTGGCGCTGCCACGGGTGCCGCTGCCCCACGCAGCCCCGCCACCCTGAAACCAAAGCACTGCATCACAGCAGGCATATATGTTCATCCTATAAACCAACATATTACTGGGAAACAGCAGGAGATGAACTGCTGCTGTTCTCCCCAGGACGGGTGGGCCGGAGGGTCTGCCCTGTACCCGCGGAGCAGGGAACCAGAGGTTCTGCAGCTCGCCCATTAAACCCACGCACCTAATTGAAGCCGTTCTGCTGGTAGCGGTGAGGCTGATAATAACGCCCATTTTCCTAATCAATGGCAGGGTTCGGGAAGCTGCCAGCGCCCCAAAAGCAAAACCTCCTTTAGGCCAGACTGCAGCTGGAGCCAAGAGGGTTAAACAAGAATTAAATCCTGCGTAAAATGAGAGAGCTTTTCTTTTTTATATAACTCTATATATTCTGAGTTTCCTTTTTATTGGTTTCCTTGCCCATCATCAAGACTTGCATCCTAAAAACCCAGTTTAACACTCAGATCCAAGATATAACAGACATCTAAAGTTTGCGTTAATTACACACCATGGGTAGATCAGTGCAGAGGTTCCACGTGCTCCCCAAGTCTATGATCCTGTGTACGGACTCCACAAAGCGCTTTGCTTTTGGTGAAAGGGAATGAATTTCAACATCCCTTTGTACTCGGGGAGTGTGCAGTTTCTAGAGACCACGGGCAGCCTGTGTCCTGGTTTGTTAAAACCAGGTTTCTCTTTTAGTGAATGTGCCTGTCAGCTAAAGCTTCACATCAGCTGCATTTTCCTGAAAGCCAGATCCATGTTTGGTAGACACAGCAATGGAATGCGAGGTCATGGATAAGGATGGATGGACATCTCGGGAGAGGGGCAACGAGAAACAGGTGACCAAAAACTGACCAACCCAGTATAACATCCCATTCACCTGATACTTCATAGAAAAGGGGGAGATCACGAGGATCTCGTCCCTTTTCCTTATGGTGACATTAGCAGAGGACCTTGCGAGTGGTCCCTGCGAACCGAGGCCAGGGACAGACTGAATCCAGCTCCGGTTGGCTGCAGAGTCCAGTCCAGGACTTCGGCTGCCGGCTCTGCAGTTGCCGGCACTTTCCAGATTGGTTTGGTAGAGTTTGTATTATTTTCTCTATTTGATCAGCAGCATTAGTAAAACATTTTGAATTTTCCCAGCTCTCTTCTCTCTGTCCTTCTTTCCCTCCAATCGCGTGTCCTGAGTGGGAAGGGGGAGAGGGGGTTAACAATACAGCTGCCAGGGTTTATTGTCACCCCGCAATCAAACCTCGACAGCCCGCCCCGCTGTCCGAGCTCGCTTGGCGCACCAAGAGAGAAGAGCAAATTCAAGCCGTATTGCAAACCTCCAACAGAAGGAATCTGCTGCCTGACGACTCTCTCAGGCTTTTCTCCAACAGATGCCTGTGGACAAGGCGTATTTACATTTTGCACATGAAAATCTTCACCCTCAAATCACTGAAATGAGCTAAATCTCCTGCTTTGTTTCCAGCCCCAGAATCCAAAGCAGACGCCTTAAGCCATGGTTCTATGGGATGTTTCAAAAAGACGGACCCAATTTCACGGTGGCAACACGCCACGGTTACACAAAGATTTACAGGTGGTATAATGAGTTATCAAGTGTTAGTAAGCATTTTATAAACGCTCTGTGTTCAATCCACCTGCTGCGGGTGATAATTGAACCAGTCCCAACTAGTCCCGAACGCCCGTGCGTTGGCACAGTGAGTCCAAGCCTACCTGTGACGAGGAAGCTGCAGCGCCCGGCGCCCGCCTCGTTGATGATGTTGCAGTTGTAGAGGCCGTAGCTGTCGCGGGCGAGGCTGCTGACGGTGTATGCGGTGGAGTCCTGCAGGTCGAACTGCCCGGCGCGCAGCAGCCGCCCGCCCAGCCGCCACTCGTAGGTGAGCACGCGCGTGGGGTAGGCGCGCAGCACCCGGCAGCTCATGGTGACACTGCGGCCCTGGCCCTGCCGGATCTCCAGGAAGGCGGGCTCCACGGCCGGGGGGTCTGCGGACACAGCGAGAGAGAGCGCGGTTGGTATCAAACTACAATGAGAGATCCCAGAATCATAGAATGTCCTGAGCTGGAAGTGATGCACCAGGATCACGGAGTCCAACTCCTGTCCCTGCAATGGCAACCCCAAAGGTCACACCGTGTGTCTGAGGACGTTGTCCTGTCTCTTCTTGAACACTGTCAGGTTGGGGCCGTGACACCTCCCTGGGGAGCCTGTTCAGTGTCCAGCACCTCTGGGGGAAGAACCTTTTCAGAATCAATCCCAGGATGTCAGGGGTTGGAGGGCCCTGGAGAGCTCATCCAGTGCAATCCCCCCATGGAGCAGGAACACCCAGATGAGGTTACACAGGAAGGTGTCCAGGCGGGTTGGAATGTCTGCACAGAAGGAGACTCCACAACCCCCCTGGGCAGCCTGGGCCAGGCTCTGCCACCCTCACCCCAACAAGTTTCTTCTCATATTCAAGTGGAACCTCCTGTGTTCCAGTTTGCACCCATTGCCCCTTGTCCTGTCACTGGTTGTCACCAGAAGAGCCTGGCTCCATCCTCCTGACACTCCCCCTTTCCATATTGATCCCATGAATGAGTCCCCCCTCAGTGTCCTCTTGTCCAGCTCCAGAGCCCCAGCTCCCTCAGCCTTTCCTCCCACGGGAGATGCTCCACTCCCTGCAGCATCTTGGTGGCTGCGCTGGACTCTCTGCAGCAGTTCCCTGTCCTGCTGGAACTGAGGGGCCACAACTGGACACAAGATTCCAGGTGTGGCCTCCCCAATGCAGAGCACAGGGGAAGGGTCACTGCCCTTGTCCTGCTGACCACGCTGGTTTGGATCCAGGACAGGATCCCATTGGCCTTCTTGGCCACCTGGGCACACTGGTGGCTCATGTTGAGCTTCCTGTCCATTAGTCCCCCAGGTCCCTTTCTGCCTGGCTGCTCTCCAGCCACTCTGTGCCCAGCCTGGAGCGCTGCAGGGGGTTGTTGTGGCCAAAGTGCAGCACCCGGCACTTGGCCTTGTTGAACTTCATCCCATTGGAATGGGCCCATTTTTCAGTCTCTCCAGATCCCTCTGCAGAGCCTCCTGCCTTCCAGCAGCTCCACACTCCCTCCCAACTTGGTGTCAGCAGCAAATTTGCTGATGATGGTCTCAATCCCCTCATCTAAATCATCAATAAAGATGTTAAGCAGGACTGGACCCAACAGTGACTCCTGCGGGACACCACTCGTTACCACCCTCACAGCCGGCACTGGAATAGACTTTGAAATCCAGGTCACATCTTCACCAGCCTGGAGCTGGACACGGATTAGCCTATAGAATAATACAACATAAGGTTGCTCATGCAGCATCCTCCGCTGGTCCTGAGCGCCCGGGGAAGCGGGAGAGCACAGAGGGGACCAGAGAGATCTGGGACAAGGACTTTCCAAACGCTCTCTGTGCGATGTGTAAAACAGCCCTTAACCAATGATTTCACTGTAACGTTCTCCCATCGCTCACAATTCGCACTAACGCCCTCTCCTGTTTGTTCTGCCGTTTCCGTCCGAATTACCGTATTCAATGCTCTGTTCACCTCTCCACGGCAGCGCTGCTTTCATGACTTTACCATGTTGATATTCAACCTGCTCTTTCTTTCCCCAACTGCTTTATTTGCTTATAAGATACTTCAGCCTCATAAACAGCTTTTAAATACAGTTTCCTCTGTCTTTAAGGTCAAAATAGACTTTACAACACAGTTTCCATCCATCCATGAGCAGATGACACCCAGGGACACAAAATCAGCTTGGGTTGCTCGTGCTTTTGCAGGTAATAAATTGAATGGAACAGGATGATGAAAAGTACAATAGATGATGGTAGCGAGAGCTAACAGCTTATTTTTGGTGGTATTCTCGCTGTGTTTTGTTTGTACAATAGTGACTTAGAGCCAGCGAAGGTGCTGGTGTCTCGGGCACCTCCTAAAGTAACGATGCCCATAAGAAAACTTACTCTGCAGATGTCTGCAGCTTATATGTGTTTAATTCATTTGCATTAGCTCTTCCCCAAGGCTTTAGAAACTTGATTTAATTTACTTAGCCCTATCTTTCATAATTCCCACATTAGTTTTTGAAAAATATATAGAAAAGCCGCAAAGGGAGCACGATTCATTCTCTTAAACAATTATCTTCGGGAAGCAAACGGTCTGAAGTTGAAAACAGGCGCTATATTAATGTTTAATGAATTTTTTAGCCTAAGTGCATTCATGTCTTAAGGACTGTAAAATGGAAAGCGAAGGCTGTGCTATCTGGAGCAATGACAGCGAGGATGCTCCTTTGTTTGCAATCAGACGGCTGCTCCTCGTGGATCACATAAAGGTCTTTAGTGGGGGATTTGTTAAGGAGAAATCACAGCGTTCAGTGAGTTTATTTCAATGTTGTGGCCTTGGGCAGATGCTCCACCTGCTGATTCGGCTCTTCCAATTTGCATTCGAGCCCAAGCAAATTAATTATCTTCTCTGTCCCAGCTCTAGAAATTATGAAAAACTGATGCCTCTGTTTAAGCTTTACTGTCTTTGTGGTCACTTCCAATTTGATTCGCCCAACAGAGATTTTATCCTAACAAGCTATAGAGAAGGAATAACCTTGACATACTCTTGGGGTCAGGGTTGCACCACAGGAGACAAGAGCAGCAAAGGGCAGATCGGGAAATGCGGCATTTCTGCACCAGCACCGGCAGCTTCGCCCCCCCACACCGGCTGTGGTTTGTGGGTTACAGAAGAGATAGCACCGGTATGTTGTCGGCAACGGGGTCTGCGTGCTTGTATAGCAAAACATGATCTGCTAATACACACATGTGGATACACCAGGATTAGATGCGTGGAAAAGGGCTCTGATATGTGCTCGTATAGATGAACACAATCAATATAACATATTGAATGTCTATTCAAAGATTTTAATGGATTTTGCCTTTCTTAAGTACCATTTGTTCTGAACTTGAAAATAAAGCAACTTTTGGCTGATATCCGAGCCTGCAAAGCCGCTCTGGGAACCCTCATAACCGACCATCATGGACTTGACAGTAAAGCTCCATTTTTATTGCATTTTCCTAAGTTGTAACAAGGCACCTCATCAAAAGCTCTTGCAAAAACAACCCTCAAAAGCTCGGGGTGCACAGGTGGGGCTGGGGGGGCTTCTTGTGACAGACGTGGAGACAAGAGGGATGGGGCAGGAAAAGCTGCTGAGTTCCAGGTACCTGGATGTCACCGGCTCTCGGCGTGGGCTCCCAAAGCCACAAAAGGCACCAAAAGCCGCCCATTGCCCACCTGCACCGGGATGCTGCGGGCACCGCTGGGTTCACATCTGCAATACGGCGTGAAGCAGTAACCAAACCCACGCACACAACGGATGGATTGGCTGCAAGGGAAAACCCCGTTCCTAACGAAGCCAAACCCAACGGAGCCCCATCAAGTGGTGCCTTTTGGGAGGGGGATCGTGGAGCTGCTGGGGATATTTCTCTGCAAAGTGTTCCTCACCAGTGCCAACAGCAGCAACGGCCAGACTGAGAGAAGAGACCCAGGGAAGCTGCAGCGGTAAGGCAAACGGCAGGAATTAATCCTGTAGACAAAGCACCGTTTGAGACAACCGACTGGCGGTTTGTATATGGAGGTGAAAGGCCGGAGCGAGTCAGAGCAGAACGACGTGGCCGCACGAGGATGCGGCCGCGGGCACATCCCGGGGTGCTGCACCCCCTGGGAGCGCCGCTGTGCTCATCCGCACCGCGGGAGCCATCGCGGTGCTGGCAAAGCCTGGCACGATCCCCGCCCTCCGCGGTCATTATTCCCACCTCTCCATCCTCCAGCTGCTCATTCCGGGCACCTCCAGCTATTCCAAGGATTATTTTTACGTGCAATTGAAAACTGAAATGAAATGGCAGTTTAAGCTTTCCGGGTCCTGCCTTGGTTTTGTTTAATGCGGTAGAAACAAAACGACACCAACAAATAAATTTAACTCAGCTTCCTGGCCACAGCCCGACGGCGAGGGCTGGAGAGCAGACCCGCAACAACAGCGCTGCAGTCCAAGGGGTCTGCACAAATACTCAGCCAGCACCATTAAACTGCCCTTGAGCCAGCTCAGCTAAAACCAGCTACCCAGCAAAATCCCCCAATGGCAAAGAACAACAGAATGGCAGAACGTGAGGGATTCGAAGGGCCCTGGAAAGCTCATCCAGTGCAATCCCCCCATGGAGCAGGAACACCCAGATGAGGTTACACAGGAAGGTGTCCAGGCGGGTTGGAATGTCTGCAGAGAAGGAGACTCCACAACCCCCCCGGGCAGCCTGGGCCAGGCTCTGCCACCCTCACCCCAACAAGTTTCTTCTCAAATTTAAGTGGAACCTCCTGTGTTCCAGTTTGAACCCATTACCCCTTGTCCTGTCACTGGTTGTCACCAGAAGAGCCTGGCTCCATCCTCCTGGCCACAAGGGCCCAGTGCTGGCTCATGGTCACCCTGCTGTCCCCAGGACCCCCAGGTCCCTTTCCCCTACGCTGCTCTCTAATAGCTCATTCCCAACTTACACTGGAACCTGGGGTTGTTCCTGCCCAGATTCAAGACTCTACACTTGCCCTTGTTCTATTTCATTAAATTTCTCCCCGCCCAGCTCTCCAGCCTGTCCAGGTCTCTGATGGCAGCACAGCTTCCAGTGTCACCACTGCTCCCAGCTCCGTGTCATCAGCAAACTTGCTGACAGTCACTCTATTCCCTCATCCCAGTCATTGATGACTATATTGCTGGATGCACCGAGCGCCGTGGGTGGGAGCAGACCCAGCTGCACCCGGCCAGCCCTCCTCCAATGGGGAATCCACCAAAACCCATGAAACCCCCCAAAACCCCCGGGCCCTTCCCCAGGAGGTGGAAGGAGCAGCACCCTCGCATGGAGCGTTCCCTGAGGACCGAGTCAGCCGTCCCTTCTACCATATCAAACCGCTCTCAGAGGTGAGAACGGTAAAAGCACAACATGAGCCTAGATGGGTGAATTATTTAGTCTTCACGAGTCTTAAGTGATATACAGCTGCTCTTATCGCTTTACACAGGGCAGGATTCCCACCAAAACGCCGCTCACAGCTTCCAGAAGTCGCTGCATAACCGAGCATCTCGGTCTCAGTCTGTCTGTATGATTTTAAAGCTAAATGAATGGTTGATTTTTCTACAGAAATCAAAACCATCTATGCACATGTTTAAAGATATATTCTACAAACTATAAATAGCTTTACAGCTGAAAGTGAACGAGCGTGGGGTTTGGCAGCAGAACTGAGATTACAGGACATGATACTGGTTCCAAGAGAGCCCTGCAGAAAACAAGCATGTATATATATAATATACAAGTGTATATCTACTTAAATAAATGAGAAAAGTAAGCACAGGCTCTATTTGGTGAAGAAGCTGAGAGAACTTAAAAAGGCAGAAGAGTTAGTGAAATAAGAATAATTCAAATACTCTTTAGAGGCAATGGGGAACTTCCTATAGCGCCCGCCTTATAGACCGTGCTCCATCTTCTGACCAGACAATAAACCCAAAAGGATTTGACCAAATTGTAAAAGTACCCTTCGGAATGTATGTATTTCTGGGATATATGCTACAGTGTGACGTGGTTTTGCTTACGTACCGAGTGGGACGTGGGGGTGACCGACACCTGACGGCCAGGACACAGAGACCCGACGGGCGCTTCAGGAGACTCGGGGGCGTAATAATCGTGATGCCCACGAAAACGACAACAGCAATTTCCAGCCAGCGCTCACAGACAGATGTTACAACCTCAGCTGATGGATTTATTTTGGTGAAATGAAAATGTGATGTCCAGCGCTATAAAAACTCATCTGCGCACCTGCCTGTAAACGAGAATAGAATCGCAAACCCAACCTGGCAATGCGCGGTCGCCAACCAGCCCGCGCACAGAACACAGCGCACAGAATGCAAGGGGATCTCTATTTGCGTCACATTTGCTTTCCAGATGTGACACCAGTGGTTTCTGACCCCTTAGGACCAAGGGACACCCACTGGGTTTCTGACCCCTTAGGACCAAGGGACACCCATTGGGCAGAGCCAGGGCAGGGACGGGCCATTCTGATGGGGCCTCCATTTGTTGTCTAGGTGCTGCCTACCCTAATTAGCTCTAATTGTTATTGTTTGTATCTACAGGCCCATCACCATCATGCAGAACAGCGGGAAATGAGCTGTCTTGCTGAAGCACACCTTATAAATAATAACAATTAGAGCTAATTAGGATAGGCAGCACCTAGACCAACAAACGGAGGAGGCAACATCCACCATATTTCCAGCATTTCGGAGTCACCGAAAAACACCCTAACAGGCATTTTTAAAAATCCTTACACCACAAATCGCTGTATTGCCACCAGTGCTTAGAAAACACCTCCCAGGTGGGAAACAGCCCAGTTCTCGGCTGGGAGCAGCACCCAGGGCGCTGGGCTCACCAGCCCCAGCTCAGCACCCGCCCCCAGCTCTATTCCCTTTCTGTTTCCTTCCCTAGAAACCCCCAGGAGCAGCTCTCAGGTTCCTTTATTGCCCCGAGACTGCTGAACAAACAGAATTTAAAATCTTTACGTGGAAACAAAAAGGAGAAGGGAAGATGGGCGTCCATCCGCGGTAGAACTACTCCAGACTAATATCAGAACACAGGCCTATTTTTAAATAGATAAATCACTGGCATTTAAACTTAAAAAACAAAAACAAACATGGAAGATGAAATGGATAACTCAGCATAGAAAATTTAAAAAATCTTCTATGTGCCACTAAGTGCCATGTCCAATCTCAGTTTCAAACCCTCCAGGGCCGGTGAGTCCAGCACCTCCCTGGGCAGCCATTCCAATCCTGACCACTCTCTCTGCACAGAATTGCTTTCTCATCTCCAGCCTCAGTTTCCCCTGGCAGAGTTGAAGCCCATGGCCCCTTGTCCTATTGCTGATGCCTGGGAGAAGAGCCCAATCCCCCCCTGGCTAGAACTGCCCTTCAGGTAGTTCTAGAGAGTGCTGAGCTCAGCTCTAAGCCTCCTCTTCTCCAGACTAAACAAGCCCAGCTCCCTCAGCCTCTCCCCATAGGGCTTGTGCTCAAGTCCCTTCCCCAGTCTTGTTGCTCTTCTCTGGACCCTCCAGCACTTCAATCTCTTTCCTGAGCTGAGGGGCCAGAACTGAACACAATACTCCAGGTGTGGTCTCCCCAGGGCAGAGCAGAGGGGCAGGAGAACCTCTCTGACCTACTGACCACCCCCTTCTAACCCACCCCAGGTCCCATTGGCTTCCTGGCCACAAGGGCCCAGTGCTGGCTCATGGTCACCCTGCTGTCCCCAGGACCCCCAGGTCCCTTTCCCCTACGCTGCTCTCTAATAGGTCGTTCCCCAACTTACACTGGAACCTGGGGCTGTTCCTGCCCAGATACAAGACAGAACATCTCTTAAACTGAGCATTCTTGTCCCAGCTCCCAGCCGGAGCCCAGGAGGAGGCGTCTCATCAGGGACCCCGGCAGAGCTGAATTTCATCTGAAAGTCAGCGGTGAAGCCCCAGAACACCAGGGAACGCTCCCAATGGAGCTGCAAGCCAAAAACATGTATTACCATTCCTGGCCATTATGACAGAGACGCACCAGTGGATCGTTTGGCTATCTCCATTGTGAAGGTGACCTCTGTCCTGGGCACAGACAACACCCGCACATGTCAGGCGACCTGACACCACACAGTTTTATCGCTGGCACACAAACGGGTTGAACTCCAGCTCACATGGGACTGAGAGCAACGCTCACGCTTCACCCAGATGGATGGCAGGCACTGACCCACATCACAAACCAATCTAAAGCTTTCCAGCTAATCTAAATATCAGCCCTAACAAGGCGTCCATTTAAAGTTAGCTGGGTTTTGAGTTAGGTAGATTGCAGTGTAATTCTTCTTCCATAGGCTGCAATAGTGTGTGTTAGTGCGCGGTTTGCTGAAGGATTTAGAATCGAAACCTGGTCACCGCTCTGATAAGTTTGATTTTGCAGCTCAAATTGCATGGTTACAGATATCTGCTGGGACTTTCCTGGCCGAATCCTTGGTCCTGGTTCACCGTCCTGACCGCGCAAGGAACATTCTGAAACCACAGAACAAGCAGCACGCGCCGCACAGCAGCCCGAGCTTTATACGATCAAATATTGGTGCTAAAACAAATGAAACTTTGCTAGTGAAATATATATTCAAATGAGTAAACAAACAAGTAATAACTTTTGAGTCAAGCTGCAACATTAATTTTCCCACATATCTGCAAATCGTTATTTGCTTTATTGGAATAGCTCTGGCGAGAACGTGATTGTTGAATAATGATAAGCTTCTTTAAAAAGCCATGAAATGGGTATAATCCACAATCTTTTAATAAAGTCTACTCTGCTGATGATCTTTTATGGGCTGCTATTCCTTATAGTGTGGAAAATGAAAATGGGAATGTCTGGAAATATAAATCTTGAATAATACCGTGGCAATAGTTTTTATCTGACAAGACATCATGAAGGAAGCAGCATCTTAACCCTTGAGTGTTGTCCCCCCCTGCATGGGGAAGTCACAGAATCACAGGATGGTTTGGGTGGGAGGGACCTTCCAGCTCCCCGGTGCCCCCCCTGCCATGACAGGGACATCTGCACCAGCGCAGGTTGAGGAGGTTGAGGTGGGGTTGAAGTTGGGTCAAGGAGGTTGAAGACGTTGAGGTTGAGTGGGGGAGGTTGAGTTGAAGAGGTTGAGGTTGGGTTTGAGGAATCTTGGAAGGGTTTGGGTTGAAGGGACCTTCCCAGCTCCCCAGTGCCCCCCCTGCCATGAGCAGGGACATCTTCACCAGCTCAGGGTGCTCAGAGCCCCGTCCAGCCTGGCCTGGGATGTCTCCAGGGATGGTTCAGCCACCACCTCTCTGGCCAACCTGGGCCAGGCTCTCACCACCCTCAGCCCCTTCTAACCCACCCCAGGTCCCATTGGCTTCCTGGCCACAAGGGCCCAGTGCTGGCTCATGGTCACCCTGCTGTCCCCAGCACCCCAGGTCCCTTTCCCTGCGCTGCTCTCCAGCAGGTCGCTCCCCAGTCTCAGAGGATCCTCCCTACCACAAGCACCTCTCATTGCACCGTGGGGTGAGCCCCTCACATCCCATTCCTGCAGCCCAGCCCCCCCCAGCCCACCGCTGATCAAATCATCCCCTTCTCTGCTAAAACGAGACTATTCTCCTCTTCAAATCTCTTCACAAGCCTCCTGGATAGTTAATCATGGAACATAAGCTCCTTGGCTGGGGAGAAGCTCAAGACTCAATGTGACTTTAAAGAAACTGGCAGCAGAACGACCCCATTAGACACGGGAGCTGTTATTATTATTATTATTTCAGCACCAGACTCGCTGTCTCTGTTTCCTGAGCTCTATTTGCTTATTTTCCCTGCTCTATGCAATGTGTCCTTCCAGTCATTAGGAGGAACTTTCTCTTGCAATGATCAGAAAGATCTCTGCTTCTCCTTATCGGACAGTTCATAACCACATTTCAGAGCTATATTTCCAGAGATCCTTGCAAGAAACTCCTGACAAGTGTTGCAAATGTGGCTTCTTGTTTCTTTTTTGGCTTTTGAAGACAATTTCATATTTCTCTTCCACTAAACAGAAAACTCACCTAAACAGAAAAGAACTAATGGAAATAGCAGGTAGTGCTTATTAAAACATATTGGTTTAACTGCTATTAATTCATTCGGCACAAACGCAAATCCATTTAGGACAAACGCAGGCTTTGGAACCACCGACACATAACAGCCATTTTGGTTTTTTACTACATTATTTTTCTGGTCCTTCAATAAGAGGAAGTTCTGTGTATATATATATATTTTCCTTTATTTCATTAAGAGAAGCACTAACGTATTTTGGTGTTCACAGGTCTTCTTCTCTATGCTTTCATATTTTTAGTTAAGCTTCTTTGGCAATATTAGATCCTTCTGCAGAAATTTCAGGCTGCAAAACTATAAAGGAAGCCACTTTGAAACAAATCTCTGCAGAAAGGGCCTCTCCTGATGCTGAACAATAAAGATCTTCTAGTTCTTGTAACAAAACCATCCTCCTCCACCATATCCCGCAGGTTTTGGAAACCCTTTCCTCACATTACTGTGATATCACAGTATCATGGTTGGATTTGAGGCCAATACAGGATGAATTGTGCAGAGCAAGGGGACCGTCCCAGGCAATGGGTAATTCCTTTAGATACCTCCTACAGCTCAAGTGACATCGGATCTATGACATTTATATCTCTGGCCAACTGAGCAGAGAGACGATTGTGGCTCTTTCCCCCCTGAGCTTCTCCTCACCACCCTGGCCCAAAAGGCTGGACATGGGGAAGGAATTGTGGCCCTGAGGGTGGTGAGAGCCTGGCCCAGGTTGGCCAGAGAGGTGGTGGCTGAACCGTCCCTGGAGACATCCCAGGCCAGGCTGGACGGGGTCTGATCAACCTGAGCTGGTGAAGATGTCCCACCAACTACAGAATGAGTTGATGGTACGTAGCAGAATCATGTTTAAAACCAGATTTGCCAAGAGAACTTTTATGTAGATGGTGATTGAGGTTTTTGGTTGTCTTTTGCTTTAAAAACCCATGAATAGAAACTCTTCCCCTTGGAAGTGCCATCACATTTCACAACTATTATTCTCACAGGAGCCACATTTAAGCGTTGTTATTGCTCGGCCAAAGCCAGGAGCACCATGGCGCGTTACGCCAGCCCAGGAAAAGCTCCATGAAGCCCACGTTGCTTTGCATCGACTAAAAATACCCTGCAACATTCATACATGATTCCAACATGTTTCAACAAGTGCCTTTTCCAAAGTACCACGTCCTTGGCTTTTGGATAAAAAACAACAGAAGATTCAAAAGGCCAAATAAGACAAGTCAATAACATCAGCTCCAGATGTGTGAGGCTTTACCCACAAGTTAAGTTCTGCCATTGTCCTTCAAGCCCTGGCACGCAAATCAAAGTTCAGGACTGAAGCAGCAAATCATTCCCCACAGCGTGTACTTTATAATGAAATCTTACAGAGCAATTTGCTACTAATTTATGTCATGTAGCAGCCAGAATCAGCCACTTATGTTTAATTTCCAACAAATTAGAATTGTCCGGGGTAGTAATTCCACCTGTGAAGCAATTCCTTTCAACGTAGCACATGTATGTCGGTATGAACACATGGCCATTGGAATTTGATACCTATAGAAACCCCGGCGTTTTATTTGTGCGTTGGCTGATAGATCCTCTTCAGTGAATGAAGATATGCAAATTTTTATCATTGTGAAGATACATTAGGAGAATTAAAATGCAATGCCCACATGGAAATTAAACGGGGTATAAAAATAGCTGCGACGGGTTCTTTCTAATGACTCCTGTGACAGATGCAGGCATGATTAATGACGATGCAATAACGCCTTGGCTGAGCTTAATCACTAACACATCAGTTAATATTGACAGAGAGGAAATGAATGATACCGAGGCATCTACGCCCAGAATCACCAGAACAGAGAGAACATTAACTGCTTGGGGAGGTTTTGAGCACAAGCCCTATGGGGAGAGGCTGAGGGAGCTGGGCTTGTTTAGTCTGGAGAAGAGGAGGCTCAGAGCTGAGCTCAGCACTCTCTAGGACTACCTGAAGGGCAGTTCTAGCCAGGGGGGGATTGGGCTCTTCTCCCAGGCATCAGCAATAGGACAAGGGGCCATGGGCTTCAACTCTGCCAGGGGAAACTGAGGCTGGAGATGAGAAAGCAATTCTGTGCAGAGAGAGTGGTCAGGATTGGAATGGCTGCCCAGGGAGGTGCTGGACTCACCGGCCCTGGAGGGTTTGAAACTGAGACTGGACATGGCACTTAGTGCCCTGATCTAGTCAATGGGCTGGAGTTGGACCAAGGGTTGGACTGGATGATCTCTGAGGAGATAATCCAGGAGATTTCCAACCCAGTCCATTTTGGGATTCTGTGATTCTGTTTAGCACAGGCAGAGGTGACGTGTCATTCATGGCGTTGGATCCAGCTCTCCCGCGTGACCACCCAACAGGAGTCATGCTCAACCCATGTCACCAACCACAGTCATCCGGTGGCTGATAAACCCTCCAGGAATCAATCCTTAATCTGTCACTTTTTTTGTTTATGTATAGCTGAACTATTTAGATGCATGAAACATGCCAGGACCCTTGAGTCTACAAACTCTCTTGACCCGTTCTGAGATCCAAGGGATTAAACAACACAAGGGACAATCACAAGTAGCTGCTGTGGCCGCATACATACAGTGTTTAACTCCAGTATGTCCACCTCAGGCCCACAACTTGACTCTGGGCTGGAAGACACAGACTGCTGCAGAAGACACTCCAGCTCAGTTCAAAGCTTTCTGGCAACCAACATGACTCCACAAACATATCTCAGTTGCCTAGGTGATTAAAAAAATACATTGCATTTCTGGATCTTCCTCTACTTGCTTTGGAAATTGTACACTCAAAAAGTCACATACAGAGTACGACCTATTAACGGATTTGATTTTCTTGAATAAATTAAATAGAATTAGCCTTTTAAGTCTTGCACAGCGAGGCAGTTTTCCCAGGTCTTGAGCAGATTCCCAGATTCCTTGCCAGATGTACGTTCTAATGCTGCATTCCCTAATGAACATCGCACCACAGAGCTGGTCGTGGAATCACAGAATTGTTCAGGTTGGAACCTTTAAGGCCAAGTCCAAGCACTGACCTCACACTGCCCAGTCCAGCCCTGCCCCATGTCCTGAGAACCTCATGTCCGTCTGTCCAGCCCTCCAGGGCTGGTGACTCCAGCACTGCCCTGGGCAGCCTGTTCCAATGCCCCACAGCCCTTTGGGGAAGAAATTGTTCCCAGATCCAACCTCAACCTCCCTGGCACACCCGGCCTGAGGGGGGATGTCACGGAGGAAGAATTACACAGGGCAACTTCAATTAACACGGATATTAGTACTACAGCCTGAACAGTTTAATCAATGACCAGGAAGGGCACACAAACCTTGCATTGGTAAAGAGGACATACAACACAAGGATTAAATGACTATTAAAGGACTATTAGATGACAAAGCAGACGATGCAGTCATAGCTAGAGACAGGCGAACTGGAAGTTGGGCTTGTTCAACCAAACCCCAAGTTTCTGTATAAAAATGAATTGCAAAGTCGTACAGCACGTGCTGGAGAGCAGCACAACGTGGTGTCAGCAGCCCCACAACAGGTCTGGTTTGGAGAGACAGAGACATTGGGAAAGAGCCTTTGAGCAGCAGGGCAGGGAAGCACTGGGACCCGTGGGGGTTCTCCAGTCCCCACTCCTGCAGGCTTTGAAACTTGGGTGGAAGAGTCATGGTTGATCAGGTCTAGCAATGGTGTCAGACACACTCCAGTGTCTCTGCAGAGTGAATGGAGCCTGCAAAAGTGATGGAGACAGCGACACACACGTATGTGTGCACCATGAGCTCCTGGCAAAGCAATGAGCAGCTGGGCAAGCAGATAAAGGGAGAAAGGAAGGGAACGAAGCTCTGTGGACAACACCAGCACCATCAGCTCACAAATGCTCCTGCTGCCTACACGGTTAACAGGTTGTTAGGGGAGAATATAGGAAAGAACCAGGGAACTGAGCTGGAGACACAAAACGGCTTCCAGAGGCATAACAACAGAGTTGGAACTGTTTAACTTCCCAAAGCAGCGATAAAGAAGTGACTGGCTGGCACCTGTAAACACATCCACGCTGAAAGCGCTGCATCCTGCGCTCAAAGGCACGGGAAGGCGAAACAGAAAGAAGAGGTCCCCCCAGAACGTGGGAGCAGGGGCTGGTGGGGACACTGCTGTGCCTGGGAAGCCATGGAGAAAGACGCTGCCGCCTCAGGTACCAAACGCAGCAGGGCTAAACCTGGGAAAGGAAGAGGCAGGAAAGCAAGATGTGCGGTTCCAGCCACCTGGATGATAAAGGAAGATCAATATTAACATGACCATTTGGATGGTCAAAGAGAACACTAACATAATAACATATAAAGGGCCTTGGACAGATTACTTTGAAGTACATTTCTCATAATTGTAAAAAGTTATAGCCCAGACTCGTGAGAATGGTATCTCGGGCCGGAAAACCGCCCCCTAGCGCATGGGATGTGTGAATGTGCTTGGCCTGGTCTGTGAATGAGTGGAAAAACAAGTGAGACAAACATCACCTGAGTTTAGTGTGTTCTTAATAGCAATTTGTGGAAAAACACCTTTTGTAAACATCTTAGTCCAGGCTGTACCTGTAAATCCTATAAATTGTCCATGGTGAATAAAGAAGGCAGCCTAGGCCTAGGTCAGCTCTCTGCTAGGCCCGGCTCTGCGCTCCTTCCTGAACAAGATCTCTGCCTCTGTGTGAATCCCTGCCTGCGTCCCGGTGTGTGTCGTTCCCAGTCGCCGCAGCTAAACGTGACCAGCAAAGCAGCAGGGAGAGGAGGCCGAGCAGAGCCAGCTGTGCGGAGCAGAGCACATCTGGAAACACCCGCGGGAGGCTTCTGCGCAAGGTTTTGCAATGCAAAGCATTTTTTAACCTGGACAGGGGAGACAAATAGATGTGCTGGGGAGAGCAGAAAATACAGAAATGTGAACATAAAACAAGCCTATGGGCTTAAAACAACCCAGAACATTTTTTTCCTGCTGCTCTGGACAGCGTTTGCAGCCACCTTTATTTGGCTTGAAGCAGACACCAGTTTCTTCCACTATGTACTTTATTTCTCCTGTGGGCAAGGTCACTTCATAACCAAATGGGCTTTTCTTTTGTTGATCTGGAGCAAAGAATTACCACTAAGAAAGCAAATTGACTTATTTCTGTGCCAAGGCCAACTGTGCCCTCGGGAAACCTGGGGCCATTTCATGTGCAGGAGTCACAGCATTAAGCTACATTATGCTCGTACCGTTGGGCCAGGCTGGGCTTTAGAGCCTGGGACATACAGCAGACTAGAGCTGCACTG
This sequence comes from Streptopelia decaocto, assembly GCF_964273445.1. Classification (NCBI taxonomy): domain Eukaryota; kingdom Metazoa; phylum Chordata; class Aves; order Columbiformes; family Columbidae; genus Streptopelia; species Streptopelia decaocto. Next base: position 1,555,588 of record NC_138661.1, read on the forward strand.
AGTCTGACTGATCTGGGCCTATTCCTCATGCAGCCAAGGTCAATGCTTTTAAACCCAGAGGTCAGGGATTTAAACCCTGGAGAAGGCTCAGCCTGGGACTTGGTTACAGCCGCGGAAAATGAGAAGGAATGGGCTCCGAGCTGGAGGGCAAAGTGCCTCGCAGGTTACAAAGCCAACTTGTGGCAAGTTTAGAAGAAAACGGAAGAAAATAACAAGTGGCAGAAGAGAAGAGCTTAGGGACACCCCAGCAGGATGGGGCAAATGAGAACTCAGCGCAGCCAGCCTGGTCTCAGCGCAGACGGCCACTCGAGTGGAGTCAGCAGCCCCAGGGGGTTGAACAGATGCAGAGATGAGGTTCTTGGGGACATGGCTTAGTAGGGGACGTGACAATGTTGGGTTAATGGTTGTACTCGATGATCCTAAGGGTACTTTCCAGCCAAAGTGATTCAATGATTGTCCCCTGGACCAGCAACAAAAATAGGACAAGATGTTCTCAGCTGAGGCAGAATGACCTGGTTTGGGTGCGTTTACCCTGGTTGAATGAGTTACCCTATGCTTTGCAAACCTTAAGTGGTGACACGCAAACAAGATAACGTATTTGGTGCCTCTAGTTTAAACCTGTCTCTGCAGCCCTGCTGCAGGAACCCACCGCTGAGCACTGAGCCGCTGAGCCGAGTGCTGAGCACCGACGGCACCGGAGCGCAGCAGCACATCTTGGCAACGAGGGAATGAACCACTTCCCCGCTCCAGGTACCAAAATCCCTTGAGAACTGGCCCAGGACACCCAGGACACCCAGGACACCCTGCACACCCAGGGCACCCAGGACACCCTGCACACCCAGGATACCCAGGACACCCTGCACACCCTGGGCACCCTTGGTCAAGCTCTTCAGAGACAGAAAACTCCTTTCGCTCCTGCCAGAACACCCCAGATCCCATTTGTTCTTTGAGTGTATATGGCTGGAAACCCTTGGGCAGAAGAGGGAAGGACATTACAAATGAAGGTACAATTACGGCTTTATAAGATGAAAGGGAAAAACTACTTCTATAACCATGCAGATGTCGTCTGAATTTGTTTTTTTTTTCTTTTCTCTTTACTTGGGCAAAACTCTTTGGTACCTCTGCTGGAAATCCGGGATTTGTTTCCCCATCCGGCTTCATGGGAGTCCTGACACTTCCAACTTTTCTTCCAGCTGTAGCTGAACCTCTGCATCCCCGCTTGAACCCTCCACTCAGTAATACCTGGATAACGGATGCTGAGGCTGCTACAGCATCGCAAGGTGAACCTTCCAGACAAGCCACTCGAAAACACACGGGTCTGAGAAGGTCAAGGGCAGCGCTGGGTCTGCGCTGGGGATCTGCGGGGCAGGAACCGGAGAGCGGGGTCTTACGGCGGGTCCCGAGAGACCTCAGCACAAAGCAGGTCCCGCAAACGTTCCAGTCTGCGGGCAACGGCAGCACATGGGGCACGATGGGGATCCCGGACGGGAGCGACCGAGGGCTCGTCCTGCGGCAAACGCCAGCAGCACAGCCCGTGTTTCTAACTGCATTCCATGCACAGTGTGAAACCCATCCTGAGCCTGCAGGGTCCCTCCTTAACCCGGCCAGAGCAGCTCACGGTGACTTACAACAGCGCAGAATGTCCACGTGCTGAGAAAAGACTGAGCAGCAGGGACAAAGTGGGCTGAGTAATTTCCTGGCCTGACAGGGGAAAGATGCTGCTCTCCCCTTACACACTCTGTATCTTCCCGATGGTGTTTTCCTCTAAGGGCCCTAAGAAATTGATATCATTTATCATTTTATTATTCATGATGGTAAATGACCGGAATATCATGTTGGTAGAGGCTACACCACTTTTCTAATTAGACTCATTCTCTCCCCCCTTTCAGGTGACCTGGAAGATGCAGAGCAGCTGGGCCTGGCTCGGTGTGCGTGCCAGGGCTGAAGGAGAAACGTCTCCTCCCAGGCACCGTGGTAGAACAAACTCCTTTTAAATCAACTTTCAGGCTTGTTCAGTTCTTATAGCAAGAGCTGCAAATCATAGAATCATAGAACCATTTTGCTTGGGAGAGACTGAGACTGAGAGATTGACTGGGAGAGATGGAGTCCAACCATAACCCACCCTGTCCCTGCCCCATGTCCTGAGAACCTCGTGTCCGTCTGTCCAGCCCTCCAGGGATGGTGACTCCAGCACTGCCCTGGGCAGCCTGTTCCAATGCCCCACAGCCCTTTGGGGAAGAAATTGTTCCCAGATCCAACCTCAACCTCCCCTGGCGCAACTTGAGGCCGTTTCCTCTGGTCCTAAGTGACACTAACCTATGAATGTCTTTCAAAGCAGGTGGATAAACGCTCGGGTGAACCAGACTGTTGTTCCGGGAGGGGCTGCGATCAATAACCACATAGACCAGGTCACGGTGATGGTGAAAACGTGCGAGGGGGCCCAGGCCAGTTGCCAGCGCTCAATTCGCTGGTTCTGTGGCTCCAGCAGGGCAGAAAGGAAACTGCCTCAAAGATATTAACTTCATACAATTTTAATGAACAAAAAGAAGTTGCTAGAGAAAGAATCAAGATCCTATTAACATCCTCACTGATGGGAAGATGGAAGCGTGCGCTTGGCTTCATCAGCCATGGGAGGATGCGGATGGTGCAGCGGTGAACTCAACACCATATTGTAAGCGCAGCTACAGCTGGAAAGCATCTTTATGAAATAAAATATAAGCTGGAGATGAAGCATAGGAAGCTGTGCTGCTGGCTCCCTCCTCAGGAGCTGGCTGATATTTTAATGTGACTATACATCACTCACCCTCCAGCTTTCACTTCCTCCGCTGTCCCCAGCTCCAGTGACAGCTCACTGTTTAAAATTTCAGGATGCCCATGAACTACTCAAGGTGGGGGGGTGTGGAAATTTTAAGAATATGCTAACAACCTTAAAAAAAAACAAAATCCAGAAAAACAGATTAAGAGTACCAATTTCAAAGGAATTTAAGTGTGCTGTCCAATTGCAGGCTAAGCCAAGCTAACTACAGGCTGTTCCATTCCTGCCCCCTCCTTTGTACCAGTTCTGGTACCTGCCATTTCTGAACACAAACCTGGCAGAAAACTAAAATGACCAAAACAAAACCAGTAATTACAGCCCAAGTATGGAAATGCACTACGTAAAACATTAAAATAATATGTGACTCTGCCTGATTTCCACTGATCTTCCATTTTAAAATTGATGGCATCTAAGTTAGCAAACCCTGCTACAGTAGTGACATAGAACTAGGAGCTGTGTTACCTGCTTAAGCATTACTGGTGGAGCACTGTGGGCCACAACCCAGTATTTTAAACAGCTTGTCATTCTGATTCATGTTCCTTGACTCTTGATCAGATTTTTGAAAAGTTTATAGCATCAGACTTGAAGATGACTACTCTGGGCTACTTAACAATATTTGAAAGAGGTGAACTTCTGGAAAATTACTCTATCCCCCCTTTTGGTGATCATGTGCTCAATATTTACCATACTGAAGGCTTAAAGATGGAGAGACAGGTGAAGTGCAAAATTAACGCTACTATACAAGTGATACTCTCAGTGCTAAGTCTCAACACTCACAGGAGATGTACCCTGTTAAGGAACGCCGTTATTTCTTTGTTCTGATGGTGTCCAGTGACAGCTCCTTAGTCCTGCTACACTGACACAAAAGCAGAGTGAACCCCATTCCTGTCCCGCCCCACTGCTCTGCCCCGAGGTTACGTTTGGACCCATGCAACAGCTCCATTATCTCCCTACTGCTGGAATGCCCCTGCTAATTAATTTTCACCACATTTACAGAAAGGGAGGGAAACCATCACCTGGAGACTTCAATGCTGTTTCACTCCTCAAGGCAATTTCTTAATGCAGTTGTGTTTTCTTAGGGACAAAGGAAACCCTGCGGCGCCACTGGGCGGCTGTCGAGGGGCTGTGTTAAACACAGCTGGAACCCTGAGATAGCTCCTAATTAATGAGCCTGCCCAGAAGACAACAGATCCCGTCCCGCAATAAACACCGTCTATTGAGGCTGCTGTTCTATCCATGTTAGAATAAAAAATGATGGAAAACGGCCACCTTTTAACACTTTAAACCTTGTAACACTCATGGGAAACAAAGAAATAAACCAACCTTGACCCCCAAACCTATGAGGATGTTTCAATATCTAGATGTTGATTCCGAGCAAAATCCAGGCATCTGTTTCTAAAAGATTTGTCTTGAGAAGATTTCAGGTACTTGTATCCAGCTCCAGTGATTCGTGTTCCAATAGTTCTGGTTGGGTTTGAAAGGATCTGACACCAAAATAACCCTTTTGGCTCTGGCATTGCCTTTAGTCGCACACATCAGGACTGTGTAAGCCCAACAGAGCTGCTGGAGCTGGATGTTGAATTAGAAGCCGTTGTTCTGGTTTGTGTAAATATTAATGATGCCATTTAGAAAAGGTGCCCAATAATGAGGATTTCTGTGCGAGGTTGAACCCTCTCTCTAAACCGAGTAAATCATAGACTTGAAAATCTCAGCCTTTGACGCTGTGAGCAAACGTGATCACCGTTACCTGTGGAAGGGTGGGAGGCTTCTGGAACACGGTGGAAAAATAAAATGAAATAAAATAAACCAAAACCACGGCAAGGCAACCCAGAAATCAGTTCCTAAAGCTTTAGTGGCACTTTAATCCACCGCCAGTCTTGGCTTTGACAAGATAGCTCGCTGGAAACACCGTATTAGATCATCTAACGAGCTGGGGCAGTGACAGCTCCGCTTGCGATGGTGAGCGCACTGCAATTCAACTGGGAAACCAAACACAACACGCACCGCGGAAACTGTGTCTGCTGCCTTCCCTAATGGAACGGGGGGCGCCCCAAAACAAAACACAGCGAGCGCCGTCACAATGCACCCACCCGATGGGCCCAAGAACTGCGGTACCATTAACGAGCTTTGCTACCACAGGAAAATAACTCAGTCCTGACCGGCCCAACAACGGACCAGTCGCTGGATTTGGATCATTTTTGGTGACCGGTTTACATGTTTTGGAAAGCACAGACACTAGAGAAAGAGACAAACCCCCCCTCAAAACGCCTCCTCCCCTTAACTCGCTCAAGGGTAGCAAAGAGCAAACGGAGCCGAGTCCGTCAGATCCGGGAGAAGCGGGCGCAGAAATAGAGAAGCCAAGCTGAACAAATCTTGGCAGCTACCGAGGACTCTGAGCGCGGGTGTGCACTGGGTTCCTGACTCACACTGACACTGAGAAATGGACTTGGAACAGTTCTGCGTGTTTATTTCAAACCTTCGCCCTATTCCGCTCCCCGGAGGAGGCAGAGTTGGCAGCAGCAGCTCCGCTTTCCATCCCGCGAGAAACCGGCCCCTCGTCTCCTTCGCCCATGGCTCCCACATGGTTCATCCTCCCTTCTGCTCTTGGGAAAATGCTCGGAGGGATTTGCCACTGCAACTTTGCTGTTGTTTTGGGGAGGGTGGGATGAGCTGTTTGTTCAGTTGTTCCTTCTGATGAAAACGCCCTCACACAAAATGAAGGCCACGGCGTTTGCTGGATGCTCCCTCTTTGGACACCCCTTTCCTTGAGATGCCTCCAGCCTGGCTGGCAAACGGGAACCTCAACACGGGGAGAAAAGCGATTTCCGTTTCCCACCCATCTGTGGCTCTGAGGGACGCTGAGCTATGAAGACCCAGGAAAAGAATTAATCAGCTGGCATGGTGAAACAACACTGATATGAAATACTTCAGTGGCACAGGCAGGTGCGAGTCACACAACCTCTGCATGCTGGTACCTCCCCCAAACAGCAGCGTCTCACTCCGCCGTGAGACCCTGAAAGCGATGGGGCTGCTGTGGTGCTGGTGGAACAGAGCAGTTCCCCCCAAACCCAAGCCAAACCAACAGAATGGTTTGGGTTGGAATCATGGAATCACAGAATGGTCTGGGGTGGAAGAGATCTGCAAAGCCCATCCAGTCCCCCTCTGCCATGAGCAGGGACATCTTCACCAGCTCAGGTTGCTCAGACCCCGTCCAGCCTGGCCTGGGATGTCTCCAGGGATGGTTCAGCCACCACCTCTCTGGCCAACCTGGGCCAGGCTCTCACCACCCTCAGGGCAACAATTCCTTCCTCATGTCCAGCCTGAATCTCCCTCCTTTAGTTTCAACCATCACCCCTGGAGCTTCTCTTCTGCAGGCTGAACAATCTCAGCCTGCGCTCATAAGAGAGGTTCCATCCCTCTGAGATGGAAGGGACCTTAACGACCATCTATTAATAGTTCCAGCTCCACTCAGCAGTGACCCAGACCAGCGAGCCACAAACCTCAGCCCTGGGGCAGCAACACGAGCAAACGCCAAGAAAGAAAGAGTTACAAGCTCCTAAAAGGAAATAAGCCCGTCTCAAATGCGGCTGAGGCCAAATGACTCTGCGTTAAACCAGAGACGCGCTCAGAAATGAAACCACTGAGGGCGGACCTGCCATAACACAACTGAAGAACCTATTTTTGAGGTCATTTGTATTTTCCCAGTGAATACTGTGAATGATTTAGTCTTGATTTGGAAGGCTGCTAAATAAGACACCGCCTTTGGAATGGAACAGGCCCTGCTTGTGAACCTGGGGCTGGGATTTGTATTCAGAGACAATTTGAAATAAAGAAAGAAATGCACAACTAAACAAATGCACAAATAACTAAACAAATGCATCAATAAAGCATACAGCCTCTGTTTCTGGGGCTGTTTTTCAGGCAGTTGGATTTGTCTTCTGTGTCCAGCAATTTCATGCAGAAGGGAATAAAGTCCAACATGTAATTGTTTTCCTCCTCCCCAGGATTCCACACAACTGTATGTGACGTCCTCTTCCCACCTCCCCCAGTGCTTTACACATAATTGCCTTTTTGTTTTCAGTAAATCCATATATTGCCGTTCTCCTTCTTCCAGCTGTTTCCTCTGCTGTTTTAGTTCATCCACCATCCCAACCAATTTTATCCAGCTCTGGTTTATCTCCAAAATTGAATTTTCGAGGTTACCGAAGGAATATGTTTTTCTCAGTTCTCATTTCCTCCCTGAACCCCGCCAGGGCTGGTGTTGGGTGCATTTGGAGTCTGCAGAGTTAGTGCTGTTGCTGGATTTATTTTGCCTTGTCGCTATGAAAAATATACTGGTGCATCCTTGCCGAGTTCCTCCTGCTGTCTCTGCTTTCCCATCATTTTACCCCACAAATCTTGCCCCTTTTTTCGCTAGAGATGCACCAGCCTGGCCACAACTCCACCACACTGATACCAACTGTCTCCCGTGGTTTGTAACGGGAAGGGAAAACACCTCATTTCAATCCATACCATTATCTCACATACATTATCTCATTTTGAAAGGTTAGATACTGCATAATGCCAATGAGTTTGAAAGTGCAGCAGATATTAATTAATATGCCTTAGGATACTTTTCTCAGTACCTCTGGGAAAGTGCAACCTGGTTTGATCACAAGATGAGAATGGTCCTTTATCAAACATCTTTATCTTATTTAAATACTACTATAAAAACAAATCTCACTACTAAACTAAGAACCTATTGGGTAAGTCCATGGTTTTTGACTCTCCGCTACTGGAACTAGAAGCAGAACAGATTCCCAGGACAGGACCAGCATATATGTATCTATGTATCTATGTCTATATGTTTTGTACGTGGCAGTTGTTGCACACCCGCAGGCTCAGAGAGGAACCTCATCTTTCATATTTCTGATGATTCCTGTAGGAAGCCCCTGGGTTCCTGCAGCATTTCGAGACACGGTGCCATCCAACACTGAAGACAATTCCCAAGCATTGACTTATTTTTGGACATGCTTAGATGATTTTGAGCTCCACCTCAGCCTTGCTCCCTGGACACTTCTTTCACTGACCCAGTACGTGCAGAACTGGAGACCTTTTGAGTCCCACGTTCTATTGTTTTATGCAAAGCCCAACTCCAACATGGACCCTGGACCTTTGTCCAGGCACTTGTGGAGCCCCGATATAACTTACTTCGCTGAACTCCCCCTATAAACCACTTGAGCATCTCAAAGCAGCCACAGACCCACTTGTGGTGGGAATCCTGTCCCAGCAAACTTCAGTCCCATTTCTGGATTGGCAAACAGCCCAACTAACAATCCTAATAACTAAAATTCAGAGGAATTTTGGTTCAAACACAGATGTCCGAGCCTACACGATGGAAACGGGGAGGCACAGCATCCCCACCATAAAACCAGCACATCTAAACCACAGTAGAAGGGCTCCAAGCTCCTCCACACCCCATGAGGATTCGACATCAGCCTAAAAATAATGCCCTGATGAAGCGAATCACCGCGTGAAGAGCAGAAGCCATTAAACCTGTTCCTCGTGCACTTTCCTCTATGGATTCCCTGGTGCCCAACGTAGCTTCTGCAATGGTTTCGAAATGGGGAGACAGATAAAAACCTCTGCATTCTGTACCACCATCTATTTTAACATAATGCACTTGCTCGAGCTTTTTAGTCCTCCATCCCTGGGGATAAGTCAGTAAAAATTGCATACAGGACTTAGAAAGGTCAGTCAGGCCACAATCTTCCTCCCCCCAGTAACGCCAACAACAACAGACTCAGAAAAATCCTGATTTAGCTGCAACTAATGGAGAAATACTGTTATCCTAGACCATGCTGCATGGCATGGCATCCAGGGGACGGCGTGTAAATACGGCCTCTGGTACGCCAAGCCATGAAGATGACATTACCCTACTGTCCTGGCTTTGTTAAAACCAAGTTTCTCTTGTAGTGAATGTGCCTGTCAGTTAAAGCTTCACATCAGCTGCATTTTCCTGAAAGCCAGATCCATGTTTGGTAGACACAGCAATGGAATGCGAGGTCATTGATAAGGATGGATGGACATCTCGGGAGAGGGGCAACGAGAAACAGGTGACCAAAAACTGACCAACCCAGTATAACATCCCATTCACCTGATACTTCATAAAAAAGAGGGAGATCACGAGGATCTCGTCCCTTTTCCTTATGGCGACATTAGCAGAGGACCTTGCGAGTGGTCCCTGCGAACCGAGGCCAGGGACAGACTGAATCCAGCTCCGGTTGGCTGCAGAGTCCAGTCCAGGACTTCGGCTGCCGGCTCTGCAGTTGCCGGCACTTTCCAGATTGGTTTGGTAGAGTTTGTATTATTTTCTCTATTTTATCAGCAGCATTAGTAAAACATTTTGAATTTTCCCAGCTCTCTTCTCTCTGTCCTTCTTTCCCTCCAATCGCCTGTCCTGAGTGGGAAGGGGGAGAGGGGGTTAACAATACACCTGCCAGGGTTTTATTATCACCCCGCAATCAAAACTCTCGACACCTCCATATATATGTGATCACACACACCTCAGCAGACAGACAATCTGAGGGAGCTGCGAACCGGGTGCACTTTTTAGCTAGAAGCAATCAGCAAATATACGTTGTTGAACTCCAGTTGATGGGCACTGATTATATATCAGACGTGGATAATTCTTTTCCGCAGAAACCCTTCTTGATTTGGGAAGGAAATCAGAGCGGCCCTGAAGAGCAGCCATGAACTGCTCATTTGCTCCTTTTGCAAAAGAACAAATAAAAATGCAACTCTCAGAATTCCTTTTCGAGGAGGCTTCATGAAGGACTAGTCCCGGACTAAGCAACGTCCCAAGGGCCACAGAGTTGGAGATGGGTCATGGCAATCATCCTGAACGCTACATCCAAGAGGAACAAGCTGCTAATTACCAATTTTCAGAAACAAAGCTGTATGAGCTTCTGTGAGGGAGTGTGATTAGTTGATTAGTGAGATAGGGCTGGAGACGAACAGATTTGTTCTGCGTGAGCGTCCAACACGGCACAACCCGGGGAAGATATTTCTTACTCATTTCTGCAGATCGTTTAACATCTATGCTCCTGTTCTATTTTGCCTTTCCACCATAAAACCCTTTCATTCCATCACTGCCGTGGGCTGGTGAGAGGGAGCTCAGCCGGGGAAGGTCGGGCTGCTCGTGGTGCTGGTTCCGCATCTTCGTTTTCATTTGACCAACAAGTTCAGTCCGGTCGCCTGCAGATCCGACAGCAAACAGGCTCTCACGTCCCAGACCGTGACCAGAAAGAGGCGAGCCAGGTAACGGAACAGAATCACAGATCTGATTGCACCTGCACTCATTAACATCCAGAAGTCCAGCAAGGATCCAAATTAATTTGCTCCATGGCAAATATTCAACTGTGGACCCGTGGGAACAAATTCCCTTCTGGTTTATAAGAACAAAACAGGAGAATCACTGGAGCTATCTCCATGTTCATTGCTAGGAAACCTGCCTTTTGGATCTTAAAGATACGTACCAGCGCAGCACAAAATGGCTCAAAATAAACTACATCAAGTTGGGAATATTAAATTAAAAGGGATGTTTCTTCATGCCAGGATTTATTTTGCTTTCTTTTTTTGAGACATGAATTTCCCGGCCCAGAGAAAACCTGAGTACAATGGTGAATGTGCTAAAGAATGGACACAATGAAGAAATTCAGGGACAAAATGAGAATTATATATGTCCAAACTATAGGAGGCCTCTGTGGATGTCTGAGCTTATTATTAAGTCCTTTTGCCTTCTTTCTTCTCTAATCCACTACAGACAGGAGACAGTTTGCTCTCCGAAGGAAGATGAAAACAATAAATCTACAATAAATAGAACTCATCTGTGTGGCCTATTTCATGTTGAGCTTGGGTACTCAAAATACAGCAAGAGCATACAAGATGTTTTGAATAAAATCAGTGGCTTTCTTCAAAAGGGCTTGTAACGTGGGTAATCAGGCAAAGAAACGAGTTGACCAACTGTTGTGTGGGCTTTGAGCTCCAACGCGTCACTTTGGGTGAGAATCTCCAGCTGGGCAATCAGACACCAACAACTACAACGGCAAAAGCACAATTAACGGAGCACAGGCTGAACTTCACAGTTGAGCAACGTGACCCTGTGAAGAGCCTAAAGAGAGAGAAGCAAAGAGGGAGGTGGTGGGAACCTCCATGGTTGGCAGCTCCGGGAACTGAGCGGTCAAGTCCTGATGACTCGGTGGTTCAACAGCCAGTGCCTGAGAACTCACCAATTCGAGGCCTTCCACGAAAGATGGGGACAGAGTTTAATCTCTTTGCGATTAACGAGAAAAGGCTCGGGTGGCCTCAGATCAGGGACAGAGAGGACTCGCAACTAAACTGACCTCGACGTTTTGAGGAGGAAAACAGAAGAGAGCATCTCCGAGGCCGTGACCTCCACCTGGAGAGCAAAAAGCCAGCCCAGGTCTGCACGAAGGAGATGAACAAAGCACATGGGAGCTTGATTGCGGTTACTCTCATTCTCCTCATGGCACTATGCAACACCAACACTTCATTTGCAATTCATTAGAAAGAGAATATATTTTCATTAATAGAGTCATGGCACGCAAATAATATTTGGTACAGCAAAGCCAAGCTCTGTCACTCCTTAGGTGCCACAGGATTTTTCTAAAAGACCTGACCCTCCTCAGATGTCAAAAATAATTCATACCTATAGGAAGAACTGAGCTTAGAAAGATGTAATGAGTACATGTATGTTCACACCGGAGGGGTCTAAAACACCACTGAAACCTCTACAGCAAACTGGTGGGGAAGCAGGAAGGTATAAAGATGCCGTCCAATGACAGACCCAACGTCCACCCTGCAAACAAGGGGGTGGGAGATGGAGCTGGAGAGGACAGCCCAGACACCTGAATGTCAGTTCCCAGAAACACTCTGCAGCAAACAACCTGATCATTTGTGAATGCCTGGAAGAGAATTCTACGATGAATAAATGTCACTAGGGATTTGTCAACAGCACATCACGTCAAAATAATCTGATTTCCTTCTTTGAGGGCGTAAGAGAGACAGGTGGCTGGGGAGAAATTGCTGGTATCCTGCATCTTGACCTGAGTCCAGCACTTGATGCTGTTTGCTGTGACAGTGGCATCAGCTGGTCAGAGAAGCAGGATCCAGCGTGGTGGGGACAATGAGCATAGGGTGGTGTAAAACTCATCAGCCAGCCATGCTCAGAGTCCCAGACAGAGCTTCCTGGCCAGATCCAAAGCCCTGGGGTCCAGCTCTATCCAAACCACCTACTTGGATAAAGAGCTGGACAAAAACATCATGAAGAACCATCAGGTGGGAAAGAGGTCCGCAAAATAACATCATGGCTTCACAACAGATCACAGCTGAATGGGAATCAGTAGTGTCATGCTGCAGTGCACCAGTCTGCAGCTGAGGAATAGGTCTGCATTTGAGGAGGACATTGTTGCCCCTGAGGGTGGTGAGAGCCTGGCCCAGGTTGGCCAGAGAGGTGGTGGCTGAACCATCCCTGGAGACATCCCAGGCCAGGCTGGACGGGGTCTGAGCAACCTGAGCTGGTGAAGATGTCCCTGCTCATGGCAGGGGGGGCACTGGATGGGCTTTGAAGGTCCCTTCAACACAAACCCTTCCAAGATTCTTCAAATCCAACCTCAACCTCTTCAACTCAACCTCCCCCAGTCAACCTCAACCTCTTCAACCTCCTTGACCCAACTTCAACCCCACCTCAATCTGAGCTGTTGAAGATGGTGAAGCTCATGGCACAGGGGCATTGGGGGAGCTTTGAAGGTCCCTTCAACCCAAACCATCCTGTGATTCTACACTGCAGAGCTACACTTCTCCTCTGCCCAAAGGCAGAATGGACTGTAGCCTTGGAGCCGCACTTCCAGCAGACGAGGGCTCACCTCAGAGAGTAGCAATGACAACAACAACAGTGATCCTGTCCAGAAACCTCAGCACACAAGGCAAATCTGCAGGAAATGGGTCCACGTAGTTTAGGGAAACCTGAAAGATGACAGGACAACAGTCTCACTAGGTAAGGAGCAACCAGAAGAGGGTGAACCCCGCTGTGGGTTGGAAGATGAGCAGCAGGGCTCAAACTGGATGAACAGAGGTCTGAATGGGTAAGAGCTGCATGGCAGGGGTGGACGGAGGGCACAGCGAGGCTGGAGAACACGAATGCTTTGGATCGATGCCTTTCAGGAGCCAGGGCTTAGGGCACCTTCCACCAGTGCACCACAGCCACCGACAGTTCCAGAAAGCCCCATGTATGCACACGTTGAGAAGAACATGGGTTTTGCTAATCCGGCTTTGCAATGTTGACTCCAGCACAGCGAGATGTTTGGTTTTCAGGTTCAGAACCACAGGGAAAGGATAATAAAACCCAACAGTCTCTGCTGTCATGCCACCAAAGACTCAGACAGCGGAGATACGTACAGATGTGTACGTCTTCCCTCTGTAGCTCTCAAAGTACAACAGCGTGCGTCGAGGGCACCAAAGACAACACAGGGAAAGCACGTCTAATGAGACCATCCATAAATAACACCATCAAAGCGCTTGGCGTGGTTTTGTGCTGTAAGCAAACACGTCGTAATTACCCTTAGAAACCAAGTTACAGAAGGAAATGCATCCGTTAGCCTTTCCAGTGCAACCCAGGACCTCCAAGGGGAACCATAACCACCCCTGTTGCAGAGGTCAGGCCCCTGTCATTTAATTTAACAAAGAGCTCGCGCCCCTCCGTGTGCAAGCCAGTCCTGCCACAAAATGAGGATAGAAACAGGCTGTTAGTTGTTGCAGACTGAGGAAAAAGGAGAAACTATGCCAATAATAAATACAAATGATAAAATAAATCCATACAAGCTGCTACATCTTGAGGGAAACGGTCAATTAAAACAGGGAACAAATGGCTTTATTGATAGGAATATGTATTAATGGGCATAATAACTACAAAGGAGCCTGGAAAAGTGAGAAATATGTATCAATCAGATGGTTTGAATATATTGTCAAGGGCCTGGATGACCTAGAAATAACAATTCCTCCAAAAAACTGTAGGATATGCCTCCTCTCTGTTTATTCTCCAGAACTTTGATTTACTGATCCAATAATAAATGAAAGGTGTGAAATATCCCTTTTATTATGTAGAAAGCTTTTGAATGTAAGGAGGAGAGCATGAGAAATCCTCTTACTAGGAAGTTTCTATCACAAACTTTCCTCAATAAAGTAACTTGTGTGGTTTCCTGACGCTGCCACCGGCCCAACCAAGAAAGTCCATCTGGTTGGAGATGTCCCTGCCCAGGGCAGGGTGGCTGGAAATAAATGATCCCTAAGGTCCCTCCCAACCCAAACCACCCTGTGATCCTCTGAATACTTTGCAATAACAAGCGTGTTTCTGCTCCAGGTCCTGGAGCACTCGCTGCTCCGCTGCCTTTTGGAAGTTCTAACAAGGAAAAGATACATCTCAGGAGCTTCTCTTGGCAACTATAGATTTAATATGAAATGAGCAAAAATTCAAATGATCTCATTCTCCTGTACAATTCTCCATGTTGCCAGTGTTGTATATTCATGAGCTCTGCGGGTCACCAGACACACGTTGCCTTTGACCTTGTCAATGTCAAAAAGCTCCTACTACTTTGCTTTGCTGATCAAGCCATCAATTATTTCCATATATTTTTCCTCTCTTGCTCTGTTCATATAAATTACATAGAAAGGCGTAATTGCTTATGCACTATGCTGAAATTCATCTTTGAGTGAGGAGTTTATAGAAGAGATTTCTACTGTTGTTTTACATGAAAGCACCGAGTTTTCTGGAAAACATCTTGTCTAAGAACCAAGGAGCTGGGAACTCTACCCATCGGTTAAACACGAGGCCAGTGGCAACAACATCTGGGCTGCCGAAAGATCTATCGCCATAGGGTAGGCTGAATCTTTAGGTAGGTAACATATATCTGTGCCGTATGAGAGCAATCCTGGGGAAAACCTTCCTCCACCAGCATGGGAAAAGCAACGTCAACAAGCAAACCAAAATTACTAAGGCAAATGGGAACAATTAAGTTTTTAAGTTGTTAAATTCAGTTATTAATTTTCACACTCCAAAAAGACATGAAAAATGGCCCAGAAATATAAAAGTAGCAAGGTCCAGTTCTAACGCTCTTTATCTTGCCCTCTTTCCCATAAACTGCTTAAATCAAACCCAAATCCTGCCTACAGAAAAGGAAATCGTTCGAGAAGTGATAAACATTATGGGAAGGTATTGGGTTATTATAACAATTGGAAAGTCGTTTTCCCATTCAATGACTCTTCTCACCTATAGAGGTTCCCTGACTGCCGCCTTTTCAATACATCTGCACAGTTAAACTTTCCCAAGGTTTCGCTCTGGCAGCTGTACTTGCACCCACAAAGCACCAGTGACTCTCCCAGCACTGGAATGAACAACCTGGAGTGCTAATTCTTTCTAATTAACGAGCTGCTGAATGTTCCGGGAGCCAGAACTGCCCGTGACCGTCTCCAAACACGAGCCGTGTCCATCCATGGCCGCACAGCCCGTCCACCGCCCCGCAAATCACCGCAGGGATCAACCGCCCCACCCGTGACAAAGTTTCTCGTCATTACTTTCCTAAATCTCCATGAGTTTTAAGCTCATTATTTCTAGTTCCGTGTCGGGTGGAGAACACATTCTTTTCTTTTGCAGCAACCTTTCATTTAACTATTAATATATACTATTTACAGATACCTATTTCAGCAGGCTCGTATTTAGACAGTCACAGAGTGGATATGGCAATTTTGGGGAGCTGCCGAATTGTGGATCTAAAGCATAAAAGATGACTTTTTGCCATCCTCAGCTGCAAATCCCATCTACAATCAAAGCAAGCAGACCCTGAACTCTCCTGGCGATGGAAAACCTGAACAACTAATTTATGCCCCACCGATACACTCCAGATTTGCAATGATGCACCTGAGATCATAATTCAACCTCGTATTTCTTACTAATTAGCTCTGTTCCATCTCAGATATAATCCCTGAAGAATGTTCCCCTTCAGCACAATTTCATTAGATGTTTAGAATTTATTACTGAGCAGGAATGACACATATAAACTGGAACTCAGACTGAAAAGTCGGAGCATCGCAACATGGCCAACGGCTCTGCAACCATGTAACCATGACATCTCTCTGATATTTTAAGGGATTTTACAAGTACTTGGAGACCGATGCATTTGGAAAACAGTTTATATTGTAAACAATATTTTATGTAGCACCAAAGTCAAACTGGAGCGTATAAACCGCAAGCCCAATAAACAGCAATGTCCACTGTGAAAAATGCCTCTGTCCTTGGTGCTATCATCACTTGATAAGGTACACGATGTAAACGTTTCATTATGTTGTACCTGATGGCATTTTTATTTCCCGAGCATTCTCTTCCAGCAGTAAAAGTGGTGCATTTAAATTATGACTGGGTTGCATCCCCTCTGCAACAGCAGGCAAGTATTTATTCATTTTAAGTTGTATTTATCCTGATCCGCACTCAAGGAAACGGTCGGCGCTGCGAGCAGGCGCGGGGCTCCGAGCACCACCACCACACGTAATGCCCGCTTCCACCTGTCCGTCTTGGTGTCCTTCTCAACCCGAACTGCGACGAGCCACCCCTAGGAGCACGTGTCTGCAGCAGCCCTTCCTCTTCAGATGCCACCTCTCAGAAAGCCACGTCCTATTTTATAATAACCAGCCACTTTCTCTCCTCATTCATGAGGACCATCACTCCACTGTTTCTCTAGCGGCTCTTGTTCAGGGATTCACAGGGGACTCTGCAGATCAGTTCTTACTGAGTTTATTCATGTTTCCTCCCTGCTGCTCCAGACCACCAAGGCCTGCAGCCACCACACGTGCCCATCTCTAGTCTGAGCTATCCGAATATTTTGCTCATTATCACAGAGAGGTTGGGGTTGAAGGGACCTCTGTAGATCCCCCAGCCCACCCCCCCTGCTCACGCAGGGTCACAGAGCAGATCACACAGGTAGGTCCAGGCGGTTTGAATGTCTCAGAGCAGGAGACTCCACACCCGCTCTGGGCAGCCTGGGCCAGGCTCTGGCACCTCCCAGCAAACAAGTTTCTGCTCATGTTCACACGGAGCCTCCTGTGTTTCAGTCTGTGCCCGTTGCCCCTCACCCTGGTGTTGGGCACCACTGAACAGAGTCTGGTCCATCCTCTGACACCCACCCTGAGATACTGATCCATTGATCACATCTCTCTCAGCTTCTCTTCTCCAGGCTGAGTCTGGTCTGCAGTAGGAGACTAACCCCCCCGTGATCCTTTTATGATCTACATGGAAAGCCAGACCTCCCGTAGCATGATCTGACATCCAAGCCATTTTCTGCAACCTCTACAGACGCAGCCAAAGACCCTTCTGTTCCCAACTTAGACACATCGGTACAGGTGGGATGAAGCTGCTCCTAACACCGATGGACCCACAGCCCAGGCGAGAAGGCTCCAATTCACAGGTTTGACTCTTGGGAGTTTCTTGGTGTCATTAATCCTGATTAATCCCCCGACTGCTGGCTTTTTTTGATAAAAAAGCTCTGCCTGCACCCCAGTAAATAGCTCTGATGAAAGTGCTGCAGATACCACAACATGTAAATCAAGTGCATAAATGTTTTGTTATACAACAGACACTGGAAAGAAACAAATCAGTTGATTATTAGTAATAACTATGTATACTGGAGCATCTCATCCCTGGAGGCCCCAAAAGAGGTCAGTCGTGCTGAGCACAGAACACCGATAAAACAGCAAAACTGCCGTCATATTTGGGCATCTGAAAGCAGAATAAATGTGGGCTGCACAAGTCACTCCGTAAAACAGGGAAAATGAGTACCAACGATACAACAGACACAGGAAAGTCATTTAGTGAGCATCTTTTTCAGATGCACAGCAACAAAGAATGGCTTTTTATTTCCCATCAACCGTATCAAATCAGACTTTTCATTTTCCAATAATAAACGCTAAGCATTTTCACAATAATTGATTTCCCCATAGGTTTTCCTTCTCGTTCCTGATGCTGATGGTTTACGTTCAGAGTCAGAGCAGAATATGCAGATTGGCTCTTTGTCTCTTTTACTTTTCTTGTTTTACAGTGTGAACAAATGAGATCACTATCAGATCTGCATTTATAGAAATATATCCTTCTATCTCATGTGCTTGTTCCTGTGTCAAGAAATGTAAAGCTTGGCGTTGGGAAAATAATGACTGCCTCATGTTTTTTGTTTAAAAGTATAAATGGGATTCCTATGTCATTTTTACTCCTATATTTACAATAAAATCATGGATTTGGGGACCTGAAGAGCCCAACAACACAGCATCAAAAACGTGACAACCATGAGACTCTTGCTGCTGTGAATTTAGGGGAGAAATAAATCAACTTCTTTTCCTCAGCAAAACCACCCGGCAAGAAAACAAGGGTGTACTTACACTGCACGATGAGCTGCACCAACGCTTCTCTGGGCTTCACGTTGAACCCGTTGTACTGGCTGGTCTGGCACCGGTAGGTCCCCGTCATCTCCCTGGACACGTTGACGATGCGCAGGATCCCGTCGTAGCTCTCGGTCTGCATGGCCCCGTCCGGCATCGCCACCTCCTTGTCCGCTCGGGACCACAGGATGATGGGCTTGGGCTTCCCGGTCACCTGGCACTGCAGCTCGATCGTGTCCCCTTCGCGGGTCACCAGCGGGGACTTCTCTTGAGGAACAGTCAGGTTGGGTGGGACTTCAATGGAGAAAGAGACATGGTTCAACAATTAGCACCAGAGAGACATCAGGTGACTTTCTTGCTGGCACAATAGTAATTATATAAGAATTAATTTATACACAGATAGCAATGCATAGTAACTATATATACTGGAAGACGGCGCAACGCTGCTATATTTAAGAGGAAAGGTGCTCAGCTGCTTGAAGTGGTTAAAATAAGATGTAACAGCCCCAGGCAGGACACTTATTTGCCTCCCTGTGCATATCTGATGTACCAACATGCTGTAGCAGCGTATTATACACCAGCGTATATCTGACATACCAACATGCTGTAGCAGCGTATCATATACATCAGTGTGTTCGGACCATCGGTCACGGCTTGCACTTTATCACTGCAAGTTCTGGCTTTCCTTTTTATGAGTACCTGGCACTAAAACCCCTTTTTTATAACAGACTGGCTGCTGATTTTATCCAGCCCGTAACGGCCACGCAATGAGGGAGAACCGTGCCAATTCAGAAACTCCGCTCAGAATTCAAGGCCTGAAGCCGAAATGCAGTTGGCGTCTCTCTAGCACAGGAGGTTCATTAAAATGGTACATTTTTCATAGAGATTCGCATTAATGAATCCGGAAGGAATATGCGAACAACTGTTTTCTGCAGGAGCCAGACATCCCCTTGGAGCAGCAATACCTGGCAGGGCCGCACGCTGGCGGTGCCCATGGACCCATGCTTCCTCCTCTCCAGCCTTGCAAGGGCAAGATTTGCTAATCGCCTCTCCCGATTACCATCCACGGCTGAATCACCAGTGCTCAGCGGTGATGAGAACAGCGAGCTCACCGTGCAGAGACGCTGCTCTGCAAGTGCTTGATCACAACAGAAACGCCTGGCAAAGGCCTCGGTGTTTGTGTGATCCGTGACCATCCACCACAGGTCCCATCGGGGTGGTCCCTCTGCCTCCATCGTTTAGGCGACAACACTTGATAATTACAAAGCACCGGGAGCTCCGCCAGCCTGACAAGAAGGGTTTTGCCACATCCTGTTATCGTTCCTGTCTCACAGAATCACAGAATCCCAGGATGTCAGGGGTTGAAGGGCCCAGTGCAATCCCCCCATGGAGCAGGAACACCCAGCTGAGGTTACACAGGAAGGTGTCCAGGCGGGTTGCAATGTCTGCACAGAAGGAGACTCCACAACCCCCCTGGGCAGCCTGGGCCAGGCTCTGCCACCCTCACCCCAAACAAGTTTCTTCTCATATTTCAGTGGAACCTCTTGTGTTCCAGTTTGAACCCATTGCCCCTTGTCCTACCATTGGTTGTCATCTCATCACATATTTATTTGGTTTATAGCCGATCTCTTCCTCCCCTCTTAGAATCATAGAGTCATTTTGGTTGGAAGAGACCCTCAAGATCGTTGAGTCCAACCAACACAAGTGACAGGTCCATCCCTGGAGCCGCCTGTGACCTCCAGGTCACACGTGGTGCCTTTGGTGCCGAGGCCCCGTGTTTATGGGGCTGCTGTGAAGATACAGCAAAATTTGCTTCAAACACCGCCCACCCTCTCTTTCCTTTTGCATCTTCTGAACACTCAGCTGCCCTTAGGGGTGTCCTGTTCTGCATCACCCAGAGATGCTTTCTGCGTGAACACCGCTGCTCCTCGGAGCATTACCTCCCCACGCTGGCCTGGCCTGCAACTGCTTTGCTTGAATGCCTGGACTGACAAAATACAGCCTGAACTGCAGCTCCCGTCTGCGGGAAAATAATCAAAGGCTGTTTTCAGGCCCCCAGGGACAGAAACGACAGACGTACACCAGTGAGAAACAGTTCCCATTTTCCCCTGGGATCTAGAGATCACAGACCTGACGAGCCTGCTCGGAATCAGAGTTTAAAGCAGGGATTTCGTGGGGACCAAAATGCTGTTTTCAGCTGTTTTGAAAGCTTTAATAACTCCTGAATATGGTGGAACAGGAAAAAGTGGTTGGGTTTGTAGAATCTTGGAAGGGTTTGGGTTGGAAGGGACTTACAAAGGTCCCCCAGTGCCCCCCCTGCCATGACAGGGACATCTTCACCAGCTCAGGGTGCTCAGACCCCGTCCAGCCTGGCCTGGGATGTCTCCAGGGATGGTTCAGCCACCACCTCTCTGGCCAACCTGGGCCAGGCTCTCACCACCCTCAGGGACAACAATCTCTTCCTCGTGTCTGTCCTAGTGCCCATGGGGTGGATGTGGAGAGGAAGGGCAGCAGGGATGTGGGTGCAGCTGCGGTCTCCCGCAGACACGCATCCCATGGGGAGGCTCCAGCGCTGAGCTCCAGCTGTGGGACCAGCCAGCGGCAAGAAACGGCACCTCAGAGCAGGGGAAGCTCAGAAATTTGTATGCTCAGAGCAAACATGAATCTTATAAGGAAGAAAACAGGAGAATAGACCCTGCTCCTCATGGTACCTGTGGCTTACAGAGGCATTTGAGAGGAAGGAGAGTGAATGGCACACAGGGTATGCATCGCTAGGAAAAAGAAGAAAACAGATGCATGTCAAAAGGTCCTGTGCAACTGTGAGCGAGTCACTTACCATCCCCTTAACGCAGGTTTCTTCTGAAAAAATAGAGATAACAGCACTGAAAGAACTGCAGACTGCGAGATAAGGAGCACAGACTGAGGGCTGATGAGACAGGCTGTGTCAGCACCCCAGATGGCAAGATACCTTAAAATACCCCGACTCATCTTCTCCTGTGGCCTTTTGCAACACAACCAGTTTGTCACGGTGTAAGTCAGTCAATATATCATTATGGTTTACCGTACTTATTAATGTTCTTATTACTGGAAACGGCGTAGGCGAGAGGTGGGACAAGGCCACCCATGAAAACAAATCATCTCATGGGTGATGCCTGACTGCAGCTTTCATGCACCGAATCTGAGGGACCGTGTCCACAACAGTGAGCTCCAAAAAGGGCGTCCCTGTGCCCACCACAGCGGTCATGGCTATGGGTCTCCCTTACTCACGTGTTAATTCTCTGTTGTCTAATTAGGAAGATGGACAGCACTGAATCTTTGATCAAGGAGGGGTTTCGGTACATTTTCCCTTTTTACACTCATCTATTTATTTTCACAAATGCACAGGTACTTAATTATCTCCAAGATGTCTGTTTTGCTGTCAAATTTGGGTTAAATTATCTACAGGGTCAAAACATTTCAAGGTGGGTAGGGGGCTGCCATGCACCGACTTACAGGCACTGGCACCCTGATCGGGTATGAATTGTTTTCATAAGCAATAAAGCTAAAGAAAAGCTACAAAAGAAAGTGAAATTAATGCAATACCCACTGTGGAGACTCCTACAGTGGTGCCCAACGCCAGGGTGAGGGGCAACGGGCACAGACTGAAACACAGGAGGGTCCATCTGAACATGAGCAGAAACTTGTTTGCTGGGAGGTGCCAGAGCCTGGCCCAGGCTGCCCAGAGCGGGTGTGGAGTCTCCTGCTCTGAGACATTCAAACCCCCTGGACCCACCTGTGTGATCTGCTCTGTGACCCTGCGGGAGCAGCGCTGGGCTGGGGATCTACAGAGGTCCCTGCAGCCCCAACCAGGCTGGGGGTCTGGGATTCTGTTGGTGAATGTGGGTGCACAAGCTAAAGTGCATGAGCAAAAGTGCACGAGCAAAGGATGCATGAGCAAAGGTGCAAATACAAAGGTGCACAACCCAAGGGTGTGGGAGCAAAGGTGCTGCCGGTGGGGGGAGCAGATGTGCCAAGCAGGTGAGCTGAGTGTTGCCAGCTGTGCCATTATGCCACCAGCTGTGCCCTGATGCTGCCTGCGGTGCCAGTGTCCTGCCAGCTGTGCAAAGGTGCAGCCAGCTGTGCCAGGGTCGTGTCAGCTGTGCCCTGATGGTGCCTGCTGTGCCAGGGTCCTGCCAGCTGTGCCATGATGCCACCAGCTGTGCCAGGCTCCTTTCAGCTGTGCCCTGGTGCTGCCTGCTGTGTCAGTGTCCTGCTAGCTGTGCCATGATGCCACCTGTTGTGCCATGATGCCGCCAGCGGTGCCATGATGCCGCCAGCGGTGCCAGGGTCCTGCCAGCTGTGCCAGGGTCCTGCCAGCTGTGCCAGGGTCCTGCCAGCTGTGCCAGGCTCCCGTTCCCAGCAGGTGCTGCTGTGGCACAGGCGGAGTCCGAGGGGCTCAGCCCTCCCGGCTGAGGCATCAGCTCATCTCCTGCAGCACCAGCTCCAGAGACTCCTGCAAATAAAGGTCAATTCTTTTCCTGCTTGTGCAGAATCATAAATCAGCTATAGCCTGCATTTGAGACAACAAGCATTAGCTTATTCATGCAGCAAGTGGCTTAACAAGTAAGTTAATACTCTTAGCAGTTAAATCTGTTTCCTAAAGCAGAGGGTTATCACTTGAAAAACAAAAGTGTTAGTAAGAGTAAAGTGGCACCTACTTTAAAAACACATCCTATTGTCCTTTGGCACGGGCAGAAGCGCAAACGTAAGAGGACTGCAGTTGATATATGTCCACTCCTGGCTCTTAAATCAAATGGTCTCAGACAACCTTGGCCTCTGAGAGCCAGTGACTCACCAGAAGGTCAGATGGCACAAGGTATCACTGTATCTTGTCCTTCTTTAAACTTTGCTTGGGTTAAACTGCTCCCCAGGCAGACGTGTGTCTGTACTGGAGACAGGAGACCAGACTAAACCCTTCCATCTGATCTCCTGGGGCAGTTCTACTGTAATTCCATAAGATCTTTGATCCAGCAGAGTCACCATGTCTACAGGAGAACGGGGACAGGACCAAAGTAGCTATTTCAAAGAAAACACCCAAAATGCGTGAGCCTAATACGTTTATTCACTGTGTATTCTGGGTAGATACAATCTAGTTCTAGTCTAGACCTTTGAAATCCTGATGGGTCAGGCTACTGTTCCTACTTTGAACCACCAGATTGCTTAATTAATTGCCAAAGAGGTAATGGCAGAGGCAAAAATCTGCTCACACTGACATCGTCCAAAGGGGCAGAAGACGACCAGCGTGACAAGGACAAGGAGGCCCCAGAAGTGGTGACCCCAGGGTAGGTTTTTGGGGACAGCACCAGTCCCACCTCTTTGCTGGGAATTACACGTGGTACAGGTGAAATCGGGGCTTCTGTCCCTCCTGTATTTCCTCAGGTGCCTGAAATGGCAGAAATTTAAGCTCTGGCCTCAAAGCAATGACCGTCAGTCTTAGCGGTGATGCTGGGAGGAGCCGTGGGCTGGTGTGATCAGGCTGCTTACGACGGACTAATTGTAATAACTGCTAATTACAGGATAAAGTGGAGCAAAGGAGTGTTTGAGCTGCATAGCAAGAAATAATCTGTACTGGAGATTACTCAGAGATAATCTTCCCAAAGAAGTGTTGGAACTCACGTAGTTCAAGTAATTTAAAACCAGCCTGGATAAGGGATATTGAAGAATCTGCACTGTACTGGCCAGGAGACAGAGGCACAATTATTTGTGTATTCTCCTTCTCTAATATTTATGAACTTGAAGGTCTGAATCTGTAGTATTAATCATTCTCTGCCCGAGACATGCCTTTCGGTCCCTATTCATGATTCATACTCCTTATGCGATGGAGGGGTTCTTCAAGACAGGGCAGACTGAGCTTTGGCATAGGGCGCTAAGTTGGTATACAGAACATATTGGAGCAAGATCACTTAGCCTTTGAAGGGCAGCAAGCCATAATTATCCAGGTTCTCTAGACACTTCAGTAAACAGAGTCTAAAACTGCTCAGCGTCCCCTTAACGTGCATTTCTTTTAGTAGAAATGTTGGGGAATGCCAAGGAGCGGATGCTGAAAGGGTTTCTGGAGGTGAGAGAAGAGCCATGGGGGACAATTCTGAGCCAGCCAACCGACCGGAAAAACAGCTGAAGTTGAGAACTTACTTTAACCTTTCCATGGCCTTTTGTCACCTCGAAAGAGGATTTATCCAGTTACTCGCATGGCAGGTGAATGGAGTGATCTGTAAGGAATTCACGTCGTGATTTCACAGTCCATTTTGTTCTCATTCCCCCATGTGCTGTCCTGCCCGTACGTAAAGGAAAGAAATCACTGCAGCCCATGTTTCCTTGGGCACAAGTGGAGACACCAACATCAACCACAGATTTCATGGTGGGGGCTTGGATAAGAGGTCTCTTAGACAATAAAATAATTCCAGAACCAGTTCTTAGACCTCAACGCACTTCTAATATCTTAAAGCCCCGCCTTACTCTGCAGCCAGACTCTGAAGAGGCACATTTTAAACCTAGGACATACACAGCCAGTGGTGAATGAGCCAAACGAGCTTTCGGCGCTCTCGCAGGAGTCGTGCTGAGGAGCTCCATAGGCAGCGAGAGGTGATGAGCTGACTCCACGGCCCTCCGGAGAAGCATAAAGAGACTTGCAGTGCGCGGCTGCCAAAGAGGGGGTCTGCTCCCACAAAGTCAACCCGTGGCGCAGGAACACGTCCCCAAATCCAGATTGCTGGGGGGAGCAGGTGCGGGCAGCCAAGGCGCTCGGCCAGCGCTGGGGAGCGACCGCGGCGCCCGGCCGCGGAATCCACAACACAAATCTCTGCACATTAAGCACTAAACCAGAGCTATAAAAGAAAAGCTTTTTAACTCAATCCAGCGTTTATCTGTCCCTTCTGTCCACCTATTCCTTTCAAAGATAAACTCCAAAAAGAATGGCTCACAACAATAATCAATTTGCTGCAATAATGAAACGGGTATCTGTTTTCTGGTATGTCTCAGGGTTGCCTGTGAATGATCACTCTGGACAGTGCTTAAGGTTTACAAATATCCTAATTGGACCACTAATTATCTCACAAAAGGCATTTTTTCATTATGCAAAGAGGTAGCACTGTGACTTCAATAAACATTTAGAACTAAAATGAAGGTCTCCTTTATGTATCATCAAAGGAGGACCAGAGGACAAGTACCTCACAAGCAGATCAAGGCCGCGTGTCTTAACACATCAGCCTGGACGTTTAGTTAATTCATTATTGAACAGATAGCTGATGAGTTGAACAGGGAAGCCCTCTTGCACTGCAGGGAGGATACACAGCCTCATAGGTACCACTCTCTCTTCAGGAATTTCTCTGTCTCTGGTAGCATTCATATAAAACCAAATCTACGTGTTGACATGACGAGCCTCGGAGGTGGGACAGGAGAGCTGCAGGCACCAGCCTGCCCTGTGCTCATGCCCAAAGTCATAGAATCATAGAACTGTTTGGTTGGAAAAGACCCTTAAGATCACTGAGTCCAACATCCCCCCGGACGTGCCTATCCCAGGTACCCGCGGTGGCACTGATACAGGGAATTAACAATTAACTAACTAACACTTAAAGCTAACACTTAGAGGGCTAACCCTTAAGCCACATCACTATTGCCGAGCCTTGCTTAGCTTTGTGTAACTTATTGTACGAGGAACAGGAGTTCGCTGATCCTTGCAAAGATAAAAACCTTGGGTGCATCCTTGGGTGAACTAGAGAACAGAACCTTGGGCCCAGGACAGGAGATTCGCCAGTTTAACCAGCCCAGCAGTCTGAGTCCAACCAACTCATCACACTGAGCAAAGGTGACCGTGCACAGAGCAGAGGACCCGGGGTCACGGTCACTGCGACCACAACCAGGAGGAGCCGGAGGTGCAGACTGTGGAAATGTCTCCTGAACTCATTGTAATAAGAACCGCCTTCCGGGGACAGGTTATGAATATGTACAGGCGTTCCTAAAACTGTCATGAATATGTAACACTTCACTGCATTTAACCGAGCCCACAGCTACTGGAAATACACACGTATGAGGTGGAATTATTCTCCCGTGTGTCCAGCGCTGTAAATAAACATACTTCTTTACAACCTCACAGGTTGTAAAGTAATTTCTGTGCCTGAGCACGTTCTCAGCACATTTTCAGGTTCACCCAAAGACGAAGAATTTCGTTGGCACATTTGCCATGTAGAATGTCCAATAGTGCCCATGCTGGGTAGGAGTGAAGCAGTAGAAAGGACTCTCTGAGGAACAGAAGAGTCCCCAGCATGTCCAGCCCAGGAGCACCAGCCGCTTCCACCATCCAGCCCCTCCAGGAGCGACCCAGAGCGGCAAAGCCAGAGAGAGTAAGAAACCAGACCCTGAAACACCAATTCCCTGCACAATCCCACCTCCGGGGGAGATGAACAGAGAATAAGCCACAAGTGACAGATGTTACATCTCACCCTGTACTGATACCGATTTTAGGGGGATAAAGATAGCAAAAGAATCCATAGTGAACTGAGCAGACTATACATCGCCTCGAGCCTTATTCTTCCTGCTTTGAATACAGTATTTAAGAGAGAAAGATCACTTACAAAGAGTAACACACTCTCCTGATCCACCTCTCCTTTTTGCCCATTTTACCTTGTTTCTGTTGCTGTGACATGCACACAGACCCAGAAGAGCCACCCAGTCTTTCAGTGACATTTGCCCAAGGTTGGTTTTATGGATGACAGGGCTTTTATAGGGCAAAGATTCAACATTTGAGGCTTCAGTTCCACCACTCGGTGACCTACTTTATGAAGTGGTGGGGGGGAGGCTGCTAGGGGATTACTTCAGGTCCATTTATGTAAGATACTCAGGATGTAAATCTGTGCCTTTCTGGCTGAAAGTACAAAATGTCAAGGGAAAAAATGTTCCCGCTAAACAAGTGCAAAGCCGAGGATGCCGAGGGGCTGGCGCGTCCCTTGCGCTGCCATGCATCCCCTTCCAGTGTGCTGGAGGGACAGAGGGGACCCAACTGTCCCCTCCCTCCCCACAGGGTGACACAGCCCCTCCTGCCTCATTGTTGACTCCAGGAGGAACCTCATGCACATCAGAAAGAGAGAATTCTCCCCCAAACCAGCAAACACACATACAGTGCGATACTAACACACCCCTGCAAGTCCTGGCATTTGGAAAACGCAGTTGTGCAGAGGCCTCATGTTCATAATTACCACAGCAGTAATGAATCTTGATGAATCAGTGATGACCTTCAGGATCACACTGAAACTATTTCAGCTTCTACTTAATCGGGTAATGAAGTCATGCAAATAGGCAGAGTTGCTTTTAAGATGCTAAATAAGACTGACGCTAAATGCTTCTTTTTCTTCCCCCTTTCTGATTTTCTTGAGCGTTACGGGACAGTGAATTTCAGAGTGGACATAATTCATCACTGCCTGCAGGAATTGTGACGAGCTCATAGGTACAGCCATCTAATGGATGTTTCCAATAAACCCCATCAATTTCCCAAATGATTCCCCAGCAAGTACAGATAACACAGTGGTCACTGTCCGCCAGATGGGCGTTCACGACTGCACAAACATCACTGTCCACCTCACCCTGGCAAGCAGGTAACGAAGTTTGCGTGGAACTGCCATCCATCATGGCAAACTTGGCTCTTACCCTAAAATAATCCCCTCAGTTCTTTACCTCGTAGTAAGATGTGCATTAATAAGCTTGAAGAACACATTTCATTAGGCCAAGAGACAGGCTGTTCCCTTGTTCATGAACCTGTTGGTGAGTGTTTCTATCCCTAGGCTCTTCATGTGATAACTGAGCTGGGAAGGGAGCCCAGGAGGTCTCTAGTCCAACCCCAGCTCAAAGCATGGTCAGATGTGAGGTCAGACCAGGCTGCTCAGGGCTTTATAAGGTCTCCAGAACCTCTCAG
This sequence comes from Streptopelia decaocto, assembly GCF_964273445.1. NCBI lineage: Eukaryota > Metazoa > Chordata > Aves > Columbiformes > Columbidae > Streptopelia > Streptopelia decaocto. The sequence goes on from NC_138661.1 coordinate 1,583,823, forward strand.
GATGGAGATTCCACCATGTCTCTGTTTCCCATTTGGACATCCTCATGGGGAAGAAAAGTTACTCCTTACATCCACTCTGAACTTCTCATCTCAACTCATGTCCGTTGGCTCTCACCTTCCCCGTACACCTTGCTGCGAAGAGCTCAGCTCCCTCCTCTTGATACATCCCTTACGGGCAGGGGATGGTTGCTGCTGGTGCTCCAGGGCTGTCTCCAAGATGGACAAGCTACTCTTGACCATCTTCATGGCCTCTGCTGGGCTTGCTTCAGTTTGTTGAAGCCTCTCCAGCATCAAGCGTCCAAAACTGGATACGGTAGCCATTGATCACCATGCTGCTGCCCACATCTACTCGCTGCCCCATGAGCAGCCCCAGCCTGGACCACTGCAGGGGAACGGCCCCACAACCACCTCCCCAAGCTCCTCGTGTATAATAACTAACTAAACAAAATGAGGGGTCTCCTCCTGTCTCTCAAGGTTTATGCATCTATGCATTACGTTTCGGAGTGGGACACAGCAAAGGTGAACGGCATTAATGCTGACTGCTTGTTCATTTATAAACACATATAATTTGACTCCATCAGTAAACGCAGCTCTGCACCTCATTTTCCAAACATACCCCGTTGCCCAGTCCACCTCTCCAAACTGTACTAGAAAAGACTGTGTTGAAGGCTTTGCTGAAGTCAAGACAAACAGCTTTCCTTTCCCTCTCCTTGCCCATAAAACCAGTCTGTTTATCACAGCAGGAAAACAGGTTGGGTTGGGCACAATTTGCCTCTAGTGACCCATGCTGGCTGCTTCCATTCACCTTCTGGTCCTTCACAGGGGTTGACATGGCTTCTAGAACATGCTCCCTGACCTTCCCAGGGACCAAAGTGATGATGACTGACCTCTGCTCCCCTGCATCCTTTTGTGTTCTTGGAATATGGTCTAAAACATCAGTTTTTCCAGTCTTTGGTCCTTTCCAGGGACCAAAGTGATGATGACTGACCTCTGCTCCCCTGCATCCTTCCGTGTTCTTGGAATATGGTCTAAAATATCAGTTTTTCCAGTCTTGGTTGGATCTCTGATTTGGGTCTGCTTGGACATCCCTGTGGTGAGAAGTGCTCCACCTATGCACCTTTTTTCCATTAGTAAAGTCATAGCTTGCCTATATCGCACTAAAACTGGTATTAAAGAAAGCCTCCTTACCTGTACTGCTGGAGATGTTGACGTCAATGCTGATATCCGATATGCCACCTCCCTTCAGAGACGCCACGCAGGTGTATGTCCCAAAGTCAGTGAATTTCAAGTCGATGATGTCCAGGTTTGTGGTGCCAGGTGAAACATCGGGGTCAGTCTGCGTGATCACCATCCTCTCAGAGCTCCGCAAGGGACGCCCGTTTTTAAACCAGCTGAAGGTGAGCTCTTCGGAAGGGATGGCTTCTACCTGGCAGGAGATTTTCACCTCTCGCCCAATCTGGATGTTGTCATCTTTGTGATATGGGTCAGGGGTGATCCAAAAACGTCCTTTTTTTAAGGCTGAAACATGCAAGAGAAAAAAAAAATACTATCATGAAGTACAAATTTTGCATGTTCAGGCTTATGCTTCACTTTATGCCTGATGATAATAGGACCTGTAGTGACAGGACAAGGGGCAATGGTTTTAAATTAAAGGACGGTAGATTCAGACTAGATATAAGGAATTGTTGCCCTGAGGGTAGTGAGAGCCTGGCCCAGGTTCCCAGAGAGGTGGTGGCTGAACCATCCCTGGAGACATCCCAGGCCAGGCTGGACGGGGCTCTGAGCAACCTGAGCTGGTGAAGATGTCCCTGTCATGGCAGGGAAGGGCCCTCAACCCAAACCATCCTGTGGTTCTATGATGCTCAGGAAGTCTCTGAAGCTTCCAACACACACATTTACCACACGGTTAACTCTTTGTAGGGTCAAATCTTAATCAAATATCATCACAGAGTGTAAATTGCTAAAGCACTGTCATTTCCAAAATGAAAAACAGGAAGTCACATCACCTAAATGAGGCTGAGCTGCTGAAAACTGAAGAGTAACCAAAATAATTCATGAACCTTCAGTGTTATCTGTCTCTGGAGGTATTTACAAGCCCTTCCTCACCGCCATGCTATCAGAGCACTGAGAGAAAATAAGAGAGATCTGTCTAACATCACTGACACAACCAGTAGTGTCATCTCCAATCCATCTGGAAACAATCACGGCCATGCAAAATAGCTTTGTGCCAGCCGGTTAAACAAGAAGAGGTAAGCGCACACCTGAGGCTACAGCCTGCGATGGTGTATACACTCGGCTCCTTACCCAGGGCAGCCGGGAGGGCTCCCCATCCCCACAGTTGCCTGGAGGCCGGAGGCCCTAACCCCCAAAGAGCAGAGCATCTGTATGGTCTGTATGGTCTTCTTCAGGTGGGGAAACTACTGCCACTGCCAAAAAGTAATGGGGCTGGAAATACCTCTTTAGGCCTTATCAATGGTCAACAGTAGAAGGATGCTCTTCTGAACTGGAGCGAGTGGAGAGAAGGGAACGGAGCTGGTGAGGGGCTGGAGCACAAGTGTGATGGAGCGGCTGAGGGACCTGGGGGTTCAGCTGGAGAACAGGAGCTGAGGGGAGACCTTCTGATCTCTGAACTGCCTGAAAGGAGCTTGGAGCCAGGGGGGTCGGGCTCTGCTCCCCAGGAACAAGCGCCAGGAGCAGAGGAAACGGCCTCAAGTTGCGCCAGGGGAGGTTGAGGTTGGATGTGGGAACAATTTCTTCCCCAAAGGGCTGTGGGGCATTGGAACAGGCTGCCCAGGGCAGTGCTGGAGTCACCAGCCCTGGAGGGTTGGACAGATGGAGATGAAGTTCTTAGGAATATGGTTTAGAGGTGGACTTGACAGTGTTAGGTTCATGGTTGGAGTCGATGACATTGAAGGCCTTTTGCAACCAAAATGCTTTGATGATTCTATGAGATGTAACCCCAAAGGAGAGCCCATCATGAGCACCTTGGTTGCACTTCCCTGGCTGGGTCTTGTCAGATGAGGAAAACCCATCCTGTACTTGCAGGAGCAACCTGAAGCTGAAGGTTGAACGCAGGACTGAGAGAAGAACATCATCACTGAGAGAGGCACAGGATACCCAAGCATCTCTACACTATTCCCCACCGTCTTGCTGGCGAGATCAGCATCTTGTCCCAGCATTCCCACACCCATTGCACAGGAGCAAAATATTCCTGCTACTCACTTATCTGTTTTTTCCTTGTCGCTGTTTAAACCAGCACAAAACTATCCAGAAACTATCACCATTTACATCAATAAAGTGATTGCTCTAAAGTAGCGTTACTATGATACTTATTTTTGGAAGAGTGCTTCAGACTCAGCCATTAAGTCTTTCAAATACCCATGTATTTTGATGTACTGAATATAAAATGCTACTTATACAATCCCAACATCTCTTTCCCCCTATATATTTGTGCATAAGTATGTATGTATGTTTATATATGCCACCTTCAACTGGAAAGTCCCACAATGAAAACAGCGGTTAGAAATGTTACAAGTGAATACTCAGATTGAATGCAAGAGTTTTCCTCTCCCACTCTATCCCATTCTGCCCTCAGATATTTACACACCTACAGCCAATGAACCGTGATATTGTTGCAAATGGCAAGGGCTATAAGCTGGGAATTTCCCTGGATCCAGCGCTTTGGGTAATGTGCACTTTGTACTTGCTGCATATAGAAAGTGTACCAACGTCAAATGGAAATGGATGTACGAGCACCAAGGAGGCCAAAAGAGCGCGGTGCGCCGGCTCCCCGCACGTCTACGGGTGATGAAAACGCTAATTCAGACTCAATTTTGTCAGCTCGGTAGCTCCTTGAACAAAACAACTCTTTGGAGCTTGCAAATCCCATGCTGAATTAGCACTTCCACAACTTAGCAAAGGATTAACATTTAATTAATAATTAGGAGGGTTTTTTTTCAACGTGGGAAAAGCAGCAGAAAATCTGGCTGCTTGTGGACAGCCCATCACACGTGGTGTGAGAAACTTCTTCCATTGCACAAGTCTTCACTGAGCATCTCTCGTCCCTTTCAGGAGCTGCAGCCGGTTCCCCAGGAAGCAGAATTAACATGCACTTTGATTCAAGAGGATGAACATACATTATACGACAGCTGGAAACAACACAGCAAGTCATTCCGAAACACCAGCCCAACTTCTTTGTTTGAAAATGGAAGAACAAGCACTGCTTACATACACAAAAATGAGCAAATCTATTATGCTAACTATTTTCAGACAGGCAAAAAGAAAAAGATAAGTCATGATAGGTACGAGCAGCACATTTCTACCAGAATTAGTTGCGAGTAACCTCAATAAGTTATTTTTTTTTCTGAATTTTTCTCCTTTGCTTTGAGTGCTCATAGAGAACATTTCAGCAGTTTCTCATTCCTAGAAAGGGAAAACAAGGTCTAATAGAAAACTCACAATAACTTTAATCCATCCTTAATTATGACCAGTGCTGCATCATCATCCACCAGCTCACATGAACAAACACGCTACATTCATCATTAACAGCCATGAAATCCCTACAGCAAACAATCCAACAACTGTGTAACTACAACCGACGGTTGAAAGTCAAGGTACTGGTTTTATAACCGCCCCATTCACCAAGATGCCACCAACTGCACAGATATCAGCATTTTCTTCTGTCACCAACCAACTCAACAGAAAATTCAGACTCTGAAATACAGTGTTTTTCAGAGTTAAGTACGACCATTAAGCAACCCATGTCTGTAAATCCCTAATCTCACTTGGCAGCAGAAAAAACACAGCGATCTCTACGATTTAGCTGTGTACATGAAAATCACCATCCGTACCTGGAAGATGTCCCCAAGAAACCAACCACAGGTGCCAAAAACATGTGATAGCTGCAGGGATGTGGAGCTGGAGGGCAGGGGGAGCAGCATGGGGCCACTTCTCTCTGACGCTGGACTACGGCCAGGACTGTCCCAAGAGCGATCATGTTGAGTTGCTCAATCTTTGGGCCAGAAGCAGCTCAATAACTAGAGTGTCTCTCATTGGGCTTGCTCCACCATTCATTTGAAAGCAACTAAAGCACCACAGGGTGCTGTACTGCTAGCATCCCTAGGAAAGAATAAACCTCCCTTCCTAAATCCTGAAAATCACAGAGCGGTTGGGGCTGAAGGGACCTCTGTAGATCCCCCAGTCCAACCCCCCTGCTCACGCAGGGTCACAGAGCAGATCACACAGGTGGGTCCAGGGGTTTGAATGTCTCAGAGAAGGAGACTCCACACCCGCTCTGGGCAGCCTGGGCCAGGCTCTGGCACCTCCCACCAAAGACATTTCTCCTCATTCAAAATGGCAGTGGCACCTATGGTGCAAACTCCTCACCTATGGTGCTACAGCAACTTGGGAACTAGTGCTCTTTGTAGGAAATGGCGATTGAAGCTGGAGCTCCCACTCCATACAATCAGACTCCAAATCACTTCACGTAGTGGAAACTTCCTGACCTACCACATCTAAAACCCTTCGAGCAGATGAACCACACTCAGGTACGCTGCGATGGAGACGAGGACTCCGTAAGTCAGAGTTTAGAGCTGGCAGAGGCAGGTGGGGCTGGGATGACCCTGCTCAGGTCTTTGAAAGAAAAGTTATTACAGCGAAGGAGGGCCCCATTAAGCTAGTCTCAGACACAGAATTAACAGAGTTGCGCTTGGCCAAATGACGTGGGGTCAGTAGACCTCTCCAGAGAGACTGCGCCTTCAGCAGGCTTGGGAACACAAAGCTGCTGCTTGTCCTCTTAGATTCACATGTCTTGGATTTGGTCTTCAAAAAGACTTCAGATCTATCTGATTTACACCTTGTGTCATGTAGTGACCTCTTGGGAACACCTGACTGGAGCCAGGTACAAATCCACCAGGTAACGGAAAAGTGATTTCTATGTGTATTCTGCACACGGGTTTGCACGCACGGTCAAGCGCCATGAAACAGAGCTTTGGATTATCCTCACGTGTAGGTTCTTGGACCATAAATTCCAGGCATGTCAAATATATTGAAACATGCAATAGACTGTGACTCTCTTTTCTCACTGTACTACTGGTTACATTTGAGGCAGCACTGGAAGGTTTCCATGAGGTTAGATACAGCAAATAAAAGACACAGGGTTAACCACCAAACATGGGAGATGCTGCTGCAGATGTGCTAACAAAGCTGCATCCCAGCAGAGCTTTCAGAACATCATCAACACATAAAGCTACGAAATAGCAGCAAATGTGCAAATAAGGCTGTAACTGCATTCTGAGATCCAGGAAAGTGCCAGTCTTACTCCAAAGAGGCCCCAAAGAACTATGATGTGATCAAATAAAGAAAGATGAAACAGTTTTCATCCTCAAACTCCTCACAAAACTGTCTTTGCCCTCCTCATAATTACAGCTCAAAGTAACAAAATGCATTTCAGTATCTCAACCAAGGTCTATTTGCATTCATCAGGTTAAGTCGTTATCTTCCCACACCCGCCCGATCGACCCAAAACGCTCCTCTAATGCATCAAAAGGTTCGTATCTCACAAATGCACATTTTGTGACATCTGAATGGCATCAAATGCCACAAGTGAATCCATCAGCTGCCGCACTGCTTGCAGGCTTTGACAGAACAACTGTTGGCCACTGGCTGGTTCCTGAGCTGGCTCAGGACACCGGGGAACGCTCAGCATCGTCTTTGCTGATGTTTGCATGGACGTGCAGCCCCCGGCAACAGCAACATCCAGTACCAGAACTGTGCAGGTTACTGATTTCAGCCTTCACTGAGCAGCTGGATGCCACATGAGCTCTGACCTCCACGCCCTCACCACAAGTGGCTTCTACTAATTGTCATTGCTGCCCTTTCCATTTGGTGAAGGCGTGTGAGTGATTTTGTTTCAACCTGTTCTCAGTAAATGAGAATGTCATCTGATAACCGGCCAAGCAGATGTAAAGATCTGCACTTGTCTCACAGAATCCTGAACGTCAGGGGTTGAAGGGCCCTGGAAAGCTCATCCAGTGCAATCCCCCCATGGAGCAGGAACACCCAGATGAGGTTACACAGGAAGGTGTCCAGGCGGGTTGGAATGTCTGCACAGAAGGAGACTCCACAACCCCCCTGGGCAGCCTGGGCCAGGCTCTGACACCCTCACCAGGAAGAAGTTTCTTCTCACATTTAAGTGGAGCCTCTTGTGTTCCAGTTTGAACCCCCTGCCCCTTGTCCTACCATCAGCTGCCACCCAGAAGAGCCTGGCTCCATCCTCCTGACACTCCTCCTTTCCATATTGATCCCCAGGAATGAGTCCCCCCTCAGTCTCCTCTTGTCCAGCTCCAGAGCCCCAGCTCCCTCAGCCTTTCCTCACACGGGAGATGCTCCACTCCCTGCAGCATCTTGGTGGCTGCGCTGGACTCTCTGCAGCAGTTCCCTGTCCTGCTGGAACTGAGGGGCCACAACTGGACACAAGATTCCAGGTGTGGTCTCCCCAGGGCAGAGCAGAGGGGCAGGAGAACAAGGGAGTGACCTTATTTTTAAGGCCAAGAAACAGCAAGGAAGAGACCAACGATCTGACCTAAAGTTCGCCAGAGTGAATGACGCTGCTTCCATGGTGCTTTGGATTAAGCCCTTTGCCTTGATTTCTGTTTCACATCAAAGGATAAAGAGACAGAAGCAGCACCGCGGGAACGGGTCGCTTGCAAAGCGAGCTGCAAACCCATCTTCATTCCCTAGAAACTGCCGTCTGTTAATCCAGACATCGGCTGCTTGCTTTGAAAGACTGAGAAGCCACTCTCCACGTTACTGCTGCGATCTTTGTCCCCAAAGATGATTACCGGGGTGATTCATTGGTCCTTCAGAGAGATCTACGGCAGGCGGCGCGGAAAGAAAGTCAACCCCTATCACACCAGGTCCCTCATCTCCTCAGAGCCTTCTGGATGGGAAAAGCAATCCTGCTTTCGCACGACCGCAATTCAAAACATTCGCAGCCTGACAACAAAGATTTTAGATAGTCGCTAAAAGACTTGTAGAATGTATTCACAAACCTGGACCTTTTTCCCAACCTGCCGGGACACCCTGAGAAGCCACCGCTGCCGCTCGCACTCGCGGCCTTCGCTGCGTCCCGCGTTTTGTGGAGGGAAATGAAAACTCACCTTCCTGCCCCCCGAGGAGCAATTTGGGGGTTTTGCTTGTCTGAGACACCGCTCACCTCTGCTGGGTTTGAGGAACCAGCTTTGTAATGTAGATAAATCCAGCAGCCGCTTAAACACACCAGTGCGACATACAGAGTGGATGTGCTTAATATATGTGGTGCAAGCACCTGGGTGTGCTTTGGTGGATTCCATGAGAACACATGATCTTTACTAAATCGTAGGTAGCTCATCAGTGAGAAATAAGGAAAAAACAAAATTACTTAATTCACTGTCATTAAAGGCACAAAAATGTATAGAAGTACATTGAGTGGTCTTTTACTGCAGGAATTTACGTTCCCTTAAAATAATCTGTTTCAGACGTAAAACAGCAGAGAAAAAGCCCCATTTCAACATACGTCGTTACGCTGATACGTCATTTCTGTGACTTGAGCTTTGCCACATTACAACAATACATGCAACTAATTGCAAAGCAATCACGAACTTGGACTAATACGCAGAATGCACGAAACAAAGGAATCCTGAAGCTGCAGTGCGGTCCGTAGTGTCTGCTTCCTTTATTTTTATGCCCAAGCCCAGCATAAATGGATCTCTACTAAATTAAAGTCACCCCCACTGAAGAAAGAATGATGGAAATCCCTCTCTGGTGTTTCTTTCTCTATTGACACATTCACCTCTATCGAATCAACAGCAGCAAAACAAAGTTCCCAACATAAACTCCAAAGAAATGCGAAGTCTCTGTTTATTTTGGCCATGAGCAACAAAGCTGCATTGTCTTTAATATTCTACAGGATATTGCCTTAAAGTATATCATCAAACAGCTAAGCTGATAGAGACTATTTAAGGATTGTCCAAAATATCTTTCTAACTGGTGAGTACCACAGTGTGGTATTATACAGTATATACAGTGTGGTGTATATAAACTTCATCCACACGTTCTGACATTATTTTGTCTACGAGGAGCACTGAAAACTCAAGTTTGCTTTTGCCAACCAACAAGGAAAATAATGAAAAGAAAATAATTCAGTATTACAGTCCTCTGGCCCAATTCTAAAAGAGAAGAGCAGAACCATACTCCATGTAACAGAGTTTGCAGATACCAGCTCTCCATGATGAAAGTTTATCTGGAGGGGGACGTCAGTACAGCCTGCACATCAATTCTGGACACAGATAGAACCTCTGTTCCTTTGTGATAAATGGTTATCATCCATCACGTTCAGCATCGTTATGGACACGGAACCATGTATGGAAAATGTCAATAACAAGCAGGAGATGGGAGCTACAAACTGATGTTTTGAGGCCACACTGTTCTGCTGTGAACATCACGGCCACATCTGGGCTTCATGGCCAAACATACCTGAGATCCAGCCTGGACATGCCAGGGGTGCAAAACTTCGCTTTGGTGAGACTGGATCTCAGGATGTGCTGGTGGGTTTGAGTTTGGAGCCGGGGGTCCCTCGTGGACAATAAAGAAGAGGAGGCTTTACTGATGGGATGCAGTTGGTGAATGGTTGGATAAAAAGTCCAAATACAGAGGTACTTATAGAAGATACATTTCAAAAAAGGCTAAAATATATGGTTAAATGCTCATACATCTGCTGGCCACTAATTAAAATAACAGATAAGGAAAAGAAAAGCCGCGGCTGACAGTTCCATCTGCTTGTCCTCATTGTCACCGTGTACCAAGCACTTCAGGCACACCAGCAGCCTTGGTGCCTGAGCTCTTCCCTCTGGGTACCCCGAGGCTTCTCAAAGTCCTTCTGTCTCCTCCTCCCACTTCTCACCTTCGATTTTTCGTGCTATTCTAACACACAGCTACTATAATCACGGCGTTTGTGGGGTTTTTGATCAAAGAGTGACTGCGGGGCAATGGACACCTCTTTGCATCCAGCTTGTGCTCTTCATCTCTGAACAACCTTGAGACCCATCCTGCTCCACAGGTCTCAAGAAGCTGCCCTGGGGTGTTCAAACTGGGTCTCAAGTAGTAAGTCATGGTAGCTACGGCCTGCAGGGTTTGCAGATCCACCATACAGAGCAAAGCAGGGCACGTTTCCCTGTGTTTCAGTAAGAACAGCCACCCTCCCTGCTTATTCTTGAAACCAAACAAAGCAATAAACTCTCCAGAAAACCAAAATTGTAGAAAACCACCAATGCGTGCTTTGTCTTCCAGCCAGTTCATAGGACCCAGAAACTCCCAGAGCGACCACCTTGTGTCCAGCCATGGGCTTCACCTTTTTCTCATATAGAAAAGCCGAACTGGTTGAGAAGAAAGTGGATGGGACAGACCCCTCAACATCTGCATAGCCCACAGCACTTCTGGAATGAGATCCTCCAAGTCCTGCCAGCTTGCCCACACAGCGGTTGCATCTATGTTGTTCTCTGCTATTCAGATGAATTCTTGGCTGATGGGAACCACCGGGTCTGCCAAGGGCAGCATCATACTGTGCTTTTATTTCTCTTCTAGCAGGGAAATCTCACTTATGGTTCATCTCTATAGCCCCATCACCGCTTGGTCCACTGCAGGATAACGGTGACGAAGTTCTGCTGCCTGAGTGTTCCCTATAGTCACCTTTCTATCCAAAACCAGACTTGCTAAAAAAAAGACACATATTCTCAGCATTTCACCAACAGTTCATTTTGCTTCTGTCAACATGGCTTTAGTTTAAAGTCTTTTTAAAACCTTAACCGTCAGTCGCTATCGGAACAATTAAGTTGTCAAGCATCTTCTGCTAGCGTATCTCCAACCTTTTTTTAATATCAAGTAATTATTTGGCACTTACAAGACCAGATGCATTCACATTTTCAATTTAAATGCAAATACTGTGGAGAGGTTTCAAGTTTTGTCTCTATTTTTATAAATGCTGCTAATTTTTAAAGGAAAATGATTTATTATTCCGGAGATGCCGTGTGGCAGGTGTCTGTTTTCACCTGTGCTCTAGTTAATTAGCTTCTAGTTCTTTAAGTGCTTTGCTTTTGAAGGAAGGGGAGGAGTAAATTTCTTTGTAATGAAGATTTCAGTTTACAAGTTACTCGGTGTAGGATGCATTAAAGAGATGAAGCTGAGATCAAAGCAGGTGAAGCACAGCATGGTTTGTCTTTTAACTGCTTCAGAAGTAGATATTCAAGAGAGAGGAAGAGGAGGAAAGGGAGAGGGAAGGGAGAGGAAAGGGAGACAAGAGAAGAGAAATTCAGGTGGGTATTCAAAATATTGAGGTGGGAATGGAACTCGGGACATTTCCAGACCAACGTCCTGCTCAAAGCAAAGCAGGGTCTGAGCTGAGCTCAGCCCAGGTTGTCCAGGGCCTGCAAACCTCCATGATGGAGACATTGCCCAACCTGCGGTTGCCTCCTTGTGCAAACCCGGAGTGGTCCCAGTGCTGTCACACCAGTACAAAGCTGCTTTGGGTCCCACAGCACAGCCCCAGCTGTGCTCATCTCGGATGGCAAGCACAGGCAGGTAAGGATTCAAACACATCAACGTGGGTACACGAGGGTGAAACAGCAAATAAAAAGAAGGAACAAAGGCTGATGACTAAGAAGGGGTGACAAATTGACAGCTGGCATTTAGTACTTTCTGAAACTCCCAAACAGAAAAAAAGAGAAAAAAAAACCCTAAATTTTTATTATGCTACGAAATGCCTACAAATTCCCAATTCGGGGAAGCTGACGCACTCCCTGGTGGGCTGTGTGCTTGCCAAACAAATTATAAATCCTCTGAACATTGCAGCTGGGTGTTTCCCAGGGCCAAGGCCTTTATCAAGTTTAATTCTTGTGCCAAAGCTGTCAAAAACAAGCCTTGCTGAGTTTTCCTGAGTGCCCAAAAGTAATATATTGTAAATCTTCACTCTTCTCTTTGCCCACACGCTGCAAATTAAACTCAGTACTTGCCTTTCTTCCAAAAGCCAGAGCAAACCAGCAAACCCCCCGTTTCCAAGGTTTCCACACCTAATTGTCCCCATCTCCTGCGCCTTGTGTGGCTCCGGAGCTTCACCCACTGCAGGATTTCATTAGCGCCTGGATTTGTTCCAACATGGGGTGCATTTCCCTTCAACACTTGGTTTCTATTCCACAGCTGAATGCCTCAAAAATTAATCAGGGTCGTACAAAACTTTCCAAAACGATTTGTCGGACTGGGCAGAGACCAACCAACCTCATTCCCAGTTGCCTGATACAATACAAGCGCCTTAAAACACATCTCAAGGTCAAAGCACCTTCTGCCGGGGTCAGAAGGAGCCAGATGGAACGCAAACCATCTCCTGAAATCCCTTCTGAGATATCCGTGTGGTACGTGCTGCCAAACAGGCACCACCGGGTGTTTCGTGGAGCAACAAACCTATCGAAAAAAATCAAATCTCTGTACGTAAAAACTTCTGGGAATTCCTAGTGAAAGGGCAGAAGAATCAATAAACCATCTACATTTTTCTATGGAAGCATTTTATGAACTCATCCATGATACAGCCCAGCCTGGGAGAGAGCCCGTGTGCCCGAGACTGCTCTTGCAGATGATAAAGATAAATGGACTTATTAAACTCTGAAGCTCAACTTTCTCACACATTCGTTCTCAGAGCTGTAAACTTTTAGTATAGTGCACTGGTAACCTGTGATTGTAGCAACATGCTGCGAGATCAGGCTTTCCAGCCTAAAACCTGTCTCATTGACATCTCACTCACAGGGTGCGTCTCTTGGTGGAAGAAGCACAGTTGGTATTATTCTTCTGGAATAAAGCGTCCTCATGCTCAAAAAGCCAAGTAAATTGCTTAAGATTAAGAAATTGTTCCCCAGATCCAACCTCAACCTCCCCTGGCGCAACTTGAGGCCGTTTCCTCTGCTCCTGGCGCTTGTTCCTGGGGAGCAGAGCCCGACCCCCCCTGGCTCCAAGCTCCTTTCAGGCAGTTCAGAGATCAGAAGGTCTCCCCTCAGCTCCTGTTCTCCAGCTGAACCCCCCAGGTCCCTCAGCCGCTCCATCACACTTGTGCTCCAGCCCCTCACCAGCTCCGTTCCCTTCTCTCCACTCACTCCAGCACCTCAAGGCCTTTTTTGGCGTGAGGGGCCCAGAACTGAACACTGGATGCTTGAAGAAGACAATCAAGAGATTGTATGACCACAGGTGGAGCTGGTCATAGAACAGATGAGATGAAACGAATGCCTGGGGGATAAAGACAGCTGGATTGGATGACCCAGAAAAGGCCCTTGTGGAATATGAATTTCACAACCTTGGCACTCTGATGAAATCACTCTTGGTTTCTAGTCTACCCCAAGGAAAGCACGACCATCAATGGATGATAAAGCCCAGCACGGGGGCTGCTGCAGTTCCACCCTCCTGGAGCATCCCATGGACCTCCCCCCTGCCGGTGACCTGCAGCCCCCACCAACACAGCTCCACGCACCCACACAGTCCCTCGTTAGGAAGTCAACGGTGATCATCACTTCTCTGTGGTGTGGTAATGTCTGTTTTATGCATACAGATACTTGCCAAGGCCTTGGGCATTCTCCAGCCATGAGAAAAGCACTAGTACCACCAGTCTGCTGTGAGACCTGCCCAGAACACAGACAGAGGGGGAAATAATGAAGGGAAACAAAGGTCCTTCTGCTCGTTGCACAGAAAACCCAACATTTATGCTTGGAGTCGGCATCCCCAACCAGCGCTGCACCGACACAGGTGACACCAGCAAACGACACGCCAACTGTCACCAGGGCCGCTAAAACTCAATTTCCACCTCTTGGATAAGACTTGGGGGCTTTGCCTCCATTCTGGCACTTGAAGAGGTGAGAGCAGGGGTGCTGATGTACAACCGGACACTCGTCGTTATCCCTTACGGGATCCAAAGCTCTAAACCAATTGGGGCAATTCCTAAATAAAGCTCCGGGATGAAGAGCCATTGCAGGAAGGCAGATGGGTAAGCAGGTGTGTGAGAACGGACAGCAGTAATACCACATCACAGGATTTTATTTTTTAAATCTATCACAAAAGCAATAAAAATTTCATTTATTTCACAATCTGCGTCTTTTTTTTTTTTAATCTTCTTTTTAGTAATCACCACTACACAGTTCACATGCATTTTTAAAGGCATAATGGCATAGGTACTTTCAGCAATCTCAGCCTTCAAATGCATTTCCCCAGAGTGCTTTTTGTTCAGCAAAAGCTTTTGTGCTCATGTCGAGCACGGGTCATTTAAAATTATTATTTTATATTTAAACTGACAGGGAATCCCACCCCTTTGAAAAATTAACTCCAGACATTACGTTGCTTCTTCACAGAAGGGAAAAGTTGCACAGTCGGAGTCAATTGGCATTAAAAACACCCATTGCAGTCACAATGGAATCTACTTAAAGTAATGGGAGAATCTGCTGACGAGGCAGCAAATCTGAGCTGGCGCTGACACCCAAATCATTTTGGTGCTCTGTACTTTAAGACCTGGCTCTACCTGTTTCCCCATCTGAGGCTCAGGTGTCCTTCAAATATGCAACCCAGCAGTTTTTGCTCTCTTGGTGGATGGAGGAGACACCTTACATCCTTCAGCATTAACAGTCTTTAATTTTTCATTGACATATTGGCAGCTACAGCGAGGTTTTATTTTCATTATCCCATTTGCGGTGTCTTTGGAGCATTTGTTCTGAGTATCCAGTTTGAGTCATGTTTGAAAATGTATCATTTTCTAGAAGACATGTGATTATCTTGATTCCTACCTCTTTTGACATTTCCAATTGTCACCCCAAATCTGTACAGCAGCGTGACGATCATGCTTTTATGTAGTATTTTAAGGATTACAAGGCCAAAATTACCGTTTCTCTAATGCTTTTTGCTTTAAAGGAGTAAAATAACCTCCAAGAGCAAAGTCTAACAGATCTTCCTCAGGCTAGAAGAGTTTTCTGGGACGTGGGATAAGCTGGATGGTCAACGTCACATGCCAAACCAAGGTGAGGAACTGGGCCTGGGGTCCCATCACAGGTGACCCCTCTACCTAGCAAGGCCCAGCCAACAAGGCCAAGTCCTCCCGCCACAGCTGGGCACGAGTGGGACACGGAGAAGTGTCCGTATCACCATGCGTGTTGGCCCAAGGGCTGCAAGTCAACAAAGTTCTAATTCTAATCAACACAATATCCATAGGAAGACTGATTATCATTTACCTCTCGTTGAGACCGACAGAGGTATATGGTGATAAATTCACGATGAAAGCAAATTAACAGCAATATTTTGGGTGGGAAAGAACATGGAAGCAAGTGCACCAGATTTCCCCCATCCTGGCTTTCACAACAAATTATTTCCATCGCAGCAGAACAACATGTTTTTTCCTCTCCCATAGAAAAACCAGAAAACCAGAACATCCTCCAAACAAGCTCAGCAAAAAATACACACATCAGGTATGGGAGGTTTTCTTCGTTTTAAGAGAAGGAGAAAAGTATCAAGTTTTTCCAAGAGGAGTCAAGATTCCCTCAGAGCATCCTCTGCTTTCTAATGGTTTGTCTAGAAATACATTCTGGGAAGCTGATGTAATCATCAGTCTGAGAGCAGGACGTGAAGACGCCACTGATGAGAACACCCACCAATACTCAAATGCCAGCAGACTCGCAATCATTTAAAGAACTCATTAATCTAAAGAAAATACTGAGAAAGAAACTTTCATAATTAGAATTGGTGAGCAGCCAGCTTGGCTGAACTAGAAGAGAATTTCTTCTTTCTCTGGTTTGACCTGAGACACCTCGATGGATGACAATGCCCCTGATGGAATGAAATATTTTGCAATAACTTTGGGTGCAGTTAACACGATAACGGCGTTCTTTAAAATGGATGTATTTCACCAAATCTCACTAAAACCTCGACAGGTAAGCAGCACACGGTCACTGGTTTGCCTCTGGTGAGCTCCTGTTCAAAACAAATGGAGGAAATAAAAGCTATTGCACGACACCTGTGCCTCTTAAGGAACCTCATCGTGGTACCCAAAACAATTTCTCTCTATCATCTCACCTCATTTATAATTATTTTTAAGTTATACAGGCCAAAAGAGAAAGAAAAATAAAACATTTAAAGACTGTTATGCCTAAATGGGTTCCTGACTGCAACGGCAGCTTTAGTGTGGTTTGTTTTGTTGTTTTAAGAACAAACATCTTCCATACCAATGCTCCCTGGAAGGGGAGGCGTTCAAGTGACAGCAGAAGAACAGAGAACATATTAAACGCGTATGCATATTTGGAAGCTTCCAGATAAATCTTGGGAGCTGACAAATGGAAAGCAACACCCTAACCCACCCCAGGTCCCATTGGCTTCCTGGCCACAAGGGCCCAGTGCTGGCTCATGGTCACCCTGCTGTCCCCAGGACCCCCAGGTCCCTTTCCCCTACACTGCTCTCCAACAGGTCATTCCCCAACTTACACTGGAACCTGGGGTTGTTCCTGCCCAGATAAAAGACTCTACACTTGCCCTTGTTCTATTTCATTACATTTCTCCCCGCCCAGCTCTCCACATTTAAAAAACCAAGAGTTGCTGGCGGTAAGGCAGCATCATGGAATGACACACGTACAATAAGGGCACGTGTAGATAAATGCACAGTGAGATTTAGTGCATTTTAAATGGAACCAATTTCATCTGAGTCCTGACGGTGCTTTGAAACAACTTTACATTTCTGGCTGGGTGAAATTAGGGGATTATTGTCTAATCCTGGACTGGTTGTCCACCTGCTGGAAGATGGGAACTCCATTTACCAAACGCTTCTCTGATACAAATTTCTCTGATATTTCCCTCCTAAACTCAGTATCAATTTAGTAAAGATAAATCAACCAAGACTGGAATAAAGATGTTTTTTCCTAAAAGACAGTTTTTCCCCTTTAGCAGAAATACTAAGGGGAAATGCTGGCAGGTAGCAATGCACGGGGCTAGGAGAGCGCTGTGCTTCGTTTATTTAATGGATTGCTCCTCGTTGCGGTCCCTCTCAGAATTAACGGGGCCACACAGCAGAGGAGAGAAAGAAAAAATGCACCTCAAATGCTTTAATGATATTTTGTTGAACATCTCGCAGCTCCTGGGCATCTCACAGACACCGTCTTCTAGAAATAAAAGCGCGAGGGCATATTATTATGCTGTGACTCATGAAATGTGTATGTGCAGGGAGTGAGGGGCTCTGCCTTTTCCTCTGGGCTCTGCGGTGCTGTCTGCCGGGTCAATTAAAATACTCAGATTTCTTTTCACACAAAGACCGTCTTTTCCCTTTGCTTATTCCGAGCGTGCGTTTCGCTCGCGTGTCCCCTTTGCCACCTCATCGCCACTGTGAATCACAGCAAATGGAAGTCGATGCGGTGTTCCTGAAACACGGCTGCTTCTGCCTCTTGACAACAGCGCCCCAGAGCCAAATGTCAGAAATTCAAATGGAAATACGGTATCACAAATAAATCCGGGGATGTCTCCTGATAAACCTCTGCAGCCCTGGGCTGACGCAATGTTCCCTCCCTGACCCCCAGCACCGAAATAGCTTCTCATTCCTCGTCCTGCTGAAGAGTGTGATATGTTGGGCAATAAGAAGTGAACAGGGGTTATGGCTCTCATAAAATATTCACACCACTGGCTCCTTATACAGCAGTTTCTCCTGAGTATGATTAATCACCTGCTATTATTTAAGTTCCTATAAAATGGGAGCTTATGTTTCTCTACCATTCGGAGATTAGATTATAGAAAATTGGTTTCAGATGAACTGTTTAGTTCAGGTAGATTAATCCACTCTGACGATGCCCATCAGGCAATCGAACTCCTTCTCCAAACCAAGCGCCCATGTCCCTGGGGTTATCCAGAACGCGATAAACAACCGGGGAGAGTTTCCCTCCACCTGGCAGTAATTGTTCTGCAAGTACTCTTCTCTCACTTTTATCTCAGACAGACATTTATCCCACTATTCAGTATAATTAAAGCATAAGTACTAATCTAAAGCTCCTACCCGGGGAGCAAGTCGTCTGATGGCAGCAGATTCACAGCGTGCACAGCAGCCTTAATTTCAATAACATGTTCAGCGGATGAGGAGGAAGATGAAGGTGAAGTGGGTAATGACATCTCCAGGAGCGTGGGATGCGTTTGCTGCCAGGACAGCTTGTCACAGGCAACGTCCAGGAAAGACGGTGCCTTTGGAGACCATTTGTCCCCGGTGTGGATGGGAGAGCTGCTGCACCTCCATAATACAAAGGGGCACCATGCCACTCATGTTCCAGCTAAGATGTTTGAGCTAAGCGCAAGGGCCATTGGCTGTTTGAAACCAGCACTAACTCAACTCATACCTTATTAGAGATTACCAGAAATACGTTTGGAAACATAGGACTGCTACCCTGTCAGATTAGGATTCAATTCACCTTCCAAGGTAAAGGCCACTAGTTGGCCAGCTCGGCTTACCTCTTACAATGATGTTGGTGGACTTTTTCGCAGGATTTCCAACGTTGTTGTTGGCGATGCAGCTGTAGGTGCCAGCATCTTCTGCGGTGATGGCAGGGATGGTTAAAGTGCCGCCGTTCAGGACTGTCTTCTCAGGCAGGACGCCGGCAGACCTCACCCAGGTCAGGCTGGGCACTGGCTCCCCTCCCGTCGTCACGCAGACCAGCGTGATCGCTTCTCCAGGGTTCACCACTATCGGGTCATCCACAAGAAGCTTAATTGAAGGGGATGCTGCAAAACACAAGAGGAAGAGGAAGGTGTAGCTGGGCTATGTCTGTGGTATTGCCCAGTCCCACCCAGCAAACTGGGATGAGCAAAGGCACGTCAGCTACAACGCTCTTTGCACAACTCCGTGCCCTCTGAGAAGGGTGCTCCCCAGCCTGATGCTCCCCCCGACACCACGTTTCTCACCCTGCTCAGTCACTGAATCATAGAACGGTTTGGGTTGGAGGGACCTTCCCAGCCCCCCAGTGCCCCCCCTGCCATGAGCAGGGACATCTTCACCAGCTCAGGTTGCTCAGAGCCCGTCCAGCCTGGCCTGGGATGTCTCCAGGGATGGTTCAGCCACCACCTCTCTGGCCAACCTGGGCCAGGCTCTCACCACCCTCAGGGACAACAATTCCTTCCTCATGTCCAGCCTGAATCTCCCTCCTTTAGTTTAAACCCATCACCGTTGTCTTATTGCAACAGGTTCTGCTAAAAAGTCTGTCCCCATCTTTCTTCTCAGCCCCTTTTAAGTACAGAAAGGCCACAGAAAGGTCTCCCCGGAGCTTCTCTTCTCCAGGCTGAACACTCTCAGCCTCTCATGACCTCTCACCTTGCTGTCAAACTGCAGATGGGGATTTACATATGGACAACCCTGCAGCTGTGCTGGGGAAGTAACATATAATGTACGGGACAGGTGCCAACACGCTGGTTTTTAAACCCTGGAAGAAAGGAATTAGTAACAATCTCCTTGTTTGGCACGGAAAGCATGTTGTTCTCTTCAAGTCAGATCCTACCCTTTGAAAACCAGCCCTCCTAATCCACCTGCCTCCCCAGTGAGCTCCTTGGGACTTGGCTGCCAACTGAGCTGATTTGTAGAGTGTGAGCTGGGTCTGTTGAATCGGGAAGAGCCGTGTCCCCTGGGCACCATCTCCTCGCACACCGGGACGCTGCAGAATCCAGCACAGAGGCTTTTTGCCCTGCACGGGCTGACAGACAGTGGGACCGGGGCTCCAGCTCCCATGGACACGCGCGAGAGCTGCAGACTTGGGTCCCTATTCATAACAGAGTAAGAGAAGCCCCATAAAATATCCTATGAGCAGCTGGAGGGGCTTCCCTTGGGCAGGACCACCAAACCAGCTGAGCTACATTGCAGCACAGGCCAATGGGAAGATGATGCTCAAAAGGAAGAAAGTGGTTAAGTTTCATTCTCTCTTCTGTTCCATGAAATACTTGCAGAAGACAAGCACCAGAAATGCTCGGTATGAAGGGACAGGGCAGGGCAATTCATTTTGGATGCTGGAATTTAAAATCATAACCTGAGCCGTGACATCCCCTGTCATTTGTGTTGAGGGCTCTGCCCTTGCCGAATTCAGCCTTTGCTTGAAGGCATACCCTAAACTGCATAAGCATGAGCCAGTATATAAATACATATTACTAGGACAGGAAAAGCTGCAACACTAAATAAACACAGGCAAAAATGTGAAGGATTGAAAGTCTGGGCAAAGAATACCAGAAAACCTGACAATAAAAAAAATGGAAATAAAAATGTTACACCCAAAACCGATATCACTCTCCTCATTATTACAGAGATATTCTCTTGTGTGCTCTGCTTTATATATGAATCTTATTTCAATACTAAAGGAATACACACTAATCACTAAAGGCAAATACATGAGTCAACTAGAAAACATGAGTTTGCTCTATTTGGTTCAGCCCAGAGGAATCAGCTTCCTCGGGAGCACTTCACTGAGAGCAGCCCTTGCACACAGGGAACAGGCTGCGAAACACCTGACGAGAGCAAAGGCGCCTCTTCCAGCTCCTCCCGCCCCGACACCCCACATATACTCCCCACGATAAATTACTGGGTTCATGTAACCAACTTAAAGGTGAAGAAACTGGCTAAAAATACAGACAGAAAACAAGTCAGCCCACTAACCGTGTCCCTTTGCTTGTGTCCCCGACCTGATATTCTTTCATCAGTTGATGCATCCATCAGCTGATGGACCCCTGTTTTGGGATTAGAGGCATGAAACCAGGCAGTATGTCATGTTTTGTGCTTAAGAAGATTTTGCTTGGGTGAAGGTGGCAGAAACGGGGGTCCAGATACCTGCTGTGCGACCAGAACTGAGCTCCAGACCTGTAGGGTCATCACCAACCAGGAGGAAGCACCCATCTGGCCCCTCTTTGTCCTTCCTGCCCTCTCCAGTTTAACTATTTTCCTGAACTACTCGGGTAAGGAACCCTCTCGGCTCCCACTGAACATCGAGTCATGAGACAGGGAGCAACAGAACCACAAATAACGCTTCGAAACTTAGAACGAACAATGAAAGCTCCAACAACGACAACCCAACCTGGTGCTGCTGTTTACCGCAATGGCCTCATAATCCCGCAGATGAAAGGAGGCCCTTTACCGTCCTTCAGGTAGACAGACAGAGCAGCCGATGTGATAAAATGCTGTGATACATCCTTTTCATCGCAGCACTCAAAACAGTAAGTACATGAAAATGATGGTCTGCATACCGCAATTCCTCTTTGTTTACACCACATGTTTCCCTTAAGTACAACCTATCCCACTCAACTATTACCGCTAGAAGCCTGATTTCAACTAAAGAATATTAAGAAATTCACAAGGGATGTTAAGGTTTCCAGCAAATGAAACTCAGTGTAGCATATAAAGGGTCAAATACCTATTATGAATAGAATATGAATACAAGCAACAACGAGCTATTATTTTGATGATTGTCTCTGCTTGAAGCCCTATAGATAATCAGCGTGATATCACAATGCACCAGTAACACAGAACCTCTTATTTTCAGCTTTATCGTGAAACTGAGGATAGAACAGGGTCTAGTGCACTGTTTGACTGACTTATTGTCATGTACACACTGCCAAGTTCTGGCCTAGGAATGCAGAGACTGGAAGTTCCCTGGTGGACATTGTCCTTCCACTGCTGAAATACGCCTGGTCCTGTGGACGTCCCCATGTCTGCTCATCTCTGAGAGCACAACCTCCACTCCCAGTAAAACCAGCATCGACCTCTCCTCCTTCCAGCCAGGGATCACGGAATCACAGAATCACAGGATGTCAGGGGTTGAAGGGCCCTGGAAAGCTCATCCAGTGCAATCCCCCCATGGAGCAGGAACACCCAGATGAGGTTCCACAGGAAGGTGTCCAGGCGGGTTGGAATGTCTGCACAGAAGGAGACTCCACAACCCCCCTGGGCAGCCTGGGCCAGGCTCTGCCACCCTCACCCCAAACAAGTTTCTTCTCAAATTTAAGTGGAACCTCCTGTGTTCCAGTTTGCACCCATTGCCCCTTGTCCTGTCACTGGTTGTCACCAGAAGAGCCTGGCTCCATCCTCCTGACACTCCCCCTTTCCATATTGATCCCCAGGAATGAGTCCCCCCTCAGTGTCCTCTTGTCCAGCTCCAGAGCCCCAGCTCCCTCAGCCTTTCCTCACACGGGAGATGCTCCACTCCCTGCAGCATCTTGGTGGCTGCGCTGGACTCTCTCCAGCAGTTCCCTGTCCTGCTGGAACTGAGGGGCCACAACTGGACACAAGATTCCAGGTGTGGTCTCCCCAGGGCAGAGCAGAGGGGCAGGAGAACCTCTCTGACCTACTGACCACCCCCTTCTAACCCACCCCAGGTCCCATTGGCTTCCTGGCCACAAGGGCACAAGGATGGGGAAAGATGGTCGTCAACACCCAACTGCTCATGGGCCAAACACGAAGCAGGTGATCCACGGTTTCTCATCATGGCTCTGGTTATTTCAGAAATTAAAGGGAGAGGGGAAAAAGCAGCAGGGAGAGTCAGCCGGGGAATGAAGGAGGCAAATGGTGAAAATCCCAAATGCTCACTAACTCCAGCAATGCCCACGTACGCCATGGGGTGGCAGAAAGCTCCAAGTTGGAGGGTGCTTGTGTTCACTTCTCTACATCTGCCCAGACTTAGATGTGGAAACACATGGGGCTAAATCACAAGTTTAGTCACCTGCTGGAAGACCTGTATTAATTGACTTGGGTTAATTAACAGCTTACAGTGATTCTGCAGGTCTGCTTTCCCAGATGCTTCCCTGTTTGACTCCATCCGGAAAGGCTTTTCCCCCCAAACCACAGGAACACTCTAACTGCTCCCCACAGGATGCTGCACCAGTGCAGCTGCAAACAGCTGCTTCTCAACGCAGAGCAGGAACACAAAGCACAGAAAGGAGTAACAAAGGCACAACGACAAAATTCCATATAGCAGCAGGGACAGTGCTGGCCTGGGTTGCTCAGGGGTGCTGTACAATCTCTCTCTCTTCCAGATTTTCTGAGCAATCATCTGTTAGACGCTACGTTTAGGAGCAGCTCATGTCAGAGCTGGGGGAGCAGAGCTCGCTGTCGTGTGAGATCGCTCCCTGTTCGAGTGTCAACGACAGCAGGAGGTCCTGCCAAACTCCAACTGCTCTGATCTACCTCGAGCTATCTTCTGGGCAGAGCCTTCCCCTGTGCTGTCCAGCTCTCCCTGCTGACTGCAGACAGAGCCCAAAGATCAGCTTAATCCACACAGGTAAGACTCAGATGGCAGAGGATGGGTGACATCAATCCCACCTTTAGGATGAGGATCTACAAATGCATCAGGAGCCTACAGATGGGAATGGGCAGAAATGGTTGTTTTTAGCAACGTCCCTGTGCTAACCTCCCATTGATCCCAGTGTTCTGCAAATCCTCTTAGATCCCGGCACCTGAAGAAAACTGAAATTTTGACCTAATCCCCCTCTAAAATGGATTTGTTGTCTCTTCTATTTATTTGCAAACTTTCGGGGCTAACCATGATATACAGCATAAATCTAAAATACGTAATTCATTTTTTCGTGGGGCAGCATGATTAAAAAATGGGGCAGACATTTATAAAGATGACAAGATGATCCCGAGCAATTATAATAGTTGATGATTATACCAAAATATTGTTGAAGGATGAATAAAACTCGTGCTTCAGGGCATAAAATGGTATATTTTTCTGGACTAGGAGGGCAGACTATCCTATATCTGTCTACTGCAGCTTTTCTATGCATCTTCTGAAACGTCTCCTATGGGCTGCTGTTAAGGACAAACATGAGACCTGATTCAAAAGGACAATGTATGCGTTAATACATTCTTTGCATTTGTAAAGCATCTAACGTGATTGAACTCCAACCAGGAGACCCACTATTAAGCCCCAGCTCAAGCTGTGATATTTGTTTAGATAGACGGAAATCATGTAATTGAGTCAGAAGGAAGAGGAGATAAAGACTTCTCCCACGGATCTGACTCTTACTAAATCACACTTGTAAAAACGAGTACATGCGCTTGTGTATTCCTGGTACGAGTCTGCAATGGGCTGGGTTGGCCGTTCCTATGTACACCGCTTTGGGGATTCAGGCTTCAGCCCCCACGGTGCAAGTGGTTCTACCCAATGGCATCCGCACCAACCAGGGGAGCAGGAAGACAAGCGTGAGGCTCAAGAAATCACTCGCATCCTTACAAACAAGCTTCCACACGGTCCCAACCGAGAGCATTTGCAAAGACATGCATTGCAGTGACAGTAAGGCAGCAATTCATGCCTCCAACCTTGATTCTGTTTAACAAAAAGTATTTTTGCTGAGGCTGGTGGCCACGTGTACACAGGGCTCTTCTCCCATTGCTTCAGAGCCCCCAGCGCTCAGCAGGGGGACGTGCCATCAAAAGACAAGTTGGGCAACTGCACCAGCCCAGAAGTTCCCTCTGCTGCCCAGCTGCCTCCCGGCACAAGGATGAGCCCCTCGGCTTTTGCTTAGATCTTGCAGATCCCACAAAATTCCATCGAAAGGTAGGGATGTATTTTATTCTTTTCCACTGCTATGTTCTTCTGGATTTAGTTTAATCTCGCATTGTCATTGCTGTCTTCCTTCCTATTCATCTCCTCTCCAAACTAATCTGAATTTTTGCGTTTCCCCCCCCATAGCCCCAGAGTTCCACCTGTTCACATCACAAACCCCTGGGCACGGAGACACACTGACACAGATGGGCACACACAGATACAGGACCGACATCCTCAGTTTCATGTAGAGTTGAAGAGTGGCGGATTTTGGAGTTTTAAGCATTGATCAGTACCGATTTGGAAAGCTGAGCATCAGAACCAACACAACTGTGCAATAAAACTGACAGACACACAGGAGGTGCTCACCTATGCAATCTGATACATTTATACAGAGTTCCTAATGCACCCAGAATGTCCCTGCCAAAGGGAGACAATATTAAACGAAGTGTATTGTGACCCTCACAGCCACTTCCAAAGCTTCACCCTGGCTCAGGTCTGGCTTAGGTGACCACCAGCCACCAGGATTGAAATGAACCCGGGGACATCCAGTTGGACAAGCAAAGCATCTCCCAGCCCGAATTTCCACCCTGGCACCAGCAGAGACCCAGCCTGGCAACCTGCCCAGCGGATACTTTCTTTCGACTCTTTGATAGGAATGTTAAAATTAATTATCAAACGATAGCAAGCTTTGGTAAATATCTGCACGGGCGAGTGCACGGAACAAGCTTTCCAAATATCCTATTTGGACATGGCAATGGGAACGGCAGAGTGTTCAAAAGCCCTCCGCATCTTTTCTGCCCTTTCGAAGTCGGGGTTTCTGAGCGCCGGCCCCACATTGCCAAGCGGTGGGTGGTTTGGGGGGGACAAAGGCGGCCACAGAGCGGCGGCGAGCTCAGCCGCAGGAACAAGGCGCCACTCACGCCCAGGGAAACCGCGCGGGCCCCATTCACGTTGCAGCTGCATCCTCGGTGAAGCGACTTCAATTCACAGGCTTGCGCGGGCAAGTTTTGCTCCCGCGTCCAGTGCGTTTCACGGGCTGCGGAGCCGGCTGGGAACTCAGCAGCGCGGGTGACAAAGAGCGACGGGAAGCACACGGGGTCACAACACATGGCCCTGGTAGCCATGTAACTATGGAGAATTTAGATCAAAATTGCATCAATTTTATCTTTTTTCTACCTACTATTAACATGTGTGCACAAGACAAGTGAGGCACTGATGACAGAGGTGGAGATTAATTATAAAACGTGGCTCCAACACACACCAGTCCTCGCAGAGCAGTAACACAGCATGCAACGCTCACTGGTTTTGATTAGTGACTGGGGCAACAGCTCCTCAGACGACTAAGTCATCATTAACACCCTAAGATACACCCTTACCAATGTCACTTTACCAAGCACCTTTGACCTAAGAGCCCAGCTCTACAAGAAGATGCTTCCAGTTCAAGTGGAGCTGCCGACGCATCATGGGCAGAGACTGGAAACGTCTTCTAATCAATGGCCCGATCCTGAGCTTCGCTGAACGGTGGAGAAGCAAAGTGCTGCTGCCTGGGAGGAGTATCTGAGGCTGCTGCTACACTGGGAGGAAAAAGATATCTGTCGTCAATAGCAAATGGGAAAAAATCTGGCACCAATGGACGTTACCATTACAGTGAGATAAATATATGTATTTAGAGTGGGTATATGAATTTGAGATAATGTCACAATTAGCTTTAGGGATTACTGGGAATGCAAAGGAAAACTAATACTTTAATAGCAATATCAAAGTAGAGGCAGAAAGTCGTGTCCTTGACAACTGACTCATCTACGATGAATAAAAATGAAAAGACATTATTTCCTCCAGTTTTGTGAATTATTTCATATGCACAACTGAAGTAATAGAACGTAATTGAATTATACTTTCATATATACTTGTGTGTATGCATCTGTTTAATTTACAGCCACAATTTCTTGCAGGAATACAATGCGTATACTCCTAACTATACACATTATGAATAGTCCCTTTCAAGTCAGAGCAGAAAGAGAGAACATTTGAGGTCCCTGCTGGGCTGGGAGCACCATTTCTGTACTTATTTACTCAGTCAAGTTCAAAAAAGAATAGATTATAATTCCCAGCTGAAGTCCAGATTTTAAATTACAGGGTAAAAATACACTTTTCATTGACCACACTGCCACACCATGCTGCAATACGGTAGGTCCTTTCTTTCCATCAATAGTCCTTAAAAAAACCCAACCAACAGCGCCCTAAAAAACATCTCCAATCAAAAATGAAACAAAAATACACCCCAAAACTGAACACCAATGGAAATAATTTTTATATGCCCACCCTCTTCTGCTTTACCCAGAGAGGTAAAGCAGAAGAGGGTGGGCATATGAACCATCCCTGGAGACACCCCAGGCCAGGCTGGACGGGGCTCTGAGCACCCTGAGCTGGTGAAGATGTCCCTGTCATGGCAGGGGGGGCTCTGGGGGAGCTGGGAAGGTCCTTGCAACCCAAACAGTTGTAATTCTACCCTCTCTGTTGCTACTGAGACAGCCGTAACCTTCTGACTGCTGACAGTCCTACTCACTGGTTGAGGTTGGAGGCATCTCTGGAGGTCCGTACCACGGGTTGCCCAGGGTTGTGTCCAGATGGCTTTTGACTTTCTCTGCGGATGGAGACTCCACAACCTCTCTGGGCAGCCTGTGCCAGTGCTCAATCACCCTCACGGTAAACGTACTTTTTACAGTCACTGTCAAGTAGTGACCAGGCATGTAGAGCTCTTAACTTCAGTGGCGTCTTGTCCAGGTGCTGCACGTAATCCACGGGCAAGAGTAGCAAAATACTCCTGCTCTAATGACTTCCAGTTCTAGAAAACTTTATGTTTAGACACAGCAAACACATTTACTATCCACCTCAACCTTTGTTTTGTTTTACTTGCTCTTTTCCCCACCTTTAAAATGCCAGCACTCCCAGAGGCAGAAGATAGAAAGGCAAAGTTCTCAAATCCCGGTTCTTCCAGGCATATGTGCTTTTTTGACTTAATACATACAATTAGAGACATGACACGTTCCCAAAACACCCTTCAGTATTGCAAGTGTTTTAGGGTTTACTCTGACACACACAGGGTGGATTCTCATCTTTGCAAAAGCCCCAGACCTGCTGTAGTGCCAAGGGATAGTTTGTTCCCCCCATGACTGCCAGAGCCGCCCCTTAGTCTGCGTGTCTTAAGCTCAGCCTGGGGTGCACGTGCCCCCCATGTACCAGCAATCACTGCTCAATCTGAATGTGCTACCTGGTCAGAGATAAAACAAGACCAACCAACCAACCAACCAACTCACCCCCACCAAACCAACAACTTACATTCTTCAGTTTCCCCTGGGCTGGCCACCACAATAAAGAGCCTTAAAAGTTGAGTAAAGTACAAGCTCATTTTGTCCGGGCACACTACCAAAACTGGAAAATTACGACGTTGCAGGGGAAGCAGAGAGGGGACTTACAGGAAAGAAATGAAGCAAATAATTAGATTATATTTAACAAGGCCCATTTTCAGTTCAACTTGGTGTTTCTATGCTCACGTATGTGCGAGTGAGCTGGCCTGGAGAGCCAGGCAGGTAACCCTGAGCTCCCCCTCTATCCTCAACAGCCTTTGCTTTCCTCCTCCAAGTTGTTTGTTGTTTTTTTCCCTGAAATCCTCAGTTTTTCAGCCAGCGGGGACGCAGCTCTGGTGACTCATCCCTTTATTTCGGTCTGCCCGGCTGCTTCCCCCCGCAGCAGCAGCGCTTTGATGCCTGGCGCTCTGCTCGTGCTGCCGTTCACGCACAGATGTGGCATTGATGGCTCTGCCGGGGAGGGAGGGAGGCGGGTACGTTTGCTATTCAGAGCACTTCCTCGCTGGTTACGCTCTGGAGACAACTACAATAGCTCCCAGCTCCCACACTGTAGGAGCTATTCATCCTGTGGACGTTTTATCAAGAGGGTGCGAAGGGAAGGCAGGATCCTCCCTTGAGCGGCAGAGCAGCGCTCAATCAGCTTAACCCCATCGTGAAACCCTCCCCTTCGTCACTATATTTAGATGCAGGGTTGTACACGTAGGCTTAAATTCATCCCGGCTAACGTCAACCATCCGAAAGTCAGGCAGGCAATCTGAGTTCGTGTGTCTCGATGAGATACAAGCACCCCCAAAGCACAATTCCTGCTCTCCAGAAATAGATGGGCTGAATTGCTCTTTGGGGTCCAGTACTCCCTGAACAGCCAGTGCACTACAGACACCTCGGCTTCCAGACTGCTCTTTAGGTGAGAAAAACCCCATCTCACAACAGCAACAATCACCCATGCAATTAGTAGACTGAGAATGACTGGCTAATGAGGAGAAAGGCCCCTCAGGGTTGTGGACAGCGATCTGGACACAGAGCAAATATTGTCCATGTGTGCTCGCTAAAAGGGAATTCTCATGCACGGATGCATAAACAAGAACTTTGTTGGGAAATGTATGGAACAAGCCCTGTGTTGAACCCCACGGTTACGGTGCTGGGTGCAGTGGAGTGCTCTACATGTCCTGAACTTTACCGAGGAGATGGGCAGAGGAGACCAACAGGAACAGGGTGAGGCAGAGACGATGTGACTCATAGACAAGAAGAAGGAGCCAGCTTCACTATCCAACAGAAGAGATGGGACAAGATAACCATCTTCACATATACAAAATGTTATAGAATCAGAGAATAATTTCGGTTGGAAGAGACCATCAAGATCATCAAGTCCAACCATAACCCACCCCAGCACTGCCCCATGTCCTGAGAACCTCATGTCCGTCTGTCCAACCCTCCAGGGATGGTGACTCCAGCACTGCCCTGGGCAGCCTGTTCCAATGCCCCACAGCCCTTTGGGGAAGAAATTGTCCCTAAATCCAACCTCAACCTCCCCTGGCACAACTTGAGGCCGTTTCCTCTGCTCCTGTCACTTGTCCCTTGGGAGCAGTTGTTCAGTGCAGGATCACACCTTGTTGTCTCACACCCTGACAGTGCCAGGGGATGCTAAAAGAAATACTGCTTTTCAAAATGAGATAATTCTCTTTACACTGTATTGTCTGAATGAAAGGAAACAAAGCGAGTTCATCGTGACAGACAACTGCTTAATGAAGAGATTAAAAGTGAATTAAGCTTTTTCCAATTTGCTTCCCCACCACATGCGCCAGACAGAACACCAGCTTCAGCTGTGATCTGAATGAGCTCTGTCATACAGCTAAAATATCACATATTGAAATACTCATCTTTCTTGGTAAAAGTTACTGTTGTGGATTAGTTCTATATTGGAGGCTGCCAAAAATCAGCCTCAATATTATCTATCAATGATCACCTGCACTAAGCAGCCTGAACCAGCTGCTAATATGCAAATTAATATTCATTTTCAAATTAATCTGTGCCACCAAAAATGCTCTGTAGATCAAGGTACAAGTTCTATTTGCTTTTACTCAGTCATATTAGAAGAAATATCAGAAGAAGCCCTGAATTTCAGTGGTTTTCTTGGTTAACATGATTCCTTTTCTCTGATACTTTGAAACAATGAATGCTCTTCAAAGGATCCATTCATGTTATTGTTAGATCCAGGCATTTAGGTGATTCAGAGTTGGCTATATCTGAAGTTACCTTTCCCAGCTCAGAAGATTAATTAGTGAGTCACATGCAAACTGGTGGCAGATTTAATATCACCTGTCAATAACTCCTATTTGACACAGAGCAGAATTACGCTTGGAATAACACAGCTCCTGTGTTTTCAAAGGAGACCGTACCTGCTCCCGCTGAGCATCTTCAGAAAGCAGCACCTCCCGACCAGTGTGTGGTCCAGGCTTAGGCAGGGCCATCGGTCTTTAAGCCGTACTTCAGTTCTTACACAGACAACGATTTCCATGACACCATTTTGCCTTTTAGTCTGCTTGCTTTAATCACAGAAGCTGCTTCACCTTTTCTCCAGCCTGTCAAGACCCCTGTTTTGGCCCTTCATAATTATTTTGTACATTATTGTTCCCAGTTTGGATCCCCGAGGGATGACGTGAGCAAATAACCACCAGTTGGACATCATGCCGCTTTTCAAGCTCAAAGTCCAGACAATTGTCTACTAATCATTCACATCTCATAAATCTGGATATGAGGAAACCGGGAGGTCATATCGAAGGTCTTATTAAAGACAAGGCAAGAGGATGAGAAGGTATAAGAGAGAAATCAAGGTAGTGATTCCAAAACACTCATAAGTGGGAAGAGGGGATGTGAAAGGTGTTGG
This sequence comes from Streptopelia decaocto, assembly GCF_964273445.1. Taxonomy (NCBI): domain Eukaryota; kingdom Metazoa; phylum Chordata; class Aves; order Columbiformes; family Columbidae; genus Streptopelia; species Streptopelia decaocto. Next base: position 1,614,665 of record NC_138661.1, read on the forward strand.
GGACTCATTCCTATGAGAAGACACAAAGAATCACAGAGCGGTTGGGGTTCAAGGGACCTCTGTAGACCCCCCAGTCCACCCCCCCTGCTCACGCAGGGTCACAGAGCAGATCACACAGGTGGGTCCAGGGGGTTTGAATGTCTCAGAGCAGGAGACTCCACACCCGCTCTGGGCAGCCTGGGCCAGGCTCTGGCACCTCCCAGCAAACAAGTTTCTGCTCATGTTCAGATGGACCCTCCTGTGTTTCAGTCTGTGCCCGTTGCCCCTCACCCTGGCGCTGGGCACCACTGAACAGAGTCTGGTCCATCCTCTGACACCCACCCTGACATATTGATCCCATTGGTCAGACCCCTCTCAGCTTCTCTTCTCCAGCTGAACAGCACCAGCTCTCTCAGTCTCCTCATCACAAAGATGCTCCAGACCCCTCAGCATCTTTGTGTCCCTCCCATGGACTCTCTCCAGTGATTCCTTGTCCTTCTTGATCTGGGCAGCCCCAAACTGGTCCCAACCTGTAACACTGTGCCCTCCTGCCAACTCTGACTTCTGCGCTCCTTGCCGTTTCAAACTGCAAGAACTGTTTCGAGGAAAAAACTTCCCTGATTTCAGGAATACAAATACACTAAGAGGGTGAAAAACTTGAATGGGGAAAAGACACGTGTGAGTGCCCTGCCAGGCATTGGGCAGAGACGGGACAGCAGCAAGAAAAGCCCAGTGGGTAGAACAGGACCCAGAACTGGATCAATTTCATTTCTTTTTGGGTAGAGCATGGATGTAGTAGAGCAACAAAAATAAGAAATATAGACAGAAAGTATGGAGGTCATGACACAGTGTGACACCCCTCAAGCTGCTCCTCTTCCCAAAGCCTGGATCCCAGCACATCACCTGGTTGCTCCTCTTTGTCAGAATAACCCCAAGATTTTGTTGCACAGCAGCTGCGTTTGCTTTTACAACTCCTGCTTGCATTAACTTGTCCAAATTAACTTCTACGTGCTGATTTTAAAGGGGCTCAGCCTACTAAAAACAAACGAGCGCTGCAAAATTAGCCCCTTTGCTGTTCTTCCTCACGTCTTGGCTTCTATTTCTGTTCCTGCCACTCAGCAGCAATCTGCCAGCAGGTGAATCACTCCACGGCGTTGCTGCTTCCCTTCAAACGTCTCATCTATTTAGATAATACATTTGCAGAGTAATAGCTGCCTTCAGATACAAAGCGGGCCTGTGCTCAACAAGTGCCTCTACCTGCTGCTGTACAATATTACTGCTAATTGTCATCTTGGGCTTCGGCATATGCGCGGTCACGTGCTCCTGAGATGATCTCAGCTTCTCTCATTACAACATCCACTTTGGTCTTGGTATTTTCAGCTGGTGTGCACTGGAACAAAGAAATCCACGCGTCTGAGAAATGATGCCAATGCACCCGAGCTCCTGCGGCACCTCCAGACGTACGATGGTGCATCTACGGCTTCAGACTCAGAATAGGTGCAATTAAGACACTGCTGTTAAATGAAGGGGGTGTGAGTGTGCCTAATTACATCTATGCATAACACTTTAAACCTGCATCAGGTCCAAAGGATACTGATGAATACGTGTTCATCTGATGGCATCAGCTTAATTATCTCTCTAATTATTCAAGGAGAAATAGGCAGAAAGTTTCCTTCGGATGGGTTCTATCACAGTCATTGATTATTACTCTGGCAATGCCATGACGTGCAATCAAATAATCAGCTAGACGGAGCGAGCACAGAAAACAAAAAGATGACAGGGACAGGCTGGCAGGCGGCAGCGAACAGAAACCTGAGCTATTCACCCAAAGACAGGGCTGGTGCTCCTCAAATCAAGCTCTCAGCTCGGGTGCGTGCACGGAATACACGTGTGGGTGACCCTGCGGTTCAGAGAGCACCAGCAGAGCTCCTGGCTCTGCAAGGCTCTCCATGAAACGAGTGTCTGTGCTCAGGCCTGAGTCACCTACAGCTGCTGCTGAGGGAATGCGGGAAACTTGAGAGCGTCTGAGAGAAAATAAGAGGAAAACGGGTTTGTGTGCCTCTGACACCGAACTCAAACAACACAGGAAGATTATCAAGCAGAAGGTTCATCAGGTGACTTGACTGTCATATGTGAGAACCTTATAGCATCCTGGAATGTCCTGAGCTGGAGGGACCCATGAGCATCATCAAGTCCCACTCCTGTCCCTGCAATGATAACCCCACAGGTCACCCCGTGGGTCTGAGGATGTTGTCCAGTCTCTTGAACACTGTCAGGTTGGGGCCGTGACACCTCCCTGGGGAGCCTGTTCAGTGTTCAGCACCTCTGGGGGAAGAACCTTTTCCTCATGTCCCACTGACCCTCCCTGGCACATCTCCTGCCATCCCCTGGGCTCTGTCACTGTCACTGTCACAGAGCTCACCCTGCCCCTCCTGCTCCTGCTGAGGAACCTGCAGCCCCATGAGGTCTCCTCTTAGTCTTCTCCAGGCTGAACAAACCCGGGGATTTCATCCATTCCTCATACGGCTTCCCCTCCAAACCTTTAGCAACTTCATGGCCTCCTCTGGACACTCTCCAGTAGCCCTGGTGGCCCTGGATGCAGAGAGCAGGCAGGGCAGTAGCAGGACACCATGAGAGCAGTAAGGGGCACACAGCAAGAGTTAACTCATTGCACACCTCCTCCAGCACGAGCTGCCGCCGATCACCCGCGACCAGCGCCGGTTCCAGTGAGCAGAGGTCCTGCTGCATGGTGACAATCAGTCCCCGCAGCGCAGCCGCTTCCCCGCCAGCGCCACGTCAATCCACGGAGGTGAATGATGAGCCACCGCACACCGATGGTCCACGAACCCTCGCAAAGCCCATCGGGCTGCTGGGCCAGCCGATGCCCCTGAGCAACCCAAGCTGGAGTGCGCATCCAGGGCACGGAAAAACCGAGCAAGAGGAGCAAGAGGAGCCTGACAAACCACGCAGCTGTCCCTGTGTCCAGCGAGCCAAACCACTACTGGAATGAGAGGGAAACCCACAGCTGCCGCAACCTCAGCTGTCCCCTTGGTCACCTCTCCCATCAGCGAACAGTCACGTTCAAAAAAACCTGCTCACACCAGTGGTTCTCACAGACCTGGTACACGCAGAACAGACAAACCGCCAGCAACGTTACATCATGATCCCAAAACGTGCAGCTGAATTTAAACTGACTTTCAGCCAGATTATTTACAATAAATATTGTGCATGTTTGCCACCTTGCAGACGCTTCTGTTTGTCTCTGTTTTGTTTCCATTAGGTGGACATCTCCATAACATGCCTCCAGCTCTAAATCAAAACCACATCGACAGGTATCAAGTTCAGGTTCTGATTTTCATTGCTTGGGATTTATCCTGGATTACACTGGATTTACAATACACGTAACTTCTGTTAAGTTACACCAGGTGGAGTTCTAACAATGAACTTCTATATCAGATGAAGTCATACCCAATGAGAAAAGTTGTGTCTCAGAGTCATCAACACATCAGTCATTGTCTTTAATGAGTTGTCGCAGTAATTACTGTACATATTTAATCTTGCCCTTGATGATGGTTGCCACCAATTTCTTCATGAGAAAGTGTAAATCTTTGTAATTTTTCAGGCTTGTTTACTTCAGAAATTACTCCAGAAGAGCAATTCCTGTTAATGTACCAACACACCCTTCTCCCAAAATAAACACGACATTTGTAAGTTGGAAATAATTCATCCTTGTTGCAAAATTAGATCATGATCACCTGTCCTCAGTTTTGAATACTTAAGCTATTTGATGTTCCCCCATTACTGTAACATAAACTCCTTTTGCAGATGAGGTCCAACGTGGCCAGAGACCGTTCTGGCTCCAACAGCAAAACTATTGCTCTGCCAAATGGGACTGGTACCAATTCTCATCCTTTGTCCTCATGGATGAAGGTGGATGAGTTGTCACCACCGGTGTTGAGAGAGAAGCTGCTCCCACCTACCAGCTCCACCTCTCCATGGCAGACAGGATTTCACGCCTCTTCTGGTAGGAAATCAGAGCAACTAATGAAGAACAAACCGCACATTACGATTTTCTTCTTATTATTTTTCCCTGGCAAAATTAATGAGAAAGCAATTTAAGGGCTTCCAACCCATTTTGCCAGGTACCTTTGGAGCCAAGTGCAATTCCCCTCCTGCTCTGAAGCTGAGCTTGGCTGTGCTTTGCGTGGGTTTGTACAGCCACGGTACGTACCGCGGTTTGGACGGCCCTGCTCTCCAACCAGAAACTCAGCAAAAGCTGAAGGCAACTCCTTGGACAAAAGCCACGAGGACAGAAATAACGTGAAATGTGCAAGTGCGAATAAAATTCATAGTTCATCTGAGACGCGCTCAGCATGTTAATGCCTCAGCTCTTGTCTTCATTCACTACCTGTTCTCATTGCCCAGAGGCATATGCTACTAAGGCATAACCTGGAGTAATTGAACCTGAAGTTTTCCAATGCTACAACATTTGCTGGAGGACTGTTCTCCAGAAAACACTGCTCTGAAATTTCTAATTAGTTAGAAGTCTAAGCTGAGGACTTTGCTCTTTGGTGTCGGGTTTATAAACTATTTCAGGCTCTATGTCCTTTGTGGATCCTGGACACGGAGCCTTCAGGAGAGTTAAAATCTGAAATATCCATCCTCCTGGAAACCAGCATTGCCAATGGACCTTCTTGGGAGCAACTGCTGGCACGAGGCTCTCGAGACACACAGCACTGATAGAACTATGGAGAGAAGGAGATTCACAACTGTTTGCTTGGTCAGGGACAAGGCCAAAGAGAGGAACAAATGCACAAGAAATGGCACAGCGTGAAGACAGCTCGGTCAGAGACTGCAGCTAAATGCCTTGTTGTCCTCCTGCAAAGCCTTTTGACACAACTGCTCAAGTATTTTCATTTGAGCCAATTACATCTGAAAGAAAACAGTTGTGTTTAAATCAATGGAAGAAATCAATGTTTAAATCGATGTAAGAATATATCAAACCAATCATATAAAACCGACTGTTTAAATCAATGTAGGAATAGAAAAGGGTTGATTTTTTCCCTAAAATATTTTATTGAGCCAAACTAATTAGCTTTCAACAAAGCATTGAGAGCAGCATTTGAGTATTTGTTTTAATATTTGACTGAGATGGCCCTTCCTCTTCCCTTGCTGCAGAATCTCCTTTGAATTCTATACATAACCACGAGCCTCCCTGACACTGGGGGAAAACGTAAATCCCGATATAAAACCCAGAGAGCCATAAATATTGAGAGCGATAAATCAAAACTCCTGTTCGAAGCCCAACTTGGGCAATAAAAAGTAAACCACTTGCAAACGGCTTCTACAACTCGCTCCTGAACGGCTCCTACCTATCATGTCACGTGTGCCTGAAGAGAACGACACCAAAGCTGAGAAGACCATGGGGACATTGAACGAGCGGCGAAGGCGGCTGCGGGGACCCACCTGTTTTATTGGAGAGGCGGAAGGAGACCATCTTGTCGGGGATGCTGCAGACATTCCTCACCGAGGCGATGCAGCTGTAATTCGCGTAGTCCTGAGGGCGCAGGTTCTTCAGCTTCAGGATCTTCGTCTCTCCCTGTGTGTGCAAGAGATGTACAGATTTGTATGTATAGAAGATGTATAGATTTTCTTCATTGCTTTGGATAATTAGAGCGTGAGGAAGGGACCGAGGCGCAGGGACAAGCTGGGGTGGGATACACGCAGACCGGCTTTAGAATCGTACATCATTTGGGTTGGAAGAGACCCTCAAGATCATTGGGTCCAACCATAACCTAAATTGAGTGCTAAATCATGTCCTTGGAGGCAAAAGGGAGATGCAGAGGTGGTTAATTAGGATCAGATGCTGAAGTGGTCTAGAAAACACATTTTATTTAATTACCTAAAAGAAAGGCAGCATAACCTAAAACTGTAGCCCCACTTATATATTAAACGCGGAAGAAAAAGAGCAGCAAGACGGAAATCAGTTTGACAGAGGCTTTCAAATCGCAGCATTATTCAGGATAATATATCTTAGGGTACAATCTACATGATGAAAAAAATCACAAGGTACAGAAATCCTGCTGTTTTCCTTTGAAAACGAGCTGCTGATGGAGTTTATTTTTAGCCAGCGGTGTAAATGATGGAGCAGGGACCTGAACGGGATATGTAATGAAGGAGTTCCTTCGGAAAACTGGAAAAGATGAGTTTTCCACTGCAGTGCTACGTGAAATGGGCGCTGCAGAACCAGAGGCTCGGGAGAAAAAGTGAGTTGTGAAATATGTATGTAAAATCTTCCAGTATCGTTAGCAACAACAGTAGCAAAAGGCAAAGGGAGCGTTGGACGCACATTCCTGAGCACGCAGAGATGTCAGAGCACAGAGCAGAGCAAAGCCCGTTGGGGTGGCCGGCGCCAGGGCTGCAAAAACATCAGACAAATCCATATGTGTCAATACCTGCACATTATTCACTCCAGCATTAAAATAACAAACCTCCCCAGGCTTTCAAGCTGTTTGCTTTCAAGTCTTTGCTTGCGTTTATAGCGATAAGCTAAAAATGCCTCGTGCTTAGACAAGGTGATGGCAAAACCCAGCCCAGGGATGCAGATGCTCTGAATAATGGGCTCACAAAGCAGCGGAAGAGCAAGCTTTGGAAAATGTTCATTATTGTGTGTCCTGTTAAGGCTGAGCAACTTGTAATATTACCACAGCTTGAGTAACGTATTTCATTTCTTTTAACAATTTCACGTGTGCCAACTGCCCAGGTCTATATAAGGAAAAAATACAGTAGTTTGTGAAAATGTATGTATAGATCCAGCAAAAAAAAAAATTACAATGAAAGAGAAGCTAGAGCTAGCCAGAAAAGAAAAGAAAGTCCTTGAAATCAAGCTTGGTAGACGTTTGGAGTATTGGAACTCAAGTGCTTTGTACGTGCAATCAGTCCCACAGAAATTACGTGATTAAAATTAAGCACAGGCCGATGGAGTGTTGGCAAGACCAAGTCTTTGAAAGGCTGCGCCTAAAGACATGGATCCTACTTTCAGAAGAGGTTTAGAAAAGTCTGACCCAGTTTAGAAGAATCAAAGTGGGGGAGTCGTGGAAACACGGGGCGGCCGCGTCCCATCGATTCAGCCCTCGGCACTGGACTCCCAGCTGAACTCACAACGCTGTTCTCCATCATGTCCCCAGATTGCAGAGATTTATAAAAATGTATAGATTTTCTTCATTGCTTTGGATAATTAGTCCAATTATGCCTAATTGCATAATTATTGTAAATCCAGCAAATTTAATCTGGTACTCAGGCTGCGCAATTACAACGTGCGATGGGGACGATGCAAACTCTCAGGATAAAATTCTGCATCAAGATTTGTATTTTGCAAAGCTGAGTGTTTCAAACGCTCCCACAGAGGAGAATGCGCGTGTTTGTTCATTTTGTTCTTCCTCATGGCAGATAAAATAAGTAACTGACATTACCCGACTCACCAAAAAACCCCTGTTCCAAGTTCAAGAATTCATTGGCACATGCCCAGTTTTCCAGGTGCATTACGACTTAATACAAAAAGTCAAATACCAGAAAGAAAAACTTGCCTTCTTGAGGTACAAAACCTTAGAAAATTTAGTTGTGTTAAAACTTGTTTTCCTTTACGTTTGATTTTCAGGTTGATAATCCACCTCAAATTCCTATTTCTTGATGCTCTGAAGTCAAATCCCTCCATCCCTCTTCCCATCAGCTCTTACTGTTTTCTGCCCTACCATAAACAGAATCTATTATGCTGAGATGTGTAGTAGACATTTATGACTCCTGAACCTTTAATTACATCTTTTCCTCTTATAAACGTATATCGGATCTCGTAGGCACACCGGCAAGATACACTCACTCAACCTGACCTCCAATGAAGGTGAAAAGGTTATGGATAAGCTTTCGTCTATCAACATGAAAAGCTGATTTATCCATTAATTCAGCCCAGACAGGGAGAATGCTCCCGGTAACCAAGAAATAAATATCTTTTAAAATCTAATTTCATGTGACATATTTCATAAGTTCTTATTAGATGATGGGGAAGGTAATCATCAGCATTTCCATATTGAAACACAAAACAAAAAGCCTCACGTCAAAGGAGTTTCTCACTTTTTAATTAAACTCCAGTTTACACACTTGAGTCCAAGCAAACAAGCCCCAGTTTTGCTAAACTGGGTCCATACATGTGAAATTAAAAATAATCTCATCACGTTGAGGCGACCAATAACCTGCGTATGTAACCTAATTCTCATCTCTGCAAGGTTCCGGGCTCCACGGTTCTGGGTACAATACCAAGTCACCGCAGCAATATAAAGCTGTCAAGTACAATAAAAGGGAAAAATGAAGGTGCTCTCAAATCATTAGCTGAAAATTATTTATGAAAGTTGCAGGTTGCTTTGTGCTACAAAGACCAAATTACCAGGCAGTTTTCACCTCTGTCTTTACTTGTTATTGCTTGAGATTTTCCAAAACAATTTCTTCTCCTTTTTGCCTTTTTTCTTTTGCAAACGCACTCAACGCACTTTTGTCCACAGACAATAGGATAGGCCACCTTTTGATTCGGAGACTGTGCAAATGTGCTAACAATAAATTAATCTGATCTAATCTGGCCCAGTCTGCCTTTGTGGCTTAGAAAAGCACTTCTTTCCCTTATTGCCACCTCATCTTTTAAGCGCGTCATTCTTTCACAAAAACTTATATCCAAAGAAGTGGAAGGCAGAATAAAATTAAAAAAAAAACCCAGAGAGTTGCTATAGAGTTTAACCTTCTTGAAAAGCTTTTCAGGCTGCAACTGCTCTGCAGAATCACTTTGCATTGTGTTGGAAAAGATTAGGAAAGAGCAGCCAAATCAGAGGTTTGGGCTGGCAGAGCCCAGGCCAAATGGCTTCCAAGGGGCTCCTGCCGGTAGCGCTCACTGTGCATCTCCCCGGAATTCCCCATTTCATCATTTTACCAAAAAATTAAAGACATAATTTATATTGAAAAGTCTTATGATAACATATGGGTGCATGTGCTGAGGTGTAGTTACCTGGAGGGCATGGACATGGACACTTACCCACACCACAAACCCAGCAGATCCCGTTACAATAAACCTGGTGCAAATGGAAAACCAAACGCCACCTCCTCATCCGTACCTGGGTGAAGAAGGGCTCGTAGATCTCCACTCCCTTATCCGAGCCCTGCAGCAGCACCTCCTGGCCGCGCCGCCAGCTGTACCGCACGGGCGGGTTGGAGTTGGCGACGCACCTGAGAAACACCGTCCTCTCATAGTAAAACTGCTCCTTGGCTTCCCCGATGCTCTGGTGGACTGTTACTATTGGATCGTCCAGATCTGGAAAAGACAAAAGGAATAACAAATAAATAATGAGAAGAAGTCAAGCCTCAGCTGACTCTATGACGGTTCAACATTGGAAAGCATGTGCATAATCTTGTATACACACCAAGAGCAAAACAGGCAATACAGCTCTAAAAGCTACAAAATACCCGTTAGGACTCCTGCAGCAGAATCCCAGCACAACTAGATCTTCATTTACAACCCAGGCTTTCGGAGATGACAATACACACGGTATCTTTTATACGATAATGTCAACTGTATTTCTGTTATGTTTCCACTAATACTCAGGTTTCATCTGGTTTTCATCTTTACTACTTGTTTCTTGTATGGGATGTTAATTTAAATATGTCACTTAGACAAAATAGTTTATAAAGCTTTGGAAATAAATAGACAGACTAATTTGCATCCTAATGGTAGGATCCACTAGAACATAGATCACATGCATGCATCTGTTTTCCTTCTTTCCTTTAAAGCAGCAATTTAATAGAGTAATTTAATGCATATCCCCTTATTCCAGTTACAACCATTTAACTTCAAGAAGGTAAATTCATCACAGGGTTTAGAACACACTTCTCTTGATTAAAATACAGATATCATATAATTACTCCCACCACATCAGCTCAAAGAAAATTAGATCCCCATAACAGAATTCACTCGTATAGGGAAGAAATAACGATAGCCCTTGTAATGCGGGTATGTCTAATTAATGAATCTGGGCTTTATTCCATCAGGAACAAGTAGATTCTTGTTTGCAGCATTTCAGTCCTGTTTATTATGAGCTTTCCCTGAAGGTATAATTATGATGAAGAAGGAAAGATTAAAAAAAAAGCACTGGTCATCTTCACTATGTACTAGTTAAAAACATGCAATCTCCAAACAACATGATCAGTAATTCTCTAGTGAGCTTTGGGCAGGACTTAGAGCAGCTGGAGGCTGGACACCAAGAGGAGGTTGCTTCTCTAAGTCTAGTCCCTGTGGTTCAAAGGTACGTCCAGGTTTGGCTCCTGCAGTCACGACACTGTTACCCATATCGAGGGGGAACAATTTGCCTAATTATCTCTGTACCAATCCAGTCTGCTCCACACAGCAATGCCACATTCCCATGTGCAACTCGGCCTTGACTGAAATCATTTCAGAACCTTATCAGCAGTGCTTTTTCCTCAAAACAAAATATAACTTACGCTTTAAGTAGTCCTTAATTAATCACCCATACATTTAACCCTATCTTTGCAAAGTCTCGTGTAACTATCCAAAGGTCAATTCATCAGATTTGAGGCCACGGTTCAGGGAAATGCAGAACGAGGTGCTCAAACCTCAGCATGATCACTGGTGCCAAGGGCAATGCCACCCCCAAACCCGAGTGCCTCTGCCAAGGTCTTGGAGACAAGGACAGTTGTGAACTGCCATGAGCCAACAGTGTGGCCAAGAAGGCCAACGGTGTCCTGTCCTGTATCAAAACTCACATGGTGAGCAGGACAAGGGCAGTGATCCTTCCCCTGTGCTCTGCATTGGGGAGGCCACACCTGGAGTATTGTGTTCAGTTCTGGGCCCCTCAGCTCAGGAAAGAGATTGAAGTGCTGGAGCGGGTCCAGAGAAGAGCAACAAGACTGGGGAAGGGACTTGAGCACAAGCCCTATGGGGAGAGGCTGAGGGAGCTGGGCTTGTTTAGTCTGGAGAAGAGGAGGCTCAGAGCTGAGCTCAGCACTCTCTAGAACTACCTGAAGGGCAGTTCTAGCCAGGGGGGGATTGGGCTCTTCTCCCAGGCATCAGCAATAGGACAAGGGGCCATGGGCTTCAACTCTGCCAGGGGAAATTGAGGCTGGAGATGAGAAAGCAATTCTGTGCAGAGAGAGTGGTCAGGATTGGAATGGCTGCCCAGGGAGGTGCTGGACTCACCGGCCCTGGAGGGTTTGAAACTGAGATTGGACATGGCACTTAGTGCCATGATCTAGTCAATGGGCTGGAGTTGGACCAAGGGTTGGACTGGATGATCTCTGAGGGCTTTTCCAACCCGGTCCATTCTGGGATTCTGTGATTTGGGGAAGAATCACATGTATTTTGCTCCTATGTCCTTTCTCCACGTATCACTCAAACACCAGTGTAACCACCACAGTGTGTTGTGCAAGATGGACCATCAGCACAGCAGTTCTTAAAAAATGTGGGGGTTGATAAGTTTTTAAAAGCTAGAGCTGAGGCATGTGGGATTATTAAAGGAAGCCCACTGTTAACATTCTGAACGGATGAGCATGTTTCAAACGTCCACACCAAGAAGCAGTTTGCACTTAAAAATGATGCTTTAGATGCTTACATTTTGATTTGCATAACAAGAATAAAGCCTGAGTGTCTCTTGATTAATTAGAAACAAAACATGTTCCAAAATTTGGAATAATTCAAGCAATAATATCTTTTAATAATGCATGGATTTTAAGTAAATGTTACCTTCATTCTGCTCTACAAAACATTTAATTTAATATCAGAGAAACAAATTATGAAACTGTTGCTCCAAATTAGGGTGGCATTTTCTAATGAGATTTCATTTTTGTTTTAAAGGTTATTTTAAATCAGAGTAGCATTTGAAAAGGAATGAGACAGCTGAAATGTTGTGTCCTCTGCTCATGTAACAGAAAATAAAATGAAGGAAATTAGCTTGCTTGAATTTCTAGGCCAAAGCACCTGTTCCCTGTATTGTGACGAACAACAAAACATTACACACACAAGTGCTTTCCAGTGTCTGCCTATTAAAGCTCATCCTTAGACCAGGAACAAGAATGACTGGCAGCCAGGAGTCTCCAACGCCGAGTCGGGGGACTGCTCCCCAAATATCTCATCCTTAGAGGAAGGTGCATCCCCTGGGTGAAACATGCAGAATCCAAGTCTTGTCCCACCTTCTTTTTTATGAAGTTATTAAAGACTGGACACTCTAAATCACCTAAAGCCAAAAAACAGGACCTAAGTCAACTGCGAGACCTGCTAGTGTAAGGTGGTGACCAACACCTCGACAGAACGTGCCTTGGAGGGCCCAGTGAAGAAGCTCAACAGGAGGAGAAGCTCAACATCTCAGGCTACAACAGCAAGAATGAGGCCAGCAGGTCCAGGGAAACGATGCTTCTCCTCTACCCTGCAGCTGCAAGACAACAACCTGAGCACCCGCCCAGGGCAAGACGTGGACGTACTGGAGCTAGAGCGAGTGCAGAGGCCACCAAGATGACGAGATAGCTGGAGCAGGTGCCATACAAGTAGATGCTGGGGGAGCTGGGTTTGGCCAGTCTGGAGAAGGTAAGATGAAGGGGAGATCTAATTTATATCTTTGAGGTTTTTAAACTGAGATTGGACATGGCACTTAGTGCCATGATCTAGTCAATGGGCTGGAGTTGGACCAAGGGTTGGACTGGATGATCTCTGAGGGCTTTTCCAACCCAGTCGATTCTGTGATTCTGTGACTGACTACCAGGAATTTGTAGAGAAGATGAAAGCAAATTCTTAGAGGTGCAAAGCAAAAGACCACAAGCCAATAGGTATAAGTTGCACCCAGAGAGATTCGTCCTGCTTGTAAGTGAAAATGAACTCCCTATGAAATCAGACAAGTGCCCAGACAGGCTGTGGGACACTGTTCTTGGAGACTTTCAAAGTTTGACTGGACACAGCCCTGAGCAACCTAATTTAACTATCAAATTGGCCCTGGTTGGACTAGGGGGTTGGACAAGAGGTCCTTTCCAATCTAAAGTACTCCATAACACCACAAGCTATGATGCCATCATTCTATGAGTCTACTGAGGGTGATGGCCCAGGTTGGCCAGAGAGGTGGTGGCTGAACCATCCCTGGAGACATCCCAGGCCAGGCTGGACGGGGTCTGAGCAACCTGAGCTGGTGAAGATGTCCCTGCTCATGGCAGGGGGGGCACTGGGGAGCTGGGGAGGTCCCTCCAACCCAAACCATTCTATGATTCTATGAAATCACCCATGCTATGCGCTCTCTTGCAATGGGTCCATGCTGGATGTGTGCTCACCATCTCCAACACAGGTTCTTCTCTACACCAGAGAGGCAGGCACCCACTTTCTGCATGGCACTGTACTATGATGAGATGGATTTTGGTACGAGCATAAGGAAATCTCAAAGGAATTCAAGTTGGGAATGCAAATGCAGCGAGCCCTCTGCCAAAGCATTTCATAATGGTCAATTAATACAAAATTTGCACTGCAGAACTTGACTGATTCATTATTTTTTTTTCTTTCCATCGACAGCTGCATCAAAGCAAAAGCAACAGCGCTAATAGGAGACAAAATAATGCTTGCAATTGTTGGGAGGTTTGAGCGCACGCGGAACCGTCTGCCCTGCTGCCGGCCAGGGTCAGACTCATGTTTTACTGGGCTGTTATATAAGACTATATTTTGCTCAGGCAGCATGAGAGCTGCAAACTTAATACAAAAGATGCTTTTTTAGAATGCTGCCAAGGTATTCTGCAGAGTTATTACAGCAGAGGGATACAGCTGCCAAATTCTTCGCCTATAGACAGGCGGTTTGAAAGTCACCTGGATTGCGGTGGCATTCACGTCCACTTGTGAAAGCTCTCCAGAGCTGTGTTTTAATGGCTAATTGAATTGTTACCAAATGACACTCAAATTTCCAATAGACTTTTAAAAAGCCTATCTAAAGCTCTGTGCATGTGTGTGAGTGTCTGTGGGTGGTGTTCCCTCAAAGCTCTGGAACAAGCAGGGGCTGGGAGGGAAGCCATGGGCTCCAGGTGCTGCACAGCGAACCTGGCACGAGGAAAGAGGAGAAACCACTGGAGAAACAGGGAGATCGTACTGCAATGGGGAAAGATTGAGCACTGGGAAGCTCAGCAAGATGAATTTCTTACGTGCTTCACAAGAGGAATCAAAAAAATCCTAAAAATTTGATTTTGGGTTGATCAAATTCTGAAGAGTTAACTAACGTAATCATTCTTTAAGTTGAACTGAAGTCACGGGTGTTGCTATGTAGTCAAAGTCTATTAATCAAAATGAAAATAATTACAGAAGTATGTTTTCCACAGAGGTTTATGCCACCATTAGGTTCAATTTTTCAGTCTTTAATCTTTGAATTGAACCAAAAAAAACCCAGATGGCACGCGCATGCAAAACACTGTATTGGAAGAATTCCCTTCGCACATCCCCAAGCTTGCAAAAAAGAGAAAAAACATATAGAAAAGCCAGCAGAAGCTGTTCAAAATGGGTCTAATCTAAATGCACTGTGAATTGCATCACCACGGTCAGAGATGTTGGTGTGGGAGATGCACAGAAGTGGGGCAGATCCTTTAATATCCCCTTCAAGCACTGGAGGCATCACGTCATTGGTGAGCAGGACCCACGGACCATGTCCTGCCACCCCCGGCTGAGCTCCAGGGGTCTCACACCTCCAAACGGAGAGCAGGACCACAGGCTACATTTGCTGCCTCATCTTTTCTCAGCTGCTGGGACTACACAGCTTGCTGATTTCATTTGTTAATTAGCTGCCTTTGTCTTGGGATGTTCAAAGCAAGCGATGCTTTGGAAGTCAGGATAATAATAAAACACGCATCTGGTAAACTGATTGAATCTGCTTCATCAAGACAGCCAGAGAGGAGACAGCAGTGATGCATATATTTAGTCTGCCTAACTCGTAAGTTATTCTTAAATAGAAAAGCGCCACGTTTTTCACGCTATTTTCCTTGCTAGAGCTTCCTTGACCCAGCACAAGCTTGAAATAATTCCGCAGGTTTGAAGCGCTTTGTGGCACTGCATGATATAAACCAGTTACACATGATCCAGAAAACGCACAAAAATTCAACAAATGTCTATTTCTTGCACACCTATGGAAAGGACAATGAGCTGGTTTACATGCCACCTGTTAGTACATTCGGTATGGAGACACGAGCTCCAAACAAGCTGTATAATGGGAGCCGAGTTACCTAGAGCTCCACGTAAGGTATTTTTCCCTCTACAGCCCTTTAAAAGAGATTTACAGTGCATCTGCAGCGCTGCACCGCATGTGAGGTGCAGATACACCAGCAGGAAAGGGGGAGCATCGACACGGCCAGATGCTGTGAGACACACAACCCTCCTGAATGCTCCCCTGAGACCAAGAGTGTGACCTTGGGAGAGCCCTGACGCACCTCTATTGATTTCCAATCCCTGTTTGGGAAGATCAAACATGCTACAAGGCTGCTAACATGCTCAAACACAAAAGGACAAATGGAATGACCTTAGTAGTCAACGATACCAATGGTGAACGAGACCATTCCTACCGGCCACGCTTCACCCAGGGCTGGAGCCTTTCAACAAAGAATCCAAGAGGAGACGTGTAATCACCACTCGGTGATGTTTTACAGAGCAAACGTTTGCTTTGTTCTTCTGATGAGGTTATAAATTGAAATTGGTATAAACTGGTCGTATGAGTGCGTCCTAACGACATCAGGAGGATGGCACAGGGCACACAGCCCGGCCAGAGGACACCAAACTGAGCCCATCCTCGGTATTTATGAGGCTGAGATAGTGTTGGAGTCCCTGGGCAGCAGATATGGAGAGTTTTGCATATACAGCAGAAAACAGCGAGAGTTACTACAACATTGAATTTCACACGCGCGTCCATATGCGTACATGGATAAACATCAGTGGATTTTCCAAAGAATGAAGAGTCGGACGCTCGCACAGAACAATATACATCTAAGAGCTGATAACAGAGGTTAACAGCCCAAGACCATACCCTGGCATACCCTGGCATGGTCTGAGACAGCGGCAAAGCCCTCTCGGCACAGTCCTGATTAGATGGGGCTGTTGGGATCAGTACACGCAGTAAGGATAGAGTTCCCAGTCATCTATAGAGCTGGTGAGCCAAGTACAGGATCCTAACCTGGTGTCAGCCACTGTTAAGCAACATTAAGAAATTAAAGAGCAAAGAAAAGAGCGACAGAAAAGTACTTAATGCACTAGAGAAAGCACTTGTGACTTCTGCTCGCAGTAAAAGATGTAAAGAGACGCATTTAGCTTCTCAGAAAAGGCGACTGAATGGTAACTGTATCATAGGGTGTAAGCACCTCATGGTGGGAGAACAGCAGGTACAAAAGAGCTTTTTTGGCTACTGGTAATATATACAACAGGCAACAATGGCTGGAAACTGAAGGAAGCCCCATTCGGTATGGGGAAGAATCAGGCTTATTTGTTTGAAGATAAAGCAGCTGAACAGAATACCTGGGTTTATAGAGCATTCCCACCTCTGCAAACCAAGAGCAGATGCTTTTAGTGGAACACTAATTATTACATTCCATATAAGAACAGCTGCAAAAGAATCCCCAAACAGAAAGGTCTGTAAGATAAAGGAGGTCAAACTAGACCGATGTCATGGTCAATTCGAATATTACATTTTATGAAAAGAAAAAAAAGTAGAGTTGATTAAAGAATTCCAGATCATTATCATTAAATCAAGGACACTTGAATCAAGAAATTGAGTTATTTAAACTATCTTTTCATTGCACTTGCGTCAGCACCCTTTGGTTCCCCAGCCTACAGACACAGAGTGAAAAATACTGATAAAGCATCACTACCCACAAATCCAGCACATAAGAAACAGGAGTTCAAGCTGTTCACACACCCAGGGGTGGAAAGGAGAGCTCGAACAGGCCAGCCGTTCCAACAGCTCTCAGGACGAATGGCTCCGCTACAAGATTGTCACTTCCCGGTGATTTAGTTCCCTTTTATGAGCTAAGATTCAGCTATAAACACAGAGGACTTGGCCCGTCTTCGAGCAACACCAACTCTTATCG
Organism: Streptopelia decaocto; assembly: GCF_964273445.1. Lineage (NCBI taxonomy): Eukaryota > Metazoa > Chordata > Aves > Columbiformes > Columbidae > Streptopelia > Streptopelia decaocto. Next base: position 1,631,774 of record NC_138661.1, read on the forward strand.
TGATGGGTACGACTGCTCGAGGAGGAATTCTCCAATAACTGCCTTGTTATTAGCCCTGGGTTTTAAACAGGTAACCTTCTTTTTTTATTAGTTTCTGCATCCATAAAGAAACAGAACAGAAGATTACATTATCAAAGCAAAAAAGGACTTAGCAATCCAGCCAGGAGAAACAGGCACTAATACTAAAGGCCGTCTGACCTGCATGGCACAGGGAATATCTGTCACAAATAGAGTTTTTAAACTAAGTAATTTTGGCTGTATAATCCCATACCTAAATAATACTTGCACCTTCATTTTTTAAAGAAAATAAACTTAATTTTAGTATCTGACAGACCACAAAGTGCTGTTTCTTTCCCCCTGCTCTGTGTATGTTCTGCTCTTCCACGACCCACATTCATTTTCCAGTCTTAAACTCTTTACCATTAAAAACATCAGTTTAGAATTCTCGCCCATGCTCCGCATACTTTGTCACCATCTCGACTTCTAAAGAAGACCATATTTTTCCCCAGTTTTACTTGAACAGAATACAAACATGCATTTTAGGGAAAGAAATAAAAAGCAAGCCAGGACTAGAGGACATAAATAACAGTGAGCGGGTGATGAAAAAAGGAGGGCATGTAAGAACCTCCTTGGAGGCAAATGAAGATAACAAATCAAACAAAACCATAGCAAAGAGGAAGAGGAAAGTGAACCTGCCCAGAATATTTAACTAACCCCAGCCAAATGAAGACTTTCTGCTGACTTGAAGGAAATCCCCAGCCAGTCCACTTGAGCAGCATCACCTACAATCCCATCCACCTTGGACGGACCCTTAGGAGGCCACCTAGTCCACATCTTCCTTCTCTCCATACTGATGATGCCTATCAAATTTGCAGCATCAGCAAAAATTCATACCAAAATGTTATTATAGCACGTGAACGCAGCTGAATCCCAAAGAGCAGCTGCGATTCGCTTCCTCAGATAATTGCATTTGACTGTCCATCTGCTAAACCCGCTTTCCCTAAATCTTCCTGGCTTTTTAGCTTCTTCTTGCAAAATTTCAAATGGGGATTGAGATCCCAAAGATAATTAACCTCCAGCGCACCCTATAAATTGCTGCATGCACGTGGGGGAAGCAGGTGCTGGAGCAAGGGGTCGAACAGACCGAGATGATGTTCTCAGGGACATGGGGTAGAGCCAGGGGAGGGGTAATGCTTGAACTCCATATCAAGGGTCTCTCACTTCCGTTCAAAATGATTCTATAGATCCAAGATACCAGGGAGAATATGGGGAACAGCAAGTCTCGGGGAGAGAAGGAAGGGAGCTGGAGGTGCAGGGAGGAAGGACACGTGTGTCCTGGGTTTGTTACAAACAGGTTTCTCTTTTAGTGAGTGTGCCTGTCAGCTAAAGCTTCACATCAGCTGCATTTTCCTGAAAGCCAGATCCATGTTTGGGTAGACATAGCAATGGAATGTGAGGTCATTGATAAGGATGGATGGACATCTCGGGAGAGGGGCAACGAGAAACAGGTGACCAAAAACTGACCAACCCAGTATAACATCCCATTCACCTGATACTTCATAGAAAAGGGGGAGATCACGAGGATCTCGTCCCTTTTCCCTATGGCGACATTAGCAGAGGACCTTGCGAGTGGTCCCTGCGAACCGAGGCCAGGGACAGACTGAATCCAGCTCCGGTTGGCTGCAGAGTCCAGTCCAGGACTTCGGCTGCCGGCTCTGCAGTTGCCGGCACTTTCCAGATTGGTTTGGTAGAGTTTGTATTATTTTCTCTATTTTATCAGCAGCATTAGTAAAACATTTTGAATTTTCCCAGCTCTCTTCTCTCTGTCCTTCTTTCCCTCCAATCGCCTGTCCTGAGTGGGAAGGGGGAGAGGGGGTTAACAACACACCTGCCAGGGTTTTATTGTTACCCCGCAATCAAACCCTCGACAACATATCTGTAAGAAACTAATTTTTCTTCATTCTGCTGCTCTAATTCCACACAATTGTGGACAGCTCTGCAGGTACAGGACCTGAGAAGCTGCCACAAAACAAACCACATACCAGGGCAGTTTCTGGATACAAACAGCTGGCACAAGGGGAGTATTCCAGTTAGTGATTTCAAAGCCATTCTCAGCCATAAACTCAGTGCTTTATATAAACCAGGCCTATTTCTATTGCGGCTCAAAGCAGATTCCTGCAAACTGAATTTCCAAGCCATTAATACGGTCTAGCTTTCCACTCGAGGGATATTTACAGCATCAATTATCTTGAACCTCATCTGACATGTACTCATCTCAGCCTGATCCAACTAGAGCTATTATCATGTGTTACAGACAGGTTTAATTTGGAAAAGCAACAGCATAAAAGGCATTCAAATAACCTTACAGCACTCGTACTACATTTTTTGTTTAAGGAGGAAAATAAAATCTGCATACGCAGCCACGTAATACTATAGAATTACTACTCCATAATTAATAGCCAGCTATTTTATTTAGTTAAAAATACTGATGTCTGGAGTATTATACTGAACAAATTGTGCAAGGTACTTCCTCAGCAGCTCTTCAGGGCTAATTAAACATCAACGTGAAAATACAAATCTTCCTTGGCTGGTCCTAATAGAAATTCTGCATTTCCATTCCTGCATGCGTGCATATTTCATCTTCACTTCTTAATGTCCACAACCCAGGTTGTCAGGATGTGTTAAGGCAGCTGTTTCAGTGGTTATTGTACAAGGTCTATGTCTCTGGACATGCAGAAACAGCAAGTGGGTGGGTGTGCTGCGGCCGCTCTCGCTCCAGCTGACCAGCACCATCCCCGTCATTCACTGGTTTTCCGTCTACTTCTATCTATAACCTTTTTATTCTCAATGCAAACTCTGTCTGTCAGTGCTCTGTGTTAATACAGCCCCTAGAATTATAGTGCCATAACTGAATTATTCTCATGACAATATTCACCTATAATTGACATAATCACATGCATGCACATATTTTATCGCAATGGAAAAATAGTCCCACTTCTGAATCATTTAAAAACTGCCCCTTTCAGAGCATCCCTAATCCAGTAAAGCCTTGAACAGAACTGCAGACAGAAAAGCACAAGTCAATACCAGCAGTGAGTGGGTTGCAGCCACAGCCAAAGCCCCCGTGAATCACAAAGCAACACAGATGGAGCGGCGACCCCTAAAGAATAACAATCAGAGTTTGCAAGAATCGTGCATTTGAGTTGGGGTGTCTAGGGGAGATATCAGAGGGGAAACACCTTGGCATCCCAATGGGAATGGGTTACCAAACACGTGTTTGTGCTTTCGCACATCTTTCCAAAGGTGATTTTATAGAATCATAGAATGGTTTGGGTTGAGGGGACCCCCCCAGCTCCCCAGTGCCCCCCCTGCCATGACAGGGACATCTTCACCAGCTCAGGGTGCTCAGAGCCCCGTCCAGCCTGGCCTGGGATGTCTCCAGGGATGGTTCAGCCACCACCTCTCTGGCCAACCCCAAACAAAGGAGGCGAGTGCAAGCGATGGCAAGGCACAGGTGACAATCTCAGAAAGCGCTTCATAACTTCAGCTATGCTGCTATATTTTCATCCTCCAGTAACTTATTATAAGCAGAGTGTATTTTACACTACTCAATGGCAAACACAGACCAATATGGTGCCGATGACCAAGGCAATGAAGCTAATGAAGGGGCTGGAGCACAAGTGTGATGGAGCGGCTGAGGGACCTGGGGGGTTCAGCTGGAGAACAGGAGCTGAGGGGAGACCTTCTGATCTCTGAACTGCCTGAAAGGAGCTTGGAGCCAGGGGGGGTCGGGCTCTGCTCCCCAGGAACAAGCGCCAGGAGCAGAGGAAACGGCCTCAAGTTGCGCCAGGGGAGGTTGAGGTTGGATCTGGGAACAATTTCTTCCCCCAAGGGCTGTGGGGCACTGGAACAGGCTGCCCAGGGCAGTGCTGGAGTCACCATCCATTTGGACCAAATTAATCCTGATGATGACACATGCTGTTATTAAATCAGCAAACAATATTACTTTTTCCCCCCTGCTTCAACTCGTGCTCTCAGCTGAACGCCCAGGGCTCCTGGGGAATTCGGTGGGTGCGGTGCCTGGTTCTCAGGCCCATGTTTCCATCTCCTATGAAATACAGGATCTCCTCAGCCCCCAAAAGCTTCAGGTGTTTCACCTTGACATTCTTACCCAGAATAAACACTCCTGCTTCAATTGCAAAATCAAATAGGAGTCTTTATTTAAGCCACATAAAGCACCTTTTTTAAACAAAATCCCCTGTATCAGTTGCATCCTTCTGATACGACAAGCTAAGGACAAAACCACTAATGTGTGACTACTGACTTCACTGCACCTCCCATTGATTTTTGGTAACACTGTTAGAAAATTCTTTTGACCAAGAAGGGATCAGAGCACATCGGTGGGAGCTGGACAGGCTGGGAACCCACCACAGCACATAAATCTGCCAGAAACAGACCCAAAACCCCTTTGTCCTACCATTGAACCACCTTGTAACTCGCTCTGGCGAGGCTTGTTTGAATTTCCATAACCGACAAGCACCAATCCCACACTTGCCAACACATACAAGTAAATAGCCCAAGGAAAACTTCATGTTCTCCACCGTCTCTCCAGAAGATAACGAGTGCCAGGAACACACTGGGATGCAATCAGACTGATGGAAAATGGGAATAGGAGAGTTAAGAGCCCTTTTGTGGGAGCCACAGGCTCGACCTCACATCTGCTTTATTCTTACCTTGCTTTTATTTAAATTGCTGTCATTTTAATAACATTTTCCAAAAGTTTCGTATGGCTGTTCTTACTGCTGGTTTGTGCCTCCTGTGTCTTCATCATACCCCTCGCTTTGCAATAAACAAGCACACACAAAAGAAACCTTTATAATCCCTTTTATAACACTGTGTTTTGGTGATATTTCAGGAGAACAACCCACGGATTGAAAAAGTGCAGCATATTTATGGTCAAGAGCAACGGTCGAGTCAAATCAGAGTCTTCTTGTAGCGGGAGTGATTGCAAATGAAGGCAGGGCAGAGCAAGCCCTGCGTTATGGACAAGTTATTTGGTGTAAATAATCAACAGACAAACTGCATTTGACAGATGCAAGTCACATCGCTTAGCACAGTCCTGCAAAGCACCCAAATACCCCCCGTCGTACAGGATGGAAAAGAATAATCTCTTTTTAAAGGCAATATGCACAGAAGTATCCTAAAGTGATGCCGTGGCAGCAGCCTTGTGATTATTCCATGATTGTTTAAGCTAATGAAGAAAATGACAACTTCACTGCTCCATCCCTGGGTGACAACAGTGTTATAGTTGTGTGACTGAGGCCCCATCGAGTGCAGCAACGTTGCTTCCCCGTCAGTTTTTGGAAGTGATTTTTGGGGCCACCCGACCAAACTAATGCTGGTCAATGGGAAATTCTCTTTGGGGCTCTTCAGTCGCTCTCTGCGGACCTGCTGTTGTTTTCTCCTGATCCTTCAGAAATTTCAAATTCAGACTAAATTAGCTGGTTCCTCATTATGAAACTGCCACAATACACTTCATGTCCCGTGGAAATGAACACATGTAAAGCAATGTAGACCACAGGATGAATTAAAGAGCAACACTTATTCCATCAATACACATCCAGGCCCTTATTCTGAGATATCTGAGGTTTAACCATTCTCACTCAGTTTGTAACAACTATTTGCTAAATAGTTTCCCAAGAATGATAAACCTTTCGAGGTGCTTTTATAGCTCCTCCGGTCAGAGAGGAAAAAGAATCACAGCAAGTCCGAACTCCAACACCAGCGGCACGACCTACACTGGTGTGTTAATGCACAGCTACCAAATCAACGCTCATTAACCAAAGATCACTCGGAAAATTAAATTAAGCTTTTCCTTGCAAGAGGTTTGAAACTGAAGTGAATGACGCTGAAGTTGACAAAAGACTGAAGAAAAGTGAGATTTTTATTCATGCTGCCCTTATAGATATTATAATTACTAACAGCACCATTGCATATCAGTTTATATAGAGGGAACTGAATGACTTATTTGTCCATTAGCATTCTAATTAGCATCTACTACAGGGAACGACTTCCCCTTATTCCAAGACATTTCCAAGAGCCCCCCAACACGCAGGATTGTAGCTGGGAGCCTCCAAAGACCTATATGGGTATTTTTCCTGTACAAAACTCCTGCAAAGGAAGCCAAGAAGGAGCCCACTATGTCCTACGCATCAGAACTTCTGTCTTGCTCTCCTCCTATAGACTCCAGGAGTCTCTCACAACGTTGCATCCACATGATGGTGACATTGCTGGAGGCTCCTCAATGAACTTGTGCATCTGTAGCAATGGCTCAGGGTCCGAGTGTCCACAGGGCAGGAGCTCTGTCACCCCCAGATTAATTAACACAACCAAAGGGTCCCATTGATGAGCAGGATGTACAGAGGGTGACCCGTGCCTCTGAGCACTCAAACCAACCGTTAGCACATGGGGTGAGCTCCTGTTAGGAGTGAACTACAGAACTAGTCTGGTTACCTTGAAAAACATGCTGCTCAAACGTAGTGTCTTCTGTGTCACCATCCAAATAGGGATGTTTAGTTCTACAGCGACAGCAATGGCAGCAACTCCCAGCTCTGCTGAGCCATGCAGACACAGAATGAAGCTTCCTGCTCTTCTTCAGCTCATTTGGGTAAAAAAATAGCAAATAGAGTATTTATTAGGGGTTTTTTAATGGGACTTGGGCCAGGGTTCCACAAGCCCTGGCTGCACACATGCCAGGAAGGAGCCCCAACGTGACAGCTGGCTGCAAACGTGCCTCCCAGAAAGATCTGGTAAATGGAGGAGGTTTATATATAGAGTTTGTCAACTCCCATTCAAATCCTTCCGAATCAAAGTCAATAAAAACCTTCATCAGGATGCTCAATATCTGTCTGCTTGGAATAGGGGGGACGTTTATATTTTAACATTATTTCTCCACCCATCCCGCTTACACAGACTAAGAGCAGCCACACGAATGGCCACATCGGGAGGATGGAAAGCCGTGGTGTCAGCTCCTTTTCCTTCCACGGCTGAAGCCAAGAGAAGGTCTCTCATGCTGAACAGCGCACGTCACGCAAGCACAAGCCTTTCGGGTTGCAAGACTGATTCTCTTTGATGCCGTGCAAAGAAACAAGGAATCTAATCCATCAGCTACTTAATCCATGACCAGCTGATGCTACTACACGCTGAGCACGTAAGAGAGAAGGTTACGTACAAACCTCTTTGGCCTACTGTGAACAGCGAGTTGTTTTGAGAACACATAAGTCATGAGCTGAGTCTGGGTGTCATTGTTCCTGCCCTGTGTCACAGCCATTTCGCTTTCTCCCATTCAAGGAAATTTGAGCTGAGTAATCAGTGAGGATAAAGATACGGGAAAGTTGTTTGATCCAGTACGTATAAAACCAGTAACAAGAAAATCTTGAAACGTGGCATCTTAAAATCTTCAAAGACAGTTCCATTCTATTTATTTTCAATCTACAACTTAGTCCAGTTTAAAAACAAAAGTGTAATGTACATTTTGCACCAATTTAGTAATTAGGAGACTTCACAGCATCACCAAAGAGTTGAGGTGGCAGAGATCTCTGCTGATAGCCCTTATCGACCATTCAAAGGTGGCTGAACTAGAAGCGCGTTGCTCAGCACTGTGTCCAAGTTTTCCTAAGATACCACCTCCAAGAGGTCCTTAAAAAACAAAACTACACTTGGATCCACATACTCCTTTGAGTAATGGATCCCTTGGTCCATTGTATCCTTATACCACATAAAGGTATCCAGTGATAGGACTCATGGGAACGGTTCGAAGCTGAGCCAGGGGAGGTTTAGACTGGACTTAAGGAAGCATTTCTGAACCGAGATGGTGGGCAAACACTGGAACAGGCTTCCTGGAGAGGTGGGTGATGCTCTAAGCCTGTCAGCTAATAAGAAGCATTTGACAACAACATGCTTTAAATTTTGGTCTGTCCTGAAGTGGCCGGGCAGCTGGACTCGATGATTCTTGTAAGTCCCTTCCAACTGAAACAGTCTGTTCCATCCTGTCATAAAATCAGTCACGGAATAGGTTGATATTTATTTTTCCTCAGTTATTTAAAAATAAGAAACAATGCTTAATAAATTCTTTGAGAATAATGAATAGGCTTGAAGATGGTCAGCAAACACTAATGGGCTGTGCTGGAACCTTCAGGAAGTTATTCTATTTTAATGGAACTGTTCTATTTTAATAGAACAAAAACGGTCAGCATTTTCTAAGTAAAATGAGACAGAGAAAGCAGCAGCACAAGCAAGTGCAGCCACTAAGAAAACGTCGAGAATGGGATGTGAGGGCAACGACAGAGCAGTTTGCAGAAAGGCTGAAGAAACAGCACTGGGAGCCGTACACCCCTCGATGCGTTTCAGTAAGCGGTTAATTCAAATGCACAGCCAGTTGAATTGCTCCAAAGGTTCCTTTCAAGATACTGATTTCATTGAGTTATAGGGATTAAAAAAAGCAACACTATGGGGGGAAAAAGAAAAAGAGTATTTTTGACTAGTATTGACTTTCCTCAAGGTGACTTTGCTTTCAACAAGTTCCACCATAATTAAGTTACGGAAATAAATAAAATCATAATGCAAGCATGTGGCTAATATATTTCATAAATGCTATTTAAAAACACTAGAAATGTTGATAAAATACTATGTTTCTTTCGTTTTGTTGTTGAGGGATGTTTGTTTCTTGGTTTGGGCCAGTGGGGTTTGTTACAAGGCCAGAGATCAAATAGTCATTCAAACAAAGCCACTGTTTCCTTTAAAATATTGATAGTCCAGGATCCTTAGTATTCTAGACTAGTCTCATACAGAAGTAGAGGGTTTGGGTTTTTTTTAAGATGGCATTTATTTTGCCTGTGTTCCTCATACACAAAACCCACCAAAACAGCAATAAAGGTCACAGCTTGATTCCAGAAGATCCTGGTTACTCCAAACACACCATCTCTTTCAGCTCCTGTTACCACCTACGCTGCCCCTACCTAACGCATAACGGCTCATTTAAAAAGTTACATCTAATGCCGGTCTAATCCAGAAAATAACGCCCATATTTGTAAAACTCGGGTCATCACCCATATCGCAAACGGGCGAGATTTCGATGCGGCCGAACGCTTCTGATGGGACTCCAAGCCCCTCGCTGATCTCCACGCCGAGGACAGGAGGCCATTAAAGCGCAACATCTGCCATCCCATCCTGCCGACACGCTGGAGAAATCCCTCGAGTCAGGGACAAAATGCTGTGAATAACGGCAAACACGAGAGGAGAGAGGGACGGGAGGCTGAACTCCCGGTGGTACCCACCGAAGCATCTTTAGGATGCAGTTTGTGATTATTTAAAGGGGCAGTATTCTCACAGGCCCAGAACTGTCCTTTTAGTTTTTTCATTCAAAAAATGAACAAAACCCCCCACCCTTTTTCTAGTAATTGATTTCCTTGGGATCTTTACACATTAGAGTGGTTATTTGTCTCCTTCTGCTCAACGTTTCCCAAAGCGCATCCACTTTTTCAGCATAAATTTCACTTCATCGAAGCCTAAAGACCCCAGGGCTTGTCCATCCACAAGTGCTGGTGTGACGCTGTGCCAGTGCCACGGAACCTCACAGAAGGAACAACTCTATTTTTTATACAGATTAATTCACACAAGATGAAGGTGGTCTCCATGTGCTGTTGATAAACTGCACCTTTCCTTAATGCCCAGTAAATCTAAGTTTACGAGTTACTGCAGACTTACTAAAAAAGGAGGAAAACGCCACCCACTATATGCAAAACTGCCAGTGACACTGTAAGAGATGCTGTACCCATTTTTTTTCTGTAAGAGATGCTGTACCAAGTTGTTTTTTTTTTTCTATAAGAGAAGCTGTACCGAGTTTTTTCTGTAAGAGAAGATGTACCAGCTGTTTTCTGTAAGAGATGCTGTACGGGGTGTTTTCTAGGCAATGCTGGCACTGCCAGCAAAAGATGCTGGAGGGAGTGGAGCATCTCCCGTGTGAGGAAAGGCTGAGGGAGCTGGGGCTCTGGAGCTGGACAAGAGGAGACTGAGGGGGGACTCATTCCTGGGGATCAATATGGAAAGGGGGAGTGTCAGGAGAATGGAGCCAGGCTCTTCTGGTGACAACCAGTGACAGGACAAGGGGCAATGGGTGCAAACTGGAACACAGGAGGTTCCACTTAAATATGAGAAGAAACTTGTTTGTGGTGAGGGTGGCAGAGCCTGGCCCAGGCTGCCCAGGGGGTTGTGGAGTCTCCTTCTGTGCAGACATTCCAACCCGCCTGGACACCTTCCTGTGTAACCTCATCTGGGTGTTCCTGCTCCATGGGGGGATTGCACTGGATGAGCTTTCCAGGGCCCTCCAACCCCTGACATTCTGGGGTTCTGTGCTGCAGGAAGTACCAGCTTAGGGCACAGGAGCTAGAAAAAGCATGTGAGTGAGACTCATCTAAACACGATACCTGCCTGCATCAGGATGAGTTAAGGGCCCATTGCTCTCTACCTATTGCTAAAAGAAAAAAAAAAAAAAAAAAAAAAAAATTAAATAAGTGGTTCAGGCAAGAACATCTGCACATGGGCACATGGACCCCACCACGTACAAATGGATCAGCTATGGTAGCATTCACAAGAAAACCATCCTGATCTTACTGATGGAAGAGAAACACAGTCTGCATGGCCAGTGGTCCCAAAAATCTCTTGAAGATTTCTTCTATAAGCATCCTTGTTTATCATGGGTAAATTCCAAACGTTCTTCTGTGACCTCAGAAGTTAAATGCTACCACGCCTTTGAAGAGCTTCTTGTTCCGTTTGCTTAAGAAGGCCTAAATACTTGATCCGAGACTTGCTTTGCCGATACCCTCCTGACTTGTGCAGCCCAAAACATAGACGTAAATACCTAGCGTCCGAACTAAACGTCTAAGGCTCATCAGGAAACTCAACAGGGACAGATGCGGTTTGGTAGGATCTCCAAATACCAGTGCTACCAGTGCCCATCTCCTGGAAACTCCAGCAGGGGACAGTGCCAAAAGCAATAAACCAATTTCCCAACACCCATTGCTTACAGTAATTACTCAAAAAGCGGGTAGTGGCTGATGACTCCTGTTTCAGATCCTCCCCTTCCATCCCCAGAAGCCCAAAGGTGGTGCTGGGAAGCAGCACTATTCCAAAATTACTGCATCTGCAGAAAATAACACAATATCGATTGATCCGCAGAGAGATGGCGAGTAATGGCTTGGGGCTGCAGCGTTGGGAAAGGGAAGATCTGTGTCTCTGTCCCTACATTAAGGTTTTTCACACAGTTTATGTTAATAAAACACTGGATTAAGTGCTGAAATGAGGGTCTCTCCTTTCAGAAAGGTGCCTGCAGGAGGAGGGGGCGACAAGGATCTGCCAGAAACTGGGTCCCCCAGACACCACTGGCCACAATGGACAAGAATCTGCAAGTAAACACCAGGTAGAACATGAACAGCATGCGTGGAGGACAAGGCTCAGCTTAAGTCAGACGGAGGACTAAGAGCACCCAGGTTATCTATCTTATCCTCATCACAGCATCTGAAAACACCTTAGAGAAAACAAATAAATCAAACCCAAACACAACTGGGGCAGAAAGTTTCCTGGGGTCTTCCTGCAAACCACGTGTTTCTTTTTTGGGGGTGAATTACTATAAAATTCATTGGCAGAGAAGCTCCCCAGGTGCAGGGCCAGTGCTGTAAGCATTTGGTTTTCAGGGGCTGGTGGAAGTGGTGGAACCACCATCCCAGGAGATGCTTAAAGGGCGTTTAGAGGAGGCTCTTAGGGACATGGCTCAGTGCTAGTGTTAGGCTGGGTTATGGTTGGACTCGATGATCCTGAGGGTCTCTCTTCCAACTGAAATGATTCTACGGTTCTATATTGGGCTGCTCCTGCTCAAACCATCCCTCATCGCACAGGGAATGGCTTATTTTCCCATTAACTCTTCAGCAGTTCCCAGACCCAAACCCAGCGTCTCAGCTTTACTGGGCTGTGCTTAAACTGAGCCAAGGGCCCAGCTCTGCATGGACCAACACCCAGGATGAGCTCCACGACAACTGCTCTTCCCTCTCCCAATCTACCTCTTCTCGTCTTGGCAGCAATGATGGAGAAATGCTGATTCTCCAGCCCTGCAGAATTGCTTGGCCACCAGCAAAGAGACAGATACACCCCGTACTGCTCCATGTAAATGATGGGCTAAAACTTCTTTTAAAATTGCCTCTCTCTCAATTTTTATTATTATTTTAAAGATGAAGCGGGGGGAAATGAACACACAGAGCTAGTTTAAACTGACACTTCAGTCAAGGATGCAGACGGGATGCGGGATTAGGAGGATGGTAAACAAGCCTCCTTTTTTGAAACCCAACCTGCTTTGCTGTTGTCCGTATTGTTGATTCCAATGTTGCTACTTCAATGCGCCTTAATTAAAACGTTAGTGGTCAATATTTCCTTGAAAGCGCCTCGAGAAGTTTTTATTCATGCGTAATTGCTTTGCAGATAATGCCAGAGGAAAACAATCAAACAGCTGGCGAATAATCCCTCCGTTGGGATATTTTAACTCGTTCCATGCTCAGCGGTTTCATTTAAAACCCGCCCGTGCCATTCGCACACTCGCAGACCACACTGGTGTTGGGCTGTTCCACAAACACCGGGGGCACTATTGTGTTTTAATTCATTTCAGCAGATCTCCTGGATCCGACGGGAATATAATCAGCAAATGAGCAGTGTAAGTACATGGGAATTCACGTCCAAAGCTTAAATAACATGTACAGATTCCTCTAAGCATTGGCGAATTTATGCAAAGATAAAGTAAATAATGGCCTCTGCGCTGGTTTGCATTTTCTGCTTTCAAAAGAAACTAATTATTATTTCACACACAGAAAAGAAATAACACCAGCGGTCTATCTGCAACTCTCTTGAGCTGTACCCTAAGAATGCATAATGCTTAATATAACCCAATATGATATATGCTTATGTTTTGCGGGGTTTGGGATATTTAGGGGCAGGGAGGGGTTGGGTTTTTTCCCCAGTTCAGTTATTTAATTACCTAATTTCTGTGTGTTCCCAATGGATCTTTTCTAATGTTGCAGAAATGCCACCTCAGCTGTGTGAGGAAACCACATCCCAGCCGCGCTCAGGACCAACGCTGGGCCCAGAATCCTGGCACAAGGGGTCAGAAAAGTCCTCGTCAGCTCTGGCTGATCTTTCCTGAGCCCCAGAGCCCCTCCGGCCCGGCCCCTGCCACACACGCTCCCTGTCCCCTGCAGCTCCTGTTCAGCGTCTGCCCGTCTCCCCCCTCAGAATGCTTTTCTTGCTGTCTAACCTACATCTCTCCCTGCAATTTAGGCCAATTACTGTCTGTCTGATCCTCTGGAGATCTTCAGAAAAAAAATTCTCCTTTTCTTTTGCCCATCTGAAGGCTCCTATTACCTGCCCCCTTCCTTGGCCGCCTCCTTTTTGCCATGAACAATCCTCATGAATCATTTTACTCTGGCATCAGAAACCTTTCCTGCTCATCTGTCGCTCCTCTGACCTTTTCCATCGATTCCCATCTTCCGCGAGGTATGATACAGCACTGCCCGGACCACAAAGCCCTAGAATAGAAGAGCTACTTCAATTCTTACAACAACACCTCCTCCTCTCCTTCCAAGTGCTGCATTTCTGCTCTCCAAACCCGCACAGCACGATCGGGCTCAGGGCAACTCGCAGCCCCTCCTGCTATTTGCCTTTGCAGAAGGTAAAGACACAGATCCTGCCGCTTTCTTCCCAAACACACCTCACAGGTCACTTTTCCAACTCACCCATCCTGTTTCTGAGGTCAGAGCTGTCTCCTTATCATCAGCATCTTGGTGGCTGCGCTGGACTCTCTCCAGCAGTTCCCTGTCCTGCTGGAACTGAGGGGCCACAACTGGACACAATATTCCAGGTGTGGTCTCCCCAGGGCAGAGCAGAGGGGCAGGAGAACCTCTCTGACCTACCGACCACCCCCTTCTAACCCACCCCAGGTCCCATTGGCTTCCTGGCCACAAGGGCCCAGTGCTGGCTCATGGTCACCCTGCTGTCCCCAGGACCCCCAGGTCCCTTTCCCCTACACTGCTCTCTAATAGCTCATTCCCCAACTTATACTGGAACCTGGGGTTGTTCCTGCCCAGATTCAAGACTCTACACTTGCCCTTGTTCTATTTCATTAAATTTCTCCCCGCTCAACTCTCCAGCCTGTCCAGGTCTCTGATGGCAGCACAGCTTCCAGTGTCACCACTCCTCCCAGCTCGGTGTCACCAGCAAACTTGCTGACAGTCACTCTATTCCCTCATCCAAGTCGTTGATGAATATATTGAATAACACCGGCCCCAGCACTGCCCCCTGAGGCACTGCACTGGATACAGGCCTCAACTGGACTCTGCCCCATTGACCACGACTCTCTGGTTCTTCCCTTCAGCCAGTTCACAGTCACCTCACTGCCCGATCGTCCAGACCGCACTCCCTCAGTTCAGCTGTGAGGATGCTGTGGGAGACTGTGCCAAATGCTTTAGTGAAGTCAAGGTAGACACATTAAAGTCTGACACTAAACATGGTCTTACATGTCATGGGTTGCTCCAAACACCGAATTCAGTATCAGGGTGTCACAGGAGGGTATGTTACAACTTACTTTAACTGTAGTTTTACTAAGCACAGGCAATGCAGATACTTCCACAAAGGAAAGGAGACGTGAGCAATGCAAGGATTTTCTTCTGAAAATCTGCATGCAGTAGAAGTTCCTATATGTTCCATTTCAGTGACCTGCTAGATATTTGCATGTGTAAACTGAAAAATAGCTGGCGAGGAAAAAAGCTCCCCTAAAATCCTACCAGCAAGTAGCAAAGCATTTAATTCATGGGGACATGTGCATAACCACAACTGCTCTCTGGCCTCTCCTTTATTGCGGGGAGATTATGTAAAGCTATTTTCCCAAGCAAAGCATACTCTCTGGGAATGCAGTTTCAGTTTTATACCAGGAGCTGCACAGAATGAGGTTTCCAGATGTAAAAGCCCTAAACCCCTCCTGCTCCTTCTCCCCCATCCCACCAAGGATGCTGCAAAGGTCCTGTTGCCTCCTGGTGCACGGAGCTCAACACGGTGATGAAGGCAAAAAGCAGGGGAGAGTGAAAAGGAGGGAAGAAACATTGAAAACTGTCAATCAGTAGGTAACCAGGCTCCTATTTTACTGGAAAACGCGGATTACAGGAAAGCCTGCCTTAATGCAAGAAGGCTATTTAAAAATCCATCAGAACTCTAAAATATGCTATTAGGGACTCTGCAGTCCCAACACCTACTGCATAAAAATCCCAGGCTATTAGGCAAACCAACATCGTTTCAGATCAGGCCATCAGCAGGTGGCCAAGTCTTAAAATAGCAGCTGCATTTAAAATTATCTTTTAACTAGAAAAGTGGGAAATTCAGCTCTGATGAAACCCAGCGCTTGGCCTGCAAAAGGTGAGCTGGGACCAAGCTGCCGGGCATGTTGGTATTAGAGGGATGTCTAAAACCTTGCGGTGGTCCTCAGCTGATGGGGCTGTAATTAGCACCTGGAACACACCTCGGTGTAACAAGGCAAGAAAATAATGAGGCTGTGCACCAAGAAAGAGCTGCCTGGAACGCTGCTCGCCAGGTTTCCTTCCTGAAAAAGCTACGAAGATGATGGGGGGTCTGGAGCATCTTCATGATGAGGAAACGCTGAGAGAGCTGGTGCTGTTCAGCTGGAGAAGAGAAGCTGAGAGGGATCTGATCAATGGGATCAATGTCTCAGGGTGGGTGTCAGAGGATGGACCAGACTCTGTTCAGTGGTGCCCAACGCCAGGGTGAGGGGCAACGGGCACAGACTGAAACACAGGAGGCTCCATCTGAACATGAGCAGAAACTTGTTTGCTGGGAGGTGCCAGAGCCTGGCCCAGGCTGCCCAGAGCGGGTGTGGAGTCTCCTTCTCTGAGACATTCAAACCGCCTGGACCCACCTGTGTGATCTGCTCTGTGACCCTGCGTGAGCAGGGGGGTTGGACTGGGGGATCTCCAGAGGTCCCTTCAACCCCAACCGCTCTGTGATTCTTTAAGTCTAACTCATCTGCTAAACACTACCACCCAACTTCTACCAGACCGCTTGCAGCATCTGCCGGGGTTCCACATTCTTCTGGCTCTTTTATTTGCTAATCAAGGAGGTGATGGGAAATGCAAACCTCACCCCAAGCATGGCTGGCAATTAAAGTACTGGAAAATGAACCCATAGTAATCAGACTGTCTTCCCATGGTGTCTGGAAGGGCTGTCTTTCACAGGGCTGCTTCATCACACAGTTGCCAACAAGTGCAGCAGACATTAGAAATGCTCTTCCTTGTTCTTTGTTACCAACACCCAGAAAACACCATTTTTTGTTATTAAAATGTGATACAGGCACTGATTGCCACAGTACTGGTGCTTCTGGCTTTCAGCTCTTGTACTTTTAATTCAGCTCTCTAGCTCTAATAAAATTAGCAAAGATGGGAGGCATGAGACCGACAATAAATTCCTACAAGCAGAACCATTATGAATTCAGCAAAATGTACATGTAGACTCAGTGGCTTAAGGTAAGTAAGGATTGTATCACCTCTATTCCTGGGCTATATTATTCCCCTTTCCCACCTGAGAAATGTTGAGGAGGCTCCAACATCAGGTGTTCACAATAAATCCCATTGCTCAGGAGTACCCGGGGTTCAGATTTGGGAAACCTCTATACCAACCTACACCATCTGAGGTTTGCGTTCTCAGTTGTGTGTTTCTACCAGCAAACTGAAAGGATGCAAATGGTTTGCGTTATAAAACCGGACAGACGGACCTGGCACACCGAATGATGCTCTCCTTTTGGACAACAAAGTCGTATGTCAGTATGCTTATAGAATCATAGAATCATTTCGGTTGGAAGAGACCCTTAAGATCATCAAGTCCAACCACGAAGTGGGACTTTCCATCAAGCACTCAAGAGTGAAACACTTGGAGAAAAAACAATCACAACCCAGCACAACCTTAGGGAAGGTGAAGAAAACTGCATGGATCCTTTTCTCTTTGGGATTCAACTCAAACACACCAAAAGGGATGGGGTGCGGTGCCATGGCTCAGGGTCATGTCCCAGCATTTCCAGTTTGAGTTCTCAACAACAAAAATTATCTTTAAAACCTGTTCTCTTGTTATTTTGTTGTTTCTAAGTCACAACAGAGCATCGTATGGAGCTGCCTGGCAAGGCACAAAGTAGCAACAAGGGGCTCAAATACAGTTTAGGAGAAGGACACATAAGTCTTTGGACTCTACGGCTTGTCAGTTCAGGGGTTTCCACATAGAACTGAGTATCAGACACTCAGTTATGAAGTTTAATAAGATAAAATAGAATGAAATCAAAATATAGAGTAAAAAGGAATTATAAAAACCAACCTGGTCTCCCCGAAGGAGAAACCCAGTTGCTCCCTGCATCCCAACCGCCCCTCCAGCCCCATAGACCTTCCTGAGCTGAATTAAACCAGGAAAGTTCACCATAAAATATTTGATTGAAACTGTACCACAAACCAGGAACTGTGCAGCTCGCAAAGTATTTTATCATTCTGGCTCCATTCTGAACGTACAAGCATTTTGTTGGCATTTTAGCAAGCATTAAGTACAACCTTTCATCAGTGAGAGCATCAGACTTGTTTTCTTTTTTCCTCTTTCTTGTACAAAGATTTTCATTGTGGAAATTAAAAATGCACACAAGCCAGTAAGGAACTGATAACATTTAACAGTCACTGCAAAGCTATTTAATTCGGTCTGAATTTGTCTGTTGGGGGTGTAAAAAGCTATTGAGATTACTGCAAGCATTCCACATTTGCATTAATATTTTATGGTCCAGCTGCCTCACTTGTTTGTTTGAAATTGTCCCAGTCCAAAATGCACCATCAGTCACCCACCATCAGCTTTCTCATCGGCTCACAAAAGCATCAGATCAGGACTCCCAGGCACTTGATATTGAACTTCCAAATTACAGGAACAAGACAATAAGAGTAAAGATCTAAACCTAGAAGGAAACAGCACCGCGTTATGTCAGAGGCTCTCGTTAAACACATTGACACCATTTATAGTTCTGCTTTTGTTGAGAAGAGCTCTGAACGCCACCCACCAGAGCTCAACTGGAACCAGCACCAACACGCTACCCAAGAACATGGTTCTTCCCCACCCAGGGGAAGCTGAAACCGTTATACTCCAGTGGGTTAGAACAGTGCAAGAAGCAGGAACAAACCAGGTCCTGGGCAGCAAAAAGTATTCAGTCTTCAGGCGAATTCTTTTCCATCAAAAACAAAAGGATGAAAAGTTATGGAAAACGTCCTGAAATATATATATATGTACCGATTTTTTTAAAAGACGCACACAAAAGAAGAAGAAAAAAACCCCAATCTTTACAAAAGGTGATTCTGCTTGTACACCTGAGGCAAACGTCTTCTTGGATAATAAAGGGTAGCTCACTGATTTTTCATTGCTCTCATTCTGAAATTCTGCAGCGCTCCTGCCTCGTTTGGGCGCCTTTCCCGCCCTCCTTTGGGCGCCTTTCCCGCCCTCCTTTGGGCACGTCTCCTTCCTCTCCTGGACCACGTGCACGTACACAGCAGGAAACTAAATTCAGCCAAATCCCACTAAGCAGCCTCTGGTCTATTTGTGAGACACATCCCCTGCCCTTCAGCTTCCCAGACTCATCCTCCACCGCAACCTTGTACCTCCCTGGGCAGTAATTAGGCAGAATAATTCCCTGTAATCCAAGCGTCCAGCCAAAGGGTTCATTAGAAAGATAGTGAAGGATAAGCAGACTCTCCCATGGTCATGGAAAATACACAGGCACAGATACTGAACAAAGCAAAGGCATGGAGAGGAAATTTACCCCTTTTACATTTCCTTCAGAGTTTTACACATTTTCCCCTTTTAGACAGGGGCTTGTGCAAATTTGACCTCAAAGAGGGAACAAAGACCTGCACATTAAATTTGTATTGCTCACATTCAACGATGACAATTATCAATATTGGAAAGCTTCTAAATGCTTTCCATCGGCACAATATCTCATTTGGGAGCGTCTTCTTTTATTGTGCCATGCAAAAAACTGATGAAAGATAAATATATTTGCTTTCCTTCTATGCCAATGCTTGTGCTATTGCTTTATATTCATTTTCCTCTTAAAAAAATAAAATTGCACCCATTATTTCTGGTCTTTCATCCAATCATGTAAATGAGGCTTTAAACATGTCACTGGGCTTCTAATGAATGAAGGGCCAAAAGAGAAGATCAAATACCATATTAATGAATATCGGCAGACACCACAGATGGAAATTAAAAGTGTCATTACAATAAGAACGCGTGATTCACGGCAGCCAGTACAAGGCAAACACAAGCCAAAGAGGCAGCATAGAAAATAATGAAGCAGCAACTATATTTTCAATCCCTGACTTATGTCTTCATTGCTGCGGCCAGGAGACTGATATAAATATCTGCACAAAATATGTGCCACAAGCATAATGTGTCACCCGAGCAGGACACATTCCCGGTGCAAAGCCCAACAGGAGCTACATGTGTCCAACAGCTACATCTGTGTTATCGAGGGGAAAGGAAAATGAAACCAAAGGAATACTGCAGTTGTCAGGACAGAGGTCCAGCTTGCACACGTGCACCACGCACCCCCTCCCAAACCATCCCAGCACCAACAACATCTGAATCTACAGAAGCGGATGCTGCCAGTGCCTGTATTTTCAAATCTGGAGGTTATTTAGGATGGAGAAAGCTGAGCGAGTGAAAGGGCTTTCTTTAATACTCCTGTGCAATAGCAACTGGAAAACACGGGATGCTGGAAGACTGAAACACGGCAATTATCCCAGGAGGTGCTTTAAGGTTCACCAGAAAGCACAATACTCGCTTCTACCTATGACCATGAGCCAGCACTGGGCCCTTGTGGCCAGGAAGGCCAATGGCATCCTCTGCTGTATTACAAGGGGGGTGGTCAGTAGGTCAGAGAGGTTCTCCTTCCCCTCTACTCCGCCCTGGTGAGACCCCATCTGGAATATTGTGTCCAGTTCTGGGCCCCTCAGTTCCAGAAGGACAGGGAACTGCTGGAGAGGGTCCAGCGCAGGGTGACCAAGATGATTAAGGGAGTGGAGCATCTCCCGTGTGAGGAAAGGCTGAGGGAGCTGGGGCTCTTTAGCTTGGAGAAGAAGAGACTGAGGGGTGACCTTATTAATGTTTATAAATATATAAAGGGTGAGTGCCACGAGGATGGAGCCAGGCTCTGCTCGGTGGCAAACAATGATGGGACAAGGGGTAATGGGATCAAGCTGGAACACAAGAGGTTCCACTGAAAGAGGAGAAGAAACTTGTTCCCGGTGAGGGTGGCAGAGCCTGGCCCAGGCTGCCCAGGGAGGTTGTGGAGTCTCCTTCTCTGCAGACATTCCAACCCGCATACAGTACATCATCAGTACTTTGCTCTGCAGGAGTAAGCGTATCACACAGGCTGCGTGCACACGTGTGTATGTGCTGTTTAAGAAGAGATAAAGCAAATTTGTGGCTTCCAGACACGCACATTCAAGCCCCATGGTGCTGCACCATGGCAGAGGTCGGAGCCCGATGCAGAGCACTTATGCAGTTATTGGGAATTAAACAATTATCGACACTGCATCTGATTCTGCATCCTAACAACGGAATTTGTGCAGCGGGCAGAAAATGGGGGTGAATGAGGAGTGTTGAGTGTGGGATGGGGCGGTACGACTGCCGGGAACACCGGTGACAGAGAGTGAGATCAATGCAATTAAATCCCTCTGCACAACACTCAGCACTTCCCTGCAACATCCTTTACCACACTGATTGGGGAAATTAGTGTCACGATCTCCAAATTACAGGCCCTGTGCTCCCTCTGAACAACACTCCTGCAGACTCGTGCTTGCACGTGCTACCAGGAGACACACTTGAGTGCTAAAGAAGATTAGCAGTTTGGTGGTGGTGTTATTTGACACATATTATCTGCAGCACTTTGTGTCATCCCAAGCCAGGAAAGCTGTGACGCTCCTTGTTTGCTAAAATAATCTGTCAACACTCGACACGTTTCAGTCAATCCCGCATGGTGAACGTTGAAGCCCGGAGATCCCATCCCTCCTGATTGAGGCTGTGCTGCATCAAAAGACCTGGGAGACGAGTACAGCCACAGAAATTGTTCTGTCACAGAAAGGCTCTGGTCTGAGACAGGAATTGATGAGGTCTTTAGTGCACGACACCTATGAAAAGGGCCCTCTTCAGAATGAAATGTTTCCTATTGATGAAGGGCATCAAAATTAACCCTGGAATTGAGACCAAAGCTAGAACTTGCTTTGATCTCTCTCTCACTGAAATGACAAGATGAGGATGTAACCCTGAGCGCTTGCAGGCCTTGCTAACACCGGTCCTAAAGCTTCCTGATGATTTTCACAGCTAGTCCAGGGCAGATGCTGCAGTTTCAATGATAAAACCTTCCTCCTCGCAATAGAGACAATGGACAGAAGAAGAAATTGTTGTCCCTGAGGGTGGTGAGAGCCTGGCCCAGGTTGGCCAGAGAGGTGGTGGCTGAACCATCCCTGGAGACATCCCAGGCCAGGCTGGACGGGGTCTGAGCACCCTGAGCTGGTGAAGATGTCCCTGACACCTACAAATACTGCACAATATCCACACCCATTAAACAGGTATTTAGCAGGAATAGCTAAGGGTTTGCAGAAGCCTTACCATTTCTGTAGCTGTGCTGGTGTTCCACAGAGGACTGGAACTGGGGCAGGACGTATTCCCAAAGAATCCCAGAATGTCAGGGATCGGAAGGGCCCTGGAAAGCTCATCCAGTGCAATCCCCCCATGGAGCAGGAACACCCAGATGAGGTTACACAGGAAGGTGTCCAGGCGGGTTGGAATGTCTGCACAGAAGGAGACTCCACAACCCCCCTGGGCAGCCTGGGCCAGGCTCTGCCACCCTCACTGAGAAGAAGTTTCTTCTCGTATTTAAGTGGAACCTCTTCTGTTCCAGTTTGAACCCATTGCCCCTTGTCCTGTCCCTGGTTGTCACCAGAAGAGCCTGGCTCCATCCTCCTGACACTCCCCCTTTCCATATTGATCCCCAGGAATGAGTCCCCCCTCAGTCTCCTCTTGTCCAGCTCCAGAGCCCCAGCTCCCTCAGCCTTTCCTCACACGGGAGATGCTCCACTCCCTGCAGCATCTTGGTGGCTGCGCTGGACTCTCTCCAGCAGTTCCCTGTCCTGCTGGAACTGAGGGGCCACAACTGGACACAAGATTCCAGGTGTGGTCTCCCCAGGGCAGAGCAGAGGGGCAGGAGAACCTCTCTGACCTACTGACCACCCCCTTCTAACCCACCCCAGGTACCATTGGCTTCCTGGCCACAAGGGCCCAGTGCTGGCTCATGGTCACCCTGCTGTCCCCAGGACCCCCAGCTCCCTTTCCCCTATGTTGCTCATAAGTAAACCACATGCTGTGAATAAACTGCATCGGGCTGCTCTGACCTCCCCCTTGCTGCAATGCCATTGCAACACAAAATCAGCCCAAACCCAGCACACACAGCAGCAGTTGATGGTGGATGGACTTAACCTAACATGTTCCATGCAAACAGAATACCCTGTGGTGGATCTAATCTGGCATAAAGGGACGGTTTCTGGAAATAGAGCTGCTAACAAAGATTTAAGTGGATCTCTGAGCAGAAGACACTGTTGTTTCCCCTAAGCCCTCAGATGGACCTCTTAATCCTGCAATCGCAGACTTCCTCAGCAAGCAGTGTTTTCTGCACTGTGTACATCTCTTATCTACCACACAATAAAATCTTAACATATCTGTGCACTAAACCTGTTTGAGAAACAGTTTTCATCCTGACTTCCAAATTAATTTCAGAGAACTTCTACTATAAACCTGACCACCATTTTCTATACTCGAGCTGTGCAGCCTGCCCTTGTGTCCGTACGGAATGCAAAAATATATTGTCAATGGAGCAGTTTGATAAAAATCTGGTAAACTATCCCTTGGGAACAACAAAAAAAAAGTTGACTCGTAGGAGCTCGGCTTCTTTAAATAAAAATACTTAATTTATACCATAAGTTTCCTTCTTTATAAAAGGAGAAAGCGTCCTCCGTAAGTCAAGCAAAAGTTTTCCTAGGAGTCAAGTACAAAAGCTTTGTCTTCAAAGAGGAAAGATAAGATGTACTTTAAAGAGATGCTTCCAGAGGAAGAAGAACAAGAGTTCAAGTCGGGGCTGAACACAGCTTGGATGTGTGAGGCGGTTTCTTCTCCTGGTGGCTCTGCAAGAATGGAAACCTCCCCTGGGAACCCACTGCCACGGGGACCGAGCGCGCTGGGTTTCATCTGATGTGAAAGACGAGCATCTTCAGCCAAAGCTGCGAGAGGAAAATGAAAACGCTTTTCTTAGACATACAAAGTAGAAGGACAGAAAGTTGTCTTCTAACAAAGAGATTGTTACCAGTCTATTTACTATTCCAGAAAGCAAACAGGAGATCTCCCGATGAGAAAACCGAGGTGATGAGTTGCGAAGTGGTGGAAGGAGGTTCTGGCACAGGCACAGACTTGAAATGAGACCTTTGGCATTCAACTGTTTTGACACCAGCCCATGAGGGACCGCTCGTTTTCAAAGGTTTGACTTAGATCTGCCTATGTTGGAGGAACAGAAGAGATTGCAGTCTAGTTTGGTATAATCCATGATGGCTTCAAATAAAGCCGGGGTGGTACCAGCGCCATCACCTGCAGCAGCGAGTGATGCTCTTCTCCTCCTCGGAGCATCGCTGAGAACTGCATCACCGCTAAATGCAGCTCGATGGGACTGAAGGACTTTCCTTGAGCTCTCGGAGGTTTCGTCCTCCAGCAGGCAAGCCTGGTGGCAACCAAGTAAATGCAGCCCACCGGGAGCCACGGCTTCACGCTTGGCTGTAAACACCCTGAACTACTCATTCTTCGCAAGACGTTTTTTTCCCCTTCAGCCAACAGAGGATTTACCCCCTGGCTATTTTCAAAATGATTGCATATCTTTATTTTAACTCCTTAGCTGTGATCCTTACCCATAAATGGGGTTATAAAATATCTGGGGTTTTGTTTAACTTCTCAGAGCGGAAAATACTACTACGCCCTCAAGCAGCATATAATTCAGACTAATAGCCGAATACTATTTAGAAAGCGGTAAATTAGAATTACAGGGTACACCAAAATAACACCAAGGAACCTTTATGCCTGCATTGAACTTGGAGAAATGAAAGGAGGTTGGAGTGAGGGGGGAGTCAGTCTCTTCTCCCAAGGAACCGATAGAACGAGAGGGAATGGCCTCAAGGAGGTTTCGGTTGTGTATTAGGAACAATTTCTTCCCCAAAGGGCTGTGGGGCATTGGAACAGGCTGCCCAGGGCAGTGCTGGAGTCACCATCCCTGGAGGGTTGGACAGACAGACATGAGGTTCTCAGGACATGGGGCAGTGCCAGGGGTGGGGGAATGGTTGAACTCAGTGATCTTGAGGGGCTTTTCCAACCAAAGTGATTCTACGATAAGTACCTCTTGAACACCTAGGATAAAGTGGTCAGAAGGTTTGATCAGAGTCGCCCAAGATAATGAGAAATCAAGAATGAGACTTCGAGACTCCTTTAACAGACAAAGCCACCCAACACGTTCAGATCCATGCACAGTTTCTGGCAACTTCCATAGAGCCTTCCTGCAAAAATAAAACTAAAAGCATTTTCAAGACTGCAGAAAGTCCCTAGGAATAATGTCACCGCCCCCTCTCCTCTCACGCAGCCCAACACTCTGGATCCTTCATCACTTATATCCGTATAATTAATTATTGCAGTAGCAGCAAATGTGGCTCCGAGTGCTGCTGAACGCCAGAGTCAACTGGAAAATGAAAACCAGGAGATGACTGGAGAGCAAGATTTCCCATGCAAACGTTGATATGAAAACTTCCCAGCCGGCCAGCAAGTCAATAAGAGACATGAACGGGGAAACAAAGATTTTCTGGGGATTTTTTTTCAGCAATTCGTTCTCAAGCTATACGGATACAGTGCCTTCTCTAATTTTAAATAGGAGGCTGAAGACTTAAATTAGCCCTTTAGAGAGCTCTTGATCCAAAACTGATGTGGAACACGACTTTAATGCTGTTTTCTCTCTTCAGGTTTATAAGCCAAGATGCTTCCAAAATGATTTTTCCCTCACCCAGCTTTTAAGAAATATAAACCTTTTACTTGTTGTTTTAAATGCATTTGAGGGTTTCATAAACAAATTAAAACTATTTCTTTCTTGCTCTAATGGCAAAGCTTTGCTTTCAAAAGGGAGCATCAGCTGGTTTCTATAGGTTTGGCTTTGATTGTTACCTCAAATCGGTAACATCTTTCTCTACGTAGTTTCACTAAGTAGATGTTCGCTAAACAAACAAAACCACAAAAACAAAGGAACATAAAAATATTGATAGAGAATGCTGGCGAAGTACCTGTGATCCTTCATTTTCGGGTCTCTGAGCAGAAGCGCCTCATGGGCAATTACTCAATAAAACCACCTGCCCCCAATATTTCTGCTCAGAGTTCTTGACGCGCACACACAACATCTCATCTATACAGTAAATACTCAACAAAGCAAAATGCAAAATAGAAAATTGCAATTAAAAAAGACGTTATTATTTTAGGCTAAGTGGAAGTTTCAACAGGACCATTTCAATTTCCAATACTTTGATTTCTTATGAGCTTTTCTGTGGGGTAGAGGAGGTTTTCTCCTGTATTTCTCAGATGCAATCCTTGCTGGTACCTTAAGCTTACTGCAGCAATTCTGCCTGCGAATGTTTGATCATTAACAGATGAAAATACCCAGAGAAATACCAGCCTGCATATGATGAGAAACCACCCAGGATTT
Source organism: Streptopelia decaocto (assembly GCF_964273445.1). Lineage (NCBI taxonomy): Eukaryota > Metazoa > Chordata > Aves > Columbiformes > Columbidae > Streptopelia > Streptopelia decaocto. The sequence continues at coordinate 1,657,725 of NC_138661.1, forward strand.
AATCCCAGCTGGAACCTGAAGTTTGTCGTGTTCCAGAAAGACATCATCTGTATTTGAGGTATAACAAGAAGCGGCGTATGTTGTAAAAACCAACTTAACCCCATAATAAATCCCAGACAGCAAACCCAAGAGCACATGTTAATAGCTAAAAATACGATACAAGGAAGAAGATGTATTCCAGAAGAAAGTCTCAATGATATATAAGAAAAAAACAGAAACTTCAACACAATGTTTCTCAACCCTTATTGTTCAGACCACGTAAGATCACATTCTTAAGAATGCTTTTCCTCCCACCATCAGTGGCTGATTATAAAATTAAGAAGGAAAATCTAATACATTGCTGCTGGAGTAGGCGGCAAGAGCTTTAATGGCACCCAGAAGAGATTTAGGTATTTGCTCACCCCCCTCTGCAAACCTTGTACCAGCCCCCTACAAACACCGACCGCTCTGCCTGGTGTGCTCTGTGCTGTCATTAAGGGTGCCTGTTCGTTTATTGGGCTCCAACAAGTTAATGAGCAATTACTGCCTAATTCAGTTATCGTTCATAAAGGATTTGCAGATTTGGCAGTGGTGTGTTAGAGCTCGTTAAGCACATCATGAAGCTGAGTGCTCACACGAGGCAAAATAATCCCCCAAAAAGGCAGTTGCCAACCTTCCCCAGTTCCATAACGAACCCACAAAAACTGTCACTGCTTGGGTCTCTAAATGAAGATATTTCCTGACATTCACCTCATGGAGAGAGGGAACTTTTGGGAAACCAAGCTCAGTGTTCATATAGTCATAAGTCAGGTTTATCTTTGAAAGACTCAAGACTGAAGAACTAACTTCAAGCTCTAGCTTGAAGTTAATTTGTTTTATTTGATTTTATATATAATTATTATTTGTTTAATTACATACGTGACATGTAAACATATTTATTTACACAACACTACTTGCATTAGAAGAGTCTCCAAACGCATATCACAAAGACTTTCTATCTTTGGAGCATTTCAATGCGATTTTGAGCGGTTTTTCTCAATCTGAAGTGCACACAAAACCACCTTGTTTGATGCATTCAGCTCTTGTCATTTTCCAGCACTTCAGACCAGTCACGGAATTTACAGAGTCAGATGCAAAGTTCATCGCTGAACCAACAGCATTGTTTTAAATCCCATTTTGTGCATTTATTGCACTACGACCTTTTCAATCGTTTCCTCTTCCTGCCAGCTCTAGTGACCGATTGCACTGAAATCCCAATACTTCATATTTTTCACCCAACGTTTTAAGTAAAGCTTTTAAAAATGTGTATCACAGGAATATAAAGAGATTGCCATTAAAAAAAAGAGGCCTCATCTTTCAGCAGCAATTTTAAAAGTCTGTACTTACTCCAATATCATTTTTGAGGGTAAATGCAGGCAAAAGTACAGGAGATTAATGGTTCTGCTACACGGTAAATCTTCATCCTATGCAAGCTGGAGACAAATATTCTTCTAATAACTAAGCAGGTTAAGTTCTACCTGAGCTTCATCTTTCTTACAGCAGTATTGTGATTTTGTTTAAAGATATTTGATACACGAGCAGCCCCACCTGACTCCACTGGGAGTAGCCGCAAGTCTTCTGACTGTATATATTCCCAAAACCTGCCGAATCTCCCCTAAAGTAAAGTTGAAAACTGGACTTCACAAAGAGACAGTCACTTCATTGGAACACCAGCTACTATAAGCTAATCAAAAGCACAGTAAGAACTTTCCGAGCGGTTTACTTACAGTACACGTCCACTCTTATGGACTTTATGGCTGGCGAACCCAAGCCGTTCTCAGCCTTGCAGTAGTAGCGTCCTCCTTGGTGCCGCTGGATGTTGGAGATCCTCAGGGTTTCATTGAAGACGCTGGAATCCTGGAATCGGTCAGAGGCACTTCCTGCTGTTTTGGTCCACCTGATCTGAGCAAGCACCAAGAAAGATTGTTACTTTAAGCCTGTAAAAGTGAGCAGGGTATAGATCTCTTCACCAAACTGAGAACCAGAATTTTATGTTGGAGGACTTGGGGACCTTCGCTAGAAAAATGAATAGCTCACACTTAAAAACACCTCACCCAAGAGCCCCTCAACAGTAATCACAGAATCACAGGGTGGTTGGGGCTGAAGGGACCTCTGGAGATCCCCCAGTCCAACCCCCCTGCTCACGCAGGGTCACAGAGCAGATCACATAGGTGGGTCCAGGGGGTTTGAATGTCTCAGAGAAGGAGACTCCACAACCTCACATTTATCACCCTCTATTAAAAATCATTAAATACTTTTAATGAAAATACCCCATCAAAAAGAAATAAAAGCCAGTAGCAGAGCCATGGAGAACAACTCAAGTCGCCACGAGTGACGCACAGCTGGAACAGCTGCAGACAAATTCCCCAAGAACCGCGTCAAGTGGAGCTCACCAGAAATCACAGCTCTAGTCCTGCACTGAACGTGGACAGTTTTCATTGAAATCACACTCACGAAAGATAAGGGCACATCGGAAAACACCATCAAAAGAACCGACGGATTATCTTTCAGCCATGATAAAAATGCAAATTTAAGGAGTCAAATGTTCAACATCAAACTGCAACAAACTACTAACATCTGCTTCTTCAAACAGGTGTTTTGTGACCAGCGGAGAGTGCCTGAGATGGACACACTGTGCTTCCAACCTTCTTCCACACAAAGGTCCCATGGCTGAGTTGGGCGGCTCTTGGATGCCAAGGTGGCCCCAGGGGTTGTCCTGACTGCGGGAGATCATTCCCCCAACTGCAGAGACACTTGAGTGGCACCATTCCCAGTCCTGACCTAAAACCAGGGTCCAGATGCCAGTAAACCGCACAGGAGCACAAGGTGGACAAGGGTCAGTCGTCTTCTCGTTGGGAACTTCTGGGCTGGAAGGACCTTCTACAAAAGGCAACGAACTGAAAAATTCATGCCCGGCTGTAGCCCTTATAAATTCTCCTGCCCTTGTAACGAGGGCAAGTGTGGCCGTCAGAGGCTGAAACTGCAGCAAACAACACTTCCGAAAAATTGTCATCTCTTCCTGGCTTGTTAAATTAATCAACCCGAGTGGCTTTGCCCTCTCGCCAGGTGAGCAGCAGAACTCGCATGGTTCTGCTGCTCTGGGATAAAGCAAATACACCAGACTCCGCGTCTCCAGCACTCGGGCGCATGCGAGAGGGATGTGATTACAACTGCTATATTTACCAGTCCCAATCTGTCTGTACTTCTATTCTAAACTCTTGGCTCCAGGGCTTTTTTAAATCATCCACATAAATGTGCTGCAGGATAATTTTGGAACACGCGCTCAGCTCCTGCGTGCCGCAGAATACGGTTTCATCATATACATTTCAAATGTTTGAGAAGTATTTTTAAACAATATTTAAGCTGTTCGCTGAATCTCTTGCATGTTTTATTTCCCTTCATGCAATCAGGACTGTAAAAACAGCTTTGTTTGAGTTTTTAAGTGGAAAAAAAAATGAGCAGCATCTTTAACATTTACTTCTCTTTACTTCTCTCTTCCTCCCTTTCCTCTCCCACAAAAAGCTTCAAGGGGAATGCAGTCTGCCCTGTCTAACAACATCACTTACGGAGATGCTGATAATACTTACAAAACATTATTTAGTTGGTAATGTTACATAACTTACACAAAAAATATAGCTAAGTTTAATTAGATACTATCAGAGTTTTATCTTTATGAATACAAAAGCCTCCCCATTCCACCACAACTCAACACTGGTGTAGCCATCTTTATCACAAGAAATTTTAACGGGATGCTCTTTGGCTGTACACAGAATCAGACACTTCAGCTTAAAAAAACACACATACATATATGTATGTTTTAGAAGAGTAATTTTAAGACGTTAAATAATTTTGCAGTGTATGTAGAGATCCCTGAAGAATAAAAGGAATACTGTTGACTAGATTCTCTCATAAAAGTAATCCTCCAGGAATGGCACTGCTCTGATTTAACTTCAGTTCATTATTTACCTTTGCTTTAACTCCACACACACACACCAGAGCCTGCTGATCGATACTGCATTGTAATTTATTGAACGCCCGCTGAAGAAAGATGACTTTCCAGTGCTATGCTAATGCAGTAATCAAAACATTGAGCACAGCAAAGCCAGATGGCTGAGGCTGAAAACCTGTTCAGAGGGGTCCCCAGCAAGCCCTAGTCCATGCCTTGGGGTGACCTTCAATGACTTTTAAGAGACTGAGACCACCAAACCCATCCTTAAAGAATTACAGAATCATTTTGAGGCCTGTATCTAGTGGAGTGCATCAAGGGTCAGTGCTGGGACCAGTATTATTCAATATATACATCAATGACTTGGACGAGGGAATAGAGTGACTGTCAGCAAGTTTGCTGGTGACATGGAGCTGGGAGGAGTGGGTGACACTGGGGGTGGTCAGTAGGTCAGAGAGGTTCTCCTGCCCCTCTGCTCTGCCCTGGGGAGACCACACCTGGAATCTTGTGTCCAGTTGTGGCCCCTCAGTTCCAGCAGGACAGGGAACTGCTGGAGAGAGTCCAGCGCAGCCACCAAGATGCTGCAGGGAGTGGAGCATCTCCCGTGTGAGGAAAGGCTGAGGGAGCTGGGGCTCTGGAGCTGGACAAGAGGACACTGAGGGGGGACTCATTCCTGGGGATCAATATGGAAAGGGGGAGTGTCAGGAGGATGGAGCCAGGCTCTTCTGGTGGCAACCAGTGACAGGACAAGGGGCAATGGGTGCAAACTGGAACACAGGAGGTTCCACTTAAATTGGAGAAGAAACTTGTTCCTGGTGAGGGTGGCAGAGCCTGGCCCAGGCTGCCCAGGGGGTTGTGGAGTCTCCTTCTGTGCAGACATTCCAACCCGCCTGGACACCTTCCTGTGGAACCTCATCTGGGTGTTCCTGCTCCATGGGGGGATTGCACTGGATGAGCTTTCCAGGTCCCTGCCAACCTCTCACATTCTGGGATTCTATGATTTTGGTTGGAGAAGACCCTCAAGATCATCAAGTCCCATCACTCCCCTACCCCTGGCACTGCCCCATGTCCCTGAGAACCTCATCTCCATGGGTTCAACCCTCCAGGAATGGAGCACCTCAGGGCTGTGGTCCCCAAGTCCCCATCTCCACTCAACACAGGGCCCTTCAGCGCAGCAGCTGCCACACCACTGACACTGTCCCACTTTCAAGGTGGCGAGCGGTGGCAAATAGGGACCATGGGTTGTGTGATACCTTTGCAGGTATCAGCCTCATATCCCAAAGCAGCCTCCATGCTTTACAGCAGAGAATTCAGAAAGCCTCTCGATTGCGAGCTTTTTATTTAACAAACAAACAAAACAAAACAACACACACAAAACATGAGATTGTGCATTCACGTATTTCAGATCCTCCAATAGTTTCAAAGTAACTTTGCACAAAGCAGTTGCTCGCCCAGATGCTTGTCTGCTCAGGGAGTCTTGCTAACATGGCAAGTCAATACATTCTGTTCCTCTGAGAACTCAGAGCCATTCTTGCTTGTAACGCAAAGTTTTAATTAAAAAGTTTGGTCTGCACATCGCTGTGTGCACAAATTGGACTAATAAACCTTAATTCGTTGCACAGATATGCACCTGCGGCCTCCTAAGGATGCAGATTTCCAAAGTACTCACTCCACTGCACATTTGGGAACCCCACCCGTGTATTGTCATCACTCTGCCATACAATTATGGTCTTTCATCATCAAATATCTCTTTATTTTCCTTTTTTTTCCTCTTTCCTTTTCGTTTTTATCACAAAACATATGCAGAAGTGAAAAATGATTTATGAACTATGCAATTAAAATTATTATATTCTTTAAAATGAGTAAGTTACGACCTGTCTAGCCGTATCATGACCTATGTACTTGTCTGATTTGTATATGACCGTAATTTCTCTCACCATCAATATATTTGACAGTATTTTATTGGCTTGAGCAGATGCCCTGAGACACACGGTTGTATTTCACCCCACAGCCTCAGTGCTCAGTGACTCTTCCTGCAGCTTCAGTACAAGTCACTTTAGATGTAAAAAGAACCTCAGAACATTTTGCCGCACTTTGCTCAGTTTCAAAGTACTCATGCCCAAAAACAGTGAGAAAAAGATGCAGTTTTGATGTTACAAAAATGAAATGCTTCTACTTAAAATGCCAGCTTTGCCTAAGCCCATAAACATCACAGTATCTTTTACTCTGAATATAGAACGTTTTGCTTGTTTGAAACGAAACTTACCAACAACCACCCCCCCGCCTCAAAAAAACAAACCAACCAATCAAACACACCTCCAAAAAAACACAAGAAACCACCCCCCCCCAACCGCCCACGAACCACTTTACAATGGAACTGATTTTTTCTTTTGTGCAAATACATGGTGGAAAATGCGGTTTTGACAATCCCACAATTCTTATCCCACGACACTGAAATCTGCCTCACACAGCAATTTAAAGTAAATACACATTCCTCAGAATGTACCCAGTGCCTGCACTGGGGGGGGGAACCGCTGCCCTCTGACCCAGGGATGAGAACATCCCGATCACCCCTGTAATCCCCAGATCCTCAGACTACAGTCCCCCCCTTATATGCAAAGAGCCGGAAAAGGGCTTTCTGCAGCTCGACGGGTATGTGATGGAACACTTCTTCATGCCTAAAGACATCAGACGCTTACGGCCGGGGCAGCAGCTACTGAAGGCAAGAAGGGCACTGAGGACATGGAATCACAGAATCACTTTGGTTGGAAGGGACCATCAAGATGATTGAGTTCAACCGTTAAACCACCCCTGTCCCTGCCCCATGTCCTGAGAACCTCAGGTCCATCTGTCCAGCCCTCCAGGGATGGTGACTCCAGCACTGCCCTGGGCAGCCTGTTCCAATGCCCCACAGCCCTTTGGGGAAGAAATTGTTCCCAGATCCAACCTCAACCTCCCCTGGTGCAACTTGAGGCCGTTTCTTTGTGTCCCTGTCTCCCCTCAGCTCCTGTTCTCCAGCTGAACCCCCCAGGTCCCTCAATACATACAACACAAAAGACCCTTTTTGGCCCAGAATAAAGAGACTCCTGCTCCTTCAGTTAAGGAGACTATCGGAAGCAGTTTGGAGCACGTGCATCTCCCCTGACCTCTTCCATCTATTCAGAGGAGACACCCAGACCTCAGGGCCCTGGTGAGATGCATCCAAGTCCATTTTAAATAGGGGTCTAGCCACAGTCCACAGGAGATCTCCATATGCTGCTCTGTTTGATAACAAGCCAGATGTCATAAGAAACTACACCATATATTTAAAAGTCTTCTATAACTTGGCTCCTACTCATATTTGAAGTTCCAGTACCCTGTTCCTATCCTCTCATTTAAAAAATAAAAATTCCTAAAAACTCTGAAAACAAAACAAAACAAAAACTACACCAATAAAAACCCACCACATAAAGGAAAAAGCCCAGAAGAGTACATTGGATCCAAGTTTTCATTGTCTGACACCAGGAGAGACCATTCACGCCTACATGCAGTAAGTGGAATGTACTTTGAGCCAAAATATCCTTTTTTCACTGAGCTCCTCCTCTTTCCTGCGAGTCCCAGAGGCAAATGAGTGTAAAGCAGCTGTAAACCAGCACGGTGGGACTGACGGGGATGTCCACCCAACTGCTCAACGTCCTTGGCACTAAAACCATCAGCGGGTGGCTCCAGCAGCTCCTCGTCTCCATGGGTGCCCTCTCACTGGAGTCCATGCAAACGCTTCCACGCGGCCTTTTGACAGTTCACGGGACACTCAAATCAAATTTACACCTCCAAGGGTTTTTAAATATCCTTCCCGTGTCCACCTAAACCAAATCACAGGTATTCCTGCACCATGCCCACAAGACAGGAGATACAGCATGAACTCAAGCACCGCTGCTCTGCAGGACGCCACCTTGCACACACTGTCATAGAATCAGACAATCATTTCAGTTGGAAGAGACCCTCGGGATCATCAGGTCCAACCATAACCCAACTCTGGCACTGAACCATGTCCCTAAAAACCTCCTCTAAACGCCTTTTAAACCCCTCCACAGATGGTGACTCCAGCACTGCCCTGGGCAGCCTGTTCCAATGCCCCACAGCCCTTTGGCGAAGAAATTGTTCCTAATAATAATAATTTTTCCTAATAATTGTTCCTAATATCCAATCTTTGCAACAATATGTTGACTCTAGGAAATGTGCCATGTGTTCATCAGGCCGCGCTAACCGTACGAGAAGGGAAATAATTCACATGGCTAAATTACAGGATTAGCTGCCCCATCACGAAATTTAAAGGCGGAGGGGGGGAAGATGCACTTTGATGTTCAGTAAAGCAGAGGCAGCGTGATGCAGCACAAGCTGTGAGACGGAGGGTCCAAAGCATCCATTGTTATTGGAATACATATTGCTACAGGCTACCAATATGCAACAGGGGTAGAAAAAATTCTCGTCCTATTTATTTCATAGGATAATATCCAAAACGTTGGGCTTGAAAATGGCTTTAGGTAAAAGTATGGTTCATTATTCACAAGTTCTTACACGGAATATTATTTGTCAACGCAAAGTAAGCCCTGCTGACTGTCAGAAACAATGACTCTGGTTTGGACAGGGCTAGGAAGCTGTTATCAGTGCAAAACCAACTGCAGAGTCTTTGGTTTTCAAATGTATTTCTTCAAGTTCGCAGGGGCTGGGGTGCAGGCACCTGGGAGCGCTGGTTTGAAACGGGCTGTGCCAAAACTGCTCATACTCCCCAGAAACACGAGGGAGAAAGCTGAGCAGCCTCCTCGGGCCACACAAACAGGCAGGTGACTGATGCTCTTGCCTTGATGGGACGGCTTGTGTGCTCCTGTTCGCACACACGCTCATGCTTCAGTGGGCTGGCGTGCAAAAGCGCAGTTTTTAACTCATCTCACTAAGAGCAGCCTGTGACAGCAACTGTTAACATGCAGGATGTGATCAGTTCTGATGCAGTGCCAGAGATCACAGAGAAATTGTTATTTTCCAGCTTGTTTGCTATAACACATAGGAGAAAAGAGACTGCCTTTTATTCTCTAACAGAGAAAAAAAAAAATGGTTATTAATTACAGAGAAAAACAGCGTTAAAACCACAAAATTATAAGGAATCAAGCAGAACAACTTTAGCGCTTTGTTCACAGTTCCCTTCAGCCCAGAACACACCAGTGAGAGCAACGCTGTGTGTGGAGGCTATGGATGAAACCATGATGATGAAGGACCATGATGGATGGAGGAGCCTTGTGACTCCAGAATGATAACTTGCAAGAAATGAAAGGGTCAAGCAGAATAACTGAAGACCTCAACACCTGATAATGTGAGAAATACTATAGTAAGTTGACTATTCCTTCATCTCTGAACATCCTGCACTTCCGCAAGAATCATTATTCCTATATTATACCTAAACCCGAGGTACCCAAGAGGTACCCCAGAGGTACCCAAGCCCCACTGGTGTAACTCAGCATCCCTAAGTCAGTGTGAACTGACTAAACTTGTTTTAATTCCTATTGGCACTAATAGGAAGCTCCCAGATGTGAAGGAACAGAATAACCACCTCAAAAAAAGACCAAAGCTGGCAACAAATCCAAGTCCTACACTTGCCATACATTTCCCTTTGGAGCTGGCATTGATTTACTCCCTCCAAATGCTGCAAAGGCATCTGTGGACCTTTTCCACACCACGGCTCAGAGCCCATGAGCTGGTAGAGCAAACTCCATCTCACACACAGGGATGGGGCCATCCAGACCAGCATGATGGAGCGAGGGAAGGAAGTGGTTTAGCTACAGATGTGCCCCCCAAAAAAGAACAGATTTCATATGGTTTTGCTCTTTCAGGTTATTTGTCCATGAGACTCTCAGAGTTTTTCCTCAACAAAAACTACATTTTCAAGCACAATCTCCCCAGTACCACAACTTCAAGGTAGCAAAGGTTACTTCACTGCTCATAAGTTTAAAAGGCTCGTGTCTTAGTTGTTCCCCCCGGACTTGTACATGTTGTCATCAAAACTCTTGAAAAATCAGGCACCACACGGGTCTAAAAGTACTGAATACCAGGAATTAAGAATTTGTCTTTAGAAATGCAGAGGGAGAACTTCTTATGCTCAAAGGCTGAAAACATAAAGACTATCTCGATATAAGTGAAGAAGTTTTAAGTGATCACTGACTAATTTAGGAGGAAATTAATGACTGGATCCTGAGGAAAAGAATATTGCGATCATTAGGTACATTGGTGAAACAGCCGTAGCTTCAGATCCTTCCTACAGCATCTCAGTTGAACCGGTCTGGGTTTCTTTCTGAAGATGCAGCGGCTGGGGAAATATCCATATGTACTTTCTCAAAACACCTTTGAGTAACCTGCTAAATGATTAATTGCAGCAATTTATCCTAGTTTGACTATAATGTTTTTCCTTATGACTTTCAGATGTTTCACTGCTTCAAAAAATCAGCACTTTTCTATTGAATGATCAATACACATTTTACTATAAATACCTCACTGAAGGCTGGGGGGTTTATTTCCATTCTGCATGGCAGGAAAACACCTTCTCTAGGGTTAAGTGGGAAGGACTGAGCTCAATGAATTTCATGGAGCCTTTTTACTACTGAAGTCAGTACCATTTTAAAATTGTCAATAGCTGCAGGACTTACGTGGTTGTGCCTTCCCAACAGGAAATTATTTACTGTCCACTAACTAAAATATTCAGTGAGTTTCATTAAATGATCCAAATATCTATGAATGTTGTATTTCTATTATTCTCTCAGCTTTTTGAATTCAGCAGCATTCATGTGTTTCAAAATGAAACACGACTTTTCACTTTCAGAATACAGAACATAAATTAAAGGCAGAATGAAGCAGACATAGCATCATTTGAATTTCTACTTATTCATTTTTCTGGTGGCTTTCCAAGGTTGCTACACCATGTTAAACCACAAACACATCCTCATAACTTAAATGCAAGGAAATTAATTCGCTATAGTCCTTAAATGGTTTAAAGAAAATAAATACAAGGTGGTTTGTGTCTTGTAGCTACTGCAACTAGTGCAGAACTGAGGTTGGTGCTGAGACTATCAGAGAACCTGTAAAATCCACATCTAGACTCTTATTTGCCTTGTGGGCCAATCTAAATCATAGTTCTTTTTTGGTTGTATAAAGCTGAAAATAATCGGATAGATGAGGAATTGTATATTGGCTCTGCCTGAAGCTCCTGCAACCGCTCTTGGAATCAAGTCTAAGGCGATAGCCCCATTCTGCAGGTTATACCCCAGCAAGATGGTGAAGGACTGGCAAAGGTACAAAGAAAACCCACAGAACTCATTAAAGTAACAGCAACTTGCTGCAGAGCGCAAGTGATGAGCTCAGCACATTTCCAGTATCAAAGGAAAAGTCAGGAAAAAGCAACCAACACCTTTCAATCAGCCACAAGGGTCTGAAATTCAATAGCGGATCCATTTTCAACATAAAAGGCAGGGATAATGCAGCAATAAAACGGGTTCGAAATCACTTTCCGTTTGCTCAGACTAAGATGTTTATGCAAAATATTTTCTGTCCAAGACATTGTGTTTAAAGCCAGCAGTGCGGGGATGGGAAATCTGGTGCTCCGTACCAGGAACCAGCTCTATGGCCCAAAGCATCAGCCGGGCCTGGACATCTCCGGGACTCCTCCACAGCTGCAACAGATGCACCGTCCTCATGGCATCCAAAGACATACAAACCCAACCGTACCCTAAACAAGCCTTTCTAGGCCAGTTTTGCAAGCAAAGCACCTTACGTCTTCCCCATGCAACCTTCCAGAGCTCAGCTTTACCCAGATTTGCCTTGGCACAGCACAAACCTCACCTCCTGGGGCCCTGGGTGATGCCTTCATCGAGTTCATGGGTGAAGATGTGAGAGGAGTTAGTACCACAGCTACGTTACGGTTGGATTCAATGATCTTGAGGGTCTCTTCCAACCAAAATGATTCAATGATTCTATGAGGAGGACGGAGATCTGAGCAGCTTCTCTTCAACCAGAGCACAAGGAGCAGCTGAAACCAGAACCACCAGCTCCCCCGTTCCCAGAGCTACTTGTTTCCTCCAAGAACAAAAAGGTATGAAAATGTGTTTCTGTCATTAAACTCGAAGACTGGAGTCTAAACAAGAGAGAGCAAAAAGTGGCTGCCGAACAGGATTTCTCTACTTTAAAGTCACTCTCTATAATAGAATCGCGTTTTGAAGTGACAAAACCATCTTGAAATCCAGGCAGCTCAAAACTGATGCTTTTTTCCTTTGATGACAATCCTTTCAGATATTACTTCTGCTTCTCGTTCTCTCCATCTCTCCCCATTTCATTCCCCTGCAAGACCCCAGGAAAAAACAGAATATTCAAGAGAAACAGCTTCACACCCAAAATGTTGCCAGAGACTTAACAAGTGAACTGATGTAGTCAGAAGAAAACGTTTCTCTTCTGGTCTTTGGGTGATACGCATCTTGAATAATTCCGGCAACAATCACTATAGGATATATTTTTGGGCAGACATGCTTTTAAACTGACTGACAAGAAATGCGTCTGTAAATGAGAAAACAAAAGCAGCGGATGCTATTTCTGCGCAGATGGCGAACGTGACAAGGCTGGGACCTACGTACTTTTAGCCACCAACACCTGAGCCATCAATAGACAGAAAAACTCACTTGTTTTCTTTCTGTGTGAAAGTAAAATATGCAAAATTAAAAGACAAAGTGAAACCCATGAGTTTGTTTCCAGAACACGCTTGTACTTCCAAGGGCTCCCATGCAAAGTTTTGTGGATGCGTAACTTTGTCTGCAGCAAATGCCAGCGCTACCCCATCCTGCACCCCGACAATAACCCCCGCACGCTTCTGGCCCACCTCTGCTCCAGCAAATTAAATCCACTTAACTGAACATCATAAAACGCCGCTTTAAATGGCTCTTTTTCCACTATATTATCTTCTGCAAATAGCACCGAGGTTATTGATTTCCCACAATGCAATATCGGTCCGTTTACTTAAACTAGTTCCCATTTTAGAAACTTCATAAAACGTAAGCTGGAAAAAAATCACGCTGGACTTCAAACAGCAGCGGCAGCAGAATTGGTGCATGAAGAGGCTCTGAGAAAAACCCCTTCTAAGTATTGAAAGCTGGTGACCACCCGGCTCTGCTTTTCCATTCGCACTGGACTTTATCAGCATTTCCTCCAGCACAGCCCGTGCTGCGTCCCTCTGAGACCTGGAGATGCGCACCTGCCTGATTTCCAGACATCTTTCTGAATTTAACTCTAAATCTCAGTGATCCAGCAACATCAGCTGCGCTTTATCTTCCTTCCCCAGGAGCCACCGCTCGGACACGCTGAATTACACCTCGCGGCCGCATTGAGCTAAAAAGGAGAGTGAGATGCTGAGATTTAACGCGTTCTCAGCCGCGATGACAAAGAACGGAGGTGACATTTGATTTTGCTTGGAGAGCTGGGAAGGGAGGAAAGAGGGAGAAAAAGGGAAAAGAGAGGAAACATTGACAAGGGAGAGTTGGCAGCTCGGCTGAGACGGCAGCTGGGGATGAAACGTTACCAACAGGACTTGGGGCCAGGAGAGATCAGCAGCTGCTGAGCACAAGTCACACATACTGCGTCAAGCCCAAATAACAAAATTAAAGAACAAAAAATCAGAAGCATACACTGAAATTATCCAAACTGCATTTTTTTTTTGTCTTTCAAAATACAACATATAATTGTGTTGTGTAACCAGGAGTCACAAACTATTAAACACCACAGTGACGTGAAGCCCAGGGGGTCTTAACTGATTCCAAACAGAGAATATTCATTCATACGGACTAAATCTATCCGTATCTTGTTACTAAAGTCATCAGATTCAACCTTTTTCCTCAGGCAATCCCAAAACACCAGAGACTGGTGGACAATTAAGCACATCATGTAATACCTGTATGGTCCAAGTGCTGGACAGGAGATGGGACAAGGGACATCCGGGCTCAGCCAGGATGGAAAATCCTGGTTATTTCTTGAAAGTGCCAGTGACACCAAACCCCACCTTTGTAGGCACTTTTTTGTTTCTGTGTACACTCTATTTTCTTTGCTTCAGAGGATGAAGTGGCCAAGTCTCCTTTGGACAGCAAGTAAGTCTAGAACAATACTAAACAACACTGGAGATGGTCTGAGTCTCTTCGGCCCTGCAGAGCTGAGAAAGGTTCTGCAAGACCTTTGCTCAGAGAAAAGAAACTGAGCCTATCTTTGAATCCTACTGACTCAGACGTTTTAGCTTATTTCCAATTCAGAACCCAACCAGAAGAAAATTTACCCAAAAACACCCCTCCCGTGATCACAAATAGCATCATTCATGTCTTGTTGAGCTTTCCTGGCACACCTTTAAATGACTCCCACGAGTGCCAAGGAAAGGGATCCGGGCACAGTTCCCATATGAAGAACTGCAAATAGACATTAAAAAAACCACCCAAACCAAACCTGGTTCAGCTTGCAACTAGAAATAACAGGTTAGGATTACGGGAGCAGACTTGTAAAGGCTAAGGAAATCATGGCATTATTAAGCAACAGAGAACAGAGATGATTTCCAAAGGGAAATGAAGATAGCTTCAAATGATGGAATGTATAAAACTTGAAAAGTTGATAGCACAGGGAAAAGGGACTACAGCCACTAACTCAGCACTGCCCATACACAGTGATGATCCATCCCCAAATGCTCCTCTGCACCGGGGAGTTTCCTGAGGCTCTGGACATCTCACCACGTTTCTGCTGTACATGATTTAACCCATTTTTGCAGTGGGAAAGGCTGTGCAAGGCAAGCTGGTGTGTCCGGAGAAAGTGCATTGCAGGGCTCGTGATGAGGCTTTAATGAGCTTGGTCTTCATGTATTACGGTTGCACTGTTGCATTGAAATAGGAACAAACATACCAGCTTTGAGCTTTCTCTTTCTTGGATATTAAGAACCCACAAACACAACACAATTACCACAATCCAATGAACCACCAAAACCAGAAAAACCATTGCCAGACAAACACAGCTACAGCTTTTTGCTTTAAGATCCACTTTCCTTTTACAAGGAGACTACGGAACAGAAGCAGCAGCTGAACTCGACTTCAGCTCCCCAGAATTGACACGACCAGGTCATCTCCAACCATGCACTTGGTTGGCTCTTGGAGTTGTCAGCCTAAAGGGTTCTTTGGTTTTTATTGTCATTTCACTTTCTTTGGCTGTTGTGCAAATTTCCTTGATTTTACAAGAGATTTTTAGTTAATTATGTATTTACCTAGTTAGCATAATTGTCTTCAATTATGTAATTAGTGTTCATATGTGGAATCATTTGAACATATGATTAGATATAATTACACCATTAAAACGTGCAAGTCATAAATATCTTTATCATTTTGATTGATAGACACACAAGGAGGGGAAAAATAAAAATTGCACTTGTTATTTTTATCTCCTGGAGCCTGAAATGTGCCAGAGAAAGAGGATCCAGCCTATAATGTTGCTATAAGTATTTATAAGGACCTATCAAGACTGTGCCAACTTGTACCTTTGAAGCAGAGGTAGAATGAGTCAAACTACTCAAAACTAAAGTGCAAAGAGTCACCCGGTGTAACGAGATTTTTACGTACAAAGAAGAAAAAACACACTAATAAGAATAATCTGGGCAATACTTGTTGTTTAGAGTCTAAACATTCAATTGCCCTTATGAAGAATAACGGCCCACTCAGAAGAATGTAATTCAGAACAAAACACGCAAGTTGTTCCTGCTCGTTCTGATGGAGGATGCTGCTGCACCCTAAAAAGGGGTTTTAAAGCTCCTTGTACTTTTTATAGCTACCTCTACAACAACCAATGTACCTGTACTTGTCCGAAAAGTCACATTTTTTAGTTCTGTTCAGCTTTATTTCTGCAGCTGTAGTACAGTGCCAGAACAAATAATTGCCATGTACCAAATGAATTAGTACAGAGACAGCTGAGTCTTCTTTTTAATTGCTTTTGGTTGGGAAGGCAAACATTTACACGTAGATTAGTTAAGCTATTTAAAGCTCAACTTCTCCTCGTCAAGTTCAGATTTCTTGCTTTTTCTAACACACAGAACAGTTATCAAAACCAACCAAACAAAAAATAAAGCCCCACATGTGCCTAAGCTGACTCCAAAAGCTTGGGGGGTGGAGGGAGAAGCCCAACACAACAATAGAACAAGATCTCTTCAGCACCTCTTGGGAATAAACCACAGAGCAGCCCTCAGCAAAAGGCACCTGGTTTTTCCAGCCCAAAAACTCACTCGTGCCCTGCAAAGCATCCAGAGAACAACGACAGGAGGGTTGTTTCCACGGTCTGACCAGAAACAACCCAACTTGTTCAAACTCTGTCACCATCAGACACCGCAGATGCACGAGGTTTGTGAGTAGCATTTATTTCTTCAAAATGCAAAAGCAACCATCTGGCCCCTCAGTTCCAGCAGGACAGGGAACTGCTGCAGAGAGTCCAGCGCAGCCACCAAGATGCTGCAGGGAGTGGAGCATCTCCCGTGTGAGGAAAGGCTGAGGGAGCTGGGGCTCTGGAGCTGGACAAGAGGACACTGAGGGGGGACTCATTCCTGGGGATCAAGATGGAAAGGGGGAGTGTCAGGAGGATGGAGCCAGGCTCTTCTGGGTGACAACCAATGGTAAGACAACGAGCAATGGTTTCAACCTGGAACACAAGAGGTTCCACTTAAATTTGAGAAAAAACTTGTTGGGGGTGAGGGTGTCAGAGCCTGGCCCAGGCTGCCCAGGGGGGTTGTGGAGTCTCCTTCTGTGCAGACATTCCAACCCGCCTGGACACCTTCCTGTGTAACCTCATCTGGGTGTTCCTGCTCCATGGGGGGATTGCACTGGATGAGCTTTCCAGGGCCCTTCCAACCCCTGGCATCCTGGGACTCTGTGAAGGACCTGCCTCAGGAGATGAGGGTTTTGCTCCTGTTCCTCAGGTGCCATCAAGGCATTGCTGTCACAGCTCTGTCTTCAAGACCAAGCAGATACATAGACCACAAGACAGTAACTTCACTGCACAGAGAATCATGGTGTTGTAGCACCATCTTCCCTCTGCTCCCTGAATTTAGTGGGATATAATAAGGCAGCTTGGAAGAACTACCAAGTCTCTGATGTTCAACGACTGAACTGTCAGTCATGGAAGCTCATGCTGGTGTTACAGAAACCTCCACGTGAAGGGCATCAGCTCTAGATACAAACTGTGGAGTGAAGTGTAGAAGGCACCAGCATCAAGTTTGCAGTCAGAGTCACTTTGGTTGGAAGAGACCCTCAAGATCATTGAGTTCAATCATTAACCTACCCCTGGCACTGCCCCATGTCCCTGAGAACCTCATCTCTGTCCAACCCTCCAGGGATGGTGACTCCAGCACTGCCCTGGGCAGCCTGTTCCAACACCTGACAAACTTCTCCATGAAGAAATTGTTTGCAATATCCAATCTGAACCTTCTCCGGCACAACTTGAGGCCACTTCCTATCATGCTATTGCATGTTACTTGGGAGAAAAGACCAACACCCTCCACACCTTCTCAGAAGCACTAATGTATGTTTGGACTTTTGGATCTAACTTATATCATTTTTGGAGAAGAACACAAAAGAACAGCAAAATGAATGTGGTTTCCAACCAAGAACCCTAGGAAAAGAAATATGAGGAGCTCACCGCTCTGAGGTTTTATTGGCAGATGTAGGAAAACATCTTTCACTATGTACACAGCAACAGGAACGGTTCCCTATTCTGCTCCATGAAAAGCACCTTCAAGTGTTTCTTTGGGAGATGCCTTTCCACAGACCAGCTACCAGAACGTCCTTCTGCTTCAGCCCCAGCAGATCTGCACGTGCTGCATGTTTCCCTGCGTTATTAAATAATCTCTTCACTCATTAAATACATTATTTTTCAGCAAGACCTCACAGCAACAGACCTCATCCCCAAACCACGCACCCCCTTTTTTATTATGAGACCAGCACGTTCATCAGCGATGGGAAATAAAGCCACTTCTGCAGCCTTTCAGTCACTGTCCTACCTTTTAACAACCACCAGAACAAATGAAAAACAAAAGCTGACAACAGACAGACAGAAATCAAAGACCAGAGAGCACAGATTGGGAAAATGCAGAGGAAGGGGAGAAGATGGATACAATCTGTTCAGAGATGCATCCATATTTCAGAAAGTGAGACAATATTGCTGTTTTCCTTCCGATGATGGGAGATCCGTGCTCTGCGTTCATCGGAAACTTTCTGTAAGGGATTTCTGGCAGCTTTTAAGCTTCCACAAGGGTCAATATGAGGCTGCTACGGTAAAAATCACCACCCTGGATGTCATTCCCAGCTCCGCGTGATCCTCTGATAGTCTCATTTTGGTGATTGCTGATGCTTTCGCAGGCCAAGGCTCAACATTCTCCAACGGAGAGACTGTGACAAACACACACTTCGCTTGCCCCGATGCTGCGTTTATCGTGATTTAAGTCGACCTCTTTCCCCACCACTTTGAGCCCATTTTAGAAACCTGCAAACGTTTTCCTTGCCAAGAGGCAGCAGCCTCCTGGAACCAGGAGAGTCAGCAAGATACGACTGCTCGGATTATTCTGAATAAAGCAACTGAAGAATTCCATTATTTTTTAATTAGCTTGCAAAGTATGTGTCTCCTAATCCAGCTTCCTGCAGGCGATGGGCTCAATTATCATCACATGGCTTTACGCTTCTTTCAGTGACACATTCACAACACGTTCCATGGGACCACGTGCTGTTTGCAGCATATGATGGTGGTACCATAGCAATATGGTGTTGTTCAAGACAATATTATGTTTCAATAGTTACAGAGGGAACACAATTGTTGCCACCCTAAGGATGAAAGCCCCAGGAAGGTCACCAGCCATCCTGATGGCCCCAACCATAGCATCCAGCTCAGGGTCATGGTGAAAACCTGCATCCCAAGGGGATGATGGACGCGAAGGATGCTGGACCTTCCTCGTTACTGCTGCCCAAAAAGTTCTGTGCTCCACAAAGAAGAGGCTACAACTGCCACTAAACCAGGACAACTCCACAACACCCTTTTATTAATTACAATTTAAGTGTGAGGTTTTAGGATTAGACTGCCGCTAGGCAAGGACTCCATGTCCAATAGAGCTTTTGGGGGTGGTTTGTGTTTTCTCCTGGTTCGCTTTTTGGAAGTCTAAAGTCTTATAACCTTCACCATCAATTCTATCATCAACAGAAATGGCTGGGTCTCAGCATCCCCAGACATCCTCCTTCCTCACTGCTTTTACCACCTCTGCCTGTTCTTCCTTCAAAGCTCCCACAGTCATCCTCAGGAAAGCCCTTCCTCCCACAGCTGAGCCTATGCAAGATTTACCACTGAGAAAAGATATATATTTATTAACAATATCAATAAATGAGGTCCAGAAGCAAGCAAAGGCACCTTTTCAAACACCCATGGTCCATCAGGATATCACCAAGCACTGCAAAACCCCGATCCATGAGCATTTGGAGGTGACAGGCGGTGGATTTGTATTAATTAATTGGTATTAATACCATTCAGTGCTTCACTCATCTCCTTCCAGCTCCAGCAAACGAGCTCCTCGCCAAGCAGCGCGGTATCTCCATCAACAGACACGTGTAACTGCGGCACCTTATAGAAACACCTTCGGTATTTAAAATGCATACCACCTTAATTACTCAGTGTGATTAGCGGAGCCTTCTCTAACGTTTCAGAACAGAATCCCACCTTCACCTTACTACAGTGCACAAAGAATTAACATTTGCCGGCACTCCGTCTATTAAAATACAAAAAGCATTTTGCATAAACAAACAAAAAACCCCACCCGTGATGTTCTCTTTGAAGCACAAAAGGCTGCTCTGGAGTAAAGCGAGTGCTACATTTTCTATTTTAATTGATAGGGATTCTTATTAACTGCTGATGTGGCCAAAGGAAGCGATTTGTGGGAGGGGGGGTTCCTTACACGGGAACAGCTGTTCTCCTACCGCATTCTGCACAGCCTTATTACAATAATTGTGTTCTTGTTAGGAAAATTGATGATGATTCCATATGACACTCCTCAGTTCATGGGAAGACTTTACAAATGTTCAGTGAACACCTGACAAAATCCAGCCTGACTCATGACTAAATTAGCCTGCATTTTATGCTGGAAAAAACCCTGCGTAAGTGTTTGACTCAATAAAGCTCACATTTAGCTACAAAAGTCGCGTGTTCCCATCGTCGTTCAGCATTAAAAGAAATCCGTAATTAAACTTTACATGCCATTTTTGCTGTTGAGGCTGTGAGCAGCTCAGATCTGTTCTTCTTAAAGAACGGCACCTCAATTCACAGCTCTGCTGAGTCCTGCAGATGCAGCACAGAATCCCAGAGTGTCAGGGGTTGGCAGGGCCCTGGAAAGCTCATCCAGTGCAATCCCCCCATGGAGCAGGAACACCCAGATGAGGTTACACAGGAAGGTGTCCAGGCGGGTTGGAATGTCTGCACAGAAGGAGACTCCACAACCCCCCTGGGCAGCCTGGGCCAGGCTCTGCCACCCTCACCCCAACAAGTTTCTTCTCCTCTTCCAGTGGAACCTCCTGTGTTCCAGTTTGCACCCATTACCCCTTGTCCTACCATTGGTCGTCATCAGTGCTCACGACCACCCTCCCCCTGCTCTGAGAAGAGAAATAAGCGTTAAACGTGGGGAAAAAAAAAAAAAAGAATCTACAGGTCAGAAATCACAACGAGGGGCAGTATTGACAGACAAACAAGCAAGAGAGTCCTGAAGTTGCACCAGGATTCTTGGAACCGAGACATTGGCGCATCTGGGCACACCACAAACTGAGACCACAAGCACAGATTCACAGGATGGTTTGGGTTGAAAGGACCTTCAAAAGCCCATCCAGTGCCCCCCCTGCCATGAGCAGGGACATCTTCACCAGCTCAGGGTGCTCAGAGCCCGTCCAGCCTGGCCTGGGATGTCTCCAGGGATGGTTCAGCCACCACCTCTCTGGCCAACCTGGGCCAGGCTCTCACCACCCTCAGGGCAACAATTCCTTCCTCCAAGGAATGCAGAATAAGCTCCATCCCTCCATAGGCTGTGCAGGAGAGCCTCACTAGTCTAACTAAAAGTCACCTTCCCCTTATGCCCAGACAGCAAATGGCTTTGCAGAATTTTGTTCAAAGATCCAAACCGAGGGGTTGTATTTGGTATTTGCCCACCCACCATTAGCTTCACCTGAACATGGATATGGCAGTTTAAAAACTTCACCAAGGAAAATTAGTTTCTATGGCAACTAATGGCACATTTAATAGATCAAGTGATGAGTGCTGTGTGTAAGAATGCTGCAAATTATGAATTGTGGTGATATATCAAATGCTACACAATCATTGCACAGATAACATAATGCAATGATATACTGGGGTGCTCAGAGCCTTCTGTATAATTATGAGTGTGGATAAGTTTTGGGGAACAACAGCATGTGTTTGTAATTCTGTTCTGCAATAATTACTGTAGCCTTACATTATTCTCCCCAAAAGCCTCATTGATACCGATTAGACCTTAACAAATCGTAAAACAAAGTTTCCAAACAGTTTCCAGTTTGAAAGCGCAACCACCGCTCTGAACACATGAGTTTCCCCATCTCCCGCCTGTAACCGATCACAAGCAGGATTTTGCGGCGTGTGGTGAGAGGCCAGTGAATCTGAAGACACGTTTTCAAAGGGAGGCCCCTATAGAGCAGCGTCACTTCAACACGACTCGGAGCAGATCACAAGGCAGCACATACGAGTCATCAGCCTGTTGCAGAACTACATCGATTGATCAAAAAGTTAAAAGCAACGCTCCGAAAGACAAAAAGGCATAAACGTGCACTTTGGTAAAGCGCGCAGGAGCACTGCCATGAAAGAGAAAATAAAACAAACCCATCCGTTTCTCCTCCTAGAGGTAGAAAGGAAAAGAGATGGAGACTGTGCTGGTAAGAGCAGTTCTGCAGAGCAGGAGGCTGCAGCAGAGCATCGGCGTGCTCTCCTCTCCTTGGGGCTGGTCCACGGGATGGTGGGGCTTGAGGAGAAAGGTTCTTAGGCTGCCAGAACACATAGAGGAGCCTCTGGAGCCTCCCTGAGGACCATCTCCCCTTGCAGCAATGGCATCACCTCAACTCGCTGTCACCTCCCTAAGGCACAGAGCCACCACGCTCCTTTAGGCCAACAAGAAGGCAATGACCGGACAAACATCAGACAAGTCCTGATGTCCTCTATGGTCAAAGGGCTCAGCTTGGTCCTTCTGTAGGCTCAGCTTCTTGAGCTGCCCCATCTGGCTGAGACTGCAGAAGGACCCAGAGGAGAAACATTCACAGGAGATTTTCCTCTACTAACCATTAGATACTTGGCTTTTGAGCTGCCTCTCCATGGTTCTGGAGACCTACTGTGAGCTCACAATCAGGAAAGCAGGCGACTGCAGCTAATTAGCCCCCAAAACAAGAACAAAATTCTTTGTGGAGTCCATGATTTTAAAGAGAATTTAATTTTGCAGCTGTAATTAACTGCAGCTCCAAACCCCCAGCTATTAAGGTGCTCAATTACCAAACTCGGTGTGTAAATCAAGAGAAGAACTTCCCGCTTTAGCATTCGCACCCGCTCTTAAATGCTATTCCCAAAATTGAAGGCTTGTAAACAGTACTACCACAGTTTCACTTTAAGGACACTAAATAAAGCTAATTACTAACACCAGCCTTATGGATTTAAGGATCTTTTCCCTTGAGTGCTGCTCCCAGCCCTCAGCGGGCAGGAGCAGAAGCCCCGTTAACCAACCAGCACAAGGTTTGTGGAGTTTGAAACCCCAAACTGAGCTCTCATCTCCAGGCAACGGGGACCACGCAGGTGTCGACCTGGCAGCCTGTGTTTAGCTTTAATGGCATCACTTGTGATGGCCAAAGCAACAACCATTTTTCTGCCCACTCTTGACTTGGGGGTCAGAAATACAGCGAACATCAATGGGGGATTTTATCTATGTCTAGGGAGAGTTGCCAACTTCTTACAGCATTTACAAAAAGGACTTTCTGTGTATGCCAATAATTGAAAAAAGTTTGAGAGACACATGCAACTTGAATAATATTCTTAGAATAGATACATAATTACATATTTTATAAACTCACTTCCCAGGGTCTGATAAAATAGCATTTTGAAAATAATTTCCATAAAATTTGCAAACCAAATATAATAACCTTCTGTGCGAAAATCGGTAAAAAATTGAAGTACTGAAAATGCTGGCAATTACTACCAAATGTGGATGGGTCTCTTGCAGAAAAGAAGAAAGATAAAACTCTATTTTCACCACCTCCATCTGGAAGAATAGGAAGAATACTGCCAATACTTCCCCTCAAACCCACCTCACATTGAAGGTCGTCTGAACTTGGGAAACCAACAACAATATATTACCGAGTTCAATACAGAAATTCTGCACATAAAAAACAAATACTATCAGTCTTTAAAATGCCCAATTATTGGCGGGTCAGAATAATTCTCAGACAGCTGGAAACATCAAGCGCCATCCTGCTGATCTCACACCACCCTGAGCTGCTTCACCTCCATCGATGCTTTTCCCCAGCAGCTCCATTGACCACAGCAACGCCGAGGTTGGTGAGATCCATGGCGTTCTTGTTTAAGAGAAGCCCAATTTCATGGGCAACAAGTCATAGAATCATTTTGGTTGGAACAGACCCTAATGATCATCAAGTCCAACCATAACCTCACTCCAGCACTAAACCATGTCCCTAAGTCCAAAGGGCTGTGGCTCCCACAGTTACGTGTCAAAGTTTAAATACAGTAACGCAAAAAGTTATGCTGTCTTATGGTGTCTTAGCCTTTTTTTTTTTTAACTTTCTGGAGCTTTAAAATTGAATGGAAATTTAATAGGAAGGTGATGAAAGGGCTGATGTTCAAAAACAGCCTGGCCAAGCCTCCTGTATTTCACTCTGCAATCACCCGCCTGAGACCACCACAACCATCCCCCCATTCTCAGGCAATTAATCTGTAAAAAATATGCCGAGTCTCGGAGAGCTGTAACATGACAGCGAGCGTGAGAGAGCAGACCGAGCTGCGGCTGGCACGGAAAATCTATAAACAGGTGAAATGAAGAGAAATCAATTTTCCAGCCTGAACCCCAGATGAGAAAAAATGGATATTTTTATTAAAAGAAAAAAAAAGCAGCAGATACGTGGTTGGGTTCTTGTTAAGACATTTTGGTTTAAGAGGGTTATTTTTTAATCAGCAGCATCATGAGCTTTGTTACTCAGCAGCATCATGAGCCCTGTTACTGATTGAGCTGGCAGCTTTCAGAGCTGGCCCACAGCACCTCCTGCGGATGACAACAGCCCCGCTCGCTGGAAAGCTGTTCCGGGCAGGTTTGAGGAAAAGCTGGGATTTGGGCTGCACCAAAGCTCACAGGCTGCGGGTCGGCTTTGCTGGAGCAGATGGAGGAGATGGTTTGAGGAAGAAATCTTCTCTTCTATGAGGTAAGACTGAGAGAGTTGGGGTGTTCAGCCTGGAGAAGCTCCAGGGAGACCTTATTGTGGCCTTTCTGGACTTAAAAGGAGCCCATGAGAAAGATGCAGACAGACTTTTTAGCAGGACCAGTTATGACATGGACATGGGGTGATGGTTTTAAACTAAAGGAGGGAGATTCAGGCTGGACATGAGGAAGGAATTGTTGTCCCTGAGGGTGGTGAGAGCCTGGCCCAGGTTGGCCAGAGAGGTGGTGGCTGAACCATCCCTGAGACATCCCAGGCCAGGCTGGACGGGGTCTGAGCAACCTGAGCTGGTGAAGATGTCCCTGTCATGGCAGGGGGGGCACTGGATGAGTTTTGAAGGTCCCTGCAACACAAGCCATTCTATGATTCCAAGGAAGCTCACTGGAAGTATCAGTTTCAGTCTACCTGCTCTTTTCCACCTGCACACGAATGTGTATTTACTTCCACTCAAACATACTGCACACCAAAAACTGCTCCATCTAGAGCCAGCTGCTTTGGGGCTTAAAATGATGTTCAATAAGCCCAGATAAGAAAATGTCAGGAAGGCAGAATGAACCCAACGTTACTAACAGGCACTGAGAGACAGGGACTTGTTTCAGAGGTGGGTGGAAGAGGCAGCCAGCCCAGGGCAGATCCCATCTCCACCACATTGAACAGCACCTTGTGCCACAGCAAATCTGCTAACAGATCCTGCTTCAACCAGTGCTTTGTTAAAACAGCATTATAATAAGTTTGTGAACATGGTGTGTATCAACTCAGAGTCTCTCACTTGGCTCTTCCAACAAGGAGCCACCAGCATCGTCCCCTTATCTCCCCAGCAACGTTCCATGAGCCACCAACCTCCTGTCGAAGCAAAGAGGACAACCAGCCACAGGAGAGAGCACAATAGCAAGGCAATAAATAGTTTTCATACCTCGCGAGGCACTGAATACTAAACTTCATAAGAACAGCAGTGATTTTAAGATATCACTGTTCTCATTTGGGGTGTTATCAAAACATCTAGACACTTGGCTAGGTTTTGTGGGGTTTTTTTGTTCTTCTTCACCTGGCAAAGAACAGACAGAGATCACTTAATTTAAAAGAAAAATGGCTCATTTTATAATCTGGCTTTAATGTGCGATTGCAGCTGAGAGAGTGCAACTGTGTGCAGTTAAAGCAGAGCTTTCTAAGGCAGAGCCTGACCTGTGCCTTCCCTGGAGACAGCACAGGTTAAACTTCAGCTTCTTTATTCTTAAATCTTCTAATTAAATTGGAAACAGCTACAGAACAAATAGCAGAGAATGGGCAAATCTTTCCTTCCTGGGAGGAACATCACTTGTCTGCAGACCTGAGGTCTCCGGTGACTCCCCTTTCCCCATCTCCCATCGCAGATCCCTGCACTTCACAGCTCCCGCCTGTCCTATGTGATTGTATGAGGGAGATGTTTAATTCACCACCTTGCTAAGAAAACCCTTGTGAGGTTTTCTAGCAGTCAGAATCTCATACAAATATCCACACTGTGAAACGTGGGGATCTCAGGTCTTTACAGACGTGTCGTCAGCTCTCAGTACTCAACTTGTTGGCCAACAGAGCAAGATGAGAGGAGACAGCAGAAGACAAAGTGGCAGTGGCCACTTCGAGGCAACAGAGAGCGAAGAAGAGATGGAAAGGGAAAAGCAGGGCAGAGGGGGAATAAAGCACCATGTTTGCACAAGTCTTATATGGTCCTGACCTAAAATAACCTGTTAATGGGGCACCCTGGGCAAGGGGGGATGGTGATGAGGGGACAGAGCAGGGCAGCCGTAGTGCAGATTGACAAGATTTTTTTGCTCTGAAGTTGATGCTGTATGATAGTTAGGCCTAGGAAAATGGTAACTTATTTCTGGTTAACTTGTGTTTTCTGCAGGGCTGCAGTTCTGTGGTTCCAATGACATCCAAGACCCAGGTGCACACTGAGACTCCCCGAGCCCTCATGTGCCCCTCTCCAGCCCTTCACTCTGGTGTGGAATGTTTCCTCCAGCTGTCCCTGTCCTCGCAGTAGTTTTCCTTTCCCTTCTACCAACCCCCATGGATCTCAAACATCCACATCAGGACACCACATTACAGTACAATACAGGACAAGGGGCAATGGGTACAAACTCAAATGCAGGAGGTTCCACTGAAATATGAGAAGAAACTTCTTCCCGGTGAGGGTGGCAGAGCCTGGCCCAGGCTGCCCAGGGAGGTTGTGGAGTCTCCTTCTGTGCAGACATTCCAACCCGCCTGGACACCTTCCTGTGTAACCTCATCTGGGTGTTCCTGCTCCATGGGGGATTGCACTGGATGAGCTTTCCAGGGCCCTTCAACCCCTCACATTCTGGGATTCCGTGATTTGTCTATTTTAATCACAGAATCATTTCATCTGGAAGAGACCCTCAGGATCATCAAGTCCAACCATAACCTAACCCTAGCACTAAACCATGTCCCTAAGAACCTCGTCTAAACACCTTTTAAACATCACCGGGGATACGATGTACCTAGCCAGCCATTCATAAAAAGCCATGAACTTTTCTATCATTGATGTTTCTTCTGTAACATCCCAATATAAAACCAGCAGCTGGGCAAATCCCCCCACCTGGAGCCTGTTGCATTGATCTCTACCACCCCGCACCAGTCTCGTCCTTAGCAGAACGTGAAACCAACCTGCAGGGGGACAGGGGTGACAGGGACGGGGACTCACCTGTGGCCGAGGGTGGCCGGTGACCAGGCAGGTCAGCTCCAGCGTCTCGCCCTCGCGGATGGTGTACACCCTCTCCGAGTAGCGCTCCTCCTCGATGTTGCAGGCCAGGCCCGAGTGCACGATCCGCACCGTGGGGGGCGCTGCAAGACCCAGAGACAGAAACCAGGTGAGCACCTGCACCCCAGGGCCACCCCGACCCACGTCCACCCCGACCCACGTCCACCCCCACGCACCCCGAGCTGGCATTTCCACCATTTCCACTCTATTTCTCACTCAGCACACATTTGGCGCCAGAAGAGATTACCACCCTATTTATTAACACCTGGCAATCCCCTGAATGAAACCTTTGCAAACTCATTTGCATTGCAGTTATTTTTGTTTCCATTTCCAAATGAACTCTGCATTATTGTTTTTTTTTTTATTATTATATATATTTCTAAATGTATCACACTACTTATGCAAATGAAAAGTCTTAATTAAACTATTAAAATTAAGCAGGAGAAGCAGTGGGACCGATGCTACTTCCTCTCAAAGTCGATACCAAAATCCTGCTGCTGTCACGGTGGGATCAGGAGTTGGAGCAGAGGTTAAGTTCAAGCAGAACACTTACTTTAATTTTCTTGTATGTGCAACCTGAACTACAGGACTTTACGCTGTTTTACATGTTGTAGATGCAGGAAAAGCACAATGTCATTGCTAATAACCACATGTACAAATTACAGCTGTTCCAACAAGTCTCCAAAGCACGTTGCTGGCTTTACACTTCTCTTTATTTCTGAACCATAAGAAAGGTGATTTCCAGTCCTACCACCAAATAAAGTAACAAACTAAATATAAGAGATAAAATGTCATTTTGGTGAGTTTTCAAGACACAATAATTCACCTTTTCTTCTCAAAAGTGCACTGCCCTGGTTCAGGAGGAGTGAACATGTCTTAGAGTCCTCACTGAACTCTTAAATCACAAGCAGAACAATTATAGCTGAGCCCAATAGGACTCAAAGCCATTGAGTCCCACCCCTGCCATGAGCAGGGACATCGTCACCAGCTCAGGTTGCCCAGCTCAGCCTGGCCTGGGATGTCTCCAGGGATGGTTCAGCCACCACCTCTCTGGCCAACCTGGGCCAGGCTCTCACCACCCTCAGGGACAACAATTCCTTCCTCGTGTCCAGCCCAAGTTGCCCTGACAGTGTCAGGTCAACTAAACGAACAGGAAGAAAGTAATTATTTTAGGCTATAATGACTAAGTCCGATATTCCCGGCTACTTTGCATTGCCCGCGTTCGTCTCAGTCTACTATATTTAGTTCATTTTTCAATGCGCTTGGCCTAGCTCAACCTCTTCAGCAAGTGTTTAAGAGAGCTGTCCTTGGCAGAGCCTCTCTGCAGAGCACCGGCAGAAGAACAGATGTTTCCTGCATTACTGGTGTGCTCACAAGCCTAAGGGTACAAGGTGACACAGGTCACATTTAGCCAGACAAGCTCAACCACCTGCCTCCCTACACAGAAGCTGCCTCAGCTTTGCTTTCCTGCTGCTCAGGAGACCTGTTTGACAGCCCCAGCAGCCTCCCCATGCACAGCCGGTGCTTTGCAAGGTTAAAAATGCTATTTATTGCTTAGAAGAAACAAATCTAACCTATCCTTCTTCCCTTGGTACCATGGCTCCAGGTTGCTCTTCCCGTGGAGCTCTGTGCCATGACTGGGGCTTCCAGCATCTCCCACAGTATAAATAATAAACCACGGGAACGCTACAGCGGAGCCACGGAGCAGAAAGGTAAAATAAGGTTCAGCACAGATCAGGAGGCTTACGATAAAATCAGAAGAGTCAGCAACATTATGCCAACATCCTGCTGCCTTTTAAATCCGTATTACATTAATATTACATTTACATTCATATTATATTCATATAACTTCAAATTACATTTGAAATGTCCTTCATTTTAGTGTCTATGCCGCTACTCTGTATCCATTAGGTTTGGGAAGGCAGTACAGAAAAGAAAAAATACTCCCCTGTGTATTATTATGGCCAAAAAACACCGTTTTAAGAGGAGATTAAACCAATAAAGGAAAATAAAAAATATTCTTACTTCTTTAAGTTTTAAAGTTTTATGGTCTGGAAGACATTGCAGAATTATGAAATGTCACCTCCCTCTGTACCGCAGGAATATTCATTACAGCTGCTTCTAAAATACGCCTCCAAGGATTTACTACGTTAAAGTAATATATATCTGGCATTTATTTGGTTTGCGGCATTTGAGAAGAACACGTCTCGTGATTATACACGGTGAATATTACACGGAAGGATCCGTCGCAGCAACGCGCACACGCAAAAAGCCGCAGCCACGAAAGCCAGAACAACCCCGCCTGCTTACGCTGCAAAGAGAAGGTGTATGGTGTCGAGATTCCTTCTTGCAAATGAAACACGGTGCCAGCCTGACCTTCCACCACATCCCCCGACATCCCGACGCTCCGCGGGTCCCCTTGGTTGGCTGCTCTTCTCCAGCAATTCCCATTTATTTCCCTTCTCCGCCTCCTGCACACTCGTAGGCACCTACACAAGCAATTGGGTTTCAACTTGCAACAAGCTCCCCAGTCTAATAAAAGTCATAAAAATTTCTGCGAAGGCAAAATCAGAAATGCCCAAAGTGGAATATGTATGCAGGCACCTAGACACACTTAATGAAAAAGCCCAAGTACAAACCAGACGCTGTGATGAAGGGAAACATGCAGAATAAATTTCATTTTCTAACGCAGTGCAGGAGTGTAGAAAACGGTGCTTTTTCCAAACCAAGCTGCTCACCCAGCAAATGCAATAACCAAGTGAGTTGGGACAGTGCTCAGAAAGAGACGCTGTACCACTTGGTGTTTCTGTACCTCTGGTGCAAATAAAAGGCCTTGGACAACAGGAATGCTCCTGTCTGACCTTTTATTTAATGTGTTGGCAGCTCCTTTGACCTTAATCACAACATTTACCATAACGTATTTTTATATAAAAAAAAAATTCTCAACTTCTGTATTCTTATTAATAAACAATCACTCTGACTCTTATTGGAAAGGGTTTTAGACGATGTGATTGCACTGTTCCCTAACTGCTCGACAAAGTATTTATTCATGATATCTAAATTAATCTCTAAAGTTTCTAGGGCACAAAATCTGTGTTTATGTGTGACTTTGACATCGCCAAATTAAAGAGACCAATGAATAAATGGTTGTTTTGATGAGGGTTGAACATCCGCAAGGAGCATCGTCAGCTGCCAGTGACAGCTGGAAAGCGAAGCCCTTCTCTTCTCCTCCTCCTTCCTTCACCTTTTGGTACATTTTAATTTGTTCGGGATCTACACGCTTGGACTTGTGTGCAGACGCAGAACAACAAAAATTGCACAAAACCTTGTGCTTCACCAGCACAAAATGGGGTCCGTGCCGCCTTCAGATGAGATCCCGCAACGAGCAGGAGAGAGGAGTGCGGCGGCTCAGGAGATGCAAGCGACCGCTTTATTACTTCAAATCACTTTAAAATAAGAAAGGAGTCCTTAAAAGAGACAAGGATCTCAGCCCACATTCACATCTGAAGAGTTTTCATGAGGTTTCCCCATCCTCCTCTCAACTCGAGCATACCCACTATGTCACAAAGAGACCACATGCCATAAATCATACATTTTTAATATCTGCCCAGCAGGAGGAACAATAAACAGCAGTGTAATGAGTTGTAAGGGGAGGGGGGGGGAAATAAATCTATCTGTTCCTAGAAACAGCATTACAGTTCCCTTAACTCAATAGATACTCTGCTGATAAGCTTTGTAGTGTCAAAATTAGGTCAGGCTGTGACAGGAAGCAGCAGTGTGATTTAATTAGCTCGGTGCCTTCTTCTGTTAGTGTTATCAATCACGGAGCCTTCCCAGTTGAAGTCATAGAGATATTGGGTGAAGATTGGGCAAAAATCAGTCCAAAGAGGAAAAAAAGTTGACTCCATCCTTCTCTTGGTGGTCACGTCAGGGCTGGCTCAGAAGAGGTGACTACACAATAGATGCTACTATGTGCATAACAAATGTACTCATCATAGAATGTAATACTAAATAATACTGATAAACAGGAACCTTTTAAAGTCTCCCTGCTATCACTTATTGCTTCTCTCTCTACCTCAGTGGAGCCATCAGAGTCCTCACTGCAATAACCATCTCTGCAGGAGCAAAGGGCTCCCAACGCAGCTGCCGTTGTGGGTCACGATCGCCTGGCTCCGCAAAGGCAAAGAATTAAGAATCATTTCCTCTGCGCTTTGCAGGAATTCAACTCCTGACTTACCTCTTGCTCTTTCTTTCCCCATCAAAAGGGCAGCTAATTCAATTGGAGGAGACAGACCGCTCTTCTCCACGGATGGCTGAGATTACAGATGTCGGTTGCCAAGTTATTCCCCCAAAAGAAATGGGAGGACAACATGGGTAACTCCAGCCAGTGCTGCACATGGGACACAGAGCAACAGGCAACCTCAGACATCAAAACTGGATTGTCTGGGGTATCAGCACTGAGAAAATATCCCTCTGGTCCAGGGTTTCCTGACAGCATCTCTGAGAAGGTGTTTCTTTGGGCTTTGTTTTGTTTTTAAACTGGGTCCTGGCTGCAAGTCAAAAGAACATCATAGAGACACAGTGCCCTGTAATTCTTGCTTCTGCTTGACACCCTTAAACTGGCAATTAAAGCTTAGCACAGCACTCATATTCTCCCACACCACAGAAAGCGCATGTTCTGCCCTTTCTGTACTGAAATAGTGGCCCATGCACACGGTACTTCTAAATTTCCCAGTGACACCGTCATGACTTGTTGGTTAGTTCACAACACGCCAGGTTGATACATCCTTTGCAGACAAACATGGAATTTTGCCAGGATCGCACCCATTTGGGGGGGAATCGTAAAGACAAGTGTAGAAGGAAACCTTCCTACACTGCACCTTCCTCCCGGAACTGCTCTTGGAGCAGTTTGCAACCCACAGACTGCAGACAGTGGGTTCACCGAATCGTCTAAAATAAGAAAAGAAACCGTCTACAAGTGGTAGGCTTCATTGAAGCAACGCTTTGTTGTTCCTGGCTTCACAAAACAGATGATTTTGCCAGACCTGTTTCAACAGGATTATAGTCTAGCAGTAAACATGTCTTACTTTTTTGGCTGTTTAGAGTGTACAGTAATATGTTGGCTTTCCCCCACTTAAAATAGTAGAGACATGAAAAAAATCACACACATTAAAAATCACCCTCAAAATGAATCCTGAATTCTTAACCGTTACTCCCATTCACGCACTTGGATAGAACATCTTTCAGAAATGGGTTTTAACCAAGAAGCCTCCGGTAGGACAGTTTGCGACAACCAGCACCAAGGAGATGGGTTCAGCCTTCAAGAAACTACACATATCTAATATCTAATGCTACAGAAATTAGCTGCAGGTCCCAGCACAACATAGCAAGGTCATGTCCCTCTTAGGAAATCTGAAGCTTCACTAAAGCTGAGATTGTGATAGATCACGTACATGGGAAGGAAGGAGTCAAAACCCAGGGCAGGAGCTCTAGGCAGGCACCAGACCCAGTTGCCAACTCCGAACCTTCTCCCCACAGTCCATGGAGTTTCCCCATCCCACTGTAACAACCGAAGCCTCATTTGCTGTGAGTACAAGCTGGAGGAGAATGAGCCCGTCTCCACCTGCCAAGCACAGCAGCAAATGAAGCAAGGTCCATTAAGATTCACTCCGAGGTGCAGAGGCACCTGTACCTGTGAATTCGGCGGTGCCACTATCACACTCCACCTCACTCAAACCCACGCTGAGGTCCACGTCACAGCACATCCGCAACAGGGCACGTGCTGATGAACCAATGGAGTGCAACCAAGAAGAACAAGGTTGGGGCTGGAATCTATGTAACATTAAAACACCTTTCCCCAGGCCTGTTCTTCAACATAACACTAGGATGTAGTGAACCAAAAATCACTGTCTGCTCCATAGACCTGTTTATACCTCCAGGATCCATGAGGGGTTTGGATGACTTTAGGTGGAAAAGCTCCACACTCCAGCATCCCTGGAGCTCACTAAGCGGCTGGAGCCCATCCCATCCCAGCCTGACATCATGAAGCACAGCTTGGCAGCACCAGCACTTGGAAGAATGATACCCAGCAATGCATGCCCAGCCAGGCCTCACCGGGAGGACTACAGCTGTGCTCCACCACCTGCAGATGGGCCATGGCCATCTCATGAGGACAAAGATGGAAATGTTTAAATGGTGCAGAGCATTGCTTAAACTCAAAGGAACTGGACCATGCTTGTATGGGAGCTGCTGGGTGAGCTCTGGGAGAACACACAGCCCAGAAGGGTTGGCTGGAAGGAATACTAAAACCATTTAGGATGGAAAAGACCTTTCAGATCAATGAGTCCAACTATTAACCTAATACTACCAAATCCATCACTACCACATGTCCCTGAGAACCTCATGTCCGTCTGTCCAACCCTCCAGGGCTGGTGACTCCAGCACTGCCCTGGGCAGCCTGTTCCAATGCCCCACAGCCCTTCGGGGAAGAAATTGTTCCTAAATCCAACCTCAACCTCCCTGGCACAACTTGAGGCCGTTTCCTCTTGTGCTATGATTAACCACAGTCAGCCTTCACCACACATCCAGCCCTCGGCCTCATCTGAAGGCCCCACACAATCTTTAATTTCTCCTCAGCACAGGCAAAAGCAACAAAAATACAGTTTGAGGGCGTCCCGAAGCAGGAGGATGTGCTGTGGGTGCCACAAAACCCACGCGACTGCCAGCAACGGGGATCACGTTGTTCTGAAAAGAGCCCGTGCTTGTTTGGCTCGGCAATGATAGTTCCATTAAATGCCGTACAAGCCTCAGAAAGGATTTCATTTTAGCTTGCTGACTGAAAAAAAAAAAAAAACGACAGTTTAATATTAAAGAGGAATTTTAAAATACATAACCTTACATGAATGCAAATGAAAAAAGTGCTGCTTTATAGTGTTAAGCAAGAATAAACAGCTTTTTAAACGCCAATTTACATTTCTTGTGAGATAGCACAAATCTGTCCCAGTGAGCAGCAACTATCAAGAAAACAAACCTCCTTTCAAGGAAGAAAAATGATTTCTTGAATTAGAATTGTGTTTTCTGTACTTCACTGTCTCACACCCAGTTTTTGCATCTTTGTTTTGAAATACCGAGTGTAGGAGTAACTGCTGAATGACTGGAATCTCTTCCATTATATAAAGCTAGGAACCAATTACACTGGGGTTTACAAATTCCAGGCACTATCAGAACTTGTGCAATTCCTTTTGGCTTCAGTAGGAAAAGACGAACACAGTTTAGAAACAAAACAAAGTGCCCAGCAGCTCCTCTGCTCGGCCTCCGTAAGCTACAGCTTAACACCAGCCTGCCCAGAGTAACCAGGATTAACCGCGCAAGTTCTTACAGCTTGTGACACATTAGCTCAGCCCTAAAAACCAAGGAACAAATAATATATATATTTTTGGGAATGGATTTGTTTGAAGCAACTGCCTGAATTAAATAATAGATTTGTGCAAGAAGTTGGGCAGGTTCTTGTGGCTGAGCCCAATCCTCCCGCTCCCTGGAGAGGTGGAACTCTCTTGATGCTCCATGAGGAGAGAGGAACCAGAAGATGAGGTTTAAATTGGCCCAGTTTCCAATGGTTTGTCTTCCAGGGAGAGGGTCTGTAACGGCTCACGCTCCCACTGAAGCTCTGCGGACACTGTGCAATTTAAAACACCTCTGTCATTCAGTCCTGTCCTCTCACCTTTGGGATTTGTTGATGTCTAGTAGGAAATGACCCCACATGGCCATTTTTCTCCTGGAAGTACCCTTAGGAAACTCCCTTGTGTTCAACCATCTCTCTCCACAAGACCTGGCAGCTGAGCAGACTTTGAGGCTTCTCCATCCAGTGTCCTCCAAACCGGGCCGACCCTTTTGACATTACTTGGGATTTGGATTGACAGACAAACCAGCAGAAGCAGAAACCACCTCCCCATACAACTCATTTCCTTGGGAAGCCCAACTCATTACTTGGTATCGATGTGCCATTGACCACACAACTTGCCTTCGGAGTTAAGCCAGCTGTCAGCACTTCTGTGATTTATTCCAATAGGCATCAATGAATGATCAACAAATCAATAAAAATTAATGATGAAAATTATTAAACGCCCCCCTTAGTACTCAGGCAACGTTAGGTTGTGTGTTATTGTTTCTACGATTTCCCAATCCCTTTCCAGTGGCTGATGACATCTCCAGTTTTATTAACAGAGTGCAATTAGCCGTTAAGTTTCATTACAGAGTTGCTCCTTTTGTACAAAGTTTCTTTAAACCTGTTAAAGCATTTAGGGAAAAAGATGAGGATACTCCTTGCAGCTTCTCTATTGCCAATAATACCCTCTGGCATATTTTACTGTGAATCCACTAGAGGTCTCAGCAGTGCAAAGGCAAAATGCCCCAAGTGTGTGCCAGTCAAATACATCAACCTGCTCATCTAACCCATATTGTACCCTGCAAACAAACCTACTGACCCAGTGCTGATGCAGGACTCTGTGTCACCGAAAACTCTGGCCTAAAAATGGTTTAGGTTCCTTGCAAAAGGCATTTGGGGGCAAAGAGGGGGCAATTCAATTCAAACTGACTTTCGAATGCAAAACATAGTGATTAACCTTATGCTTCATCAGATTACTCATTTTTCTTTCCCTTCAGGAACTCCACCAAAATGTTGTTCAATTTTTAACGGGAACTTGAAACATTTGCAGCAGATAAGTAATGAATAAGCAGCATCTGCCCGCAGGGATTCGTGGGCAGCCACTGAGGCACAGGGACGCGGTGACAGGGCAAGTCCCCTCTGAGGACACCAGCACCGCGAGAGCCACAGATTCCTGTCCACATCCCCATCCTGGTCACTGGTCTTTCCATCAAAATACAGAAGATATCTGTGTTGTTATGAAAATATAAAGAGACATTATCCCCATCGAATAATTTGCAGCATCAAGTACCAATTGGCATTTCCATGTGAAACAGGTTCTGGTGACAGCGAAGGTATTTCCAAGGACATTTCCCTCCTTGCATCTATCACAAAGTGTATTTGCAGGTGAGCGAGGCCTTGGTTTGAAGATTTTAATGGTTCTTTTTGCATATTTCCCCAGGCAAAGCAAGAAACTCCTTGTTGCAGAACCAACTTCAATCAATGGAAGAACTTCACAGAATAAATACGAAGCCAGAGCAGTTGAATTCTTGATGGTTGAGCTTTGGGGACCGTATCCTCAGCCAGAGTAATTCAGCAGCATCCAAGCAGCTTCACTTTGATTTCCAGCAGCTGACAATCTTGCCCTTATACTGTGCTGTGATCTCCGAAAATAAAATGCTTGAGAAATAACAGATGAAAGTGGAAAAAAAGCATAAGCAGATTTCTTCAAAACTATTAGATTATTGGCTCTTTAAATGCACTCCTAATTAGTGTGTCATAAGCTGTCCTTAATACATTTCTCAGCACAGCAAACTCTGTCAGATTATACAGACTCCCAGAATTTGAAATTAATTGGAAGAGCTAAAAATAGCTCTCAATAATGAAAATATCCACATATGCTTTATAATGTTTGTAATAAAAATAATGATTGCATAAATTCTTTTCCCCAACCTCAAAAAACAAGAATATGGCCACCTAATATCCTCGTTATCTAGGTCCTCATAAGTCACAAAAGTGTTTGATAGTTTTAAATTAAAGCTGATTTTATAAGTGTCTGTTTAATATTAAGAGCAAGATCCAAAAGGCTTAACATGTCACCACACGGACACGCGAGCACCTAATCTACACGGAGGAGGACGTAGGCGCAGAAAAAGGTTTAAGCCATTGCCCAAGGAACGGAGGCTTTGATCAAACTGTACAGAAAAACAACACATCAAAGGCAGCACTAATTCCCCTTGGTGTGAGCTGCTGCCATGGTGGCACCACGGGGGACAACCCGGGAGCTCCTGCTGCAGCACCGGGGCTGCCCTGCTTGGGTTGGTGAACCTCCCAGCCTTGCAGCGCCCCGGGATGGGTCGTTCCTTGGATGGAAAAAGCCACACAGAGGAAAAACAGCACCATGAGAGGGGTTTTTCTGGGTTCTGTTTCCCTCTGGAGCAACGCCAAGTGTCTCTCTTGCTGCAGAGGACAGGGATGGTCCTCAATAAAAACCAGGGACTTCCATAGCCCAACTCTTCTTCGGTAGCCAAGACCATCTTGTACTGCAAGTCTGGGCACCCTGACTGAATAGTCAAGAAAACAAGATGTTTTCCTCCATTCTTCTGCTAGAACTTGGCAAAACCAAACCCCTGTACTGACTGTGCAGCTCCGAATCCTAAACATTCACCAGATGGTTCTTCATCGACTGAACCCAAAATGGAAATGAAGCGGCAGGAAAGGGAAAAGTAGCAGGTTGCTTGGTCTGCATGACTGAAGTTCACTGCCCACACACGCTGGTGGTTCATCCTCATGAGCTTCATCCCACCCCGTGTCAACACACGGATGGAGGCTCAACAGGGCTGCTCTGGGCTACGGGGACCAGCCTGACACGAGCCAACTTTGCTGCTTTCCAACAGAAAACCAATTTGGAAGCTGCCCACGTAAGCAGAGAAGATCCAAGTGTTCTGCTGACAGAGGCTGAGACCAAAAAGAAAAGGCCTTTTCGGCCTAATTTGAATGAAATTTGCGCTGAAAATATTCAGCCACATCAATATTTAATTTAGCAAAATTCTCCACCAATATTAATGGCAAAAATCAAGCCGCGTACATTTTCGTTTTCTTAAAGGAAAAAAGATTTCTCGACCATTTTATTTGCACACGCACAGCAGGGGATGAAGGAACTGTTTAGAATTACTGTAAGGGTCAAACAATATAGTATAAGCTCTTTTAAATTATCTAGTAATAAAGGACTTGCTCTTTTGTGATTTACAATAAGAATAAATGCCAACAGAGTAAAAACTGGCATAAACAGGAAGAAAATACAGCCTTGTATATGTAGTATAACTGTCAGGATAAATTCTCCCTTCACCTGCACATTTACATCAGGTTCCAGGGAGGTCTCAGCCTATAGGAACAGGATGCTCAGCTTTCTCCCCTCTTTGGGGCTTCACAGGTTCATTTAGATTATAAATTGCACAGTGAACTCATACTTTTGCTGGTATTCACACTAGATTCTAGCTCCTGGCTTTTGCTAAGCATATTCCAGATCCCAGCTGGGATGTGCCATCTGAGTGATGCAAAAAGATGCTCATATCTCCCTCCCGAGTCCTCCGCTCCCCACCTGCCCTGCACAATTCCCACCTCCCCCTGTCCCACAGGGCACCTGGAGACGCAGGTTCCCCCATTTCCAGCCAAAACACCCCATGTGTCCCTGCAAGAGGTGGCCGCAAAGTCCTCCAGCGACTAGAAGTGAGCAGCAACTTAAAACCGGAGCCACCGAGCGTAGAGCAGGATGATGGATGATGCCACAGGACCTTCTTGCTCTGGGATCACAGCCCAGGGTGAGCCAGGAACTGCTCACTTGTCGTGTGCTGAGAGGAGGGAAGGTGCAAACATACCTAAAAACCTGCCCAAGCCATAATGGAGCATTCGCTGCCAGGCTGAGACTTCTGCTTCACAGCTTTTGTGAAGCTTGGGTAAAAGCTTGGAAAAAATGTTCCATATTCCAACAAGACCATTAAGCGGATGGGAGGAAGGAGAAGGGGAGGGACGAGACAGTGATTTTTAAGCTCTGTCAAGCATCTGTGCAGCTACAACCATTCTTCAATAGTTTATCTGAAGGCAATTCTGAATCTATTAAGCTAAACCAAATGAAGTTATTCTTAAACAAACAAACAAAAAAATTGTCCAGACTGACACCTGCTGTTCAAAAAGCAACTCATATTCCAGAAGATGTATTTCTGATGCAGCAATTTTCTCGATCACCTAATAGTGTTGCATAAGAGAGATTTCCAAGCTCATACAAGCAATGCCTAGGAAATTCAGATGATGAAACCAACCAAAACTGAGGTGCTGATGGAGGAGCAGCTGTCTCCGCAGGCTCCACGAGATCCATGAGCCCTTCACTCGGAAGGAATAATCTTTCCATGGACTTCTACCTGGGGCATCTTAACCAGGTCTCTCTATATTAAAAGGCAGCATTGATCCTCTAAGCAACACGATTTAATGCAATGAACAAACACGATCCCAACATATTTTTGCCTGTGTTTCATCCCAGAAGGAAAACCTTCCTGACTTTTACAATAAAGATGCCACTGAAAAGCTCTCAGAAAGAAGATCATCATCCATTGAACTACTGATGTCACCCCTTGAGCATCCTGGCTGGCAAGGAGAGGCAGGGATGCTGTCCCAGCACAGCTGTAGCATGGGCAGCATCCCTGCCAGGAAGCATCCACAACACACACAGCACCTCATCCCACTCCCATCGCCAGCAACACGAAGGATTCTGGGTCCTGGGTTTACCACCACAGAGCCCACCAGCTGCCATCTGCGGTGGAGCATTTTGGGTGGGATAAAATTTAATGAAATATAATCAAGAGAAAGTGTAGAGTCTTGAATCTGGGCAGGAACAGCCCCAGGTTCCAGTATAAGATGGGGAATGACCTGTTGGAGAGCAGTGTAGGGGAAAGGGAGCTGGGGGTCCTGGGGACAGCAGGGTGACCATGAGCCAGCACTGGGCCCTTGTGGCCAGGAAGCCAATGGTACCCGGGCTGGGTTAGAAGGGGGTGGTCAGTGGGTCAGAGAGGTTCTCCTGCCCCTCTGCTCTGCCCTGGGGAGACCACACCTGGAATCTTGTGTCCAGTTGTGGCCCCTCAGCTCCAGCAGGACAGGGAACTGCTGGAGAGAGTCCAGCGCAGCCACCAAGATGCTGCAGGGAGTGGAGCATCTCCCGTGTGAGGAAAGGCTGAGGGAGCTGGGGCTCTGGAGCTGGACAAGAGGAGACTGAGGGGGGACTCATTCATGGGATCAATATGGAAAGGGGGAGTGTCAGGAGGATGGAGCCAGGCTCTTCTGGTGACAACCAGTGACAGGACAAGGGGCAATGGGTGCAAACTGGAACACAGGAGGTTCCACTTAAATTTGAGAAGAAACTTGTTGGGGGTGAGGGTGGCAGAGCCTGGCCCAGGCTGCCCAGGGGGTTGTGGAGTCTCCTTCTGTGCAGACATTCCAACCCGCCTGGACACCTTCCTGTGGAACCTCAGCTGGGTGTTCCTGCTCCATGGGGGGATTGCACTGGATGAGCTTTCCAGGGCCCTTCAACCCCTCACATTCTGGGATTCTGTGATCCTTCCAGTGGCCATGGGATCAAAGCTTTGCAGAAGCAAAGCCACATCTATGTAGGTTCCTTATAGTTTTTGTGTGTTATTTTTCCTCAAGCATCACAATGTGTTCAGGGCTGGATCCTACTCTCATGGGCAAGTGCCTCCTGATTTCAGCCAGAGCAAGACACAGATTTTCACAGCACCATTTAGTTCCCAAGCTGCACAAATGTGTGAACATCATGTCAACCTACAGCCTGTTCTCGTTCCGTGATGTTCTCCCACTCCTTCCTTTCCTCTTTTTATTTCTCTGGGTGTATTGAGGCCAAAGAACAATTTACAACACATGACAAGACACAAGCCCAGAGCCCTTCAGGACTAGAATCATCAATATTAGGTGTTAACACAGAACACCCTTGAGATGCTCAAGTTCAGTGTTGCTGTTTGTACTTATTGACAGCAGAAATCCATACTTTTTTTGTTAAAATAACCGAGATGCATTCATTTGAGCCCGTTCTCTCTCACCGATGTTTCACATCCTCTCACCCATCGTTCTGCAATGCTGCTGTGCGGAGCCTGTTTTCCAGGATCCCCTCCTCACACAACCCATCCAGGCATCTGCTTTTGCACTTCTCAGCAGCATTTCAGCCACCGAAACTGCTACAGAATATCAGCTTTTAAAGGTTTCTCTTCCAGCAACCTTAATACAGCAAGAGCCATTTATGAACCGATTCAGTGTGTCTGGAACCTGCTTCTGCTCCATCTTCCCTGCCAGTTCAGACACCTGAATGTTCACAGTCACGCTTGAAACCTGCTCAACTTACCCCCGCTAAAAACAGAGCTCCAAAAACCTGAATGATCAAAGTGCCAGCAAATACATATTTTATAAGATGATACAGTAAGAGAAACATCCTTATGCAGGCAAGATCAGACTAGGAGGATTTCTGCCCAGATACTTTGCTATGGACGGAAGCCAAATGGCACGAAAATCCCTTTGAGCTGCGTTATGCAGCCATTACTGTCTTCGAGGATGAGTTAAGCAAACTTTCAAGAGAGCAACTTTGTCCAACCGTAGGAGAACTGTCATCTGGCTGGGACCGACCATCCCCACCAGCTTTGGCTACGGGCAAAGCCAATGGCAGAACCTCCCTTTCCACATCACCGGTTTTCTCAGCTCTGCAAGCCAAAGCACCCCCACAGCCCCAAGCCTTCGGCTAAAAAACATGATTGTGCAAAGGGTAATTTCCACCAATATCACTTTTCTTCTTCCTATCAATGCACCATCAATATCTGAGTGCTCACCCATCTTCAAATGACTGTAGCCCACAGAATATTTACTAAAAGAGGATAAACAAGAAGCCCCACTGTCACTTATTCTGCATCACTTTGGAATAGGAAAAAGACATCCAAAACCATTATTTGATATCATAATACTGTTAAAATAACACCGACACACCTATCAACAAATGTTTAAATTCTTCAGATTGCCCACTCCACACTCACGTCTCAGACTGGGAACCTCACACTCCACACTGCAATGCTCATTGCATAAAGTTGCAAGAAGATAATTATTAGTCATTGGTAATGTTATAGTTCATTAGGAATATAAAGCAAACAAGCCCTGTGTGCTCATTATTTGAGCATCCATAATCCAACCATCATCAAGAGGCACACTGGGCAGGACTGAGCTTTGACCAGACTCAGCACAGCAGGTCAGAAGTTCCTGTGAACTTGACCATGAATGCACAAAAGAGCAAGTTTGGAATAAGTGAATAAGGATGCTTGTAACAACTGTGTCGAGTGAGGATACAGGCGAGAGCTGCAAATGACCGAAATCACCTACGCCAAGCACTGAACGCACTGCATGCTTAAAGAGGAATGAATTACCAAAATTCATCTGCAAATAATTTCAAATCAACAAACTTGCGATGACCGAAAGCTGTTTACACACAATTAGCAATCAGAAAACAAGAAGAGCAAGCAAACAGCTCTCATTAACTTCAACAGGCTCTAGATCAAGTTCTGTGAATGAGTTGGTTATTATCAAGTTAACTGAGTTATGCACCCAATTCCATTGATGCTTTTAGCCAACACACTGATAACCCTTCTCTCGGTAACTGATGTAACTGTGTGAGTTACAATGGGACCTCACAGACTCCAACG
Source organism: Streptopelia decaocto (assembly GCF_964273445.1). Classification (NCBI taxonomy): domain Eukaryota; kingdom Metazoa; phylum Chordata; class Aves; order Columbiformes; family Columbidae; genus Streptopelia; species Streptopelia decaocto. Next base: position 1,700,380 of record NC_138661.1, read on the forward strand.
GCTTCACCAGCCCCTCTTCTCCCAGCACCACAAAGCACATTGCTGCTCAATCAGTCCCCTCCAAGCATTTTCCACCCACAAGGCAGGACCCAAACCACGCTCATTAAACCCAACCTCGTCACGGAGGCTCCACCGGGCACGGCGGCAGCTGCTCCAGTCACACCAAGACTTGTACGAGATCTACTGGGACTTTCAGCCAGAGGCTTTGGGTAATCCAACAAAAAAGCAATCAACTTTGTATAAAGAGTGTAAGAATAATGAATGGGGCCTTTAGCATTTTCTGTTAAAGCTGTCGCAAACAAAGCGCGCTCCATCAGCAAATCACCTGCCGCCCAGCCGAAAAGTGACATCTCTGAATGAGAGCTCAGTTGGAGTTTATTAGCCAATAACAGCTAAAATGAGGCTGCAGAATACCAATCTAACAGAGCTTTCTGCCTCTTAATTGACTTTGTCAGAAGACAAGCAAAATGAGAAAATGAGGGCGCGCGGCTTTCAAGCAGCATCGCTCTCCTGAAGGACCATCTCTGGAGGGTTGGACAGACGGACATGAGGTTCTCAGGACGCGGGGCAGTGCTGGGGTGGGTTATGGCTGGACTTGATGATCTTGAGAGTTTGTTCCAACCAAAATGATTCTACAAGCCCCTTCATTCACCTGCTCGTGGGGACCTGTGTGCACCAAGAGGATCCTGCTCACCAGGAGATGTCATCCCTGCTCCGAGGCAGCTTTGAGGGCAGCCACCAATGAGACAAAACAACACGGAAAAGCCTATTCCTTCTGAGAAACAGATCACCCCAAGCACAACGAGAAACGTTGGGATTTAAAACAAAAGAGAAAAGAAGCAATTCGAGGTTACAAATTGTAAAGTTTCTCAGAACTAGGAAATTTCTTTTCAAGCAAATAGGAACATGACTCAAAAATTCTTTTTTTCTGCAAAATCCATAACATTCTGTTCATTAACAAACAGAATTGGTTTGCAAAAGGTAAGTTTATCTTACCAAAACTTAGACAAATAATATTAATTCTCCATACAGTTTCACCTGGATCTATGAGCTGTAGAAACTGGGTAGGGAAGGCACCACCAAACCACACAGAATTACTGACGTATCTCAATATTTTCCTTCTGGCAATCTAGTTGCTCCAGGACAGCACAAGCTCCTCCATTCTTGGCAATACTATCACATACGCAGTTATTCAATTCCACCCCTCCCAGGGGAGACCGATTTACTCATGCACCATTCAGACCACCACCCCCAATCGGTAATACCCAAATCAGTAATACCCAGGTTCTGCAACACATTTTCTGAAACATCATCTAATTTGGCTCAATTTATTTTAGGTCTGGTTGCCTGGTTTCAATAATCCTAAGGCTAACACAAGAGATATTGATGGAGAGAGAGATTTTAATCCAATTGCTGTGGATTTTTTGGTCCCTTTAACAACATAACAACCCACTTAGGATTCTCCATGGTTTGCAGAAAATACAACCATAGAAAAACCACCATCTCTATCAGAGATCAACAAGGACATGGGCTTGCCCTTCCCTTCAGGCTAAACACCTCGGAATCCAGAATGACCGCGATAAAGGCTATAAAACAGATCCTAAATGCACATATTATGATAAAGCACAATGAGACGGTATCAGTGTGAGCTGCAGACTTCCCTGCTGCTGACAAACAGTTGTCACTTTGGTCCAAAGGTGGTGTCTTCAGCTGGATGTCATGAAAAGGGACAGTTGATCTCAAAAGAGACGACTGGCTACTGTAGCTTGTTGAGCTACCAAAGCAACAGTCAAGCAGGGACACAATGATTGCCTACGGATCCATGCAGGAGATGGATATTTAAAGGAACTCCTTTTACTGCATAAGACTGGCTGGAAATTACCCTAGGATGTAAATGGAAGGTTTTTAATCATCACAGAAGGTCCTAGAATATCCCGGAAATAATGGGAATGAGCGTAAGAGAGAAGCATCAAGTTGAAGTTTGATCAGTTTATGAAATTATTAACATATGAGAGATCTATCTGCAACAACAAGTCAAAAAAACTGGTAATTTCAGAGAACCATTGTGGTCCCATGTTTCTCCCTGGGTTATATATTACCGACCACAAAGCGGTCAATATAATACATGTATTATTGACTACAGTGGCTGTTGCAAAAGGGCTTTCGGGGCTGCTCGCTGCTCCCAGCAGACACAGCCCTGCCGGGGACTGACGGTTTCCCCAGGGGTTGGGCGGACCCGGCACCGGCTCGGGCGCTCGGCTCCCGCTGCTCTGGACTCTCTCCCAACCTGCCTCAGATTTGCTGCCATTGCTCTCATCGGCTTATTATCCATCACACCAACTTGCAATGGATTTTGTCACCTTTCCAAAAGGTAATTCTTATTCAACAGCAAAACTTACATCTCTTTAAAGAAGAAAAGGAAAGAAAATAATCTAAGATGGCTGATGACATTCTGTTGGCAGGATAGAAGAGAAACACTGGTGTGACTTTTATAAATTGCCATTCTTGATCTCTTTTCCTCCCTCACACATAAAACTTTCATTTTCAAAGTGCAACTTTCACTCCAATACTAAATCTGGACACCACTGTGTAATTACTCAACCAAATTTTATCCCACAATCCAAACAAAACATGCCTATGTACATCTAGAAACCTTGGCGATGATTTATCCTGGTGATCCCTCATGAAAAAAGATGAGAATGTTCCCAATATATTACTGAAGCATAAATACAAATTAATCATCAAGATGTTTGTTTGTATGCCTTTGCATATCATGTACAATTAATTTTTCTTTAAGAATGACTGAGCCAGGCTCTCTCAGCATAAATCAGGAGTAATTCCATCACCTTACAGTTCAGCGTGAGGCTGCTTTGTACTTGCACATTGGTGTAAGACTGTCTTTTTACTATAGAGGTATGTAACCAAAATTTGAAGTTGCAGTATCAATTTTTAACATATCACTATACTAATCACAGGGTAATAACCTGAAACATTTAGCCATTCTAGCACTACTATTTCTTGTGGTGCTTCTGTGATTCATTTGATATATATTTTTTTAATATATGCCTAATCACGTAGAAGCTCATCAGTGGAAGAAAATCCGATTGAGGGCTCCCCATTAAACACAAAGATGCCAGCCCAAGTTGGGAGGCTCAGCACCAAAGGGTTCTAGGATGGCAGATGCCGGGCAGCATCCCTGCTCTGTGCGTTCCCACCACATCCATCACCTCCTTGTCTGCGTCCCTTCAAAACAGCGACAGTCCCTGGTCCCCTCAGTGGCTGACAACGAGATTTGTTATCCCATGGCCTGCAAAGTCTCTGGATCAGCGACCTCACCCCAGATCCCAGCAGGAGACCCCGCTGTGTTCTAATGACCACAGGCTCTACCAGGGGCTGTTGGTTACTTGCTGCAGTGGGGTTCCACCACCCCATCGGGGTCTGCAGTCACATCATGGAGGAGAATTTATGAGAAATACCTGGAAGCAGATGCTTGTTGCATCTGGAGGATGAATTAGAAAGTAACAATTATTACTTCCAAAGGATACAACATATATACATACAATAATGTAACCCAAATGATCAGACTTGACAAGGACCTGCTGGAGAGGGGCCAGAAGAGGGAATGATCAGAGACTGGAACTGGGAACACAGGCTGAGAAAGTTGGGGTGTTCAGCTGGAGAAGAGAAGCTCCTGGAAGACATTATTGAGGCCTTTCTGAACTTAAAAGGGGCCAATAAGAAAGATGGGGTCAGAATTTGAGCAGGGCCTGTTGTGATAGGACAAGGGGTGATGGTTTTAAACTAAAGGAGGGAGATTCAGGCTGGACATGAGGAAGATATTGTTGCCCTGAGGGTGGTGAGAGCCTGGCCCAGGTTGGCCAGAGAGGTGGTGGCTGAACCATCCCTGAGACATCCCAGGCCAGGCTGGACGGGGCTCTGAGCAACCTGAGCTGGTGAAGATGTCCCTGTCATGGCAGGGGGGGCACTGGGGGAGCTGGGAAGGTCCCTCCAACCCAAACTGTTCTGTGATTGAGCACTTTGTAGCCATGTTGGCCTCCTGCCCCTGTGCTGTGGTCTTCCCTAAAGATTTTGGGGCAGTCTGGAGGGCTGGGATGGAACTGGGGGAGCTGGGAAGGTCCTTCCAACCCAAACTATTCCATGATTCTGTGACTTTTGCCCCAGATGAGCTTCCGCATCAGGCAGCAGAACTCCCAGGTTCGGCCCAGCAACACACAGCAACGCTGCCAGACACATGCAGACACCACGGAGCTTCCAGCCCACTGGGATCCAAGCACCTTCAGCCTGCCAGGGACAATTACCAGCACAAACTTCGAAAAAAGCTGCAAATTTCCTCCTCTGTGGACTTGCCGCATTCCTCTGCCACCACCTCCAGCCTCAGAAGGGGGCACTGCTCCCATTTAAATAGCAACGCACTGAAAAGGAACCACTGCTAATGGGATTATCCATTTCAGCCCATTTCAAGTAACAAGGAGTAATTATAAAATGCTATTGACAACTGAGCAACTTTCAGAGCATCAGCTTAGCCTAAGACATTCCTCACGCTGAACAGCTTAAATTAAACATGACTGAAAAGCTGAATATTTTACTTATTTTTAAACAGCTCCATTGACATCTGCCCAGGTGTTTAAACAGCTCCGGCTTATCAGACATGGCCTGGTTTTGCTTTTTCTACATAAGATTATTTGGACAAACTACATGTATGCCTAACATTTGCGGGCTGAAGTCAGTGGGAGGTTGTTTGATCTAATTAAGGTATGGATGTGATTTTCTTCCCCCCACTCTGTTTTAAATCAGTTGCAGCTTCTGGAACTCTTTTTGCAGGATGCAACACCTTTCTGCTCACCAATATAGTTCAATACTTGTTTCCTCCTCATTTCTAAAGCTGAAAATCTGTGGTGCCGGAGCCATTGCATTGGTCTGAGGGCTGGGAGAGATGCGAGCAGAGGGACGCAGGGATTTCACTGCTCTCCATGGCCATCCAGGCAACAATCTAAGCCAAAGCCACCACTCCCCTTGCCAGGACCATCCCGCTCTGTCCCCAGGCCCTGGCACTTGTGCTGCCACCCCAGTGCCACCTGCTGTGACCCAGCCCTGCAGGGGGACAAGTTTTCTGGCCACAAAAAACAGGCAGCTAATAATAATGTGTCAGGAAAGCTTAGTGTTGTTGTGAACACAGACAGGCAACTCCAGACAAATGGACTTTCTTCCTGCTCCCATGATCAATAGCAGCAATTAGTGCATGCATATATATATATATATATATATATACACACACACACACACATATACACACATATATTTTTTTCCCCACTTCTGGTGCTCGCATGGGTTTTATTTCACTCACCCACATCTGGGCAGGAACAACCCCAGGTTCCAGTATAAGATGGGGAATGATCTATTAGAGAGCAGTGCAGGGAAAGGGAGCTGGGGGTCCTGGGGACAGCAGGATGACCATGAGCCAGCACTGGGCCCTTGTGGCCAGGAAGCCAATGGGACCTGGGGTGGGTTAGAAGGGGGTGGTCAGTAGGTCAGAGAGGTTCTCCTGCCCCTCTGCTCTGCCCTGGGGAGACCACACCTGGAATCTTGTGTCCAGTTGTGGCCCCTCAGTTCCAGCAGGACAGGGAACTGCTGGAGAGAGTCCAGCGCAGCCACCAAGATGCTGCAGGGAGTGGAGCATCTCCCGTGTGAGGAAAGGCTGAGGGAGCTGGGGCTCTGGAGCTGGACAAGAGGAGACTGAGGGGGGACTCATTCATGGGGATCAATATGGAAAGGGGGAGTGTCAGGAGGATGGAGCCAGGCTCTTCTGGTGACAACCAGTGACAGGACAAGGGGCAATGGGTGCAAACTGGAACACAAGAGGTTCCACTTAAATTTGAGAAGAAACTTGTTTGGGGTGAGGGTGGCAGAGCCTGGCCCAGGCTGCCCAGGGGGGTTGTGGAGTCTCCTTCTCTGCAGACATTCCAACCCGCCTGGACACCTTCCTGTGTAACCTCATCTGGGTGTTCCTGCTCCATGGGGGGATTGCACTGGATGAGCTTTCCAGGGCCCTCCAACCCCTCACATTCTGGGATTCTGTGATTCCCCAGATTGCTGACCACTTCTGCAGGGCTCCAGTCAGTCCAGCTCGACACATTTAGTTTTGCCAGAATAGCTAATCTATAGCTAATCTTTAACACAGCCTTGGATGCTGCGTCCTGCCCTCAGCCCTGCTGCTCTGCACGCCTGCTTGTTCTGCTGATAAAAAGCCCAAGATCCTCACTACTGCTTATTTAAATGCTAATGATCACCTACTTATTTTATAGACACCACAGCAGATAGGAGATGGGATAAAAAGGATAAAACAGGGATAAAAAGAACTGTCCTATGATTTACCTCAAACTCCTGCAATGGCTGATGAATGAAAGAATCCTATCTGATGCTTGTCACCTATAAATCTACCTGAAATCAACTGGTTGCATCACATCTTGCAAAAAAAAAATTGTTATGTGAACTGAAATTTATCTTTATGTATATATACACACACAAAAAATGGAAATATTTATACTCTAATGACTCCCTAAGCACTGGGAAAGGCAAACCTGTGATAAAAATAATCTTCCATTCCTTTTTGCCCCAAGTCAAAAATTTGTATGCACATTATCTTATTCTATGGGTCCAGGGAAAACACCTCACCTGCTCCTTCAGCAATTTCAGCGTCTGGAGAGCCAAAGTTGCCACCCAGTTTCCGCAGAGAGGAGAACGCAGAGCTGGCACACCATCCCGGCTCATCCTTCCATCCCAAAGTCAGGGCTGTGCTTGTTCACATCAACACTACAGGTTCCCCCATGAGGCATCAAGGGCAGGTGGTGCACAGCAAAGGAGAAAGTGGTGAGAGCCTGGCCCAGGGTGCCCAGAGAGGTGGTGGCTGAACCATCCCTGGAGACATCCCAGGCCAGGCTGGACGGGGCTCTGAGCACCCTGAGCTGGGGAAGATGTCCCTGCTCATGGCAGGGGGGGCACTGGGAACATCCCTCCAACCCAAACTGTTCTACAGTAAGATCCACCACAATGGTGTAACATCCCCTTACTCACATGTCAAGTGAGGAGGCTCACTGCGGGCTGGACAGGGTAAGGAAGTGATGGAGGATGGAAGGAAGAGCTTTGCTTTTGTGCGGCCACAATGAACAAATTAGCTGTGCAATCTCCTCAGGAAAGCCATTGACATTGGCTGAAGAGGCAGCTGCTCACCCATCTTTGCAATGCAAGAAAGGTCTTGGGTTGGAGCCATGAAAACATGTGACAGCGCTAAAATCCAAGCAAAGGAAATAAAGGCAAGACTGTTTCCAATGATCCACCAGAAACAGCTTAATAAGGAGGTCCCTGTTCCTCTAAGGAGTCTCGTCATTGCTTCAGGAAGCTGCAATGTGGGACTGATGACAGCAGGGTGAACAGGAGCCCAGGAGACACTTCTGTTCCTCCGGGCTGTGAAGGTGGCCCCAGTGACACCCACAAACACCAGGGAAGGGAAGGGCAGCCTTGAGGAAGAAGCACCTTCAGTGGTGGCATCTTCCATGTCTCATATTGGGTTTCAAGAAAATCAACTCATACAGAGCTGACCTTGCTTACTGTACATTAAATAAACACCAGCTACTCCTTTACAAATCCATTTGCCTTCTGCTAGAAGAATACGGAAAGGCTTGTAAATATACAGCTGCAAGAAACTGTGAAGAAACAACAGCTCTGTAGGTAATGAGAAGTCCTATAGTCAGGTCAAAATATTAGCATATAATAAGCCTTCACTTAAGCACATGGATGCCAGCATTATCTGAAGGAAGGAGATAATACAGATACAGCTGAAAATTGAAATATTAGGGGAAGTGAACTGATCTTGAGATCTTAGAAAAAAAAAAAAAAGCAAACACAAAACCTGACTTGTTATACTTCAAAGCCAAGTTTGTGACATGTAATAACTACTTAAAACAAAGCGTAGTCAGCACATCCATTTCCAGATCAATGAATCCAAAGATCTTGAACTGCTTCCCTGAAAGCTTTTTATCTGTCTGCCACTTTTGGGTTTTGCATTCCAGTTTACAGCCAGTTTTAACCACTGAGCACGGACAGAGGAACAACAGCACCTACAAACCATGACCAATGGATCAGCTCCTTCTTTTCCCAAAGAGCAAGAGATAGGATGAGAGGAAACAGCCTCAAGTTGCACCAGGGGAGGTTGAGGTTGGATGTGGGAACAATTTCTTCCCCAAAGGGCTGCGGGGCATTGGAACAGGCTGCCCAGGGCAGTGCTGGAGTCACCAGCCCTGGGGGGCTGGACAGACATGGAGATGAGGTTCTCAGGGACACAGGGTAGAGGTGGCTAATGGTTCAACCCAATGATCTTAAAGGTCTTTTCCAACCAAAATGATTCTACAATTCATCACTGTGCACTCAAATTTGTTTCCAGACCATCACACCACCATGGTAATTGGTGGCAAACTCAGTCACCGGCAGCCTTCATCACAACATTAACACTAATTCCCCCCAGTGACCGTTCCCCATCAGCTACTCCTGCCCATGAGAGCTGTGAGTCCTTAAGCCATCCTGTATGTCAGGCTGCGATGGGCTGCAGGGACCACTTTTTAATTAGAGTGATATTTAGCTCTGGGTCAAATAGCTTCTAATAATCTAAGTTCAGTGTCTCAGTGAATTTAGCTTTGGCAGCTAATCTTGCAACCTCCTAGAAGGAGGAAATTAGAACTGAGTGACACAACTGCTTCGCCATGGTTGGGTAAATGCCATGGATAACATTCCTACCCTCTTCATCCTCACTGATGGATGCCATGCCAGACCTACATACAAAATCAAACTTCAATTTCATCTTCAAAAATAAGCATTTTCAAGAAAACACAGATATTTTTCAAGAAATTACTAGCATTGCTTAGTAAGAAATATTTGTAGAATCAACGCAAAGCAGATCCATTTAGAGAAAACAGTAATTATCATGCTATTGGAAACAATGGACGTACGGAAACATTTTTGTTCTATGCTAAATGCCACGCTAAATAATTGCAAATACATTCACGTTTACACAGTCCTGATCCACACTCATGGCTTTGCAAGCAGCAATAATCAGGGAATTTAGTCCTGGTTTAGTGTTTCACTGTTAAAGCTGGAGGGTAAGTTGGGATGGTGGTTGTGTAGATTCAAACAGATCTATGGAGAAGCCAGAGCAGGGCTTTGGAAAAAAATGGGCTGTTAATTTGTCAGCAAAAATTAAAACCACACAACAGTACACACAGCCAACCAACCCAGTTAACTGAATAAAGTCCATAAAACAAGAACGTGGTTGAGATTAATGACAAACAATTGTGCAAAGCCAAAACAGCTCATGTGCTGGAGGATAGGGCAGAGTATTCCACATCGTGCACAATAAAGGGATATAGGGTTAAAAAAAAATATGGCATAACCGCAAAGATACAAAGGGAGAAGAGTGGCAAACAAATTTGGGTGACATCTTAGTCATTATAAGAGCATTTTGGACCTGGCGCCATCACAGAATCCCAGAATGTCAGGGGTTGGAGGGACCTGGAAAGCTCATCCAGTGCAATCCCCCCATGGAGCAGGAACACCCAGATGAGGTTACACAGGAAGGTGTCCAGGCGGGTTGGAATGTCTGCACAGAAGGAGACTCCACAACCCCCCTGGGCAGCCTGGGCCAGGCTCTGCCACCCTCACCAGGAAGAAGTTTCTTCTCAAATTTAAGTGGAACCTCTTGTGTTCCAGTTTGAACCCACTGCCCCTTGTCCTGTCACTGGTTGTCACCCAGAAGAGCCTGGCTCCATCCTCCTGACACTGCCCCTTTCCATATTGATCCCAGGAATGAGTCCCCCCTCAGTGTCCTCTTGTCCAGCTCCAGAGCCCCAGCTCCCTCAGCCTTTCCTCACACGGGAGATGCTCCACTCCCTGCAGCATCTTGGTGGCTGCGCTGGACTCTCTCCAGCAGTTCCCTGTCCTGCTGGAACTGAGGGGCCCATATTTATAGATATGCAGACAGCCTACTAACTAGATGATCAGAAAACAGCATTTCAAAACTCTGCCATTTCCCACATAATCTGAGGCATTTTGGACCCACCAACGTTCAGGCCAAAGTCCAAAGTATTGCCCGCTCTCGCTCTCTCCAGAGGGAATGACTTGCGTTGATACCTTAAATATCAAGCCTCACTCTTTCTGAAATTGGTCATTTCCTTAAAATAAACCAAACTAAGTGCAATAAGTTAACACATTGGGGGGGGGGGGAACGCACCTACATGTCATTATTCATATGGGTCTAATATCAATTATCTTCCCAACACTCCTGGAGTCAAACTCTACAGAGAAAAACACCATGTCATTTACAGGAAAAAATACTAGGAGTAAAGGAAAAAAAAAAGCTTTTAGCAGGATTTATAGGATTATAAGTTGAGTATGTTGTTCTTAATAGCAGCGCTGCACATTACTACTGAGTTACTTGAGGGCTGAAGACATTAAATAGTAGCTCACAGGTACTTTTTGCACAGGTAACATGTAACAGGAATTGGACTTTCGGGCTTTAGAACAGCAGAAAAACCTCCTCTCCTCATCACATCTCTTAAAGAGAGAAGGTAAAACTCCTTAGCAGGTAAAAACATAACATAAAATCAAAATTTTTAGCTTTTCCCCTGCATCTGTCACATAATTACACATAATCCTCCTCGGATTTGAAGCACAGTACAATAGAGAAAGGACTTTAGATTATAAATACCTGGGGTGAAATAATGACACTGAGGGAAGTGGGTCAAATTTAATCTGTGGATTAAATTATCAGCACTGGAAAATTATTTTCTACAAAATATCCATAAAAATCACCTTTTCTAATCAGCATTCATGAGAAACTGAAGGGTAAACAAAACCATTTCGAGATTTCCACTATTAATGCTCTTTCTCAGTAGATTAATAGTTGTGGGCAATTATCAGCGCACTATTTGAGATGATCCTAGAGACTTGCCTTGGAGGGGAGAACAGAACTTATTCCACAGCTGGTAAAGCAGGGAGGTTTGCTCTCCCCCGCAGGAAAGGCAGAGATTGTGCAGGAAAGAGAAAATAAGCAGTTTTGCTGGATTTCATAACCTTTCTGAGCCAAACCTGGGATATCTCCATTCCCCAAATCCTATGAGCTACGGAGCAGACCATCCCAGCTGAGTGTTTAAGTACACACTCATACAATAAATTGATGAGTCTTGTGCTAATTAAACATCTTCTATGACTCAGAAGGTAATTGCCAGAGGCACCACTTGCTGCAGTGAGGCAGCCCAGAGCATCCCTGATTTTGGGATGGTCACCATGGCCACCCCGGGCTCGGCGGCTGCTCCCAGCCCCTTCTGCTCTGCATCCCCATCCCATCCCAGTTTGCCCCACGCGTTCCTTACCCTCTTCTCCCCAGCCAACCTCCCTGGCCCTTGTGTGATGCTCCTGAGCCACCCCGGGCAGCCCACCACATGCAGGCATTTCCCTGCCCAAAAATATTACTATAACCTTCATCTTAAAACATTACGTTTCTGTTGCCTATGTTATATAGTACATTACCTTACATATTCTAACCTTTATCTCAAAACATTACGTTTCTGTTGCCTATGTTATATAGTACATTACCTTACATATTCTAACCTTTATCTCAAAACATTACGTTTCTGTTGCCTATGTTATATAGTACATTACCTTACATATTCTAACCTTTATCTCAAAACATTACGTTTCTGTTGCCTATGTTATATAGTACATTACCTTACATATTCTAACCTTTATCTTAAAACATTACGTTTCTGTTGCCTATGTTATATATTACATAGACAACAGAAATGTAATATTGTAAGATAAAGGTTAGAATATGTAAGATAATGTTATATAGTGCATTACCTTACATATTCTAACCTTTATCTTACAATATTACGTTTCTGTTGTCTATGTTATATATTACATTACCTTACATATTCTAACCTTTATCTTAAAATATTACGTTTCTGTTGCCTATGTTATATATTACCTTCATCTTAAAATATTATATTTATATTGTCTATATTATATATTACCTTAAATATTCTCGCCTTTATCTTAAAATATTAAGATCAACTTTCTCTTAATACTCTTCCCTCCTAAACCTGCTGCTCACAAGAGGGAAAGCAGAGGAACCAAGGCAAGACTCTGATTCTATAGGGGTCCTGCTGCTCCCATCACTGTATCAGTTACAGCCTGGGAATTGAGCAAATGGAAAGCAGGAGGAACAGACTGCATCTAGGTTATGGTTGGACTTGATGAACCTGAAGGTCTCTTCCAACTGAAATGATTCTATGATACACCAGCCAGTGCCAAGAAATCTCCTGGTTGGTACAGCTATGGGAAAGTTATTCAAATAGGAAAATTAACAAAGCCGGCATAGGAAAAAAAAGGTGGTTACAACCTTATCTCCTGGATATGAGTCACTGGGACAACAGCTGCAAGAAACCTTTGGCATGAACTCCAACTCATCAACAAGGTGGTTTGTTTCCACGGGGAGCCCGGGATGCAGCTCAGGACCACTGGTACCACCCACTATGAGGACTCTTCACACAGCCCTGGGGACAGTTCTGCTCAAAGAACTTCTCTCCAGTAAGGTGGGGACTTTCAAGTAGATGCAGAGAGCGAATGCACCACAAAAGGAAACCATGACGCCAACATGTTGGTGTACCACCCTCATTCCCAGCTCTCCATCAGCCAAATCTGATTTGACTGTTGGCTTTGGGGCTTTTTTTGGTTGGTCAGGGGCTTTTTTTGTTGTTGTTTTTGTTTCGTGCGTGCACGTTTTCCTTCTGTAGTAGCATCACAGTAGTAAGGATGGTTTAAGACCATCAAAACCAGGGGAAGGCTGTATTCATAAGGGGTTTTTTTGGTTGGTTGGTTTCATTTGGGTTTTTTTGTTTGCTTTGGGGTTCTGTTTTTGTTTTGGGTTACAGGTTTTGTTTGGTTTGGGGTTTTTTCTCATTATTATTTTCCATTTATTTCTTTCTGAAGCTGAGAGAGCCAGAAGACCTTCTAACAAGCATCCTTCAGGTCCAAAAGTGAAGGAGGAGACTTGAAACTAAGTCTGGAAACCATTCCTCTGAACCTAAGGTTTCTATAGAATCATTCTGGTTGGAAGAGACCCTCGAGATGATCAAGACCAACAGTTAACCCATTGCAGAGGGGAGTGTTCTCAGCCTTGTTTGCAGTGATCAGGAAAATCCTCTGGGAATTAAGAGTTTTGGTGGACACTTCCACAAGATGTTTTAGGGATGGGAGCTGAAGTGTGTAAGGAGGTATTTTGGGAAGCACAGGTGGGTGGGGGAATCCCAGGGAAGCGCAAGACTGATGGAGGGACTTGGTCTCTTCTCCCAAGTAATAAGCAATAGGACAAGAGGAAATGACCTCAAGTTGTTCCAGGGGAGGTTTAGAGTGGATATCAGGGAAAATTTCTTCCCCAAAGGGCTGTGGGGCATTGGAACAGGCTGCCCAGAGCAGTGCTGGAGTCACCATCCCTGGAGGGGTTAAACAAACACATAAATGAGGTTCTCATGGACATGGGGTAGTGCTAGAGTTGGGTTTATGGTTGGACTTGATGAACTTGAGGGGCTTTTCCAAGCAAAATGATTCTATAAGCCCAGGCAAACAGCAGGAAGGCAGCAGAGATGGAGCAGGGGGAGAAGGGACACCCTCCAGCAGCTGGATGAGGTGACTGTGAGCACCCTCCTGGCACTATGGACACCTCGGTTGCATTTACTCTAAGGAAGGTTTGGCTTGTTAGCCATGATGGCCATGTCTAGTGGCTCCCAAAAGATCATCTATCAGAGAGAACACCAGGCTGCCACGTCAGCCTGAAACATCTGCTCACAATTTCTTCCTGCAGCTCCTCCTAACCCTCAATAACGCACCATGTCTTTTTCTTTTCATCCAGCCTCAGCAATGTTCCTAAATTTCTTTCAACGTCCCCTTGTTCTCCTTCTCTAGGAAATCCTCCAAAAACTTCTCCTTAGGTCTTTTTTTTTGGTGTCTTTGCAGTTTTTGATAAACAGAACTCCAGCTGCTCAGACCTGTGTGAATAACACCCAATGACGAGGAGTCAACGCCTGTTTTCCACTCTCGTCTCATCGAAAAATGTAACGAAAAGCAGCACACGACTGTCCCTATTTTTAGCTCTTCAGGTAGGGTTTCCAGGATGACTTATGCACCGTGACACCCCAACGGGCCTGCGGGGCACTTATCTCAGAACTAATTATTTCACTTCACATGCCTCGGATGAGGAGAAGCATATCTGAAAAGCGGGTCCTTTTTTCCTTCCAAGACAGCATTCAAGAGACAGACAGCACAGCCGAGGTCACGGAAAAAGCAAAGAGATGTTACCTTTCAAGTCACCCTTTCAGATTCAGACAACTAAAATACAGCCCTCCTTAAAGACACCAATTAATTTCAAACATAATGAAGCATTATCTTACAGCATCTCAGCAATTTCTTTTGCTGCTGGGGGAGACTTAATGACACTGTAACTCTTGCACCACTTTGGGCCATCACATTTGTTTGTAACGCACGTATCCTGGAAATCGTGTACAAATGCAGCTCTTAGTTTGGAAAAGATATTTCTAAGGCAGCTCTCTGCACCAGTGGTTTGATATCAGATCTGCATCTGGCTCGGGTCTGTCTTTGCACTCCTGGAATACAAACACGTGTTTGACTCGAGAAGCAGAAAGCCCCTCAGGGTCTGGCAGGGACAAGCTCATCTCTTGACTGACTTTCTAATAATTCAAGGTCAAGCGTAAGTGTTCATGAATGAGGAGATCACATACATCTCCCCCAAGATACATCGCAAACTAAAGCAACAGGGTGAAAGCACCATGGAAATTCAGTTCTTCAGCAAGAAGCTGAGAAGAACCAACTCAAGAAGATGGACAATGTAGGGTCGCCAGGGGACAGCTCTGGCTGAGCTGGGTCTCAAGAGGCTTTGCCAGCATCCTTGAAGAACAAGCTGCGATAGCCCTTCTAGAGCAAGACCTTCAGGACCAGCTGCTGGTCCATCATACCTACATCTTTAGATGCTTCCTTAGGGTGGCTCATTTTGTGGTCCAACTTTAGGCAGTCCTGACCAAGCAAACTGCTGTTTTCCTGCAAAAATACAAGGTTGTGCATCGATAGGAAGGAAAGAAATGCAAAAATATTTAAGGAATAAAATGGACACCAGGCGACGGCTGTTTGGAGAATCAAAATACCACGTGGAGCTCTCCTACATTTCAGGAATGATTTTTAATTACTTAATTGCGCACTTCACACACATGCGCCTTTAAACATTTGACCATTATTACAATTTTATGAAGTTCATTCCTGACTTAAATTGACACGGACATATAAAAAAACCCAGCAGCACCACAGACACAATAAAGCAGACGCTGAGGAAAGCCAAAAGTAAGTGAAAAAGATATTATTAAAAGCTTACGTAACACTTTATTTATGGACCTTATTCTCAAAATACAGTTAATTTTACTGCACATAAAATGAGAAAAGGTTATCGCTGCCGTGGCACAGTGCTGAATGCAGAGAACAAATCTACCCGAGCACTGCACTACTGGATTATCCACAGATAAGCCAAACTATATTGATCCTAAAAACCCATGAACAAATAAGCCTGAGTAGTAGGTTCGGTGCAAACTTTGGGCAAAGATCTGTATTTCTCCTGCAGATGATGCAGGTTTAAGATTATATGTTAAATATGTATTACTTACGCATACATGCTTTATTTATTGTGCTGTGACATGGTGCATATATTGATACAAAAGCCATGCACGCTTACAAGAATGAGTAGTTGCAGGTCATCACTCTTGGTGACAAACCAGTGTGGCTCTGGGGTTGAAATATAATAACTATTCCTTGCTGGATTAAAACAAAAAGCAGCAATCTTGTGCTTTCTGTGTTCAGCATTAAGGTATTCAACTGATCTCCAGAGAGCAAAGCATCCAGCCTATTCTTACCTTCGTGCCAGAGCTCAGAGCTCAGGCAAAGCTTAATCTCCCAGCTAATCCCAGCAGGAGCAGCGCCCAAGCCTAAGGGAGATGCCAAAGTGCTGAATAGGAGATCAGTCCACGGCAAAATTTGGGATGTGCCCAAACAGCCTGTTTGTTCAAGGCTGCATTTATTTTAAGTGGTCTAAACCACGGCACTGTGGCTACATCACCTCTCACAAGAGCCATCACAAATTTCCAACCATGTGTATTTGCTACATCAGCTTCTCTGTTAGATATTTCTTTCAAATTCTTTTTAAAAAATCCCTGGATTTTGAGCTATTTTGGTATGAACTGGAGCACTTTACACAACACAGACGTGTTTCAAGACAGCTGTGTTTCCCTATTGTGCTCCTCTCTTCCTTGCAGCTCAGCTTCACCCACGACTCCAGGTAATGTCTTTCTCACTGGGCACACTGAACCCACCTGTGAGCATCCTTTCCAGGTTTAAATGTCTCCAGAACAGTCAGCTTTGCCAAACAAGAACACAGACAATGTCAAGCTCGTAACCCATCTCAAAGCAGAAACTACCCCTGAGCAGAGCTCCCTGCAAACCAAGATGGGGTTTGGCTGCGCTTTGCTGAGGAAAGAGAAGAAACTGCTGAAAGAGACTGAACTAAGGCAAAAATCGAGGACAATGTTCTCACTTGTTTCTCTCCTCAATCATAACCCTCTTGTATCTGGCACAAGCTACCAGCTGCCTTTAATTGGTGTATAACTGCACACTAAAGCAGTCTGGTGTTACACCTGCAAGGAGCTGGAAGATTTAAGAACAATCTGATAATGACAAAATATTGGGGACTTCAGGACATGCAGTAAATCCCAGATGAGGAGCTGCAGCAGTGAGTTTTATTATAACATCACCATGCCCTGAGCCGAAGATTTTGTTGTTCTGCTCCAGGGAACATACTCGATGGCAGGGCAGATCTCCACCCTGCCATAGCAATGACACAGACGTAGCACCGAGCGGTCAGCCCAGCACCAAGAACGCCTTTTAAACAGCGGGGAGAACATGGAAGCTGCAGCTTAGCTGCTCTTAATCCTGTTTTCTTACCAGGCCAATCAAACCATCAGCTGCCCAAAACTTCAGCCTCACACTTCCCAAGGGGCTTGAAATCACACAACTTTTTTCTGACATATTATTTTACTTGTTGGCATGTGGTGTACATGTTTTCATCTACTTTTAATTGCCTATTTCTGTCTCCTAATTGAATTTGTACCACTATCCAAGATTTTTTTTTTAAAAACACACATTTTTTGTGTTCATGCAGCTTTGGCAACCCATTTGGCATGGATATATGCTTTGTTTCTTTATGCTGATGTCTTCTTTGTAGCAGTTATTCCAATAGAGTCTCTCAGTGGGACCCTTTCCAGAATATAATGAAAGTGTTTCCCAGCTCGAGTGGCAGTAGATGTATTAGGATGGAAAGAGGCCAAGAAGGTAGATGGAAATGAAGGGGACTACACAGCTCCAATCCCTCCCTTTCCACTGAAGTGCAGCTAAACCACTGAATCACAGAATGATTGAGGTTGGAGGCACCTCTAGAGATGATCTGATCCAACACCGCTGCTCCAAGCACGACATCTAGAGAAGATTGTTCCAAGGATAATCAGGTTTTGACTCTCCCCAAGGATGAAGACACCACAACTTCACTTGACAAGAATGATACAGGGAATTGACAATTAACTAATTAACATTTAGAGAACTAACTCTACCCCACATCACTAAAGAGCCAACAGAGAGCTAACCCTTTAAGCCACATAGCCTTGCTTAGCTCTGTGTAACTTATTGTACGAGAAACAGGAGCTCGCTGATCCTTGCAAAGATAACAATCATTGGGTGAACTAGAGAATGGAAACTTGGGCCCAGGACAGGAGATTCGCCAGTTTAACCAGCCCAGCAGTCTGAGCCCAACCAACTCATCACACTGAGCAAAGGTGACCGTGCACAGAGCAGAGG
This sequence comes from Streptopelia decaocto, assembly GCF_964273445.1. Classification (NCBI taxonomy): domain Eukaryota; kingdom Metazoa; phylum Chordata; class Aves; order Columbiformes; family Columbidae; genus Streptopelia; species Streptopelia decaocto. The sequence continues at coordinate 1,718,407 of NC_138661.1, forward strand.
ACCCGGGGTCACGGTCACTGCGACCACAACCAGGAGGAGCCGGAGGTGCAGACTGTGGAAATGTCTCCTGAACTCATTGTAATAAGAACCGCCTTCCGGGGACAGGTTATGAATATGTACAGGCGTTCCTAGAGCTTTCATGAATATGTAACACTTTACTGCATTTAACCGAGCCCACAGCTACTGGAAATACACACACATCTTGGACAGAGCTATCCCTGTGTGTCCGGCGTCATAAATACACACCTTCTTTACAATCTCAAGGATTGTAAGGTCATTTCCACGCCTCAAGAACATGGGGGTTTCTGGCATCCCAGCCAGTAAAGGTCTTCCCATCCCAGAGTCCACATATTCTCAACCCACAGGCTCACAGCTCATAAAAACCAAGCTGAACTACCTGTGCGTACCATGTACCATGAGAACCACCACCTACAGAACATCCTGAAGCCACATTAACACCACTCAGCAACTTCCCATTGAGGTCTGTCAAGCCTTGGAGAAAAAAACAAGGGAAAAAAGCAAACGTTAGCAGTTGATATTTTCCTGAGGGGAAATGCTTTCTCAGGAAGGTTTCTTCCTTTCAGCGAGAGTAACACAATCATCTCTACTTTTCTGGTGACCTCCTTTTTGCTTTAACCTGTCATCCAAATATAATATGCCTGAGATTTTTTTTCCTTTCATTTTTATTCTTAAAATTCACTTAACTCGCTTCTATCACATAAATGCATCCTGCCTCATGCAGCTCAGATTCAATTTACACTTATGCTGAACTGCCAGCCATAGGTTGCTGAGGCATTTGGTCTGTACTTTATTCTATTTCCCACCTTAAATCCCACAAATGATTAGTAAAATAGCCTCAAAGCCAGAGAAGTACAATGTCCCTGCAATTTGTGGTCATTTGGTGCTTTATGATGCACTCAAATCATAAGAAAGGGGCAGGTATCAGGGATGGTGAGACGCTCTTGCTATAGGAGGGTTCTGGTAGGGTAGAAGGAGGCAGGGAACTCATCCGTCACTACAATGATCATTCAGAGGTTGCCGCATCTGTTGTACTTTTGAGTTAAAATATGAAGAGTTAATGGCTTGCACCACCTTGGTGATGTGCATTTAGAAGAGGTTCTTAGGGACATGGTTTTGTGCTAGAGTTAGGTTGGGTTATGGTTGGACTTGATGATCCTGAGGGCTTCTTCCAACCCAAACGATTCTGTGATTCTATGAGATGCAGTAGGAACACAGCAGGAAAAGTCTCAGACTGCAGCAAAAGAGAAGGACCCACCGCCTTTGCTGCTCTACCTGCTCCTGCACGAGTCATTTGTGGGAACTGCTGCTGGCTAAAGGTTTAAGACTAAGAGTCCCCAGGGGAAATCAGAGCTCTCAGCCCAGGCAGTTTGTTGCAATCCTACTACCAACCCTGACCTTACCAAGGAATCTGTAAATCTGAAAAGTATAAGGCAGTGGAAGAATGAGAAGTCAGAGAAGCCAGATGATCAGAGGTGCAGAGGACTTGGAAGTCAGTTCCACTGACTCAATCAGGGCTTCTCTGAAAATCAGTTTCTTCATTAGGAGGGGAACGGAGCTGGTGAGGGGCTGGAGCACAAGTGTGATGGAGCGGCTGAGGGACCTGGGGGGTTCAGCTGGAGAACAGGAGCTGAGGGGAGACCTTCTGATCTCTGAACTGCCTGAAAGGAGCTTGGAGCCAGGGGGGGTCGGGCTCTGCTCCCCAGGAACAAGCGCCAGGAGCAGAGGAAACGGCCTCAAGTTGCACCAGGGGAGGTTGAGGTTGGATGTGGGAACAATTTCTTCCCCAAAGGGCTGTGGGGCATTGGAACAGGCTGCCCAGGGCAGTGCTGGAGTCACCAGCCCTGGAGGGTTGGACAGACGGACATGAGGTTCTCAGGACATGGGGCAGTGCTGGGGTGGGTTATGGTTGGACTCAATGACATTGAGGGTCCCTTCCAACCAAAACAATTCTATGATTTTCCATCTTCTTCAAGAGGAAAAGACAAGCACAGTGAGGGAGATACAAGGATTGCACATGTTCTGCATAGAAAATAGTCATACTGTGCAAAAAAAAAAAAAAAAAAAACACATTCAGCTACACAAGGGGAACTCAGGACCTGTAGTCAGCTCCAGAGACTCCCCAGCTGCTGCAATTACCATTCCACCCACCATCCCCTTCAGCTTCTCCAAAGGTCTCAAGCAGAGCAGCTCCAAGCTCCAGCTCATCTTACTTAGAACACAAGATAACACATAAATCTCAATAAAAGCCACAAAACCTTTTGGCCATCAGAAATGATGGGCACAAATACCCAAGACATGACGTGGCATGAGAACTGCCTTCTGTTCTTCTCTTGCAGAGTTCCCAGCATATGCGTGTCTGTGTGTGTGCATAATCATATTTTCTCTATGCTGTTCCTAGTACAGCCCTCTCAGCACTTTCTCAAAGCAATAAATTACAGACCACAGCCTTTCCTCTGCGAGAAAAATCTCTACAGGCAAAAAGCAGGAACACGAAGGCTGGTGTTGACCTTTCAATTCGTTTTTATCTCCATGGGCACACCAGATACCTTAGACTCCTTTAAACAGAGCTCCGATACACAAAGCACGATGTAAAAACGAGATCACCTCCCATGAGGCTTTATTAGTGTGTCCCCAAAACCTCCAGGCGACTTAAGCCGCAATGACCTCCACTGCAAATAAAGCAGGAGAGTCCTGAGAGCGTTTGGAGCGGCGCTGTCAGAGAGAAGCAGCAGCCTGGAAATTGCTGCGAGCAAAGCAACGGCCCAGCAGGGAGCCATCGGTGCTTTAGGAGAAGTATCTGCGGCACTCTCTGGTTAACTGATCACACCTGGAGCTGACGCCGGAGGGACGCCGGGCAGAGACCAGCCTGCCGCACGCCCGCGGTGCTTCGGGGGATCTCAGCCGGGGGTAGGGATGCTGGGCGGGTACGCGGAACCACCACCCACCGCTTTGCCACGTGTGGCTTCTTCACAGACGCCGGGTTGTGAAGCAGTGGGGCTGTAGCTGCTTTCTGGTGTGGAAAAACAAACCACCACCACGCAAACACAACAGGTGATTTTCAGCCTGTTGCTATGGGCAGCTAAGAACACAGGAGGCAAAATGCCCATCTCTTCCTAACTTTAACACCCTATTCCCAGCAACAGGAGAATGAGACTAATTTAAGAGCTAATTCAAGCTGAGGAGCAGGAGGGGACGGAGTCGGCTGTGCAAGATGTACAAACAGAAGTAAATCTGCCCTACAGCAGAGATTAAAGCTAATACCAGAAGATGCTATTTTGAACCTAATGGAGTCTGAGCCGTGTATTAGCGGTGGGTAACCGGGGGGTGCAAATGTACCTCCTGGAGGTCAGCTTGTCATGAACCAACAGCACGGGAGGCTCTGGAAACGCCGGCTGTTTTCTCTAGTAAGGTAAACCCTTCCCTCCCAGGAACAAGCCAGTTCTCATTAAAAAATAATATACACATCCCTCTTTCACTGTTGTATTTGTTTCATTTCCTGCCAGCAGAATGTTATAGTTCTCCAGACAAAGACTCCGGTATAAAATCTACAGTCACACACTGGTAAGTGGCAACACAGGCAAGTTTTTCAGCTAAACAGAAACTGAGGATACACAGGGTGTTTCAAAAAAATGGACACAATTTCAAAGCACTATATTTCACAATGGCAACTTGTTACAATGACACAAAAATTTACAAACAAAAACCAATCGCTTGAAACAATATATCCCGCTCATTCAAGTGGGAAGAGTTTCATTCATGGGCGGTTCATCACTGCAGAGATATAGTGATTTCAAATTGGGTCCATCTTTTTGAAACGCCATGAGCTGGGTTCATCTTTTTGAAAAACCCAGTATAATAGGGACAGAATTCTTTACATACAAACATACAAAGAGCAGCTGGGGAAAGGAGGAGGTGCCACAGCACCCCTCTGCCTGCCCGGCTTCATGCAGGACCATTTAGGGCCATCTGGATGGAAACGCTGGAGTTGGAGAGAGCAGACACCAACAGCCACACTGGGGCACACCATGTATACAAGGCAAATTCAGGTGTAAGTCTCCAAATATAAAGGCAACAGGAATAAAAGAGGTTGGAATTTCACTGTCCTGGGCTCCAATTCAATACTACAGGTATCTCCAACACACGGCCCTTCCATGAACCTGCAAAGCCCTGAGCTGTTTTTCACCCCACCACTACTACGGAAAGATTGCTCCAGAGCCTCACTGTCCCCATCATTATAAACCTCTGGCTTAATTGGAGTCTCAAACGCCTTCTTGCTTTGTTTTATATTGATTTGTTCCTGTCCAAGTGCTGTCCTCTGGCTTAAATATCTAAACAGCCACATTGCGCCTTTTCTGCAGAGAGCTCTGGACCCCTTGCAGCTCTTTGCTACAGAAGCCACAGCCAGAGGACAGGAAGGCTTTTCCAGCTCCTGGCTCTGCCCGGTCATCTTCCTCTCCCAACACAAGCTCAGCGCCCTTTTGGCATTGAGCAAAGGCAGTTGTTAGGTGAGATGTGCAGGTGGAAGATGGACCAGATTTAGTGGCAGACATCTCACTGTAGGTGGTCCTACCATTGGCTAAAATATTCAGTGTTTTAGGTTTCCCAATACAAGCAGGCTTGGTGCATTCAGGCTGGAGAACGAGCTGGAAAACTCATAAGGAATAACTGTAGGTCAGTAGGGAAAGGTAAGTTAATAGAAAGTGATTTGAAGAGCACAGGACTTCATCCCATTACCCACTAGCCAGTATCAGTGCAGGGCAGTATGACTGGGAAATTACTGATATTCTAGTGTTTTGTGATACATGAGCATAGAAACATCTAAAAAAGAAAGGCTGGGCATGCCCAGAGAGATGCACGGCCTTCTATAGGGAGTGCTGTGGGAATGGCTATACCCTGGCTGGGAGGTAAGGTGACCTAGAGATGCAGCAGGGCGCATTCAGCTCAAAATGTGTCTGTATCTGCTGGTACCCACATGGGGTTGGGCAGCAAACGGTGCCCACACCTCCTCGGGCAGCACAGAGCCCAAGGTGGCAAAGGGAGAGGCACCCCACCTTGTGTCTAGAGGTGGAATTGGGGCTCTTGTTGAGTTCATGCCAGAAACCATTCTTAGTCAAATCAGATGGAAACACATGCAGGTCAGCTGGGCACGGGTACCCAGGCAGAGGCAGCGGTAGCCTTGCTCTCCCACGTGTATGTACCACCAGCTGCTGAGCATGTTGGATCTTCACAGCCACGTGGGCTCGGCTGGCGCCGTGCTGCTGTTCCATACAATCGTACAACAGTCTGGGTTGAAGGGACCTTCCCAGCTCCCCAGTGCCCCCCCTGCCATGACAGGGACATATTCACCAGCTCAGGGTGCTCAGAGCCCCGTCCAGCCTGGCCTGGGATGTCTCCAGGGATGGTTCAGCCACCACCTCTCTGGCCAACCTGGGCCAGGCTCTCACCACCCTCAGGGGCAACAATTCCTTCCTCATGTCCAGCCTGAATCTCCCTCCTTTAGTTTAAACCCATCACCCCTTGTCCTATCACAACAGGCCCTGCTCAAAAGTCTGTCCCCATCTTTACCAGCCCCTTTAAGTCTGGAAAGGCCGCAATAAGGTCTCCCTGGAGCTTCTCTTCTCCAGCTGAACACCCCAACTCTGTGTTCCCAGCAGAGCTGTTCCAGCCTCAGATCATCCCTCCTCTGGCCCCTCTCCAGCAGGTCCATGTCAAGTCTGTCTATTTGGATTACATTATTGTCTATACATATATATATTTATCCATTGGAAGTAATAATTGTTACTCCCTAACTCATCCCTCCAGATGCTACAAACATCTAAATCCAGGTGTTTCTCAAATTCCCCTCCATGATGTGACACCAGACCCCGGTGGGGCCACCACAGTGTGAGCCGCTCTGCACACCACGCAGCTGCCACCAGCCCTCGGCATGTCCCCATCCCCACACACAGCCCCGATGGCAATTTCCCCTTGGGAAGGCTGCCAGCAGGTGTCTGATACGAGGGATCTGTGATGATCACGCTGTTTCCCACGCTGGCAAACTTTAATAATGACTGATAAGCTTTCCATTGAGTGTGTCCCTTTCTCATGCTGTTAGGAGCTTCGGCAAATTTCTACATTAGCACATACATTAGTTTGCTCCCCAGAAAGACAAGAGACTTAAACAAGCACAGAAAGCTCTAACCTTGCTATGAATAACAAATAGATGGTTTCCTTCCCCCCCTCGGTATGTTTGCAACGCAAGGCTACGAGCTTTGTTCACTTTGCAGAGGACAAGGATGTAAATGACAGTGTCACCTCCAATCCTCCACAGACCTCAGCGTTGAATGCCAAATCTTTCTACAGATTTAACTTCCCGGGTGTCACAACAGCCACATCTAGGTTGCAGTCCTTCATCTTCATGTCACCCAACAGCTATTTTTCAGGCGACAAAAGCATACTTTTATGGAGAAACAACACACCGAGACTGAGATTTCTGTCCCTAAGAAAGAAATACCTTTTCGTGCCTGTAAGGAAGCAGCACAGAATAGGATTCACACTGAATATTATCAATATGCTAATTTGATCTTCTTCTCCAGAGCGGTATCTAATTTAGAGAGGAGCAAAGAAGAGGCGCCACTGTTTTTACCAAGGGAAACCCAAATTTAGAGGGTTTTGCACTACTGTGCTGCAATTGGGGCTGCAGAACAGCAGCTTTCATTGAAAAACTGATTGCAGAGAGTATTCCTACATAAATCAGAACACGGTTTTGCCTTCCCATCCACATCCTTGTAACCAAAGGCTGACAAACATAAGGAGGGACTCCCCCATCTCTGGGGGGTCAACCACCATTGAAGTCACTGCTTCAAGACCGATGGGTGCTGCTTCTCACCCATAACTGGTGTCACCAGGTCAGCTCGGTGACCCTTCTCTGTGTAACCCTCCTTCTAGCACTGCATTTTTGGGGGGATCCCACCCTGATCACGGCTCCCACACCTCCAGGTCCATCCCCTGTGAGAGCAATGTCCCCCTATCACCAAGCACCCAACCAAACACCCTTCTCCAACCTGCTGCCACCCTCAGCCAAACCCCCCAAAGTGACAGTCCTGCCCAGGCGTCCGTCTGTCCTGTCTGCCTTTCCTGTTTCAAAGAATAACGACCATGGAGGGTGGGTAGAGACAGCAGCTCACTAGGAGTCTTAACTCTTCATTTTAACTGTATTTTAGATGCCCCAGTGTATCATACATCTGCTAACCCAGCCTAATAGCAGTTTAGGCCAAGTTTTAATTCTTTATTTTCTTCCCCATAGCTGTGTCACTGTAATGAATGACAGATAATGTGACACCTGACAGTGCTGGCGTTGTTGTTGGGATCACAGAGGCTGCAGATACACAAGCCATCCCCCATAGAGATGCTGTACAACCTCAGCCTTCGGGCCTTGGGCAGGAATTCACATCCAGCTGCCCCTTCATACCATCACTCCTAGAAAAACCCAACCTGTGTCATTAGAGAACTTCCCTCTTCATCTTTTTCCTTAACATGGACTAATTCATCACCCAACCTCCCTTGACTCCCACCTGCCTCATCTCCAGACCTACATCAACACCATCCAAGAGGACAAAGTTGCCCAGAGGTCCCAAGTGGTGCTTTGGAAACTAAGTTGAGGTCTTTCCACCACTTTCTTCTACTCTTGACCATCTGTCATGACTTTGGAAGAGACACCATGGCCGCAACTTGCTCCTGATACAGGCCATGGGTGGATGCTCCCCCAAGCACAGGTCTGGATCTCCAGGATCCCCAGAAAGTCCTGGCTTTGGACACTCAGGATCCGCTCAGCAAAACCAGATCCCGATCGTGGTGATTTTAAGCTGTAGCACACTAACAGCATCTTGATGTCCGTTCAGTAATCGCACTACTTGGGTTCTGAATTTAACAGAACTCAGACAAAAATCCTGGAGGCAGACAGAGGACCTGGATACCTGACGGTTCCTATTTTTAAAAGGCACTGACAAGTCGCTAGATTTAAAAACTGACCTACTTTAGTGGCTCTTTCATATTGAATTTTTTCCCTTCAGGATGCCAGCTATTCTTCTTCTGCTTTTTCCTTCGAAAAGCATTTTAAAGCCTTGAAATAAATATAAATATATATATAAAAAAGAGACACGCCATTCCAATTATGGCAGTTTTCCTGCCAGGTTAAGTGCAAGCTATCAAGTGTTTTTGTGGAATATAGACTAGAAAAGTACAAGACATACACAAATGGTTTCCACTGTCAAGTCTCTCATTTCACACCTAAGCATTTACATATTAAATAACGACAGACCTTAGTGACAGGCTCCTGTGCACAGTTTAAGAGATGAGATACTCCTGAGTGCTTACAATAACCTGGCAATCACAGCTGCTCAAAGGCAGAAATACTCTTAGAAATAAAGAAATACATCCTCCTCTGTCAGAGGATCAGACAACCCACCCACCAGCAGTCAGTGCTGTTCCTCATCATCACCTGTTCACTGCAACCACCAGGACCACACCAGTTTAACTGGAGTGTAATGGGAAGCACTGGTTATCCCCCTTCTATTAATGACACTAATGGTTAAGGATGAACTGAGCTATCAACAACAGCAATAGCATCTACTATAAAACAGATATTGTATACATATATTTACTGTAAATATAATTTCCTTAAACTGAAAACTTTTATTGTAAAAATGCCTGTAGGCAGTTTCAATAGAACAGAGAAGCTGTAAGGATTGGTTCAAATATTCCTCCCAGAAACTTATACTTAGTTTAGCACTAGCAGAATATCAGTCTGTTCCATCACAAGCACCCAGATTGAAGACATTTGTCTGTCGTCACGCCATCGCCATGTTTTATAGCCCAAAAGTCTTTTCCACAGAGCAGATCTCCATCCAACACAGCACGAAACAACAACTGAAATCACAGGAGTTGTTCTAGAGCCTTGGAGTAGGTGTAGACCATAACTCCTCATCAACCGGTGCTCTAGCCTTTGCTATTGGACTCCAACCTGCTCCAGGATCTTGGAAATACACCATTTAAAAATTCATAATAATATATGATTAATAATGTAACCACTACCCTTGCTGGATTTGCCCTGGTAACGCGCTCCCTCGGCTTCTCCACTGCAGACAAACCACGTCCCGGTGCCCCCACAACAACCCCATGTGCCCTGGCAATTGTTTAAGGAGAGTTTGTTCTGTTCAAGGAATTGCTTTGCAAGAGGAAAATGGTTCAACTCCGTTTTCCAGCTCCCACCCAAAGCACAACACTTCAAAGACCATCAGCATGTTGTTTCCTTAAGCAGCTACACTTGTTAATTAAAATAAATAAAGACACTAACCAAATAAACCCCACGACACCACCCTGTGGAAGCCCCTTCCTGACTTAATTCTCTCAAGTACCCTGGATGAAAATCACCCCATTTTTCCAGCAGCAACAGAAGGTTTTTGGCTAAACCCTCGTGTCCGCAAGAAGCAGCAAAGCAACGCGGTATGCGCTCATTAAGATACGGCTTAATTAAAACTGAAAAGGAGATCAATTGCATTGATATTTGGAGAAGCGTTTTCTTGAGCTATACGACTGCACGTTTCTATTAACAAAGCTTATCTAAGGAGTTCTATGGCTCCTTAAATTAAACCGCAGGCTGCCCTGCTGAGCGCGTCTGAATCCGCACACCTGCATTTAGCTGCTTTTTGTATTATAGATGCAATAGGCAGGTTGGTAAGAGCAAGCAGGTGCTCTATGGCTGTGCAGGGAAGGGCTGAAGGACTCTTGTATTCTGGGAGAGAAAGAAAACAACCACACCATTCAACAAGGCACTCAGATAATCCAGTGATAGACACCGTTATAGAACCACACCAGACACACCAAAAGCACAACAATTCCAGATTTATTTTGTCATTATTAGCTGTGGGTAACAGTCGGCCTAAGGCAACGAGGCGCCGGCGCTTTGTGTCTGCAGGAGGACCGCGCGGCATCCTGCCTGAACGCTCAGCAAAACATGACTCAGATCATCAATTAACGTTTCGTTTAGAGAGAGAAAACCACGCTAATGAAAAATGACAAACAAGGACAACAAGGAGGGAAGGGAGAAAAGGAACAGATAGATTTGCAGAGAGATTAATTAAAGAATGCATGATCTGGCAGGTAAAAATCAGATATTTTGCAGCTTTCATAGTGGTTCAAGTGCAGGAGTGTCCACTAGTGAGCTGCTACATAATTTCTCGTTATGTCCAGATACTTGAAGCCTTGGTAGAAACAGGGAATAAAAGCAAAGTAGAAAAGTACCTGGGAGGTTCAATTGGACAAATTTGAGATGGGCAGAACTTGAGCACTGGGCAAACTGTGTGCAGAGACCCCCAGTGCCCCACAGCCTCTGCTGTCACCCCACGCAGGGACCCACCACTTTGCTCAGCTGTTGGTGGTATGAGATAGAACGGGAGACACAGAACCATAGAATCAGTTTGGTTGGAAAAGCCCCTCAAGATATTTGAGTCCAACCACAACACACCCCTGGCACTGCCCCATGTCCTGAGAACCTCATGTCTGTCTGTCCAACCCTCCAGGGCTGGTGACTCCAGCACTGCCCTGGGCAGCCTGTTCCAATGCCCCACAGCCCTTTGGGGAAGAAATTGTTCCCCAGATCCAACCTCAACCTCCCCTGGCGCAACTTGAGGCCGTTTCCTCTGCTCCTGGCGCTTGTTCCTGGGGAGCAGAGCCCGACCCCCCCTGGCTCCAAGCTCCTTTCAGGCAGTTCAGAGATCAGAAGGTCTCCCCTCAGCTCCTGTTCTCCAGGATAAACAGGTACATCTCACAGGACCTCTAAAACACAGACCATTCCCTTCATCATCTCTCCAGCAGCCCTAATCCTTGATTAGAAACAACCAGAGCAGATACTTATAATATAGAAAGTGCTCAAGCCAACAAAGACAAGCTCTATGAAGAGGCAGCTTACGAGTAACTACAGTAACCCTAAAAGCTTCCAAGCAGCTGCCCACTGTGGCAAGTCCCTGATCTGCCCCTCTTGCCATTCAGTCGATCAGTTGTCCAGCTGAATGGGGAGTCAGCACATCCTGAGCTGGAGCAGCTCAGACACATCTCAAGCTGCACCACAACCAGTTACAGTTCATAAGGAGCTGCAACACATGAGCTGATTCATCACACTAAACATCATCTTCTGGGCTTGACAGGGACTTGTTAAGCCACAGTAACATGGTCAGAAGGCTTATTTTACAAGCTAGCCCAAGGCTCGCTTACAGTCTGAATTCAGATCTGAGCTTCGGTCAGTCTTTTCTCAGATTCATCCCACTGAGTAGAATAAAAATAACACCATCTATTCATTTTCAGAAGTAATTTCTTATTCTGGAATAGGCACATTACGAACGTGTCGAGCATTATGCAAGAACTAGGTTTTCCTGGTTGCTGTGGATGACTATCGCAATAATCTTCAATTACATGCCCTCGTGCTGCTCTTGCACAAGCGCCGTCTCAGTCGGCAAATGAGAATTTACCCTGCATTTCTCCGGGTTCCCTTCGTGCTCATGTACCTGAGCTGGTATTTCCACTCCATGCCCACATTTTCCACTACACCATAATATTCATATCCTTGTGCGGGTTTTTTTTGTTGTTGTTTTAATTGCTTGTTTGCTGCTTTATTCCCCCCCTCCCCTAAGATGGTCTCTTACTGTAGCTGATTAAAGCTGAAATGTTAAAGGTCTATAAACACACACATAGTTATCTAGCTGTGTCAAAGTAACCATTTTTACACTGAAATCAATAAAGATTGGACAACTAAGTGCTTCTAAAAACCCTTCTCTACCTGCGTGCGTCTCCTTTGGGCCAAATCCAGAAATTCGGCATTCTGCAGCACCCAGTTCAAACTATTTCACCCTGGAAAGATACACAGTGGAGCATCTCCACTCATCACACATTTACATTCTCAGACACTTGAAACTTGGTCAAATATGAGCATCTTTTACAAGAAAAGCATATATCTCCATTAACTATCAAGGCATTGCTCCACAGTACGAAGGTGCCAGAGCTGCCTCAAGGAAATGGCTCTAAGAATATCTTAAGATGAGTAAAAGGACGTCATTTTCCTTACTCGCATTTTCTCAAATGGCTGAAGCATATTAGCTAGAATATTCCTGAAAACCGAAGTCCTACGAGGACTCTAAAGAGAAAATTGAAGCCTGAAGAGTTGAAAGTGTCACTTGGTTATATGCTATCAAAACTCCAATGTTATAATGGGATGTATCAGGCAAACTCAACCACCTGGGCCATTAGGAACCGGTCAAGCAATCAAGCTGGAGGAAACTCGAGCACATGCTCCAGACCAGCATGGTGTGGATTTAGTAGAACCGTTTTGATTTATCCCACTGAGAGATCTCAGCTGGATCACAAAGCGGTTGGGGCTGAAGGGGCCTCTGGAGATCCCCCAGTCCACCCCCCTGCTCCCGCAGGGTCACAGAGCAGATCACACAGGTGGGTCCAGGGGGTTTGAATGTCTCAGAGCAGGAGACTCCACACCCGCTCTGGGCAGCCTGGGCCAGGCTCTGGCACCTCCCAGCAAACAAGTTTCTGCTCATGTTCAGATGGAGCCTCCTGTGTTTCAGTCTGTGCCCGTTGCCCCTCACCCTGGGGTTGGGCACCACTGAACAGAGTCTGGTCCATCCTCTGACACCCCCCCTTGAGACAGTTACAACTGCATTTCATCCACCTGGTGGATATTCCCATTAAATGTGAACTGTGATTTTTCTGAATACACATAAAACATTAGGTCATCTTTGTCTTTTTGTATCCATATCCATCTGCCACACAAGCATCACTTTATACTTCACAATGGCAGCCACGGGCTCTTTTTTTCCCAGAAGCATCATTAATCTACAGATAACGCCTTCCTGAAAGCCCATATCTGGGACTTAAATAATATTCCAGCATAGCAACTATGCATCAGACTGACTGCAGCCCTGACAGTGCTGGCCAATGCGCTCCATCCTCTTTACAAAGCCACTGAGGTGGCTCCCAAGCACAATGACACAAACCTCAACACAACCTCACACATCACGCTGGCACAAGTATTTGGGTTTCTGTGCTTCATCCGTCTCCAGCTGGCACAGGGGATGCATCACACAAAAATAGTCATTTTTATCCAAAAATAGGTAGGACCCGCTTCCTGAGAGCACATGGGAATATTATCTCAGAAAAGCTCCTGGCAGGGGAAGACTTATATTGCATTTTCCACTCTGGGGTGTTTCATTCCTTTTGCAAGTGCATGGGGGAGCCACAAACACGGAGCATCACCTGATGCAGGTGCCAGCACACGGAGCCCGGGTCTCCACATCAGTGCCAGCAGGTTCACCTCTCCTATGGACCTAGAGCACTCCATCCATACCTCCTTTAAGGGCTTCATTACTTTTTTCCCCTCTCCTCCATCTACTATATTCATAGCATAAACTGCCACAAAAATCTGTGACAAATATAGTATCTAAAGCACACATATATATTTTAAACAGCCCAGAACCTGGGCTAAGAAAGGACACTGCATGGAGAGCTTCAGCAACACCAGGGACTGTCAATCCCTCGTTCTTCCCTTGGCTCAGAGAACAATACACTTGTACTATTGTACCAGCAGACGCTTTGCACCTTGATCACCCCAACTATTCAGGCAGAGAAATGACCTCACTCTCTAATTAATTCTTCACATCCGAGAAGCGTGAGGCTCCTGTTCCCAAAGTCCTCCCGGTGCACATGCCCCTTCTGCAGGAAAATCTGCCCACTCCATACACGCCAACAAAAATCTTTCTACATGACTAATTTTCAAGTTGAACTGTCTTGATAAATAGACTGACTCACTGCAGAATTTAACTATGCATTAGGTCCTATTAGTGAATTAGGCCCTTTTGTTTTGCTCCAGAGTGCTGTCAAGAACTGTAACAGCTTTCCTGATTAATGAAGAAGGGAGAAAAGTTATTTCAAAGACAAGGACAGACTGGATTTTTTTTTCTCTCTTTTGTATCTTTAGAAAAATGAAGTATTCCTCCAGTAAAAGCAGCAGATACTGCCGATGCAGGACAGAGGGGGGTGGGACGTTTCATTCACCCCAATCCTGGAGCTTTGATTCACGTCACACGAGCTCTGCCACAGGGCTTACCAGTCCATAGGATAACACATATTGCCTTACAGCGTTTATTTTCACAGCAGAGACTTGTTACAAAGTCAGAGCATCTTTTAGTGACTGCACAAAATGGCCTGTTTCACAATATGATGATAGCATTGATCTTCAGGGCTCCTGGTATTGGAGAAACTCCATTAGCTAAGTCAATCTTCTTTGTTTTGCTTTATTTTTAGCATTTTCTCAATTGATCTGATACTGATTAGAGGAGGGTTATCTGCCTGGGACTTCTCTTTGAGAAAGGAAGCGATTCTGAACGTAAATCATCAAACCAACCTCACAACAAGACCACACTGAGCTACATCTCCCCCCTGGGACATCCATATCTCCCTCCATGGTGATGTGCTGGAGAAGAATGGGATGAAACTCAAAACCGTGACTATGCAGCAAAGCCACAGCCAAACCAGACTCAAACGGGACTAAATCTTTCTCCAAAGGGCAATTTATTGACGTGCTCAAAGCCGATGCTGAGTGGTGGCAATAAGAAATCAGTGGAGTGACAAGTCTCCTCCCTTCCAACTACGCAAAGGTGACCACGGATTCTGATCCAAGTCAGGGGTGTAAGCAACTTTCATTTTTATTAATCTTGCAACTTTATTTTGCAAGTGCATTGCAATTCTTCCGCTTTGTGCTTGAAATTTGGAGTTCCAGGCATCGCCTGAATTTACTGGCACTTTAAACACTCTTTAAATACTTCATGCAATAAACAATTCTAAGAGTTACGAGATGTTTGTTCATTAACGCTTCTTAAAAGGAAACGCTCAGGGGTTATTGTGCAACACGGGAAGCCCCTGCCCTTTGTTATGCAATTGCCTTAAATGTTCGATGCTCTAAAGGTGGGGGGCAGGGGTAGGGGAGAAGATGGGAGATCGACGGCCTGGCGGCAGAGGACGCATGCGCAGAAAGAACGAGTGACGTGGCACCCTGAGCAACGAACCGTCGGCCCTATAAAAAGCCGCGAGAAGTTTTTCCCGCGCGCGCCACTGGAGAAGCGGCGTCTCCCGCCCGCCCAGCGCTGGTTTTGCTTATTGCGTTGAAACCCATCGGGAATAAATTTCTGTTATGCAAGTTAATTTCGAGTCAAAATTTATGACACTTCACTATAGTACCAAGTGCTTTAGACACGTTGCTATTGAACCTACAAACACCAGCTGGGGTGTGACAGTAAGAGCAGCAGGGCAGCTGGAAATGTTCCACCTGGTGGATGTTCTCCTTCCATTAAAGTTCTGATGGTTGAAAACCGGGAGTCAGTGCTCAATTACAGAACTTGCTCAAGTTGTATTAACACTAAAAAAGTATCTACTGTAGTTACCTTTAACTTGTATTTAAATTAAGTATAACCTTATTTATGGACACTTTTGTCCATTTGCATTTTTACCAGTTCTGGTCTTTTGCCTAAATTGCTTTTTTCTTACCGCATATTCACACAGTGATGTATTTATAGACATTAAACACATCTTCCAGGCCTAATAACCACAGGCTCTAATTCAGAAATCCCTCATCTCCTGCTTTGCACATCCCAGTCTAAAGGTCCACACACAGAACTCAGCCTTTGCAATGCTGATGAATCTTATTTAAAAAACACCAAAAAGTCCAAAAAAATGTGGCCACATCTTCCTTCTGCCACTTCAACAACAACATTTTTTCTGTATAGACTGTTGCTTACCGCCAGTTTATTTTGTGTTAAACCCAACCTGTGTCTTCATTCACATCTCAAGTCCCAGGCCCAGCTCCGGTGCTACATAAATAATAAATAACAACAGCATGCCGTCAAATAAAGGCAGCTTGAGAAATGCAGCTGACAGGTTTTTCCTCTCTTGACATTTTTACTATGAATTTCTTCGCGTTATGTCATTTGCCTTAATGGCATTGCAAACTACATAACCGTAATTACTCTTTAGTTTCTATTAAGATAGAAGCCTGATGTTTCACCAAGAAAACACCTGAGAGAGGGAAGGTTTTTCCAAGCCAAAGTGGTTTCTTGTAGGTGGCTGTAACAGTGACAAACAGGAAGAGCAATGTAATGAGTCAGAAAACAAAAATTCAATTTCTTGGGCCTGTAATAGGAAGATATGTGATAAATAGAAGGGAAAAGACAATACAATCAGGATGCAGTGATTATATAGACAGGCAACTTAGGACCTTCCAGCGCTAAAAGCTTCAAGCACTTAATGAAGTGACCAGATTTCTGGGTCCACCTCCAGCACAGCTCCCCAGTGATAACATCCAGCTTTTGGAAACCGGTTCTGATCCAGATTGAAAAATCACTAAACACATTTAACACCTCCCTCCAAACACTGGGAAAAACCTCCTTCTCACCAACTATCACAGTAATTCATTATAAATCCCAGACTGCCCAGAAACGCTCTGACCAGACAGAATTATTGCCGAGAGCACATCTGAGCTGCCTGGCAACGTGCCACGGGAAGCAGGAGGTTTTATAGGAGACTCTTGCGCATTTATGCACACAGCATTCATTTATTATGTTTTAGCTGAAACAAGGATAAATCCTCATTGGGTTTAACACAATGAAGATCCATGACGCTGAAGCTCTGCCACTGCCGAGCAGGTCATGAGAAACGGCGCTGTAGCTCTCAGCTTGGAGAGACAAATGAAAATATAGTCCATCAACCTATAGAGCACTGGTAAGGTCAGGCATTAAGACTGAATAAACTGGATAAAGTGAACTCAAGGCAGTGCTCATCTGAAGATGACAAAGCAAACGTGCTCCAGTTGACGTTCCTCAGGGACCATGTGGTTTTGGTGCACGTTATCTGGAGTTATTCCCATGCACCTGAGAGCCCACTGGTTTCAGTGAAGTTATTCCTGATTCACTTCAAGAATGGAAAATGGTCTTTTGGCTTTCAAGATTTGACCTGGAACTGTGGGTTTTTCAAGCTACATCATTTTCACAACTCCAGTTTGCAGGTTCCCATCTTCAAGTGGACAAAGATCATTTTGACTTACAGCACTGCTCCAACAAAGAGAAGGATTTAAGGGGATAACAGTAATCCACCAACACCACAAAAGCACCAAGAGTTGTCCTTGGGAGACTTGCAGAAAGGTTCCCAGTCTCCCACAACACACTCAACTGCTTCTGTCAGCACAGAAACTGAGATTTCCCATCGTGAGACGAACATGGACCTTGTGACTTCTGACAAATTCCACCTCACTCAAACTTTGGCTTCTTGAGTAAAGACCAGTTTTTGTTCTCCCCACAATCAGGAACATCTTTTGAGAACGTTTTGAAAAGACAAATGGAACTCAGAGCGTGCCTGAGGGTCAAGTGGAGAACAAGCAAGCATCCATCACATCCCCTCACTGACCGTAATTACCAATGATTTCCAGAAAACAGCACACAACATTTTGTAATAATACGGTATTTTCATGCACACTTGTTGCACTTCACCCTCGTCCTGTGATGATGCACGTGTTTATTCCACAACTCATTCTTGAATCAACACATAAATCATGAGGTAAAAATAGAGTCAAAATGACCCGTAAGACAACAACCCATCAGCTTATGAAACCGGCCAAAGCTGCCCGTGCTAAATTGGCCCTTTAGCAGCAACTATCACTTCACTCCCTCCAGATTCGATGCCCCATGTTGTTCTCACAAGGATTTCTGCAGGTGTTTTCTCCACCACGTCAGGCCACGTTCGCTGCTTGTTGCAATTCCTGTTGTCGGACTTCGCCCCAGGGTACTATTGCAATAAGTGCCTTGGTGTTAAGTGCCACACACTCTGTTCCCAGCGTGGATTAGCCCTGTCCCCCTCGGACACAGCTGTCCAGGTGGGTTATGTACGACACGTGTTCGAGTGAAAAACGTCCATGTTACTTCTGAGAAGTTCTCGGTCACCTTTGGGCTCTGGTGTCAGCTGGTGGGTAAATTCACTTTGCGGTAGAAGCTACTTAAGACAGCAAAGGACGCTAAAAAGAGTGTGTGGGGCTCATTGCCCTTAATTTTAGCCATCCAAAATTTGGGGTTTAACCCAAGTAGGTTCCTACCCCTATAACCAACACAGAAAAGGGGCAACAGCAGGGGCTGATTCACCCCACCTGTTTGAAATAGAAACACTGCCCTGCTAAGGTCAGAATCCAAAGAGAGAGAAGACGGCAGCAAATCCCAGAGGAGCGACGGGCAGAATGAATGCAGCCTGACAGCCCCGGCCATAAACCTCCCTTTCTGTTCTGTTCAGCACAAACATGGCAAAACAGCTCTTCCCTTATTTATGAGCAAACCTTCTACTAACTCGACCTTGCTTCCTTAATATCAAGGACTCAATCCCTCCACAGCGCTTCTTATCAAAGGAAGGGTAACTTTGGCTCAGTACTCATATGGAAGCTCGTCTTCTCCAGTTAACAAGGTGCAGAATAACCAATCAACACATCAAGCACCATTTGATCACACACTTTCCAAGTTCCCCAAATATCCAAATACATGCCCCATGTCAGTGTGGTCAATCTAAATGATGTTTTCTATAACTGAAAGTTATTGCATGTACCTAACTGAGCTGGACACAGTGGAAATCTTACCGGCAAAAAAAAAAAAAAATACACAATAAGACTCAATGGAATTACATGCCCAGCTAAAGAGAATGAAAGGACTTAATTATCGCAACATGAACGAAACAAAGGAAAAATAAGACATTTTCCTTCTCAGGCATTTATAAACTTTTCTTATGGGAGAACATCTAGTGAACTTATAGATGCAGGGAGAAGCTGAGCCCTTCCACAACCTCCTCCCACAGGTCAGGGAGATGGTCCCTGCTTTGCCGCTTTAATTTATTATTATTATCTATTTATTATCTGAACATCAGCCACAACCATGTATTAGGCCACTAAGCATGAAACAGAAGCGTTAGCATCAACCCCAGCTCTTCATTTTCTTTTAAGGCTCTGAACCTCCTTCTCCCTCCAGCAGAGCAGCACTCAATTATTCTCCGCAAAAAGGAAATAATTTGGCTATAGCTATTTCTCTTCCCATCCACTGCTGCTTCTTATAGCTGTTTTTATGTCCCCATGGGTTACTCGCCTCTTTCCTTTGATGCAAAGACATATCAGATAATGTTAAGTGCTCTGAGGTAGAGTTCGGGGTGACTGCACAGGAATGTTTCATATCTATTTATCTATATCTATATACTTGTATATGGTTTTCAAGGACAAGAAAAGAACCCATAGGTGGAGTTCAGTAATATGTCCTTATGCTGCTGGGTTTCCTTGGATCCATTAAAATTTGTTGCTCTGAAGTGCAAATATCTCATTCCTTAAAGATCTTGGTATCGCTTACTAACAGCTGTTATCTGTTTCTCTTGCATTACTTGCATTGAAGCTTTTAACAAATGTTTTCTTTCAATTCTTTTTCATCTCTGTCCTAGTACATGTTGGATGCTTCACAATTTCCTTTACGCATTTATTTTTAAGCTTGGATGTACTTTTTATACTCCCATATTTTCTGAATCAATTGATTTTGAGCCTGAAAGCTGCACATTACATTGAGGGATCCATGGACGTCTTTTGCCAAAACTGTTTTCATTTAAATTTCAACGCAATCTCATTTATCTTTCACTGAAGATTCCCTTCTGGCTTATCACCTTGAACACATGAAGATATAATGCCAACAGTGGGCCAAGACAACCGCATTCCTCCTGGATAATCTAGTTGTTAGAAGCTGGAGCCAGCGCCTTATCGGTTGTGCTGGGAGTGACCTTCTGATTAGAAAGGACCAGACTCAGCATCCTTAAAGACAACCACAAAACTGTCCAGTTGGATCAAGCTTCTCAAAAATTCATTAGGGACTTGAGCAGACCATTTGGATCCATTTCTATGGGAAAACATTCTTTTCAGGTAGTGCCATGTCCAGGTGGAAACATGTGGGACACTCAGCAAGAACATCCCCAGGGCACAAGAGCTCCACCCTGGCATGGTTTGGAGACGCGCAATCACTTCATATTGAAATCTCAGTGCGATTGCAAATACGTCCACTCCCCAATTTTAATAACAATCACACTTCTACTTCAGAAGCACAACCCGCCCCCGAGAACATCTCCACCAGCAGGAGCTTCACTGGTATTTAAAAGTACTGAGGAGCTTCAGCTTTGTACTTAAAAGGAGCCCATAAGAAGGATGGGGACAGACTTTTTGGATGGGCGTGTTACGACAGGACGAGGGGTGATGGTTTTAAACTAAAGGAGGGAGATTCAGGCTGGACATGAGGAAGAAATTGTTGCCCTGAGGGTGGTGAGAGCCTGGCCCAGGTTGGCCAGAGAGGTGGTGGATGAACCATCCCTGAGACATCCCAGGCCAGGCTGGACGGGGCTCTGAGCACCCTGAGCTGGTGAAGATGTCCCTGCTCATGGCAGGGGGGGCACTGGGGGAGCTGGGAAGGGCCCTTCCAAACCAAACGATTCCTTATTTTACCTTCTTTGCACCTTCCTTACCCAGTTGCAGCACTATTAGTCACAGAAAAGCATTGTTGCTTCCTACAAGTGCCACACTATCAAGTCTACTTACGTCCATAGGATCTACTGATAGAAGCAAGAATAAGAATTGTTCTCTTTGTACAGAAAACAATTTACTTCGCTACCCAAGTTTTCTGCAGCAATATTCAGGACATCTGTATTTAACGTTGCTCCTTCACATAATCATTTACTCTTTTTGTGATCTTGTGAGCTCACTTATCCTTTTGTAGTTGATCCTGAGTTTAAACTGCATTTTTTTTGTTCCGTTTTCCATTCTTAGCATTTAAAACTATGGTATTTATTCTACACATACAAGCACATCACGTAGTTATATATTAAAAGTAAAACACCCAGCACAAGCCGAAGGCTATGAGTGTAATAAATGACAGCAAAGCCACAGGGATACTGCTGCTAGAGTAACTGAAATTTGGGAGCAAACTGGTTTTAGGTTTCCTGCAGCTAATTAATTCAAGAGTTAAGAACATTCTGTGAAGGACATTGAGGAGAAACCTGTGTTTGTATGTTACTCTTCAACAATATGCGTGAAATGAGGAAAGAAAGGTGGTGTGACAGTGCCAGGGGGCACAGCACCCCAAAAGGAAGGTTCTGCTCCCTCCCACCTTTCCTCCCAGTTCCCCCCACAGACAATGGGCTCCTCCACCCCATGCTGCCCCAGCCTCACTAAAGCAACCAAGTAGCTCAGCCAGCTGCAACAAAAACAGCCCAAGAAAGTAGCGTTTTGTTCCCCCCAAGAGCTGGGATTGAGATTACTCATGGACATCTGAATGCCCGTTGTGCTCATTTGAATATCATGTGCGGAAAAGAAAATAAAAGTTTGATTCCACATTTTGCAGGGAAGCAGCAGCTGCAGCTACAGGGAGATGGAGACGGGTATTTGTGCAGCAAATGTGTTCATTGCTGGCTCAGAGGGGTCAGGGCAGCGCAGGGAGATGCTGCTCAGCCCCATGATGGGGGAGGAAAGCAATTAGTCTGCTCAGATAGCACAGGGCATCCTTAATTATCAACCGCAGCTTGAATGGCAAAGTGGGAGAGAGCAGAGAAGCCAATAAATGGACAGTTGGTCTGTCAGGTCAATGCAAAAAACACACAGCAAAAAGATTGTAAAGTCCTTTAAAATAGGGAACTGGAACCAAGGAAATAACATACAAAAGCTTAAATAAGCCTTGTAATCAGCAATTTTAATTTAACACTCCCTCCACAGCAGGTTTCAGGCTGCAAAAAAAATGTCCCAGGAATATCTGCAATGTCTGTCAAGTGCAGATTTTACCAGTCTAAGTCATAAAAAACCCAGGGTGATACAGAAGCGTCTGAACTGAAGATCCCAGCACAGTCTGGTAACAGCACCACACTCCTTGCATGGGCAAAACGCAGATTGTCAGATGATATTTTCTCAGCGATCGCTACAGCGGTTGGGAACACAGCCTCACATCAATAAAAAACTTATCACGAAGTGCTCATAGTAACACAGAGCTGGGTTTTACAGCTTTAAGTCATCTACACAGAGCAGCATCTTGGACATGGCCACCCTGAAAACCAGCTCCTCGTTGGCATAACCCAGTTAACCAAGACCACTTGTACTTGGAGCAACCCAGAGGAAGGACCTGAGAGATGAACCACAAAATGTTCCTTAGCCCCGTGTTTTCCCCAGGTGGAGTTTCAGCCATCAGGAGGCTGTAAACTCAGCTTTACATGATATACAATAAGGAGAGGAGGTTCCCAGGGATGCCTGGAAGAACACACTTGCTGATACCCCAATATACAGAGAGAAAACACACGGCCAAGGGGCAAAGCATCAAATATCGCAATGGTCCTTCGCTACATCTGCAGAGCCGAGTAGAACAGGAACCTTTCAGGGGATCAAACACATGCCCCTTTATTCTCCACTGAAGAATTTCTAAATGAAAGCAGCTGTAGCAACAATACAGCATCCACTAAGACAACAGGGCTGAGGGGACACGGCTCCTGAAGGCAGCACTAACCACACTTCATGCCAACAGGGAATTTTGTCCAACTGTTCTGATCCGAATCCTTGTTATACAGGCACAGCTGTTTGGGTTTTCAGCACAGAACAGTGGAAAAATAGCATATATTTCTAGTGTGCAGAGAGTTGTTGCCTTGGGCACACGGTGCAGTATTGCAAAATGCATCTCTACATTCACAGGAATGGTTCTGTATGAATAGGCTTGCAGAGCACTAGTATAAAAAAACCACCATATTTTTCTATCAGAAAAATAGGAAATTTTTATTATTTTTGTTATTATTTTTTGCCCTTTTTTAAAGTTCCCCTGATAACACAACAAATTCACCCCATGGGGAAACTGAAACCCATGAAAAGGAGACATTGGATCCCACAAAGCGGGGAAGTGGTGGGGTCACCATCCCTGGTGCTGTGTAGATGAGGTTCTTAGGGATGTGGCTTAGAGGTGGACTTGCCAGTGTTGGTTTAACAGCTGGACTCCATGATCTTAAAGGTCTTTTCCAACCTCAATGATTCCATTAAAAACTTATTTTGCGCAGATGTACATTTAAAATGCAACAATATGAACATAACATCCCTCCACGCTGGAGGATGATGCTCCCTCGCACCCACTTGCTGCCGGCCATGCTCCCCAGTGCTCCCAGTAGAACCAGCTCCTGCCCACCACACGCACCACAGGACTCTTTTCCCATCCCCTTCCACACATGCAGACTACTGCCAAAATATTACATTGGATTTATAATGACTTCACATTACCGGTGGTACCAAACGACATCCAAGTCTGTCAAGAACTTGGCCCTTGCAACATCACTCAATGAAACCCAAAGCTTTGCGCTGCTTTGCACTTTTTTAATGGGAAATGGGTTTTAACCACTTAAATTAAGCTTGTTCAGTGCAAACTGCCAAAAGGGGATGCAACAAAAAGGAAGAGAAAGAAGGGAGGAAACAACTCCATCGCAAGAATTAAGAGTGAATACAACTACAAGGTTTTGGGGCAGGCAAACTGTCCTGTGCCCTTCACCCTGTCCCCTAAGCAATTATGTGTCCCTCTATGCCAGAAAGCTCTTCATCAGAGCTCAGAGAAATAAGCAGTTTTTCTTCCTAAGGCTTCTTCAGGACAAGATTGACAAACACCCTCGCAGCTGTGATCTTGTTGAAGCGTGGGCAGTTTAGGCCAAAATGAATCCGGTCCCAGATTAGAGTTAATAAATCAATTTAAAACGCAGCCTCGCGTGCTCAGGTGTGGAGAGCAGGTCTTGGGTCCCCACCACGAAGATGCCTCTAGAGGCAACAAACGCTGGCAGGATGAGCAGACCACACAAAAAGCGCTTGTGATAAAACCCCCATGGTCCAGGGGCACAAAGATTCGTACAACAGGGGAAAATCTTCCCAGCAGCATTGTTGTCCCACACCATGCTGCTTTTGAACCAGTTTATCCTGCTAGAGCAAACACTGTCCACACCGGCACCATTCAGCTCAGCCTGGCAACCTGCCCTTTAATAGCGCCTACTCAAAAAAAAAAAAAGCGGCACAAAAACCACCACATAATTTAGCTTTTCAGAGATGTTTTTTAAAGGAACACATTATTCACCACATTCTTGTCACCTGGAAGGTTTCAAGCCTTTAGTCTCCAAGACTTACACAACCAGAATCGCACTTTCAGGCTCCCAGATGCTCACAACTGGACACCTACTTGAGAATATGTATGTCAGATAAAGATTTGTGTTTGCAGGAGGCTGTATATGAACACATACAGATTTAGTGGGACTTTTATACCCGGTGCACCACAGTGACAACAGCATCTCTGCAAAGGAGACAATTTGGCAGGGCCACTGCATCTGCATGAGGGACATCACCTGCACACCATCCCACCTACTCAGCATTTCCCTTGTGACCTGGTGATGTTTCCATGTCCAGCTCTGCTTTCAGTGGTCCTCAAGTCCTGGTTTAATTTAAAAAAGAAGTCATACCTGGCTTTTAAACCTCCCTTCTCTGCTCAGGTACCAACAGCAACACATCAGTCCTGAACTGACAAGAAAGTGTTTTGCTTTTTCTACCCAGAAATTGTTTCTTATAAAGCCCTCTCTATTTTATTACCAGCTTGTACTACTTCTAAGTGCCCAGCCAATGCTACAAAGTCAAGTAGCCTGCAACGCTCCTTTAGCATCGGTATCCCATTTGTACCTTTTCACCAATGTTATCTCTGCCCCATCTTAATTAACAAACTACTTCTGGCCTCCCTAATTGCTGCTGCACTGCCTGCAATGCTCTCCCCCAGGAAGAGGCTCAAGTCTGGTTTCAGTTACCATCTTGCTTGTGTTGGCTCTGCCATCATTGGGTTCCACGCTGCATCTCAGGCTAGTCACTGCCACAAGTGGGCCTTTTCTTTATTCCCCCTCAAATACACAACATTTAGCATCAAGCTCTCAAAAGGTGCTGTTGATGCTGCTCCATCAGCATCAGCCTTGCTCCCACCTTAATGCAGGATCCCAGCTTCTCCTCCACCCATGGGTGCCGTGCAGACCCGCAGCTCAATGTGGCCAAGTATGCTTGAGGGTGCCAACCACCGCTCCCCTGGGCACACGGTGACTTCGGGGACATACTCTTGGTGCTGAGCCTAAATGAAAATAACTCTTGACACCACACAGAAATGAGTGCTCTTCAATGTGTCATTGCAAAACAACATGCCCAAGACTGAGTAGCAAGTGATAGGATGAGAAGAAACAGCTGCAAGCTGCATCAGAAAAGGTTCAGATTGGATATTGGGAACCATTTATTCACAGAAAACATTGTGAAGCATTGGAACAGGCTGCCCAGGGATGTGGTAGAGTCACCATCCCTTAAGGTGTTTCAAAGACACATAGATGAGGTTCTTAGGGACATGGTTTAGTGCTAGATTTAGATTATGGTTGGACTCTATGATCTTGAGGGTTTCTTCCAACCGAAATGATTCTATGATTCTAAAATGTTGCCCTACCACCCAACCCTGCCCATTGGAAAAGGCATGAAGGAACTTCACCACCTGCTCCACAGTGCTCAAAGTCCAAAATGTCGGGCGTGGTCAGGGAGACAAGTTCACAGTGTCTTTTCCCTTGCGGAGAAGAGACAAGCCATGGGGACCGGCTGTCCTGGGAAGGCAACAATGCCCCCCTGGAGCCAGCTCCCGGATCCGCAGCACTGGGAAGGACGGCTGAAACCAACCACCACGTCCAAGGTCTGGCACAAACCTCCCAGTTGACCCAAAGCCCTTCATCCCACAGTGAAAGCACTTCCAGATATCATGGTGTTCCTCAGCTCCCTTGAAGCCATTCAAGCACTTTCTGCTAGAGCACACAGTAACTCTCTGGAAGCACCAGATTCACATTTAATTTCATTTCTGGGGGGCTAAAGACAGTGTTAGAGCATCTCCTGCCATGGGCCACCCAACTCTAGGAAAGCACCTGTCTAGGTACCAGCACAGCAAGGGTAAAATTTAAAGAAATGGTGATAAAAAGCAAATAAAAAGATCCAAGCTGCAAAAACGTAACACTAAGCAGCAGAACAACTGTTTGCTAATATACCATTATCTCAACCCCAAAATGTTTTTAAAGTAAACTTAGTCATACATGACAGGCTACATCACATTCTCCTGTACAGAAGGGCTGTGGCTCAAAATGCAGAGACAGCGCAGTTGCTAAGGTAACTCCTTTCTTTCTGCAAATACACCCTAGGCCACTATGATAAATTCAGGAGTTGTAAGATATTAATTGCTCCAGGAAAGAAGCAATTTTCCAATGGAAATGCCAGGTTCCAGGCTTTATGGTGCAAATTATTATACATATAATATAGTGCTTTTGTAATCAATCACATTTTCCAAAGTGGATCATAAAGGTCAAGCAGCAGTATCTCCATGCATAATTAATATTTGTGTTGATATAGCCACAACTGGCTGTTTGGTTATTAAAGTTTGTTATTAACTATTAACCTTGGCATACAGCTTCTTCAACACGTAACTAGCGGCTTCTTTCATTTAATAATTGTATTAAAATAGAAACTGTGTCAACCACAGATTAGCTTTCAAAGCCTCAATGGGCTAAAAATAATGAACTAATCTACATTTAGCAAAAGAACAGATTTCAGATGATTATTACCCTTTTCAGGATGCAGGGGGAGGGCAGGAAAAGTTTGATTCTCCATTTTAATTTTAACTGCGATGAATTTGCACTTAATCCAAGGTCTGCGGGCAACAAAGACTAAAGCGTCCAAACTCAACCTACCAGAATTGTTTCCCAAGGGCTGTAGTTTCTGTGAACCCCATCTGAGCATTGGGGTGATGGGACAAGCAAGGCCAAAGTCCATCAAGTCTAAGCTGCCACCTATTAACGTGACTTTTGAAGGGCTGGAGCTCTAAGTAGGACATTTGCTGAAGGATCTGCTGCAAGTTGCAGAATAATTGAGTGATTTACACCCTTGAGATCAGCCAGGTAATTCCAATTATCTTTTGATGACTCTTCCCATGAGAACACCAGTTGAAAGCCAGCAGGGATGCTTGTAAGGAGATGTGGGGTCTTCTACACTTGAGTGGCACCTCGTATTTCTGAGTTTTCTTGCCCAGAGAAGCTGTTGAGCAATCACCTGGATTTCGAGGGGGCTGAGCTGAGGAAGGCGACACAGAAGCCTTGCATGGCAGGTTGTGGTGCATGAGAACATCACATCAACACAAGCCACGTTCCCTTCCTCCCGTTGCCACCACCAGGAACATGGCCATACTGTGACAAAAAGAGACTCACTCACCGCAGTGCAGTTAGTCTGGTAGAAAAGCAATAACCTCTATTGTTCACTTGGTAAAAGGCTCCTTTCCACTAATAAAAGAAGAAATCAGCAACACCCGGAGGAGCAATTATCCATTTAGGTACAAGAATGATGATGTCACTATAAAATGTCTGTAAAAACAGTCTGAAAAGAATGGTAAAAAACCCAGGAAGCTCCACATCCATACCTCATCCAAAAATAAGTCCCATGTACAGAAGGAAACCTGCCCCACGCAGGAGACGTCCCCGTCTTGGGACAAGGAGCATCTTAAGCCCAAGCTGCTGGGTGCTTCCCAAAATGCAGGAGACAACAACTGAGATGGAACAAGGTCTACAGATTCACCCATTTGTCTCCTGACACATAAGGCAGCACTTTAAAGCAGAAAACCACTCATCAGCCCTCACCCAAACCCTCCCTCCCTCCGCAGCTCTTCCAGCACATCACAGTACCCGCTGTAACTCCATCTCATAAAACAGGGGGAGTTATTTCACATGTGTCCAAGGATTACGGGGATGCTGCAGGCTCAACAGCTGGGGTTGAACCCCTGGCTGTGACTCCCACACCATGACCAACTCTTATTTAAGAGGTGCCCTTAACTATCATTGCTCCTGAGAAAAATCATCTGAGTAGCCTCTCCAGTGGAGCGGATACCTATTATAAACTAATATAAAAGCAGCTGTGCCAAGATCACTCAAACACTGCCCATACTCACTTGGACCTGCAGGACTTCTCCACCAAGCTTAAACACACAGGACACAAACCTTTAGGTAACCAGCATTAATAACAGTTGTATGAAGGCATGTGTGTGGAGAAACAACATTTTCTGTAATTTGCTTCTCTTTCAATTCCTAACTTCAGGAGTAAATGCTACATGGGATTTAACTCCTTATTGTGGCCTCTCCATACTTAAAAGGGGTTGATAAGATGGGGACAGACTTTTGAGCAGGGCCTGTTGTGATAGGACAAGGGGTGATGGTTTTAAACTAAAGGAGGGAGATTCAGGCTGGACATGAGGAAGAAATTGTTGCCCTGAGGGTGGTGAGAGCCTGGCCCAGGTTGGCCAGAGAGGTGGTGGCTGAACCATCCCTGGAGACATCCCAGGCCAGGCTGGACAGGCTCTGAGCAACCTGAGCTGGTGAAGATGTCCCTGTCATGGCAGGGGGGGCACTGGGGGAGCTGGGAAGGGCCCTTCAACCCAAACTGTTCTATAATTCTATGTTTCCCAGCTGCAATCTGGGATCAGTACCAGCTGGGTTCCCTTCAGCAGAACCCTTGGTGACTCCCATGGTGCTGAGACACAGTGCTCCCCTCTCAACCTCGCCAGGAATAACCACACATCTACACTCTTGCACAGCCCCCAAAATCTGCAAGCCGTTTGCAAAGGAGGTAAAGCCCCAGAAGTCCTTTCCTGCTGTAGCTTCCAAGGCCACGAGCATTGCAACAAATCCACAGCATCAGGGCAGCCTCGTGACACGGGAGGAGCAGAAGTGCTGGCATCCCATGGCTTTCCCAACTCAACACCAATAGGGAAGTGGTGGGGTGTCAATGTTCAACCAGGCAGCACTGAAAAGCTTCACCTGAAAGGGCACTCTGGGTGAACCATCTCACCTCGAACACTTGCCCTGTCTCAGGGTTGAGACAAATGAGTTATCTGCTGTAGCTTGACAAATTTAACCCAAAACATATTTTTCCCAGACACCCAGGCTGAGGTGTCAGGTATAAAAATACCCAGATCCAGCAACCTCCTCACTTGCTGTTTCCAGAGCTGCTCTTCACCCTCACACCTTCTCCAGCTCAAAGGTACAAAGCAAATGTCTCCTGCTTATCCTGGACTGCACTTAATTCAACTCTTGTTATCAACTTTTTAACTGAGAAATATGTCTGATGCAACACTTTTTATTCCAAGAGAGATGGATAGTAGGGACAATAGTATTGCTTATTCCTTCTAGGGACCACCCTGGTGTTAAACCAATGGCTTGTTTTCCAAGTCCTGTCTGGTCTGCCATACAGGGAGCCACACAGTGCATAGAATCCAAGACACAACATTAAAATGTCACAAAAGAAACTATTCTTTGCTATCAACAGCCCCAAACACTCAGGCTGGAGCAAGTCACCCACTGGCAAGAGCTGGGTGCTCCAGCCAGACACAAATCAAAGGCTGATCCAAGCCGTTTCCAGAGTGGTAACATGGCTAAATAACTGTATAATTCTTAGGAAAGATGACTCTGGGCTCTGCGTGCACAATTGCATACACAGTGTCTTGCTGCCAAGAAGTAGCTGATGAGACACAATCTGTGGGATGGCGAGACAGACAGACCGGCCCATGGAAATCTCTGCTGAATCCCGTAGTTCAAAATAACAGACACGAGCTCTAGTGCCTGTCCAGCATCACCCCTGAGGGACACGCTGCTGCAGCCCCAGCCAGCTAACGTCACATCTCACCTCTCTGTGGGCTTTTGTCAGCCCTCGTTCCACTCCCAGGAAAGACTGGCTGCTGTTTAGTAAGCCCTTCTTCCAAAAACCGCTGTGGGAGCAGAGGTGGGATGGACACGGCTCACAGGGGCTGCTTCTGCATCACCCAGCGCAACAGCAATTAGGAAACTTCTCCAGGGCACTAACGGAGAGTTCCTTTGGGAACATCTCCGAGCTGCCGAAATCACGGTACAGAGCAAAAACATTAAGAGGAAAGGAAATAACTAGTCATCTTCCAAATCCATTAGTGGCTGGAACCAAGAGCTTTCTAATTTCTACTGAAACGTGCACAAGACTGTCTACAAAGCAGAATTCACCACCTGCTGGCTTTGTCAATGATGAAATAAAACCAAGCTTCTGTTTTAAAACGTTTAGTTCTTTGCTAAGAAACTTGTTAAATCATCTCAAGGACACTCAGTTTCCCAACACACTCTTACCCAGAGTCAACTACAGTCAAATGGAGCATCAGCCATAATTTTCCTGTTGCCACCAGCAAGAAGAGAGGAAAACCTGTCTCTGCCTGGTGTCGCTTGGCCTTGCCATAATCACATTGTCACAGCAAAGCCCTGCACAGACTTGTCCCTTCAAAAGGGCCAAAACCAACCTGGTGATGAGAGGTAAAACTTGTCCATGAAACAGCAGCCATGCAGGTAAAGCCTTGAAGGCCTGGACACAGCAGCAGCCGCTGCGCAACCCTCACCTGCTGCCAGGTTCAGAGGAAAAAGCACAAAGACCCACAACTATATTTATAGAGTATGAAATGCAAAGGGTATATTGCATTTTGACAAGGCTGAGGGGCCTGCCTCGTGGCTTGCTCATTGGAACTCAGTCATTTCTGCAAGCGCCGCATTTTTCTCCAACAGCCGTTACTTTCTATTTGGGCAAGAAGGGGATGGAGAGGAAGACTGTGGACATCTGCGTGGCTTGGCCCTTGATACCACGCTCTGATCCCAGCTCACGATGCCCATCCCCAATCGCAAACAACCACCCTCCTGTCCCCTGTCCCTTGTGACGGATACTCTACCAGCACCTCTGCAACATGCAGGGGATGCGCTCGCAGGGATTAGGATCCTATTATTCTATGATTAAATCCTAATTTCATTCCAGCCCACATGAACACACCACAACAGGCAAGCGGTGTCACCTCCCAAATGCACATTTCCATGCAAAGTACAACCCGCTATTCATTCAGAAATAACAGGCAGGTGGGGTGATTCATGGCCTTGCCCTCCACCACACAGATCCCACTTAACGCAATGCTTCCTGGGGTCTACATTTTATTTTGCCTTATCTGGTAGAACACTCTTCCCTTTATTTCCTTATTTTTGAGACATTTTTGCATACAATTCCCTTCACATCTTCGCCAGGCTTAGTTGGGCTGTGTTCACTCCGCCCTTCACTAATGCCATTTTCACATCTAAGTCCTATGAAGACTGCTCGGAGGATGTTCTTTGATATCTTTCTAATATCTTTTATAGCATTTATTGTTTTTGGTGAGGAGAGTTGCTGTTTCTCTCGCAGTGATTCAGCAAACTGCTCTGGCTCTGTTGCAGGAAAGCACACGAGCAGTTTTAGCCAGACTGGGCACCCGCTCAACACCAGGACTCCCTAAACTGGGACGTGCTCATCGCTGACGCAGAATATTGGAAAGCTCTGCAAAAAAAAAATATTCCCCTTACTCATCTGTCTCCATTTTATCACAGCTATCACCCGTAATTTGTAATTGTTTAACCAAATTAATCACTCACTTGGAAGCAGGGGACACCTGAACCTCTGCTTTCCCTCTTTGAAGGCAACAACTGCCAACAGTTGATGCTCTGTGATGGGGAACCTACTTGCTTATGTAAGACCAGCTCTGCCTATTCAGTCTCTAGTTCTTGATCTAACTCAAGACCAACTGTGCATCTGACACACATGTTGTAGCCCACCATAAGGAAGAAAACTGAAGCTGGAGGAATAGCTCATAGAAATACTTTCTGGTCTTTAAAAAAAATTATTTCTGGTGTTAACATCTGCTAATCTCACGCATCTTGCACTAATGCAAGGCCTATTTAGAGACATGCTATAAAATAAGTTCAACAGAAATAATATTTAAGCTGTACTGTACTCTGCTTCTGGACAAGGTTGTTTCTCTGAGTCCCTAAAAATGGTTTCATGATGACCAGCCATTTTAATTAAGGTCTTCATAAACAACCCGGGGGAAATGCGGCAGCTCCAGAGACACCCAGGCAGTTTGCTAGAAAATTGATCCAACTGCACAGAGGCAAGACACTTGTTAGGAGTCAACAGAAGCTGTTTCTACAGAAGCAGAAGTGGCCATATAGGACAGTGGTTTTGTACACTGTCTGCAAAAGGTTGCAGAGAAATCACTGACAAGGTCTTAAGAGCCTAATAAAAGGTAGGTTTTGCTGACAGTCATTGGGAAGAAGCACCTACAACCATCTATCTTGTAAAGTACCTTACAGAAGAGGCAAAAACCGAAGCACAGAAACACAAAGAGAGACTAACATTGGGCTATTATAAAAAAAAAAAAAAAAGAAAAATATTTACTGGGCCCTTATGATGTAAAGATTCCACTTTAAGCTTGCCTATCTCCTTGATTAGGCCTACTTGCAATTCCAAAGGCTTGGTTGGCATTAAACAGGTGAGGAGCAGCTGAGGGACCTGGGGGGTTCAGCCTGGAGAAAAGGAGGCTGAGGAGAGACCTTATCACCTTATCAGCATGAAGGGTGCTGGTCTCTTCTCACAAGTAACAGGAGGAGAGAAAACAGCCTCAAGTTGCACCAGGGGAGGCTTAGATTGAATATTAGAAAGATTTCTTTACGGAAAGGGCTGTCAGGCTTAACAGACAGAGATGAGGTTCTTAGGGACACAGGTCAGTTGCAGACTTGGCAGCACTGGATTATCGGTTGGGCTCAATGATCTTAAGGGTCTCTTCCAACCAAAATGATTCTATGACTATGTCACTGTTTTTCTCTGTACAGCAGTGGATTGTCCTAGAAGTCTTTGCTATCCCTGCGGCAGCTTTTTCTAGTGGTTATAGCTGGTCTCCAAGTTCAAAAGACTTCTGCTCAAGCAGGATGACAAGGAGACAGATGGATGCATGGAGAGCAGGCCAACTGCCTTGCTGAGCCAGGCAACAGAGAGACAGCAGGTTAATACAGGCTCCATCTGCCAGGCCATGGCTCTGGAAAGAAAGAACAGGTAGGAGAGCATGTAAGCAAGCTCTTCAACTAGATGTACATGATGGTATTTCCCATGCAGCATTAGGGCTCACACAGCAATGAGCTCTTCATGCAGGTGATGGGCTGGAGACCCTCCATAGCTGCGGGCAGACGCCTCCACCGCACTGGGAGAGCAATGGCTGCACCGCTGGCTGGTCACTGGAGGAAAGCAGATGCTCTGCTCCAGACTCTGGACACATAGTGGAACCTGGGCTTCCAAGGACAAGTCGGGGAATGACGTATTAGAGAGCAGTGTAGGGGAAAGGGACCTGGGGGTCCTGGGGACAGCAGGGTGACCATGAGCCAGCACTGGGCCCTTGTGGCCAGGAAGCCAATGGTACCTGGGGTGGGTTAGAAGGGGGGGGTCAGTAGGTCAGAGAGGTTCTCCTGCCCCTGTGCTCTGCCCTGGGGAGACCACACCTGGAATCTTGTGTCCAGTTGTGGCCCCTCAGTTCCAGCAGGACAGGGAACTGCTGGAGAGAGTCCAGCGCAGCCACCAAGATGCTGAAGGGAGTGGAGCATCTCCCGTGTGAGGAAAGGCTGAGGGAGCTGGGGCTCTGGAGCTGGACAAGAGGACACTGAGGGGGGACTCATTCCTGGGGATCAATATGGGAAGGGGGAGTGTCAGCAGGATGGAGCCAGGCTCTTCTGGTGACAACCAGTGACAGGACAAGGGGCAATGGGTTCAAACTGGAACACAGGAGGTTTCACTTGAATATGAGAAGAAACTTCTCCCTGGTGAGGGTGGCAGAGCCTGGCCCAGGCTGCTCAGGGGGGTTGTGGAGTCTCCTTCTCTGCAGACATTCCAACCCGCCTGGACACCTTCCTGTGTAACCTCATCTGGGTGTTCCTGTTCCATGGGGGGATTGCACTGGATAAGCTTTTGAGGTCCTTTCCAATCTCTCACGTTCTGTGATTCTGTGGACCACATCCCCCAGCACCCAACTGCCAACATGAGGCGTCTGGAGTCCCCCTGCCACGGTGGCATCTCCTGCTGCTTCCCACCCACAGCACAGGTTCCCTCTCCTCCACTCCAGAGATGTTAAGTTGACTTCTTCAGACTGTGATGTCCATTTCTTAAAAGCCAAAATTAAGACCTATAGGTTCCCTCAGGAGTCTTGGGAGAGGTTCTCACAACTACCAAGTTACAAAACCTCCATCACCTCCTTGGTGAAGCTTTTTCTACTGTAACTTTTACTGATATATCAAAAATCTATAAAGCCTTTTGGAAAGCCCAACATTTTGCATTAGGGTTGAAAACGTTTTAACACATATGGGAAGCTACTTCAGAGACCCCCCCCACGGAATCAGCCCCATCTCAGAAATCTTGGTCCAACTCTACTGCTTACAACTCCTCTTTCTCCTCTGTTTCCAAAACATCGACTTGGGTGGAATTAAGTGCTGGGTTGACAAAAGCCTCATAAAAGGCTCATGACTAATACAGGCAATCACACTGGTGTCACCTATTTGTCATCACTTTAAGGTAATTTAGCAAGCCAATGGCTTCGTGTGAGGAACTAATGACATTATTTTAATCTGTAAAAAATCAGGTACAGGAAAATAAGCTTTTGGCATCATACAAAGAAATAAAATTAACGTCCAGGTCTGTATGGTGCCATCACCAAGCTGAAAGAGTCTTTTTGGATGCGGTTTAAAGCATTCAAGTATTACAAATTTCAAGGGAATAGGCATTTACACTTTTCTTTGCTTACTAAAGGATTTCTTTGTGCTGCACACTAGGGGTCTGCCGGGGCAACCAAAGGGGAGGTGCAAGTCTTCCCAAATTCAGTACTGATACCCATCCCAGAAATAAAACTCTTACAAAGTCTTGGGATAAATTAACTGTCCAATTCTCCTCCTTCTTATAGTGCAGTTATTTGTATAGTTGTTACATTTCAGTATGTTTTTTTCAGCTACGTAATACCTATAGAAGAAATTATTACAAATGTGTTGTGGCCATTCAGTTTAGTTCTTATTTTGTTCTTCCCCACCCATCTCTGCTATACTGCTCTGTGCTATTAACAGGCTTGTCCCCAGGCTACAACTCCATTCCCTGCCTGGTGGATCCTACTATTCCCATTCTGGAACACAGGGCTGTAGTAGTTTATCCCAAGGATTTATGTCTCACCACAAACCTGCAGCACAGGAAGGGACTGAAGGCACATTTTCCCAATTCAAAGTGCTTGTTCTAACCTTGCCGAATTTTATGATACGGTTATGTACCTAAAAATATAAACCTAAATAAACTTTTCAACATCAAGAATTAACACGCTGCATATTGTGCTTCTATCTCTCTTAAAACAAGTTTGAGTGATATATATTTTGTTTTCGGATGCAGTTTAAAGCATTCAAGTATTACTAATAAACCAATAAAGATGTCTTTAAAGTCTAATGCACGATTCTTAGGATGTGATTTAGCTTGATGAAAAGTCCAACGTAAATGAAGTAAAATTTCATCTGAAATTAAAAGAAAACAAATTGCCTTTTATTATAATTAATGGAGAACACGCCTAGAACTGCTCAGTTCAGTGCACGCTGACCCCGTGGCAGACTGGCACAGCACCAGGTTACTAATCACTGCACTAAAATACTTGGATGTTTTTACTTCTCGAGTATTTTGGAGCAAGCCGAACTCTTGGATGCCCTTCTTGGCTCAGTCTCAGCCTGGCCTGGCACAGAAACTGCCTCCACAGTGACTCTGCAAACAAAACCACCAACAAAATAAAGGCACAAAGGCCTGTCCCTCTTCCCAGGAGATTCTGGCTCCACGACTCATCTCCCAAACACAGAAAAGCAACTTTGGGGTTTAGGAAATGCCCCGTGGGATCCCCCAGCCCTAGTGCAAATGTCCAGAGGTTTAACACAAAGGAAAAAGTGCTATTCCAACTAAAAAAGGGTGTCTGCAAATGGGTGAAAACAGGACGGCGAATTAAAAGGGGAAAGCAAGTGAGAGCAAAGAGAAAACACAGGAAGACCCTCGAGGAGCAAAAATATATGACCTTTGATATCAAGCTTCCTCATCTATTGCCATAAGGAGCTACCAGAATAACTGAGGCTTGCTTCAATTTACTGTCACACACCAGAACCCGAGAAGCAATCAAAAGCTGCTTTGGTTCTCTCAGCAAAAATAAAACATGGTGATGAAAACAGTTTCAGGCAAACTGAAGTGTTCTCAGCAATCCCAGACTTATTCTCTACCTTGTTTTCATTCTTGGGATGACTTGAAAAAGAAAAGCTCATTTCGATATGAAAAATTAATGTGTTCCCCTTCGAAACAGAAACAAAATCGCACTTTTAATTGCTACATTATTAAGTTTGTCTTGCTGTTTGTTGAAAGTAATATGAATGTGAGTAATTTGTTTTGCTTCTCATGCTGAAAGCTCCTTGTAGGAAATAGTTCATTTTAAAAAATTGCTCAGCTACAACCAAATATACATGATTTGTATCAGAAAGGTGCAAGGCAGAATTTGCTTGTGTCTTGGAGAATTCTGTTAAAAGTAAATAATTTTTAAGTTTCTGAGGTCGAATTGCTGGGAATTACAGTTTGTGTTCTATTGCTGGTCATCAGCAGTTGTGGTTCATCAGGGAAGCCAAAGGAAAGTCCCTGTCAGCAATCAGCTCTGTGGGGTGGCAGGGGGATGGTAAAGGATTTAAACCTGCCCTGAAACGTTGCTGAGTACAATTGTTCTGCGCTAAGTAGAGAAAGGAAAGACAAGACCAAGCTCTACCTATTGTCTCAGTTCAACCAAGACTGAACAAAAGGTAAGATGATCAGGGAATGACATTATGAAAGTTATTTCAGTTGGGTTCAGGATGTATTTCAGAGTAATTCCTCCCCACCCACGTGTGCTAGAACTGCATTTACCTACAGCCACCCTCTCTCCTCTGCTGGTTTTGAAATACGAAGACCTAAAACCTGCTCAGTTTCTCCATTGCAGAAGGACAGCACCTTCCTCCTCCTCCTCTCCACACCACTGTCCAAGGAAAGCTGCTCATTCCAAGCTCTGCCCATGGAAAACACCACAAATCCTGAGTCACAGAAGGATTTCCTTAGCAAATCATGAGGATTTATAGAGATTCCAGGGCAGGGAATGGCAGCGCTAACACGTAAAGCAGAAGAAACAAAGGGGACCCATAATCCATCTGCATCAGAGGCTGTTCTACTAGCAAAAAACTAGAGGTTGGAACAGGAAAGAGATAAGTGATGAATAAGAGTGAAATAGTAGCAGTAAGCGTTTAGGGTTTCACAAGCTTTCCTGCTCGTGCCATCAGGTTTCGTCTGGCTGGAGAAGGGTGAACCCACAGAACTGCTGCTCTAGATGCCAGAATACACAGATTCTTGTCCTACAGTCAGGACTGGGCTAATCCACTCAAAATACTCACATGGTTTGCATACAGGAGTTTTCTGTGCATCAAAGAGGTTGCAAATAAATCACTGAGGGACCTGGGGGGTTCAGCTGGAGAACAGGAGCTGAGGGGAGACCTTCTGATCTCTGAACTGCCTGAAAGGAGCTTGGAGCCAGGGGGGTCGGGCTCTGCTCCCCAGGAACAAGCGCCAGGAGCAGAGGAAACGGCCTCAAGTTGCGCCAGGGGAGGTTGAGGTTGGATGTGGGAACAATTTCTTCCCCAAAGGGCTGTGGGGCATTGGAACAGGCTGCCCAGGGCAGTGCTGGAGTCACCAGCCCTGGAGGATTGGACAGACGGACATGAGGTTCTCAGGACATGGGGTAGAGGTAGATTTGGCAGTGTTGGGTTAATGGTTGGACGCAATGATCTTAAAGGTCTTTTCAACCAAAACAACTCTATTCTAATAGCGGGAAAAGTAGTTCCTTGGCTCATTAACAAGGTGCCTCCTCACCCAGCACACAACTACCACCTTGGTTTCCCACACCCCGTTTTCCCTCCTGTTCTCCTGCCATCAGGTTTGCAGGCACAGGACCAGAGGGCACAGGCTCTGCACTTCTGCCCAAAATTACCCACAGCCTTTCTCCTTTCAAGCTCAAACACTTGGGGGTCCCCAGTATCAAGAAAACATACTTCTATGTGGTTACATGGGCAGAGGATGCAATTTTTGGAAAGTACTCAATTCCTCATGATGAAGCCAGGTTTCCACAGATGCTCCAAGCTATAGCAGATCATGGAAGGGTTGGGAAGAGTTTTGAAAACTTGAGTGACAAAAATCAAAGCTACTGCTATGCAGGACAGTCAGGAGCTGGACACAAGGGACACCAACGACTGTTTTATGAGCTGAAGCTGTGTCTGCTACACCAAGTGAAACTTTACAGCATCCAAGTGAACACTGGAAGTGCACATGCTGGAAAGAAACAAATTAGGATGCAAAAGAACAGCAGTTTTCTGGGATATCAGGGAGCACCACTTTAGTAATATTGAGCTGCACATACCCACACATACAAAACAGTCCAAAACAAATCCCTTGGACAAGTGCAATTTTTGGTGAGTACTGGCTGCTTTGTGTCTAGTCAGGCCCCAGAATGTCTCCCGTCACGCTGACTGATGGCTGTCCCCAGCAAGAGAAGGAAATTAAATACAAAAACCTGCTCAATTCTTGTTAAGGATTTAACTGCATTGACAGAACAGCGAGGCAGCTCCAGCTCAAGGTTGTTCTTCTGTCCCTAAATCCCCCGCTCGGCATCCAAGCGCATCCGGCATCCAAGCGCCTCTCCCGCCGTGCCCGAGGCAAAGGCTGAGTGGAGCACACTTCACTCTGCATTTGCTTTGCTTTTGCCCAGTTTATTTAGCCCCACAACATTGTGATGTTGATTCCATGGCTCCCCACTTGTCTTCTGCTCCTGAGTGTCACCAACTTTATTCTCGGTAAAAAAGCTGCCATGATAACGTTGCTACAGCTCCCAGAGCAAGCCCCATCCCCACAGCCCCAAGGAGGAAGGATCATCCCCAAAAAACTCACCCCAAACCCTCTAAATTCTCCATTTTTTGGTAATAATAAGGCCACATTCTGGCACAGCTCTGTCAAGCCTCAGCAGCATTCCTACCAAGGGGCTTCTCTAACACTATTGTATATGAAGTGGCCTCATTCAGCCACTTTATAGACTTACCTTCCTTCCAAACCCTCTTCTTGACTTGTTTTTCTTCCCCCAATGAGAAAAGGAACAGTAAAAGAGAAAAAAAATATATATTTTTCTTTGGGCAGCTGTCAGAAAAGCTGAAAGAGTGGAGCATATAAAGCATTTTCTCTTCTCTCTTGCATTCAGGAGCATTTTCTGTCAACGTGATAACCCCGACCCCAATTGCAGTTGTCACCTCCATCAAACTGGGACTCAGCACACGGAGACAAATCCCTCCACTCTCCTTCCAGACAACAAATCTGAGACCCACACAAATTTCTGGCACTTGCAGAGACCCAAAATGAAACCTACTCCCCCCAAAATGATGGGGATGCTGGCTGGATGGGGCAATGCTGAGCAAACATGCAAAAAGAGACTTTGTTTGCAAATTTTGGGGGGTTTCTGCATTTTTTGATACTAAACAGAGACAAGTTTAGAAGTTAAACCTAATTTCAGAGTGACAAAGTCAAAAAGTTTCCATTAGGAACCATCAGAATGGAATAATCCATGAAACAGGTTTCCTCTTTCAGCATTATATTTTTAAATCAGCTCAGGATGAAGTCTTAAATAATTCAGAGCACATTGATTGAAATATTCCACCTCACCCTCCTCCTGACGTGCTTAAGGTTTCACATATAAACAGCAAGATGCAGCCAGAATCTTATCCGGTTTCATGAAAATATCACCCAAAAGGTGAAGAACCTTGAGCTGAGGCTGGAGAAGGGCAGGACCAGCCGTCCCCATCCACACCGTGACCTACGGGTGACAATATTTCAGCTGAGGATGCTGATTCAAATCCATAGCTCAGTGGTTCCCTCAAGAGATGACAAAATAACACTGAAATTCCTGATAGGCAGCGCTGGTACAGGAGCTTTCCCACCAGCCGCATCTCACCAAATGGGAAGGAATCGCCCATCTTCGAGCTGGTTAAAGAAATAAAGAAGTGGAATATGTTTCACAGCACTTTTAACATGTTCTCATTTTCTTCCCCAAGCTCAAAAAATACGCAGATTTTTAAGCGAAGACTTGAAAGGACATTCATTTTTATAGCAATGCCAACAAAAGCTCTAACAGTAACTTGCATTTCCAATGACTAAAGCGGAGCTATTTCAAGGGTAATTGAGGAACATAATGAGGAATAAGTGAGTCCTGAGATGTCTTAAGTAGAAGGCATTCAGCAAAGAAAGCAGCCCTAACTAGAGCTGCAATTAAGTAAGTTTTCCTTCATTTACATCCCAAAAGTCTCTCTTGGCCCCAACTCCACATGCAGCAGGACCCATCTCAGAGCAGAATAGTTCAAAGAGACATTGACACAAAGCTCTGGCTGGGAGAAGCCATGGCCGCAAGCTTGAGAGCTCCCACTGTCTTGCACTGTTAGAAGGGGAAGAACGGCCAATTCCTGTGTATGCTGGTTTGGGGTAGGAAACTACATTGCTGCATCTAAACCAAACATGTTAACTAACAGAAAAGAGTCTAATCCAAAACCCAAACTCAGCTCAGAGCCTGTGACAGTCGATGAAATCCAAGATTAAAGGATGTTCGCGCAGTTTTCTTTCCCCATCTCTGATCCAAACCTTTGTGTTTTGCCATAGAAGTCACAGAGATCTGTCTGATGCAGCTTCTCCATCTATTTGCCCTTTGACAGGGGACACCTCGCTCCCTCCTCCTTTCTGGGGACTTCAAGGAAAGCCAATTATTCATTTTGCAGTGCTCCATCTCTATGATATTATAGCTTGTGGTTACAACCACAGTTGTAGAGGGGATGCAGACTCCTTTAGGAGCTGCACCTGGAGAGAACATCATAGACAACAGGGATCTGCTCCTGTCCCTCCCCAGGCAACCAGAGGACACTGGGGTCACCTCAATTGGCTCCAAGCAGAGTAAGGCATCAGCAACCTCA
The DNA here is from genome assembly GCF_964273445.1 of Streptopelia decaocto. Taxonomy (NCBI): domain Eukaryota; kingdom Metazoa; phylum Chordata; class Aves; order Columbiformes; family Columbidae; genus Streptopelia; species Streptopelia decaocto. Next base: position 1,759,528 of record NC_138661.1, read on the forward strand.
TTTGGTTCACAGAAGATCATGAGTGTCTCCTGCTCCTCCCCGGACCTCTTTCCGTCACATTGGGGGGCTGAAGGACTTACAGGGAGAGTGATTGCCCATATACCAAAATATATCACTGACTGCTCTCATTGGGTACATTTGCTTCTCCTGGAGTTATATTACAGCATGCTGGACTTGATCCACAGGTTACCAGGTGAAATCTAAGATCTTTGAAGTTTATATAATACTAATACTTATGACCAGGGAAGATTCAGATGGGACATTAGTGTAAGGAACGTTTAACGAGGAACTGTTGTTTGTACGTAACTGAGGACCTGGTGCCTGACCCCCAGCAGGGGAGAAGGACCGAGAGACATCGGACTATGAATCCTTAATGTAAAACACAGTCTCTTGCTGCAATATATACTGATATCTGTATACATACTGATACCTGTATTTACAAGTTAATTTAGGGGGAAGGACTGAGAGACATCAGACTATGAATCCTTAATGTAAAACAGTCTCTTCCCAGAATATATACTGACACCTGTATACATACTGATACCTGTATTTACAAGTTAATTTAGGGGGAAGTGTAGCCAAAGCACCAGGAATCCATATAGATAAGCAGAAGGGTATTGTGTGGGTCAGGGCAGCCCGTAAACCCTGAAGTACCAACCAACGGGGAACAGGGGAAGGAAATTGCAGCTGGGATTTTGGGGGATATAAGCAGGGTTTCTTTTCCCTATTAGGTGTGCCTAACCTTAGGTAGAACACCTGGTCTTCCAAATCATTATTGGAGTATGCTTTGCTGAGAAATCCTGCCTGGGCCTATTAGGAACAATCTTTCCCAAAGGGCTATGGGGTGTTGGAACAGGCTGCCCAGGGCAGTGCTGGAGTCACCATCCCTGGAGGGTTGAATGCACATTTAGATGAGGTTTTTGAGGACATGGGTTAGTGCCAGAGTGAGGTTATGGTCAGACTCCATGATCTTGAGGGTCTCTTCCAACCAAAATGATTCTCTGAGTCTATCTTGTCCACATCTAGGACATGCAGAACACCATGAGACAGACACAAGCCTCAATCTTTCAACCTCTCTTGCCATTCTGCTACATTCCAGCTGAAAGAAACCACAAAGTGCTCTAAAAAGTTCCTTTCTTTCATTCTGCCAATCCAACAACCCATCCTTGATCCCACTTTTGTCAAGAGAAAGGATCCTCTTCTCACCTACCATGAGGGAAACTCAACATGAGGAGCCGGAGCAGAGCAAATTCACAACCAGGGCACTCCGAAGCCATCAGCACAGCTCCGATATCAGCAAATCATCTTCAAACATCAACAAATGTTTTCCTAGTGTGAGTTTGCTGACTACTTGTCAGACTGAGAAAACATCAAAGCTCAATTGCAATTCATTTGGAACAGGACTTAAAGTACACACTGAAAAAACGTCTAGAAAGGGTGTGTATATATGTGTGTGTGCCTGTATATATATATATAAATAATATCTATATATAAAAAAGCATGCCTGCAGCTGCATTTTACAGATAACAGAATCTGACTGAAATGTGGGAGTCAAACAGTCATTAAAATCATGAGAAGGCAAGTAAAAAAACAGCCGGGAGATGTTTAGGGAAATTACAACATAGAAACACATCCCACAGAGGATGATGAGGGGTGAAATTGTTGAAGGTAAAAAAAATGCAGAGGGTCATGATGTGCTTTTTTAGCCCTATATATAAACCTCAAACACAAGAAAAAGCAATCCGAGGTGGCAAAGAAAATGTAACCGAGGAGCAACGCAGTTCCGCGCTACCAACATCTTCATGGCGTCTTTCCCAATCAACTCCGCAAACGAGATGCACGTTATCACCGCAATTAAACCGCTTTGCTATATTTCAGTCAAACCATTTCTTCCACAAAGCATATGCTCAATGGGGATGTCTGAGCACATACTCCATTTCAAAGAAAATAACCGCACAATCACCATCAGCAATTATCAGATTATCTCCTCCTTCTGAGTCCCATTAGCAATGCTGCTGCTTATGTAACATATCCAGGCCTACATTTGGAAGCATAGGGGTCTAAAATCTATTGATTTCATGAATTTGGTGGGAATTAGGTACTTATATACCCTGGTGGGCATCACTCAAATGGTCTCAACGCCCAAGAGCTGCTGGGGACATGAACGGCGTTCAGGTTTCTAGAAGTTACTCCCTTGCTTTGATCAAGAGTTTCTTGGAAAACCGTATTCGTTTTCCTTGACCAACTGTGTCAGAAATAAAACCTTTTAACTAAAAATAACTGGGCTGGACTACTTGCTAATTTTAGAGGGTGCATTTGTGGAGGCTTAATAAGGCGATCAGCAAGCAGCACAAATGTGCTTCACTCATGCTAATAACCGAGTAGAACATTACACAGACTGACAACCACAAAATCACCCGACTACTGTCTGTACATAGCACACAAGTTGCTCTCCAGATAACATATATATTCATTTACAGCTCAAAATATCCATTTTTAGGCATAGCCTTTGCATAACAATCAAAGTGTTCGTTTGTTGATGCTACAGGATTTCTTCATGACTTGTTCCAACCTACATCTCTAGCAAACGTTTCCCTTGTGTCACATTTAGGAGCAGCTGCAGAGGATGCTGCGTTATGGTGATACCGAAACCACCAACTGAAATGATGTCCATCCCTTCCATTTTATATGCAAAGGATGGTCCTCTCACCTTCTGCACCTCCTCTCAGCCATCTCCCTCACCTTCTGCATCGACCAAAAGTCTGCAAAAGCAAAACCCAGCCCTAGCGAGTCTTTCCATTGGGAAGTTTGGTTGTTCAATACAGCTGAGCTACGTTTTTCACCAGGGATGCTGCAAATCTTCAGGGACCAGAGAGCTACCAGTCTGTATTTTCTGATCCTCCTCAAGTGCTAAGTGCCTTACTTAAAACATCAGGAGACAGCATTGCCATTGGGCTCTCATGAAGAGCTTTGGCCACCAACTGGGAGGAACCATAGACACAGTTGGCTCCTCTTCAGCAAGGACCCATGCTCACTCCCCCCATTAAATCACTTCTAGTACAGAGCTGGTTCCCACCTGGGCTGCTTGAAAAGATCCTGGCACAACCAGAAAAAAAAAAGACACAATCCCACTGGCATTGGTTGGGAAGCAAAGCTGAACATCATCTTGTTCATCAACTGAGGTCACCCATGCCCTTGAGGTTGCAACCCACACTGCGATTTGACAGAATGGTCTGCTCTATTTCCTTATTTCCTTTTAATAACTTTATTGAAGAAAGGATGAGCAAGCACGCATGCACTAGCAAGCACGTTCACAAGCTAATTCAAGATAGAAAAGATAGACGATCAAATTGTGGTCATAACAGATTGAAACCAGTAAGTTTAAATACCTCTCAATCATCAAACCACCAAATTAATACAACACGCAATCAAACTGAGCTGAGGATGCTCTATCGCGCCTTCAGCTCTCAATGCATTTGAGGCCACCAGCAAAAGTTATTCTTTGAAATGTCTTCACACTTACCAAAGCACTTACTAAAAAGGTGTTTTTCCATGACAATTATTCCAGCCACCTTACTATTCTAGTAAATATCCTCTTAATAGTTTTGTTCGAATGGTTGTGGGGTTTTTTAGCTAAGAAACAGCAACAACAACAACAAAAAAAAACTAGTTCACAACTATTCTTTGAACTCAAATATCTAGATATTTGATGGGTATAAAGACTTAATCCAGAGGAAGCCTTCAAGTCCTCTCATGCACAAAGGATGTTTGACATCCTTCTTATGCTGGAAAACACTGAATAAATTCACTCCATCCGCCCCCCAACAGGGCTAAGACAAACTCTTAAAATGTCCAAAAAAATACATTATTTATAGAAAAAAACTCTGTAAAAATAAGTATCTAAAAAAATAAATGAGCCTCTCAGTGAGCTGTAGCTCCTGATTTGGTAAGACGCCTATGCCAGGTTGAGATTGAACCAGCTTTTATGTTATTTAGAGAGACAACCTTGGCCATGAGCAGAGCAGCCTCAGTACCAGCCTGAGCTCTGACCCGCTGTCCCAGCCACATTCTCCACCCCAATTCCCCCTCTGCAAACCAGGGGAAATTACCCTTTTTAATACATTTTGACACGCAAACAGCTCATGCTACAGCACCACAACACTGTTGTGTTTATCACTGCACTGAATGGATGCTGTACCTGAAATACTTTTTCAGTACAAGATGGTATTTCAGATGTCAGACGGGGTTCACTCACCCATAAATATGGAGTGGTCTCTAAAAGGAGCACATTGGCACCAGGGAACAAAAGGGTAAAAATAAAATTAAATTTAAAAATCCCTTCTGATTCCTTGATCTAGAGAGACTATTAGAGGTTATACATTGAACCATGTGTTTTTAACCTGCATTTGTATTTATATCAGTAATTAAAGAGCACACGAGCAGCCTCTTGCTGGGATGCTGGGACAGGTTTCCCTCGGCCCCCCAGCCAGGCTGGGCCTGAGCAGAGCAAACACCATAGTTGACATTTTATTAACAGCTGCATTAAAATAAGCAGGAGCGCGTCCAAGCAAACGGCCCCCAGTCAATAGCAGAGTTTAAATTAAGAGCTTGGCCGAGTCGGGAGGTGGGGCCGGACTGGGGAGCAGCCAAAGCAGCAGCACACGGTGCCACCCCTGACTCACAGCTCTGCTCCCAGCCTGTGAACAGCTACTACGAAATAATAAAAGCAGCTCAGAAACTCACCCCGACATGCTATGGAGGAACAATCAGTGGCAGGACTTCTAGACCAAGCTTAAACACACAGGACACAAGTCTTTGGGGAACAATCATTAATAGCAGTTGTATGAAGGCATATGTGTGGAGAAACAACGTTTTCTGTACTTTGCTTCTCTTTCAATTCCTAACTTCAAGAGTAAATGCTACATAGGACTTCATTCCTTATTGTGGCCTCTCTGTAGTTAAAAGGGGTTGATAAGAAAGATGGAGACAGACTTTTGAGCAGGGCCTGTTGCGATACGACAAGGGGTGATGGTTTAAACTAAAGGAGGGAGATTCAGGCTGGACATGAGGAAGGAATTGTTGCCCCTGGGGGTGGTGAGAGCCTGGCCCAGGTTGGCCAGAGAGGTGGTGGCTGAACCATCCCTGGAGACATCCCAGGCCAGGCTGGACGGGGCTCTGAGCAACCTGAGCTGGTGAAGATGTCCCTGCTCATGGCAGGGGTGGGATTAGATGAGCTTTGAAGGTCCCTTCAACTCAAACTGTTCTATGATTCTACGAAGAAAACATTTTGTTGCTTTTTCCAACATCAGCACACTAAATATTCCTTTATTTATTGTCAGCAATGCCAATGACGTTCTAGGTTAACACAGACAGAAGGTGAGAAAAGCCCTCCAGATCTGTACCCCCCTGTTTAGAGGCGCCGATGTGCAGGTTTGGGGCAATCACTTAACGAACCACACAGCTTCTTTTTCCTTCCACCAACACCCAGCCCATCACATCAAGATTTTAGATGGAGAACGGAGAGACATCCCCAGCCTCATAAGAGCCCATCACATTAGAAACAGGCTTTTCCTTTGGAGAAGAAACAGAAGCATCCCCATTTCTTCCTTCAGCAGCTTACAAACTGTATCAAATGGGAACATAATGCCACCACCAAAACATTTACTTCCCTGCAAACAATCTCCATGCAGTGGAACTGACAATGTTTTTCACTAACACTTGAAGACAAGTCAAGGACAGATTAAAATAAGATGCAGTAGTCTGGGGTTTCTTTTCCTCTCCAGTAAAAAAATACTTTCAAATGTAAAATATCTACTCCACTAACTTTGTTATACAAAACAGATTTGGGAAGAAACATGTGATTATCATTTCAAATCAGAGTAAGTGCAGAGCTTCAAGCCTGGGCTATTACAAGAAGCAATTGAACACTTGCAAACACTACAACATACAGAAAGCATTTTTATAACAAAAATAATTATACAACATACACTGAGAGGAATGCCAAGTGTATGGAATAGTTAATATTTTAAGTATAGATGGGAACCATATAATAAGAATGAGTCCTTGGAACCCTCTGCTTAAGATTTGCTCCTGCAAAAGCACCCATTTGGCTGCTTGGTACCACCAGCCAAGAGGATGGACCTACCACAGCTTCCAGCCCTAATTCTGCACTTGGAGGTAAGTAAAGGTATTTGCATCCCATATCAGCAGCTGTCAGTGTGCTGGCAAAGCCTGAGGATGCTGCCCATTGGATTTAGGTGCTACAAAGGGGCACAGATGAGATTTAACAGCAGCACATCTGCCATTGATCAAGATATTGAAATAATCTCTCCAAAGGAAACATTTTTCCCCACTTACTACACGAAAGACACCATTGAATCATCCCTTACCGAGATCAGACAGGAGGTCCCGGAGCATTCAGGCTGGTGTTAAACCTCTGCCCCCACAGTTCAAGAGCTCTCACACCAAATCCAAAACGTGCACCATGACTACCAGCTCCAGCAACCTCTGTGCCAACATATTTTCCAGCAGCAGTATCTTTCCTGCTTGCAAACACCAGATCTGCACAGTTCATCTGCCTTTGCATCCAGTGTTTTTCAAACAAATCGATGACCGGCTGGCTCTGGGTACTCTCCTTGGGACACAGACTGTGCCCAGCGCACTGTCACCCCAACAGATTAAAGTATGGTTGCAATGGAAGAAACAGTCAAGACATGGACCTGTTGGAGAGGGACCAGAGGAGCCACAGAAACCATCCAAGGCTGGAACAGCTCTGCTGGGAGGACAGAATGAGAGAGTGGGGTGTTCAGCTGGAGAAGAGAAGCTCCAGGGAGACCTTAGTGTGGCCTCTCCATACTTAAAAGGGGCCGGTAAAACAGATGGGGACAGACTTTTGAGCAGGGCCTGTTGTGATAGGACAAGGGGTGATGGTTTTAAACTAAAGGAGGGAGATTCAGGCTGGACATGAGGAAGAAATTATTGCCCTGAGGGTGGTGAGAGCCTGGCCCAGGTTGGCCAGAGAGGTGGTGGCTGAACCATCCCTGGAGACATCCCAGGCCAGGCTGGACGGGGCTCTGAGCACCCTGAGCTGCTGAAGATGTCCCTGCTCATGGCAGGGGGGGCACTGGGGGAGCTGGGAAGGTCCATTCCAACCCAAACTCCATTATTTTATATATTACCAAAATATGTAGAAAACTTGATCTGGAGGAGGATGTCCTCCTGACGGACATCTCGGAGCCAGGCAAAGCTCAGCTACTGCACAGCAATGTGCCACATGAGTGCATCAATTCATCACAGGCAAATGGCTGATTTGACTAAACCAGCTCTAGTTCACCCTGGAGCTGATCCATCCATCCCATGCCAGAGTTATGGCTCATGTCAAATTCGGCTCCGTTACTCCATAATTTCCAGAGAGGGACTCTCATGATGTTAACCTTCACTTTTCCACATATTCCCTTGCACGAGCAATGGGCAGGAGCCCAGTGAACAGCTGGAAAGCAGCCGTGAGCAGAACAACGTGCAGAGGACGTGAGGACAACCAGAGCTCAACGCAACAGGGAGGGAACACGAAGCCGATGCCTTTGAAACGCAGCTCTCGCACTGTTACGCAGCTCAGGTTCTGCATCTGCCATTTGAAATTCAAATCGCAGCACTCAGCTATGCAAATCCATATAGAGGAGAGGCAAGAGGAAAGTGTTACGGAGGCTCTCGTAGAGCAGCCTGAAGCTTTAATAGTATATATTTAAGTATATGCAAATATGGGAATCAATGATGCAGTGAGTTCGCATACAGAGGCATGTATCATGCAGGTCTTGTTCACACCTCCATTTCCTCACTCATTCACTGGGTGTTGAAGGTTGTGTAAAGGGATGTGTGTACAGATACAAGCAAAACAGACCTTAAAACTATGGGGTTTTTTAAATTTACCATTATCCCTTACAAATACATGTGATTCCAATGGCATACATCCACATGAGTCATTTTTATTCAGTGCCTCTCTTAGCTCTGTTTAATTTCACTTTCTGAATTTTAAAGTCCACTGCTTTCAGGAATGACAGCAGTGGGGAAAAACCTTCATCAAAAGAAACCTAATAGCTTTTTTCTGTATTCTTTTAACTACTCCATCACTATCCTGCTGGATCGCACAAGTCATGATCAGTCCTCGGACACACAGTAACAACCTGGAAAGACGCAGATGTAGCTTGAATTGAAACACTTGTAGCACAACAAACGGCTTGAGCAGCATCACAGACCTCCCACCAACACTTTGGACACTAAACACAGTTGCTCAAGAGCATTTGTCACCACTCCAATGTCCTTCACTAGAGGGACAATCACATCACCCCTTCCCACTTCCAGCCCTCTCCAGTTTCATGGTATTGTCTTTTAAAATTCACAGTATCACAGTATGTTTGGGATTGGAAGGGCCCTGGAAAGCTCATCCAGTGCAATCCCCCCATGGAGCAGGAACACCCAGCTGAGGTTACACAGGAAGGTGTCCAGGCGGGTTGGAATGTCTGCACAGAAGGAGACTCCACAACCCCCTGGGCAGCCTGGGCCAGGCTCTGCCACCCTCACCAGGAACAAGTTTCTTCTCCTCTTTCAGTGGAACCTCCTGTGTTCCAGTTTGAACCCATCGCCCCTTGTCCTGTCACTGGTTGTCACCAGAAGAGCCTGGCTCCATCCTCCTGACACTCCCCCTTTCCATATTGATCCCCAGGAATGAGTCCCCCCTCAGTGTCCTCTTGTCCAGCTCCAGAGCCCCAGCTCCCTCAGCCTTTCCTCACACGGGAGATGCTCCACTCCCTCCAGCATCTTGGTGGCTGCGCTGGACTCTCTGCAGCAGTTCCCTGTCCTGCTGGAACTGAGGGGCCACAACTGGACACAAGATTCCAGGTGTGGTCTCCCCAGGGCAGAGCAGAGGGGCAGGAGAACCTCTCTGACCTACTGACCACCCCCTTCTAACCCACCCCAGGTCCCATTGGCTTCCTGGCCACAAGGGCCCAGTGCTGGCTCATGGTCACCCTGCTGTCCCCAGGACCCCCAGGTCCCTTTCCCCTACGCTGCTCTCTAATAGCTCATTCCCCAACTTATACTGGAACCTGGGGTTGTTCCTGCCCAGATGCAGGACTCTACACTTTCCCTTGTTAAATTTCATCAGGTTATTCCCCACCCAGCTCTCCAGCCTGTCCAGGTCTCTGATGGCAGCACAGCTTCCAGTGTCAGCCACTCCTCCCAGCTCAGTGTCACCAGCAAACTTGCTGATAGCCACTCTATTCCCTCATCCAAATCGTTAATGAATATATTGAATAATATTGGCCCCAGTACTGACCCCTGTAGCAAAAAAACAGTAGTAGCCAATGTAAACTTTGAGGAAACTCCACATCTGGAGGAAGAACACCATATGCATTAGGACAAAGGATGGAAGACGGCACTAGTAGCTTATTTGGGTTTTTTCCCCCCCACTTACTGTCTGTAGTTACATAAAAAGTTGCCATTCTAGACCCAGCCCAAGGAAGATCATAAAGTAGCTCCCACTTGTGTCCAAATTATAAGCTAGACTTCAGTTCTAAAGCACGGGTGCCTTTTGCTGGTCATTTATTGGAGCGTGTGGCTGCTCGGGCTCACCGTTCATCACGGCTTTTGTGACCCCGGCTCAGAAACCATCCGGGAAAGGCTCTGGCACACCAGGCCGGCCCCGTTCCGGAGCAGATTTCGTGCCTCGTGCTGACATCTGTTACAAGCCCAGGAATTTCTCAGGGTCCCTTACCCACTCCCCATTTGCCATTTCGGCTTCCAGTTAAAATCCAATTTGAAATCATGCATCTCATTTCCACAGCCTTTACTAGTACCCCATGGCCAGTGTCCCCAAGCCCACAGCTTGGTGGGACAGTCCCGTTCCTCACCCTGGGACACCAAACAGCAGCCACCAAACCATATCAGGGTGCAGAAGGAGGAAAAAGAGGGGGTGACATGACAAATATCTGAGATTACTCAAACTCCTCTCGCAACCCCAGCCATAAGCAATTGCTGGACCAATCCACCCATCTAACCACTTGAAGACACTGCAAAACACAATCTCATACCTGTGTTTAGAATTATAAGCCACACTCATTAACCCCACCATATATTTTAGTGGAGATACAAATGGTTTAATTATCCTAGTGAGGCTGGGAGCTATTTTAGCAAGACATTAATATTGGTTTTCATGTTCCTTTGGACTGGGCTTTGTGTTTTTCCAGTGGAAATTCTGCAGCTGTTCCGAGTTACACAGTATCACAGTATGCTTGGGATTGGAAGGGACCTCAAAAGATCATCTAGTCCAATCCCCCTGCTGGAGCAGGAACACCTAGGTGAGGTCGCACAGGAACATGTCCAGGCGGGTTTTGAATGTTTGCTGTTTCCAGCTCCTCCATCCCTGGGGAGATGCTTTTGGAGGGCACTGAACCTTTTGGGAGCTGTCGGCACTGGGAACATACACGGCCAGAAAGGCCACTGCATTCATGAGAACAGCAAGTGAGATGACATCTGCTTTCCACCAATAAAGAGCAACCAAAATTCAACCCTGGAAAAAGCAAGATGGACTGTGAGCTTCTTAAGAAGCCATCAGTGTCACTTGCCAGACCACAGACTGGGGATGAGTTAAATGCTGAAGCCACCTCTGCTGCATTTAGCACCCAAACCTGACCTAGGACCCGGAGATAGTCCACAGAAAAGCTGATTTCAGAGATTTAGTATTTATTTCTAGCACTAATGTGATGGGCTGGAGCCAGTTTTAGCTACAAACCATAAAATCCATAAGAATTAATTTTTGTTTCTAGAGGAAAAAAAAGCAGCTTGCCAGCCAGGGCAATCATTTTAATTTAGCCCATTCTGCAGACACAGAGATTAGGTGAGATTACAGTGAATGACTATGGACACACAGAGGGAAACTAAGTGGGCTTGGGAGCATTCACTCCTTCAAACATTAAACCAACATCAGTTTCTTAGACTGTAGCATCAAAACATGTGTCTGTGCTCTGAGCTTAAATATAAAGGTCTGTGTCCTCCAATAAGCGTAGAAAAGTCTTTTGCCCTGTTTATCATTTGCTATGTATACTGAGAATTTGTGTCTCACAGACACGCGAGTTGTAGGAATAATATTTAGCAACCGTGAAAAAACAAAATAGAAATCTTGAAATCCCAGCATCTTTAAATGCAAGGGCACTGCCCTCTAATTGGGGACTGAATACTAAATAAACCTTCCACTCGCTGGAGTCTGCCAAGTCAACACAAGCAGCAAACAGCCCCAGCAGCCAAACACAACGGCTTGGTGGGTCCAGAACCACCTGCAGAAGGTCCAACCCAACACACGAGTCACAGAACCACAGCATGGACTGGGTTGGAAAAGCCCTCAGAGATCATCCAGTCCAACCCTTGGTCCAACTCCAGCCCATTGACTAGATCATGGCACTAAGTGCCATGTCCAGTCTCAGTTTCAAACCCTCCAGGGCCGGTGAGTCCAGCACCTCCCTGGGCAGCCATTCCAATCCTGACCACTCTCTCTGCACAGAATTGCTTTCTCATCTCCAGCCTCAGTTTCCCCTGGCAGAGTTGAAGCCCATGGCCCCTTGTCCTATTGCTGATGCCTGGGAGAAGAGCCCAATCCCCACCTGGCTAGAACTGCCCTTCAGGTAGTTCTAGAGAGTGCTGAGCTCAGTTCTAAGCCTCCTCTTCTCCAGACTAAACAAGCCCAGCTCCCTCAGCCTCTCCCCAGTCAACAGGACCTACCCAAGTCTCCCCATGTTCACAGCACACAGGGACATGCAGAAACCAGCATCCCACCCCCCACACTCAACCCTGGGGATGCTGGACCAACCTGCACCCCCCAGGAGGATCTCAACCCTTCTGCCACCATTAATTCAAGTATTTAAAAAAACTTAGATGATACCAGCTGCTTCTGTAGCTCTGATAAATGTTCACACACCCTAATTTAGCAGTTACTTGCCTGGTATTAGTTTTTATTTATTTGTTGTTCTGGGGAACAACATTAGCACCCCGCAGCGCTGTCTGCTGATGGATGGTTTAGTGGCTGTCACCAGCGGCGCTGACAACCTAATGCCTCCAAAACCCAGGAAGAGAAGCACAAGGTGTCACAAGGGAAAGTCAAGCAGAACCGGAATAGCAGATGCAGCTCTTGGGAGGCTGCCGGTGGATTTTTCTCTCCCCTCCACAAGTCATTAATGAGCAGCCGGCTCCTATGGTGATAAGATGCAGAAATTAGCAGCTGTATATTCTGAGCAGCACCGTGGCCCTGTGGTGTGTCTGGATAGCAAGGGGCACCTGTGGCTCCATGGCTGGTTGTGTTCCTGCCCAACAACCACTCCAGTGCCACCACAATTTATTTATCGTGCTCTTAATGAAGCGACGGAGAGCACAACCAGCATCAAGCATCTTTTTCATATTCTTTTAAAAAGGTTTAAAATAATGCAACAGAAAATACCGCGGAACAAAGAGAGAAGAATACATCAAACAATATTCCTGCTCTGTGTGGATGGGTGGGGACATGGAGAAAGCAATTTGTGCTTGTCTGATTAAAGACCACAGCAATATTAATTTGGAGGGCCTGATCCAAGGCTGTCTGAACAACCCTTCTCCAAATCATAGAACCATTTCAGTTGGAAAAGACCCTCAGGATCATCGAGTCCAACCATAACCCAACCTAACCCTAGCACTGAGCCATGTCCCTAAGAACCTCATCTAAATGCCTTTTAAACACCTCCAGGGATGGTGATTCCATGGGCAGCCTGTTCCATGCACTATCAGAGGCTGCAGAGATGCAATTAGAGGTACCACCACCACCCTCCCGTCCCAGCATGTTCCTCTAGCAGCAACCACAAAGTGGGGCTGTTCACAGGGTGAAGAGACACCAGCAGCTTCAGCCTTAATTAGTCATGAATAAATAAAGCACAGCCTGCTCCAAAATTTGGCAGCACTAGAACAGAGCACAACTATTCCCCAATACTTACTTTACCCACAGCACATAACTAAGTCGCCAGCTCAGTTTAAAGGATAATAATTGTTTTCATCATAGTTCCTCCAGGCCAGACACGAGGAAGAAACTGTTGTCCCTGAGGGTGGTGAGAGCCTGGCCCAGGCTGGCCAGAGAGGTGGTGGCTGAACCACCCCTGGAGACATCCCAGGCCAGGCTGGACGGGGTCTGAGCAACCTGAGCTGGTGAAGATGTCCCTGCTCATGGCAGGGGGGACCCTTCCAACCCGAACTGTTCTGTGGTCGAAGTCCTCAGCTGCAAAGGAGAAGGACATATGCACAAGCTGCTGTCCTGACCCACAACCACTGCAGAAGAGGCTGAAGCCACATGGAAGCTTTTGAGAACAACCACGTTCTTGTGGACCCTCCTCTATCCAGCAGAAATTGCCAATGCCAGCAAGCATCCGTGACAAAAAGGAAAAGCTGTTGTCTCAGAGATACAAGGGCACGTTCCTAAGCAAGGACAAAGCTCCAGCAGACGTACTTTAAGGGTTAATGCTGGATTCATCTCTACCTGCAATAATCCAGTTGGCATCTCTGAGTGTTCCAACATTTCTGGGTTCACACCAAAGATAATGGGGTCCAGTTCTGATGTGCAAGGGCCAAGCAGAACTGGCCAACGTCTCATCTGTCACTGAGAACCAGAGGACGGGAATGTAATGTGCCAGGTGGACATGTATATATCAACATTATGCAGAAAGCTGAATGACAGGTTGTTTTTTTTTCCTGTCATCACAAGTAAGCCATAGCTACTCAATGCAAAATAAATACAGAAAATATATGGTTATTTTTCCTAAACGAATAAAAAATAGCCTATTTATAAATCCTAGATACAGAAGACATTAACCTAGTAGAGCCTCGTTATTTCTCCAGCCAGCCCCATTTGTATCGCATCTTATCTGAGACACAAAGCTTTGAGCAAACCAGTGGTTATGAGAACCCTGAAACGTGGATGAACCTTCACGCTGTTCACTCCCTACATCTAAAATACTTTACTTTTTAATTGCCGCCTCCTGCCCTGTACAAGCGCAGCCCCCTGCGCACACCAGCACCTCCCAAAGCAAATCCCAGCCTCATGCCTTCAGAGACGAGTTGTTTAACGGCCCAATACCTCCCTGCTGCCCCCCCCACCAAGACAAATCCAAGGTTGTATCGCAAAAGCTTATTTGGAATGGACAATATTCAGATATTTAGTCTTATCCACACAGCCTTGCATGTAAAGGGTTACTATAGAAATGAATAAATGAGATCATGGAGATAAAGAGCAAGGATGCGCCATCATTACTCCAGCTGGAGGTGCCCAGAGCTCTGACCCACAGCCACACGCCTCACCCAGCCGCTTTCTTTAATGGATCTATAAAGGGAGCAATTAATATACACCCCCCTTCTGCTACCACAGCCCTCAATTCTAGATATATTAAAAAATATAAACAAGCATTCAGTTATTCAGGAGGAGATGGGTGCACTCAGCATGTACCTTCAGCTCCCGGTGCTGCCACTGACAGTATGTCACAGAAATCATTTAATCTCTTTTTGACCCAGTTGTAGAGCTGGACAAATATTGACTTTTTGGTTCACTTGCCAAACATGGGAAAAAAAAAATATATATATATATATATATATTTAGGCTGAACTGAAATGGTATTTGTTGTTACTGGGTTTTTGTTAAAACATCAATATTTTGGATCCTCTTAGTCAAACCCAAAATATTTATGTTGTTGTTCTATGCTTTAATCTCCTCATTAAATATGAAAAAATATAGAGGCACGACAAAAATATTTTAATAAGGCATCAAGTGAAGGGAACTCTCACCCTTCTCCAGGTCCTTTCCCCATCTCAGCTGCAGCTCTACCCAAGAGCTATTTTCATGGGAATAAGTTATTCATGTAAAATAAACCCAAATGAGACCTGAACTCCGCCCTGCTGGCCAGCTCCAAATGAGGCAGCAAAGCCTTCTGAACCTTCCGTCTATTTCAGTTTAATGCCTTTAGGTACATTAATTATGTATTTGTAGTATATAAACTACATGATATATATATATATTTAAAAAAAAAAAACCTGCCTTTAGGTAGGTATATAAGCACTGTTAACTTCTAGGGCCCTAATTTCAACTGGTACTTTAAGAACGACCATCGTATTGCATAATTATATAATTATTAGTTACATTCTATATTACATATAGAATTACCATCATAATCCACCACCCAGCACCATGACTGCTCCGTCTCAGTGACCACCAGCATCTCCATAGATATATTGGGTATTTGTTGCACATCCCAGCAACGCGAGACTGTCGTGATCAGACCCCTCAGAAACAAACCACTGGGAACCTTTTAATAAATATTCATTATCGTGGCACTCTTTAAGAGGGAAAACTGCCGAATAATTAACAATCCTCGCATGCAAGCTCAGGATGTCAGGCAAGATGCGCAATTATAGTTTGCCACGGCACTCAAGGGGTATTTAATGAGTTTATTTGGCTGAACATTTGTTGTTTTCTGAAGCAGATGTCAACGCTTCTATTTCAAGAAAATAATTCCCCTCCCCATGATTATCGAAATGTCTCCAGTTATTCCAGACGCCAGGAGGGAAGTAACTGCCCTGCTCAGACTTACAGAAATGACTCAAAAAGTGAAGACAGGATGCTGAAAAATGGCAGCAGAGCTCCCATCACACTGTGATATTCGGGAGAGGAGCAGCTTTGGAAAACAGTGGAAGCTTGGGGGTGGGAAAACACAAGTTCTGTCACCGGTCGTTTAATGTCATCATTAGTTTTCACATTGATTAATTGCTCCTCAGCGCTGGAGTTAGAGAGGAACCACACAAGGCTGCCAGTGTTCTTAGCTCTCTTATTGCATGATGATTTCCATGGTAAAAAGAAAGAAGGAAAAGCATGGAATACCCTAAAACTGCATTGTGTTGCTCAGCCCTCTGGAGTGAGACAGCTGGTGTGGAGGTTCGAGACCAGGCTGCGGCTGGAGAGCCCGACCACAGCGGTGTCTGCACATCTGGGTCAGGCTTTCGGCACAACGCTCTGCAGATGACACAGATGCACCCAACTCCAGCGGGTCAAGCAGCAACAGGGGACATTCCTGGGAAGTCACCTGTATGAGTTGTTTAAATTATAGAATAATTCTGGTTGGAACGGGCCCTCAAGATCCAAGTCTAACCATTAACCCACCCCCGCACTGCCCCATGTCCTGAGAACCTCATGTCCGTCTGTCCAACCCTCCAGGGATGGTGACTCCAGCACTGCCCTGGGCAGCCTGTTCCAATGCCCCACAGCCCTTTGGGGAAGAAATTGTTCCCCACATCCAACCTCAACCTCCCCTGGCGCAACTTGAGGCCGTTTCCTCTGCTCCTGGCCCTTGTTCTTGGGAGCAGAAGGATTTGGCCTGGTGCAC
Source organism: Streptopelia decaocto (assembly GCF_964273445.1). Taxonomy (NCBI): domain Eukaryota; kingdom Metazoa; phylum Chordata; class Aves; order Columbiformes; family Columbidae; genus Streptopelia; species Streptopelia decaocto. The sequence continues at coordinate 1,775,961 of NC_138661.1, forward strand.
TCATGCTCTCCCAGCCACCTGGGCACAGCTCCAGCATCCCCAGTTGCTGGGGAACCATCCCAACAGGCAGAGCCACACGTGCCACCCTCTTCTGGGGAGGAGCAGAGTTCTGCATGTTGAATCACCCTGCTCCGTGCTGGGTGGATGCTCCTGAGCACACTGAATTTCTCTGGAGATATAGACTGGAAATCAAGAGAGCAGCCAAACTGGAGACAGGATTTGGTGGGGTCCAGATGTCCTCATAAAGGATCTGAGCACCTGAGCTGGGGTCATGCATTTGCTTTGAGCTCTGCCCATCCCCTCCAGGTACAGCACGATGCTGGGCTCTTCCCTTCTACTCCATCCACTCCAGAAAGATTTTTAGCCCCTACTTGTGTTGGGAACCCTCATTTCATTCCCCACAGCCATCAGCTCTCTGGCTCATTGGACTGAGCTGCTCTTGGCACTTCCAAAGTTTCACCTTGTTTCTTCACCTGCATTGTTGTTTCTGAAATCCCTCCACCCCAGGGAGGATCCAGGCCAAGCAGGGGCTCTGCTGTGGCTGCTTCTGCAGTCTTCTCTGGATTGTGTTCCTTGCTCCTCCAGGCATTTTGATTTCCAGCTTCATCCTTTGACCTCAAGCTCTCACTGACTCCATTAAATCCAACTTGATGGGTTTTGGGGCATGTGTACTGCACTTTGGACAACACTCAACCCATGGGAAGAGCCAGTACATCAAGAGTTCTTAGGAGTAAATTCAAAGTTATTGCTTTTCAAACACAAAAGTCACATTGTCAAGCTCTTCTATGCTATCATGAGAACCATAAAATTACTTTAAAAGCAACTGAAAGCTCAGATGCTATCTGTGCCACCATCCTGAGCCTTTTGAGTGCAGCTGACACAGCCTCGAGGAGAACAGGAAAAAAATACTGTTAGTTCTTCAATAAATTCCTCAAAGTTATCACCAGCAATAACTACTCACACTCATTTATCCTGCCAGGGCTCCAAAGCACTTTGCAAAGAACATCAACAACTTCAGAACTTGTGTTCAGGAGGGGAATGCGCACAGAGACATGAAGACTGCGAGCAGTTTGGAGCTCTTCTCCATCCCTACATCATTTGATAAAACTCTCATGCAAGTAACTTAAAAAGAAAAATGACCATGAGCCAGCACTGGGCCCTTGTGGCCAGGAAGCCAATGGGACCTGGGGTGGGTGAGAAGGGGGTGGCCAGTAGGTCAGAGAGGTTCTCCTGCCCCTCTGCTCTGCCCTGGGGAGACCACACCTGGAATCTTGTGTCCAGTTGTGGCCCCTCAGTTCCAGCAGGACAGGGAACTGCTGCAGAGAGTCCAGCGCAGCCACCAAGATGCTGCAGGGAGTGGAGCATCTCCCGTGTGAGGAAAGGCTGAGGGAGCTGGGGCTCTGGAGCTGGACAAGAGGAGACTGAGGGGGGACTCATTCCTGGGGATCAATATGGAAAGGGGGAGTGTCAGGAGGATGGAGCCAGGCTCTGCTGGTGACAACCAGTGATAGAACAAGGGGTAATGGGTTCAAACTGGAACACAGGAGGTTCCACTTAAATTTGAGAAGAAACTTGTTGGGGTGAGGGTGGCAGAGCCTGGCCCAGGCTGCCCAGGGGGGTTGTGGAGTCTCCTTCTCTGCAGACATTCCAACCTGCCTGGACACCTTCCTGTGTAACCTCATCTGGGTGTTCCTGCTCCATGGGGGGATTGACCTGGATGAGCTTTCCAGGGCCCTTCCAGTCCCTGACATTCTGTGAATCTGTGAAAAATAACTTTGGATCGTTAAAAACCACAAGTGTGCACAGAGCTACAAAAATGTGTTCTGAGAGCATCACTCTGCTTCACAGGGGTTTTCCATAGGACCACATATGCATCTTTCGAGGCCCCCATGCTGCACTGGAAGTAACCAGAGAATTTCACAGGTTGCTTCTAACCTTATGGTCCAGGAAGCTCATTTTTCCTAGAGATTTGCTGAAGAATGCCCACAAGTCCATGCCATCCAGTGTGATGCTTCACAAGCGCTTCTGTCATCTGCTGGAAGAACCAGCGCCTGAGTTTGTCATATATACTTTGCAATGGGAAACAGCAGCAGTTGTTCTTCCACTCAGCTTCACCTGGTGCTGCAGTCTCATAAAAATCATTCTCATGAGAAGGGGGCACAGTGAACTTGCGCTGGTTTTCATAACACAAGAACTATAGAGGCAGCAACAAAGTTCTGCAGCTGCTTCACACCATGCAAAGCAATTCTGGAGCTCGCTCTCCCAAAGAATGTTTTGAAAACCAAAAATAGATAGCGCTTCAAAAGCGGCACGAAGAATCGAAGAACGAAAGGCTCATTTAAGACTGTTAAATGTACAGATACGCCTGCAACCTCCATTTCGAGTTCTTCAGAGGTGGCAGAAGTCAGGAGGACCCAGTGGCAGAAAATACATCCCCAGAACAGACATTCTACTCTGTCTGCAGCCACCTGCCACAGGTTCTTGTGAAGGGACGACACTGGACATGGTCTGACCTGGGGAGGCCATTCTCATGCTCCTGCCCTTGTTCAGGATTAAGTCACAACTTCTGTTCTACCTGTTGCACATTGTAGAAGTGGGATGTTTCCTCTAAATACATACAAGCAACAAAATTCAAAGCTGTTCAACCTCAGCACCTTTCTGCACACAATAGGGGCAGATGATGCCAACTCATCAGCCACACCAGCTGTTCAACCACCCTCCCAACCTGTCCCGGCCACAAGGTAAGTGGGATGAGGTAGTTTTAACAAGGCTAGATGTCACCTTTGGGTGAGTTCATCTGGGTCCTGCAACAGACCCAGGTTGGGGAGCCTTGACTTCAGGATGACCTTAGAATCATAGAATCGTTTTGGTTGGAAGAAACCCTCAAGACCACTCAGTCCAACCATAACCCACCCCAGCACTGCCCCATGTCCTGAGAACCTCATGTCCGTCTGTCCAACCCTCCAGGGATGGTGACTCCAGCACTGCCCTGGGCAGCCTGTTCCAATGCCCCACAGCCCTTTGGGGAAGAAATTGTTCCCAGATCCAACCTCAACGTCCCCTGGCACAACCTTGAACTGTTGAGAGTGTTGACCCATAAGAGCTTGGTGTTAAACATCAGTGCTAAACCATGTCCCTGAGAACCTTCAAATCTGAAAGCATATTGTTGACTGGAAAGAGCTGGAAGGAGCCTGTTGGGAGGAAAAGGTGGTTTTTCTGCAGGATCAGGGGTGCAGATGGATGGACAATATAATCACACTTTGTTTAGACAGCCAACTGTCTGTGGAAATTCAAAGTAACTCCTGCACTCCATCTCATCATCTGAACTATTTTCCTCAAAGTCTTAGTCTTGATTATATCCTTTATATAGCACTTATGTAACAGGATGGTAATTTTAATGTTCAGTCTCCCTAGTTTCACAGCCCTGCACTCCAGAGCACAAAACAATGTGCCTTAAAATAATCTTAAATTTCACTTTTTTCCTTGCTCACCCGCTCCATTTAAACTTTAACACGGACTTTTCAGAACGGATTTACCTGAAATATGCATGGTGAAGAACTCTTCAACTCACAGCTGCTCCAGCGAGCAAGTTCATTCATGTGCTATAAAAAGCCAACGCGCTGAACTCGTTCGACTTTTGCTGTTGCCATTTGCTTAAGAAGCATGATGTCATTCCGCACATTTTTATTCAATTCACACAGAACGAAAGCTGTTTCCCTCTGACAAAGCAGCGTGTCACACAAACAATTCCACAAGTCCTACCTACCAGAGCCAGGAATACAGGGAAAAACAACGTGTTTCTAAAACTACCATGCTACGTAGTGACAAAGCAATTAATGATGCACCCAACGAGATTCTCTCATGGTATTTGCTTGACACATGAAAAGCACAGAGTTGTGAAGCTCCTGCAAATGTCCCAAACCCTGAACAAGTGGTTAAGTCACATCACATAAAGACATTTATAACACTGGATACCTCCTAAGTCTTTCATACTCAGAGCAAAAGGAGAACAAGCCAAAGGTTTCCAGTCCTCCTACCACCTATAGCTCCACACAGAACTCAGTCCCATCTGGGAAACCTCCTAAGATGTCCAGCTCAGAGCGTTACGGCCATAGACCAATATCATTTAGATTAAGTAAGGAGCCCTGCTACATTTGTGAAGAATCTCACAAATGAGGACACATGCAGGAGATGCAGCACATCACTGCACTGCCTGCATAGCCAAGGGGCTGCTATAAAGAGATAATAAAATATCAAGGATGCTCTTTAAAGCACTGGGGTCCTGCTTTTGCTGTGGGGGAAGGGGAAACCCTGCTACAAAATAGTATTCCTACCCCCTCACTGCTTATTTTGAGATGCCCACGAGGAGCACCAGAGCAGACAAGGCCAGGAAGGATATTTTCAGCAATAGCAGGGAAGAGGCAAGACCAGCCCATGAATGCTCACACAAACATCTCGCTGAGCTGTGGGCCACCTCGCTCTGCAGCTGCCATGAGCAGGGAATCAACTCTTGGACCCTGTCATCTTGAAAGTATCTTAAAGCCTTCGACCCACAAGGAACCCCCAAACACTCTTGTACTTCCACAGCAGAATCCTCAGAGCAGCATCTCCATGCACAGACCATCCCAGCCCTCAAGACTGCCCCAAAATCCTTAGGGAAGACCACAGCACAGGAGCAGGAGACCAACATGGCTACAAAGTGCTCAATCACAGAACAGTCTGGGTTGGAGGGACCTTCCCAGCTCCCCCAGTGCCCCCCCTGCCATGAGCAGGGACATCTTCACCAGCTCAGGTTGCTCAGAGCCCCGTCCAGCCTGGCCTGGGATGTCTCCAGGGACGGTTCAGCCACCACCTCTCTGGCCAACCTGGGCCAGGCTCTCACCACCCTCAGGGCAACAATTTCTTCCTTATGTCCAGCCTCAATCTCCCTCCTTTAGTTTAGTTATAATATATATATGTTGACCTTATCCCAACAGCTCTCTCCTATTACACAATGAGTTTTAACTCAATATCCATACACCAACGGCACCGCCTGGTTAGCTGCCAGAAATTTGGAAAGGATCAGTTTTCCCAGATACATACATAGCTAGGCAAACCATAAAGGAAACCCTGTACCCTTCCCAGCAATATTACAACCCTTCAGAAGATCTATAGCTTCCCTCCTGCATCTCAGTCCTTGCAGCAAGGACTGGAATGGACTGTCTAACCTCAAATTTGAAGGCAGAACATCTCCCATGAGACTGTTAGTGCCCATCACATCTGCTCAGCAGCATCATCCCCACACCATCCCACACTGCCCTCCCTTTACATCATTTTCAGCTTCGACAAAAGCATCTGCAAGCGAGCAGAACATGTTTTCCAGTGGCACTGGATTAAGCAAAGCCTTTCAAAGAGAATTTGGTCCCCGCTGCAGGGTGACATGAGATTTTCGCAGTGCTCTGCATTGACAGTTCAGACAACATGGGATGTAAAGCTTCCACCTGCGTGCCCCTTCATTTAACATACTGCTTTTGCAAGGTCTAAAAGCCTGCCTTACCTTAGGGCAAGTGTTCAGGTTAGTTAGATGGAAGTCTAAATCTAAATCCCATTAGCAAATAAGAGGATCTACATACAAAAGGGCCCCATGTGGCAGCTCCCATGTTGTGTAGCTCCCTGCTCTACATCTTCAAGGACACACCATGAAAAAGCACTACAGCATCTCATGCCAAGACATTTCTAACACTGCACTCAGCTGTACCTGCTGGGATGCACTTGCAAAACAAACAAACAAAAAAATAGAATTGGAATGACAAATGGGAGCAGGGGTTTCCCTGACTCTGAACTGGGACTGTTGCTAATGGAAGTGAAGGTCCCCAGCGCCCATCCCTCCTCCTCCCAAACTCATCCAGACCAGCTCCAATTCAGCAGATGGAGAGAGCCAGAGGCACCCAGGCTTGGACCACAGCTCAGACAGGGGAACTCACTCAGCACCTTTCACAGAACCCCAGAATGTCAGGGGCTGGAAGGGCCCTGGAAAGCTCATCCAGTGCAATCCCCCCATGGAGCAGGAACACCCAGATGAGGTTACACAGGAAGGTGTCCAGGCAGGGACATCCTCCATAGGCACAGCTCCCTCAGCCTTTCCTCACACGGGAGATGCTCCACTCCCTGCAGCATCTTGGTGGCTGCGCTGGACTCTCTCCAGCAGTTCCCTGTCCTGCTGGAACTGAGGGGCCACAACTGGACACAAGATTCCAGGTGTGGTCTCCCCAGGGCAGAGCAGAGGGGCAGGAGAACCTCTCTGACCTACTGACCACCCCCTTCTAACCCACCCCAGGTACCATTGGCTTCCTGGCCACAAGGGCCCAGTGCTGGCTCATGGTCACCCTGCTGTCCCCAGGACCCCCAGCTCCCTTTCCCCTACACTGCTCTCTAATACATCATTCCCCAACTTAACTTTGCCAGCAGCTTCTGGACATTTAACATGATTTCACCCCTCGCCCTCCAGGCACCACATGCAACAACTCAGCACAGGGTTCTGCACACCCAGCACAGCTCCATGCAGGTCAGGCTGAGAACAGGGTTTGGTTTCACTACAAACTTAACACACAGGAAAAAACACTCAATTTTATTTTTTCCTGTAATTTTCTTTTCCACATATAAAGAAGCAAGTGGGGAAGAGCAGGAAAAAGAACTGTAAAGATGCAGTTTGTTTTGGTTGGAAGAGACCCTCAAAATGATGGAGTCCAACCATACCCTAACTCTAAGACTAACCCATGTTTTCCATTTGCTGTGAGTATGAAAGATTTATGAGGCATCCAGCTTTATAAATGTCTTTATGCAATGTCACTTAAGCACTTGTTCAAGGTCTGGGGCATTGCAGGCACGGGTTCAGGAGGAGATCCTGTTTATGGCATGGTAGCAGCACGGCTGGTTTGAGTCAGATACCTCATTGGGGACTATTTTCCATTCTCTGCATCTCCAGTTTAAAGCAGCCCCATGCCCATCTGGTGAGCAGTCCACACTCAGCTAACTCCACATGTCCCCTGGACATTTTATCCCTCCCTTCCCTTTAAAATAAAACCTGCCCAGGCTCTGAGTTAGTGCTCTCAACCATCCATGGGTGATAATAAAAGATACCTTCTAGTATCTTAGAGGAAACGTTAAATCCCTTTTTTCCAGCAAGGCCAGAGCAAAAGCTTCCTATTGTGTCTGTGCCACTTTCAAAGGGAGCTGCTTCAAAGCTTTTTCCATTTTTCAGACTTGCTTTGTCCAAATACAGCTGCTCTGCCGTTATGCACTCTCAAGTCCCCATTCCACCTTCTGCAGGCTCTGCATCATTTTCTCCCCTAAAAATCCATAAAAATAAATGTATGGTCGAAAACACAGAAGACTTCCCGAGTTGTTTTGCTCTATATGCCACTGCTTTTGCTGAGGCAGAGCTCCCTCCTGCAGGGGCCAGAGGTCTATGGGGTGTTTTAGTTTAAGAAGTTTAAGTCTGTGCCAGACAGCAGAGCAAAATAAATCAGTGCAATAAAACAGTCCCCAAACCCTTCGAGGGGAGCCGGCACTCAACAGAACCAGGCTCAGAGACTAAGGAAGGGACATGAACTTCAGGATTCATCTTAAAACAAAAGCACAAGCAAACTCCGAAGATGGTTATTTTCTGAACACATCTCCTAGACCTCTTTCAGCTCCCACTATTGCAGGGAATCAGAAGAGAGATATCATGTACTTACCCCTGAAGAGCGCATACCACAATATCTCAAAATGTGCAATAACACAGCTTTACCGTTAGCATTATTTGTATTTCATCATTTCATAAGCTTTTAGGCTTTTGAAGAGTTAAATGTCTCTGTTTCTGGGCTGCTTTCCTTATCCTACACAATACCTGACCAGACTCTACCAATGTATAACATTACTGTATCACTAACGCACTAGACTGTTCTAGTCACATCCATAATGTTACAACACAGGGGTCAGATGATGGAAATTGGAAGAGTTTGGTTTGTTGTGCTTTTGGTTTGTTTCTTCCCAGGCAAAGAACAATGGATTCTGCTGAATTACAATACCAGCACATGTCGAGTGTGGGTTTTTCCTTAGAAGAGCATGAGAAAGTCTTTCTCCATGAGCTAATTAGAGCATATACTGAGCACTAACCACCTGTGACCTGAATCAGATGCCCAGACCACTTCATCTCCCACCTCTTCTCTGCTCAACTTTTGAGAGGATTTGCTCTGTATTTCTTTGATGTGCCTACAAGATACTCCAAGACAATTTAAAAAGCTATTGCCATCCTTCCTTCAATTCCCACTTCATTTCTCCATAAAGCTCATTTTCACCTCCCTATTTAAAAAGCCAACAATCTGACAAGCCCTGCAGAGCCCGTTGGATTTTTAACTTTAAAATTTCATTGGGGATTTTTTAAAATACATAAAAATGGAAAGTGTTCCACAGGACGCCCTAGAAATTACCCTGAAGTCGGGCAACAACTTAGAGCTCCCCCTGATCCCAGTATCACACCGTCTGCATTCACCAGGCCTTTGTGAAAGGCAAGTGATCCTCTTACAATAATTAACAACACTTCTTTTGTTGCTGGGTTATTTTCCCTTAAACTAAACATTACCATGACTGCTTCATAAGGACGTGCTAATTATTATTATTTACATTGCAATACAGCCTTGGAAACTCCGCCAGGAGCTGCGATCCCACTGTGAGGGGGGATGCACAAGCACAGCACAGTCCCACCCTCAAGGCTTTGGGACCAAGTACATCTGTCTCAGAAAGAAAAATGGGTCTAGATTTCTGCCCCTGCTAAAGCTATTTATTGGTCTCCTTGGCACACTTCTCTCCCTTTATTTCCATCTCTCTCCTCATCCTCCCACCAGACACAGTCCCCCGGTGACTTTTGCATCTCTCCAAATGGCTTTTAAATTGTTAAACCAGCCTCCTCTTTCCAGACCTTGAGAGCTTAAATACTCAGGGAATCCTATTTCCCTGCACAGGGATACCCGAGTGCAGACACCTCACAGGGAGCATCCAAATTAAGGTCCATACACAGATAAAATAGCTTACCCTTCCTGGTCCATTAAATCACCAGCCTTGTACAGCCTGGCAGAGTTTTGCTTTAAACCCCCATGCTTTAAGTAAGTCCTATTAACATTTTAATGTGTAATAACACAGTCTTACAATTATGAAGTTAATGACACAACTGTACTCTTAAGTAGAAAAATGCATTTCCCGCTCTAAGTGAGCAGCTGTAAACTTGAGATTTTAATTGAGGAAAAAAATAATCAACCCTAAGGGGATCTTAATTCTGTATGTGGTTTTGTTGTTACTTCACAGTGATCTCCAACTAGTTAAAACTAGAAACGTTCCTAACACAGACACACAACAGCATCTCTGCAACGCAAGAGATTTGATCCTTTGGGGATATTTTAAATATCCTGCACAGTGCATTGGTGGTCAGGCAAATCAACTCCATGGGTTAAACCTCCAACACAGAGCACATGGGAAAGGTCCTGAGTAGTTTGTCAAAGATGGGATTGGAGAGAGAAGGCAAAAAACAAGAAGAGATGTAAGATGAAATAACACCAGGAACTGCTACTACAGGTGTCCCAGGCTCAGCTTATCCTCATCACATCAGCACTGAGCTCTGTTAGGCTCAGCCTAAACCCCCCAGCTGAGCATCAGTGCCACACAGCTGGACCACAGCTGGCAGGCACATCCCCCATAGGCACAGCTGCCTCCTCAATAACCTCCTCAAATAGGTGAGAGACACACAAAAGCATTAGCCAGGGTAAACTTCATATTCCAGCGCACAACACAACAAGCACAGCAGCTTTTTTAGTCAACATCTTCTATTTAACAACACCAGGGAGTCAGGGCTGAAACTTTAAGACCTGTAATAAATTGTTTCTAAAAAACCCATAAAAATCATCCTCATCATCCATCTACTACACATCTGATTTGCTCCACCAGTGAAGTTATTACTTTTAACATGACTGAACTAGGCACATGTTCTCACATACATCTAATTTTTGTTACCGAATATTACTCCTGCATATGTAACTGGAGAATTTGGGCAAGGAAAAGGTAGACCCAAACCCAGAGATGCATTTACTCGTACCTGCATCAACCCTTCCAAGACGTGGCATAAACTCCATAACAGAAAGGAGAGAGACGGCCAGAAAAACAACTGCCATCCTCAGCAGAACCAGCGCTACCAGCTACCATCCCCCAGAACAAACCCGTGCTTTATTTAATATTCTTCCATATGGCACTTTATAAGCTATTAAGTGCAGAACAAGCAGCCAAGTGCTGTACATTCGCTCTCTGAAGGATGCGAGGAAGGAAGGAGCACATTTCCATCCCTGCAAGAGCAAACCCACCAGTGAGTCATTACAGGCTTATGAAATAGACACCGTCTTGGCCAAGAAACCAAGTGGGCCCACAAGAGACCTGATGGGCTTTGCCCACGTTATGATTCTAAGACTGATTCCTTAATGTGCAGCCCATGGGCTCCCATCACCCTCCGTGGACACGGCACAAGGGGTGCCCTGGATATCAGCCCAACCTGCCGCACATCAAACCCTGCAGGAGCACATCTGGGCACACACAGCTTGATAGAAACATCTGTATTACAGTCATGAAGCAAGATTCCACATCAAGAAAAAAGTGTAAGAGAAGAAATCTGTTTAATGGATAAATAATAAAACAATGCTAGAAAGATGTGGTTTTTTTACAGCAGAATGCCCATTCGCTGAGCCCCAGCACAACCAGAGCACTTCCCCACACATGCTCACCTTAAGACTCACTTTACAGTTCTAACTCAAAGATACGTAACATATCGTTAAAATTAGTTTGCCAGTGTGATTTTAGCCACCAATTTTTTGACAGCGTAAGAAAAACTAAAAAAGCAGGATTTTCCAGTTCTTGTCATCCTGCGCGACAGCAGAAAACATGCCGATACCTGCTCTTCCATTTCTTTGGCTTGGTCTTCCAATGGTAAGGTGGACATTACCTGTATTTGCTGGCTTTAGAGGGAAAAAAGAGTGAATAAAATGGAAAAGCAGGGCTGTCCTTGCAAGGACTGCAGTTGCTGTCAGGCCAACACTGATGGAGAATCACAGGATGGTTGAGGTGGGAATGGGTCTCCAGAGGCCATCGCCAAGGATGGAAATGCCACAGCCTCTCTGGGCAACCTGTCAAAAGGCTTTTCTGTGCTGAATTCTCCCCCTTGTTGGCACTGGAATAGTTAAAGTGCTTTTAACTGCTTTTTTAAAAAAAAAAAAATCAAGATCCTAAAAACAAACTAGGCTTTAAATAGGAACAATGATAGACAGGTGCCTCTCTCAACATATTTCACTGCACAGCCAATTTGTGGAGCAGGATTTCAGCACCCATCCTAACTACTGTTGCAATTTAATTTATCCCTGTATTAGCTACGGCTGTGCAACTCTCAGTGGTGGAGCACGGCTGACCCACTGATTAATCTTCAGCTGTCCTCATTACTGCACACTCCCATCTGCTTTATTTCTGCCTGTCTGTATTCGCAACCCCCATCAGAAACCAAAAGACCAACTGATGAAGACCAGGATGGCTCCGAGAGGACACCCTGCAGCCCAGCATGGTTATGTAGACTGTTGTGCTAAGACAAGGGGTGATGGTTTTAAACTAAAGGAGGGGGGATTTAGTCTAGATATAATGAAATTGTTGGCCCTGAGGGTGGTGAGAGCCTGGCCCAGGCTGCCCAGAGAGGTGGTGGCTGAACCATCCCTGGAGACATCCCAGGCCAGGCTGGACAGGGCTCTGAGCAACCTGAGCTGGTGAAGATGTCCCTGTCATGGCAGGGGGGCACTGGGGGAGCTGGGAAGGGCCCTCCAACCCAAATCAGTCTGTGATGCTACATGAACTGGAGATGGCCAACATTGGGTTTGACACACTTAGACCATTCAAACATTACAGACCACTGAGACATCAGGATACAGAAGTATTCGGTGGAAGCACAGCAGATACTGGGCAGTATCGGCAGTAGGATACATCAACGGCAGAGATTATTAAATCAGTGCAAGGGCTGAATCATAGCCCCACAGTTCAGATATCTCCTGCTCCCATACACAACTGCCACGTTTCCAGTACAGCTGTTCCCCAACACCTTTCCAGAGACATCACCCACCACAATTGTGCTTCATACCTAGAGGGAAAAGGGAAACCTGGGCTCCTGCCTCAGAGCAGAGATGTCATAGATACAGCAGCTCACAGCTCCTCCACAGCCACTTTCACCTCCAACCAAGAGCGTGCTTCCACACCAACAAAAACACAGACATGAGAAACCTTGCTCACCCATTGCATTGGTGCTGGAGAGACTTGGGGTTCAGAGCAATATTTTCCCTCCATGAACTACATGTGCTGTGTTTTTAACCAGCAGTTAGAGAAACATGAACAGAAACCAGCCGAGCCCAGAGCTCTGAACTTCCATCAGCCCTGGAAGATGCCAGGAGCGCCGGTCACGGCACCTCGCAAGCCAGCTCTGCACCATCCACACATGATCCAGCCAGCTGCTGTGACCCATTAATAAAGAGAACAACGCAAGAGCAAGATCATTATTTTGTTCATAGCAAATCTGGAGTCACTCAGAAGTATTATTCATCATTATTCCACAGTTCTATGGTGGTGTGATCTGATGCAGTGCAGCAGTGCCCAGAGGTCTCAGCCCTCTGCCACCCCCCTCTCGGCTGACTCACTGCACTGACTCAGGTGGCTTCAAGGTTTCTTCTCCATATCCTGCTGTGCTGAGACAAAACTCGTGTCTCCCATGGGACGGAAGTCCCCAGGGCTTACTGCCTCAAAGGGACTTGCTTAGAGTCTCTGGATATGAATCCAGCCATTTCACAGCAATGCATTTCAGTAAAACTTCTCCCAGCCTGAACACCGTGCAAATGTGGCACCGCATCAAGGAGCATATGAGCTTTGGTTCCATCTAGAAGAGCATCCCAGACAGCAGCAGGGAACCAAATCCTGGGAAGAGAAGACCACTATGCATCTTCCTCGCTCCCAGTTATGAGGAGTTTTGCTGCAGACAGGGGACTGGACATTTTTGTACCAAGACAACCATACAATTGCTTCAGAGGTTGGACCTGCAAGTATCTTAAACATAAATTCTGTTTGCCATATGAACACTGGGTCTGCCTTACCTTTGCAACACACGGGTGGGTCAACAAGATTACACTTGCACTCGTGGATCCATCTGCCACATTCATCTCCAGCGTAACAAATCTGGCTACCAGCCCACGACACTAGAGGGAAGGAACCTGCCAACTCCATTTCAAGTTCTTCTTACCCATAGCAACCAACCGAGAGGAGGAAGATCTTCAGAACCAGCCATACCCACATCTAAACATCACCCTGCTGTGTTTCCACACTTGGTGCCCACCAGCTCTGTCCCAGGGTTCACCAGATAGCTTAATTCATACTGCCAAGGTCACACTGTCCATAGGTAGCAAAACATCCAGTTTTCTGGTTTCCCCACCCATATGCACCATTGCCTGAACAGCTCGGGCAGAACACATGGCACTATTTCTCCAGAACATCAGCTGTGAAAGGAACATCATGAACCACCCAAGAATGACAAGTTCAGACCTTGGCTGGTAAGCACAGACGGGAAGGACTCGCACCTACTCCTCAGTTAAACACACTCATTTCTAATGCTCGCCCCAAGTCTGTGCATCACGCCTACAACTCATCATCGTCCTTAAAGCAAAAATACCCAGAAACTCCGCTCCCTCCTCTCTGACTCATCGCACCACGCTGGGGAGGTGCTCTTAGGGGGCTCCTACGTGAGTGCGGGGGGACGGCAAAGCCCATTAGTGAAATCCCATCAGACTCTGGTAGATGGGAGTTTAGTTTTAGGGTATTGATATTACGCTTCTAAAAGCCCCAGAAGTTTGACGACTCTGCCTGCAGCTACTCTGTGCTTGAGCAAGTAACAAGACATTCTCTTTATGAGAATATTTAGCTGCAACAGTATTTTTTTTCTTCAGATGCCTGAGGTAAAGTTAAACTTTCATATAAGGCAAAATATATACATTAATTAAACTAACTAGAAAAATGCAAGAGCTTCTGCCTCAGACGAGCAGCCTCACTGCTTATTAGTGAAAAGCTCTTTAGTCTGGTTGGCCACAGATAAAGCAGATCTTTGGTTTGTATGGAAATATGTGCTTGGCCAATAGCAGACAGTGGCTGGACATCCACAGGAAAGCATTGATACCAAGATTCATTCATATACATTAATCATCTTAGTCCCATTTTCTGCTGACACAGGCAGCCCAGCTTCTGCATGGGGACACCTCAAACAATTGTTCATCCACAGCTCCATTAGCATTTGGAGTCACACACGATGGATTAATTGCTCATCAATTAATCGGTGCTGCAATACAACAAGGCAAGACAAAGCCCAGTTGGCATCATGAGTTGGATCTGACCACCAAGTAGCAACAACAGCCTTGCTTATTTAAAACAGATCACTCCAAATGTCAGAAAAAAAGAAGCCAATAGCACACGTACAACCATATTATAAAAGGAGAAATTACTGAAAAGGGACAGGTTTTCTTGTCTATTATCAGAGATCAGCTCGTTTCTCATTGACCTAAGACTTAAGACACAACACACCAGATGGAGCCGAGTGCTGTGCAAGCGCAAGTGGGACATTTCTTCTCTCTCCTCTCACAAAACATCAATAAAAATGCTAAATTCCAAAGCCTGACATGTTCCTTGAATTCCTGACAGCATTTTTTGAATAACTGGAAAACATTTAAATGTTTTGACTTTTTAAGTGAAGAAGTTCAACTTTTCATTTTGAAGCGCCTGTTTGAAGATTCCCTTCTCCCTTATGTTAAAGCACTCATGCACGTTAAAACAACAACAATAAAAAAATACAATAACCCCCAGCATAGCTTGACTTCGGCAAAAACATTCTGAGCACTTAGAGTAACTCCAGCAACTCCTGGAAGTTACAACTTATCCTAAAAAGAGAAAAATATTCCATGTTTCCCCTTGCTACAGGTCCAGCCCCAGTGAACTCAGACCAAGCACAGCCCAGAGACTCTTCTCTCCTTAAATCACCATTTTTCTCTCTGCCTCACCAGGATTCAGTAAAACACTCACACAATAACCTAGAGAAGGACATGGCAGACCAGACCCCAGATGCACCTCTAGGATGAGAACATTCTTGTAGACCCACCTCAAACCTGCTCTGTGACCTCCACTCAAGAGCCCACAGAACAAGCAACCACCACAACAAAGAAACCACCTCCCTGACCAGTTTTAATTCATTTATACAATGCATATAAAAAAAACCCACTGGCTTCTCACACATACCTTTCCTTCCCCCCGCAAAAAATGAATAACTTTAATAAAATAAAGTAAAAACCACTCACATTTAGAAGAGAAAGACCTCAGCTTTGCAAACTCACTCCAGGGCTGCTCAGATCCACTCTGAGAAGAAACTTAAAGCGCCAGCCTGGCCTTGCTTTAATTAACAATCAGAATTAATTGCAGCTGTGGGGCAGCAGACGTGCAGCTGTGGGGCTGCAGACGTGCCCCTGTAAACAGCTCCACCCACTGACTTTGTACTGGCAGCCTTGCTTATGTGCAGAGGAAAGAAGTCAGGCCGTGCTAAGTTTTGGGGTGAGATTGCAGGAAAAGTGGCTGATTTGCAGCATTCTCTTTTGCATTATTTAGCAGTGATGTGGAGGAAAGGGGAAAAGAAATGAGGGAGTGGAGAAGAGCCCTGGCTGGGGCTGCACTAAGGAGCTGCCTGCATGGTGGGGGGTGCTGCCAGCTGTGCCAAATCATGGTGTTTAGCTCAATTTGCACCTTCGCCCTCTGCCAGAGGAGCTACAGCACCAGGCTTGCAAGGAGAAGAGGATGTTGTCCCATCATTTGAGAGACAAACATTAGGGCGAAACTTGCATGAAAACTTCTCCTCCCTCCTCGCTTTGACCCTTGCAGTGCAATGCAGCCCAGACCGCCTTATTGCTTTATGTTCCATCAATGTAATGCTAAGCAAAGAGAAAAGCAATGCAACACCCAGAAGAGCAGAGTAACTCCGCCTTCGGGAAAAACAGCCATTAATCAGGTGGGCAGCCTAATGCAGAATCCAATTCCTTCAGCTCCTTCCACCAGGAAATATTCATTTATTTGCTAATTCATAATCTGGGCCCCTGAGCCCTAAACTGTAATGAGCTTTAATTTTTTTAGCTCAAGGTGAAGCTGGAAGCTGCTGGTGGCATGTGCGGGATGGGCAGGGACATGATGGACGTGGATGATGGGATGGAGGCGGGACGATGGTTGTGGTCTATGTGTTGTTGTTATGAACATTATCTCCAGGACTTTTTATTTAATCAGTTCCCTGGATTGGCTCATCCTTCTCCAAACAGTTTGGTTAGTCTAATTACAGAATGCAAATCACCACCGTTCTCTCCACCGCCTCACTCCCACCAAGCACATTTCAACAGCCAGCACATCTTCCAGCACCCATCACGCTGCCAGCATATTCACACGGATTTTTGGTTTAATGCCGTTAAACTAAGATGCCAGATATTCAAGGGAAAAACCTGTATGAAATACTGCAAGACCGCCTGGAGATGCTCTGAGATGTGCCACCTCCGTCAGGTTGGTGAGCACTTCTCATGCCACCTCAACCAGGCCCAGCGTGATGAGCTGGGAAGGCAAAACTGACTTTTCTTCCCAAGCATAGGGCAAGAGTCAAAGCATCGGGCTGCCCTAGTGATTATGATACATCATCTCTCTAATACTTGTAAGTTCAGCATTAAACTTCCCCAAGGCTCAGATATTGATGAAACAAGAACTGCCCCACCAAGAATCACAGAATCATTTTGGTTGGAATGGACCCTCAAGATCATCAAGTCCAACCCACCCCTGGCATTAACCCATGTCTCTAAGCACCACATCCACATATCTGTCCAACCCTCCAGGGATGGTGACCCCAGCACTGCCCTGGGCAGCCTGTTCCAATGCCCCACAGCCCTTTGGGGAAGAAATTGTTCCCCACATCCAACCTCATCCTCCCCTGGCGCAACTTGAGGCCGTTTCCTCTGCTCCTGGTGCTTGTTCCTGGGGAGCAGAGCCCGACCCCCCTGGCTCCAAGCTCCTTTCAGGCAGTTCAGAGATCAGAAGGTCTCCCCTCAGCTCCTGTTCTCCAGCTGAACCCCCCAGGTCCCTCAGCCGCTCCATCACACTTGTGCTCCAGCCCCTCACCCTCCATGTGGATGGAGACTCCTCGACTGGAATGAAGCACCACAGCTCACCCCGCCACAACGGGAGAATGTCTGCTCCTCAGAAGGCTTTTATCTCCCTGCCTCTTTGATTCCTATCTCACAAATCCATAAGCCACCAGACAGAATTAGTCAGTGAAACGACGTAAGGAAGAAAAGTCCCAGCAGTTTCATGTTCAAGATGACAGCGCAGCTTTTCTGGTTGTCTCCTGAGGACTGAAGGCTCTGGGTTGGTGCATCAAGGACAGTTAGCTTTGACCTTCACTACATCAGAAAAGCCTGCATCCAGATAACACCCTCAGACAAATGGTGTGAATTTTGGGGTGTTCTTATGCAAGGACAAGAATTGGAATCAATGATCCTTGTGGGTCCCTTCCAACTCAGGGCATTCTATGAAATATTAATTCTATGAAAATTATCGAATCATAGACTCACAGAATAGTTTGTGTTGAATGGACCTTCCCAGCTCCCCCAGTGCCCCCCCTGCCATGAGCAGGGACATCTTCACCAGCTCAGGTTGCTCAGACCCCGTCCAGCCTGGCCTGGGATGTCTCCAGGGATGGTTCAGCCACCACCTCTCTGGCCAACCTGGGCCAGGCTCTCACCACCCTCAGGGACAACAATTTCATTATATCTAGCCTGAATCCCCCCTCCTTTAGTTTAAAACCATCACCCCTTGTCCTATCCCAACAGCCCCTGCTAAAATGTCCCCATCTTTCTTATCAGCCCCTTTCAAGTCCAGAAAGGCCACAATAAGGTCTCCCCGGAGCTTCTCTTCTCCAGGCTGAACACCCCAAGTCTTCCAATGCATTTTGACATATGAGAGACAGCCAGCTGTTTCATCTAGCCACAACAACACGTTGCCAGGTTAGAAAGCGATGCTCGAGCAGTGGGATTGCTCCATGGGATGGTGCCATGATCCCAACGAGGTGGCTCCGGCAGAGCATCCAGCACTCAGCGAGACCCTGTCATACACTGTACATCATGTTTTAATCATGTAATGTATTAATACCATAATTAAAGTCCACACCATTTGCTAAGTAACATATATTACTCCCATCACTGCTCTGATATATTAAAAATAGATGAACTGCTTCCTGGAGTGTGAGGCCAGGAGGGGCAGTGGGTCTCACTGGGGTTGACCTCCCACACATCCACGATCTCCCTTAGCAATGCCCACCTCTGTCAAGCTCGCCAGTTCAAGCAGCAACATCTGATTGTATATCAAAGACATTTGACATCAGGGAGTCCAGCACATCTCTCGGCAAGCTGCTCCAACAGCTAATTACCCCAGCTGTTAAAAAACCCTCATCCTTATTCCCACTGTGGGCTTTGGTAACTTCAAATGATTGTTGTTGGCTCCTCTAATGCTTTCGGTGGCTGTTTGGAGCTAGTTCTTCACTGCTGCCTGCTTCTTCCTTCCCAAGATAATTAAAATATACTTTTTTTTTTTCTCCTTTTTTAACTACCTCTAGTCAGTCTTAACCCCCTTTATGCATGGAGCTTCTCTAGCTCCTCTACATCACAAACCTCCATAGTACTCACATGTGCTGGCAACAAGCAACCAGGACAAGCAGACGTCAAAATCAAGCTTACTGCTGCCAAGAGCAATGTTGGCCTGTAAGGATGTTCAAGGCAACCACCTGGTCCCCCAGCCTTTGTTAGGTACAAGAAGCACCCATGGAGGGAGGGATCTCTGCTCCTCCCAGAAGATTCTGCCTTCAAAACCTGAGAACAGCAAACGGACTTCCCTCCACGTTCAGCTATATTTAGCGAGGCCATTATTTATGGAGATGGCAGGAAATAATTCAGCGGGATCCAGACATCACTCAAAACGGCCAAGAGGTTCTATAAAAAGATAAACCGAAGGACCTAAGGGGGCAAGGGACGGCTCTTCAGCCGGCAATGGAGCAGCAGTGCTGCGAACACCCAACGCCTTCGCTGGGTCACACCTGGGTGGTGGGGACAGCTGCTCTCAAAAACCCCTTTCTCCAAAAAAAAAGAGTCTTTTCCGGGTTTAAGAAACACAGTTTAAGACACAATGCAAGGTCCTGAGCCCATCTGAGTAGGGAATTCAAGTGACAATGTCCTGGCACGGGCAGGAGGAGGCAGGGAGCATCCTCCCCGCTTGCATTCGCTTTCTGCATGGCCGTGGCTGGGTGTCTCCCACGCAAAAGGGGTTTGTTCCACTGGAAGAAAGGGATATACTGCAGAGGATTGAGTGCCCTACAAGAGTATACGTATATATACATGCATACACAGGCTGGCACTGCAATGCATGCAGGGAGCAGCTCATCACTGAAGAGGTCCCAGAGAATATTTGAGGAGGGTACAAGCCAGAACTGAGCTTTACTCCTTCACCTGCTTCCTTCCTCCCCAGCACTTCATCTGACTGATTCTAATTAAACTGGATTTTTCCCTTCTGAGCCAAGAGAGCTTTTATTTTATTTGTTTAAACACTTGTTTCCTCGCCACCAGGTTTCCTCCAAATCTCCCTCGCAGAGTCCAAGGCACCGTTTGGAGCAGGGATGCGCAGAGCACCAGCTGCTCCCACAGGGCGAGACGTGCCGCGACGCCCCGAGCGGAACGGAGCCAACTCGCTGCTCACCAGGACGATTGCTCCGACCTGCCTCTCCATCCGTTCAGCAGACCTGCATTCAGCTTTAATCTCTGTCTCTGAGCTTCTCCCACACATTTACTCGCAAGCATTTTAACAGTTTGACTCTACCCACTTGCACCCCTCGACCCCAAACTGTTGCACCCCAGGGCAAAGCCAGCCCCCCGAATGCACAGACCAGCACATGCGGATGCCGGGTGCTGTGCAGCCCCTTACCTATGGGATAAATAAGAACCACGGGAGCAGAGCCGATCCTGATCGCTTGGCTGTCCGCAAAATGCACGGCGGCTGCTCCCCCGTCTCCGCACGCTCTCAGTTCAGCTGCACAAGCTGAAGTCCATGTCAGAGCGCTGCCGAAATCCCAGTGTCAACATCCGCGGCGTGAGAGGGAGGAGGAGATCCCTCTCCAGGGCTCAGTTAAGAGTTAAAGCTCTGGATGATCACTTGGCTCCTGGACGGGGCAGCGGAGGAGCCCACAGCTGCTCAGAAACGCCAGCCCCTCCAGCACCGCATAATTCCTCCCCTGTTCCCGGGGCCGCCGCGCTTCCCGCGCACAATGTCCCGAATTGTGCAGGGTTAAACCAGCCCACACAACACCCGCATTCACACCCGCGGAAATACCCTCTCGGTCCCCGCGCCGCCGCCGTGACATCTGGGGCCGGTGATCCAGAGCCTGCCCTCGCCGGCAGAAACAGGCAACCGGCCTTTCTAACGGGAAAACGCTCTTAGTGTTGATTTTTTCCCCTCCTTCCCTTCTTTCATCCTCCCAATCCACTCATTCAAGCAGGGTGAGCATTAGGGAAAGGCCGGGTCAGCAGCGGCACGCAGACACTCTCACTCCAAAGCCGGCTGTCATTAATCCCTCCGAGGAGCCGAGCGTACCACAATATCATCATCATCATCATCATTATAAAGAGGCAGCCAGAGGTGCTGGAAGATCTTTCCCGACACTGCGTGACCTGCTCCACCTCCCTGGGGACACAAAGTGCTTCACCAGACCCCAACCCAGCTGCCATCTGGGGTGCAAGGGGTTTGGGTTCCCTGTTTCCAAACCTGCTTCTTTATACGGCTGGGATACAAATTCATCTGTTGGATAACATTTGATGCTTGGCAGGAGGAACAAGGACAATCTCTCTGACGTTTAATACAATAAATACCTATGCTTCCACATTACTTTGCATCAGCAACAAGAAGCTGGGTCGTTCCCTCAGCTACAGCTGCTTCTCCCAACACTTTGCAGAGCCCCAGGGAGACTCCGGCGTGGCTGAGCACAGCAGAAACTCGTTACATTTGTGATCACTTGCTTTCATGAGGCATTCACAGCCATCCTGATATTATCTGCATCTTCATGTGAGACGCTCAGCACTTTTCCTTATAGGAGATGGTTTAAAACACAGTGTGGGGGTGCACAGAGGGACGAATGTTGCACACACACAATTTTCCCTGTGGCAGACCTGGCGTTTACATACAGAAAAAACTCATCCTTGGTAGCTGCCCTGCTTATTTCCAGCTGAATTCATGGGAAAGGAACTAAAAGCTCTGCAAAGAGCAGGTAAAACATGCTCCTGTGGCCACGGGGAAATGGTGCTGCAGAGGGGGCTGCACCCCCATGCATAGCACCCCATGGGTGCAGACACCTCACCCAGCAGGTGCCATGGGTGCTCCCCTTTATTGTGGTACCTCGCGTGTTTTGGAAACATGCATCTAAGCCCCAGGTCCCCAGCGAGCCCCCCAGCTGGGGGAACGGGTGGGAAATCGGCTCCCCACTATCATAAAAGTCCCACATTTGGATGAGCTGCAACTCATCTGCCGACCTCCTCATTTAGCCACTTCTCTGGCAATGTGAAGTCTGGTGAAAAGGTAACCATCATGATCCAGGCACTTGCATCTTCAGCTTTATTAACCATGCAAGTCACGCAGAATTTAAAGGGGAGGGAAAGTGCATGCTGCACTTGGAGTTTGAGATTATTTTAGCCAAGAAAACAAGCTGCGCAAAGCAGAGCTGGGGAATTGTACATCTCGCCAGGGATTTGAGTAGCTCTGCTCTGTCCCCGTCCCCTGGAGCAGCAGAAGGTGGGACTGCGCAGACCTGCACCTGCTCCGGCTCCACCACCAACCCTGGCGAACTGTTCCCCGCGCCAGTGCCTCGGTTCCCCCGCAGGTTCAGCTGTACCGGCTTTTTAATCATAGCTTTACTATTCAGAAGCAACAGGCGCGAGTTAACGGCGAGATGTACAGCCAGACATCACGGGACATTAATTTGCTTTTTTGCATTAACTAAGAATACGCAAATGTGGATCATTTATTGTGCATTTAAAGGCAGCAAAGCAGCTCTCAAGCGCTGCTGTTCTGGGGGGATGTGCTGAGCGCTGCTTCTCTGCACCTTCTGCAGCGTCGAGCAGCCGCGGCGTGCAGGGAGGTGTGCAGGCAGGTGTGCAGGCAGGTGTGCAGGCAGGTGTGCAGGCAGGAGTGCAGGGAGGTGTGCAGGCAGCTGTGCAGGCAGGAGTGCAGGGAGGTGTGCAGGGAGGTGTGCAGGGAGGTGTGCAGGTAGGAGTGCAGGCAGGCACTGCTGGGAGCAAGCAGGAGTGCAGGCAGGAGTGCAGGCAGGAGTGCAGGGAGGTGTGCACAGGCAGGTGTGCAGGCAGGAGTGCAGGCAGATGTGCATGCAGGAGTGCAGGGAGGTGTGCAGGCAGGAGTGCAGGCAGGAGTGCAGGGAGGTGTGCACAGGCAGGAGTGCAGGCAGGAGTGCAGGCAGGCGTGCAGGGAGGCAGTGCCGGGAGCAGGCAGGTGGAGCTCGGGCAGTGCACATCACCAGTGAGACCCTGTCCCAGGGACACAACCGCAACGGGAGGAGCTGGAGAGAAGCCGGAGCGGCAGACAGCACCTAACGACAGGTCTGAGCAAGCTGCAAGGCGGCAGGTTCTCCATGCAGGACCGGAGAGGGCAGCAGGGCACAGGGAGGGTGCTCGGAAGAGACACCAATATTTCAGATTGGTGGCACAAAAGCAGGGAACAAATGGGTTAAGTCAGCAAGACACCCTCCTAAATGCTCCACTCCTGAAAGCTGAGCTGTGAGGATCTTGAAATCTTCAATAAGGGACAAAAAAGTTGTTCAAATCCCACAAACGTATTTTTCCAAAGCAACAAGGACTGAGCGGGGTGCCTCTCCCAGCCTGTTTGCTTTTGCTAATGGGTGCTACCTTCAAAATCTCCTTTCTCAAAATGGCCCTGGTGCTCCAGGCTGCCGGGTGACATACCCTGGGCTTGGCTTTCTTTTTTTGGCTGAGCACCGTCTGCTTTCTCAAACCAGCCTTCAGGAGTCAATGAAGAAACACAAATTCACATGAAACAGGTTTCAAATACAGTGCAGCCACATCTGCCTGACTTCGCACCACTTCCCCCCCTCCCCTCTCAGCAGCCCTTCACCAATCGTCCTTAACCTAAATAAGGTGTTACATTTGACAGGATGAAAATGCAGCATTGCCAAACAAAAGTCTTACTACAAATCTGCGTGTGACATCTCCTGTGCATAGATGCTGATGTTCAATCCAGGGCAAGAGCTCCCTTTCCTGCAGGCCCCCACAAAACACACTCTGCCTGAACAAGCCCTCTTCTATTCATGACAGCGGTTGCTATTCCAACGCATCCAACAATATGTGCCTGTGTGTCGGGGAAGGCAAAGAGCCCCGGCGCTGCCAGTGCCAAGATCTGCACGTTAGTAATCCAGCTGCTGGGAGCAGAACCCCCCAGATATTTTCAATTACACTGAAATTTCGCAAAATTTAAAAAAGCGGGAGGGTGGGGGGTCGAGAGCATCTCTGAGGCTGCCTTGCTGATGGGGAGCAAAGATTTTAGTGCTGAAACAGGGGCTTCGAAGGAGAGGATGTCAAACGAAGCATTTACTGGTAAATTCATGAAGTCGCCTCAACATCGAGTATCAGAGGCAGCGCTCCCAGCAGCTCCGCACCGCCGCCGAGCCGAGCCCCGCCGTGCCGCTTACATAACCCCGGACCGCGGCCGGAGCATCACCGGGACCGGGGCATCACTGGGGCCGGTGCATCACCGCGGCCGGGGCACCCCCGAGGCTGGGGCCGGGGCCAGCGCACCGGGCGGCGTCCCCACTGCGCAGCACCGCGGTCCAGCGGGGTACCCGGTTCTCCGCTTCTCGGGTCCAGGCTTCGCGGTAAACGGGGCCAACTTGGCGGGGGTTAGAGGGAGAAGCAACAAGACCCGAGGCCCAGGCAGCCGCTCAGGACCCGGGTGCTGAGAGCGGGGCAGATGATGCCGCCGGCTCGGCCCCGGCCGCCCCGCTCCGCGGAGTCTCCCGCGTCCCGCTCCGCGGCGGCGATTTGCAAGTCACTGCCGGGGGCAGCGGGGCCGCGGGGCGCTCCCCTGCGCGCTCGGCCGCGGGGACTGCGCGCCCCCGGCGGAGCGCCGGGAAGTTTGCGGTTCGCCCCCACCCCTCGCTCCGCGGCCGCGGGCGGGCGGCAGCGCCGCTGCTAACAAGTGCGGCAGCCCCGCGGAGCTCCGCGGGCACGGAGAAGCCCCATCGCGGTGGTGCCCATCCGCTCCGCGGCAGCGGCCAGCCCGGGCCGGGACCGGCCGGAGCCCCCGATACCCCCCGCCCCCGGTTTTCGCCGCGCAATGTCAGCGTCTCATGGCAACGGCGCTGCCTCCGCCCTGGCTCCGCCGGCTCCCGCGGCGCGCAGCGCGGGCCCGCCGCCCCCACGACCGCGCGGGGGGACACCCCCCCTCCCGCCCCGGCGACAGTCGCGACAAGGTCACGCCGCGCCCCGGACTCACCGTACACCCCTTGCCCGGAGCTGCCCTCCAGCAGAACCGTCAGCAGCCCCAGCAGCCCGATCGCTACATCCATCTTCACGTGAGCATCCACATATCCAGCCCGGCGCGGGGGGGGGGCCGCGGGGGGGAGGCAGCGCAGCGCCCACCGGAGCCCCGCGCTCCGCTGCGGCCGAGCCGCGCACGCCCGCGCAGGCAGGGCGGCGGGGGGCAGGCGGCGGGCACCGCTGCGGTCCTCCTCCTCCGCCTCCTCTTCCTCCTCCTCCTCCTGCGCAGCGGGCGGCGCGGAGCGGCGCGGAGAGGCGCGGGGCGAGCCCCCCTCAGAGCGGCAGCCCCCTCAGGGCGCCGGCCGCCGCCGCCGCCGCCTCCCGGGGCCGCCGAGCGCCTCCCGGGGCCGCCGCAGCCGCCTGCGCCCCGCGGCCATCAGATGCCATCGCAGCGCCGCGACCCCCGCATGGTGCGCGGGGCCCCCCGCGCGGCGCGGAGGTGGCGTCGGGGGGGAGGGCGCGGAGCCGCGGAGGTGTGTCCTGCTCTTGCGCGCCGGGAGCGGCCCTCACCGCGCCTGCGGAGCGGTGGCCGGGCCCATGGCGGGGAGGGGGGGGCGGCGAGGGGGGGCGGCGGGCTTCCCTCTGCCGTGCGGTGGGTGCGAGTGTGCGAGTGTGAATGGAGGGCGGCGGTGTGCGGTCACGTTGTGCTATACGTGCCGCCAGCCGGGGCCGGGGAGCCGCAGCCCGGCGACGTCAAAGCTGCGTGGCTCGCTGCTGCGCGCCTTCCTCCGCCTCCTCCTCCTCCGCCGCCGCCGCCTCTCGTGTCCCCGTGGCTCCGCCACCGCCGCCGGGCGCGCAGGGCTGCGGGCGCTGCCAGGCTGGGGCGCCGCGCTCCGCTCTGCTCCGGGGTGCGCGGTGCGGTGCGCCCTGTTCCGCTCCCGGCTGCGCTGTGCGCTCCGCTCTGGGATGCGCGGTGCAGTGCGCTCCGCTCCGGGATGCGCGGTGCGCCCTGGGATGCGCGCTACGGTGCGCTCCGCTCCAGGATGCGCGGTGCGGTGCGCCCCGCTCCCCTCCCGTCAGCGCGGTGCCGATGCGCCCCGCTCCGCACCCGGCCACACAGTGCGGTTCGCCCCGCTCCGCTCCCGGCTGCGCGGTGAGGTGAGGTGCGGTGCCCCCGCGCAGTGCGGACGGTGAGGAGCGCCGCGCTCCCTCGCTGGCTGCGCGCTCCAAGGGTCCCCGCTACGCGCCGCGGCTGTGCCCGGTTGTCACCCGACCCTGGGTACCGGTCACACGGCTCCGCGGGGCTGCGCGGTGCGGACGGTGCGGGGCGCCCTGCGCCCGCGCTCACTACGCGCTCCGCTCCCGGCTGTCGTGAGGAAGGGGGGCGCCCCGGCCGCGGGCGCCCGCGCATCTCCCGCTGGTCCCGGGCAGAGCTGCGCGCTGCGGTGGGGCTTCCCGGCCGGCATTCGTGCTGTCCCCTCGTCACCTCCCGATTCCAGCCGCTCCCTCTCTGCCCGCTGCGGGGGACACCCCAGGGCTCAGACCTGCTCCCAGCCGTGCTCTGTCCCACTGGTGACACACACTCGTGGGGTGCCGGGGGGCAGCAGTGCTGCTCTCCCCAGCCTCCACTGACTGAACACCCCGTGCTTGCTCAAGGTTGAGTGCCCCAGGGCACGGGGCTAAGGACACTCACCATTCTGGGGGCTCCCACACCTTGGTGTGATAAGCAGGGAGGGGGCACATAGGGGACAAGCTGCTCTGTGTGTCTGGCAGGCAGCAATGCAGCTGAGCACACCCCAACTGCTGCCCACCACTGGGTTCTCCCCTGGTCATTGCCCCCTTCAGCCGTGTTTGGCCTCCACCAAGTATCTGAGATACCTCACTGGCTCCCAGCACCTTCCCAGGCTGCGCTCAGGCTGCCTGGTGTCCATATGTTTTGGGGTCTCATGGGACTTGTGCTGGTGAAGGTCTCTTGCCTCCAATTCACCAGAGCAAACCAAGGACTTGTTGGGAAGTGACAGCCTCTGTCTTCTCCCCTTCGTGCTCGGTTCCTGCAAGGATTGCACCAAAACCAGGGGCACTTTGGACACAGTTACATTCAGTTTCCTCCTCTGCCTGCACCAATTAAGGATTAGCGCTCCATGCCAGGACCAAGTGACATGCTCTGGAAGAAGTAATTGCGCTGTCAGTGTTTCTTGTGACCCCTCTGGCACGAAGCAGGACACTGTTAACAAGGCTTGGACTCTTCTAGCACTTTTTAGCACTCTCCTGGCCGCTGGTGACAGGGGCTGAACTCCTCAGTGCTGCCCTTCTGAGACAATCTGTTGAGCTTCCATCCCCAAAGGGCTCAGAGCCATCCAATCCATCGGTTGGAAATCCACTGAGAGGTGCAAGGGGCTGGATTCAGGTCTTGCTGGGGCTGCTTCCTTGTCTCAAACCAATAAGAAGGCGGAAGGTGGAACAAGGTATGGGTGCAATGTTTCTCACGCCAAAATTCATGGGGTAGTTTTTTCCTTGCTAAGGCAGACAGCAACACCAGCAAACACAGGTGGTGCCTCCAGCTGCACCCACTCCTCAGGACAGACTCTCCAGAAGCCACGGGCACCTCTGGACGATGGAAAGGAAGGTCCTCAGCTGCTGTTGAGGATTGCTGACAGACTAGTCAGAGCCTAGCAAAGCCATTTCCTCCATGAAACCATCCAAACGCATCTCATCACCTTCAGTGGTTGGTCTCCCTATTTGAAGGGAGTCCCATATTGCATGTCTGTGTCCGTCTGATGCTCCTTTTTGTCTTTCAGTTGCAAGGAGCATTTCGGGGAATGTGCCTCAGTAGGTCTTCAGAGGTTGCACTCGCAGCGTGGCTTTCAATAGGTTACATTCAACCTTGGGTTGCCTTTTGTCTTTACCTTCAGCCTCTCCACCTTGCCACACCTGTGCCAAACTGGCCCTCAAATCAACATCTGTGCCACATCTTCTGGGCCACGGAGGTCCCAACCCAACCCAGACTTGCACCCAGTGCTCTGGTGTCCTTCCCCAGCTATTTTTCCCCCCTGACTCCTTTCTTACTCCCGTGCCCATTGGCCCCAGAGCATGGGACATGAACAGACTCCAGAAGCTCTTTTGACTTTGTGGGGACAGTGCATGTTTTCTTCACCTGTAAAGCCCTGTCCATGGTCTTGGCAGATCTTGGCAGGAGAAGCCCAGAGCCCAGCCCTACCTCTTCGTGTTGGAGATCATTCAAGTGGAGGTGGAAGGAAGAGGGACCTGTACCTTATCATCTGCTTTGTAGGCTCAACATCAATAACGCCTCCAGGACTGGTCCTTTCTCACCCTGTTTCCAGCCCTTACATGGTTAAATCCAAGATCCTCACAGCAGAGAGAGAATTATTTGATCCTGAAGGCTGAAATCATTAACTGGCTGCTGCTCTAGCCTGTGGAACAGCCATTAGGAGGGACGCAGCGTTTTGTTAGCGCATCATTGGCACACTTTCTTGCAAGTTCAAGCTTCGGTGCTGCAGAGGCTAATGCACCTAGTAAACCTTACCACAAAAGCACTACACTTGAAATTTGTGAAAATAACTCGGTCTGAAATTAAGCAGGTGTGTAAATTTCTGTGGGATAAGTGCCCAAATGATTTCCACCGAACAGGATCATCTGACATGGCTTTTTAAAAAATATCTTGTCATTAAATGTTTAAACACTACAGCTACTGCTATGGCCTGCTTGATGATATTAAGCTCTGAACCTGAACCTGACCATCTCCCTGGGTAGTTTACTGAAGAAAAAAGAGGAATTAAAATAACTCACCAAGGGAGAGCTGACAGCCACCGGAGTTTGCTGAGTTTCCCACATCACTCTCTATTACGGCATTAAATAGCAATGGAGTAGCTCCTCACTGAAATAAGGTAGCTGGGGGTGGTTCTGGGGCTTGTGAAATTCAGCTGGTGTCATTCAGGTGTTCCCGAGGCCAGGACTGAGATTTGCGGCTGGGCTCCATCAACTCCAGCACTTGCAATTTGCTTCAGGAAGGAAAACATGCTGTCTGGACGGTCCCCAAAGGCTACTTACAGACCCCACTTCAACCTTTGACCCCCCCGGTTCATTTTGTAGCTTTCCTTTATCACTGGAAAGGCTCATCTGTTGCTTTTAACCCCCAAACAGTTCCTGTTTCAGTACTACCCCCTTCCCCCTGCCAGCTGCCAAAACCGTGAAGACTCTCCTCCTGCTCAGATGATGCAGAGTGACCCACCAGCGCTGGCAAAGTGTCCTCAGAGGTTGCCCAAGGGGGCCATACGTCAGACAGGTGATGCATCAATGGGGTCAAAACCTGGAAGAACAGAAGGAGAGCAAGGTCAATCCAGCGGCCTGGGTGTGCCCAGCACAGGCTCCTGGACCCTCTGCTTGGGATACCTTGGGTGAAATAAGGACCTTTGGGTCCCATTTATTGCAGAGCACATCTGTGTGCAGCCTGAGCTGAGTGGTGTTTTGGTCATGGGCAGAGCACAGTCCAAGCTCCCAATAAAAGGTCACTTTGTGCCATCCACCCTGGAGGCGTCTGCAAGAGTCGGGTTGCTCTTACTTTTATTAAAGGGAAAAATGTGAATAGTCTTGTAGCAGACACAGGGGCAGGTTTCTAACTGCTTGCTTAGCTTCGTTTTAGCCAGCCCTCACACTTCAAGAAATTCTAGGTTGTCACAGCTGGGGCTGCGATGATTTGGTCAATCAGAATATCAGTGCTGATTATAAAAAGGCATCAGACCCCAAGGAGATTGACTGCAGAACTTTCCTATGGGAGGTAACGGCAACATTAGTCCCTCACTGTTTCCTGGCACAGGTCTGCAGCTGGGCACGGGGCATCATTTCAGCCCAGGCATTAAGTGCCCTGTGAGAGCAACGCTGCCTTGCTAGCAATACTGCTTGATGCAAAATATTCCTCGGTAAATAAAGCTGACGTTACTCTTCTGCCCCTAGAGATAAGGAGCCATCAGTGAAGCACATCACAGCGGGCTGGTTTGCATTTCTCAGTATCAAGAGGATTGCACGGTGGTGTGTGGCACCAACTGTGTGTTATACACCCCTCTGTTGCTGAAGGGAGCGAGGTAAATAAAATAAAATGAAATCAATCAAACTGAATTAGGCTAACTGCTTGAATAACAAAAGTTCTGGGACTCTAATGCTTCCCACACTCCAGCAGCCATTTATTTGAGAAGCTCTTTTCTTAGCAGCATTTTCATTTCATCCAACACCAGACAGAAGCAAATTATTTTCTCTCTCATAGGGAGCAAGTCTACAAATAATCGAGATTTGACTAAAGGAGACCATTAAATAGCATTAACATTCTGAGTAATTTGGCAGTGTCGGTGAGTTGTGTGTGTTACTCTAGTCCCTCCTTATCAGTCACACTGGATTGAAATATCCAACAAAATTGAGGCAAAACTAAATTTACCTCAATCTCATCATTCTGCTGAATTTGAGAACTGCATGTATCGTGTGAGGCATGTTTAGAGCGTGAAAAGATTATACAGAATCAGCAAATCGACCTAGAAGAAGTGTCTAAAAAGGGGAGGAAAGTATTTGTCAGGTGCGGGACTCAAGCCTGGACCGTTTACTGTATGAGTTCACGTAAAGGTGTAGACGGAATTGTGTGGTGGGACAGCACCCCTCCTCTAGGGTGGCCCGGATAGAATCACAGAATCACAGAACAGTTTGGGTTGAAGGGACCTTCCCAGCTCCCCCAGTGCCCCCCCTGCCATGACAGGGACATCTTCACCAGCTCAGGTTGCTCAGACCCCGTCCAGCCTGGCCTGGGATGTCTCCAGGGATGGTTCAGCCACCACCTCTCTGGCCAACCTGGGCCAGGCTCTCACCACCCTCAGGGACAACAATTTCTTCCTCATGTCCAGCCTGAATCTCCCTCCTTTAGTTTAAATCTCCTGTCCTATCCCAACAGGCTCTGCTAAAATGTCTGCCCCCATCTTTCTCATCGTCCCTTTGTAAGTACAGAAAAGCCACAATAAGGTCTTACTGGAACCTTCTCTTCTCCAGTAATACAGGAACTATATTACTCCATCAAAGCCAAATATTGCATTTCCCAGTCTTTCTATTTGGGAGGAGTTTTTTTCCCAGAGGCACAAATTTTGCACATGAAGGTGCTACAGCCAAGCACACCCAGGAATGTCCACCCAGAGGCATTTGCAGAATAAATGGGACCATTTGCCCTTATCCACCTCCAGCCTGGGGCGCAGAGTCAATCCTTGTGTATGTCATGTGCGATGGGCTCAACCAGCGTGAGATGTGCATGGGAAAGTGTTTCACGTTGACCGACTGCGACCAACCCTGTTCTGATGGAAGCGGACATGGGGGATGCATTGCCAGGCTCAACTATTACAAAGTGGCACAAAAACGGGAACATTTCTTGCTGTGGAAATATTATTCTTCTTCACAGACAGACAAGTCAACTGTCAGCTCTGCTTGTGCATGGCAGCACGTAGAATTTTTGTTAAAGCTCCAGTTTCTGCGACTGCAGCCTGACAAGCGCCCCTCCGTTCTTACGTAATATCTACATTTCTCTCAGACTCACATACACATTAAATATCCACCCTTCATACCTGCAGAGGAACAAGTTAAGAGCACAAACACCAAATGCTCTTTTTTTGGACAGCACAGGCTCTTCCCAACTTTATTCTTAGCTTTCCCTTCCTTGGGGAAGATGCTGGAAATGAAAATAGCCACCGAAGACCCATTTGAAGTGATGGTCCCAGATCCTCTGAAGGTTTCAGCAGCATCTGCCTTGTGCTTTTTCACACTCTCTTGATAAGACTTAGTTTGTTCTGAAAATTGAAACAGGCTCATTTAACAATGTTTAGGGCCAAACCTCCAAGGGATGGAATTATTAGATAAATAACTAAGTGTGACGGACCCTTTAGACACACCTGTTA
The DNA here is from genome assembly GCF_964273445.1 of Streptopelia decaocto. NCBI lineage: Eukaryota > Metazoa > Chordata > Aves > Columbiformes > Columbidae > Streptopelia > Streptopelia decaocto. Next base: position 1,807,579 of record NC_138661.1, read on the forward strand.
TCTTCACTGGTGCAGTTTAAGTCTCAGAACTATTACAAATTACATCAAACTACCTAATTTCAGGCTATGTCTGCTCTGCAGGACAGGTGTGAAGTGAGAATAATCCTTCTGGCGTTCAAGAATTTACATGGATGAAACAATTTGGGCCACTGGTGGCCACTGGTCTAAGGCCAAGATAAATGTTAGTTTGTGCCTTGGGCTTCCTCTCCCTGATGGGCTTCTCCTATGTTCAAATGCAGTCACTTCTGGTGTCCATACACCCCAGGGTGGTGTCAGTTAACAGTCTGGGTGATGATTCATGGCTCAAATTTGTTGTCTGGGTTATTGTTCTGGATGAAAAAAGTAACTCTGTGGTGAGTCCATGGCGGTGGCTGCAGCACTATAGGCCTTTGGCCCAGCCACTGGGCCCTGCCCAGTAACATCGAGATTAAGGTCCATCTTCTCCAGGACTGTAGCCCAGCACAAGCAAACAGGCAAAATAATGCTTCTCAATGAACTTCACTAAAAGGCTTCATCTCGTAAAGAAGTGGAAAGAGATAAATTGAAGGCGGATGGGAAGCAGGGACCCCTCTCCCCCTCCTCATACCCGGATGGAGGCAACACCAAGAAGCCACAGCACTTTCAGGGGGTTTTTTGGCTTTTTGCCTCCAAAAAGCTGTCATTTTATGGTGAATGTACTTACTGTTTGGATTAAAGGGAGACTTTCCAACCGTCCGCCGTGTGGTGCAGGAGGAGAGAGGCAGTGATCCGTAGGTATGGGTTTGTCTATCTCGTTGACTGGAGAGATCTCTGTGCCCACGTGTTCAGCTTGTTTTACACCCCCCTTGTCTTGTCAGAGTGGCTTCAGGTTTACCCTCCTGGGACAGAGAGTTCAAATCCGTGTAACATCCCTGTGGTCTTTCATTCTTTCTGTAATGCATCGCTTGCTCTGTTTCGGTCTCAGAAATAAAGCCATAGAGACTGAAAATGAAAACCGTTAATACTTGCCGTGAGAACAGGGTTTTGCCATGTTCTTCGAACTTTAATGTGCAGTCGAAGCTTTCATGTGCATCAAGCTGTGGGGCTGTACAAATGCAGTAATAACATCTAAACCACGCATGAGCCTTCCTGGGCTCAGTGAGTCCAAGGGCAGCAGAAAACACCTGGAACAACAATTCTGTGTAATTAAAATGTGACGCTCTTTGTGCATTTGCTTCCTGGATAACTCAGTTTGCTGTAAGCCCATGAGCTCTTCATCATCTTTGTGAAGGGAGGGAGGTCTCTTTTTGGGGCTCCAGGCCCAGCAGCCATTTTATCCAAATAATCATAGAATCATTTAGGTTGGAAGAGACCCGTAAGGTCATTGAGTCCAACCATTGGAACAGTGCTGGAGTCACCATCCCTGGAGAGGTTTAACAGACACATAGATGAGGTTCTCAGTGACATGGGTTAATGGTTGGACTCGATGACCTTCAGGGTCTATTCTAGCCAAAATGATTCTGTGATCACACCTGGAGGGATGGGCCAGCTGAATTAGCTTAAAACCACTACATGAAGACACATCCACTCTTTGGTTTTTACTTCCTACAAGGGCAATATTGTTGCACCAACAAGATGCGTGTGTTCTTGTTTGTGTGTGTGCACACACGTGGTTTTGGCTGCAAAACACCATGCTATTGTGTCAAATAATCAAAATAACATTCTGCCCTGCTGCGCTAACACTGACTGGCATGTGAACCGCGATTCCCCGGAGAGGAAGGGAAGGACAGAGTGAAAGAAATGGGTCACATTTAATTAACCAGTGACAAATGGGGCTGCTCAATGTATTGGCTCTGTTGTGGTCACAAGCTTCAAATTATAGGCAACAGAAGAAGTTGGACGTCCTGGCAATAATAAACAAAACACTAAAAATGCAATCCTTACCATAGCCTGGCTATTTTGCAAACAAGTAGTTCACAAAGATAACTCCAATAAGGCTGACATTCAAAAAATAATGAGTGTCTTGTGCATTGTCAGCGAAAAAAAGAGGAAAAAAAAAAGGGAATTCTTGTTAAGTTAAAGGGAAATATTAATACACAACATTCCTGCTGGTGAAGTTGCCCCTGTTGCACTATGGAAATGAATCCTGGGAATTATTTAAAATAACGCAATCAGACCGAGTTTATTTCCCTGAATAAAATGAAATCCCATTGGAGTGTCTCTATTCTTCTTCATAATGCAGGGGAAAACAATTAAGTTTCAGTGGCTTCTCTCTACACCCGCTCCATATTAAACACAGGATGGATGTTCTTAGGCGGGGAGGTTTGCAGGAGCAGGGGATGGTTTGAGTGCACTCTGCTGGCCGTGGGCCGAGGGATGAAGCATCTCGGGCTCCAGCTTTGCTTTTTTTACCCCAAATCCTTGTAGGAAGGCAGTTCCTCCTCCAGAAAGAAACAAAAAACAACAACAAAAACCCTGCTGCAGTTTTTAACCCGCTGTGGTTAAGGTTGAAAAAGCATACACTTGTTTTAATTGATTTTGGGGCTTTGAGGAGAGCGGATGGGATGCTGGGCATCGTCCGCAGGGCTCAGACATGGTGCTCCTGGGCCACCTGGGATGATACCTCCTGGGAAGGCACCAAGGGGTCTGCTCGGCAAGTCTCACACTTCCCAGGGATCCTGGAGGTGAACAAATTAATTTTTCGCTGGGCTATTACACCGCGAGCATCTCTGATGATTCACGGCCATGGACAGGGAGCTTCGAGGAGCCTGGAGAAAGTGTTAATAAAATTTCAGCAGGGTGAACACTGTGTAACTACATTGGAGTTGGGAAGATTTTTCATCTGAGGGGACCAGCTGGTGCGAATCAGTGTGTTATATCATTTACACCTGCAAAGCTGCTGCTCCTGCAGTGTTATATTGCTGCCAATAGGGAGGTTGGCTGTGGATGGCTGAGTGTGGTCCCACCTGCGCAGAGCCAATGGCCTCTGTATCTTCCTGCCTTTCTTCTGGAGGGTGTTGAGTTGCTCGTGTTGGAGAGGTAGGTTTCAGAGGTTACAGTTGCTTTACTCTGGAGATACTCAGAGGGTGTGTGTTTATTTCTAGAGGTGAAGCTTTGGAGTTGCTCTGCATCTCTCTGCACTCTGGTGGCCAAACTGTTCCAACATCGCGTGGCCCAAAGGACAACGTGTTTGTTGTGCTCATTGGATTGTGTGCCCCCAGTTTTCTCTTGTGTGACTCTCCAAACGAAACTTTTCTATTTTTGGTTCTCCCTTGGTACTGCTCTAACCAAAGCAAAAGAAATTTAGGACAGAAAACTCTACATTAAGGACAAATACCCAGAGTGACCATCACTTCTGGCAGCTCCTCCATCACCCCACTGACCCACAGGCTCCTGCACCCTTCCCAGGTGGGGACTGTGATGCTTGACCACCTCTTCCAAACAGAATCATAGAATGTCTTGAGTTGGAAGGGACCCACAAGCATCGAGTCTGACTCTTGTCCCTGCACATGACAACAGCAAGAGGTTTGAAGCTGATCTCCACTCTCAGCTGGACCTGAACAAGCATATTGAAGTTGCTTATGCTAAATAGAGCGTTCTGAAAGGCAAACAAAAATATAGTTTTTCATGAATGTGGACGCCCAACTTGGTGTCATCCTCTCTAAAAGAACAGCTCCCGTCAGGCAGAGGTGTGGCAATGCAATAACAGGAGATACCTCACAGATCTCAGACCCAATAATTGCTGTTCATGTCAAAGAACAGCAATCAAATCAAGACCTCCTCTTAAAGGGTTATATTGATTATTTTTTTTTTTAAGTATAGCTGCTATGAATCTCGTTTTGCTTGTCTCTCATTACCTGCCCCTCCTTGAACCCCTGTCTTCTTGCAGATTTTTATGGTGGTTTTAGTTTTTTGGGTTTTTTTTTTTTTGAGTTTTGTGGTTTTGGTTTTTTTTTGTTGGTTGGTTGGGTTTTTTTACTCTCAAACTGAGTAATCCTGTCTCGATTATCACTAAGAAACCCCACAGAAACCAGTTTCATCAACTGGGCAATGTGCTTTGTTGCCTGAGAAGTCTCATTCTGGCAGCAAACGTGGCTTCACCTCTGTCAGAGCTTCTCCTTAGAAAGTGCTTGGAAATACTTTGCTTAAGCTAAGATTTGTGGCTGACACACAAGGCTAAAAATTGGCATGACAGACATGAAAGGAAAACAACAAACCAGGAGATGCAATGACTTGACTTATTTCCCAGCCATACATTGATGCCAGGAGAGATGGAGAGCAAGAGGAACCAGTATCAGACACTACAAAACTCTTCTGCATTGTGAATCTAATTATTTGTCCTGATTCAGGCCAATGAAAGGGATTTGAGATTAAATAGCGTGGAATTTGGGAGCAGATGCAGTCTAGGTTAAATCAATGGGAAAGTCTCCTGGATTTTAAAAAGGGTTGTAATTGTCTAATAGGCACTAAGTTTTCTGAAAGATCTGTCTTTTAATTTATATCCAGTTTATTAGGTACTTCACACACTTGTCTAATAATTGTAACAGTGAAAGGCTGTTCACCTCAATACTAGCTTACGGCAATGAGTTTTGCAGGTGAATTGAAGACAAAAATTGCTCCTTGTTCAACTATTTTCGGGAAAGATGCTTTTCTATTCCTGTTTCAGGTGAGTCAGGTTTTTCTTCCTCTTCTGTTATTTTCTAATGTCTCTTTTTCATCTTTGCAAACTGCTTAGCGAGGTGGGTTGAAAAATGAAAGTGATCTGAGCTGAACCACAAACCTATTTCAGAAATCCAGCGATGGGAGGGGGAATACATCCCCTGCAGAAACCCTGGCGACTGCTGTTTATCTTCTGCTGGAGTCACATTTATTTGTCATTTTGTTGAAAAGCCTGAATGTCAATGCAGAGAGAAAATGTGCGCCAGTCTCTGTATGGTTGAAAAATTAATTAAATAAAATTCCAGGCAGCTCAAGAGCATTAGTATATTTGATTTCTTTCCACTCATGTTTTCCTTGTGTCTTTAATCCTTGCTCAGGGGTTTCTAGGACTGTAGAGTAGAGTAGAGTAGAGTAGAGTAGAGTAGAGTAGAGTAGAGTAGAGTAGAGTAGAGTAGAGTAGAATAGAGTAGAATAGAATAGAATAGAATAGAATAGAATAGAATAGAATAGAATAGAATAGAATAGAATAGAATATAGAATAGAATATAGAATAGTTTTTGACTGGTCTTGCAACCACCGATCTTGCTTGAGAGGCAGGTTCATAGGAGTGGAAGGAACATGGCATAAATTGGTGGCAGGTATGATGGAGGACCAGGGGTGTGAAGTCTAATTGAGGAGTTCAGCTATTCTTGTAAGAAATTGCCTAATAAATTAAAATATCAAATATTCATCCAGTAATCTGTTTGACATTCCATTCAAACTCATGCATTTTGAAGGGAATATATATTTGGCCGTTTCATTAATAACATATTTATTATTTATGTATTTCTGTATTATTCATAAAACAGAAAAATAAAGAGTGTTTTTCTATTGAAGTGCACATGTGGGAGTAGAAAGAAAAAAAAAAAGTCAACCATACAATAATTATATGAGAATTACTGGGACTTTTAAAGATATGCACTGTAGATCAGATTTCAGATGGATCAACTCTCTGTTCCTCAGGAGATGGTTTTGACTATTTTCAGTTTGAACTAAGAGTTTCAAACCAGTCGCTGAGATGAAAGGGTTTAATTTAGGATCTCAGCCAGCTTTCAGCGGAAAAGGGCTCATAGCTTGCTATCCTTATGTCATTATTCAGCCTTTACTGCTTTTTCAGAGTATCTTGAATTCCTTCTCAGACTTTCCATACGCTAGTGAGGTCAAGTCTGCACAGAGAGGTAGCACTTTTAATTGGTTTGATGGGTACAGGTAGATAACATAGAGAAGTCTTGAGTACGAGCGCATTTTCAAATCTGAAATATTACCTCTTCCAACAAATGTCTTTCTTTTTTCCTTTAGACTGACTAAACTTTGCTTTTGAAAAGCAAATCAGCAGCAAAGTGTGGGATTAGTTCAGGCACCACTTTTAGTGCCACACCGTAGAATTACAGGGTCATAGAACAGTTTGGGTTGAAGGGACCTTCCAAGGTCACCCAATGCCACCCCTGCCATGAGCAGGGACATCTTCACCAGCTCAGGTTGCTCAGAGCCCTGTCCAGCCTGGCCTGGGATGTCTCCAGGGATGGAGGGTTCCTTAAAAATTGAGGGTTTTCAATGAGGGTTCCTTAAAAAGGTTGCACTTTGACTTTCACAGAAATGAATGTGAATCTCTCCCTTTCTCTCTTCTCACTGCAATGCAGGTCTCCAATATGTAACAATGGCAGCTCTGTATCACAGCATCTTCCGCTGAAACCGAAATGTCGAATGACTGTATCACATAGAGACAACAGGAAGAAATCGTATAGAGTGTACGAGTTCTCTTATGTTACTGCTTATTGCATGTTTCTTGGTGATGAAAAAACACAAGGGGGAATGGTTTGCCCTATGCAATGAAGCTCAGAATTGGACCTTGTGCTCCATATCTAATTTGAAAGCACCATCTCACCATCAACAGGATGGCAAAATAGCTCCCATAGCTTCAGTTCTGTGAGCAAAACAAAGGCTGAGTGGCCTCATTCACACCTTCGTCGAAATACTTGGAAGCAAATCCAAAAATAACCCCATCCACTAATGCCCAGAAAACTGGGCAAAATATTTTAGTGAAAATATGTATAAGGATAAAACAGTAAGAGCGGTATTGAAGGACAGATTGACTTAGCCATAGGATGGTTTTGCCTCATCTGTCTGTGACTGAAAGGATAATAAAGGATTTTAATAAAAGATCCTCTCAGGCTCGGACTGATAAATAATTGTATTTGACTACATTCTGCGCTCGTGAATTCCCTGTTGTGACTGAGGGTGGAGGTTGTGATTTTCTTTTTTGCTTTAATTATACAAATACGATAAGAGGCGCTTGTTCTCCTCTTTCCCAATAGGGAGAAGGAAGGAGCTCAGAACATTAAACAGTTTACCAAAAGTTGCACCTTTGATTGGCCTCAGGCAGCTACATGACTACATCCAAGATTAAAATAAGCATTAGAAAACAGGCTGTATGTTTAATAAACCCAACCCAGAATTTGCTTTCCAGTCGCAGTTTGAAAGCAATCTGAAGAATTTAACTGTGTGTGTTGATGTGGAACCAGAGGCCACATTAGGATGGCTCAGACCATGGTTGCAAACATGGGGTTACCCAAGATGGGCAGAGTAGGACACAGAGTTACGAAATCCATTGTGGTAAATTTTGGTGAATATAATGATACCAGCTCAGGAGGTCATACTGAATGTAATAATATAATTTCAAATTACAGAAACAAGTAGCTTTCCTAATTACCGTAGATAGTATGCTCATAAGCCAAGGTGATGTTTATCTTGAAATATGAAATAATCTCTGTGGAATCTCTTTGGTTTAACCAGAGTTAATATTTAATTATTGGAATTAATCCCATAGTGTGGTGGTGAGTTTTGAGAAAGCTGCACCGTGCTGCTGAGCCTTCAAGAGACCAGATGAGACTCCTGGTCCTGGAAAAGCAGTTGGGCACTTGCTCTCTTCTCCTTCTCAGACCCATTTTCTCAGTCCTAATCATAGACTCATGGAATCATGGAATTAGTTTGGTTGGAAAAGACCCTCAAGATCATCAAGTCCAGCTGTTAATCCAACACTCACTAAACCATGTCCATAAGAACCTCATCTACATGTCTTTTAAACACCCTCAGGGATGGTGTGTATATAAACACATGTCAACAGGTATATACACTGAATATACATAAATACAGACATTCACAAGCACATGATTTAATTGTACTCTGCTGCCATAATGTTTCTGTAAGCTTCCAATCCTTTCTTGAATCCTGTAAATTCTTTTGGTTTCTATAACATTTATCAACAATTAATTGCCATTTGTCTCCAGTGTAAGGAAAATCAACTTAATTGTGAGGTTTACAGAGGCTTCATTCTTTCTTTGTAATTTTTTCCTGCACTAATTCTTCCTTTACATAAAATAATCAATATTATATATACATAAGTCACATAGCAGCTTGCACATTTTGTCTGCTATATTTTCTTTGTGTAGTCTGGTGTTTTACTTGCTCTTTCCCTCATGTTAAGCAGAGGACTCTGTTACACTCTGTGTTAACCCTGTTACCATTTCCACAACTGACATATTTAATAGAGCAGCTTTGGAGGGTGTGAAGAGACCTCACTCATGCAAATGTGGAGGAGGCAAGAGGTGCTGCAAACTCCATAATCACACCAGGAGATAAAATAAACTCAGCACCACCAGCTGGGTAAGGCCACAGACTTCCCTGGTCATACAGGAACCTCAGAGGAGATACTGAGAATGAGCAGAGATTTCCCAGCAAGCAGAACAGGGGATGTCAGGGAAGGTAAATTTTGCCTCAGAGGTCAGAAAATAGAAGAGGAGAACAGCCTGTATAAGTGATGTGATTGTCCACATAAAAAGACCTAAATAGAATGAAGATTCAGCAGTGGAAACAAAAGCCCACAAGATTTCGGTATCAATAGCCAGGCTAGCCAAGGGGCTGAGAGCTTGGGAGCCAGGTCTGGGTGGGTTTAGCATATACTATACTAAAAAATACCTGTATGTGTGAAGGGACCTGGAGAGCTCCAGCCTTGGTGGTTCAAACTCAATATTCTGCTCAGTCTCCAAACACTTTCTGAAGGAAAGAGTAATTAAGGATGTGAAAGACAAAGGGTAGACAGGAGAAATTACATCATGTTTTTATTGATGTTTGATTACAACAGAGACATTGCCTGTTTGTTTGTTTGTTTATATGTATATGTATATGTATATGAATACAGTTTCTTAGATAAGGAAAATAAAACAGATCCAGACTATCTAATTTAAGTAAAGCATTTGACTTTGCTCCCCACAGGAAATTCTTGCTCAAGGTGGAGATGCTGGGGATTAGTACCTGTATTGGGAGTTGGCCAAAGGGAAGGTGTCTCTGTGTATTGAGCAGGGGTGTCTTAGGGTGAAGTGGCTGCTTGACATTACTATAGGTATGTCTTGGACAGGTCCTGTTTAATATGGACGTTAATGGCACCAGAGAAAGAACTACAGATTGCAAAAAATTGGGGTATCGAACTTAGGTGCTTGTGCTAAGGAGTTTGGCTCCATGTGCCCCTGGGAGAGAATCACAGAATCATTTTGGTTAGAAAAGACCTTTAAGATCATTGAGTCCAATCATTAAGCCACCATTGCCAAGGCTTTAGGGATAAGCAGAGTGCTCTGGAGAGAAGACAACCTGTTGCAGACCTGCTGACCGGGATAAATGATGCAAATCCCTCCCAGAGTTGCCAGGTCATGGACCACAGGGAAGTTTCCTCGGCGGGAGGTACTGCTGGTACTGAAGAGGACCAGGTTGTTGTAAAGGCTTTAGATGACTTGAAAAGCCAGAAGTTTAGCAGAGGTCAGTGTGACAATCTCAGAGGGCATCTTTGACCAGCCCAAGCCCAGGGTCTTTGCAAGGGTCCTAACGATTTCACATTTATTAGCACTGAACTGAAGCAGCCATCATGTTGCCCATCTCCCCTGGCTTATCCAGCTCGCAGTTCCTCCTCACTCATCTAGATGGGACTTGGAAATTATTAATTACTTCCTTATTAGATTAACTTAATATTTCTTAAGACCCAAGTGAGGTGGCTTTATTATGATTTCTCAGTCAGTGGTATTTGACCAGATATTAAACTGACGGAATCAGAGGGTGATTTAGGTTGGAAGGGACTTCTGGAGGTCACCTGAACCAACCTCCTTCTCAAAGGAGGCCAGATGCAAACGTAAATGAGGTAAATTCCCAAAAAACACTGGGAATGTGACGTCAACAGGGTGTGAAGATGGTCGCTGCTTGTGTACCCTGTGTTTATTGCTTGTCAGGCAGAGATTTCTGCAGAAGTGCAAATTACAATAGTTATAAAGCCACTTGTGAAAGCACAGACCTAACGTGAGAATATAATGTTTTGGGTTTTTTTTTTTTCTGCATTGGAAATGCAAATATTACAGATCATTCAAAAGAATTGTAATGTATGTCTAGGTTTTTGGTGCAGTGCTCATCCCAGAGCAGAGAACTACCAATATTTATAAGTTTTGCTTAAATTAAATCCTCAGAAGTGGAAAATAAACATTTTGCTGCTATTGTGGCTCTGCACTGGGGTTCGCATGAACTTGCTTTGCTTCTTGCTCCTGACAGGGACTTTCTGTGGGACACCAAAGTGTCCCTCTGCCTCCTGCCCCCGTTCTCTCAGCAAACCCAGCACAACTCTTCTCCCCCTCGCAGGGTAAAATCACACAAGGCACATTAAGGTTAATGAATTCGTTAATGACAGCACTCAGGTAACTATGGTGATGAAGGCCTGGTAAGTAACTAAATAAATTAGAGGGGCTGTGCCAGAACACTGCCCTTTTACTACCATTTGTAACAGCATTCAGGCATATTATGCTCCTCCAGGACTGATGAATTGTGCTTTGCAACGTTAAATCTACTGCAGAATACAAGGAGGTTAAATAATAAAATTGATGTTCATTATCCTGAAATCAAATAGGCCTCAAAGCCACCAAATTCTTGAGCTATTAGCAGTTGAAACCAATGTAATTCTGCCCAAAAACCACCCCAGCTTACTTTCGTGGCTTGCAAAATCAAGCTTACTTAGGTGAAAGCTTCCTTGCTGGCCTTTTTGCTGGCCCACCTCGGCTTTGCTTTGGGAACAACGGTGCAACCGTGAATAACGAGCTGTGACAAACCGCGAAATTAAACAATACCAACTTGCATAAACAGCTAGAATGGCCAAACGAAGCTACTTAAAGCATTCGCAGTGACCTAAACCCTGCCCCCCATTTCAGGTCCCTGTGTTTTCTCTTCACTTTGGTGTCGCTGATGCCGCTGCCGAAATGCGATGATTTAGGAACCTGGTTGAAATATTGGCTCACATTTCTTCCCTGGTTGCCTTGAATGCTTTCAGCATGCTATTCCTCAGCAAGTCTTGTCAGAAGGATGTCTTTCACTGTATTATATCTCCCTGGAAGTGAATGCAGCAACAGATTGTTATTGCCATTCAGAAACCTTCCCTCTCTGTGGTTATGGATGAGGAAACTCAGAGGCACCTTCCAGAAATGAAGCTCCTTTGAAATCTAAAATAATTTTCTGGTCTGCTGGTACCTTTTAGTATAAAGACAGAGTAAAGCTGTGAGTGGGACTGTCTTTGTTACACAGCACTCTTAAAGGGGAAAGGCTGAAGAGCTTTGATACTTCCTATACCAGCCCTGCTGTAATGCAGTTATTATTTTATAGCTTTAAATCTGCACCGCTTGAAAACAGCAGAAAGCAACAGCCTTGTTCAGAACAGAACGGCTCAGTCAGAGCAGTCGTTTGAAATGGAGCTGTGGAAATTATAAGTATCTCCAGTGTGGGTGTCAGAGGATGGACCAGACTCTGTTCAGTGGTGCCCAGCGCCAGGGTGAGGGGCAACGGGCACAGACTGAAACACAGGAGGGTCCATCTGGACATGAGCAGAAACTTGTTTGCTGGGAGGTGCCAGAGCCTGGCCCAGGCTGCCCAGAGCGGGTGTGGAGTCTCCTTCTCTGAGACATTCAGACCCCCTGGACCCACCTGTGTGATCTGCTCTGCCTCTCCAGGTCCAGCAGTGCTCCCAGTCGGCATGGCAGCAGCTGCCATCCCCGTTCCCACCAGGCTCTGCTCTGTGGCCAGTCCTTGGGCTTGTTCAAGGGCACCCATTGCCGCATTAATCCAGTTTTGGCTTGGCCCCCATGCTTCCTTATAAGCCAGGTAATGAATTAGGTGCTGTGATGAAGATGGGCTGCAAGCTTTGTGCATGTCTTTAGTGTGTCTCAGCATCATAGAATAGAATCATAGAATCATTTTCATTGGAAGAGACCCTCAAGATCATCGAGTCCAACCATAACCCAGCCCTGTCCCTGCCCCATGTCCCTGAGAACCTCATGTCCGTCTGTCCAGCCCTCCAGGGCTGGTGACTCCAGCACTGCCCTGGGCAGCCTGTTCCAATGTCCCACAGCCCTTTGGGGAAGAAATTGTTCCCCACATCCAACCTCAACCTCCCCTGGCGCAACTTGAGGCCGTTTCCTCTGCTCCTGGCGCTTGTTCCTGGGGAGCAGAGCCCGACCCCCCCTGGCTCCAAGCTCCTTTCAGGCAGTTCAGAGATCAGAAGGTCTCCCCTCAGCTCCTGTTCTCCAGCTGAACCCCCAGGTCCCTCAGCCGCTCCCATCACACTTGTGCTCCGGCCCCTCACCAGCTCCGTTCCCTTCTCTCCACTTGCTCCAGCCCACAGGCAGAAGCCCGTGAGCACCATGAGCAGGATGAGAGCAAGCGCCAGGGCTTTCGTTGGAGCACAAAATGGAGTCAGCCCGAGGCTGGTGGAGAAGGGAGGTGGGATGAGGTGTGGATGTCCCACCATCTGCACCCAAGAAAGGCTCCAAGAAGAGCCGCTCTGCTCCAGACAGCGTGTTGCTGTGCTCCACTCAGCGCTGGAAGCTGCGAGGTGGTGACGTGTGGCATTTTGCTCCTACAGCTGCACGACTTCAGCGTTTTCGGGAGCGTGAAGGAGAGTTGTGTCCCCAGCAGAGAGGCAGGAGCTGGAGCCGCGGTGGAGGTGGTGGGAGGAGAAGATGCCACACGGCTGAAAGAGGCTCTGGCATGGATTTGACTTAAGATGACGATTTGAGATCTTGTGCTTTGCTGTGAACAGCGCTGAGTTCTGGTGAAGGAGACAGGGCCTCCTCCAGCAGCGCGGTCCTGGTGGGTGGATCCAGATGTGCAGAGCACAGCTGGGCAGTGGGCGGCAGCACGCTCCTGAGCAGCTCATCTCCATGTTGTGTAAAAATGCAAATACTGCTTCTGTTTGGGGCACTTTGGGAGCTGTGTGCCTGCCAAAGAAGAGCATAGGAGATTGCTGACAATGAAGGAGAATATTTTTCTGAATGTCACGACGAAGCTGTCCTTTGATGGACTATTATAGCGGCCATCACGGTGCTATTCAGATCCGTGGACCTGCCTTAAATGAGCATAATCCTTGTCCCAGGATCTCTCTCCGCTCCCCTAGTCCTCTCTTACAGCTCCTCCAGCTGGGACGTCTCGATTCAGCTCTCTCAGGTAGTACCTTGTGCCAACACAAGCAAAACTCTCCGCGAATTTAGCAGGAGTTGTCTCCAAGCACAAAGCTACCTTGCTTGGCCCAAGGAAACGAAAATAACGTATCAAAGGGCAATTCCGCTTCATTAATCAAAGCCTTGCCATGAACGATGTACTAGGCTAATGAAGAGAGACACTAGGTAGGCACTGGGTGAATTAATATCCAAATGACATTATTGCTGAACCAAGGCAAGCTTCTCAGCGAGCGGCGGGCAGTGGAAATGCAAAGCAGCAGCTCATGAAAGCATCTCAGAATCAACTTGATTCATTTAGACCTGGTGCTCGTTACAGGGGTGTCCAGGCACAGTTTACTGAAAGAGCCGTGTGCTGGGAGACACCGGAGCACTGAGATACTTGCAGATCTTGTGGGTGGAAGCAATTCCTCGCTGCTGGGGGCTTCTTGGGGAAATGCCTGTGAAATGAGCATAGTTGAAATGCCAACTGGGATTTCTGGGAGATGTTCTGGTAGAAAGGGAACGTGTTTATCGGCTTCATCCAGCTTGGGCTTGCGGTTGTCAAAGGGAAAGTCAATGTTTGGAGCTGCAGTTTGGTCACTGGTTCACCAGAGCTGCCGGCCCGTGCTCCTGCAAGGACACCTGGAGCAGAACCCTTTGTCAGCTCCTGTTTTGCTGCTTTTTGGTCCCATTTTCCTAGCCTGAGCTTCCCCTGCAGAGGTGCTGATGCTCCCCCTGGGTCAGACCAGCCCCAGAACCTTGCTCGGATGTGGGGGACAGCAGGTCCCCAGGGCCACCCTCCATCATGGGTCCGTCACCTCCTCACAGGCTCCCAGACCTGTGGGCACAGCCAAGCCCAGGGATTTCCAAATTTAAACCTGCTGCAGTAGCAAAGCAACAAGTGACTGACTGCCCAGGAGGTTTGCAGACATCAATGACAAATTCAGCCCTTCCCTGCAAGACCATCTGTCTTTAGCTGGTCTTAACATGTGTCTCAAAAAATTATCCCCATACTGAGTTGCAAATCTGCTGGCAGCAAACTAGACACCAGCCACACAGCTTGAGGTGGTGACGCTGGAAGTGTGTGCATGAGCAAAATTGCCAGGAAGGGACTTAATCAGTTCTTGAAGGACTAAACCCAGTCTTGACAGTCAACTAACAGGCGCCTGGGAACGCAGGGGAATTGATTCATCTCCCATTGCTGCCAGTGCGACGGGGCAACGCTTGCTATATTTCAGCGGGGAAGCAGACATGTAATGTGGTGGCACGTCAGCAAGCAAGGCTGAAGCCATTTGCTCTGTCATTTTTAAGAATTCAGCAAAACTTGTTCTGACCTGAAATTTGATAAACAAGGACGTTGGTGCAGCATTTGCAAAGGGCAGCGGTTAAAAATACCTGGCATTAAAAAGGAGTTTAACCCAGCTGAAGGAAGCCATGGGCATGATTAGAAGAGAAATAAATGTCCTGGTTGAATTCATGCTAAGTGTTGGATTAACTATATCTGCGAATATGGCATTTTGGTGCTGCCCTCCACTCTTTGCACGGGCCCCTCGATGTGCCCTGGAGCTGTTAAACTCCAAAATGGGTCTTGATCCTCAGTGCTCACATTCCCAAGCAGATGACAGGACCTGGGAGAAGATGCTGAGAGATCCCTCCCTGCACAGGGGTGTGAGGTGTAGAGTGAAGCTGGAGACAATGACACTTTTATTTTAAATACAAATTACACCAGCAAATGGAGGGTCTATTGTAGGAGGCAACTCGAACTTCACACCAAGTCTGATTCTTCTTTCATGCGGCTGCTTCTTTTCTCCTCTTTTCTCAGACTCCCTGCTTATTAATCATCAGAGAAATGACTTTCTTTGGTTATGACTACAGAAATTTTCAATTAGCCCGTGTGATTGGCTGCATGTAAGAGAATTAATGTAACATATGCTAAGTGTATGCATGACCTATTTAAAGTGATGGATAATCTTTCCTGGTAAAACTCTTTTAATGGTATGTGCCTGCTACACATCAGTGAGTGTAAAATTTTGATTCTAAGTGGCATTACAGCTTGTGCCACTGCATAGAGGAGCACGGGAAAAATAAGAGCCAGGTGTTTAACTGATGCAATTCAATGCTATTTTTTAAAAAAACAAAGAAATTGTAGAAATAACCTGAAGGTACCTTGGGTTGAAGGTCAGAGGATCACAAATCCTGAGGGCAGCCAGCTGGCCAAGACCTTTAGGAAATTTGCCAATATAGTGACATCTATATTTGCCAATATAGCGACATCTATAGTGACACCAGAAGCTGAACTTTTCAGCAAAAATGTTGCCCTGATGTTGGGTATAGTTGAAGCGCTAAAACCCCAGGAAAAAACCTCAAGACTTTTTCTTCGTAATTCAAGCCCCTTAGATGCATTGCGGGTCTTTGTTTTAAAATATTTATTATATTGCGTAAATTTTTCTGTTGTTTAAAATTGCTAAAAATGTGCCATTTGGGGGATTAGAGAATCAGCTGGCGATGTGGGTTATCTCCCCCCTGTGTCAGAGCCCCCGCAACAAGCCTGCAGCTCCTGCTCACAAAAGAGCTTCACACAATCATATTCAAACTTGATCTGAGGCCTTCAAGTAGGGTCAGAGACAGTAAATAAGTTGTTTGAGTGGCTAACTGCTCTTCTTAAAAATTTCACCGCATTTCAAGGCTGATTTTTTACAGCTCCGGGTGCTAAATATGATCCTTAATTATTCCTTTTTCTGCTGGATGAAAGAGCCATCTCACATCAGAAAATGTGTCACACGTAGGCACTTGTAAATGGTGAGCATGTCACCTCTATAACTTCTCTAAACAGACCCGTCTCGAGTGTCGTCATGAGCCGGTTGTCCAGGTCTCACGCCGTCCTGACGCCCACGAGGTTTTTCAGTGCAGACACCAAAATTGCATCTCGTCAGTGGGAAGGATGTCATGAATGCTGGCTGCAAATGTGACACCACCTTCCTATTAGTGCTGTCTCCTTGGCTGCTCGGTGGCCATGGTCGTCTCCAGGCTACCAGGCACTGCGGCGGGTCCTCAGTGGCACCTTTTCAGGTTAGTGCTTTGCAGAACACCGTCTTTTGTTTTATGAACGTTGCTTACAGCAGTGATTTGCAGCTGTAGAGGTTCTGGCTACTTGTTCTTGAAAGACAGACCTGAATTAGCATTGGAACAGAACCATAGAAGCATAGAACTGGTAGGAAGAGACCCTTGAGATCATTGAGTCCAAACATAACCTAACTCCAGCACTACCCCATGTCCTGAGAACCTCATGTCCGTCTGTCCAGCCCTCCAGGGATGGTGACTCCAGCACTGCCCTGGGCAGCCTGTTCCAGTGCCCCACAGCCCTTTGGGGAAGAAATTGTTCCCCAGATCCAACCTCAACCTCCCCTGGGCAACTTGAGACCGTTTCCTCCTTTCCTGCCAAACTCTCAAGCACTTTCTCTCTTTGAGGCAGCAGGTGCAATTTGGTCAGTCCCAAAAGGCAGGAAGGGTTTGTTGTAAGGATCAGAACCCTGGGCTCACGTGGCAATAAAGGGCACCTGTGGGTGACAGCCAGGCTGTCGTCTACTGGCTGCCTTTTACATAATGCTGATTTTCTTCATATGATAAAGCCTATTTTTTTTTTTTCCCTTAATATGCTTGTCTGAAGCGCAGAGTCCAACCTCCTTTGGCTCATGCTGGAGGTCTACCAAGGAGAGACAGATTTTGCAGAAAAAGCCCACAAGAGAAATGGGTTTCTGCCAGTGTTTGCAACTCCAGAAGGAGACTGCACAGCTTCAGGGGCAGAATGGACTAATTACTGGAGCAGAAATTAATTGAGAATCACTGGCTACATGGACACTACCTCTTGTTCAGTTCCTGAGTTGCAAATGGCTGGAGGACGGAGCAGCCAGGCAAGGATAACATGTATTTTCCTTTCCCTGGACATCCACCTTTGGCCACAATGAGGACCAGGACACTGCATTCGCTGGACCTTTGGTCTGAGAACTTAGTTGCTGTTCCCAGCATTGCACATGGGGCAGTTTTACCACAGGAGGGTTTGGTTTTGGGTTTTTTTTGCTTCATTTAAGTATAGTATGTGAGATAGCATGGGTAACACTCTTCAGGACAACCTCCATACTGGCTGTGGTGAAGCAGAGACCATTGACAGTCTGCTTAAACAGAGAAGTTTAATGTTTCTCTGCTATTAGACAAATCTACAGTTTCTTTCCTAAAGGACAAAGTTAACTTTAAAAGAAACAACTAAATAGCTCTAGTGGGATATTAAATTTCTACCAATATGAGAGAAATAAAACAGCTGTAACTGTAGCAATTTATTTTCGTGTTATTGTTATTTCCCTTTACTGTGTTAAGGCTCGTGTTCTGGGAACTGATTGCACCAATTTCCGATGCTGTTACCTCTTGATGTTATAAGTACCACACTACGAGCAGATGATGAAGGACTTGTCTTTAGTATGAATATAATAGATGTGCTCTTGACTTTACTCCAGTTAAGATTCTAGTGAAGATAAGGCAGTTTTTACCTTTTCTACCTCCTTCCAGAGGCATTTTCACACAGCCCAAAAGAGACAACCCTTCAGTCTCAGGCACCAAGGAGCACTTGTGAAATTTCTGTTGTGAAATTCGGGTAAGACACGGCTCTGTATTTATTACTGCCATGTAGCTGGTCAAACCTATAGCTAGGGGTACAGCGTATATGTGAAAACACGATACATCACACTAATGGAAGTGTCTTACTACATGAAGATATTACAAAAAGTGGGCTGAGAGGATGGACTCCTGGTTGAACATGACTGTGTTTGGTGGCATAAGAAGGTACTGCAGGGATGTGAAACTAATGCATTTTATCTCTCATTTCAGGAAGGCTATGTCATCAAAACTCAGTGGTGCTCAGTGGGTGGTTTAAGATGTCACTTTTTGTAAAAAAGAAAATTATTTGAAACTTGTCCACTGGTTTAACGCAGGTATAATCTGCTCCTTGACTCAGTAGCTTCCCCTGAAAGCTAGGAACAGCTTTGTTTTCTCTAAGATTTTATTTTCGGCTATTTAGCTCAGTCAAATAATGCATGTTAAACCAGGTGAAATTGAGGATGTGCACATGGAAACCTCCAGACTCAAGAGTGTGACACCAAATTCCTGAAACTACTAGAAAACAGGAGAATTTGTGTGAAAGGGAAGATTGCTTTTGTGTTTGATACAAAAACAAAAAGGAAAAAGTGACAGGACTAGAGGAAATGGCCTCAAGTTGCACCAGGGGAGGTCGAGGTTGGATCAGGGGAACAATTTCTTCCCCAAAGGGCTGTGGGGCATTGGAACAGGCTGCCCAGGGCAGTGCTGGAGTCACCATCCCTGGAGGGTTGGACAGACGGACATGAGGTTCTCAGGACATGGGGCAGTGGTAGACTTGGCAATGTTAGGTTACCAGTTGGACTAAATGGTCTTAAAGGTCTTTTCCAACCAAAATGATCCTATGGGGGCTCCAGCAACTGGACTCCCCTAAGAGTCCAGCATCTTGCTTCACTTCATCCTTCAGTGAACCTGATCTTTCACTGACAGCCCCTTCCAGCCATGGCCCAGGGGTTCCTGGCTTTGGCTTAAGAAAATGTTTAACACAGCAGAAAAGAGAAAGCTGTGTGCATGGGTGAGAGGTTAAAGCCAAATTATAGTATAAAATGAGACCCATCCTGAGGGAAGTTGCCCTCTGGAGCAGCTTGGCAGGGGTGTTGGCAATGCTGGGATTTCTCTTTCTCGGGTCTGGGCTCCTGCAAGGGACTGTGGACAAGCCCAAGCTGTTGGTCACAGCATGAGGGCAACAGCAAATGATTGGTATGTCATGCAGAAGGAGAGACACAGTGATTAAACATCTTTTTGGCCATTTCCTCGCAGGAGGTAAATCAGCGTGGCTTTGCTGACTTCATAGATTTATGCCAGCTCAAGAAAATCGATCCGATGTATTTATGTTACTTTCTGCTGGATGTTGTAAGTTCTCCACAGCAGGGACTGAAGGGACGTCTTGTAACTCGGCTGCATGGTCTGGTCTCAGCGTACTGGGTGTGTGGCTGGTGGCTCCAGGTGCTGACTTTGTCCTCAGGGCTCTGCCACCTTCCCTGGCATCGCTGTCAGGGGACACCTTTCATGGTCATGTTTCCTCCCATTTATCAGACATTTCCACACTGGTTATCTTCCTTTCATTAGGAGTCTGTCATGCTGTTCATCACTGCTTAATTAATTACTTCACCTGAGTGCTGAGCTTGGTTCCAGCTGTTTTCCACATGCCATCAGCCGGGGACACGTCTCCCCGCCGCAGAGCTGTGCTTCATTCTGCTTTCTCCATCCTTGGTATTGGCCAAGTCAGAGGTACCATTTCTAATCGAACACAACTTTTCTGCCTGCTTAGATCACCTCCAATGCTGTTCTGTGGGCTCAGCCCCCTCCAAAGGTGTACGAGTTTCACACCAATTCCAGCTCAACTCAAGCATGGAAGGAGCTGGACTCGCTGCTTCCCAGGACACACATCTACTGCGCCACTTTAAATCACAGCCTTGACTCTTGAGTTGCCTCTACAGCACAGCCTGCAAAGAACACAAGCACCAAGAATCTAAACTGCCACTTCTTCCTATTCAAAGTATGTTTTGTAAGTGGCTATTTTCAGTGGTTTCTTATCAGCAAGAGAGGGCTTTGGGAAACTCAAGCACTGCCATGTGGTAGTAACATTAGTGAAACACCCAGAAATTTGCCTAATCAAGATTTCAGCCCTTCCATTCTGATGGCCAACACCAGGCACATGCAGCAAAGTTCAGGGTCAGCTTCTCTGCAGAGGAACACACGAGAAAGCGGAGATGTGGAAACCCAAAGCATAAAGAGTAGCCCAAAGAATGAGGACTAAGCTCAGTAATCTTTAGAATGGCATGGAGCAGAATGGAATAGAATGGTGTAGAATAGGAGTAGTTCAGTTGGAAGGGACGCACATGATTATCTAGTCCAACTGGCAGCCTCCCTGTGTGGATGCTCTGATTCAGAATTAGGACAATTGTCATTCACCATAGACCCTTGGAGAAGGTAAAACTAAGCCACGGTGAACATGGGCCTCTGAGTGTCCACAACTTACATATTATATATTAGCTTCATTGTGTTGCATTTACATTTCACATTAATGTACCTGGAAAGCATCCTTGAGGTATTTACTGACATCAAAAGTTTAGACTAAATTTCATGAGCTTTTTCAGGATTCTTATCCAACAAATGGCTTACCCAAGAGACAGGCACTCATTTATGGTCATTTAAATGGAGAAGTTTTAATTAGCCTCAGCAATACAGTTTTGCCACCAGCCTTAACAAGCTATGAGGTTAGTCCTCACTTTGCTGGAAATCATGGTGGGTCTGGGGTTGGGTTTAACTCTGCCAGAGACTCTCAGAATGAGCATGGCCATGCACTGTATCCGTGCCTCAGTTTCTCACTGAGACAGTAGAGACGATGCTTGTAT
Source organism: Streptopelia decaocto (assembly GCF_964273445.1). Lineage (NCBI taxonomy): Eukaryota > Metazoa > Chordata > Aves > Columbiformes > Columbidae > Streptopelia > Streptopelia decaocto. Next base: position 1,828,250 of record NC_138661.1, read on the forward strand.
TCATCTAATGTTCTCCCTCATCATTTTTGAAAAGTAGAATCCTAAAGGCAGGAGCTGCCTGCTGATGTGCATTTTAGTGCTTGACCCATTCTCTTAGGGGACAGTGTATTTTAGTAGAAGTAATTACTGTTGATAGTTATTTTGTGATATTTCAGATTAAGGTTTTACACAAGTGCTGCTGAAAACTGTCAGTTATGCTGTTTTTTCCCCTCGCTTTCAGAGAAAGGTGGATCAATTTTTATTATTGAGGAATGAAATCAGACAACTGTAAAGTAGTCTTTAATTCTATTTCATGTAAGCAATGTATTGATTTCAGATTAAGTAATAGTGACTGAAGATGTTTCTTCGAAATTGTTTGTCTTCCATATAAAACCTTGTACTAAGACATTTTATAAGATTAACTCTGGAATTGCAAAGTGCTGAACTATTAATCTTTTGCACACTTTCTTATTTATTCATTGATATAATAGAATAATTGAGTAGTTGGGTTGAAGGGACGTTCCAGCTCCCCCAGTGCCCCCCCTGCCATGAGCAGGGACATCTTCACCAGCTCAGGGTGCTCAGAGCCCGTCCAGCCTGGCCTGGGATGTCTCCAGGGATGGTTCAGCCACCACCTCTCTGGGAACCTGGGCCAGGCTCTCACCACCCTCAGCATAACATTATTTTCTCTATGTAGAGCAGAATAGAAGAGTCTGCTTTAGCCCAAATCTTTCATCTTTCAAATCTCTGGGACAAAACCTAGAATTTCTGCACTGATGGCAGATCCGTCCACGCTGGCTCTGAGCAGTGGGCGCAGGGATGGTCCCTCTGCTCACTCAAGGGCTTTATTCTCATCCCGAAAGGGGAAAAGCTGACCTGGAGCACAGTCTGGTCTCCAGACAGGTATGTTGTGTGTCTTGTGGCTGAGTGTTTGATGTCAACTAAAGACATTGATGGTCTTTCACGTGCCTTAGGCATGAATGAAGCCAATAGCCATCCTAAAGCTTTCCAGCTCTGGTGTTTTCATGCCACAGAAACGAGACTCTCCATGAGCTGTTGGACTTGGTCTCAGAGCTCCCCATCTCAGCTTCAGGGAGCAGCAACATTTTAATCTAGTAGCTGGCTGCAGTTTGCTCCTCAGCCCTCATTAACAGCAGTCAAGTAATCATGTCGTTCCTGTGGTGAACACCTCCTCCATTACTCTTATTTTCCTTAAACAGACAGTGCTTTAAATACTGGCAGTGTGCCTAATGACTCGCTGCAGAAATTAGGGCTGAGCCAGAGAGGTGTCGCTTTAGACCCTCCGCATGCCTCATGCCCACTCCTTAATCCCAAAGGAGACACTTATTTACAGAAAACCTCAAAATAATAATCATATCCTAATATTTCATTGCAGCGAGAGTCCAGAGCAGGTCAGTCTGTTCAGATGAACAAAAGGAAGGTTAAGAGTTGACTTGAACATGGTTCAGAGATTCCTGCACAAAAATTTATTGTGAGAGTCACCTTAAATTCTGTAAAAAAAAAAAAAAAGTAGAAGGAAAACCCCCCAGCAATGGCTGGAAGATGAAGCTTGACAGAGAAATTCAGACTAGAAACAGGGCACAGGGGAGTGATATTACTCTTTTTTGGTTTCCCAATGGAAGCTTCAGTTGCATTAATAATTTGCACAATAAATAGAATAATTTTGGTTGGAAGAGACACTGAAGATCATTGAGTCCAATGGCAACCTAAATCTAGCACTTAACCATGTCCCTAATATGTCCATAAAATGTCTATAAGCTCTCTACACCATGACTGAGAGCATCCCAAAGGCCTTTCTTATGCAAGGAAGTCTGTTTGAGAGCCATGGAAAATCTTTTCCACACATTAATATTCTGCTTCCATTTTTTATCACCAGCTCCTAAGTTAAGAACTTTGTCGTCCTCCTTTGGCTTTGCTGAACCAGAAAAAACCCTTATAGCCCTTCCCTCTGTTGTGATGGATGTTTCATGTATGTAGAGTCGGAAGAGCCCTGGAGCTCTACAACCCCCACTTCTTGGTACCCATCTGCAATGGCTTGGTAAAGAGCACTTGTTTGGTCCGTAGACACAGCTATACCAATCTTGATTATTGCTTTGAATAATGTGTAGAGAAAGAGCAGTTCTGCCTCGATGGAGCTGCACAAGTCCTGATCTGGGAGCAGATTGGGTTTTAGTGGCATTTATTATTTACTGGCACCTTGAGATGATTCTGGGCTTGGTACTCTACAAAGACATAATGTTAGATGGGAGCCATAGAGTTTCCCAGCCTATTTAAATTATGATAAAACAAGCAATTGGGACAATAAGGAGGGGAGACATTTTAGGTGCTGGCAGTCACCAGTATCATTACACTGCAGCAGAGAATATAAACTGCTCTTCGTAGCCTGATTAGTGTGGATATAAAAAAAAAAATTAAAAAAAAAGAGTTACTAATACTTTCCACGCTCATAAACGTGTAAGTTGTAATGAAGCCATGAAAATTGTACCAGTGCAAGGCATGCTTTCTGGGAAGAATGAAATCATATAAAATGGCAATTCAATTAACTATCCAGATGAGGAATGAGTCTAGTGAGAAAAATCAACGTATCACTGGACTGGTGCATTTCAGAAGGCAAGACAGATGTAAACAGTCTCAAGCTATGTTTTATTTATATTCTCACGAATCTCTGAAAGCAGCAATATGTTTCACCGAAATTAGTAAGGAAGGTGAAAAGAAGGTGAGAGCTCTGATTAAATTAATTAGTTCACTGGAATGAGAGCTGGGTCCCAGGTGCTGCTCTGAAAACCTGTATTCATCCTTCTGGTATAAACCATGGGACAGGGGGACCTGAGAACTAGGGCTCTTCTGAAAGGCAATATCTGTAATGGGACCTATTTCTGAACTGCCCATTAGCCCACTGTGGTTAAGAGGCTGCCCCAGGAGGACATCCAGGGACTTTTAAAAGCCAGGTTGATGTCAGGAATAGTTCATGTTTGAATTCACTCATTTCTACACTTTCTTGGTGTAACTGATTTGCTATTCCAGGGCTTTACCGCTTTGCCTCACAAAAAATAACATGCGTGGCTTTCCTTTGAAATTGTGCAGGTTTCTAAAAGCTGTTCAGATGAAGCTGGTAGGGGAAGAAGGAAGATGTGTTTTCTGAGCCCATGTATCCAAACATCATGAAAAACCTACTGCAACCCGACCCCAAGGAGTGGTCCAAGAGTGAATTTGGGTGATATTGCTGGGTGACAAGCATAAGGACAGGAATCTCCCTCGCCAGCCTTGTAGTGACATCGGCGGAAAGTTTATTTACAGCTGGAGGACCAAAGCCCTGAGAAAAGCTAAAGAGGAGGAAATGGGATTAAATGAGTAAAGAATTTTTACCAATAGGGACCTCAGCAGATGGCCTGTGAGCACGAGCCAGTTCACTAACTTCCCTGTGACACAAAACACATGGACCCGACCCAAGACAATCTCATCTATGCTAACAAAGGCAGCATTTAAAAAAAAAAAAAATATGATGTTTCTCCTAGAAATATGTTATATTTGACTTGCTTGCTGGCAGGAGGGGGTGTCTATGTGTGACTTGCCCCCTGCCTTCCAAAGTAAAAGCTCTTTTTAGAGCAGGTCAGAACAGAACAGAATGGGTGCTCTGTGTTCTCCTGGTGGGCTCCCTTCCTCACCTCTTCCTCCTCTCCCAGCACCGGTGCTGAAGATCAGCAGGTTCCTTTGCTATTTGAGATTTTTGTGCTCTTCTGGAGAGAGGCATCAGCTTGAACAGAAAGCTAATAAGTGCTTATTATATTGATTATCACAGTAGGATTAAACTAATCCTCCGAGGGATCAATTCAATATTGTTAACTTCCCAGTTCTGGACAAACTGACAATGTCTGAGCCAGGTAGAGTGATAGTCCAACCTGGGAGGTCCAGCTATTTCCCCTGAAAGCTGCTCACTTCTCCCTTCACTCTCATTTGCTCACCTTCACCCCAGGTTGATTGCAATGTTCCCTTCCATGGGCTGGCATCATTCAGAGGTATGAAGCTGAACAAGAAAATGCAAATGTTGAATAGAATATAATGCCAGTCACAGAGCAGGAGGAAAGAAACCCCTTTGCTGTGGCTGCTAAAGAGATGCTTGAATTCAATACCGGTAAAAAAGCTTTGTTTAAATAGGTATGCTAAGCCCAGCAAGTTCTGCAAGGAGCCTGCATTTCCCTCTTCCTCCATTGTGTAAATATACATTATTTTGGAATATTTCTGTGCAATAACGGTTGTCCTTTAGATGGTGCCCCGATATGTGAAATCTCTGCCGTGCAGCTCACTCCAGCACTGCTTGAGCACAAGGAAACATCACGAGAGAAACATTATGTGGCAGGACACAGGCACTAATTGTTGCATTAACTGAGAGGGAGCTGATGAGCCCTATGGAAAACTATTTAGGACATATGTGAGAGGTAACAAACCTCCTATGGCAGATGCAAAACCACAGCCAGATGCTCAGAATTTCTCTTGCTGCTTATCCCCATCTGCCTGTTCCATCCCTAAGGGCCTTCACTCCTGTTTTTGATGCCATTTCATGAGTTGTTTGCTCTGGATCCAGGTGCCACGAAGAAGCACAGCCCGGAGCTGGCAGACGTGGGGGTGTCTGATGGGATGCAGTGACAGGACAAGAGGAAATGGGCCCAAGTTGCACAAGGGGAGGTCCAGATTGGATATCAAGAGACATTTCTTCCCAGAAAGGGCTGTCGGGCATTGGAACAAGCTGCCCAGGGCAGTGGTGGAGTCACCATCCCTGGAGGGTTGGACAGATGCAGAGATGAGGTTCTCAGGGACATGGGGTAGTGACAGTGCTGGGCTAATGGTTGGGCTTGATGATCCTCTCAATGATCTTCCAACCAAAACAATTCTATGATTCTATCTCTTGATACAAATTCACTGTTCACTGTCAGGGTGGCCCAAGGCCACCCTGGGACATGAACGTGGGCACTGAGGCCCCCTTAGTAATAGCAGAGCTCTCATTTTGACATAAAAACTGTCTACTGTCAGGAAAGAGAGGACACTAAGTGCCCACAGAGGAAATTTCCCATATTCCAAATCCTTTCACCAGCTCTTAGGACAAGGAAGACATAAATCCTAGATGAACATTCATTAGGGTCTTCCAGCAAATATGAACTAATGGGTTTAATTAATCTTGTTGTTCTGTAAAGTAGGTTATTTAAAGTGATGATGAGAAGTGTAATGACAACATTACTTGCTATAGATGGCATTACAAAAAAATCACAGTGATACTAAGTGATTAAACAGGTCTTTCTACAACCTTCATAATTCCGTCTTTTCATTGTGACTTCTGGTTTGGATTCACACATTTTATTTCCCTGGAAATCTTTGCACTCTGCAAAGTTTAATTGGAGAACTGAGATGAGCTATTGTGCCATGTCTTAGTGCGAAGACACCAACTCCTCTGGTCCCTGGGAGCTGGTGGGGCAATGAGTGGGGGTCACCCTACCCAACAATAGCATGTCACCTGCTCTAATTGGCTTTGCCCTCAACTTAGCTGCAGAAGAGACTATAACTTCCTGAAGCCATTGTGTTGCCTTAGTCCGACAAGAAAAGGCAGCTCAGACTGTGGTGGTTGCTCAGTCTGTGAAGAAGCTCCCTGTAATATCTATCAAGTGCATCAGAGGTTGTGTTACCTTCACTGCAGAGAAAATTCATTGTACCCTTCCCTGGGCAGGGTCAGACTGAACAGGCAATAAGCAAAATTTCCCTTTGAAATTTCCCTTTAGCTGGGTTGTAGATGTTAGAGGGGCTGGTCCCAAGTGCTAGGAGGGACCAGCTCTTTATTTTGCAGCATTGTGTTGTGTTCTCCTGGAAATAAACTGTCTACAAGTCTCAGAGTTTTGTCTGGAGCAAGGGCAAAACTTTCTGGAGACATAAGGACAACTGAATTTTTGTGATTCAGGGTGGTAGCCAAGAAAGGAGTCAGGATTGGACACAGAGCTGGAGAGGAGACAAAGTGAGTTTGCTGCTCCTGGGTGGGTCAGAGAGGTGGGACAGCAACTGCAGAGAGGAGCCAACTATGGATCATGAACACCAAAGTAATGGGTTGATCAGTAAGCTCTGAATTCACTTTGCTTAGTGCTGTGAGAAAGAGTCTCTGGGGCCTTTGAATGGAGAGATGCTTCCCAGTCATGATGGAGTTCACAGAATCACAGAATGTCAGGAATTGAAAGGGACCTCAAAAGATCATCCAGTCCAATCCCCCCATGGAGCAGGAACACCCAGATGAGGTTACACAGGAAGGTGTCCAGGCGGGTTGGAATGTCTGCACAGAAGGAGACTCCACAACCTCCCTGGGCAGCCTGGGCCAGTGTTCTGACACCCTTGCTGAGAAGAAGTTTCTTCTCAAATTTAAGTAGAACCTCTTGTGTTCCAGTTTGTACCCATTACCCCTTGTCCTGTCACTGGTTGTCACCCAGAAGAGCCTGGCTCCATCCTCCTGACACTCCTCCTTTCCATATTGATCCCCATGAATGAGTCCCCCCTCAGTGTCCTCTTGTCCAGCTCCAGAGCCCCAGCTCCCTCAGCCTTTCCTCACACGGGAGATGCTCCACTCCCTGCAGCATCTTGGTGGCTGCGCTGGACTCTCTCCAGCAGTTCCCTGTCCTGCTGGAACTGAGGGGCCACAACTGGACACAAGATTCCAGGTGTGGTCTCCCCAGGGCAGAGCAGAGGGGCAGGAGAACCTCTCTGACCTACTGGCCACCCCCTTCTAACCCACCCCAGGTCCCATTGGCTTCCTGGCCACAAGGGCCCAGTGCTGGCTCATGGTCACCCTGCTGTCCCCAGGACCCTCAGGTCCCTTTCCCCTACACTGCTACGAGTTGAAGAGAGAAGACGCATTTCACTGGGACCAGTTTTCTGTGAGTAAGGGCAGCAATTCAGGCCGGTGTGTATGGTCTTTGGAGACCTTGCTCAGCAGTATGAGTGCCAGAGGCAGGAGCGGGTAGATGTGAATGAAGTTAAAAGTTTATCAAACTTGGCTGAACTAGAGCATCCCGCATCTTTGCTTAGCAAGCTCATGAAATTCAAGCAACCAATTAGTAACACAGTTGTGCAGCAGGAGCTGACGAGCCGTTCAATAAACAAGCGATCCTCTCTGTACATGGAGTCAAAGGCAAAAATATTTCACATGCAAGCAAAGCTGGGGCTTGAGGCAGTCCTGCAGCAAGAAAGGAATTCTCAAGTTTTGCATTAATTGGATTTGTAATGGGTTTCAAAACTGACTTGATCTGTGAAGTACTCAATAATTACAGAAGATTAAGGTGACGCTTTGAAAAATGAGTGGAACAAGAACATGAAGGAAGCAAACCTTGCTTTGGCCTAATTACAGATAAACAACAGATAATGCAGACTTGATAATCCTCTGGAATAAACAAACAGGAGAAACAGGCTCTACAAATCCTGTTTCATGCTGGTGAATAACCTTTCAATATTGGTATTTGCTAACGCTTACCTCCATTTGGTGGCAATGGCCAGAGACTGCCCTGCACTGCCCACAGCTGAATGGACAAATCCACCATAATTCACTTTAACTGCACCATTTCCAAGAAGAGATAAAATTATTGGTCTTTCTTCCACAGAGGCAGGCTTTTGCATGGGGAAAATGTAGCATTTCACTTCCTTGTGAAGGAATAGATATAAAATAGCTGCTGCCTGTATGGGGCTGCCGTGCAGGACACCAAGGACACTTGCACTAGTTAAGCCTATAAAAACTTTTGTGCAAAATATTTACACTCCTGCCACAGTTAAATGTGCAAGCTATCAGATTGTATCCACACACATGCCTGATTAGCCATTACACATGCAATTACATGATTTTAATGTGCTCTCATCATAATTACAGCAGCAAATTAGGGGGCATAATTGCACACGCAAATGTGCATGCCTGGCTTTTTTCTTTCTTCTCTAATATGTTAGGATCACAAAAGACTATATCTGTATAAAGAAAGGTCAGAGTTCAATTTCATTACCTGTTTTTTTCAGGAGCATTTACAATATCAATAAGCAACTCTTAAATATTGAGAAGGTTGCTTCAGCCCTTGCTCTGGAACCAAGTTAGCAACAGAGCAGATGTCTGAAGATGGAGCGAGTTCCCACTGCTGAGGATGGGTATCCCAAACCAGCTATCCACGCTGATGGTTTATTTTGTGCACCTGCTTTCCTGGTGAATATTTTTTCTCTTTAATAACCTTTGCTTCTGTGGTGTTTGTTGTTTTACCTGGTGCTCAGAGTGTGATGATAACCAGCCTGTGCACACCACCGGGGCTGCTGCTCCCTGTCCGCCCAGCAGCTGCATCCCAATCTGCAGCCCTGCTTCTGAGAGATGACCTTTCAAAGTCCTCTCGGCTAAAGGTTCCTGTGTTTTGCCTTAATTCTCTTTTCAGCTCCCAGAATAGTAATTTTCCAGATTAAACTCTGGTTACTGGGTGAGTCACTTTGTTTATTTGTTTCAAATGCATTTGCTTTATTTTGCTTTCCTAAATCTAGGGATGGAAAGTGCGGATGGGCAGATTATCATGCAGGATATTTTTATTCCTAGAAGGAGATTATAATGCACATTTCTGTTGTGCTGTGGCTGAGAGATATTGGGATGCCGTACATTGCAAGCTGTGATTGAAAGCCATCACCAGCTCTGCACCGGTGGAATTACTTTCCACCGCTGAGTGGGTTTTGTTCTGGGTGCTGTGGCAGCACCTTTTCTTCACACTGTGTGATGCTCTTCATGCCGGCTCTGGCTCCATTTTTTTCAGAGCTGGGAGCTGGAACAATAATAATAAAAAAATCAAATTAAAAAAAAAAATCACAGACAAAACAAAAACGTAACATGAAAGCAGAAATAGTGGCCACCTCCATCCGAGCTTGTGTGGTCAAATACAAGATACATCCTTAACCCTTCCTGGGGAAGCTCAGTTGAATTGCTGTCCCGGTGACTGAGAAGAAAACAAATAGAAACAAAAGCATCCCTCCATTTTCCTCCGTTTGGTGGGACACGTCTTCCCTGCTCATTCACCCAGCGAGGCTGCTGTGAAGCTGGAACTTTTCTTTCTGCATGGTAAAGGCCCCTGGTGCACTCTAATACAATTCATAAACAAAGGGAATATATGTATTTCTTAAACCCTGAGACAGCCCCTTTGTCTTTCCTTGGGTGTCTGGTGGAGTCCAGCTGTTGCAGCAGCAATGTCACTTTCATAATTCCATCTTCATGGCGTGGCCTGAGAGCAGCAGATCACTGTTGAGCTTTAGAAATCAGTCGCTACCCAGGGATTTTGGAGCCGAGCTATGAGAAACAAGGCAACATTTGATAAAACTTTTCCTACCCTGGTTACACCTTGGGGCCAGCCAAAAATGTTGCCTGACACTTCCGAAAGGACAAAGAAGAGGTTTAAAATTGTCAGCTCCCCTCCTGGAGAGCAATGCTTTCAGACATACCCCGATTAATCAAAAATGCCTTTTGCTTGAGTCATGGGTTACATCACCAGGGCTACAATAGCGTTTATTTGTTCTATGTAGCGTGTGCTGGAAGATGCTCCGCTGCTCCACCACTGATGTCCTGTGCAGAAGGAACTATCTACAGAGGGGTCTCACCAGGGGTTTCCCATTATAATCACCTGAGCGGTCTCAGAGGTGTCTTCATTGTGGTTTTGAAATTAGGATGTGATGCAGTGAACCCTGAAACGGGTGGAGGAGAGGAAGGGTGTACATGTGCTGGGTCTGGGCTGCTGCTGGCTCCATCTTCCACCCGCACCGGTTCAGCACAACGGGATGTCCCTGTGAGAGGACGGTGATGTCTCACAAACCACACGTCCCACACACCCGGGTGCTTGTGACAACATGAAACACACGAAACACAGTCAGACTGGAAAAGAAATTTCAGAAATATAAACACACTATAAATTATAGTACAGAAGGGAAGACAGCACCATTACTTTAAACATAGAAAGTTAATTTACAACCCCACCAGAACTCTTTTTTTCCCCTTTTCTTGCATAGAAATGCAACCCTAGAGCTGCAGTGCAGCCTCCTTGCTGTCTTGTGAGGTGTGATAGGAAGGACAACCCCACGTGAAGACTGAATATTAAATATTCCTGCTCCATGCAAAGCCCCCAATACTCATTTTGCACTGGAAAAGTGAAGGAAGGGGCTGGAAACATGGAGCCCAGGCAGAGGTGGGTCCATGGCAGAGCCCAGAGCCTGGGCCATGTACCTGCACTGGTGGGACCTGCACTGGGGATCATGTCCCACCAAGGCTGGGCCAGGCCAGGGACAACACAAGGCATGACCCACGTTTCAAGAGGTTTTCTCTATTGGAAGGGAAGATCCTGGTCTTGCAGCAGAGCAGAGCTGCTCCGGTGAGGTCTTCAGACCTGATGGGGCTTGTTGGGGCTTCTTTTAAACTGCAGCTGTGTGGACCAGCTTTGCATTCACTAAAATCATAATTGCGGGTGTCCCTTCTCTGGGATGCCGCAGGCCAAATGGATGTGTTTCTCCTCATTTTGATTCTCAGGTTCCAATGCTTTTTATTAAAAATTCCTTTTCTACTGTGGCTGCAGTGCTGAGCATCCACATTTATATTAATGTCTGTGCTCCTGACGCCCTTTCTGACAGCAACGTTAGTCACATTCTAATTAGAGAATAATAATGTCATAATTTCTTTTCTTATCCCCATAAGCATCTCTTTGTGCAGACAAGAGATGCTTCGGTGTATTGTTGTGTGTATTGGGGAGCTCCTTGCCCTGCCAGGGCTTCTGTTCCCTCCAGGATGCTTCTGAGTACTGGGATGTGAATGCGGAAACTTTGGGGACTGAAGTTCACCCACGAGGCCCATTTTGGGTCCTCCTGCTAAGGATGATAATGCAAACTATTTTTGTGGCCTTCAGAGAAGGGTCCTGCTGCTTTCTGCCAGGTTTTTGTATTCCACTGGTTTCGGTTGATTGTAGATTTTATTCTTGAGCTGTGCAATAGGGACTTGACAAGGCTGCTGGCATTTCCCATACACACGACTAAAAACTCTTTAACAAGCTGTTAGTGACATTTGTAAGTAAACACCGCCGCACAGATGGGTACAGTTTTACCTAAATAACCAAGTCCCCGCTAGACAGAGAGCTCAGGCGAGCACGAGGATCAGAGCACTCGCTGAATGACATTTAAAATCCCGGCCAGATTTATTGCGGGGTTTATTGCAGAGCTAATTTTAGTGCTGCCACAGCTGGAGCAAGCAGACGATGCGACCAGAGCTCTCCCGGATTTTGGGGGGACAAGGCTGCCTGTTGGGTGCTCTCAAAAAGATTTAATTATTAGATTTATCACCATATTTTCCTATGCAACACGATGCATTTCTCTGGTTGGTTGCAAACAGCCCCAGCCTCACTCTGTGCTGGGTTTTGGTCTCATGAGCAGCAGACTTTCCCCATCCATAGACATGTCACCAGCTGGAAACATCTCCGACTGTTTGTTGATAAGGTTTGGAAAGGGCTGAGACATCATCTTCTCTCTGTTCCTGGCAGGAGCAGCCAACTCCACCTGTACAGCAGGTTCGTGCTAAAATAAATAACTAAATAACATGAGTCATGCATGTGTTATACTGGAAATCTTATTCAAATCCATTTATTCACTACATTTAAATACGAGTAAGAGCAAGTAAAATAAAAAAATGGCATCATAAAGACAGTGGTTTTGTCGTGTTTTCTGTGCATCAGATGTTTGTTTTCCTGCAGAAATTCATGGGAAGCTTGCTGCAATCTGTCAGGGAATTGCCAGCAATTATTTCTCTGGTATTTGCTTAAATAGCCCTGAGGTTTAACATTGTTTGATGCCTTCTGAAATGCCCTGGGAAGACAGAACTCAGATGTGCACTTCTGCCCAGAGATAAATCTTATTTTCCAGAAGACGGGGAAATAAAGCCACATCTCTCACTCCTGCCAGCCTGAAAGGAAAGGAGAGATCTGGAAAAAACTGAAATAAAACCCCCCAAAACACGGCAAATCCACACTTATTCCATCCATGTGTCCCAAGGTGTTTCTTTCCTCCCCAGGGGCATCTGGCCCATTGATCTGATAAAACTGTCCCCACATGGTGACCTGTGGAGATCTGACCCTGCTTAGCGACTTCTGGAAGTTCTTCTGCATCGTGTGCAGAGTCTGTAGGGGCAATGTTAGAGTTTGGAAATTGTGAGTGCACGTACATGCACACACAAATTTAGTGTTTTGGGGGAATGCTCCATTGGGTCTCTGCAGATGGAAATGACTTTGCATGAAATGATCTTTGGAACTGAGGCTGTGAAAGAAATCAAACAGCCTGAAACAGCATTACCATGTGTGTAATACATGTATAGTTGTGAATAACTTCCTGAGCTTTTCTGGCTCTTCTACTTCACGTTTTTGAAATATATATGATGAATTTTCCTGCCACTATTTTTACTTGACATTGGAGGGTGAGAGAGAAGGAAACATTGCATGTGGATGCTGAAAAGGACATCCCGCTTTTTCCATAGTTAAGAGTTTAAAAATCTTTTTAAAAGTCTTATTAGTGTATATATAGAATACATATAAACAGTTTATTTGAGATTATTTTAAATTGGGACATGGTTTAGTGACAGTGTTGGGTTTACGGTTGGACTCAGTGATCTTGAAGGTGTCTTTAAACCAAAATGATTCAATGATTCTCTGGTTATTTAATTCAAGCTTAGAGTATTTAAACATTTAGATTATTGAATATATGTTGTCAATACTACTGTGGGGACACAACTGATTTCGATTGCATCATTCTGTGCAACCGTCTGCGGAGGAGCCAGGTCTGGGCAGTGGCAGCATCACAGCCTGAATGCACACAGCCGGACTTTGAATTATATTTAAATAGTAACAAATTATATGTATTGTCCAGTTAAAAATTATGTTTTTACTTGTAATTGACCAGAAGTCATTTCTGGCTCTAGAACTGTAGCCTGCTGCCATTAATAGTTTGGAGTATTAACATAAAATACCCCAATAATTGCACACAGATTTGAGATTTTGTTGGTGACCTGAGGTTTATACTTTCTGCAATAAATTAGAGCCAATCCAGAAAGCGCATATTTATTACTGTCCTAAGAACCATTAGTAGTGCTTCAGTCAATAAAGGATTATAACTCTAAGCCAAGGAAGTGGTATAAAATCACAACAGATGATTTACTGGGTTAGGAGGGAGGAAAACAATGTCTAGGGGGGGGAAATCTCAGCGAGATGCTCTCACTGGGAGATTTAGCCTTTGTAATTCAAAACAGATTATCGGCATTTTGTGACATGAACCTCATCATGAATAAATGAGCTCTGAAAATGGATTCTGCTCAACACATTTCCAAAACCCAATCGCACATGAAATTGGTGGTGCTCACACGACACCCATGAAAGCAAACCTACGCTGTGATATAGACATGCACGGCCCAATTTGCAGTTGACTTCCACAATTTGCAGAGGTTTTTAGTTTTAGTTTGAGGGCTGAAGTCAAATCAACATTTTTGTGTTGGTCTTTCTACCACAGCACCTCAATCAACCTTTGTTTTCATAGACTGGGCAGTGAACCTGGCAGGGCACACGTGGCACATCAATACGGTCCCTGTTGATCAGAAAGGTCGTGGAACATCATTTTGCTTCCTTAGCTGCTGCTGCATTTGAAATAACTTCCTCTGAACCCAGCTAGGTAATTTTATAATAAATGTTTATCACTTCATCTAAAAAAAAAGAAGAGTCAAAACCACTAGAAGGTCTCAGCTTTGCAACAAAAGGGAGAAAAAACGAAACGAAACCAAACCAAACCAAACCAAACCAAACCAAACTAAACCAAACCAACAACAAAACAAACAAACAAACAAACAAACAAAAATGAAAAAGCAACCAAACAAAAAATCCAAACACATAAAACCCAATAAAATAGGAAAAAAACAACATGTGAAATAAAAACCTGAACAAGTAGACAACCATGAAACAGATGCAAGTTGCGTAGCTGGGTCTGGCACCTTGCGCACCCACAAGCGATCCAGCTGATGGTCTTTCTCAAAATCATTCAGATCGCAACATTTTCCCATCAGTGGGGTAATTTTGGTGCAAATTCCAAGTAGCAGCTTTGATTTATGCAACTGAGAGCCAAGACCTTCGTCTGCACTGCACATCATGCCCTAAACATCCAAATATAGATACAGATGGATAAATACTATATATTGGTTCTCAGCCAACTTGGACTTTGTTTGTTAACCTATGTAAAATTGCTCGGGGCAGGAAGGGCTGCGCAGTTCCACCGTGACCAGCATTCGTTCCTACGCACCCTGCCAAAAAATGGGGGAAATCCACCCTATTTCTGGCCCGACACTGCATTTGCTATCAGCTGTGCAAAGCTCCCATGGCACAGCACAAGCCCCCGCGACGCCAGCTTGTTTTCAAGTTCATGGGCACATTTCCGAACCAGCTGAGCTTTAGCGAAGCGAGTTTTGATCCTGTTAACTTTTCTTTGAAACTCGAAATGGCATCTGGTTCTGGCTGGGGAGATGCAAATTGCAGGGGCCAAAAATTTTCACACATCTTGTGTGTCCTCGCCTGGGAAACAGTCCCTGCCTCACCTCCTTTGCTGCACTACACTGCGCCTTCTTGCTTTACCCTTCTTAATCCTCTGTTCTCCATCAGAACAGTGTAAAGAAATTAAGCTTGCTCTTTTTTCTTTTTTATCTTTTAGAAACACTGAGGATCTATATGTTGAAATCCACAGAGTCTGTCACTTAACTCCCTCAGGTTTCTGTAAAAAATGGCAGCACAAATGGCTGTGGTTCAACTTAATTGGGCATCTCATTAAATACCTGAATAATGAAGCTCAACAACAGGTCTCAGCTCAGCCAGACGTGGGCCCAGAGAAGTGCTTTATTTCAATGCTATCAATGTAAAGGGAAACAGGTTTACAATTATTTTATACTAACATCAGAGCAACACAACCTCAAACACTCAGTTTTGGGGAAAAAATGTAGACTTGTTTTTTCAGAACAGAATGAAATATAAACTGCCTCCTCGACCAGGTTTCTGGTTTTGTGCAGTTTCCTAAATCTGCTAATTCAGCCAGCGAACCAAAGACCTCAGAAAATGAGCTCGAGGAACAGGGGATTTCCAGCCATCCCAAGGAGCAGAATCTCACCCCAGGCTGCAGAGCAACTTGGCAACACCACTCACAAAACCACCTCCTTTTGCATTTTCTCCTCTGCAATACAGGGAATTGTGTTACTCAGCATCCCATGTACCAATTGCATGTCACAGCAATGGAATAGAAGCAGTTCTTGAATAATGTGGGTTGGGTTTTGTTTGTTTGTCTGTTTTGTTTTGGTTCTGTGTATGTTTTTTTGGTTTTGGTTTGTTTGTTTGTTTTTTATTTGACTTCTCTCAGAGCTTCCACGTCTCGACCTCTGAAATTCTGGGCAGAACTCAAGGGCTCTTTGGCTCCAGCAAACCCACATGCATGCAATGATTTTAGCACTCCTAGGTCTGGTTGCTGTGTGTGGGAAGAGAAGCAGATGAATATTTGAACAGCTAGAGAAAATCAGAGCCCTGGGCACCGGCCCCAGCAGTATTTATGGAGATGTCAGCTCACCGTGTCAAAAGAGCCTGAGATCACTAATGGTGTGATCTCGCTGCTGCTGGGTTATCCATCACGCTGTCTCCTTGCCCTGCCAGCTTGCTCATGTAACCCCGGAGTGGTTTATAATGGAGAAAGCTGTTCACGGTGGGCTGTGAGCCAGAAGTGGCTCTTCCTTTCCATGGGGGGACAGATCCCTGGGTCAGAGCCACTGGTGGTCATGGAGAAGATGAACTGATGGCTGTGGACAAGCTCAGCTCAAACACAATCTGACAGTCATGCTAGCAAAGAGACCTTGGGCATATTCACTGTCACTGGCAGAAGAAACTCCAGGTGGACCACAAACTCCTCTCAACCCATATAGAAGAGAATCGCATACTAGCAGGACAGGGCGTGAAAAGCATGTTCCCTCTGCTCGCAAAGACGAGCAAACACCTTAGAGAAACTAAGAATCACAGCATGGTTTGGGTTGAAGGACCTTCCCAGCCCCCCAGTGCCCCCCCCTGCCGTGAGCAGGGACATCTTCACCAGCTCAGGGTGCTCAGAGCCCCATCCAGCCTGGCCTGGGATGTCTCCAGGGATGGTTCAGCCACCACCTCTCTGGCCAACCTGAGCTAGTGTTTCACCACACTCATTGTGAAAAAATGTCTTCCTTAAATTTTGTCTAAATCTCCCCTCCTTTAGTTTAAATCCATCACCCCTTGTCCTATCACAACAGACCCTGCTAAAGAGTCTGTCCCCATCTTTCTTATCAGCCCCTTTTAAGTAGGGAAAGGCCGCAATAATGTCTCCCCGGAGCTTCTCTTCTCCAGCTGAACACCCCAACTCTCTTAGCCTGTAACCTTGGTAGAGATAAATGCCTTTGGCACAGTGGGTACATTACTCTCTTATCTTCCTGAGGCTATTCAGTCCTTTGCTTTTCTCACTGAAACCTTCCCAGGTTTTGCCACTGCCATCGCATGGTGGTGGTGACAGCAGGGAAGGGACTGCTATTTCTTGATGCATGGGATTCCAGATGATGTAGGGGACACATATTTGGTCTGCATGCCCTCCTGTCACCGTGGATCCACAGGGACCTTTGTGGGGACGATGAGCACAGCTGGACCCAGGCTCTGTCCCTGTCTCCCTCCCACTGGCTCTGGCGTTGTGGTGGCCCATGGTCCCCACGTCAGGGAGGCGCACTTGGCCACCAGCTTGAAATATTGTGCCTGCCCCCTGGAACACTGCGGTAACAGCTTTCCAGGGTGTCAGATGGCAGCAATGCTTTTGCAAAGCAAGCCAGTGTGTGGTTAAGCAATTCCCATGATTACAGAAGAACTGTTGAGAGGCTGTGAAAAAAATATAATTAACTCTTCTTTTCTTCGAAGAATCTCACAGCAATCATCTGTGTTTCTGTTTCAGGCTGATAGTGTTTGTCGCAAGGCTACAGCCCAGAGTGCGATGAGGGGGAACAGAGCATCCAGGGCCCCCAAATTCTTCCTCAACCTTTGCAATCTGGTTGCAACCACAAATGAGCCCGTTGGGCTGGTTTTCCTCTCTGAATGATGGTGCTGTTGGAGAATCCGATACATTAGATTTAGTAGCAATAGCCAGGGCAATGGCTAAGCTTAACTGCATCAAAAATGAGGTGTCAGGATCAGTGTCACACGCAGCTGCACATCCTGGTTTCCCTTGCAGAGACCGAGCAAGGCTTTGCGCACCTCATGGTGCTCTGCAGCACCCACAATTGCCTTCCTGCACCTCCATCCCCACCCAAAAATCCCCCGCGCCGGGTCCCTTGCACCAAGTCAGATGCATTTTGGGTGATGTTGCACCAAACCGTAACAGCGGCTTGGTCCAGGCTGGAGTGTCTCGCTCCTAACCTAAAACACAGACACTACTTTTAATTACTAACGAAGCCAGAGAGCTGTCTCAGAGCTGTGTGGTGCCAGAGGATCTCAGCCGGTACGTGATCTGGAGCTCTCATCAGCATGTACAAGGTGTAGCGGGGCCGGTGGAGATGATCTTTGTGGGTGACCGAATGACCTACATCATTATGGCGCTTTCTGTTTAAAATTAACTCAGCTCTAGCAGCTATATATTAACAAATGCATTGAACTGTGTGCGAAGGAAAGGAAAAAAAAAGAAAGGAGTGCTTTGATTTTTCTAAGAGCTGGCTGGAGAAGCCTTTGAAGGAGGAGAAATGGGAAAAAAAATAATGGGCATTTATCCAAATAAACATTGAACCTCCCATTTTGTTTGCAGTACTGCACAAATCTAAGTGTACTGCTGGGATTACCAGGAGGTTGATGATTCATTTATCAAGCAAACCAAACTTATGTGATAATCCGGGTTTATTTTGGGATCAACTTTATTGTCATACTATTGACTATGGTCATGAAAAAAAGCCGCTGCAAAATGCAATTAGAGATTCTGTCTATTTTTATTAGATTTTGATTCACAGAGTGAAATGGCTTGTTTCAGTCCCCGGCTTTCCATTTACTGTGCTTCACCTCCAGCAGGTCCACAGGCACCGTGTTTTGTGAACCTAAAGCCATTGTGAAGATGAAGATATGAGAAACAGTTGCCAGGAGCATGGTGTACCGTAGTAATTGGGATAAAATCATTAATGAAGCAAGGGGTGGAACAAATGTAGCACCAGGAGTAGCTGGAGCAGAACGAAGGTGTCAGAGGTGCCATAACAAAAAGATGGCGCTTACTCAGCCGATGGAGGTTGTGCTTTGGGGAAAGAGCAGAGTGGATGAGCAAGACCTGCTGTGCAGAAGCGCTAACTTGCAGCAATCTTGACTTACTGAGCATGCTGCACATGCCTTGTTCTGAATATTTCCTGGTTTGGTTTCACATTCAGCTGAGCTTCCGGAAGGGTGTGAAAATCTCAAAAGAACAAATTTTTGAGACCTTATGTAGGGCCTACCTTCTTCAAAAAAAGGTTTCATTTTGGTCTTAAAACAGCTTAGAACGTTTCTGCCCAAGGAACTGTTTCAACGCAACACAAAACTGGGGCATCACTTTGCCCAGGGGGCAAAGTAATTGCCCTGAACCGGCAAACATAAAATGATTTTCGTAAGCTTGAGCTGATATGTCTCTGACACAAGCTGACCAGGATTATCTCAGAAGTCAAACCAGGAGAACATCATGTGAGGTGTTAGTTGGTGGATGGTGTCACCATTGGTCCAGGTGTCTGGGCCATGCACACTTAATGCCCTTGGACTCCCCTGCCTTGGGCATCTTTCAGTGAGCTCCTGGGAATCACGGACAAGAGGATGTGAAGCCGAAGTTCACCCCTGCTCCCTTCTAACTACACTTGCACCCTTCTAACTATTGCAAACCATTTCCGAACTGGCTCATGTGTTTGGGGAAGTGGATTTTGCCTTTTGCCTCTGTCCAGAGCTGCTCCTTTGTATGCCAAGCTCTGCACATTAAGGAAAAGGAATTTTGGTCTACAGCAGCAGTAGGAGATAGGAGCTCTCTCCACCTTCGGACCCATCTGGAAGGGCAAGGCAGGGTAACAGTGGTACTTTGAGACTGCAAACCACAGTGCATGGATGTCAGGCCTGAATGGACATTGCACTGTCAGGCCCAGATGTCGCCAGGGTCAGCGGTCAAGCCGGCGTGCCTGGCAGGATTGTGTGGTTGCAGCTGACACGCCGTTTACTTGGCTTTTCATGGGAAACAGCTGTTACGAGCAGGAACTGTAATGAAACTGCAAAAAAAACAAGAGAGGAAACAGGTTTTCTTGGCACAACCTGACCTCTGACTGTTGGAGATGACTCTCCACTACTGGGAGTGCCTACCCCTTGTCTGCCTTCACATGGGTGCCCACGGGATGGACCAGCTGCTGCTTACGGGTTGGTTTAGAATTACACTGGGGCCTGATCCAGTGCTGGTGGAAATCAGAGCGTCTCTGAACGTGACCTGTGTGCACAGCCTGCAGAGCTGCACGTGGAGAAAAAGGTCCGATTCTGTGCTTGGTGGGAGCCCTCACACATAGACACGTACTTGCAAGAGCTGACATGACTGGGTGCTGTCCAGCACTCCATGACTGGGTGCTGTCCACCAGCACTCCACTGAAATTCCACATTCATAATTGCCTTGGAGTGATGGATCTAACAAGCCGCATATAGCAGCACGTCCTTTTCCCACTGTCCTGACTGCATCCTCCACTCCATCTTGCCTGGTACCTTAATGCTCTCCAAGAGACCTGCCTGGCTGTGCTGCTCAGGGATGGGAAGCTGGCAAATGTTTGTTGTGACAGTGCAGTCAAACCTCCCTCCCCAGCTGGAGAAAGCTTTTTGGAAAGACACAGCACATAAGATAAATATGATATGTTACTTACAGTCCCAAAGGGACAGCAGCTTCATAGAATCACAGAATCACAGAATGGTTTGGGTTGAATGGACAGCTCCCCCAGTGCCCCCCCTGCCATGAGCAGGGACATCTTCACCAGCTCAGGTTGCTCAGACCCCGTCCAGCCTGGCCTGGGATGTCTCCAGGGATGGTTCAGCCACCACCTCTCTGGCCAACCTGGGCCAGGCTCTCACCACCCTCAGGGACAACAATTCCTTCCTCATGTCCAGCCTGAATCTCCCTCCTTTAATTTAAAACCATCACCCCTTGTCCTATCACAACAGGTCCTGCTCAAAAGTCTGTCCCCAAAGCCTCACTGCCCTAAGGGTTTAAGAAGGTACCTATACAGGACAACCCAAGGTGAGCCATAGAATAAAATCCCACCAGCCTCACTCCTCTGAGGGATCTGAGCCCCATCCTATATCTGCTTACAAATTCTCCTTGACTTTCTCTAGTGGATTGCACAGAAATGTGTGGTTAATCAAATGAATCCTACTGCAGTTCTTGCTTGGTTAGAGGAAATAAATATTTACAAAGGCAAAAAAAATCATAGCTGTCTTGAAGAAACCAGAGAGTGCAAGTTGTCTTTGCTGGAGGCTCGTGGCAGTTTGTTTTCAAATAGCGAAGCCTGCCTTAGGCTTGACCACAAAAAGCAATAAAAGCTTCATTTTCGAGGGGAGGAAAAGAGAAATAGTATTTTTTTAAAGCCTTCCACAGTAGTTTTTTGTTTTCTTTTTCTGAATAAGGTTTCTTTTGAACAGAACAGAAAATGTTGTTTGTTTTTCTCCTCCTTTCTTTCAGAGCTTCATCCCTAAGTGCCTTGTAACCCCATTAGATCTCTTTTGCCAGGGGTAGGTCGGTTACAGGCAGCTAAGCCTGATGTTAATGTGGATGAATTAATGGTGCAAATATATAAATGACTCATCTGTTTTAAAAAAAGAAGAACCTGTAAATCAAGATTCACCACTTCTCTGCACCTCTTACTGTTTCAAAGATGTCTCTGCTCTTAGGGGAAAAAAACAGCCAGAGGTTCTTTGTTTCTGGAAAAAAACGCCTTGGTCATGTAGTGATAATTCCAGACAGTGAAGGTATCAGGTGCTGGGGGAAGAGACTCTCAGGAGTAACATTGCAAAACCAGCACAACCATTTCTCATCTGTTACACCTGGATTTACGTGTGCGGCGCCCAGAACTGCCCCACTCCATCAGTCCCACCATCAGATGTGGACAGGGATGAAGTTTCTCCTCTCCAGCCCTTTGTGTAGCTGGTGAACAGAAGTCAAATAGGGAAGAGAAGCACTTCTTTTTTCTTGCCAGGGAGAAGAGTCCCTCTGTGTGGGCAGGATGCTGAGCAGCAAATTAAGAAGAGTCATTCTGAAATTTCTTTCTGACTCATTTTATTTTGAAATTTGGAGCTTTTGCAAATCAGACGTGTGTGTGGGAAACCTGGTGTTCCCTCGGTAGGTGTCATCTCAGCATTCAGCATTTAGAAATACCAAAAGCTCATACTAAACTATACATACGTCAGGCCGACTGTGTGCCCACTCGTAGGCTGCTGTGGTTGGTTTTGGTTCATTAAAGTCTCAGCTCCTGGCAAAATAAAGCTGAATGTGAGATGTCCTTGCAAAGCATGCTGGTGCTGTTTCATCAGCACTTCAGAAAAAGCAGTTTGTAAAAACTCTGTCCCCCATCTTTAACAATAAGTAGAGTTTTATTGGTTCAAATGAGGGTTTTATCTGTGCACAACAGGGGCTGGTGAGTAGGAAGGGGTCCAATTAGGTGCTTGCAGAGAAAGAATCAAAAATCAAGTAGAAATCTTGCTGAAATAAAGGGGAATTTCACTCCTTGCTTCATGTAGGAGCGAGGCTCACTTAATCTCTTGCAGAACCTGCATTGAGGCTTGACTGCGCACCAACCATTCCCGCCTCCAACTTTTGGCACTAATGAAATATCCACAGCTTAACAAGCAGGTCAATAAAATGATCTAAGGAAAGTTTCAGGGTCTAAGTCCATGTGTGAATGGTTCATTCACTAGTCATCTGATTTTATTTTCCTTCTACCCTACATTTAAGGAGGGATGGAATAATCAATTTATTATGAAGTTTGTGCTGTCCAATATTCTCAGTAATTTGGTTTGCCAGGTGGAAGCATCCAAGTCATTAATCATCTGTTTTGTACTTGGTACTCTTTTAATATTTAACAACAGAAGAATGCATTTGTTTGTTTACCAATGTCAGGGAGAAAGAAGCTGTGATATCAATTCAATCTAGACAAGAACGATGAAAACATCTTTTTAAACAGTACTTTAAAAAGGAGTCTGTTTCTCTAAATGTAGAAGAGCCACAAGGTAGCTGGAATAAATCAAATCAGACTGAAGCTTCAGAAATGAGAAGAGCAAGTAAGAGAACAGCACTTTTCACTTTGCACTGCTAATGCCTGCAACAGCATTCTCTAAGCCTGGAAGCGCTGTATTTCTTTATAATTGCATTGAGATGCCGTTGCTGGCTTGGGTTGGTTTGTTGCAGGAGCTTTGCACCAGCTGCAGAAATAGTGTCTCTGGGGAGAGCATCCACAGTTGTCCCAACGCCAGTGACCACATCCCTTGGTTGGGGGTTCCAGGAGGTGAAACACCCAACATAGAATCAAAGAATGTCCTGAGTTGGAAGGACCCACCGGGATCGAGTCCAACTCTTGTCCCTGCAATGACAACCCCACAGTTCACACCATGTGTCTGAGGACATTGTCCAGTCTCTTCTTGAACACTGTCAGGCTTGGGGCCGTGACACCTCCCTGGGGAGCCTGTTCCAATGTCTAGCACCCTCTGGGTGAAGAACCTTTCCTAATGTCCAACCTAAACCGCCCCTGACACATTTTCCTGCTCGCACCTCCAACAACAATTGTGTCCTCCACCCAGAGAAGAGGGCAGCGAGCAAGGGATCACCAAGCAGGAATTCAGAGCTCTGCACTGCTCCACACCCACCGTGTGTCCTCCAGCAAGCTGCAAACCCTCCTGCAGCCTGCACAGAAGCTGTTTCCTCAGAGAAGAGGGCGTACTCTTATCTCCTTAATTAGTCAGTGACACCCCACCCTTCACTTGCAAAAGCAGCCAGGATGCAGGAAGGCTTTGAGGAGCTGTTTTGTTCTTGCTTCACTTTATTCAAGGAAGAGCCTCGAAAATCCAGCAAATCATATAGTATCAGAAAAAATCATGTTGGGCCATCAAAAATTCTGTTGCATAAATAGCTGATGCTCATGAAGATCGGTCCTTCTGCCCTGTAGAGCTACAGCGCTTGTGGGTATGTTTGTGCACATCAAGATTGGTCCTTGAAGGCACACGTTTGAGTGTTGTGTTGAATCTGGGCCTTCACTGTGGTTCATCTGAGGACAACCTGTGTGCAGAAACCACAGCTCACGTTTAATTAGCTGAGTTCCAGACTTCATTATGGATTAGAAATTCAAGCCAAGCCCATCAAGAAGTGTTTGAGAGAACACAGGCTAATGTATAGGCTAGCAGTAAAATTAGTAACACCTTCTGAAACTGGTACCAAACCTGGGAAGGCATGAAGGAGACTGCTGGATTTTACCGCTTATTAGTGACTGCATGGAAATGGCCCCATTATCTCCCAGACCTTCAGGTGCTGTTTGGGCACTGGGTGAAAGGCCAGTGCCAGGGTGCAAGGAACTGGTCCCGCAGGTGCCAAAATATCACCCCATCAGTGTGACATCAGGGTAGACACACTGGGCTGGTAACAGGGATGAGATTTCCCATGAGGACAAGCTGAGAGAGTTGGGGTGTTCATCCTGGAGAAGACAAGGCTCTCGAGAGACCTTATTGTGGCCTTTCCGGACTTAAAAGGTACTGAGAAGAAAGAGGGGACAGAGTTTTTAGCAGGGGCTGTTATGACAGGACAAGGGGTGATGGTTTTAAACTAAAGGAGGGAGATTCAGGCTGGACATGAGGAAGGAATTGTTGCCCTGAGGGTGGTGAGAGCCTGGCCCAGGTTGGCCAGAGAGGTGGTGGCTGAACCATCCCTGGAGACATCCCAGGCCAGGCTGGACGGGGCTCTGAGCACCCTGAGCTGGTGAAGATGTCCCTGTCATGGCAGGGGGGGCACTGGGGGAGTTTTGAACGTCCCTTCAACCCAAACTATCCTATGATTCTTTGATTCTATGACATCAGGCAATGCCCAATGCAGCAGCTGCTGCAAATGCTGCTCGGCTGCCCCTCCCTTGCTTTAACTTTGGACGACAAACCCAGTTATAACACGTATGCTTCTATACACACATAGGTAGGTAGCACTGACTGCTGACATTTTGTTTTCAGGGAAACAGTTTTTACTGGTTCACTGGTGATTATTTTTTTCCCTTTGTGTCTTCTTTTTTGCCTTTGTTTCTCCTCCCCACCAGCAGCCAGGTGAGGGACATTCTGCAATGAGAGCTCTGCTGGGGACAACACATCTCAGGGGAGAGCATCTGATCTCTCCAAAGGAGACTTCTATTTTTTTTCCTGGGGGAAAGAATGTAATAAAAATATGATAATACAATTAACATAGTAGGTTGTACTGCAGGGAACACATCCAAAAAAACAACTGAGCAGACTACCCCCAGTAGCGTTAAATGAGGCAAGAAACAGGGGCATTTAATGTTCTTCACTTCAAATTAAAATCCCCAGGAAGAACAATGATAATTTCTTAATTCATCATTAAACTATCCTAAATATTCCCAGCCCTTCTATTTTGTTCTTAAGCTAGCAGATTTTTTTGTCATATTAGCAGCCGCATGAGTTATTATATACTATTTGGAAGCCTTGATTTAAAAATCTCTATGTAATTAGTCTCTGAAAGTTCCATTTTTTTTTTGCTGTGATTTGTATGGATGGAGTAAATGACTCATCTTAGCTCTTTCTGCAAAAATATTCACTGTGGGTGCTCTCCCCAAAATTGGAAACCTTAGCCAGTACAAAAGCAATAAAAGGCAGGAAGAACAGGGAAAACATTTCAAAATAAAACTCACTTTGAGAAAAAACAGATGAAGTTGCCCAAAGATTTTACCCTCGATTCCTGTATTTTGAACAGTTGATTAAGACACAGACAAATGAATTGAACTTGTCGAGCTACTGCGTAAATCTCTCAGATTTATGTAGAGAGATAGATTTTTCCCATTCTCCCTATTAGGAGAAAAGCTTCTCCTAATGAAATAGGCCACCTGCTGCCACAATACTAATCCTCTCTGTGGGTTTTGACCCATAAGCACAGGGCAATTGCATCAAAAACTGCCAGTGAAAATGGTATTTGTACCTTTCCCTGCTCGCCCATGCCGCCAGCTTTCCTCAGTGCAGGGAACGGTGATGCTGGGGATGAAACAAACCTGATCACAAAACTTGTTTCTATCCTACCAATATAAAATATTTGGGTGTTTTTTGGTGTCCCCAGATGTGCTGGGGGTGGTGGGAGAATTGGGAATGAAGGAGGAGATCCGAGTGCCTCTGCCAGTCCCCTGCTCTTGAGTGACTTGAAGAAGAACCCAAACCTTTGCCATGTCCCATCCCTGGGCAAGAGATTGCGCTTCATCCAGGACAAGGGACACTGATTCCCCTCCACTCTGTGATGCCTGAGGTAGGAAGGGGCTTTCACGCTCCTCTGAGCTGATGGGCACATCTGACTGAGCAGTCCCTACCGAGGAAACCCTGAGGACCTGCTCATTTTAGCCATTTAGACCTGGGAGAGATTTGCTGTACCCCAAGGGCCTCAAAGTCCCAGGACTTGGCTTAACCAGGAATGTGCAAACTCAGTCCATTTTGTTTGAAAAACTTCCTAGAGGCGAGCGAAATATGGAAAAAGTTCAGGAATTTCCAAAACTCTGGAAATTACAAATGCTGACCTACAGTCAGAAACAGTCAACAGGAAAATGCCATCCTCACCATCTTCCCCTTCATTTCAATCATACCTCCCAGAGCTGGAGAGCAGATTACACTTCCCATCTCACACACACTTTCTTCGTTTCAGTAGGAAACCAATGACCGGTTATCCTCTCGCTATCTGCACATCCCATTATGGTAACGAACAGAAGTCATCAAATTATAATACTCTTAATCACACTAAATAATGCCTCGCACTACAAGTTGCCCCATTAAAATCAATGGCCTATTTGTAGAGCAGAGAAGATCTCAGTGTGAGTAATGACATTAAAATCCTTCTCTGGCTGGGAACAAAATTTAAAACTCCCCGGTGTCTCCCAATCTACCTAGCAAACAACAGGGGAAAGGTATTGACTGTTAATGTATCCATGTATATGATGTGTGTTTGTAAAATAGAGCTGTGACTCAAATTCAGTGGATGAGGAGCATTTAATAAGAGGGGATGGACGTCTATGTCAGCCTTATTGATTGGGGGCACAATGGTGTCTCCTGCTGACAAAGTAAATTGCTTACTTGGCCACTGCAGCTAGAAGAAAGCTCATGCAGCCTTTTCCATTTCAAACGATTTTTAATTTTCCTTGGGGGAGAGGAAAAGGGTTTTATTCACAGAAAGGGTTATAAAGCACTGGAACAGGTGGCCTGGGCAAGTGGTGGCATCATCATCCCTGGAAGTGTTTAAAAGACATATAGATGAGGCTCTTAGGGACGGGGGTTAGTGCCAGGTTTAGGTTATGGTTGGACTCGATGATCTCAAAGGTCTCTTCCAGCCAAAATGGTTCTATGATTCTATGGAAGCACAACTGGGTGGTTTCAGGGGGAATGAAGGGGCCCAGTGGCAGATCCCAGTGATGAGCCACTTACCTTTCCTACAAACCAAACAAGAAATAACGAAGAGCTTTGCTTGGATCCTCGTGTTTTGGCAAAGCGTTCCCGGGACACCCATGTAGGTTGGGAAGTTCTGACTGCTCTTAAGATGTTGTCCCCAGCCAAGAGAGACAGGCCAGGTTATATCATCGTTAAGAACCCCCCAGCAAAGCCTGCCAAGTTAGAGACACACACATATACGCATGTGCACACATATTTTTCCATCCCGCTTAAGCAAAACAGATGCAGGAGAGCAGCTCACAAGGACTGAAGAACTGTGAATGCCAAATCCTAGGAAAAAATGGGACAGGGGAACTGAAGGGGGGAAGCTTCCCAACCCCAGTGTTTGCTCTTTTTTTTTTCTTTTTTTAATTGAATTTGACTATAAACCACAATGGGTCACTAAGTTCAAGGAAATAACAGCTTGAAATGCCCAATTGTTCTTGAAGAAATCACCTCTTCACGCTGTGTGAGCAACACTTACCACCGTGCACGTTCACGTGGTCCCCAGGGTCATGGAGGATGCTCAGCAGCATCACAGGCCACCAGGGCTGGGGGGCTGCGAGGTGGTAGGAAAGAAATGGTGCCAGCCGACAGTCATGCCTTTTCATTATCCTAAAAGCTTAGGAAACTAATTCAAAACCCAAAGAGGGTTAAACAGGATTAGAAGCATTCTTCTCCTCTGAACGCAGCTAAGAATAATCAAATTGTTATTCAAAACAGGGAGTGGAGAGTGTTTAATATATCAAGCATGCTCTTCACAAGGGTTTTTACCTCCCACATGCACTAATCTCTTGGCTATCAGGCTCACTGCTATTTCTATTTGAAAACATCTGAGGTGAGACATGGGACACCTCACAAGGGGACCTGCCACTAGAACGGCAAAGCCGCAGAGCCAAGGATGAAAAGAATATGTGAGTGCATCATGCATGGGAGAGCAATGAATTTACTCCGGTGTGCAAGAAATAAGGGTATTAATTGCATTTCTGTTGTCTTGAACGAAAGGAGCTTTTTGTCTGTTGCTTATATCTGTGTACAAGATGCACCTCGCAGCCCCGTCTGCTCTGGTGTGATTTGAAGAAGCTTCGAGAAGAGCAAATAACCACTTCCAATGCTGCCCTGCCTTTCCAAAAAATAAACCAGTTCCCAAATCAGCTCATAAACAGAGCAACAAATCTGATTCTCATCTGCTATGCTCAAGACACCTCATGTCTGTGCCTGTCTTGATTTTAAAGTAATACCCATGTTTTTGAACACCTACTGCAAAGGTACGGAGGCAGATGCATTTGTAGTGCACCAGGCCCCACACAAAGGGCTCACAGTTAAAGAGAGACTGGATAAAATTCCATCCGAAAACCAAATCGGTGTTTCTTCCTCTTTCCTTCTTGTCTGTGTTTTTCCCTAAAGGAGTCAATGTTGTGGCCTGAAACTCCTACAAGGTATTTGCACAAAAAAACATTGGAGAGGAGGTTGGAAGGTATGTGTCTTGAATACAAATGCTAAAGGATGGCAGAAGTCTCCACAGGATACCTGCTTGTGCCAGGGAATTCCAGTATCATTTATTGGTCAGACCTGGTTTGCCCACAACAGAAAGGGAATCCTGTGGTCAGTACAAGAATGAGTCAAGTTTTTCCAAGCTGTACATTATAAATGTTGCACATGAGATATAACTCCATCATTTCCCTGGACTCTATGGCCACTGGTGTCCCTGAATTTCCATATATCTTGGTTCCCCCAGCAGTGAAAGACTTCCATAATTCCAGTTGTGAAATTAGTTTGGAAAGGAGAAAGGTGATATTATCTCACAAGGCATTAGTGTTCTCCTGAAAACAGGTAGATGATGTTGATGGTGATTGGGCCCTTGTTTCACAAAATACCTTGAGTCCTTCAAATATCGTCTGCTCAAATATGTGCTTTAAAACCTGTACATTTCCTCTAGTGGCCCAAAAGGAGATGAGTATCCCCAGATCGTATAGGGATGGGAAAAATGGTCAAGCATCAGCTCCCCAGGTTCCTTCATCGCTGTGTTGATGCAATGCATTAACTGCCAGCAACATGAACTCTGAGAACCTCAGTGAAACAAGATTTTCAGCCCATGCATTTGGCATGAAGAGGTTTAGACCTGGATTTTCAAGGCTGTCCAGCAACTCATGGGCCAGGTGACTCAAACAAATGTCTGTCTCTGCTATGCTGTCTCAGCAACTGCAAGTCATTTTTAATTTCAGAACAGGGGACTGGGTTTGTTGTAGGAAAGGGCTCGGGTATTACTATAGAAACAAGTAGAGGAAGGTCGCTGTTGGACATTATTGGACTTCTTTTTTTATGGACGAGTGAATTTGACCTGACAGTTTGGGTTTCTTTCTTATTGAAGCACAATCTCAGCATGCCCCTTCACAGCCCTGTGAAATAGGTAGCCACAGAAAAATTTCTAATTCCGAACCTGGTGATTTTCTCTGATAGATTGCTTATACCTGGCCATAAAACTACATGTTGATCTCTGCAGGGTATTTTTCTGGAAAAAAAATGAAAAAAGGAAACAAGACAAACAGTGAGATGCTCTGGTTGCAAACATCATCTTCTTTGACTCAGGCACTGGTTATTTTGGAGTCACTGAAAAAAATCTTCCCAAAATTTCTTGGCGTCAGCTGTAAAAGCCTATAAATGATGTTTCTTGTTAAAAATTTATAGTGAAACAATATTTGTGTTTGGGTTTGATTGTTCACAGTGTGGAGCCTCTGAGTTCTTGGTTTAAATCCCAAACCCTTTACCAGAGTCAACTTCTCACTCTAACATGAGTTTAATTGGTGAAATAATGAGCTCAAATTAAAATATTCCAACCTGGAGGACATGCAGAGCTATTCTCTCCCTCCACCTTCTCTCTCATGTTCATCTCCATCTCCAGAGCACTGGTTTGGGTGGATGAGGACAGCTTTGATCAGTCATTCACACACATCTTGTTGCTCCCCACCGTGTTGCTCTGCTCCTTGGCCAAGGCAGATGCCCCGGTCTCCCCAGGACCTGCACTTTGGGTCTTCAAACCTGGCTCATTTTCTAGACACGTAATTCCAGTCATGATGCAGTGGCCATGCCCTCTCCTTGCTCTTCCAATGGGGGAAAATGCAACTCATGTAATTCCCAATACAAGTCTCATCTCCTGGGTTGCAGGGAGCCAACTCGCTCTGTAACATGCTGGTGCAAAGGCCAGGTGACTGCTGAGCCTTTTGGTACATCCTTATGCTTTTTGTTGAAAACAGCAAATAATGAGACAGATTTTAGTCAACGGACATGCACTAATTGACATCAGTTGTGTTGTAATTGGTAGAGGGGAAAGTATATGGTTATTAACATTCAAAGAAGAAAGAGGCTGAGATTTTTCTGGCCTTTTCTAAATGATAAAACTCTCATCCTCTTTGAACCTGACAAAAATAAGCTGCAGAACTGGAGAAGAAGCACTTTGTGAGAGATAAAAAATTACAGCCTTAAATGCTAACCTGGTGATTTTTCATTTGAATCCGTGCATTATCAGTGCAGCTCAACCCTCACACAAGAAGGTCTGGATTATAAATGGGGCTCAACAGGAGTTTTCAAAAGCATCTTTCTCGGTGGATAGCATCTGCCAAAACCAGAGCCTTTTCTGGGCATGTATGAGTTTTGACAGGTTCCAGGTGTGAAGCGAGGACAGGTGTTCGATTGACAGCTGACACGTTCTCCAGTAGACGGGAAGCACATTTTCAAGTTGGTGCTCGACCTCATTCATAGTGAAACCTTGGACTCGACTTACTCTTGTCATGGAAAGACCAAGCTGCTGTGTGCTCTGCTGCAAGTTTTCTTTAGGAACGTCATGGACCTGCTGGAGAGGGGCCAGAGGAGCCACAGAAATGATCTGAGGCTGGAACAGCTCTGCTGGGAGGACAGGCTGAGAGAGTTGGGCTGTTCAGCTGGAGAAGCTCCAGGGAGACCTTAGTGTGACCTGTCCAGACTTAAAATGGGCCAATAAGGAAGATGGGGACAGACTTTTGAGCAGGGCCTGTTGTGATAAGAAGGGATGATGGTTTTAAACTAAAGGAGGGAGATTCAGGCTGGACATGAGGAAAAAATTGTTGCCCTGAGGGTGGTGAGAGCCTGGCCCAGGTTGGCCAGAGAGGTGGTGGCTGAACCATCCCTGGAGACATCCCAGGCCAGGCTGGACGGGGCTCTGAGCAACCTGAGCTGGTGAAGATGTCCCTGTCATGGCAGGGGGGGCACTGGATGGACTTTGAAGGTCCATTTCAACCCAAATTGTTCTATGATTCTATGATTATAAGTCCCATACACTGTAAGAAGGTTTTAACATCTTCCCAGTCATCTCACTGAAGATCAGGAAAGATTTTGTAACACAACCCCTCACTGCCATAAAATCCCATTTTCTGCCCACTCCTTCTCCCAAAAAAACAGTGATGGTGACAATTTCCCTGCACCTCTCTATGACAATATTGCATTTGACTTCGGGACACATTTTTCCTATTTTAAAACAAAATAGGATAGCTTTATTTCAACCTCATTTCAAGGCTATAAAATTGAAAAGAATATCAATAGGCTCTCCTTCCCTAACCTCTCTTAAGCTCCAAAGATAATCTTCTTATGAATACAGGGTCAGACAGAGGCTGGAAACAAAATGGCCAAAAATAGTAACAAAATATTCTTCACTTCCCCCCCAGTTCTGCAGAAGTTTTAAAGAGCTGCATATGCCTGGCAATGCTGATGTGTCACTTAGGAGAGCCTAAGTGACACAAAAGAACGAGGTTTTTTGGTGAGGTTGGTTTTGGTCCTGAGGGATGTGCAGTTGTTTCTCGCTCACATAGGACGGATGTTCTCAATGTCTGGAAGCACCTATTTAATTCATACCCTTAAAGAGACGGCAAATTGGTGAATGAATTTGTTTCTTTCCTTGTTTTACAGGGAACAGCTTCAAAAGAAATCACATCCAGTACTTTCTCAGGGAATTCAGGTCAGGCATGCAAACAGATTCATCAGATGATGGGTTTCTCTGTCTGACATCAGAAAAATTGCACAGGGTTTCTGACTGGGTCGTGATAGACCTTTGCTATTTTTGGAAAGAAAAGAAAAGCCTTATTATTTTCTGCTACATATACCTTTCCCTGTACCACTCATGAGTGCATGGTACCATTCATATAAAATGGAAATAATTGCATCTGCTGCCACCAGATGCCAAGGAAGTCAGCAAAAATAACGCATAGGAATGGGAATATGATAAACAGTTGCATTTCAAGACCTCATCTTTTTTTCATCTTTTATACTTGTGTCACTGTGGCACAAGAGTTAAGAGGGTGCTGCTCATGTTTGGGAGGACAGGATCCTTCTCAAGCTGTGGTAGCAGAGGGAGAAAAGCAGCGGAACATCCCTCACAGGGGCAGGATGTGTTGCAGGCTGGTTTGTTGTTGTTTTCTGTTTGTTTGTTTGTTTAACTTTCAGCATCTCTTAACACTCCCTTTTTGGGGGAAACATGCCCCCAACAGCCTCCAGAGATGAGCACAACTTATTGTGCCTTGGGGTTTGCCCTCCAAAAAAGCTTAACAGTTCCCCCTTGAGGAGGAAATGTGCTTGGCTCCTCAAAATGTTGCTCAAAATGTTGAAGAGCTTCCTCTGGGGAGAAACTTGGGAGCTTCTGCGATGAGAAGAGCAGCAGTTGTGGCACCTCCAGCTGTCTGGGTTGTGGTTGCACACTCAGAGCAATGTAAACACCTGCACATATCCATGGGTGGTCCAAACCCTTCTGCAAGATGGACATGGATGTGGGTGCCTGCACAGGGACCCTACACTGTCACCCTGCTTAGCTGGGGGCTTCTTTAGAAAAAAACCCACCACTACAAGTCAATTTCTTGCTGCAGGAAACTATCAAGGTGTGAGCAAAGTCTGGTGATTAGTGGCATTAAGTTGGTTGCCAGACCTACAACAGCATCAGGATGGCCATGTCTCTCTGGGAAACCAATACCACTTGGGATCATCTATAACATCATTGGGATTATCCACATGGCCTCCAGCACTGAAACCCAGTGGCACAGAGCCTCTGCATGCTGAAGACACAGAATGGTTGGGGTTGAAGGGACATCTGGAGATGACCTAATCTGATCCACATGCTAAAGCACGTTCACCTGGAGCAGATCACACAGGGTCGCATCCAGGTGGGTTTTGAATGTCTCCAGAGAAGGAGACTATGTTGACGCATGCTCTTGCAGTTCTTGCTGGTGAAACAGAGAGTTGATTCTGAGCGCAATGTTGGTGGATTTTGGTGGACCTTGGTTAGCCTGGATGAGAAGACAACTACGGTGTTAACACAAGCAACACACAGCTTTCATGCAGCTGAACTCTTTTGGAGGCAGAAGGAAACAAAGTTCACCTGAACAGTGATCTATGGTACATATGGGACATCCAGCCAACATCCCTCTACTTCCATGTCCTTCACCCTTGCAGTGGGTTTGGGAGAAACACCCCAGCAGGTGGGTGTTGAGGGGGAAAACCCAGGAGTTTGCGTTTCAGGGAAATTTGGACAAACTGTTTTCCCCTGAGAGCTTTTGTAGCTAAACTCTATTGCTTGGTAAAGATCAAAATGTTTTGTGGGAACATGTCAGTTCTGACATCATTTTCTGAAGAAAGGAGTTGAAATGAATCATTTCAGCTCCATCATTTTGGTAAAGCTAAAATGTGTCAATACTAGTGAAATGTTTTGATAATCTCCAAAACACTCCTTTGGATAAAACTAAAAATGTTTTGACTCTCTTAGCAAGGATAAATGCAGATGTTATTCTTGCATGCCTTTTGCCTGTTTGTTATTACCAACCTCTAACATGCTCTTCTCTCTTTCTTATCCTTGCAACAGTGAGGTGAATTCCACAGATCACTCAAGAAACCCGAGTGTATGTCAAAATTCCCTAAAAAATTCTCTTCCCTCTTTCACTTTCTCTTTCTCTTTCTCTTTCTCTCTCTTTCTCTTTCTCTCTCTCTTTCTCTTTCTCTCTCTCTTTCTCTCTCTCTTTCTCTTTCTCTTTCTCTTTCTCTTTCTCTTTCTCTTTCTCTTTCTCTTTCTCTTTCTCTTTCTCTTTCTCTTTCTTTCTTTCATCTTTCTTTTCCCCTTCCCTCTTCCTCTTCCTCTTCTCATCTTCTTCACTCTCTTTCCTCTCCAAATATATGTTCAATGCAATTCTGTTATTTTCCCCCATACATTCAGTAGTTTTCGTTTACCTTTTTGTAGCGAATGTCTGATTTTGAGATTCAGTGGTGCCTCAGTGGTACCAACCTTTTCTCTTCTCTTTGGAGATGGACCTGAAGGGTTGTCACTGGTAACAAGGGCGAAGAAAGATGATAGTCTTTAGGTTTAATTTAGAGGGTAATTGTAAAGAGATTGCCTTAATTTAAGCACATACTTGAGTCAATAAAGTAAATAGTTTCAATACATCCATAGCCTGAGTTTGGATGGTATGGATATCTGTGTTTGGGCATGTGCATGTGTAGGTACAGAAAACCCTTTTAATAAAAACATGTGAAGCCCTTGAATGTAAACCCAGTTTTTTAAAAAATATGCTATAATAAGTATATCATATGTTTATATGTGATGATGAATTCATGTCTTTGCTTAGCATCAGGCACTTGTCTGAATCTTTACTCATTTTTAAACCAAAATATTCACGCCGGCAGCCCCAGGCACACGGATCCCTTTGAACTCGCTGCCTTTGCAGCTGCCACATTGGCAGTTCCTGGGTGTGCAGCATCACAAGCCTCAAAACCTGGTGTAAGTTTCAAGCTTCTAAAAGATGTAGAAAAAACAGGTGCAAAGCCATTGCAGGATCAGGTTCTTTTCTCTTGGTGTTTTCCGTCTGTGCCGCAGTGGATGCGGGGTGGGATTTTTATCATGGTTTTTCCCCCAGTGAATGGAGATTAGGTAGTTGCAGTGAGTGGTTATTTTTCCTGCTGTTTCAGCTGGGAAAGTCAGCCATACTTTACGGAGCTAACGCTGATATGTGCCATAGGAAAAGGCTACAGGCCAGTTAATTTATCATGGCATTTATCTCATGATCATGCCACTGATTTTTAGATGTTTTACAGAAGAACTTGTGCTCAGCTAAACGAGTGGTTTGATGGTGCCTGGATTTCTTTCCCCTTGGGCTCATTGGTAAAGAGGCATTGCTTGCATGAATGTGGCTTTAATTAATATTTTGTAACATGCTGAGATGTAATTGTATATCACTGGTGTTAAAGGCACTGGCTCCTAAAGAAAGAATGGAAAAGCCATCACTGTAGGGCTTTTTTTTTAAACAACTTCTCTAATTAAGAAACCTGCTGAGCAAAGCGCACAAACATATGATTAAGTCCATCTGTATTCAGCCAGGCACATAAGCACATGCATAAAGTTTGGCACGTGCTTTACTCAAGAGGAATTGTCTGATGAATTGGGACCTAAAAGATAGCAGGGGAGATACGCTGCGCTCTTCTCTTAATGATGCAGTATTTTACATTCTAGTAACCAGCTATTTCACAATATGGATTTTTTTTTTTCCTTTCCTTTTCTTTTTCCCTAGGAAACACCTCAACGTAATATTTCTTGGCACATTTTTGTCAAACTTAGTTTTGAATATCGAACGGCTTGGTGAAGAAAAGGAGCTGCACATTTCAAACTGCCCTGAGCTCTGGGAACCCGGAGTTCAGCCCTCTGCTCCTGACAAGGATGACAAAGAGGCTGCCACCAGCATCTCATACGTTTCCATCTAATATAAGACTTCACATTCAGCACCAAAGTGGGAGTTTTGCAAGGAAAAGCATCCCAGTGACAACACAACGTCCTTCATAGGCCAAGTCAGTTTGAATTCTTTAAGCCGTTATTATTATTAGGCAGCAAAATGTGTGGTGCATAAATCTCATCTGTTACTGATGGCTTTTGTTTAATGAATAATCAATTCAATTCAGGAACAGGCAAAACAAGATAAGGATGAATATTCTTTGCAAACAGCCACATATACCACAGGTATGCATATACCACAGCTCCATGGAGGTACAGGAGCTGCTGGGTCCCCATCAGACCCAGACTGATTTTCACCCTCAGAGGGTGCAAGAGCCGCTTGATATCCCAGGGGGACACCCTGGAGATCCTCCTGGAGGTGAGATGGCTTTTCTTTGCCATGGTCTTGGAAATCCTTTTTTTGAGGTCCAAGGGCCAGCAGTATGTCATGATGGAGATGTGATACCCCTCACCACGGCTGGGTTTAGGCTCGGTGGGTGCTGTGCTCGGGGGGGAAACGTCCCAGGGCTACAGCAATCCTGCTGGCACCATGACCTCCTTCTGACCACCTGACATTCACATTTTATATTCCCCATTTCCTTTTGGACGACGCAATTTCCATAAGCCTGAGCCATTATTTCGCTTTTGAGAGATTAAACCATCACCTTCCCAATTTTAATTCCTATAATTTATTTTTATGAGGCCATGCTGAAAAGGGCAAAAATAATGAATATTTTGAAAGATGTGGAAGCCAGCCCTGTGTTTTCCCTGAAAGCTGTGCAGGAGGTACCCGTAAGAGATGCAGGAATAATAATTATTTTAAAAAAGAAATGTAACCACTCAAATATGTTTCCAGTAGTACTGCAAATCCTAATGACCAGATTTTGAGATTAAAGCTCCTAGAGAACTACACTGGCTTTTTCACTTCCTATGAGGAAGATCAGATAGAATCCCAGAATCACAGAACCATTTTGGTTGGAAAAGACCCTCAAGATCATCGAGTCCAACTGTTCCCCCACCCCTGGCACAAACCCCATCCCTGAGAACCTCATCTCCATCTGTCCAACCCTCCAGGGCTGGTGACTCCAGCACTGCCCTGGGCAGCCTGTTCCAATGCCCCACAACCCTTTGGGGAAGAAATTGTTCCCAGATCCAACCTCAACCTCCCCTGGCGCAACTTGAGGCCATTTCCTCTTGTCCTAGAGAGATTAAACCATCTTGTTTCAGAGAACTACGACTGCCTTCTCAACATGAGACTGTGATGAGAAGAGACCAGTAAAGAAAGTGATCGGGATTTCCTGGATAAGCTGTCCATTATTAAAAAAAATGTTTTAAAGCAGTGAAATGCAGAGTTAAAGTCCACAGCGGCACATCACAGTCCCTCCTTCTCACCCCAAGCACCATCTTCAATGGTCATAGGAAACATGACTTCTATAAAACCGAATTGTCTGTGCAAAGAGAGGAGGCAGAAGAAGGGGCAGCCTCGTCATCCTGTGCATGACTGGGGCAATAGGAATGCGGGAAACAATATTCACTCTGTATATAGCATCACTGAGGCCATTACTGTAACAGTGACTCCAGTTCTGGCATCTGCGCTCTAAAAGGAGATTGATAAATTGAAATGTCTGCACAGAGCTGCTATCAGAGGGTTCTTTACAGAGAGACACTGCATGCATTCAATTGCTTAAAAAAAAAGAAAGTTTTGAGTTAGCTTGAGCGCAGTGTATAAAGGATCCGTGAAAGGGCAAAAACATTCCTCTTCCTGAGCAGCTCTTTAGTTCAGGACTCCGAATCCAACAACTATAAATAAAAGCCAGCAGAGATGAGCTGGTAGAAAACTCTCCAGGTTCACGCCTGGCCCCAAACACAGAGCAGAGCAGCCCATAATGGTCACTGCAGCAATTTCTGCACACCAGAGCTGCCCGTCCTTCTGGTCCTTTCCAGATCTAACATTTATGAACCCGGGAATCCTCTTGGCACTTGTAGGCTGGGATGTGAAAATGCCAATGCGAGACGATTTTCTGGCTCATCATTTATGCGATGAATATTTTATAAACCGGCTTGTTGGCTGGGATACAAGAGACTTAAAGAAGTGAAACAACCCACTTCATTCACAGGGAGCTTCTTTAGGCAAACATAATGCAATTCGAAAGCCTCAACACCAGACGTGAATGCGGGTTTGACTTAAGGGCTCAAGCCTTAAAATCACAATGAAGACATAAATCTGACAGTGCAGAGAAGCAAACTGCCCAAACAGAGTCGTGAGACGCCGTGATCAGCGTCAAACTGCTGCCGCCAAGGTTTTCCTCCCTTTGGACCTGGCAGGGGTCAATTGCTGACCCATCACTTGGACACCATGGGGTGGAGGTTGTTTCTACTGATCCTTCTGGAACTGGGATCAGATCCACTGCCATGAAACAGCTCCAAAACATAAGAAGGGAATGGTTTAAAATTAAATTCCCAAAGGCTACTCTGGTTTGAGGAAATCATCTCTGCAGTGGTAGAGTGTTTTTGACCACGGTCTATCTGAATTTCTTGCTTCTCCCTGGTGTAATTGTGCCAGAACACACTTTGGAGTGTTGATTCTTTTATTTTTGGAATATCTTTTTCACACCTGGGTCTTGAAAGACCTGCAGACCCAAAGCGCTGTGAGCCGAGCTGCCTCCCACAAAGTGAGAATTGAAATGGCTCGATTAGTGCTGTGAACATTGTTAGAAGGAGCAGAAGGCCAGCAGGTTAATGGTGGCAGCTTTAAAGATACCTTTTAAAGTTCTTAAGTAAAAAGAACCTCTAAACCCACGATATTAACAACACAGAAGGCTTTATTTGCGCTTACCCTAAGGTCATTAATTCCTCTGGGTCCTGCTATGTCTCGGAACTTTAAAACCCTTTGTACTTTCAGAGTGGCGTAGTGGGGCTCTGCAAGTGCTCTCCAAAATTAGACACATCATTTCCTGAACCTTATTTTTGGTTGCAAATTAACAGTTTTCAGCTGGACCAGGAATGTTGTGGCTAGTGAAAAAAAGAAAATCACAGTTAGCAAAATGCATGACCAAATTTCAGAAACAACATATTGTTTTTGAAATATGAGGAAGATATGGACCCAACTAGACGATGGCCATGAAAATGGTCAGAGGGGTGGAACCCGTCTCCTTTGAGAACAGGCTGAGAGAGCTGGGGGTGTTCAGCCTGGAGAAGACAAGGCTCTGGGGAGACCTGATTGGAGCCTTTCAATATATAAAGGGAGAATTTTTACCAAGATCTGTAGTGACAGGACAAAGGGCAAATGTTTTAAACTGAAATAAGGTAGATTTACATAGAATTTTTTTTTATAGTGAGAGTCTAAAATCTAGAAGGCAAAATAGAAGGTCACTGAGAAACAGGGAGGAGTATTAGGATGGATGTGCCCAATGCTTGACACAGCTCGCTACAAAGCAATTTAACCCTCCCGCTTTCAGGAAATCTGTCTCTTGTTTATATTGTGGTAACAAAGAAACATCAAGTCCAAAAATCTTGTGAGACAGCGGCACAGCCTCATATTCTGTGTGAAAATGTGTTCATGTGTTAAATCTATTAAAGTGTGCGGCCGCATTGAAATCAGAGGGAAAATGTTGCCAAATAAAAATAAAGATTATAAAGAAATGCTTCTAGGAGGTGTGAAAATTTTGTCAGAAGAGAAACAGAAGTGTTTTTAAAGCATCAAAGTCCTATAGTTTGGTCAACAACTTTTATTTTCAATATCCTTATTTAATAGAAATGATTTCTTTACAGAGATACCTTAGCTCAAGCGCAACATGCAAATTTATTATAGGAAATCTTGCATTGAATTACAGACAGAGATGAGAAGACCAGCCTGATGGACAATAGCACTTTTTCTCACCAAAACGATGTGGCTCTTTTGGGCTCTTAGCAGTGTTAATTAGTGACAAGCAAAAAGGGGAGAAATTTCTCTTTGTAAAATTTAGCCCACTTTTTCACTAAAATTTTCTGAATGATGTTGGTCATTTTATCAACTATGCTTTTAGCTTTAGAGCCAAGTACCAGTTGTCTTTTTGATGACAGTTTAAATAACAATTATTGACATTTAAGATAGGAGCTTCTTTTTGTTCATTACCCTTTCTGGTGCCATATTCTCTCTGATCCCAGCAAGAAGCCAAAACAACATCTTCTGCACCCTTTCCATCTCTTTCCCTTAAATTCCTGTTAGTCTTTTCATGGATGCTGAGAACAAAACCTCAGTCATGTTCTGTCACTATCCCAGTCAAAAGTACAATGGAAATCCAGCTAGTAGGCACTGTGTCATGTCAATACGCTGACATTGAATTAGTTCTGAAGATGACGTGCTCAGTATCATGTAAGCTTCCCAAAATATCTGTCAAGCTGTTTCTAAATTTTCTTGGAGATTCTTCTGCTATCACTAGGTCATTCATTAGCTTGTAATGAAAAGACTTGTATGACAAAATTGGACATAAAGAATAAGTGCTGAAAGTTGCAACATATATTAATGCTTTTGCTGAAAACTTTGTAGAATGAGGGCTTTTTTTTGCAAAGCAAGAGAAGTCGTTCAGATGAAAGGGATGGTACTAAAATAGGCTGTGGGAAATGTAGTCTGATTAATGTACCAAGGAGCAAAAACCTTACGTCGATACAGAGACCACTCAAGAAGAGGGGCACAAATGAATCTGTAGACAAGATGGAACGTGAGATGAGAAGTTTCAAAAACAATACCTATGAAAATAGTAGCTGATAAATCACATCATCTGTTTTTTAATCTGACCATATTTCTGTTAGTCAGTTCATTTCTATTAAAGGTATGGACCTTAGGGTAAATCAGAGGCAGGTCCATCAATCTCACTGGAGTAACATCATTGCAAAATTGGTCTGAAATCTGAATCAGATTCAGGATTTGCTGTGTAAGCATTAATCAGTTCTTACCATCAATTTCTTGTGCAAAGCAACAGCTCATCTGCTATTTCTGATAACACCATTGCTAAGGGAATGGTGAGAACTTGCTTCTCTAAGCCCAGAGCAGAAAGTCAAACAAAAGGTACAAGGGAAGGCAGGGCAGGAAAAACCTGGATGGTGAAAGGGGCAGAATGTCCTTCAAGAAATACCCTTTTCAAGTTTTTGAAATGTCACTCTAAATAAATTATGATGTCAGATTAGAAGATTAGGCAGAATGAAGATTGTGAATAAAGGTGGTAAGAGGTTCAATTGTTTGTTTGTTTGGTTTTTTACCAAACATCATTAAGAATTTTAAAAAGAGGAGTAAGCAGACCCTTCATTATTTGGAAATAACATACCATCACTTCTGACATTAGGGAGGATTCAGAACTCCCACAGCACATAGTGTGAGCATATAACTAGTTTATCAAAAGTTATAGCACAGCTTTTATATACTCCTTGCTCTAACTGGAGTTAGAGCTGTATAAGCACTGAGGAGCAGGCACACAGAGGGAGCCATAATCAGTTTTATAGACTAGTTTAAACTTATTCTCCTGAATTTGTCATTTTGAAGACCAGTTCAAATATACATCTAAAATCTACTTGGCATTTTTATCTCCACCATCTTTTAACACCTGGGTGCTTAAATCGCATTTTTTTTGGTGCATTTATTTACCTGGGATGCTTGGCAGCTGTTGAACTTTTAATTCCACTCTATGCTGACCGTTGACTTTGAACATCCAGCTATGACCTCGCTTGAGAGTCTGACCACCAAACAAAGCACATTCCTTTCCAAAATCTCAGTTTGTAACCCGTGTGCACCTTCCCAGCAACACAGTCCTCTCCCTATGTCATCCTAATGGAGACTGAAA
The DNA here is from genome assembly GCF_964273445.1 of Streptopelia decaocto. Lineage (NCBI taxonomy): Eukaryota > Metazoa > Chordata > Aves > Columbiformes > Columbidae > Streptopelia > Streptopelia decaocto. Next base: position 1,869,592 of record NC_138661.1, read on the forward strand.
AGTTGCTTTTGTCCCCCAGAATTGACACCTCTGACCTGCAGGAAGCAGCAACATGATCAGCAGAGGATTTCCCGAAGATCTCTGGTTTCCTGTAATTTCTGTGTCTGCCTATGGTATTAGATTTAGAAGGTAAAAGCTAATCTTGAAGGGGGTTAATTTTATTTCATGAGTGCTGATTTCATAGCGAATGAGGCAAGTTACCAAATTAAAATAAAATGTAATATAGCTTCCACTTCCATTTCCCCTTGCATTCCCAAGCAAGATCTTTGCTTTTCCTGCTCTTTCATATATGTTGTAAATAAAAACTGAACAGCTGTCAGCAAAGGCAATGGGAGCTTGCAAAAACAATGGGTTTTTTTGGCTAATGTCATGTCACATCAGTGGCTCACGAACTGATTTTTGATTTGATTCTGTGAAACTCTCCCATTCACAGTTCTGAAATATGCAGCTCTATCCGGTACATGTTCCATGTGCTTTTGTCTCTGGCTTTTTATCTTTATTTCAGCCAATATAGATACAAAACAACCGTCCCAACAACGCTTTTTGGATACAGGTACAGCTTTTAGGCAGCGTCTGTCCAGGCTGCAAGGCTCCCAAGAAATGCTCCTTGCCAGGTCTATCCCCACCATCTCTCATCTGTCTCCGCAAAGTTCCTCGAGTTAATGAACAGGGATAAATAAGCGGTTCTGTGCAAAAGGAAGATAAAGCACCACATGAAATCAATTCAGATAGCCTTTCTTATGCGCAAGAGTAAATAAGAATATGTTTAAGCTTTTTGCAGCCCTACATATCAAGCCTAATTCCCAGAACCAGCTGTTTTGCTGCAATTTGTATCAGACAAGCAAGACCAGTCTAGGGCAGCAGGTGTCTCTCGACATGTCCAGGTGAGGGAAGAAGGAACATCTGATGTTATTCTTCATTCCCCGTCCATATAATAATTTCATGTCATTAAAACCATTTCATATCGTCAAGAGCTCGAAGTGATTTTCATTGAATTGGATTTCCAAAATGTCCCTTTCAGTCCCTTTTTAGTTTATTTGCTTTTGCATTAAGAGTATAGTGATTTTAATACTATCCAGTGTCTCAAGATTGATGCATGACGTATATTGGTGAAATGCACATTATCCATCTGCCGTGCCGGGATAGCTCTCAGCTTCTCTGTATTAATCAGTTTATTATACATATATTTATGGTACTACTCTGCTACCTGGTCAATGTTACAAAAGCAGCAGAATATTCTACCAGAAAATAAGGAAATATTTTGTGCCCTGCACTTTTCCACTTTGTAAATGCTTTTAGTGGACATGCTTATAATATTTGCAATGAATTCAAAAAGCTGGACTGTTTTTAAGAAGAGCTCTGTGACTGTTACACTGCATTTACAGGTAATTTAAAGCTGGGAAAAATATTAGAACGAGTAATTTTCCTACATTAACTTCTTCCCACACATTTCTTTGCAACTCATGTTACATTTTAGACCATGCAACTCAGAACACAACATGCACCTCAGAATGAGATAAATGGATTACTTGTGTTATATGGGATTATCCTTCATTTCAAGCTGGTATCTCTACAGCTGAAATACAGGATGCTTTCTGTTTCAGATTGCAAATATTTGTTGATTTAGCCAACACCACTCGAATTCCATGGGAGGAAGACAATGAAATCCTGGTGCTGCTGGCTTGAGTTATGCTGGTCATTCCCATCTCTTCTGCTATTAAAATAATCCACATCTGGTCCAGGCTTTACTCATTTATGGACTAAGAACATTTATCAGGGTGCTGGGAGAACTTAATAATTACTCTACTACCTGTGAAAAGGATGAGTCCTCTCACTTAACTATATTAATGGTAGTTATGAGTATGACACTCATCAGAAGTATTACATAGTAGTATTTTGGTGCTCAGCACTGAAAATTATGATGGATCAGAATTCTGTTCTTTGACAACAATCTACCACTTCTGATCACAAAGCAATGTGGAGCAAAGATTTTTACAAAAGAACAAGGTAAAACTCTGAAAATGAACTTAACACAAAACCTTACCAATTATATTTCAGCATACTATTTTAGCCCACCTCATATACTTCTTTCTTAATTAATGTCCAAGGATTTTCCCCAAGGGAAGGGAGTGTGTGAGCTGCAGCAGCAATTTCCTGGTTTTATCCATCCATCCATCCATCCATCCATCCATCCATCCATCCATCCATCCACTTCCATTTTCTATCCATCCATCCATCCATCCATCCATCCATCCACCCACTTCCATTTTATATACATCACTCTACACTGAACAGACCAGATCGCATGTGGTTTTTTCCCATCAGTTTGTAATAACTCAAGATGCAGAAGTGCAGGTTCCCTTCATAAATAGCTCACAAATGATGAGGGGAAATTAATTAGGTGTGTACGTAATGGAGATAATTTATTATTACTAATTAATATTTAAAAAATAGTAGGTCTAATTTTTGGATGGTGTAAATAGTTCCATCCTTGTTGGTGTAAATAATTACATCTGAGACAGATTACCCAGGTTTTTAATTTTACCCATTGGGTCATTCTAGGGGAGCTGAAAGTGTGCAAGCGTCGGCACATAAAGACATTTTGAGGCATTTCCTTAGTTCTTGAGAAAATAAGCTCAGTCATTATACTTAAATATCTTCTCCTTCTGTCTCAAAAAAAGAGGTTGGTGTATTTACTTTCTGTTGAAAGCCCTCCTTTATATAAAAAAGCTTCAGGGCAGTTTACTGATGAGACTGTTCGATGCATGGCTGTTCTGCAGTGCTGGGACCAGCCAGGACATTCCACAGAGCTGGTCACAGCTCAGTTGTGCCCAGACCCAGCATCGTGCCCTATGTCCTTTGGACCTCCTTGCCCGGAGGTGACACAGGAAAGACTTTGGGGGCCTTTTCTCCATGCAGAGTTTCCTTGCTCAGCAGGCAGACCTGCTCTGCAAGCATGAAGATGTCCAAGGACAAGGAAAGTTCCCAAACCCTAGCATTTAAAAAAAACCCAAACCAAAACAACAACAACTTATGAACAGATAAAATGGGGACATCTGTTGGGTCCTAAAAAGGAATTTATAGCCTCAGGAAAAGCCACTGAGGTTTCAAAGAACATAGAGATCATTTATTGCTTCTTGCCTTTAAGTAATAAGTGTTTTATGGTGTCTTCCTCCTTCCACCTATTACTTCATAGTGGGAATTGGGCGACAGCTGATATTTACAGGTATAAACCAGATCATGAAAACAACAGTTCTTGACCCCTCCATTTCAAATCTAATGAGATTCACAGTAACTTAATTAGAAACACAGAGAAATAAGATCAGAAGAGGCAGCTGACCTCCAAAACCATTGTGATAAAAGAACCTATTTTATTAAATGTCGTACAGCAAGAAAATTTTCTGAAAAGGAACAATACTGCTATCTAGAAGATGTATTTATGCTCCTGGCTCTGCCATAGCTCCCTGTGACCTGGGTCAACACGTAATGTCTGTGTTCCTTACGTGTTCCCCTGAAACTCCTTGCCCAGTGTGTTGCACCCTCATCAGGACATCTTCTCACCCACCTTCATGCAGCTTCTATGATTCAGAAGGTCTCTGACATCTGATGTTGGCCATGGAGCTCTCACCATTGTCTTTATGGAGATAATACACTGAGTTTTTTAGTAGCTATAGGATGTGAGTGGATAAAGGGGTTGGCAGGTGCGTTGATTCTGCATTGACAAACACCAGTCAGGATACAGATGATTAAGGGAGTGGAGCATCTCCCGTGTGAGGAGAGGCTGAGGGAGCTGGGGCTCTGGAGCTGGACAAGAGGAGACTGAGGGGGGACTCATTCCTGGGGATCAATATGGAAAGGAGGAGTGTCAGGAGGATGGAGCCAGGCTCTTCTGGGTGACAACCAGTGACAGGACAAGGGGCAATGGGTGCAAACTGGAACACAGGAGGTTCCACTTAAATTTGAGAAGAAACTTGTTCCCGGTGAGGGTGGCAGAGCCTGGCCCAGGCTGCCCAGGGAGGTTGTGGAGTCTCCTTCTGTGCAGACATTCCAACCCGCCTGGACACCTTCCTGTGTAACCTCATCTGGGTGTTCCTGCTCCATGGGGGGATTGCACTGGATGAGCTTTCCAGGTCCCTTCCAACCCCTGACATTCTAGGATTCTGTGACACAGCCCCAGCACAGACCAACTTCCTTGGTCCAGGGAGCTGGAAAACTCTCTCACCCTAAAAATTAATTAATGGCCAGGTCAAGAGCAGGATACTGGGGCAGATATGGCTCTGGTCCAACCCCAAATGATGAAGTTGAGTTCCTGCTCATCCTAACATGGGGCTGCTGGAAGAACGTGGCTATTTATTACTGATTTGGTGGGGGCTGTCTCAAAGCTGCATGTAAAGGCAGGGGAGCACACAGAGAGCTCCTGACCAAGGGTCACCAAAGGGTCTGCAAATCCCTTATCACCCAGGGAGAGGTGGTAGTGGCACCAGTGATCTAAGGAGGAATGTTGCATTCCAGTTAGACAATATGTTGGGCAACTAATTGAGTACTGACCAACATTTAAAAAATGGGGACCTCTCTGTAGGAAGAAAAATTCTGAAAGTTTCAGTGTTCTTGGGAAAAAAAATTCTTAAGGGAAAAAAAAAAAAAATTTAATTGAATATTTATCATGGTTCCAGCTGCAGATTGAAATTACTGCCCTAAATTAAACCCAAGGGTAAGTAGGAAGGCAGATTTAAAGGCAAGTATGACTGTTAAACTGTGAATAATGTGTGAGTGGTCGATGACCAGCTACAGGTTGAGATTCACATCAGAGAGGGGTTCATTACTTCAGCGTTGCGTTGCAGGTTTTTGGGTGCTCCCAAACATCTACCTGTTCTGATGGGGTGCTGCCTACTCCCTGCTGCATGTAGGGTTTGGAGAACTGCATTGAAATTTATTTCTTATTTGAGGCTGTTCGAGTGAACTTTTGAAAAAATGAACCCAAATATCAGTGATACCTCTCGTCCTCAAGTGCACAATAACTTGATGCTTCGGTAGTACTAGGACCTGGATTTTCCAAGGATCTGGTAGGTAAAAGAATTGCTCACTGAGTAACTTTTTTATTAACAGATTGATTTTTCTGTGGCAGTTTTGAGTCAAAATATATAGCTAATGTTTCTAAGAAAGCCATAGGACCACTACAGCCTGATGCTCCTTTTACATCAATCTTTTTCACAGAGATTGTAGCACTTTGATTGGTAAAAGTTAATTGCTCAGTGTACTCCTTCAGTTTATATGAGTTGGGTGAATTATTGTAGCAAGCTGCCATTTGTTTCCAGGGTTTGTTTCTCATGATAAATGTAAATTACTGCTTAGATTGATGACACCATCCTGGCACCTTGTTCTTCAATGTCAACCTTAGGGCAGCCCTGGGAATAATGTTGCTGCTTACTGGTCCATTTCCCAATGTTCAGATGTTTTGAGAATGACACTAAGCAGAACTGCAGCTTTCTTCCATCAGACTCTCTTCCATTCTTCAAAAGGTGGCCAAGAAATGTTCAGCATGATTGCTTTTGCCCTAATAATACTATTTATGAAAATTCTTTGTCTTTCCATTTTCTGAATACATTTTTTTCCTCCGGACAGTGTTCATAAAATAAAATGTGAGTCTGCAGTGTGACTTCAGAACTTTTTCAAATTGTCAGATCCTGTGTCAGGACTTGTGATTTAGGGTCAATACTATGGTCTGTACCTAAACTGTAGAAGCCACACGTACCTCTGGGTTCCTATTTCTGGATGTGCATCCTGGTCTCATCCTGACTCCATGTAGAATTCTTGGCTGTCCACCCTGCCTTTCCCCTGCCATCTTCTGCTTTCCACAAGAAAACAAACATGTTCAATACACAATTTCTGAGTGAAAGCAAGGACAGGACTTCCACCAACCATGGACTGATCATTTGAGGTCTTAAAAAAGGTGTTGGAAAACTCAGGGTGGTGCTGTCATAGACTAATTAAAGTGGCTAAAATAGAAAGCCACCAGCCAAATTAATTCACAGTTGGGTCATTGACTTGGCTGCCATCTTGGTTGCATGAGAGGATTTGAAATACATGAGAAAACTAACAATTGTTAGGGTGCTGAGAAAAACTAGTCGAGAAATAGTGAGCCAGTGTCTGGTTAAATATGAGTTCCTACTGCCAACAGGCTGTGAAGAAATATCTAAACAGGGCAGTATTTTGATAAAACAGTAATTTCTTACCGCAGACTTAGGATTAAAAAAAATCAATGGGCGCTCTTCTGCAAGGCCTCACTGGGATATGTTTCACGCTTTAATTTATAAGAGGGAAAACATACTGTCTCCTCATCTTGGAACATGGTTGCAAAACCCTTAACATACATTAAAAAAACAAATGCACATGGGATCCCAACACAAACAGCGGACGGGCTGGATCTGGACTGTGCTTGCAACCTTAATTATGGCATTTTCTGATACGTGGCTTGGCAGCACGGAAATGGCTTTTTTGGGGACAGAGTCGGTCTCCACACCACTGGTCACCAAAGCTGAGCTGTGCTGCCATCAGCAGCCACCCCCATGGAGAGCGAGCAATGCTGAGTCTGGGCCACCGTTATTTCATGTCAAAACACACCGCATTAATCACACGATATTTAATTAATAGAAATGATCTGTCTGATTAAATTTCAATTAAGCCCATGTTTGAAGCAGTGACATTTTGGATGTTGTTGGACAACCTTGCTGACCACACAGATGGCAGGCAATGAAAACATTAGCCAAATATTTTTACCATGACTGGTTGAACAAAATAAAGTACATCCATTATAATGATCCGTGTTATAGCACAGCCCTCTGTAGTACAGCAAGCAGTGAAATTACTACCATAACAGATTGCTGCTCACTCTAACATATGCTGACTCTCTAACTTATTCTGTATTTCTGTGCACAAACAAGGATATACAGATGAATTAAGTTCTTTGATCTGTAATGAGTGCCATGAATACACAGGTTCCCAAAGAATAGCGTGGAAAATTCAGTAGTTATTATATTATTCAAATAAGGTGATATTTTTCCCCTATCTGTCTTTCTAGATTCTTATTAAAATACCTTTCCAGAGAAAGTTATTAAAGAGCCTATTTGGCTAATTCATCAATAAGAAAACAGCAGCCAAAAAAAAGTCACCCTCAGTACTTAGGCACACAGACATCCATTGTAGTGACAAAGCTTGAACATAATTACTTAGCTGTGTGATATGATGACTTTATTATACGAATCTGAATTAATCTGACTTTGAAATGACAAATTTCACAGCAGTTTATTAGGATATGACTGCTAAATGACTGATATGACAACGACATGTGTAGTAATCATAACCTCCTAATACAATTGTACTTTTTTATCCCCCAGATGTTGCCCTCATCATGATGCTTTGGATGATTCCAGGAATCTAAAAAAAATGATACTGTATTGTACTAATTATGAACTTGCTAAAAGCTTTTTTTTTTTAAACACAGTAGACTCACACTATGCTGTGCTGTGAAACTACACTGGTGGGTATTGATGCTCAAAGTATTGCCATGGGGCTTTACAGGGTAATTGAGCAATAACATTAATAGAATAAGACCTTACACCAGTAGTAGCCTTTACCACTGGTAAGTAAACACAGGGCAAAGCTATTTAATTTTGAAGTGAGCCAAGAATGGTGCTGAAGTGTGTTGTCATATGGCCTGCAGGCATCAGCAAACATGAGAAGTCCCAATTGCTCTCTCCAAATGCTCCCTGTGTGCTGAAGAACTGCTGTAAACCCAGGGCAAAGCCTGAAGGTGGGACAGGAGCCTCTTTGGATAGCATAGAGCTGTCACACACCTTCTCCCCTTGCTTTGGATGGTCCCAGTCCAAGAATGACATTAGCTGAAATGCTCCTCTGGACATCGGTGGGTGATGGTTTTGGAGGTGGTGCTTCCTGAGAATGTGGAGACATCTGCCCTACCATGGGCTGTGCTCTGGGGTGAGAGTGAAAAGGAGAAGAGTTAGGGTAGCACATGTCTGAAAAGTTCTAGGTTAGATCAGTCTGAGAAGATCCAGGTTAGACCAGTCCTCTCCAAGGCAACTTCCTTTCCAGTCTCCCCTTGTGTAAATATACCTTCTGTGAGTTGGAAGGAATAATCCTGTGGCAACAAAATAGCCCCTGTACCACTCACTGCAAGACCAGTCGCCTGCTGTCCTGTCCACACTCGCTGTCATCGCTGCCTCCTCCTCCTCCCTGGCCATTGCAGGCACATTTTGGAAGTTGTGCCATAGAATCATTTTGGTTGGAAGAGCCCCTCAACATCATCATGTCCAACCATAACCCACCCCTGGCACTGACCCATGTCCTGAGAACCTCATGTCCGTCTGTCCAACCCTCCAGGGATGGTGACTCCAGCACTGCCCTGGGCAGCCTGTTCCAATGCCCCACAGCCCTTTGGGGAAGAAATTGTTCCCCAGATCCAACCTCACCCTCCCCTGGCGCAACTTGAGGCCGTTTCCTCTGCTCCTGGCGCTTGTTCCTGGGGAGCAGAGCCCGACCCCCCCTGGCTCCAAGCTCCTTTCAGGCAGTTCAGAGATCAGAAGGTCTCCCCTCAGCTCCTGTTCTCCAGCTGAACCCCCCAGTCCCTCAGCCGCTCCCCATCAGAATTTTGCACCCCATGTTGGGGTGCACCCTGTATGGACTGGGGCATCTACTCAAGCAGCCCATTGTGCAACACCAGGGCTTTGCAATTTAGGTAGAAAAGAGCTTCTGTATGGAGTGAACACAAAACTTCCTATTATACCAGGTTTACTTCAGGGGAATTAGTTCTATATTTAGTTAAAATTTCCATTGCTGCTGTACCTGTAAAAGAGCGTTAGTATTCTCATTATTCAATTAGACAGATACACTGGCAATAAAATATTCATTTTTTGCAGCAAAAGCTGAATGATATTTCTTTGAATACCTGCAGACATATTCCCTAATTGTTGCCTCGTATATCTTAACTGTATTATTTCTGATTTGCAAGTGTAAATAAATGTACTGCTTGGGATGATCATATTTCACACCAATTTATTTGAATGACATTAATGAGCTCTCTCTACCTGTGACACCTTGCTTTGAGAACTAGGCTGTGTTTTGCTACCCATAATTTAAAATAAGATGGTTTCCCACCACCGTATACTAACATTAAATAAATAAATAAAGATCAGCCGTGCAAATGCCTGACAGGATTAAATTTTGTTAGTTATTTGCATTCCTCAGTTATGACACCATTAACAAAAAAATAATAATCTTATTAAAATGATGGAGACTGGGAAGTGATCTTGATACATTTGAAGGTTACGATTGCTAACAAGACCCACTTTGCTGTTGGAAGAATTCCCCGGTTATGGCAAGTTTAACGTTGCAATCCTGAAAGCACTGACAATGACATTTGGCTAGTTTCAAAAAAGGACATAGATTTAAAGGTGACGGAGATGTGCGCATGTTTTGTTTGCTATACTTAGTATTTCTAAAATATTATACAACTGTTGCCTGAAGACCTAAGTCACATTCGCTATAGCTTCTTACCAGAAATGTCTCAGCTGAGTTCCCATTGCATTTGCCTCCCAGTTTACACAATTCCCTTAAAAATACATCTGGAGATCACCACCCCTCCACGGTGATCTGTGTATTCCCTCATGCTATGAAAAGATGTCTCCAGGGCTACATGTACCTGCGACTCCTTCTCATCTTCATTCTGTGGATGCTTCGGGTGTCACCTCGACATTGGAGGAGGGTCACGATGCCAAGAAAAGCAAAGGTTGTGCAAATAAAGGTACCAACTTTATGAGCTGTTGTTCAGAAACCGAAGAGCCTGACTTGGGAAAGAATTTCTCTGTGATGACTGTGAGGGATGCAGGAGCTGGTTGGGGTATCAGTGGGAGATGCCGGGCATGGCGTCCAATTCCTGTGCTGCTTTCAGCGGGACTTTGTGCCACTGTCTCAGATTCGGGCATTTTTAGGTGAATAAGTAGGTACACTTGAGAGCCAGGGCCTCAAAGACCTCTGAGGAAGGGAGCCTAAGACATGAAGGATGAATTGTCCTCTGAATGGACCTTTTTGTCCACTTTACCTATGGGTGAAACTGTGGTTGGTCATTTAACCTAGAGCCCTGTCTGCTAAATTCTTGGATGCTGAGATGACACAAGGTCACTCTTCGTTTTCTTCCTGCTGCACTGCCCTGTCCCCAGGGGTGGGATGATAAATACATTAAAGTCTGGAAAGCATCCATATTTTACAGTAATTACTGTCTGTAACTATGACTGAGAGGCAGATTGGCTCTAAGAGGTGGGTTATGTCCAAGCCAGCTTTTTCTCCCATTCCGATTTATTTTAGGAAACCACCATCACTGTAGGAAACGTTGCTCCTTTTGGAAAATCCTCGTGATATGTGCTGGTGGCAGCAATGGCTCAGTGACCTTCAACCCGCACTCTGCTCCATTTACTCCGTTATTGACCTCACAATTTAATCTGGGGCTTTCCTCCTACGTACAAAAGAAGCCTTGGATAAATGAGATGCTTGCACAGACCACATGGGGTTTATTTGTACCTCAGACTGAGAGATCTTCCTCGACTGAGTGGACATCACTGCCCAGCCTCTGTGTAGCCACCAGGATCTTCCGGTATAAACATAAGAGCATCCCCCCAGGCTAGTCCTTCCTTTATGGACCCACAAGGCTGTTCATGTAACACAGTTTATCAGCGTTGGCTTTTCCGCAGGGCGTCTGCATCAACATTCCTGTGCCACCAGCCTGCCCGCTGAAGCGTAGTATATTCTCCACTTTATATTCAAGGCAGCTGAGTGATTCTCCTTCCTTTGAGTGGCACGCTGCCACCCATACATTAGAGAGAGAGCAAAACTCGGAGGAATCATTGAAGCTAACCATACATTACATGCATGATGGGCTTACCAGATGTCATTTCTTACATTGTTATGGTTTCATAAACTGCACTGACATTGTCATTATGCTCAAAAATTTGATCCCACTCTGCTATTCTTAAAATGGATGATTCTGAAGGTTGTTGCGTTAACAAATAAGAGTTTGCAGGAAGGCGGATTTGCAACAGGAGTTTGTGAATGACTGGGTTATAATACTTGCTGGAAAATGGCATGACAACTGATTCATTGCCAGAGACAGTAACAAAAAAAGCAATGCTAATTCAAAGGTTAGAGGATCCATAAAGCTTTAAAAACAGATTTATTACAGTAGTTGGACTTATTTTGCTCAGAAACTGGAATTACAGACGTCTTCCCTGTATTTATGAGACATTTAATTAATCAGTCATAATAAGAACGTTAAAAACTAAATCCCTCTTATTAAGATCTACATTATTCTTGGTGCTTTCTCCATTATGGCTTGTTTGTGATAGCAGAAAAATCCATTTCAGAGACATGACAAGGGATGAGTCCTCCCCAGCAGAGCTTGCAGCCAAGAGCACCCAGATCTTGGGAAACACTAAAACCAGAGGGATTATATGCAACATAAAGGAAAACACTGTGCTTGCTTCCTTATAGTATGGGAGGGGAAGCTCTGGATCTGGCTGTTCTCGGGGGAGGCAAATGGGCAAGTGATGCCATGAGCAGCGGCAACGTGACGTTGCTCTTCACTAGAAATGGTGAATTTGAAGTAGGATGGTGCAAAACTCTTTGCTAAGTGCTATTAACAGACAACTACAGCTGGAAACTCAGTCTTGCTCCATTTTCTAGCAACACATCACAGAATCGTCTGTCAGCCCCCTGACCTCCGTGGAAACTGAAGGTGCTCAGCATCTCTAAAATAAGACCAGGACGCCTGCAGGCAACAGACAAACCCAGAACTGGGGACAGTTTCTCAACGGGTTTGCCTTTAAAAAAGCACTGATTTCTGCAGGTCCTTCCCCATTTACACAATTGGGGAGTTTGGCCTTTTGCCCTTCTAAGAGGACAAGTACCGGGTATTTTGGGTTCTTTTTTTGTCTTTTCTTCCTTGCCTGGTTTCCTCCCTCCCTTGTCTCACAATGAACACACAGAGGACTGCGACAAGAAAAGCAGAGACAATAGAGGACCCCAACAGCATACATTATTAACCACGTCTGCATTCTTTAGTGTCCTTGCTGCTAAAATTAACACAGCCCTCGTGGCACCCTGCCAAAGCGAGCAAAGTGCATGTCATAAACAATACAGGTGGGCACGATGGTGAACCATTTATCTGTTCCTGTAAATGCCCCATCACGTCCTTCTTGGCTTAATAATGCCTTCGCTAACTAAACTGAGTGATAGTTTTCACAGGCTAATAATGACTCATTTGTCACAAAGTCTGACTTTCATTTGCAATAGCATCGTAAATTTTCTGCGCTGTATGGCATGCCTGAAAAGCAAATGCTTTTTTCTCCTCCTCTTCTATCTGTAGTATCATGAAGGCTTTTTTTTTTTTACAGGTGTCCAAAAAAAACCTATTTTGAAAAATCCTACATCAAGAGGAGCACAGAAGTAAATCCATCGCATGATCACGAAGGACAGGATAAACCCAGTAAACTCTTTATTTCTGGAAATGCTGACTTGAGCCTGTTAGGGACGCTGGAACAGAAGAAGGTAACAAAGTAGGTACAAAAATATGTACTAAAAAAAAAAAGGCTTGCATCCCATTTCTTCATTGCTTTCCACCATGTTTTGCTCCTCAGGTTTCACTGGGGAGAACGGTGTTTTCTGAGTTTTCTGCTGGCTCATGGCCTCAATCTCTGAGCTTGATCACTCCCATAATAAACCAGGCGATATGTCCTTACCCCCCTCAGCAGTTTGCTCTGCAGAGGCCACCACTCGTGACTCCTCCGCGGTTTGTCGCAGGACAGCTGTGCTCTGCCTTCAAGTCTCCAGGTGCTGTCCAAGCAGACGCCTCTCTTCATGGGACATGTCCCCAGTTAGAAACCGTGGAGGACCCAGGAGTGGCTTTAGGCTCAACTGCAGGTGCTCCCTCTGTGTCCTGTCTCCATGGTGGGGCAATAGCACATCACAGCATCTTTCTTTCCCAAATGTCCCTGTTTAAATGTGAAAAAAAAGGGTTATTAAGCCAGCTGGGAGCCAGGGCTTCTCTGAGAAGGTCCCATGCTGAGTGGTGCACAGTGCAGGACCATTAATGTGGCTTAAATCTGTTGATTTTTGGAAGAGTCCCACCTGGCCAGGGACGAGGTACAGGCCGGGAGGGATCATGAACCCTGTTATCCAATACTATTAAATTCCATGAGTGATCTGTAAGTCATATCATGAAAAACAGACGGAGGTGCATGGACGCTTGTGCACAAAACAGAAAAATGATGTGTAAGGGCAAATTCTTTATGTGCCTCCCAGACATCTGTTCCATGTTTGGATTTCTTTCCCCATTTTACAGGTGCTGGTGCAACTGTATGAAAGGAAAAGATGTTAAACTTACCCTGACAGTCTGATTTGACACGTAATTCCCAACCATTGAGCTCTGCCTGTTCTCATCATCGTGGATGAAAGGTAGAGAGGGATGTTGAAGATCAGACCTGGATGAGCAGGGAGGAGTCATTCCCTGGAGCATCTTCAGAAGAGTTAGAGAACCATTTCCATCCCTGTGCAAACCCGTGTGCTCCCGAAGCTCTCAGGGCTTGAATTATTGCACTCATTTCAGGCTCAGCAAACTGTGCTTAATAGACTTACAGCCTCCAGTTCTGGGAGAGTTTTGGGCTCCCCGGACAGGCAAAGGACATCCCAGGTAAGAGAGATGCTGATTGACAAAGGTAGAGGATTCTGCCCAGGCATCAGGGGCAGAGAAACAGTCTTTGGTCTTTGCTGATGGACATGGCCTTATAGAATGCAAGACTTGAGCTTCCAGACAGTAAATGTCAGAATTTGCATTAAATTAGTGGGACGGATATCGATTTCAGCCAATCAAGAATATGATTTAAAGGTTTTACCATAACAATGCAGATCCGACTGATTTCAGTCAATCGAGAACAGGATTTAAAGGTTTCACTATCCCATTGCATATCCTGCAGCCTATGCATAATACAAGGAATAACAAATCACATACAAGCACATTACATTTAGGTACATGATCTCTGAATTATCTTAAGAAAACAGAATATTCCACAAGTGCATTCAGGCATTTATTTCTATTATAGTAGAGCATCGCGGAATTTAAAGAAGGTGAAAATTATGCGTGATGGCGCTTCTTTAGATGAAAACACACCCTGGCTGTTCCCAAAATAAACCTCACGGTAGCAAAGGAGCCAGCAGTTTTTAAGCCACAGAAAGTAAGCAGGTGTAAATGGGTAAAGCTTCCCTGATATCCGAGATGTCCCTGAGTTCATTCCAGCAGAGGATCTAGACTATATTTTCTCAAAGCCTGGGGAATACTCGTTAGCTTTTGTTGTGCTGTATATTCCACTCTTTAACATCCACTGCTCTTTCAAAAAATGAAACAAAACAAAACAAAAAGTATTTGTGTAACTCTTAGACCCAGAACAAGGTCACTCCAGTCCATCTGCACAGCAGATGCTTTGAGTCTTCTGAAGATGGAGAAGAGGCTCAATCTGCCTCTTTGCACTGCAGCTTATATTGGAAAGCGCAAGGGACTCACGTTTCATTTGCTCTGTGTCCCTTGCAAAGCATCTCTCAGTCCTCAGAGAAGCAGGAGGAAGTGTAAAAAAATAATAATTAAAAAAGAAATAAAAAAGACACAACTCTCAGCTTGTTGCAGGCATACAGGAGAAAGGGAAAGGCAGGATCTAAACCTTGTTCTGCTTGGAAACAAGTAAATCAGGTTATTTGATAATAACACTTGCATCTCTGGAGCTGGTGGCAAAGGGTCTATGCTATGAATGGAAAGGAGCTATAAACTTTTTCTGTAATCTTACAGAAGGGACGTTTCCTAGTGTCACAACGTTATGCTAAGATACTATACGACTCGTCTGTAAAACTCAATAAGATTAATTAGTGACCAAGCTGAAATGGCTGTTGTTGCGGCTGGCAAAGCTCTGTACTCCATTCCCAGATCACTGTCACCTTGCAAAGGATTTCAGCCTTTGTATAACTTTGAACTCATAGGACTACATCAGTCTTTTGAGTTTCTCAAGTGATTTCAGCAAAATTACACTAAATTTGACACTGGCCCATCTTATCGTCTAAATATTCTTCTCTGAAAGATTAGCGAGACCCTGGCTTTATCCTCCTGTCATGAGAAAGCTCCAGTTTTGTCTTGTTCTGTAATTGCTGGAAATAATTTTCTGGCAGTTGCCCTCCTTGCTTTTGATCTCTTTGTCTGATCACCCCATTAGTCATTTTCTTCTTCTGTAACATGAATGTCCAGCACAATTTCATTCCTATGCTGCTGATACCTAACTTTAGTTCTTATTCTTGCCCTCATAGAGCTCTCAATGAACTTCCATGGCCCTCTACCATTAGTAACCGAGTATCTCTACATTTTTAACAATTCTTCTCTTTTGTGCTGTAGAAGCGAGTTGACCCTCACTTTCTGCTGCAGTGCTTTCCGCACATGATTTGCACTTGCAGTGAACAAGGAGTTTTGTCTCTTGCAGAAAAACTAAGTAATCTGGGATGAGTTAATCATTGTGGAAGAAAGATTTGTCAGGTCAGCTGGTGTAGCCTCTGCAATATTGCTCTGATTAGAAATTGCCTGAGTTGGATTCCCAAGTTTTGAATTTAATTCAGTTCAGTTTATTACTTGGTGTCTAAGGATGTCCAGAAATCTGGTACTTACAGGCATCAGATGATGTTCTGTATCAAAAATAGCGTGGTCAGCAGGACAAGGGCAGTGACCCTTCCCCTGTACTCTGCATTGGGGAGGCCACACCTGGAGTATTGTGTTCAGTTCTGGGCCCTCAGCTCAGGAAAGAGATTGAAGTGCTGGAGCGGGTCCAGAGAAGAGCAACAAGACTGGGGAAGGGACTTGAGCACAAGCCCTATGGGGAGAGGCTGAGGGAGCTGGGCTTGTTCAGTCTGGAGAAGAGGAGGCTTAGAGCTGAGCTCAGCACTCTCTAGAACTACCTGAAGGGCAGTTCTGGCCAGGTGGGGATTGGGCTCTTCTCCCAGGCATCAGCAATAGGACAAGGGGCCATGGGCTTCAACTCTGCCAGGGGAAACTGAGGCTGGAGATGAGAAAGCAATTCTGTGCAGAGAGAGTGGTCAGGCATTGGAATGGCTGCCCAGGGAGGTGCTGGACTCACCGGCCCTGGAGGGTTTGAAACTGAGACTGGACATGGCACTTAGTGCCATGATCTAGTCAATGGGCTGGAGTTGGACCAAGGGTTGGACTGGATGATCTCTGAGGGCTTTTCCAACCCGGTCCATTCTGGGATTCTGTGACACTATGGTGATTTGTTGGCTTGGAAGCTTGGTAGACTACAAGTAAGAATACAGAAAAGGCAAGATTTCAGCCCTTGAAAACAAAACTAAACAAAACACAATATTATTCTAAATGCAGTGAAATAATTATGATAATATAAATTTTGGAGGAAATTAACCCTGTGAATGCCCTTATTGAAATCTGAGTGGAAAGAGAAAAGAAGATAACAATCACCTTACATGAGTCCATCTGGATGGGAAAATCCCCTGACAGTCAGTACACAGGGATGGATTTTCTATATTCATAATTTCCAGATCACCTAAACAGAGTCAAATCCTGGTGTGTGTCTTGAGAGAGTTGTGTCCAGTCTTAGGTTTCTGCTGACGGTTGTTTTCCTTTTCTCCCTTGGAAAGAGCCCTTTCTTATACGTAACATTCACTAGTCTGCAGTATTCAGGATATTTATTTTATGATTTTATGACAAATCTTGTGATCAACTTTAGTTCATAGCAAAAAAACCCTCCCAACAATTTGTTTTTACAGAGTCATCTCTGCCAACATGCAGATTACCATTCAGTTTATTCAGCTAAAGCACAGGAATATGCAACAGCTCTCGCATTTTATAGGCACAAGAACACATAATATGCTAAAAATGTCTTACTCTGTGACACAAAAGGTAACGTATATGTGGATGTGTTTGAAGGATGTTTGTGCCACAAGCACTAAAGAAATTTTGCATCTACTCTAAGATTTTGAAGGTTCTTGCAGAAATGTTTCCTCTATTCCCTCATATTATATATGCAGTTTTTCTTAGGAACACTTGAACCTTTCACAGAGTGATAGGCTAATCTCTTGCTGCTTGTCATGTATTTTTAATAAAGCCCGGACAAAGCCACAGCTGAATTTTGTTATTGAAGAAAGCTGAGCAGAATGATTTAACACAAGATATTTAGCAACTCAAGCCTTGGGAAACAGAGGAAAGTATTGAAGAGCCAAGCGAAGGTTGATTTCCACATCAGAGCGCTAAGCAATGAACAATGATAAGGCAGAGTTTAATTTAGTAATGAACAGAAGTTATCAATAACCTACTGGTTTTACACCAGCGATAACAATATAATTAGATTTGAAATCAAAAGATGGAGATGAAAAAACTCAATTAGTAAGATAAAAACTTTAAATGGTGGAAAGTGCAGTTTACTGGATTAAAGGAAGTATGAAAGGTTAATTGGGAGCAAGAACTGAAGGAAAACTCTTAGCGTGAATCTGGAAATGTTCAAAACAGTGCTGGGAAAATTACATGATAAATCTGGGAACTGCACACCTAGGAAAGATAAGGAAATCACATACAGCCATACCTCTTCACATAGACTAAGGAGGAAAGATATTATATAGGAAAAACTATATTTCTGGTGAGAGGAGGGTGGCAAAGTGCCCAGCCAGGGAGGAGCATCCTCATCCTCCCTCTGCGAACCCCACGGTGATGCTGCCCCCAGCCCCACCAAACAGCTTTGCATGTGGATTTAAAGATTTGGAACCACCTTCTTAATAAAACAAACAAACAAAAAGAAAAACCCGCCACATACACACACAAAAAAACCCAAACCTATCATTGCCTTCCCCAAAGCTGCCCAAATAAAGCGTTTTGTGAATTCAAATCTTTCACAAGGATACTGAAAATTATTATTAGTGTTGCC
Organism: Streptopelia decaocto; assembly: GCF_964273445.1. Taxonomy (NCBI): domain Eukaryota; kingdom Metazoa; phylum Chordata; class Aves; order Columbiformes; family Columbidae; genus Streptopelia; species Streptopelia decaocto. The sequence goes on from NC_138661.1 coordinate 1,887,630, forward strand.
CAGCCTATAGAAAACTTGTTCCATGTGATGTGGGAAAAATCCAGATGTAGCTGAACTGAAGCTGCTGGGAAAGGGAAAATATGAAATCAGTCAAACAGGACTCGTGTCTTACTGTTGTTTCCCTCGGCTTCAGAAATAAATCCTCCTGTATAACTGCAAATGGACTTAGTGCATGCAGAGATTACAGTAAAATAAACATTCAACCTGGCTGTGAAGCTCCAAACACACTTGTAGTTGTGGTTTGATTTGTGGACAGTAGCTTTAGCATATAGTGCAATAAGGCAAAATTCTTGTTTCATAAGGCTGGGCTAAGCAAAAGACAAAAACGCTTTTAAATATAAGGCGCAGTTTCACTTCAGTCATGAAAAGAAATAAAGAAGTAAATGTTCCCTGTATGCCACACATACTGAGAGTCACTTTGCAGGTATTTCTCATGTTAAGATGTACTTCTTAAGTTTGAAAACCTCAAATTCATAGAGTTAGAAATAATGTTCAGACAAAGAAGCGCTGCTTCTGATGACAAGAATTTATAATAAATGCCTCAAAGGAAGGCTAGAGCCTGAAATAAAAAGATGAGGAATAATCCACTACATAAATGAGGGTTTACCTTTATAGCTAGGGATTGCTTTGAGTGCTAAAACGTGAATTTTCATCTCTTCCCCAGCATTTTTGATGTGACTAATTGCAGCCACTTTGGGTATTCCTAATATTCGTCTTAGCCACTAATTCTGGGTCTTGCCATGTTCTTAATGTCATTGACAGGCTGAAGTGGTGAGTTTCACGGGGAAATCGCTGTTTTGCATATAGAAATATTTTTCTTTTTTTGGTTTCTTTGAATGTCTTTGTGCCCTAGTGCTGAGATGGGAAAGGCACAATTTCCCAAGCTATTTTCTCCAGGCCATTTATTACCTGTTAAATGCTGATATTTCCATACCGTATATCTCTTTTTCCAGGTAATCTATCCACCTTTTCAGCCTCTGCTCACTAAATCTGTTCTTTTCAAGCCAGAACCCTTTTTTTGCCTCCTTTCCTTGAATTCTTGCTGGTTTTTGCATCTTCCCTCTGCAATGAAGTGTGCCGGGCACATGCCAGGTAAGAGTCACCGATGCTAAAGTGTTTGATCAATTGCCTCGTTCACCATTCTGGCCATTACACATTTCAGCCTATATATTTCAACCTAAATCTGCTTTATGGACCACAAACCAGCATCACACAGAGTTTTTCACTATACTTCCTCACAGGTTACTCTGTTTGTTTTTTTTTTTTAACTTCTCAAGATATATCAATATATGTTAATTTTTAAGTGCTTTTCAAATGAGTGTGGTACGATTTCCATGAATCTGTGTCAAAAGAAGGAATTTTGTCATTTTCCAAATGAATTGCCTAGATTGTGACAGCATGTTTTATAGGTGCTCAGTGGCTCCTTTCGTTATATAGGAGTCAGAGTGATTGTGGAGGGGTGGACACTAGTGTTTGGGCATAAATGAAACACATTCAAACATAACAGCTACGTTAAATATACCTTTTAATTTTGCATCATGAAGCCCTTTGAAAAGTCCTTCTGACCTTTCTGACATCTTCTAACATCTTACTAAAGGAGTTGTTGTGAGGACCAACTTTTGCCTTTGCATTAGTAAACTTCTTATTTTGAAAGGTTTTGTCCTAGGATGTTTCAAGCAACCTACCAATTGGGCTGGTCCTCCTCTTGACAGGTCACCATCTCAACTCTGTGAGCAGAGCTTCATGTCTCCTTAGGTGAGGAGCATCCACCCCAAATGGCAGCAGCTTCGGTACATCAGTTGTGGCATCTCCAGCGAGACATGATCACCCTGACACCTTCCAGGGGTGTTGCAGCCAAAACGATTCCTTCATTGGATTGCACCGAGGCAAAGGCAAATTTGAGCTTCATTAGTAAAACTTCCATCTTATTTCTTCTGCAGACGTTGCAAATATGATTAAAGAAGAGAAAATATAAGTGATGTCATTATAGGTGAATATGCTGAGCTTAAATAGATGCAAACCCCAGCGTGTGATGCAACAGGCAATTTTTTCATTATTTAGTTGGGCCTGTTGGCTATTTACATTTAATTTGTCCTTTTCCTGGTAGACAGTAATTAACCCAAACAGCCTTGCCAGCCGAGTAGTGAGGACTTTGTACTGGAGCAGAGCAAATTAAACTTTGATGCGATGATGATGACTGCCAGCTACTTAAAGGTGAATCATAAAGGCTTTAAACATCCTGCTTGCAAGATTCTCAAATGTGAACAGAAGCCTTTGGCTTTAATGGTAATTAGCGCTGTAGTTAAACAGAATTTGGAATTAAAATGAGGACCCACACATTTTCCTGGAAGTTGATCTTCACTTCTCTGGCCAAAACAACCATTTCATTATAAACCTGCTGGAGTTTGAAATAACTGCCCATTCCCAGCCCAGTGTTTTCCATGCCTGGAGAGTAAATCCTTCAGTTGCATGAGTCTTTTAGGACTTTTAGGACCAGCTGCTCACTTCATCTGAGCACCAGCCTGTGGTGCACAGTGATTCCTTGCTTTGTGCTAATGGGCTCTGCAGAACTGGGTCCTTTCCTGCCTTTGCACAGCCAAACACCCCTTAGGCCCCTGCCTAAACCTAAAAGATTAGCCCACCAGAGTAAAAGAGACATTACACAGAAAGCAGCACTGCAGAGAGGGACCTGGGAGTTCTGGTTAATGCCAGGTTGACCATGAGGCAGCACTGTGCCCTTGTGGCCAAGAAGCGCAATGGTACCTGGGGTTCATTAGGAAATGTGTGACCAGCAGGTTGAGGGAGGTTGTTCCTCCCCCTCTACTCTGCCTTGGTGAAGCCCTATCTGGAGTTCTAGGTCCAGTTCTGGGGTCCCCAGTTTAAGAAAGACAAGGGATTACTGGAAGGATGCTGAGGGGTCTGGAGCATCTTTGTAATGAGGAGACACTGGGGGAGCTGGGGCTGTTCAGCTGGAGAAGAGAAGCTGAGAGGGATCTGAACAATGGGATCAATATCTCGGGGCGGGTGTCAGTGGATGTCAGTCTCAGGATGGACCAGACTCTGTTCAGTGGTGCCCAACGCCAGGGTGAGGGGCAACGGGCACAGACTGAAACACAGGAGGCTCCATCTGAACATGAGCAGAAACTTGTTTGCTGGGAGGTGCCAGAGCCTGGCCCAGGCTGCCCAGAGCGGGTGTGGAGTCTCCTCCTCTGAGACATTCAAACCGCCTGGACCCACCTGTGTGATCTGCTCTGTGACCCTGTGTGAGCAGGGGGGTTGGACTGGGGGATCTCCAGAGGTCCCTTCAACCCCAACCACTCTGTGATTCTGTGAAATGACAATTTGACTGTGATTCCTGGCCTCCTGTCTGTGCTGCAGCCCCTTGAGATGCCCTCAAAGGCAGGATTACCCATGTCTACATACTGAAGCTCTGGCTACAGCAAACAATGGCAACAGTATTAATGGAATTACTACAAGTAAGAGGTTTACAAGTGAATATCATGTCCATTTTGACCCCTCTGAGAGCAGCACTGCAACAAGGCTCAGACATTTCCAGTAGGCTGTTGCTGTGTCCCCACGTCAGGTTTGCAGTGCTTGCAGATTGCTGGGTGGACACCTCATCTCCTGCCCTTGCAGCCTGACTTGGGTTAACCAAACAGGTAATCTAAACAGGCATCGTTACTAACAAGGTTATGTACAAAGTGACAGTTCGCACACTCTGCGAGTCTTCCATGAATCCTGCTGCCTCTGCTATGCAACAAATAAATACTGCACAGTTTAATGAGTGATAGCTGAGGATGATAGAGCAGACAGCACACTCAGCCAGGAGACAGCTTGTTTCATCTCCAGTGTGTGCTGTAATTTCCTTTGGGCCTTGCAGTCTTTCATATTAGCTGCGATGATAATAGCATCTGAGAATATTTTTAGTATTCCTTTGTTACTCTGATAGTATTAGGACTGTGTTGCTTCCCATCCAAAACTTCATGCTGCAGGCAGTTTAGAATTAATATTGTGCTTATTTCTTGGAACTTTCACTAAGACTGTGCCAGGATCGATTCAAACAGTTATTCTTTCCATTGCGTTTATCACCTGAAGATCCAGTCCTGCAGATGTTTCTGTCTGCATGCACTGGGTTGTGTTTTAGGGCTTGGAGAACAAGTTCTAGAGCTCCAGACCTAAGTGTGGAGGGAATGATGGTTTTTCAGCCCCAAAAGGAGCCCATTGACCAAAGTGGCTGCCGTGGCAGTGTTGAGTCCAGAATGACAGGTGGAACTGGGGTCCCTGATTAAAGAGAAGCCAGCTTTAGGAACAGTTGTCTTCAAAAGTGTGAGGGGCAGATGAAAAAGCAGATGGATGCAAAGCTGGCCACAACATCTCTCTGTGCTGGAGCTTTCCAGAGCAATGGGCAGATGAGGTCAGGCTGGACCACGAGCATTCAAACTCTGTTTGCAAGTGCAGCTCTGCTGAAGTGACCCTTGATTTTCTGAAATGAGAGTTTCAGTGTTAGGGCCAAAAATGGCAGCAACAAGGTAAAGAAAAGGCACGTGAGCCTGTTTGAAAAGCAACTGTAGAGCCAGCCGCTGGAGACAGTCTTGGAACTTCCAGATCCCACAGAATTTGGCATTACATCTGTGTTTTCCTGACCTGCTCCTCAACCCCATCCCAACACTGATCCTGTTGTGTCAAGAAATGGCGCCAAGATATGGACAGGTTGGCAGGACATTTGCTGATTGTACATCAATTCCAAGCATTTTATATGAACACATTTGCATTTTTTCCAGTGTACATTGTAAAGGAGACTTTCTACAGAAGGTAATCCGCAGACTTTTTCCCAAAACAGACTCTAAATCTGACAAATGAAATATCCTGAGAGTTACATACCATGAATTTCAGAGATTTACAACATGTGCTCCAGGCTGACCGGGCTCCAGGAATATTTGAAAAAGATTAGGGAATATAAAAGAACTAACATTATCATAGGACGTAACAGCTTACTCCTGCCTTGAAGCTGAAGTTTGACACATATCAGTAGGGTTTGGGTTTGTTTTGTTGTGGTTTTTTTGTTTTGGTTTGTTTTTTTTCCTTCTTTTTTCCTTCTTTGGAGTTCTTGACAGTCAGCAGAGTTCCTGCATTATTTATATCACCAGAAACAGTTTTAGTTGGATACACCGGTGACCCTAAATCCAGCATTTGGACAGAAATCAGACTCGATGATCCTTGTGGGTCCCTTACAACTCAGGACATGCTATGATTCCAGATTTTTCTGCTGCTCACCTTCATGAGGACTCATCCTCAGGTGAAACACCATCCTCCCACAGCCCATTGCTCAGATGTGGTGCTCTGTACAACTCTGGATGAGGTTTGTTGAATAGTATCAGCATAAGAGCCGCCTGCCTTGCTGCCCTGGGTGCCGCAATGTCCAGGGGTGGTCACAGACTCACAATTGCCTTTTCATAGCTCATTTTCCTACATGCTTTTGGAAACCACCTGGAGTCACCTCCTCTGCAGCTCCAGCACTGTGGAACAAAACTTCTGTTCCCTCATTAAACTCTGAAGTCACAGCACACACACACCCCCCAGATGTTCACTGAGGGGAAAAGCAAATATTTGTTCCCCAAAAATGACTTTTGCCCTTTGATTGAAATAGCGCAGCTCCCCAGCCGGCAGGATGGAGTCTGAGCCCCTGGCCTGCTACAAGCAGGTCTGGTCTTTTCTGGGTGTTGAATATTTTGGGGAGGTGACCTCAAAGCACATAATTTTTGGGATCTGCAAGGCAGATCCATGTTGTATAAAGGGGAAATGTTTGCTAACCCCAGAGAAAACTTCCCCGCACCAGACTGTCCCATGATATTCTTTACTCCTTAGATTATTTATCATACCTTGGGATCAAAGAGCAATACGACAACCAAGATGGAAGGTTCTTCCACCTCTCACCAAGCATGGTGGGATCTTGCCTGGGTTCGATCCACGACACTGGTGTATTCCAACACCCTCATACAAAGAAGGCAGAGAGTCTTTAAGCATTAAACACCCATTAACTCACATTTGCAGGTACAGCCAAACCAAAACCTTGTTCAGTAGGAACTAGATTGGGACCAAGAAGAGGGTTTGCAGAGTTTATTCAACACCCACGAGTGCTTCAGTCTACAGCTCAGATCATGTGCGTGGCAACCAGAGATCCAGGCGTTAAAAAAGGAAACTCTCTCCCATTAACAGCTTTCCTGATCTAACATCTCCTTTCATGCTGCTCTGCCTTATGATGCCTGCTCTAAGGTCAGCATTTAGTGTTCATCATTGTAGTCTAGTGATATCCTCAATTATCCTTTACTTTCACACTAATGATCTTTGGAACTGGCACTCGGGAGATAAAATACCAATTTAAATACATTCTTTTTGTCTGTGGCTTTCAGAAAGAAAAGCTTCTTTGCAGTTTTAGTGACTTGCCACCCCACACGCATTTGAATCAACTTATGGATTTTTTTTCTTCAGCCTCAGGAGTTTATGACAACTGTAATTCTTGTTTTTAAATACAGATTTCCTTACAGGTGAAGATAATTTAAGATGTCTGTCTGGGGACTGAGGGATGAAATAACTTGCAAACAAACAGTAAGTGAGAATTGAATTTATCTCAGGATATCTGAGAACTGTGATTATCTCCCATACGTGTGACTTTTGTACCATCTTTTGTACCATCTCCAGTGTTGCATTTGCTTGGAACAAAAACATTGCACTTTTAATTACTACTTGTTCCCTTTTGTCCTCATCTTTTACTGGATGTAAAATAGTTTATCTAACAAATTAATTTTTATATATACCTCAAAGTTCTTGCCCCTGCTTTTGGTAATTAAAGCATCCTACCAAAAATGGATTGGGATATTATTTGCTAATTGTGATCTTATTTTCACTTGGAGTTGAACAATTTGACTCGCCAATAAAATAACCACTTTATCATAGCTTCTTTCATTAGGGATTGAACAGTATTTTCCTATTTTGAACGCAAATATTAGTTTGTCTAATTGTTTTCCATTGCTTTATTTGAAAATAGAGCACAAGCATAAAATAAGAAATAAAAATGGTTTATTAACTGTCTGTTCTAATAGGAACAGCATTTACTATTCATAGCGATACTCATAAAATTACTTATCCTAATTCCTCAATCATGCCCTATGCAAATGCTTGGAAAATGAATGAGCTAATTAAAGGAGATGCTGGTGGAACAAGGACATTGGGGCTCACTTTGAAGAAGGGAGAACACAGAATTCATTAAAACCCTGTATTTCAAACATGGCTGGGGGAGATGCTGCTCCCTGAGGGCATCTGCAACACTGTCCTGTGGTACCTTCACCACACAGATAATGTGTGGGCATCAGGAGAACATCGGTAGCACCTGCGACAGGTGAATAGTAACAGGGAACATCCCTGAGCATCCCCTGGGCTGCCCTTCCTTAAAAGAAGTTTGATCCCAAATACAATTACAGGTCATTTTACAACAAGTTAACAGTGTAAATTAAAGATACCACTAGCAGCACTGGAAAAAAATAATCAAGTAAATGAGTGAAATGGAAGGAGATTTAAAACACGGGAGGACTGCAGCCTCTCTAGGTTTGTTCTATAAATGCCTGGAGGGGATCAGAGCCAAGGGAGGGGGATTGACAGCTGTTGGTTCAGCGTGAGCGCTGCCCAGCTTTTGTTCTGCTTGCTAAGGACAAGCATGGATGGAGGAGGGTGACGGGTCACCCATCACCATGGCCAGCCTGATGGACACTGGGCTGGCACAGGCTGTGAGTGCAAAGACCCACAGGGAAATCGAAATCCAGCTCATCTCCACCATCAGAAATCCCCACAGACGACATGTCAGCAGCAGCCTTTACATCTTCAAACGGAATTTAGAGACAGCTAAAATAAATTTCTAGAATGACGATAACATTTCCCAGGGCAACCCTGTTGCTTTGCTATTTACGCTGCTTACCAGGAATAGCTGCTCCCATTGAGGAAAACCAGCCCCCATGTCCACCAGAGAAACCAAGCTCTCTCAAAACCATCTCACAGGCTTTGTACCTTCTTGAGCTCCACCTCCTGTGGGTCTGGGCCAACAGCTGATGAGGGGATGGTTTAACACAGGTTGCTAATTAACCCTTTGTGAAGGCAGCTTCTTCTGTTTTCTTTTGTGGCTGAAGATACTACAAATAATTGTTTAAATCCAGTGTAGGATTGTCCTCAAAGAGTCATCTTGTTGGCCTCAATTCTTTATTTAGTCAGTGGAGAGAAAACACATTGAAAGTACTCTTCAGTTCCACTGTCTATATTTGGATGAGAAGCATTTCGTGTCAGGATTTCTCATTCTACTGATTCTAATGGATATCTAGATGGCAAGGTGTGATATATATATATATATGATATGATATATGCATATATGTAGGCATCTGCTTTTGATCAGATGAATCCCATATTTTGTGCTCAAGAGTGGTACTTTTATAACATAAATATTTTGAAAATTGTCCTCGATAGGAACACACTTCAATATGGAATCAGATGATCTTTTGATGTGAAGACCTCTCTGAAAACTGAACATGAAGAAACTTGCAACTTATTGCGGCATAACCCACAATAACTCTTTTGCAGAACTCCCCTGCCTGTACACATCTTTAAAACAAAATAAGAAGAGTATCTATTTCTTTCCAGTCTACAGATCACAAAAAAAAAAAGAAAAGGCAAGAGATATAGGAAGCTGGTAAAATAGACATTAAAGCAAACCTAAGGTATGAAATGGTGAAGGCAACTCAAAGAAAGAATGACCTTCATTTGGTCGCTGCCTGGTCAGCACATCTGGGACTTCATCAAAGCGCCTGGGAAATGCAGTCTGGACTTCCAGCATCTTTCTGAAAGATCCCTCAGCTCCTGCGAAGAGACGCTGTCATAGCAAAGGGGAAGGAGTGGGCTGAATGATAAAATATTCAAAATGCCATAGATAATTGAATAGTTAATATGCTCATTTAGTCGAGTTCCGTAAGCCTCAAAATAGCATTTTCAAGTGTTTTCAGTTTTTCTTCATCAGTTTCACGTAGGCTCCTTCTTAGACTCAAATATGTGCTGAGTATTAAAGGGGAATGAGTGGGTTGCTGAGCCCATGACCCCACAGCCCTGCCTGCATGGAGCCGAAATTCCAACCTTCTCTGACCTGCTGCTCTCTGGCAAAGGTCCATGTGGTTTGGTGCTCTGCTCAGAGGGTCAAAGGGATTCATTTCACATGGCTTTTCAGAGCAAAATTCTTCTACCAGTGATGTGAATAGATTTCCTAAACTTTATTTCACTTTTATCTATATATATAAAAGCCCCACTTGCACGTGAAGATAAAGTAACTGTGCCTTGATATAGCACTTCAATGTGCAGATGATACTTAAGGATGCACTTACCAGGCTGCTCCTCACCAGTGAGCACCGTTCCTTCATCTCACACGCCTGTTAATGGCAATATAAAGCACAAATGGGATATATTTAGCCCTTTATCATAGAGAATAATTATCTTAAGGTATCTGAAATGATGGTGTCTTGTTTTACTTAAATCTTTCTGCTGAATTGTACGGCAAAAAGCTTTGGTCTGCAAGGTCTCCAGCTTTGTGGAGCAGCCTAGGAAAGTGCTCTGCAGGCAGATATATACACAGCAGTGTGCCTGTGCCTCCATTTAATTGCTCTTTGCTTCTTGAAGGTTTAACCCATTAGAAAAACAAAATTCTGCTCTAAAATGGAGGCTCCTGTGCCTTTCCAGAGCAGAGTTACAGTTGAGGTCTTGGCTGGTCCCTTTAGCCCATCTCTGGGCTGGCACCCAGCAGCTATGGAGGCATCTCCAGGGGTTTGCACCGCCCAGGGATGGGGGTCAATACTGTCCTATCAGACATCAAGTACCTGGTTTGGAACAGCCAAAAATCAGGGGAAACTTCCTAATTCTTACAGAAAACACCACGTGCTTGAGAGGCATGCATTCCATCCCCCTAAAAGCTGCACGATTGGTGTAAAGCTAGTGGGATTTAACAAAAAATCCACATGTATTCCCTTTTAACTGCCTCGTTCTCCATGTGATGAATACAGTTTCTATTTGAAGTTTTTCCTCTGTCCAAAAGTAGAGGCCCGGGAAATAATGTGACTCCAAAAGCTGGAGATTTGAGGAAGAAAAACGTCCCTCCACTTTTCAGGAGGCTTCCAGTAACCTGTGACCACAAGCGAGGCAGAAGGGCTCAGTGCCAGCGCGCCATTCACGGCAAGGTTAATAGCATTGGGGGACGTATCAGGCTGAGAGCTGAGATTCATCTGGCACAGATTCAAATTGGATTTAAGGGTTTATACCAGAGAGAGCTGGTGAACAATTCCAGCCGAGGTGCTTTGCACAGGGAAGAATTTCATCTCTAAAGCCAAATGCCTTCGAAGTTTCGGTCGACTGCAAGTCTGAGTAATATTAATGTCTTCAGACGCTGTGGTGCAAAGGGAAAGAAGCATTCTCTGCTGTGCTTCTGTAAGAGATTTCCTTCTCCTCTGATGACATAAAGATATGTAGAGGACCATAAAGGAGGATGGATGTGCTTGAGCAGAAGGCAAGCCCAGCAGAAGGCTCTTGGCAAACCCTGCTCGCTGTGCCTCTCCATCTTCCTCTCGCATCGATCACTGAGGATCACTAACTACAGCTTAATGCCCTGGATGAGAGGTAAAGAGCATTGAATCTGCCGGCAGCGGTGTTCTCCTGGGCTTCGAGTTCCTGGAATAGTTCAGTGCAAGAGAATTTCACTGTGTGTAAATATTTACCTGCCTATTCTCCTGCTTGGCAGGTGAAAATTAAACCAGCAGCCTGGGTGTATAACAGGCATCTCCAGGGTCTTTTACTGTTCATACAAGGGTTGTCTGTGAAACAAGTGGCTCGCGTAAAGATGTTTTCCCCACAGCGTGGAGGAAGGGTAGGTTAGCCAGGCAGAGAACAAGGCTCTGGCAAGTGTTCCATGCCCCTCTGCTCCCCTCCATGTCCACCAGCACCGTGAATCAGCTGCAACCCACCCCTGCTGAGGAAGCACTGGGGACCTCCACGGCACAGCATTTGCTCCCAAACCCACAGTCACCTCCAAGAGGAGAGGAAAGACCCCCCGGGCGCAGGGAATGAAGGAAATGCATTTCCAGCCTCTAGCACAGCTCAGGAGCATCTCACATGGGAGAAGCCTGTGAGAAGAACAGATCAGGTCTTAGGCACTTATATATGGATTTAAACTAAAGGAGGGAGATTCAGGCTGGACATGAGGAAGGAATTGTTGGCCCTGAGGGTGGTGAGAGCCTGGCCCAGGTTGGCCAGAGAGGTGGTGGCTGAACCATCCCTGGAGACATCCCAGGCCAGGCTGGACGGGGTCTGAGCACCCTGAGCTGGTGAAGATGTCCCTGCTCATGGCAGGGGGGGCACTGGGGGAGCTGGGAAGGTCCCTTCAACCCAAACTGTTCTATTATTCTATATATAGGAATACAGGCAATGATATCCCTTTTTTCAGATTCCCTGCAATTCTTCTGCATGGGTGTGTTTGCATGAGACACCAAATGCAACAAGAAAAGGCCCTACAACTTGCTCAGGGTAAGAACAGATCCACCCAGCAACAGGGGCACCCACAGCCCAATCTTCAGGGCAGGCTTTTGGAAGCTGAATTTTTAATCTCATGGGAAAGAGACTTAATCCCTGCCCAGCTGCACTGAGGTGTTCTTCTTCCCACCTCCCTGACACATACCTGAGGAATGATGCTCAGTGTACACCCAGCTGGTGAAGCCTTCCAAATGCTCCCTTATTACAGGGAAATGGGAACAACTAGAAGAGAGAAATTCAGATTTGTCTGGGATGGATTTTTTCTTATCACTAGCCATGGGGGTATGAAGGGGGAACAACTGTCCTACCGTGTAATGAACTATGCCAAAGTGATTGCTCAAAAATAGTACAAATAATCAAAATAGTTAATCTTCGAAATGACAAAATGAGCTGCATTCTCATGTCCAGGATTCATGTTCATGTTTTGCATGGCTGAAGCTATTTGCTGAATTCAGCTTGAATTGGTAAATAACTTTGGCTACTCTACGGTTGCGTTCTTCTCAGAGACTCAGTGATAAATGAGGAGGTGAAAACTGCCTGGCTGCAGGAAGGAGGCGAGGGTTGTGCTCCAGACCCGAGCTCAGAGCTGCAAACCGCTGCTGATGGGTATCAGGACTGCTCATTTTATTACTATGCTTTTTCAGGTATTGTAATTTCTGTTACTTAGACCTTGCAGGGAGCAGAGCAGTTGTTAATAGGAACAGCTTCACAAAGCTTTTTGCTTGAATAGTCAAAAAAAAAAAAAAAGCCTTAAGCAATATCAAAGAATGATTCTGATGTGATTTTCAGCACTTATTTAAAAAAATATATTACCAAACCACCATGCAGAGGAAACTGCACCTTGACTGTAGAGGGACCTTTGCTTCATTCTCCACCAACCCAACACCAAGGAAGATTTGCGTTCTGGACATTTCACAGGACAAAGATAATGGCACGCTCTGAAACACGAATCAAAAGAAATGCTGGAAGCAGGGTTTCAGACTTCTGACTTCTGTTGCTGCTGCTAAATATGGGGGTTTTCTCACCTATTCCCTTTGATTCACCAGCCCTGCCTGGACAGCAGACCCAGTTATCTCCAAGCATTGTACATAGGATGGGACAACAACAGAGTTTGAGCATTTCTATTAAAATCTCTATTTTCTTTTATGCATTACTGGAAATAATCATGCCAATCCTCACTGTTACCAGCCTGATCCCCTTCTAATAAAGACTCTGTTCCTCAGCAGAAAACAGTTTGCAGTGAAAAATATGTTCCCAAGGCTGAGATTTTTAGAGTCACTACTGCCAGCAAAATATGCAAATCCCACCAATTTTTGCCTAACATTGCCAATGCCGTGATTTGCATGGTGACACTTGACATGATGCATTTGAATCCATTGGCCAAATGCAAATACTTTTTAAAAGAAGTAGGCATCTCAGGGATGATCTGTGCCTGTGTATTTGTGTCAGATTTAAAGATCAGATAGAAAGAGTTGTGTCAATAACCACACTGGGAAAACAGAGGCAGAATTGCTAGAAATTGTGTGATTTCTTACCTGGGATTTTACCTGGGAAGTGCCAGCTGGGGAAGGAGATGTATATGAACGGGTTAAACAGTACCAGGCTGTTTCAGAAAAGTCATCAGGTTGTTTTTTCTGGCCATTAGGGCTGTCAAGGGAAATATAAGATCTTTGATCAATACTTGACTGGGCTAGTTGTACAGGACACCAACCATTACAAATCCTCCTGCTCATAGATGAGAATGATGACCAGGATGACTATTATTGTTATTAGTGTTTGTGGTGCTATTTTGCTATTATTCCTCTAAGAAGAGTGGAAAAATACATCCCTTGTCCTGTATTACAATCTTGATGTACGACACAAGAGAGAAAGAAATGGTGGGGAAAGGAAAAGACAGGTCATTAATAATATTAATAAATTGGGAATAGACATAAGTGTCCTCCAAATCTTGCGCTGATGTACCGCAAAGCTTCCTTTTGACCTTAATGGTATTTTCTTCAGAGCTTTGTATCCCTGGGTGGACCCAGGCACACTTCTGAGTACTCTGAATAATAATAGCTAATAATAGCCAGATTGAAAAGCTATGAAAAAAGGGGAAAAGCAGTTCATTGTGTTCACTCCTCATCATGTATTATTAGAATATGCCATTGATAATGCAAGAAAAGAGCTTCAGTTACAGAGGAGATGAAACAAATCTGGATGTGGAAAGGACAAGCATAATACCAAATGCTTATGGTGTGCTCGGAGCCTTATACAACCCCATGGTAACACCTGGAAATTAGCTCTGCTGTAAGAGCACAGAAAGCAGCAGCGGTGCCACCTGCAGCACCCTGACGGAACCCCGGGCTCACCCTTGCTATGATCTGCTTTAGCATTTGATTTCCAGGTTGTCGAAGGGAAATAATAGCCACGACAGGACTCAGAGCTTAGAAATAGGCATTTCTGGAGCCTTAACCAGCAATCTCAGTAAGAAGTGCTTCACGTGGCTGTAGCTGCGCTGATATTCATTGAGCAGAAAGGGAGTGGCCTGTTGGGCAGGGATGCTCAGAGGTCACTTGCACATCCCCAGCAGTTCAACAGTGTCAAGCCAGCAACCATTGAATGGACACACCATAATGTAGCTGGTCTCAAGAAAAAGATGGTTGTCACACCTTCCATAAGACTGACAACCAGGACTATGCAAAGCAGGGATTTACAGCCTGTGCGTGCTCACGTCTCATTCCAAAATAGAGATAAAAGCCTGACATTTCCACAAACGCCATGATTTTATACAGATCCCAGGAACTTACCCTTCAGATAGCTCTGCTACATGCTGATGAGACAATCTGTTGCGTTGGATGTCTTTGGAGAAGGACAGAAATAACACTCTCACTGTCCCGTGAAGAAAGCTGGAGTGGAAATGTCAGCCAACGGCATATGCGGGGTACGGAGCGCGAGGGGACCAGACGGACCTGGGCATCTGCTTGCAAAGATGAGGCCAGGCAGAAATGAATGCTGGCAGATGGCTGGATGGGATGCTCTTGTGTGGTCTTGGCTGGACGTGGTCTTGCTGGCCACACTGAAGCAATGGACAGAGTCTCTGGAAGACGAAGAAATGAAGCAGCTCAGTAGTAGGAACGCACTGCTCCTGCCACCGGCAAAATGGGTCAATTACTTAGCATTTGTGTTCTAAAGCTGAGCACAAATGTGTGCGCCACTGCGTTGTTTAGCTCACAGGAAATTGTTTTCTTGAGTGACACATTGAAGGTCATGGCTTATCAATCCTGTACAAGGTAGAGATGATACAGTTGGTTGTAGCAGCTTCCTCCTGCAAAATGCATTCTGAGGGAAAATGATTGTTTTTGCCATGTTCTGTGGGAAAAGTGGCAGACTAAGATCACTCTGCTCCTTTGAGTTGTGCTTTTAGCTCCTCACTGTCTTTCCAAGTTTATTTCACACTTGCTGTGTCTGGATCCCCTGTATAAAAAGCAGCACGTTGTAAATATTTTAAAATGTTTATCATGTTTTCTTCTGCACTTATTTTCAAAGTCTTCCTTTTAGTGTCTTACCTAGAGGTGATCTGGGTGACTGTGCAAACCTCTCGTACCGAAAACATCACGGAGCACCTTTGGAGCAGTCAGTAACTGAGATGGTGAAAATATGAAGCTTAACAAGAAAAGTCTCCTTGAATAATTCTGACATGGAACAAAACGAAATTGGAGCAATCTGTGTTCAGGAAAGGACCAACATGAGCAGTCTGTGTGGTGAGGGAAGCATGAGATGATGACAGAAATGGCAGACAAAGCTAAAGCTCTGTTTGCATTCATGTTGCAAAGAGCCAAAAGGCTTTTTATGGACCTTTGCTTTAAGGAGTTTTTCTTTGCTTTCTACTTATTCTTGCATGCAGAGAAAAGAATTAACAACGTCAAGAAGATGATGACCATATTCTAGTGTACTACTTGCATCCCATCAGGTTCCTGTTTCTTGCAGATAGTACTTAAGGAGGAGATCATGTCGATTTTCTGGCTTTGACAAATTGCTTGCCCAAGCCTGACCATATTTGAACATGGTGTGCCAGGGATGTTTATATGCACAGGAGAGCTTATATCAAACTCTTCTCTGGTGTTTGTCAGGAGCTTCAAGGTGTAAAAGTCACATCACAGTTAGAACATTATCTCCAGACCTATCTAGGCACTCAAATGTCTTCCTCTGTGTGAGGACTTCACAATCATGGATGGATTCTTATCTCACAGTAAGAGCCCAAGATACATCCCTGTGGTGTTAGCACCAGTCTACAACAGAAAAAAAAAAAGAAAGAAAAATGAAAACAACAACAACAAAACCCAACACAAAAAACCCACATCAAAACCCCACAAAACCAACCAACCAAACAAAAAACAACAAAAATACCAAAACCAACAAACACAAAACCCACAAACTAGCAAATGTTCTAATTGTCTGACTTCATTAATAACACAGCATTGGGTCTTCCTTGCCTTACTCCCTATTTGAATACAGAGTATTATTTATTAAAGGTTGTAGTCTCATTTTAGAAATTTGCAGTTATAGGGAATCCAACAAAACTCTCATGAAATTGTTCCAGGATTGATTACATCACTGATCAAAAGTTGTGCCGTATTTCTAAATCTGTCTTATTCATTTTCTAGCTACCAGAATAAGCAGGAAAACTCTTCCATAGATATTCAACAACTATCCAATATAAAGAGATAGCATACACTCTTTGTTTCTTGATGTCTTAGAATTTATTAGGCTGTATTAAGTCATTCAATGTTTGTTTTTACCTTTTTTAACAATCATTGTAATAGCTGCTCATTAACACCCTGTTCTCTTTGTAATTTACTTGTCTCCTAATTAATGTCATCTGCAATCTTAATCAGTGTGAATTTTTGGTTATTGTTTCAAATATTAACATAGTTAAGATGCAATATTAGAGATATCAGCTAGATAATAACTTCCTGACAGCTAGAAAGCCTTTAATTCACATCGCAGTTGATGTGCCAACGATGCACCATCCTAGTCATTGATCTGAAGGTCAGGTGGTACCAAATACTTTATGGAAATCTAAGGATACATCAATATAAGTAGCTGTATAGACACAGCTAGCTCAGATATTTCTAGCAAGGTAGCCGGAGAAGCTATAAAACTTATCGAATAGGCTCCCTCCATGTTCAGACTACTGCCCTCTCAATTTTTAATAGTCTAGTTACTGCTAAAATATAGTTAGAAGGGAAAGTATTTAATCATTACATGACACAGTGTAAGATTAGCTAGTTGTCAGTTGGGTGTTTTTTTTCACATTAATGTAAATCACCTGCTAGTGCTGCTGTCTGATGACTGGGAGGGGACAGGACTGAAGGTGACGGTAGGTGAGCAAAGCATGCAAAGTCACAATGACCGACCATTCATATGGAGACAATTTAAACTATGATCCTACCCATCTATTCATCCAGCTAACATCCTTCTCAAGTCAGCTCACCGACTCACTGAGGATAAAGAACAACCTGAATTTCTGAAATGCTTATAATTCTCAAACCAATGGAAACAAGGATAGTTGCTGTACTCAGACCTTACATTTCCAAAACATCCTCACATATCAAACTCACAGCCATCAGGTAACTCTGGTGATTCTGGATGCAAACAAGAACTCAGTGTGTCCCTATTCTCTCTATCGCAGGTTGAAGATTTGAAAGTTGCCCCTGTAAACCTCTCCAAACTTCTTTGGAGAAGAAGAGAGATTTCAACATCAATTGATCCCAAAGTGTGGCCCAAAAGCCTCTAAACACAACAAGTCCAGAGCTCACATAATACCAGTCAAACGGTAGATTTTAGACAGCGGTGGTTCAACCCTCTCCTAGAGATGTCTTGGCAATATTATGTCCTCTGTGATGCCCTTTGCAAAGCTGAAGGAGACACAGGGAATGCAGTTCTCAAACTGACCAACATAAAGACTCTATTCTCAGTAATACACACACCCAGTGGCATTTTCTTAGCAGGAGGTACCATCTACCTATAATAACAGTTGAAAAGCATATTTTTCATCCCTTGCCTGTCATTGTAGCATCATTCATGTGGATATGCAACATCCCCAGCATGGATGTATTGACTGATTCTCTCTAAAAGCTAAAGGACAAGACACCTGATTGTAATGGATCCATTGAGTCAAAGGAGGTGATGTGATCCACCACGTGACAGAGTTTTCACCAGGGTGAAATCACCAGAATTGGAGTGAAAAAGACCTGAAAAAGTCCCATCTTGACTGTGGGTCACAGAGTCTATGGGACAGGGACCAGCCCTGCCTGG
The DNA here is from genome assembly GCF_964273445.1 of Streptopelia decaocto. Taxonomy (NCBI): domain Eukaryota; kingdom Metazoa; phylum Chordata; class Aves; order Columbiformes; family Columbidae; genus Streptopelia; species Streptopelia decaocto. The sequence goes on from NC_138661.1 coordinate 1,905,534, forward strand.
ATGTCCACATTGTGCTGAACACAGCTGAGCACTTGCCTCCAGGTGCTGTTAATATCCAAGGATTAATTAATAATCATTTTAACAAGATAGCGGGGGGAAAGAAGCCTGTTTTCTTCTAAAAACAAGAGCCTTCTATACACGTTCAGATTGGAAAACCTGCTTATGTGGGTTTTTTTTCCTTTTTTTTTTTTTTTTTAACAGCCTAGTTTAATCCTTATTAAACTTGTCTCCAAAAAGTTGGAGGTATTAATCTCATTTCCCCCCTGCCAGATATAACATTTATCCCTTGGCAAGTCTGAAAACCTCAGGCGGTTCTAATGAGGGGTACATCTTAGTTTCATGCAATGAGAGAGGCAATATGCTTTGGTCCATTTCAAGATGGACTTGTTTTCAAGCCTTCTAAAGCAGAATTAATCAATAATTACATCCCTCATCAGTGTGTGAGCCCCTGGAGTTTTATTTATACTCCAGTCACATTGCTCTATGACCTAGAGCAATATACAGTAGTTTCGTCTGTTGGAAAATAAATCATATTACATTTTTGCATGCACATATAGTTAAGGCTTATCTTCTTTAGTCGTGAAGGAACAGAAATTTCTTCTGGAATTGCTTCTTTCATCTACATTTAGTAATCTTAATATTTGGGACACAAAATGATTTTCAAGCCATGTTTGCCAGTTGGGTTTAATCCTTTGAGTTTTTAATTTTGAAAACTATATGACTATGTTAATTTGCAGAAGTGAGATTAAAATAAAAACATCTTTGTGTTTGTACTCAAAGTGCAGAGATTTCCATGCCTGAGTATCTGAATGAATAAATATGTATTCATTTGAATTTCTGATCAGGAAGTTTTCCACAATGGGGAAAGTCTCCTTTCTGCTTAACTTTCTTAAATAAGTTCAAGTGTATAATCAGGATAGGAGGTTAAAAGTCTTAAAGCTGCTTTTTCAAACATTGGGGGTGGGTGGCCAGGACAAAGAAAAGCAGCTGCGACTGCTGAAAGAGAATTGGAATTGTTGCAAGAGGTGACAAAGTCACAAGTGAGTGACAGGTTTAAATGCTGTATCTGTTTCAAATGTAGAGAGAATTAATATGTAATGAAGGTCATTAGCAGTGGATGCCTATCTCATTCCGCTGCCAGAGATGAAGCTCAGTACTACCTACATCGAAACACATTGTAGGAGGCTTAGTGGGTTTGTCATGGTCATTGCCAAGGGTAAGGTTATCTGGATCGATAAATGAGTGATAATAAAAGAGAAAGAGACAGCGCTGGACTTAGGCTCTACAAAATATTAAGTGCTTAAGCCTGCTACAGGGGTTTGCCCTACTCCAGCATGGACAGAAGCATGGATGAGGACAGGGACCCAAAATTGCTGCTGTAAGGATCAATGGTGGCTTTCACTGTCACAGCTGTCCTGGGGACCTGAGGAGCGCAGAGAACTGGTTATGTTTGCTTTTTTGCAACAGCAATATTGCAGTGGAGCTGAAGGTGAAGAGGGAAACTGTCAGAGAGCTGTGTCCTGAATACTGGAGACAACAGAGCAAAATTACAAATATTTGAGAGCAGCTACTCCAGGTGACTACTTGAGCGCTCAGCCAAGCATGCTGATGGTCTCTTACCTTCTGAAAAAAACTCATGTTCTACTTTTCTGTCTGATGACTTGTGCGTTCTCCGTAGGTTTGGCCTTCTGTAGTGTGAATGAAATTGGGTGGCCCAGCAAGGACTGTGATCTCCATGCTGTACTGGAAGTATTTAATGATCCAGCATCATGACCTCATTCCATCTCTCTGTTGATGCTCTCACTGTGAAGCCAGGACGAACTTCAGCTTCTCGTGTTGAGGCTTTTCCACATGATGTGTAAAAAGTCTTCAGAATCCCAGCTGCAGGGGAGCTCTGATACGTGTCCATGTAATTCCCTGGGTGACTCACTGGTGTCCATGTCAGCCTGGGACATCCACTGATTCCTGGTGGGGAGGACTCTGGTTTTCAGGGCAGGGACAGGTATTCCCTAACATGTCCCACACTCCTGGGCAGTGACCCCTCTGTCCCAAAGCACTGACTTCTCCTCATTGGTGTCACCCCCGGCCCTTGGGGCTGAGAGTCCCCTGGGTCAGCCCAGGGTGGCTTATCCTCAACATTCATCCTTAATTTGGGTTCCCCGCACCTGCCTTGGTGCTCCCATGGTCCTCTGGGCTTGTGGAAATGGGCCTGATGGGTCCTGGCATGGGCCTGGGGACAGATGGATGGGCAGGGTGTCATCTGAGGTACCCCCATGATTGTCTCTCCCTGCTCCTTTGTGGATGTGCAGATGATCCTGTGCTCAAGACTATGTCTTGGAAAACAAAATATGGTGCTATAGTGTTCAAATAAAATATGTAAAATCTGGCCCTAAACCAATTGGTTGCACACAGGTAGTTAAGATGTCCTAGTGTAAAACCATGTAAATTTGATAGGACGTCTGTAGACCCTCATCTTGAGAAGCCTTAAATCAATGTGTCACCATTTGAAGCTTTGAAGCTCCCCAGCAGCTCTCTTCAGGTGATCCTTTGGTCCATGATAAACCTGTTGCAAAGTAGTTTTAAACTTTTTTATAGCAGTGGAGTCTACAGGCTTGGGGAATCATCATTTTCCATTGTTTTTAAAAAGGAGCCTTTAGGGAGGGCAAGTAAATTTTCACATTTGACAATATGAATAGCAGGATTTGCTATAATTCTCACCTAATCTGGGCTATGCACAATCATTAATGCTATCACCAAATGCCTTGATATAATATAACTTATGAAAAGAAGCTTAGTTATCGATATAATATTATTTTCAGCAAATGAAAGCCTTCTGTGCTTCAGGAATATTGGTACATGAAAGTTCACGTGGAATAGATGATTCAATATCCTACAGCAAGTGTAGGAGCAAACAATGCTTAAATATTTAAAAAGCAAGAAGATAAGAATACTAAAACACACTAATATGGTATGCACATATCCCACATCTCTGATTCGTGTTCTTTAAGCCTGTAAAAATAGCTATGAATTCTTTTATTTACCAATTTAAGAGAGAGCTGCATAAAACCTTATTTAACTGCTAAATGTTGAATGAAACTCATATCTATACTCAAGCAAAGGCCAAAATTCCTGTTTTCTATGCTCTCCAAAATAATTAACAGAAAGAAATCTGTGCTGTATGTTATCAAGTGCCTGGAGTGTAACGGGGGAGCTGATAAAGGGTCTTTCCCACAGGGTCTCTTCTTGTAACTCTGATACCCGTTTCCACCTGATTTCTCAGTATCTTCCAAGTCACTGTGATTTATCTACGATGGTCAGATGAAGCATGAGTAAAAGGGAGATTTCTTATGCTCTGTTGATCCTGCCCTTACACCAGATAAGAAGGAAAACCAAGTTTTTACTTGAAGAACAAGCTCATGCTATGACACTGAACTGAGATGCAAAGAGCCAAGCAAGCACAAGAGGTTTTCCACCTGCACGACCTCTGGCAAGTCACTTATTTTCTCTCTGCCTTCATCTGTCAGCAAATGGAGGTGACATTTGTTCCCACACCTCTTCTGTGGCTCTGATTTGCCTCTTAACGGGGCACTGATGGCTTTTTCATGCAGGCAATAGCACAGTTGGGAATGGCTTTGTGTTTAACCCCACACCTGCCGCAGAACTCAAAAAAACAATCAGTAACAAGACCTTGCTTGGCCCACATGCCAAGGCTGCTGCCCAAAAAAGACGAGCCCTGGGAGACAACTTCTGAAGCTGCAGTTTTTCCAGCTGTTGTGATGATGCTATTGCTTGGTTGGATGCAGTTCTTCCAGCTGTTGCTGGGTTTGACCGGAGCACACAGGCTGCGTAGCAGATGCTGCATTGGCAGGCAATCACACACCTGAGCACCACATTCTCCCCATGGAGAGAAGCTAATTCAGCACGGGATGAGAAGTCTCAGGATTGCTTGGCTGATTCGCAATAACATGCAAAACTCTTTGACTGAATTCATTTTGTTAAACACGTGTTTACTCGCACAGCCAGGGAAGGTAGGAGCGCCTTTGTAGCTACAACAAATTGAAGGGTTTTAACAAATCAAAGTCTGCTCGTTTCTGTGAAAGCAAAATGAGTCATCACTGGGTGTCTGGCCCTCAAAGAGCCACCAGCGGGTGGTTTCTGTTGTGGCTGCTTGCAAGGCTGGGAGAAGATGGGGTGGTTGGAGGAGACCAGCAGCTACAGCTGAGCATCCCCTGGAGCAGGACACAGCCCAGGGAAGACCCTGTGTCCTTTCCCACCATTGCAAGAAGCCCAGGAGGGCACGCTCAGAAGGCTCAAAATTTGGTAATCTCGATCACACTGGCAGTCAGGAGCAAACCCGACACATCGCTGCTGAAACTAATCCCAGGAAAATCTTAGCTCTGCTTTAAACTGGTGCTGCTTTTAAGGATACACGTTTCATCCTAATCAATGTGAAAGCTGCATATTTCATGAAGTATATTGGCAAAAGCTTCTCAAGGAAAAAATGTTAAATGAGGTTTCTGAGAAGTGCAATTTTTACATTTTCCTTCCATCACACTTAGTGACAGGAATACGTTTGGAAACTCCTGAATGTTTTCACTTCCCACCTACCACACCAGTGGTTGATCTCTGAGGGTCAGCAAGTCCAACTTTGTAAAATGAGCCCAAATCACTTATAAAAGCCATGCTTGTAAACAATACTAAACACTTTTATTGCGCTTCTCTGAGCTGTAAGTTGATCACAAGTTTTGGCAGCTGAGCCACATACTGGACAGCACACATTTAATCTCAGAAATTTTCTTAAGAATGAAGTCACAAAGACATGAATAAGGGTCATTTATAAGAAAATACTGCTGCTCCTAATATGGGCTATTTGAATTTCAAAAAAAAGAGATCAAAAGAAAGGAAACATTTTCAATCTGCTTCCTTTTCATTTTTTTTTCTTCCTTTTGATGTTGGATAATTTTCTTCTGGCCAATGTCCTTATTTGGTTGAAGATAATTTAGATATCGCTACCTTTCATTTCCTGCATGGCAAAATTGAGTGAGAAGTTGTGCCTTGGTAAGTGAAATGCCAGCAGAGGTGCTGAGGGACTCGCCTGGGAGTGGGCAGAGCTCGTCATTACCAAACTCTGCTCCCTGTGAGTTTTTGCACCGTGCCTTCCTATTCTGATGAAAGTCAATTTACTGATGTGCCGGACAATCATCTCTCTGCAGAGAAGGGCACAGCGATGCCCGCTCATGTGCACATAAAACTCCAACACATGGAGCTACCAGAGCTGCTTGGGCCAGGGCTCAAGCTCATTAAATATTGGGATGTCTTCATTACAGTCAGCTGAGCCCCTGCTGTCCTGGTTAAACCACCCATGCCTTGTTTTTTGTGGTAATTGGGAATTTTGGTTCACTGATGCTTCATCCAGGTCAGGAATGCAGAACTTGGCGCTGACTCGGTTGCCATTGAACAATTTTGTTTGGGAGTGATCAGCAACAGAACAAACCCCACGAGATCACCTCCTTAGAGGCTTTAAGTAATGAGTCATTAAAAAAAAGTCTTGGTTTGGTTAAAGAGAGCTGCAAAACCCTCTTGTCTTTTTATTGTTGCTATTTTTAGTTAATAGGTGATCCGGTTAAGCTCCAGAAGCCTATATATCTTGGAAATATTTAACGAGAAGCAATCAAGGCTGGAGTAGCAAACTTTATTTCCAGCAGTGTTTTCTGGTGCCAGTGGAGGTTTCAGCCCTTAGCAACGATTCCTCAAACTAATGATGTGATGACTCACCTAATGGATGCATGACGATGAGCCCTTAAAACAGTCATCAAGAAACTAATCTCTAGTAGTTCATAAGAGTGAATGGATGGCGGCTGGTGGTTGTTGAGTTCAGAGGAAATTTTCTAATAGATTTAAAAAACAAAACCAACCAAACACACACACAAAAAAACCCCAACAAAATAAAACAAACCCAAAAACTGGAAAGAAGAAGAAAGAGGTAAGCATTTCTTTATTAGCAATAAGGCTCTAATGAGAATAAATTGATTGCAGTTGCTGAAGGAAGATTGGGGTTAGGTATGGGAAAAACGGTAATGGAGTGGTGGAAGAGATGGGTGGAGGTTGTTGAGTCTCTATGCTGGAGTTCCTGGAGCACAGGTTAGATACGTATCTATCAGAAGAACAGTTATCTGTGATCCTTCCTTAAACTAAAGGGGCAGATTACATGGCTTCTATTCGACTTTGTGATACAGGATAAAATGAGAAGATCATGGGACTCAGGGTTCTCCTTTGCTTCTTCATTTCCTTAAATCTTGAGCCTTTAAGTGTGATTTGGGATTTCTGAGACTTTTGAAAGCACAGTGTCTGAGATGAAAACAAAATTGTCTCCCTTTGATCAAAACAGACAAAGATTTCATTATTCCTATTTCCTACACCAAACCTGTCACCACGTATTGTCTCCAGAAAGAGCCGAAAAGCCTGGAGACCTTAAAGGCCCAGTTTCAAAACATCTCTCAGTGCGTATAACTATTCCACCCGAGCCTTTGCGTGCACTAATACCAACCGTGTGGTTCGAGCCCTTGGGATATGTGTTCCAATTGCTTTTGCTTCGACAATGAGCTGATAAAACTCCCCGATAGCTGCTTACAAGTCCTCTCCTATTAACAGAAACCTTGTCACCGGGCTCCCTCCATTGTGCTCAGCCCTGGAAATACAGAACCGTATTTCAGGTCCCACGGATTTTGTGTGTTGCATGTTCGTGTTTGAACAATACTATCACTCTGCTCATCCATTTCGAGTGTCACCCGAGACCATAACTCATCTTTATGGAGCACTCACCCTTGTATCTTTTTTTTCCTGAAAACATTACCCTTTTTTTGGCTCAAAGGCCACATTGCCTTACAGTTTTTTATGCCAGCTGGAGCAGGTATTCATTCCCAAACATCTGACAACTGTGCTCTGCTGTCAGAATATATTACTCAGGAGCTGAAATTGTGGATTTGAGCAGAGGGATCCCAGGCAGTTGAAGCAGGACTCTGTGTCCACCGCTCCACATCTCCATGACATTCACACTCTTCTCTTGCTCAGAGGAGTGAAAGAGGTGCCCTGGGGGCAATTCATCATTTTTTAGATTCTGAAGGGAGTCTTGATAATTAGCTTGGGATGCCAGCATCCACATTTCTTATAAGTGAAACTCGCCCTAAGCATCTGTCTTGCTAATGTGAGTAATTGTGAAATGACACCACATGGCATCACCCCAGTGCACGCAGGGGTATAAAGTGGTTGGTGATGGGCAGGCGGGGGAAGGGGATGGAGTCTGTGCGTTGCTTTTAATCCTAGTGATGGTTTTAATTTGGTTGATGTGTCCAAGACGTTTTGGGCAGCTTTTGTCTTAATGTAAATCAGTGTCACTTCTTTGCGGTTAGTGGAGACTGATTTATGTTGATGGAGGTACTGGTCCTTATATGTGTAAAGAAATAGGATGGGAAACAAGGGGCCAGCCCTGGAGGAGGCCACTAATCGTTTTAATTATGATTCTGCAGCAGAGCTTCCCAGGTAGAGGAGCTTTTAAATTCTTTTGTAAGGTAACACAGGCTGACGACAAAGTACCCAGTTAAATAAATGTTGTCAAGCCAACTCCAAAAAAGCCAAATGGACCATGATTGGACCGGGAATGCAGCTCAAAACAGGAATTGATTCTAAGAATCTGCTACAGTATCTAATGAAATTTTGGCCTTGATACTAATATGTGTATTCTTTATGAATGCACGTGTGTGCATGCACATTTGCATACATGTGCATTTTATTTATTAATATCATTATAGAATTCCACAAATAATCGAGTCACACAGATGGCAATATTAATTGAATGGAAATGGTTTGTTTTATTTGCCATATAATAAAGAATTAATAACACTACAATCACTTGTGTTTGAAAAGCAATACAGATCAGATGTTATTGCTTTAAGTAGGCTAGGCAGAGTTTAAATTAGACTCCAGCTACACACAAAGACTATTTCAATTAGAGAAGCCTCTTGTGATCTAATGTTCTTAGCTTTAAAGTCATATTGCATAAATATTTTATTACATATTTAATAACACTTATTCATAATCAAGAAACCAATGCATATATCTAAAATACGTGCATTTAAAGAGCTGCTGACATGACATGGGGAACCTTGACTGATATTCTATTTGGGAATTAATGCAGCTCGGGGCAAAATTCAGAAATAATGTTTAAGTGCAGGGAGCTGAATACATTACACATTCCCACACAGGTCTGAAACAAAAACCTAGTTTTGCTCCACCACTTATTTTAAGTGTAAGAGTGTATTTCTATGCAGTGAATTCACATTCATAGTGCTACAAACACTCCTGAGCAGCCCCTGAATCAACAGCTGAAGTGAAATTTCAAAGAAAAAAACAGGTCCAGACAACATAATGCAGCATAAATATTTTGTTGGGGGATTTTTATTTAAGTACCACATAGAGAGCCCTTTGGGAGAACCAGTGAGGAAGTCACCACGTAATTTAACACGGTGAGAAACGTAGTGCTGGGAATCGGCCAGATAGGCGAAAGCAGACATAAAATTTAAAGGTGTCAAACTGTCACATTTCAACGTTTATTTAAGATTTGTTGTTATTGTTAATGCTAATTTTATTGTTATCACTACTGTTAATACTGTTATTATAGTAGTAGTAGTAGCAGTAGTAATAATAATAATAATAATAATAATAATAATAATAATAATAATAATAATACTTTGTGTGGCCTCTTTTAATATACAGTAGAAAAAAAACCCCAAATCACAGAATCCCAGAATGCGAGGCGTTGGAAGGGCCCTGGAAAGCTCATCCAGTGCAATCCCCCCATGGAGCAGGAACACCCAGATGAGGTTACACAGGAAGGTGTCCAGGCGGGTTGGAATGTCTGCACAGAAGGAGACTCCACAACCCCCCTGGGCAGCCTGGGCCAGGCTCTGCCACCCTCACCAGGAAGAAGTTTTTTCTCATATTTAAGTGGAACCTTTTGTGTTCCAGTTTGCACCAACTGCCCCTTGTCCTGTCACTGGTTGTCACCCAGAAGAGCCTGGCTCCATCCTCCTGACACTCACCCTTTCCATATTGATCCCCATGAATGAGTCCCCCCTCAGTCTCCTCTTGTCCAGCTCCAGAGCCCCAGCTCCCTCAGCCTTTCCTCACACGGGAGATGCTCCACTCCCTGCAGCATCTTTGTTGCCCCAAATGGTCACATTGATTTGAGGATGGGTGCGATTGGACTGAAACCTGCAGGACTAGATGAGTGCAAAGCCCAGACCAGCTGGTGTGCAAACACCAAACGATTTCAGATAATGATATTGGTGAACCTGGAAGTGTGGAGATGAAGATGTTGGCCTCAACTGACTCAAGGCTGACTCAGTTTCCAAATATTCACCACTTCATGCCTTTTTTTCTAAGCCACACTGGAGGAGTCGGCATTGAGTGGGCAATATAGTTCCATCTTGATTATTGTTGGAAGTCAGATTTTTATCCCATTTGCAATGTTTCAAGAAGACAGATGTCTAATATTATACCGGGCTCATTCAATGTGAGAAAAAAAAGATTTTACTTAGGAAGCTGACATTGGATATATTTAAATGAGATCTGATGGACACATTTATGTGAATAATTGTTTTTTAGAGCTAATGTGGTGGGCTGTAATGGTCGGTAGCTTTAAATCAAGAAAGAATTTCTGATATAAAAATATTTTGGGTTCACCTCAAAAATATTATTGTTCATGGCTGCCAGAAGGAAGCCGATGTCCTCTCATGCAAGAACAATTCACCGCAGTGTAGGAGCATGTTGGTGTCTCTGGTTAAAACAAGCCATTAATATAAATCTGAAAAGAAACAGCGGCTGCTTAATTAGGATAAGAGTTTCACATTGTACACAGATTAAGGAAACAACCCGGCTTGTTGTGGGCAATTAGTAACCCACTGCCGACCCTCCTGACTCAGGTGAAGCCTTTTCTCTCAGCCAAATGAGATTGTTAATCCCTCTGATTTGTCAAATCCTCCAGTCCAGGGGTGTCAAACTCATTTTCATCAGGGGCCACATTGGCCTCGCTGTTGCCTTCAAAGGGCTGAATGTAATTTTAGGACTGTATAAATGTAACTACTCCAGTGAAAATGAGTTGGACACCCCTGCCCTAGTCAAATGCATCATTAAGAATAGTTTAAATGGGTATTTTGGTGTAATTAATTCCTGATGCAGTCACAATCCAGGCTAAAATGAGTGGTTAAACTGGGTTATGGAGTGAGCTAAAATCACAGAATCACAGAATAGTTTGGGTTGGAGGGACCTTCCCAGCTCCCCCAGTGCCCCCCCTGCCATGAGCAGGGACATCTGCACCAGCTCAGGGTGCTCAGAGCCCCGTCCAGCCTGGCCTGGGATGTCTCCAGGGATGGTTCAGCCACCACCTCTCTGGCCAACCTGGGCCAGGCTCTCACCACCCTCAGGGACAACAGTTTCTTCCTCATGTCCAGCCTGAATCTCCCTCCTTTAGTTTAAACCCATCACCCCTTGTCCTATCACAACAGGCTGTGCTGAAAAGTCTGTCCCCATCTTTCCTATGGGCCCCCTTTAAGTTTGAAAAGTCCCCAATAAGGTCTCCCTGGAGCTTCTCTTCTCCAGCTGAACCCCAAAATCACTTCTATCACAACAGGGTTCTTTGCTGAGATGTTCTATATACTTATTTATTTTAGTGGTAAGGTGGGCATAGCATCCTTTGGGAAGAAGAAAGCAGTTAGTTGTCCACATATTCTGTCCCATCCAGCGCATCAACAGTGAAGCTACACAAAAAATCTGGGAGGGAATGGGGTCACCTTTTCAACAAAACATTTTAAAGTAAATATTTCAGTCCATCCCAAGATGTGCAGGTAATCGAGCATATGGAGTTTGTCTCAGAAGTTGGAATTTCTGTAGATATCAGTAGCTCTACAAAGGATATGCACATGGAAACATAAATAGTTCTGTCTCTTCCTGAGCACCTACATGTCTTCTCACTTCTCAGCAAAGTTATAGACCAAAATATATCATATCACCTCTTCTATCGTATCTGTCTTATCGCCTATAATTTCACCATGTAAAAGCATAAAGCACAATTTTTGCAGCAGATATACAAATGCCATAACTCTCCTGAGCATCCTATGTACAGCGCCTTCCATTCCCTTGTTTTCAATGTCCTTCACAGCAGTTTGCTATTGGTTTTCATTTCAGTGTGCTGCTTTTATTACAGGTCATACTCTACAGCCATTCTGCTGCTGGTGAAACAGAAGGCTACTCAAAGGAGACAGATAATTCACATATTTTCATTGTTTATAAAGTTAGACAGAAAAATCAATTTCAATGAACATTTTCAAAGCATTTCTAGTGCACTCATGAGGTAAGAAAGGGTTAGTAACAGGAGCTGGCAGATGTGAAATGACAGACAGAGACATTTTCTGTAAATAACTGCACAGATGCTAGATAAACCATCATCTTTACTTTAACAAATATTTTGTAATGGGCTTCTATATACTGGGTACTCCAGTAGGGGTGGTTTATCACTTGACAAAAAAGGCGTCTGAGATTGAACAGCTTGCACAGTAAAATTCCTTATGCACCGTGGATGGAAAAAGCAATTTGAACTAGACAACTATAAAATGAGAATTGTGAGACAGTATTTTGAGAAACAGCCGTCTTTAGTTTTGTTTTAGTCTGGAACTTCCTGAAACATCTTGTTCCTGCCTCTTCTCTTTCTCAGGATTGAAGCATTGCGAGAACTGTCACACTGGGGAATTCATTAAGCAAGAGTTTCATAGTGGGGTTTAACTTGGGATCCGTTTGTGTCTGCTGCCTTTCTGTTTGTGGGTTGGTTTTGTTTTTGTTTGTTTGTTTTTGACTAAATAATGCAATTTTGAGTTTTAAATATGTCTTAAAATACTTAGAATTTAGTTAAAATAGTTTTTTAGCATTTTGGATTTCTATCAATGAACAGCAGCAGTCTCAGATGGTCAGATCCTCTAATAACTGAGGGATATAAGAAAGAAGCAGAGCAAAAGGATTCCTATCACCCTAATCAGGAAAACTTTATGTCGAGACTCCCTAAAGAGCCTGTGAAAACTCAAACCTCAGTTCCTCTTGGGAACTGAGCACCAGACACTCAACTCCATTGAAATTATGGTAAGATAATGGTTGATTTTTATTTTGAAAACTATAGTTATTGAAGGCATTACGGCCTCCTAAGTCTTTGCATCTCCTTGGTTGCTTGATGTCAACATTAATGGACTTGCTTGCAGTCTAATACCCCACAGGACAGCCAGGCAGTAGAACGTCCTTGTAAATGAAAATAGTAGCATCTTAACAATTCATTGATGTCAGTGTTAAAGAAATATCAGCATAAAGTTTTCCATTAAATCAGTGTTTTCAACAACAGAAGTCAGAAGACATGGTAAATATAAGGGCTAGATGTGTTCCAAAACTCATAGCCCTCAGATGACCAGTTTTTGAACTTTCCCATGGAGGTGCAACCCAAAACATTGGCATTGCAGTAACCACCACAGAGATGTATTAATGCACCAACCTCCAGCCTCAAGAGCTGTCTGGACCTCTCGTGGCCTGAGATAATTTCAGTTTGTTTTAGTTGTGGCAGCAGTTGTCACACTGTCATGGATTTATTGCCAAAATATGTTTTAGGTTTAGTTTAACTTAATGTAGTATGATGCACACCATTCACTAATAGGTAGCAACTTGCAGTTATTCTGCATGAAGTGAACTATCCACGGCACCTGGATCTTATGATAATGTTTGATTTTCCCATGAATTATGGCACAAGTGTGACTCCAGGGTAGCTGAAGTCCCAGATTCCCAGTGTTTGGTTCTTGTAGCACCCTCAGCCGCCTTAAAGCACAAAACTAGCAAAGTCCCATGAAGTTTTCTTCAAGTTTTTGGTTGTTGTTCCATAGCACAGGAAATTGCTGTTCAACCTTGAGAGAGGAGATCATCGTGTGAACTCTCAAACCAAGAAGAGAGAACTGAAGAGTTGTTGGGAGAATAATTTGTTCCCTAATGTAAAATATTGAGAAAGTGCAGAGGCAACCAGAAAGGAATTAGAACAAGTTATCCAACAGCCATTCACACACACAAAAACCTAAAACTAAAAATCCTGAAAACAGGGTACAACAGAGCTGTTATATTGACAGGGAATCATTCCACAGCCCTAATCCAGCATCTGTTATCTCTAAAAACATACTGCAGTGAATTCCCTGTGCTCTGGAGAAAACTGCGATTTGAAAAATACCACTATTAATTGATTCCACAAATTAACTGCTAATCCAAGAGTCCTGATTATGATTAGTCTTCTAATCAATTTATTTGATAGAAAGCTTTTTTAATTTTCCAAATTACAGTTCAGCTATTCTCTCTCTCACTTTCACTTGTTTCATCTAATTAACTATTTTTCCTAGCAGTGAAAAGCAAGATCTTCCTTTCTTAATTGCCTCTTGACCCTTTCTCACTCTCCAATGTGGTTGCCTTTAGAGGTTCTTCATCATGAGAACATTAAAATGCTATCAACGAATTAAAAATATTGTTTGGCCCAGAGGAAACTTCCCAGCATGTCTGTGAATCCTTTGGAGTTATATTTACACAGCTTTGCTGAGGAAAGTCTGACTCCCCAGTACACTGGATTGCCCTTCAGTTAATGCATGCAGATGAACAACCTCCCTGGTGACTCCGCAAAAAACTGGTTCAGTAATTGCTGATTGCAAAACCGGCAATGAGGAGTCTGCAGTGCACGAGCGAGCTGTGCGGCCACCAGAGCAGCGCAGATGTCCCCAGCTGGATGAGTAGTCATTGGGAACATCACAGAATATTTTGGGTTGAAGGGACCTTCAAAGTCCATCCACCCCTGCCATGAGCAGAGACATCTTCACCAGCTCAGGGTGCTCAGAGCCCCGTCCAGCCTGGCCTGGGATGTCTCCAGGGATGGTTCAGCCACCACCTCTCTGGCCAACCTGGGCCAGGCTCTCACCACCCTCAGGGACAACAATTCCTTCCTCATGTCCAGCCTGAATCTCCCTCCTTTAGTTTAAAACCATCACCTCTTGTCCTATCACAACAGGCCCTGCTGAAAAGTCTGTCCCCATCTTTCTTCTCAGCTCATTTTAAGTACAGAAAGGCAGCAATAAGGTCTCCCCAAAGCTTATTTTCTCCAGCTGAACACCCCAACTCTCTCAGCCTGTCCTCATAGCAGAGGTGATGCCTCATCATGCTGCAGGAATGACCTTAGACACACACTGTGTGTGCTGGAGAGCTGGGGCAGCAAGAGGAATGCCCCAGGAAGACATACAGACAGATTAAACAACAAAAAACCAAAGCACAGTGCATTTCTGCCACATCCATGTCTGATGACTGATGGTCCCTCTCAGCTTCAGCCTTCTACCAAATGGGTGGATTTCCAGAGGGCTCTAAGGCTTTACTTGCTGTTCCTCAAGGTGAGATTTCTGAAGCAACAACATGTTATGAAAAGCGAGGGAACAACTATCTTCTTCGAGTGACTGTCCATATTGCAACATCCTCTCTCCTTGTCCATAATTAAGGGTTAGCTATGAATCACAAACACAAAGGAATAAAAGAAAAGAAAAAAGAAAGAAAAAAAAAGGCAAACCTCTACGTGGGCTGCTAATGCTTGCAATGAAAGGACAGGAGTGGATAAATGTCTTTTTCCTTCCTGTCATAATGCAGCCAGGATGAAGAGCTAAATGTGTGGATGGACAGGTAGGCCCTGTCTGTACGAGGTTTTCAGCCACTTCTGTGTGTATGTATTATAAAACCTGTTTTCACACCCATGAAGAACAGCATGAACTCCCGCCCCTTTGCCATCAGACCCCAGGCATTCACACAAGCGTTTCTGACCTTCCCAGCCATCACATCAGGCTCATGGCGAGACCATTGCTGGTCTTGCTCCCATTTTTCCTACTCAGCTGCTACTTCCAGCATCAACAGGCTGCAGCTCCAATGTCGTAGTGCTGTGTCTTTACCCCTCACCGTGTCTTGAATCTGCAAAACCTGCGTATGTAGCACTAAGCCTATGGAATACATATCGTCTTCTCGTCTCTTCCCATTACTTCAGTAAAACACTTCTATTCTGAGCAGAACCCAGAAGGTTATTGCTCAGCCCACATCCTCACGCAGGGATACTTTATGTCTGTGAATACAGAATAATGAATCATGGAATTATTTAAGATGTAAAAGTCCGCTAAGGTCATCCGGTGCAACTGCTAACCTAACACTGTCAAGTCCTCCACTAAAGCATGTCCCAAAGTGCCACGTCTACATGTCTTTCAAATACCTCCAGGGATGGTGATTCCATGTTTAACTGTGCAGTTTGGCTGCTTCTCCTCCCTCCCCTTCATCCTCCTTCTCTAGAGACTGGAAGATTTCCACGTAGGGTCTCCTGAACACTGACGTCTTTGGGAAGAAGGAACTTTCCCAGCTCTGCCCAGCCCTCCTCTGCTCTTTGCATCAATGCAAGGACGCTTAGTCAGAAATCCCTCCTTAATGTCTTAATCTTGTGCTTTCAGCCTCTTGCTTGGTCTGGGTCTCAGCTGATCCGAAGAGGGAGTCCTCAAACACCAGGCACTGCTGTGTAATTACACCGGGGAGCAACGTTGCAGCTGGAATATCAGATCTTTGCCTCCAGAAACATCATTCTTATGCACAGCAGCTACCCAACAGGGCTGCAATCTTTCGGTGTCAGTTTGATGCAAGTTAGCAGTGACAATCATCATGATTAAAAGGACTATGGATTTTTTCCAAAAGTACTAAGTACTCCCTCCCTTTTCTTCACAAGTGGCTTTATAGTAGGTGGGCAATTGAAAACCCATGTGAGAACTATATTTTATATATAAATACACTTTTTAAAATAGCAGGTTTTAACAGCTGAGTGATGCCAAGTTGATACCCATGGCTTTCAGAATATTTAAAATATTCTCTCAGAGCAAAGCCAAGGCAGCCATGCTGTTTTCCCCATGAATGGAGAGCACAGCTGATGACAGGCACAGACTTCAAGCGCTCCGTGATCAATTACAGCTGAATGGAAGTTGAGTCATCCGATAGCTGTAAAAAACACGCACTGCAGAAACATGCCAAAATGATTATTTTTTTTTCCTGTAGCACACAAGCCAGTGAACTGTGATGTACAGGTGAGCAAACTGTGGGCTACTCTGCATTTATGCTTGCCAGTCTGAGACAGCTCTGACACTCTAGGAAGAAAATGGACATAGAAAAGAGTTTTCCGGCACAGATTTTAAAATAAGCAGCCATAGAAACAGTGGTTATGGTTGGATGGACTCTTGGAAGGCAGGTTGCCTTCCGTTCAGTCTAGATCTGTGTTGGTGATGACCAGGCTCACTTCTTCCCCAAGGTGTTTCTTCCTCATCCTCCAGTTCTGCCTTCCCGTGGAGTAACCATCTCCAGCCTTCCCCAGGCTGGAGTGGTACCCATCGTCCTTACCACCTTTTTGCCACGTATGACTTCCTCCTTGGAGCCTTGTCACTTTGCTTCTCGGTGCAGGATTTTGCTGCTTTCTTCTAAAAGCAAAACAACAAGAGGAAGATTAAGCTTCACCTTTTGTTTTCTTTCCTTCAAATGCTGTTTTTCAAATGCTTCTCATTCTTTCATGTGCTTCTGCTTATTCTCTTTCCTCCCCATCACTGCACAGCCCTCCCACCCCCTCTTGTACAACTCCCAGGTCTCCTCTGGCTCTTCCCTCCGGCAATACAAACACAATTTCTTTTCTGCTGTCTCAAGACAAGGCAAACCCACACCTCTGCCTGTGCTTGGTTTCCCAACCGCTGCTCCATGTCTCTCTTTTTCCACAGCTTGCTTTCTTCTTCAGTGCTTTGTCTGCAGAGACTGTGATTTCCTCAAGACATATACTGGCTCCAGCCAGCGGTGACAGCTTTTCTGAGGCAAAGAGGTTTAATACTGGTATTACACAGGATACCTCCAAGTTGTGACTGATTACCTTCTGTCTTCATCAGTTTGTCATTAACTTAACTGAACTCCGGGACTCATTATTTTTACCATAAGAGGCTTTTAAAAAAAGATCCAGAAGGAGAAGATACATTAAATGCATTAGTTTAGAGTACAAATGACTGATGTGTCATTTAAGATTAGCCAATGTGTATAAACTTGTTTTAAAATTCTAGGTGAGAACCACAAATTTATGTTCCTCTCAGGCAACTTTCCACCCGTCTATTCTGTTTCACCTCCCCTTAGTTTCAGCTTAAAGCCAAATACTGGAGTTGCAAAGTGTTCACCTTACGTATTTCTCAGGCAGGGTATTGGGTTTTCCATCAATGTTAGGATTGAAAAGCCACTCATTGATTTAGCTTCGTTAGAAAGATAACAACTAGGTATTTTTCATTCAGATATTTCTAATGAAGAATGGCTTTCCCATTCATTAAACTGTCAAATTCTAATGGACCTGTAGTTACAGGAATCTCACATACAAAAACCAAGTCCCTGCTGGCGTACTTGCAGGTATACAAGGTAGAGGATGCCACAACAGCACACTCAGCTCTCCATGAGCTTCCTTGGACCCTGGAGCAACAGCACATTGGAGGAAAACCCTGCCAAGGCCAATAGACCCACCTTATCCTTCTCAGGTGACACATTATGGGCCCTGTAACCGATATTGTAACCGATGTAACATGATATTGTAACCGATGTGCTGCAATCATGTTTGTTGTGCTCTGACTTAAGCTATCTCAAAGAACCCCAGATCAAGTCTTTCCTATTATATTTAGGCTTGGAGTGGTTCGCAGAAGCGTTAGGACCTGTCTGTCATGCTGCTGCATCAGTGGATGGTGGGTAAAGGTTTATGCAAACACAAGCACAAAGTAAAAGTTGCTGAAAGAGTAGTAACCTAGCAAGTTAGCAAAATATTTAGCAAACAGCTAAGGCTGTGAGGTCCAAACATACCCATGCACACCATTCTCTGGGTGAAGGGACCACAGGATGAGAGGCTGTCCTAATGGGATGGTTGCTATTGGTGTCATCGATCAAAGGTACCTTCTAATAGAATAGGGGGTGGGAATCAGATGCAATTTCTCTCCATCACTTCTCTGCAAACGTTTATTTCATTTCATGGGGATTGGACTGGATGATCTTTCATGGGTCCTTCCAATCCCTGATATTCTGTGATTTAAAAAAATCCACAAGACAAAAAACAACAAGAGACAAAAACCAACCCAACCCCAAGCCTACTTTCCTCTGTTGTCCCTTAGACAAAGAGCTGTCCACCCAGCATTAATAACAGCCTGGGGTGAGGTCTGCTCCTGGTTCAACCAGTATCGCTTGGAAGAGAAGAACAGAGTAATAGTTTTAATGATCCAAATCCTCTGTATTTCCAAAGGATATTAATTGAATGGGAGACCTTAAAAACAGTGTTTCATGGAGAAAGTGACAATTCTTTTTCTGTCTGTTCTTCCTTTTTCCTGTGGGTCAGTCTGTCCCTGAAGAGAAGAGACAGATTCTCCTCCAGTCCTTCTGTTCCCATGATGTCCCCTCTGTCCCATGTTCCCCTCTGTCCTGGACATCCCTTTAGATTCTCTTTCCTTGTCTCTCTTGTGACAGCAAATGCCCTCCTGTCGTATTTTTCCAGACAATTCTGTAAATATTGCTGTTTTTAAAAGAATATCAAATCGTTCCAGGGAAGCGGGACTTCCCGAATAAAAACGATAATTTTCCACATAAGTCTCTTGTTCACTTGCTCTGACCTTGCCGTTATTTCAGCCCCTCTCAGCATAATTTCTGAACATGCGGATCGTGTTAGGTACCCAACTCTTCTGCCTATTTTGCATGCAGTCCTTTGCACTGAATTAAATAACTTCTTACTCTGGTTCTTTCTTCCTCACCTTTCCAGGCCTGTGCATTGCTCGGCAGCTCTTTTCTTTCCCCTCCTCAATTAACCTTATGTTATTGCTTTCCTTGGGCAAAAATACCTTCTACTGCAAAACAAATGTCCCTTCTGATACTGTTTGCTCTTCTAATAATTACTTCATTAAACCTTTTTTCTTTCATTTTTATGGGATCACCAAAATACTCCCCAAAAGCAGTCTAACATTATTAATTAAATGCGGCCTTAAAGAAACCCTATAAAACTTTAATAATATTTTTATGTGCAGAATTTAATTCTTATTGATTTTCAAGTAGTTTATGTAAGCAAAAGTGAGCTGCATGGCTTTTAATAGGAATTTTATTGTTTTGCAGTGACGGTGGTCCAGGAATAGAAAATTCTACAGGAAATGTTTTGCTGATTTTTTGGGGGAAAAGAGAAAGGCACAAACAATGCACAACAACAACAACAAACTTAAGAGCGAGGCAAAGAGAAGGAAGGAAATGAAACAAATAATGATGCTTCCCAGAAGTACATGTGGGAGCCTAAATAATTATTTGCAGCCACATGTAATTAAAAACAGGAATAAGACATTACTTTTTGATTTGACTTTAATATAAGGTTGGAGGACAGACGCAAATGTAGTAACAACAATAGGTAAATAAATCAAAAAGCAGCCTGTTGAGAAATTAATCAAATTATTTTATAATTTAGGGAATAATGCCACAGCATACTTTCAGGACCATTAACACTATGTGTTTCAGGCATCTGACCTTTTACTTTTACCTCCATCAACATTAATCCACAAAGACAAGGAAAATGGCAGTAGGGTGGGATATGTTTAATAATATGGATTGAGAGACCTACACCAAGGGATATTATTCAGTGCTTGAATCATGATTCCTGTGTGCTGTGTATAAATATGTGTACATGAGGACAGAGCTGATGTATAATGCCATGTGTTTGCATTTATAAGAAGACCTGGGTGTTAACTTCACAGAGCCCCAACAATTCACACCAGCTGTGAATCCGCTTGTAGTTATATATGACAGTAATAAAAACGTGAAATACACTGAGGCTTTTCCCTCGAGTAAGCGTTTAGGCGACAGCAGCATCAGGCGATGTAAATCCACAGAGCTGTACTGACAGCAGGGAGGCCAGCTATTAAAAACTGATATTAGTTGCAGCTTATTCAAGCTTTTAAACCGAGTTTCCAAGTCTACAAGGTGGGACATGTCTGGGTTCTCCAAGCTTGGAATCTTGCTTTGAAAAAACATAAACTTTCTTAATAAGTACTGACATGGTTGCTAATCACATCATAGTGTTACTTGTATAAATATACATAAATATACATATATATGCACCTCTTTCTATACATATACATTCATATATATAAAAATCTACACCTGCTGATGGAGATCTTGGCTTCAAATGCTGAGAGCTTCCCACATGGCTTGTGTGATCAGGACTCATGTTTTTGCAGCTGGGGGAACATTAAAACCTTCTTTGTGGCTATAGGTGAATGCTGAGAAGCGCATCCCACTTTTAATTCACACACACACTGTCGTAAAGCGCACGCCGGGAGAGCGTTTGCTGTGCAAGCTGATGAGTGATTAGTTATACATGGGTGTTTTTATACTTCTGAAGAGATGTTAGATGGAGTGGCTGCAACTGCATTTTGATTTGATAATTGGGTTTAAAGGACTCTTAAATCTGTGAAAATGCTTTTCAGTCTTTAAAAAGGTGGTTTAAAGCCCCTTTATGTTTGATTTTTGACAGCTGCGAGAAATCACTGCAGTAAGACATCAGATAATCAGCCAGGGAAGTTCTTGGGAAGTTTGATACTGTTGTTTACCAGGGAAATGCTGTCCACCAAGAGTGTGTCTTTTACATCTATTCTGTATTACTGATTCACCATAATAAAACTGAGATTAGTTTTTTGTATAGAATCATAGAATGGTTTGGGTTGGAGGGACCTTCCCAGGTCCCCCAGTGCCCCCCCTGCCATGACAGGGACATCTTCACCAGCTCAGGTTGCTCAGAGCCCCGTCCAGCCTGGCCTGGGATGTCTCCAGGGATGGTTCAGCCACCACCTCTCAGGGGCACAAATTTAATGAATGGGTTCAAAGCCAAAGGCCACAGGGAAAAGTTTAACTGAAAAACAGGCTGAAAAACCCTACTTACCATAGAAATTTTGGTTGGGAGGGTTGGCTTTGCCTACCTAACATGTAGCTTTAGAGTCCATTATAGCTTGTTCTTCATCAAAAACCCTTCAAAACTGAAAAGAAAAAAAAATAAAAGGGTTAATGGGATTAAGATATTACCACTAAAATAATCCTTAAATAATCAAAGTTATTTATCATTGATGATATGTAAGTAGGTAGTTTATAGTGGACTGTGAGTGACCAGGACTCCCAGGTGTTTTGCGGTCCTGGTACCTCAGGTCTCAGGACAATCTTTACAAAGCTGGTTATTCTCCTATACTGCTTCTACTGGAAACCATTCATTTATGTTCATTACAATAAATAAAGCTATGGATGCCAATTTTGTGTGAGGAGTCACAGACACCAGGAGCCACAAGGACAGCAATGAAGACACAGCAGTGCCTTCTGGTATAATTGCGATTATACAGCCCAGTTCCAAGGGTCAGCTGGAGAAAATCTCTCAGAATATGTTGTACAATAGAAAAACATCAAGTCTTTAGAGCCACAAATTCTCCTGATGAAGTTTTGCATTTGTTTTGTACCGTGCAAACTGACATTGGTAGCTGTGGTTTTTAGCCTTTCCATTATGCTTTCCTATCAGAAAAATATGGGATTCTTCTTTTTCCAGAAAGAACAGAAAACCTCCAGCCTGTGGAAGAATTAGAGCAGTAAGTCACATTGCATGGCTGAAATAATTCAATCTGATCACATTTGGACCTGCTGCATTGGGCTGCCAGCAGTCAAGGAAGGACGGTTACAAGAAAAGCCACCGGTGTGCTGTAAACCCAAAGGCAGGCAAAGAAACGTGACTTGATTCCAAATCTTACAGGATCCGTGCCAGACCCTCAGCTGATTAAACTAGCAAAACTTCATCAGCATCCTTGACAACAAGGATGCCTGATCCACTTGAAATGAAGAGGTTTGTCAAGTACCGTATGAGTGTTCCCAGTGGGTCTAGAAGCTCCACCCTGGAGAAGGAGAGAAAGATCCTGAAGGTCAACTCATGGTCCTGAGCCTCAGGGACAAACTAACCCCCCTGTCCAGGGACTTCATCTGAGGGATGGAGACCAGTCACCCACCAGTGACCTCCAGGAAAGAGCTGAGCAGGGGTTAAAAGCAGGACTTGCCTTAAAATGATGCCTGAGTAAATTAGCTGGATTTATTTAGTGCTGAACTTCATGTAAGAACAGCTGTTTTTCTTAAAATCAAACATTAGGAAGAAAATCCCATACAAGGATAATATTCTGCTTAAATCCTCAGAGAAAAAGAATTATCATTTGCCAATTCTGCAGCCAAACAAACTTAGTGTACTCCTAAACATTAGAAAAGCAGGCTAGTGGTAGGATGGAAATTATTCTTATAAAATTACCTGGGGAGGTGGTAGAAATTCCGTCATTGATTACCAGGAAAATATCCAACATGTGTCTGTAAGGAAGGACATGGGGTGGAACTGGTTCTGCTGGAGGTGAGGACAGAGAGAGACGGATCAGATAATCTTCTGAAGTACCTTCTGCATACACGTCCCCAAATGTTTTGTGTTGTGACTCCTACGCACAGCTGCCAACTGAATAATCAAGAGCAAAATAGCATTAAGGTGATGTCCCGTGTGCTAGTCCTTTCTCGGCTGATACCTTTAGAAGCTGTTTTATGTGTAGAGAAGACAGTAATTCGTACAATGAGTTAGCAGAACACATTTCTTTCCAGTGCTCGTACCCTTACCAGCAATATATCAGCTGAGGCATGCATTATTTTATATAAACCACGGTCTAGATGGATGACTGGTCTGCCATCTTCCCGAGCCCTTCCACCGAAACCATCAAAAATAGCAGATTGCTTTGCCCAAATTAAAACAATAATGGTGCAGCCCTGGATCAGAATTTTTATCAGTAAAAGCATTAAGAGTTTGTTTAAATTTTCTTGCTCTTCAGAGTTAAATTACAGTCCAAATAAATTACTTTCTTGGCTGCTGGGATGTGTTCTTTCTCTGCATTTGACAGCAGGACAAAGAACGTTTCCCAGGCCTTGTCTCTGTTCACTATAAAACTTTTCTCCTTATTAATAAAATGGGGTAACACAGCAGGTGAGAAGTACAAACCATTCCCCAAATTTTCAGCTGTTATTTCCACAGAAAAGGGGTGTATCGTGTGTTACCTTTATCTTTTCCTCTGGCCCCGGTAAAAGTAAAATTTGATAAAATCTGGTTTTGTCCAAGAACTTATTGTGCAGTGATATATATATATTTTAGGTAGAAAAAAATAAAATCATTCATAATCTCATCTTCTCTGCCCAGGTCCTCCCTGGGTTCCTTCCTTATTTTCAGCCCTGACTATTTGCTTAGTTTTCAGTTAAACCAAGACATTGGTCTCCACACTCCCTCCTGATGGATGTACTGGCTTTATCTACCTGCCTGGTCAGCAACACAAGTTGTTAGGAAAATTGTCCAGTCCTTAAATTGCTATAAACACAGATTAGTAGCTTAATTATCTGCTTAGCATATTGTAGCAAAATAATTCTTTATTTGACAGGTGAAACAATTTTTCTGCTTGAAGATTAAAATACAGAGAGGAAAATTCAGAAGATTATTTCTGAGGATTCTTGTCAAGGATATCACAAAGGAACTCTGAAAAAATGTAGTTTTCTTTAAAAACTGGGTTCGATACTGTTCAGTGGGTATTTAGCAAAAACTGGTAGTGTGAGGCTGTGCTGCTCATTTCAAATTGGTTTTTACTACCGAACTGTTTGCTATTGCAGACAGTCATAGACAAGAAAATCTGTAAAACAATATTGGTTATTAGGAAAGTGGACTCTAGCTTGTCTGTTTTCTGTCTAAATAAAGACTAGACTTGCACATTTTGTTACTAAGACATAACGTGTTGAACTACTTACGCTCAGAAACAAGACATGCTATGATAAAGAAACGTCTCACACTCCTCTTGTTATTTCCCTAACACACATATCGTGCGGTTTTGTAGCTGTTCTAATGGGTTTTGTTTCTTGGCACTGAGCTATCACTCAAAGTCAATAATGGGCATGTCCACCCTGCCTTCAGTCCTCTGCCATCCTTGAGGAACAGCTTCACCAGCAATCCCTCAAAAAGAGTCATTAGACAAATACTCCATAGTTTCACACTTGTATTGCTGTGTCTATAATCAGCCTTTTCAGTCTGTAGGCTTTGCCTTGAGTTCAATTACACTCAACAGGTCTCTCAAGCCTTGTGCATAGGATTTGAAAGACCCGATGATGGTGTTAACGAGAATATAGATGTCCACATCATATTCAAATGGTTCTGCTATTTCATTGTAACAGACCAGTATTTGATTCCAAAGAATTCTTTAAAATACTGATTCAAATAGCTTCTCTTTTTATTTTTTTATCTGTAATTTAACGCAAGCTCCATGGGTTGAGTGGGGTTTTTTTGCTGAGTTGATCGTTGTCCAAAGAATCAAGGCTGCTTTAATCATTTCATAGCTCAGCGTGAGCCAGCCACCAGCTATTAGAAACAACTTCACAAATACGTGACTCATGCAAAGAAAGGAAACGAGCACATTCTGGCAGGAGAAGACTAAAGAAAAGCTTTCTAAAAATTTTTCACAGTGAAAACATTGCACCCTGTGGAACATATGCTCCCCAGAGAATATTCCATTCAAAGCCACGCAGTGTGTGCTGTGACTTCAGACTTGTCAAGTGTCCTAACACTTTTGATAAGGGGGTAATCCAATTGATCCTGACAATCTGATATAGATTTTCCTTTTAAAAGAATTTTGCCACCACTTCAAAACATACTCAACTCCGAGGCCACGACTGATGATGAAAAACCACCACACACAAAAAGAAACAGCCCTCCATTGGTATTTTAATTAATTATCTATTGTAAACTGATACTCAAGTGATAAAGATGATGTGTATTTTGTATGGAGGCTATAAAACATGAACAGTACCTGAATACTCAAAATAAATAATACTTCTTGTCTAATGCAAAATATTCCCTCCTCGTTGGATACTAAATCCTCTTGAGATGAGAATTGCCCATCTATTTGCACACATTCTTCTGTTGTTTCAAGCAACAAGTTATTTAAGACATGATTCCAGATTTCAGAGGCAAAAAGCATTGTGATTTCCTGTTGGATTGTCTCCTCTAATTCAAATAACTCTAAAGCAAAAAAAAAAACCCATCAGTCCATTGATAATTGTTTTAGACCATTAAAAATATTGAATCATTTACCTTCCTTTTTAAAAGAACTGCTGTTTTTTGCCCATCTCTGCATCTAGACATGTTATTTTGAAATTTGGGATATTCTTTAGCTTACGGGCATGATTAGATTTATTCTTCATGACACTAAAACCATTCACTGGGAATATGGAGCCTTTACAGACAAAGCGATAGCAAATGCATTCACAATTCACAGTTGTGATGACCACCACATTTTCCCCTTTCAAAACAGCTATCATTAATATCTGATTTTGATTTTCTAAAGACTGAAAAAAAGCAAACGTGCATAACTAAAGTTGCATTCTTGATTCCAGCAGATTTCGCCTCCTCCAGAAGCCACAGATGATGCACCTGATTAAACCAATTCTAATATATAAAC
The DNA here is from genome assembly GCF_964273445.1 of Streptopelia decaocto. Lineage (NCBI taxonomy): Eukaryota > Metazoa > Chordata > Aves > Columbiformes > Columbidae > Streptopelia > Streptopelia decaocto. The sequence goes on from NC_138661.1 coordinate 1,931,234, forward strand.
TCAATTTGACTTCAACTGATTTTTATCTTTTCCATTTAGCTGTTTTCTTTTTCTCTTTTTGTGTGTCTGCTCGCATGTGCATGTGTGAACTAAGGTGATATCATGATATGCAAACGCTGATAAAAAAGCAGTAAAATGAGAATGATAATAGCCATATATATTGTACGTGCTACTGGCAAAGAGTAAATGACTGCAGGCTACAAGGGGATCCTGAGCAGTACAATTTCCATGACTGGGTACTTCTAATCATTTGACCATTAATAGAGCATGAGCACATAGGAGCACAATTTTAGTCATTTGGGTAATTTTGGAATTACCCTTTTCGAATGCTGATGCACTCATGGGTTCAGGGCTTCTTTTTCTCTGCCCTACACGCCGGGTTATTTTTATTATGTATTTGTCAACTAATTCTTTTTTAGTTGGGATAAGCAAAATTTCCAGTTTTTATCTCAGAATGATGTTTCAGAGGTTTTTTGGAAGAGTTCATTTTATTTGTATTTTGGTCTGCAACAGGATGACCCAGGTTCATCCAAAACTGTATATCAGTATTTCACGCCTTTCAAGTAATTGCACTGACTTATGGGTTTTTCCACAATGTGTAAAACTAAATAAGTGGCTAAAACCTCATGAACTGGTATTTGATTTGGAAGTAAGACAAAAGACTTTATAATGAATGTAATGCTAGTGAAATAAAATGCTAGTTCTGGCTCTTTGTGCCGGTGCTGAATAAGTATGGCTGTGAACATTGCTTCAACATTAGAATTTGATGTCTGGCACCTAAAAGAAGGAGAAAAATGTAAAGGAGAGTTTTTACAGCTTCTCTGTCTTTTAAAGCTGTTTTCTAACTGCTGCAGAATAGAATCACACAAGCAAAAACTTCAGAAATATAGTTGCAGTTTCAAATTTCAAAATATCAGTGGAATCTCAAACCAACTTAAAATTTTTCCTCAAATTTTGATACCTCCTGGTTTCAGATGATCTATTATTTTCTCTGCCCTTTTGTTCAGAAGTTTAATCATCTGCACACTTGTTTCATCTAGGTTTTTTTTAATGTTGTAAGCATGATAGATTTCCAAGATTTCTAGAGGATTCCAAGTCACTGGGCTTCTGTGTTTATCTGTTTGCTTGCTTCAGTTGCCAACTAAAGGACAATGTTTCATTTAACTTAGTCTGGCATTGAGGTGATTAGACTAAACCGTTCATGACCCCTCACTCTTCACTTAAATTACACAGTTTCTTCTCCATTTGAGTACTTCAGAAATACTACAGCTGGAAGACATTAGTCCCTTTGCATTCCCCAAGCATCTTCCTTTACAAGACACATCTGCAACATGGGAGGAAGAATGGAGGGGGCAAATAATGAACAAATAACTTTTTCTACTTAAATGTAAACCGATTTTATCCTAGACATTTTAAGAGTAAAAAAATCACTCTAAACTACCAAATCTGGGTGAAGAGTCTGAAAAGATTCAAATAAAACCTGAAAATTTGGCTAGTCTGAGACTCGGAGCTTGTAACTTGAGTTGACGTTGCACCAGGAGCACGTAGCTATCGCTTTTTAGGCTGTCACTGATAACATGGAGTGAAAACATGTTTAACAAAAAATAGTATTTCAAGGAGCAACTGTTTGCAAACCCATTTTGAATACACCAGTCAACTGACAATGGGAGTTTAACTCCTTCCTGATCACCATGGGCTAAACCAACCTGAAATACCCGTGGTCACCACAGATGCTGGTGCGAACCCCAAAACTCTTGCCATGATCCCATAAACATTGATCCAAAGGGATTTATAGAAGACATAGTTTTTAAAGATCTGAGCTCCATCTAAGAAATAATAACCTAAAACTAATGATGTGTTAACATCTAAATAGCTGCATGTGTCTATGAGGATGTGTGTATATATATGTATATATAAATAAAGGTGTGTGTCTATGTTTGTATTTATACAGATACAGTACAGAGTTATCTTGTCCTATTCTATATTCCTCCAATGCAGTCCTTGCTAGGCAGTTGTGGCAGTCTCAGTTTTCATGAGTTATTTTCAGGCCATGGGCACCAAACTAACAATACTCCACCACATATTCGGAAACATCATGGGTTTCCAAGGAGTTTTATTACTATTTTCTTCTGGTGACATGGGTTTAGATAAGAATTTCACTTTTCTTGTGCCAACTGTATTTGTTATTCAGTAAATCTGAATTTTTTTTCCTTTTTATCTTGTGATGCTTGAATAAGAAAGAAGATTAATGCAAAAAAAAGTAAATGAGATTGCTGCTGTTTCACATTTCGTGCCTTATTTATATAAATAATTGAATAGGTCTAAGACTACTTTTATTGGGGAAACAATAAATGTTTAATAAGTGAGTGAGCAGTCCATCATAAAAATAAGTGCTAGTTATAAGGCTTTTTCAGGGGGAGAACTATTTTTGCTTTAAATCATCTTAGGGACGCTTTGTTACCATTGCTGCGTCATTAACACCGCACATTATTCCGCAGCGGGATGAGGTAACTACAAAGACAGAATGAGATTTTAGTGGGAGACAATATGCAGTATCATAAAATGTGTGAGCTTTGGTGCTCAAATTGAGCTCGGAGGCTGATACACAGTAATAAAGCTCTTTATTTTTTTACCAGTCTGCAGACGCTTCAGCTTTCGGGCATGGATGGGTGGTACCGCCAGCCTCAACTCGAGCTGCTTTTCAGGCTGGAATTAAGGAGATGTTTCTTGTCAAGGCATCGCATAGAAGGTCTGAGACCTTGATTCAGTGCAAAAGCAACGCAGTTAATAATTGAAGAGGTGAGGAAAACGTCAATACCTCACTGAGGCCAAGGCAGGCGCCGGATTTTGAACCGGTGTTAATGTCAGGGAACAAAAGGATGAGCTGCAGCCAAACAAAGCCGCAGCCAAACAAAAATAAATTAAAAGCATATTAGCAATGTAAAGGAATCAGAAACACACGGATAAGGGAAAAGCAAACATACTGGTGTTAAGTCCCTTGCTAATGCCTTTGAATAGGCTCTAGGAGGATTTATCCTGTCGCTTTATGCCACTACATAAAGAAAATACCCACTTCTAGCAGCTCTTTGGTAAGTAATGAATTCAGAAGGGAAAGGAGGTGGGTGCCATTGCCTCACCTCTCTCTCATTAAAAGTATCTAGTCAAGGGTGAGTGAAAGACCTGCTCATGGGGATGAATTGATCCTATTAATTGATTTTCAGCGTTTCACACGTTCCTCACATGAACAAACCAGTGCACAAAACCAGCCCTGGTGCTGCAGAAGGACCAGGCTCTGCCCCAGGGAGCTGTTTGGGAAGGGCCGGGTTTGGTGCATTCCAAGATGAGATGTTTTCTGCTTTTATGCTGCTGATTCTTCCAAGAGCAACAACGGTGTGAGAATTCAGTCCAGCAAACCTCGGGCAGCCTACACAGTGGCAGTGTTGGTGGCCAAAAGTGGAGAAGCGTGGTGGCCACAAACAGCTTTTAGCCTGGTGTCTGCAAACTGGGGACCAGTTTTGTACCTGGTGCCACTAAAACTACTCGACAAGTGCTTCAAATACCTACTCTGACTTGACCCCAGGAAAATAAACAAGATGTTTGTTACCAGAGCTAATCACTCAGGAAACTGTTGCCTAGGGTTGGATAGTTTAGAAAGCCAGTGACTTCCCAGAGAGAGAGAGAGAGGGAATAAGAGCAGTGATTAAAATAAAACAGAAACTTCTCCCTGCTGTGTCTCCTCAGCAAAACGCAGAAAGGAATCAGGTCATAGCATCATTTGGGTTGTGCCGTGGGGAGGGTGGAAGCCCATGGTGAGAGGAGATGCTGTGAGCCTCGGCGGGAGGCCTCGGAACGTCTCCTCACTCGGCACCTTCATTACAGCAAGGAGTTCTCTGCTGAAAACCCATCCCTGCATAGAATCACAGAATCGTAGAATCATTTTGGTTGGAAGAGATTCTCAAGATCACAGAGTCCAAACATAACCACTACCCCATGTCCCTAAGAGCCTCATCTCCATGTCTGTTCAACCCCTCCAGTGATGGTGACTCCACCACTGCCCTGGGCAGCCTGTTCCAATGTCCAACAACCTTTTCTGTGAAGAATTTTTTCCTAATATCCAGTCTGAACCTCCCCTGGCACAAGTTTAGGCCGTTTCCTCCTCGTTACTCAGGAGAAGAGACCAACACCCTCCATGCTACAATCTCCTTTCGGGCAGCTGTAGAGAGTGAGAACATCTCTCCTCAGTCTCATTCCCAGTTCAGACCTTGGGACTGAAGATTCAGAAGGACTGCTTCATGCTTCAGCTTGGCAAGATATTCCAGATCCCAAGAATCACCTCTAAGAGTCAATGAAAGATCGTTGTGGAGGACAAGCCTGTGATCAGGAAGATTGAATTCCTGTGGTTGGGGCCTCTGAGTCCCAGGAAGCAACAAATAAGGTAGTGAACCCATATCTTAGTGTTACTGGTTTTCTGATTAGCTAAAGCATCACTAAAACAAAAGTTTTAGAAGTAAAAAAATGTGCTTTTGTAATATTTAAAGATGATTGCTGCAGCCCACCACACATCAATACTTAGATCACTTTCCTCGTGATCTGATTCAGTGAACCCATCTTCTACAGAAAGTCCTCTGCAGTCAAAGAAATGACAAGATGGTGTTGTGGGTCTGCAGGAGATGAAATGTGCAATTTTAGGGCAGGGATACAGGACAGTGGGACATCCCTGTCACCCTTCCATGGCTCTTCTGTCCCCTGTGACTCTCCTTTGCCATGAACGAGGTCCTCACTGAGAGTCCTCACTGTCTGGAAACAAAGCCACTCTCAAGAAGCTTGGTGTGCAAGCCTGATGGGCGTACATACATTCATTACCCTCTAACACAGGGCATCAAGAACAGCCCTTATTTGTCACGTGGATGTCCCTTAGACTGATGCTGGGGGCCAGTTTGGTGGTGACATCCCCCTTGGAAGGACAACTTGGCTTGTGCAGTGGTTGGTGGGATCTGTAGGAGCTTTGCATGCCCTGGGGAGTCTGACACAAGGAGCAAGTGTCCTGCCCATGTCATTGTGGGTCCATGGACCATGTCACAGGGCATGCCATCCTCAAACCCAGCCTGATAGCCTCTGCTTTGTTGACAGCCTCCTCCTTCTGCCTGTCAGTCCATACAGCTATTTCCTTCTAGCTTCTCTCCTTCCCTGCCTAATACATAAGTCAAAGCCTCCTGATGCAGTGGGAACACGAATGCTTATTTAAAAGCCCATCTTCACACACAGTTTCTTGGATGTGCCTTGCCTCCTGAACATTAACGCCAGATTAGATCTGCTTGGGACGGCTGAAATTTGTGACAGATGTCTCCTGATGCTATGAACATGAGCCCACATATGCTGCTCCACAGGGACTTCTCCAATATACTCTCATCACTTATGCCAAGTTCTAGATTTAACTACCAATATGGAGTTTTTAATGGATCCCATAAATATGATTTCACGGCCATCAAACGTTGCTATTGGTTTCTATAGCTTTGGAAAGTAGTATAAGAGTGTTATGAAGATGATAAATCTGTAAATCTGCTGATCCATCTAAAAATGTTGGAAAAATAAGTAGATGTGATATATATCTCCTCTTGCAGAAGAATTCACTGCCCAGAATAGATGCAAGTGCTGCTGGTGGTTCCTCTTATCCCTGTGGACTACATGAATAATAAGGGAAAAGTACTCAAAGTGGCAGACGGAGTTGGCATCCTCTGGCTTTTCCATTTCGCAAGGCTGAGCTGCTCCACTCTGCGTACCCTTCTCTTTTTCTCTCCACTGTCTGGAAGAGAAAAGGAGGTTTTACTACAAAAAGCCCTTTTCCCACCCCACTCCCCACCTCCAGAGCACTTGGTTGTGGTCCTCCTCATAAGCGGCACTGCAGAGAAGTGCCACTACCCCCTTTTTAACATATTGCAAAATTAACTATTTTCCAAGAAAACCAATAACACAGAAGGACCAAAATCTTTATTCTCTGCTACTGTTTATCCTGAGCAATTGCTGTCATGACTGACATTACAGGACATTGAGCTGCAGCCCTGATTCAGCCAAACCCCTCCAGGCCCAAGAGACATTTCTTTCAATGAATTAAGACCACGCTTCTCTCCTGAATTGATTTGTGTTTCACAAATTACTTTCTGTCATTCAGAATTAACAGATTCATGTGTGAAAGGAAAATTCTGCCAATTCACCTCCTGCAGATGATTACTGGATGTGGTTACTTCCAATCTTCATAATCTTTAAATCGATACAGGTGCTATGAAATTGGCCACCTCAACTGCTTGATAACATTTCTATGTTTGCTTAAACAAATCCTTAACCCAGGAGGAGCTTTTGCAATGGCAGGTGTGGACAAACCTGTGTAAGAACACAGGCCACTAAGGTTGTATAATAAAGTTTCTTTGGTTTTCAGAATGTCACATTCATCCACAGGGATCTTTCAGCTCCACTGTGGGGGAATATTTTTCTTTTCTGCCAATATCTGTAATATTCGGTACCTCCCTGTAATCCAAAGGGTGTTGTCTGGCCTCAGTGTTTATGGATTCAAACCCAGCAAATATTTAAAAATGGTTTGACGTTTGTATTTTGCTTTAGTTGCTAAATACAAGTAGTAGAGACGTTACAGAAAAGTGAGGGATGTCAGCTACCTCAGGGGAAGACTGAGGACCTGGAAATGAAAGTAAGAAATGGGTTTTAAGAGATAGATAAAAAATTAAGATTAAAGCCATGCACAGGTGGAAGTAGAGTTTGTAATGGGAGGAGATAGTGAATGTACGTTATTAAGGGCAGGGTGATCTGCTCATGCTCCTTCTGACTCTGTTTTTTGTAAGGCTGTGAATGCAAAGATATTAGAGGCTGAAGTTTCTGCTGTTCCTGTTTCTAGTGTGAGTATGTTATTGTAGCTGTGACAGTACAAAGTGATGGTGTTTTGGCATGATGCTGTGACCTGCAGTATCTTTTTCCATAAGCTGTACCAGGAAAACCTGTTATATTGTGGAGACTTCACATAAAAGCATAAAGGGAAAAATTAGTTATTAGAGAGGAAACTAGTTTAGTGGAGCATATCCAGAAAGCCATGTGGTACTTCTTTATACATAATTTCAGCCCTTCACACTTAGTAAGGATTTATTACCCAATATATCTCATTTCAGCCTAGTGGTTTCTGACTCTGAAAGACGGCAATGAATCTAGCATTGCTATTTTCATGTTTTGTGCTATGAACAAGTATCTTTAGCAAACGGTAGCCCAGCTTTGGAGATTGGAGTTTGAAGCCATGGAACAATGTTCAGAGAAGCTTGCGGGCATGGGCAGCTGGTTTTGGTTTGAAGGGCTGCCAAAAAAATTTTGTTCAAAACTTGGCGCTTCCCAACCCCATAAATCCTTCACAAGCTTTGCCTTCACTGCAGAAATATACAAAAAAGCTTCAATGGATTCACTAACTTGAGGGATAAAGTGGTATAATCCTTTCATATGAGTAACTGGTACTATTAAAAACTCAACCAGGGCATTCATGTGAAATTTCCAGTCTGTCCATTACCTACCTGGACATTCTAGGTAGCTAGCGCAAAAAAACCCACCCTATAACTCTTTTGAACATAAGGAGAAAATTCCTAAGAGTTCACTCTGGTATGATAAGGATTTTTCCTTTCTCCTGGAGAATATGTGGCCCACTGCCTTAATTTTGAATCAGAAATTCCTGCATCCTGACCCCATTTCTGAATGTGGGGCTGCTGAATCTACTGCTGGAGCTGTATTTTCCCCTAGAATATGTTCATTTATCTCATTTTATGTAACTTGCTTCAGTTATATCCACACGTTATCTTTTCCACCACAACACTCTCAATTTTCCATCTGTGTCTAGAACTGGTCCGTGCTGTGATTTATGAATTAGTCCTGGGTTACCGTGGGCATCTGTTCCACAGCTGGCCTGAGCCAAGAAACAAAGATATTGTCTTCCTAAACACAGTGTGTTTTTAATGCAGATCTTAAGCTCCTTTCCTCAAGTCTGGCACGTTATTTTCCTCCTGTCACCTTCAACATGTGAAGCTTGAGGTTGTGACTTCTTGGAGTTGGACTAAAGAGCTGAAGGTGAGACTTTCCACAATGTAATGTTTGCAATCAAACTAAAGTGCATCTATCTCCACTTGTGAATATTTGGTTTCACCAGGTCCATAACCACCCCAGGGCAGTCGGTCATGGATTACAGAAAGACCACAGCTCCTGCAGATGTGCACGAACTGAGAAGGATGACGGTCACCTTGTCCCATGGCCATTATGACTCCACGTCAACTCATGCCACTGGTGGCTGGTTTTGAGCTGCCCTCAGAGGCTTATGTTATATTTTAAGACAGTTAGTCCAGCTACTGTGCTTAAGTTATTCCTGGAGCACTTAAAGATGAAACTCCTTGGACGTTTCTTAATGTCAAGAGAATTTCCCAAACTGACAGGGAACGATAATGGATTTTTTGCAATTTTTTCCCCATTCTCCCATTCTGATTTTTTTGGAAAATGTTTCTGGAAAGAACCAATAGGCCGTGCGTACCCCTCAGAGACATTTAACTGAACAGATACTTCTGGCTATGCAAGTGAAAACTTAGACAAACACATTTAATATTCATAAAACCAATCAAACTTTCCTCAAAAAAGCCCTGCATTTCCTTGCTCTGTTTAGTAGACTTGATGGCATCCTGTCACTGGCTGCTTTTCGATGGCATTTCTAGCAGCAGCCCAAAAAGATGACTGAAAATAACTTACACGGAAGCATTACTGAGGAACGCCGAATAAATTCACTGAGGCATGTAAGCAGAGGTATCCCATGAATTTGTTGATATAATTCAATCTCATTTCTCCAATGTAAGACATACAGTAATAACAGACAATTCTCGCTATGTGCTGGCCATGATTATTTTTCTCAAAAAGATGTTTACTGCATCCCGTAGCCTTTTTTTCCTGAGCTACTCAGCACGCTGGATAAACCCAAGGTAGGGTAAGTCAGCGGTATGTGCTCTTGGCTTCATTGAATTCAAGTCCCTGCAACTCCTTCTGTTAAAAAAGCACTGATTATTTTGGGAAGAAGCGTTACAGCCACCACATGGTTAGCCCTGAAATCACGCTGTAATGACCACTACACCAGCACAACCTTTTCCAATAAGTGCAACAAACAGTGTGGCCTCATAGGAGCATCCTTAATACGTTTTGGGGACATGCAATCAACTTGGCAGGAGTGTTTGCTTCTAGTGAACATCCCGTGCAATTCAATTTTTCAGTTATGAAAAGAGATCATGTAAATTTTCCATTGCTGATTTACATCACAAAGGTGCAGCCTTTCTTTGTGTCTCACTGAGATGATACAGAATTTCAGCGATTCCGATGAATGAGAGGAGAGATTAGTCTATCTTGTCAGTCTATTTGGCAAATAAGGTTGTAGCTACTTGTACATGGCAAACAATCGATTGTTGTATAATTAGTTGCATTTTGCACCATTGGCATTAAAGTTCACCAGATCTGAACTTCGTCTCTGTCCTTCTCTGTTCATTAGAGCTTCATTCACATTCGTCACAGAACAGCTTAGTTTGCTTTTTACTTTTAATTAAAAAGGCAAACTTTTGGCATCTGCATGCTCTGAAAGTGCAAACAGTTCTTAATTGAAGTGCAATATAGTGCCAAAAAATAAGCATAATTAGTTGGGCAGTGCAGCAGTTAACAATGTACTTCATTCTGCCTATACAAAACCACAAGAAATTGCATAAACAGGAGCAGAGTTTAGCAAAAGGAATAAAATAACCATAAAAACACACTGCTGTACAGTTTTAAAACCCTTTATTTCCCTCATTGCAATTATTCCTATGAGAATCATATCCATTCTCTCATGGTATTGCATTAATATCTTGATAGTGTGTCTTCATATTTGGTGTTATTAATAATCATGCAACTGTGTATTTATCATTGCTTATTCACTCACATCTAATAGAAAACCCCGATGCTGACTGTGTTAAAGCGTTGTATTGCATTGCATTACAGCAGTAATCATGTCTATAATTTCTGCCACAGAAGATGGATCTAAGTTGCAAAACTGAGATCTGGGAACTGAATTTCCAAAGCCCTTGATAGATGGATTCAGGGCTTTACTTGGACTTACTGGTGTAATTTAAACACCTCCTTTAGATGTTAAAGATTGCTTTGAACTTGGTTATCAAAAGTCCGGGGATAATTGTTCATCTACTCAAATAGCAAAATCCTTCCAGAAACTACATTATCTATGTGGCTCTAAATATGCAATTTCTATTCTTGGTTCTTCCAACTCTGAATTCAAACAACAGTAAAAATACTGAGATTCTTCAAATGCAGTTATGCTGAGGAATTTCAGCCTCTTTGCACGTCCTCATTCCTCCATATTATGTCTTTCCAGGAGTATCTGGTGATTAAAGAAGTTTTTGATTTGTTTGCAACAAATGCGGTGGAAAAAAAATTGCTGTTTCAGTACTATTTGGGCACATCCATATATGAGACTCTGCCTCTCTCATCTGACTGCTTACAGATTAAAAAAATACATCCTAAATCCAGGCTACCCCTGTTTCAGGACAGAGGTTTATAGGTTGATGTATAGGAACATAACTCAGTAAATCTAAACGGGTTTAAACCAAACATGTACAAGCTTCTTGTTATGAGCTCGGAGTTCCAAACCCAGGCTGCTCTTAGAGGAGTTTCCAAACAGCCTTCAAACAAAAAAAATAATATGTTTAATGTTGTTCTGGGGCTTATTCCAGGGTAGATGCTCGTTCCATGGTCTTGATCTCCAGACTGGCCTCCTGTTGACATCCAGATGAGCTCTGGATGGACTCGGTGCGAGGTTTCCTCAATGCTCTTTGAATGATACTCACAGCCTGGTCCTCCCACTCTCCCATTTTTCTTAAAGAAAATAACAAAAAGTCATTTCCAAACTCCCTTTTCTTCATTTTGCCTTGGAGATAATGACACATGTGACCTAGTATCTGCTGAAAATAACGAAGGGATGGACCCAGGCTTCTAAATATCCCTTGACCCCATGAAAAACATCTTGCCTGTATCCACCCATCTTTCATTTGGATATGAAAGAAAATAAAACAGTGTGAAAAATTCCTGCTGGAATGAGGATACATTTTTTCACAACCTGTACAATTTACATCCTTCCCCGTTGTTTTCTTGTCTAAATACTCCTTCCCCAAAATAAATAAACTCGTGAAGAGGCAATCTGCTGCTGGATGCTGAACAGCGGCAGCAGAAATGTGTTTGAAATTCCGTGGTTTGTTTGATCATAATTTAATTTCATGTCTGCTTGTTTTGAAAAGAATATGCTTGTCCAGCTCACATTCTGGTGGAAAGTATTTCCAATAGATGTACTGATATAAGCCTGCAAATCTTGCTCTCGAGATCTATATGGCTCTTACTGTAGAAAAGGCAGAAGCCTAATGACCAAATTAATTTTTGTGTCTGTGTTTAACACCTGGTATTTTCTGTTTGCAACTTCTGGTAAGAATAAGACTACTTGTGCACTCAAAAATGCCACTCGGCCAATTGAATTAGTAATTGTGTAGATGTACAGAAGCAGTACCAGCTATAGGATGCTTTGAGCAGGAAGTGAGGTCTGAGAGGCCAGTTCAGCAGAAGTTAATTACTTAATTGATAAAGCCATAAAAGGCCATAATGCAGTCATGATTAAAACAAAAAATACTAATTTTTATGGTGCTGAAGGAAGCAAAACGGAGCAAATAGCGTGTAACTCACATAGTTCTGTTTATATCCTGCTATTTGTTTTTTAATTCGGAAGACTCTACAGGCCAAGCTATAGTTTTTGTCTGCTTCTTTTAAGGCAAATATAAAAGAATAGTAAAGTTTCCTGCATTACTATTGCCTTAGCCACAAAAATTTCCAAGGACAAACTAAGCACCTCCATCTAGCACAAAAGAAATAACCCTCTGTGAGAACATTTAAAATATACTTTGCAAATCTACTGTTATGCATTGTTTAGCTAAGCCACTTAATACAAGCATTTCGGCATTATGGAAGGCTGGTTCGCAATTTAGCAGAACACAGAAAATGTCATCATCCCAGTAAAAACGCAAGGTAGAATAACAACCTAAACATAGATTACTGCTTAGCATAAGACAACCTCAAATATAAAAGCACTTTCTAGCAGCACTGCCTTCTCTGCTTTTAAAAGAACCTCTAAAAATGCAATAAAGTATTTCAGATGGGAGACAGATTAAAAATAACGGCAGCATATACACTCCAGTCATATAGTATATCTCAACGGGGATATTGCCAGGTTTCTTGGGTATCACCCTCTGGATGACTGGCGTTTTCATTAGAGGATCCAGAACCGCCCATAATTTCCTCACCTCCAAAGTTCCTGCAGCTCTAGGGAAACCACAGGAGAGGTTTGGAGATGACAACACCTCTTCTTCATCCTGTCTCCCCTTGCACGATTTCATTGTTCTCTTTGCCCCAAGGAGAGGACACTTAATTTTGAGGGTTCCCATCAATATCTCCAGATGCCTCAGCCACCCTGTGGGGCTCACAGACAGAGTCCCCTGATTAATGTGGCTGCTTAGTGCAGGTTTATAAATTTTCTGTGCTTCGACATGTCCTGGCTTGGCTGGCCTAGGAAAATACCCAGGACAAAAATTGTCACCAGCTGCAAATGTGCAGCACGCAGGGAAGGAAAAGGAAAATTTAGCATTGCCAGCTGAGCTGGAAGCAGGAGAAGGTGCCGGTGAAAGTGGCAGAAAACAAATCTTGAACAAATTGCTCCCAACGCTGATCTTGTCTGAATATTCTCTATTGCATTCCTTTCTTTCTCACCGCAAAAAAAACCCCAGCCTTTCCCACCCAATATCTACACCTAGCAGGTGACACAGCAGAATCTAATGTTTTCCATCCTCTTGATGAAAAAACACAGACAAGTCATTTCCTCATTACAGAGCCTTAACACAAAGACTGAAATCTGGCCCTTAGCACTTTGAATATGCAAGGATCTTGCGAATCTCATTGCCAGAGCTCAGCGCTCTCGAACTTTGACTCTCTCTGGATCAAACGAACTGCACTGAAAGGGACATGCCACTTATTGCAATAAATGTAAAGATTTGTCCTCACTTAGTGTGTCCTTCCCTTCCCTTCCCTTCCCTTCCCTTCCCTTCCCTTCCCTTCCCTTCCCTTCCCTTCCCTTCCCTTCCCTTCCCTTCCCTTCCCTTCCCTTCCCTTCCCTTCCCTTCCCTTCCCTTCCCTTCCCTTCCCTTCCCTTCCCTTCCCTTCCCTTCCCTTCCCTTCCCTTCCCTTCCCTTCCTCTTCTCTTCCTCTTCTCTTCCTCTTCTCTTCCTCTTCTCCTCCTCTTCTCCTCCTCTTCTCCTCCTCTCCTTTTCTTCTCTCTTCTCATTTCTGTAGGTTTTCTCCTTGGCAGGCTGCCTCTGGAATATGACCTCAAGGACTAAGCTACTCCTGTTCGTGCATAGTAGTCACTTAGATGTATGTCTGGATATATTTTCATAAAACTTGCCTTGCTTATCTCTGATACTATGAACCTAATATGTTATCTGATGCATGTGATGTGTAATATTTAGTAGGTAAGATAACATTCCCCTGGGCTGGGAATTAATGATGGAACATCACTTGGCTGTATCATAGCTACTTGCTTCTAGGGCAGCTGAAAGGATTTTTGAAAAAAAAATCTGCTAGGACAAGGAATGCATAATATAAACCAGTGGATTTAGGGCTTGTATTTCTCTGTTGCTCAGTCCCTGTTTGTACAGGCAAGGTTTGTGGAATCTGAATGTATATGATCCCAGACTAATTTGTGGTATGCCTCTATCCCAATTTAGACTTCCTGCAAATAACAATAAAGTTATAAAGTAGCAAAAAACCACAATCATTTCATTTTGCTGCTGGTCAGGCTACTGTCTGGAGCTGGAAGTGCTCCCTATTTTGCTGACTCCTCTCATAAGAAGAGCTAAAATGACAGGAAAGTCACTGGCGAGGTCGTGGGTTGAGAGACAAGGTCAGCACAGGTTTAAGCAGGTGACCTCTGCCTCTTTAAAGACTCTGGTTCAAGCTTCATTTATGCACCGCTCCCCATTTTATCAAATGGGTTTTCAGATGACTCTTTTGTAGGCAACTGCATGTGCCACAAAGTCATTGATCTTGAGTATTCTTTACTTGTCCAACTCCTGAAATTGCTGCCTCAATATTGAAATTTAGGATTGAGTTAGTCTATGTGATGACCTTGAAGGACCAAGCACACAAGCAAGGACTAAGGCAGAGTGCACTGTGTAATCACAGCCTCAAGATTTTAGGCTGCAACAGTCACATAACTGGTACTTTTGGAAGCAGCAGTAGACAGGATACCTCTGAGGCTGGTTCTTGTGCTTATCTGCAGTAAAGGCACTTGGATAAATATGACATATTCAGTGCATGACCTATGCTTACAATATTATCTAATCCTTTAAAACAGTATAAATTGGGCTTGATCTGTGTTCTGAGATCTGCTGAAGAGCAGATCTTTCCCATGGCCTTTTCCCATTTCTAGATGTGCTTTGTGTTGGTAAGGAGGCCAAGGGGGGCATGCTGGCTGCATCCACCTTCTGCCTGCAGGGAGGCTTGTCTTCCTGCTGCTATACCATGGAAGGACCCACGAAGAGTTGCTGAAAACCTTGGTTCTTGCTACTCAAGATGTGACAGAGCATTTGATGGGTGTCAGCTACAACTTGGCACCTCTTTCCCCTCTGGGAATGGAGAAGTGGAGTACCAGGAGCTTCCAACGGAGGAGATGGTCTCTGATGTCCCACCCTTTCCTTCTGGGGACAATGAGCTGGAACCCAGTGACCTCCTGAGCAGGAAGGAGAGGACCAGGGTTTGTGCCTTGGGGCATGACTCGGTTTGGAAGAGAACCCCAGGTTGACAGGCAGTGATGAAGGAACATCCACCAAGAAATTACCCTGAACACCCAGCTCCGTGTCATGGTCTGATGCTGTTATCTATGAACCTGAGATAGCTTATTCTTGCAAATAGTTCGGCTTAAAAAAAACCCAAACCAAACCAAACAACAGATAAAGAGCAGGGAAAAATATCTTAGGTTTACCCTATATATGCAGTCTGTTGTATAATTTGATAGATTATCCTATGTGGAGTAATTGTCTGGTGCAAGAAATAAATCAAATAGAAGTACTCTTAAATCTCACACATTATATAACATCATTTCTGATGTGTCTCTATTCTAAGATAAAGTGCCTGTGGGAAGTGAGTATTTAGGTAAAAGCCTTGCAAAAGAAAAATCCTTCTGGGAGAAAGATGCTGCTTTTCTCTGCAGAAAACTCCTTAGAGCAAACTGATTTCTAGTGAAATGTTTCTGTTGGTTACACGAACGCTAAGCTTTGCGAACCGTGATTCCTTTTTGGCTTCTTGGGGATTTTACAGGGGGAATTTTCAGAGACTGTGAGTGATCCGGGGGAAAGCACCGTTGAGACATCAGCCCCGCAGCTCCGGGGCTGCTGAAAATGGGTCACTGAGATAAATGTCAACACTCCCCTTCGGGAGCCCGTATCTGTAGTTGCACCACTGGAGAAACTGCATCACAGGAATGATGCAGTAAAATGTGGATACTTGGAGAAAGGAGCAGGCCGTTGGTAAATACAAACACCTCAGTGCCATCTGATCACCACGCAAAGACAAATGGAACTGACAATTTGTTTTGTTTCAGAAAATAATTTGGCAAGCCAGATGTCTTGTTTACTTGTCATCCTCCCAAACCAAGGTCTTGCCAGGGTTGGTGCTGATCAATATATGCATCACTTTACAAGAGTTTCACAAAGAGAAATGGATGTTTGAGGAATTACTGAATAAAAACAGTCTCAGCCTCTTCCTCTCATTCCTTTTACATGCCTGCACTCCCTCCTCTCCAACATGCCTTCTTCCTTTCTAGACATCTGCTGAAGGAACCAAAAAACCCTGTTAGGTTATTAATTTGCAAGCATCCTTCTACCAAAAAAAAAAAAAAAATAAGAGAAGCAAACTAAAATTGAAACATATCCAGGATGCTTTGGCACAGCTCCCAAGCTCTCATTCTGCTTCGAGCCGATGATAGGACGCCACTTCGTTGAAATGATTAATCAGTGCCAAAGGGCTCTTACCATCTCACCCTCATCTAGCCCCTCCATAGCTCACTTGTAGGAGTTTGCTCAGCCTCTGGACCTTCTCATCATCTGAGGGATGATGGTTCCTGCTTGAAATCCCACAGGTCTGACTCCTTCTTCCAGTTCACAACACAGTCCTGGACCCTGTGGACCAGGCTTAAGCAATCAGAGCTCTCTATTCCTGCAGACTACTAAATAATAGATTTATTTTAATTATGACCTCCCACTGATGCAAGAGAAGCACTAAAAGGCTGTAGACCCCAAAGGGAAAATTTCCTCCCAAGTCCCAAACACAGTGATCACTCATTTTCAGAGCCTCCTAAAAGCACAGCTGGTTGGGAACAGGAGCAAAGAGGAGCAGAGGGAAGGGGGTTGAGACAGAGAGTAAAACCTGTGCTATTGATGGGAGAGAAGGGGAGAACGAGCCAACATGTGGCTGCAGGAGGTGAGGATGCACATTGCTCCCTCCCCACTCTGCCTCTTTTAAAATTACCGATAACCTCTAGCAGAGGCAGCCTGAGCATCTTGGAGCAGGTGCAGAAAGGCATATCTTTAAATACAGCAAGTAAACAAAATCATACGTGGAGTTCAAGAGTAAGGACTCTCTCACCTCTCCTCTCTCCTTTAAATGAGTTATAAGCATGAATGCTCACTGAGTGTCAAATTTGCTGCATTTTACTCTTCATCATCTCAGAATAACAATATGTAAGTCCGACGCAAGAATGAATAAATTCAGCCCCTAGATTTATCAATTATTTTTCTAGTCACTACCTCCGAGCCGTTATTGTTAGCGGCTGAGTGACAGGCCAAAGCTGTCGCTGCCCATAAAAGTCTGAACTGTAATCCATAATAACTATTGTATTTTCTCTTCCGCTTCATCGCAAATGTGCAGATCAGGATTTGCACATTATGCCTCGGCAGGATTCCTGCCCGCGCGTTAACCACGGAGCACCGCGGATTTGTTACACCTCCCAGCCCATCACGGGGAATTGCTGACGTTGAACCATGCTGAGCACCTCGGTACCGAGCCTGGGCCTTTCTTTTTATGCAAGTCACTATTTTAGGAAGGTAAATATTTAGCATTCATTCTGTGGAGATGATGCTCTATTTATATCACTGGACAAGAAGGAGGTTGTTGCTTGTGCAGAGCTGCCAATCAGACACTGGTCTGAGCAGAAGCTCAAGTCCTTTGCAGGAGGCTTGTTAATGCAGTCGAGGCATGTTTGCCCTTCTGTTCTTGCAAAACATTTCTGGTTTTAAATTCCGTAGTGGATTTTCAAGTGTAATTTATGTCTAAGAGCAGCTTTAGTTCACTCTGGAGCCAACACAATACTGAGAGCTTCTAAAAAACCCACCTTCCTAGATGTTAGAAGGTTAACACCATAATTGGATGTTCTTTGCAATACCTGTCCATAGCATATGAGAATCAATAGATTTATATATTCATATATATATATTTATATGGAGACCGTCAGGACCAATGTGGACTTGTGAAGCTCTCTAAATATCAGCGGAGCAGAGTATGTCAAATTATAACAGCCTGTTGCAAGGACCATGGCAGGCAGTCATTGACCTGGGAGATCCTTCTCCTCTGGTTTCCTGGGGTAAATGACATTAAAACACTTTTGTCTCCATCCATCCCTGTTTCAAACCATGTTTGGGGTTTTTTTTGGTGGTGCTTTTGTGTGTGCGTGTGTTGTTTGGGTTTGTTTTGGTTGGTTGGTTGGGTTTTTTTATGTCACAAACATATCTAACATCTCACTGGAAATTTCCCAAGCAGCCACAACAGCCTCTGCAGCTGGTGGGGTCTGGATAGATGATGGTCACTCCTCCCGTGAGCGGGGATGGTTGAATCAGGCCTTGCATTAGCCTGTACGTGAACTTTCTGAGAAGTTCATCACCCCAATCATTTTTTCTCGAGTTTGTTCTTAATTTCCATTCCATTTTTAATATGCTGTGGGCGGATTCAGTCGGGAAAGGCTGAGCAAGCAGAGCACAGGGAAATGTGGCTTCTGCAGCACTGAGCACCATGGCAAGTGTTTCCGTCCATCTGTCCATCTGTCCTTCCCTCTTGCTTTCAAGTGGCAGAAACAGAGCAGCATTTGCTCCATTCACAAAGCAGCGACTGTTCCTGGTTCGCTGTGAATTATGAAGAAACTCTTTATTCCACCTGGCTCTTCCTCCAGAAAAAAACAGCTTTATCTCTCAGATTGTAATAAGGATTTATTTTTAAATCCTTTGTTTATTCTTACCCTGCAGGACACAGCTGTAATCTCTCCCAGTTTCGTGTTCAATGTGTGGGGTAGTAACACGAAAAGGCTTCCAGGACTCTAAAATTAAACTGCTTTTTTATTAGGCAAATTATTTACCGAAATGCTTCGGTGGGATTTGCATTCCGAGCGCGTTCCCGCAGTCTCCTGCAAGCCCTTCTCTGCCATCTGTGCTTCTCCCTCCATGCTCCACGTGGGCTGCTCCGTCTTGTCATTTAGCAACTGTTGTTGTGTCTTTTGCGCCAGCTTTTGTTACCTTTACGGGGTAGGAGTTGGTAATAAATTGCTGAACCTCAAGCACCGGTTTTCAACCTCTTCTCCAAGAATCCCCGCTCTGGAGTGTTGTGGGAAAAACAGCGAAGGGAAGGCGACATGACCGTGTTTCCGCACAATCTGTGCGGGTGCGGTTTCTAAAAGGATCTGTGCCTCCACCAGAAGCTTCTCGGTCATTCAGTACAGTAAGGAAAAAGGCTGAAAGTCGCTGCTGCTGAAAAAAAGCCTTTATCTTATCTTACGCAAAGATAAATCCAAGTTTTCATTACAGTCAAAGGTGTCTCTGTGGTGGACACCAATGTACCGCTTTGAGTTAATAACCTCACCACAGCTCAGATCATGACAGCTCCCAAGATTTCATGCAGCCCATGGGGAAGCCGGTTTCTGTTGTGCAGGTTCCCAGGCTGCGTTGCAATACAGCTGATCATGATGGTAAAGGAGGCATTTTCTCTTTTGTGCCATAATGCAAGATGGGAGATGTGGTTTTGCAATAGTATCCTGTCACTCCAGAGCCGCTGTTTATCATGCGTAACATGAAGCATCATGGAATATTTGACCAAAATCCACGTGTTACAGAAGCACACAGGTAGCACGGCTCTCCCCACATCACACCATCTAGATGTTTCTCAGATGCCCTGGAATCCTCAGCTGCCAGATGTCTGGAAAAGTGACTAATGTGCACATAATCGTACTTCATGTACTAATGTAGATCCAAACCTAAATTCGGCTGCCTGTTGTGTATGCACAGAGCAACGATATCCCTCAAACATCTCCCACATCTCATTCAGGACACGTATCAGTTTATCTTTCTGGGACCGTCACCAGTTTCAGCATTTAAAATCTGGCAGCCCAGTGTGACCCATTGTCTAAACATAATGTCAAGTGCATTAAGCAGAATGTACCTCCAGCTTCTGGCTTGTGGCTCTTGCCAAGAACACGGAGCATTGGTCCACCACAACAGAGCAGTGCCAGCTGCAAGAAAGGGACAGAGCACATGCTGAAGTGGGCTGTTAAAAAGTGAAGTGGCTCCTTTAGCAGTTTTATTTATACCCCTATCTTCCTTTTTTTTCTTCATGTGCATGTGCATTTCTTCATCCCAGTCTTTCCTCTGTCCCCAGGTACAAAGTATGAGATAAACCCTTAACTCTGCTGGAATTATTCCTCAGTCCTCTTGATATAAAGCCCTGTTTTCCATACGCGGTTTATCTCTGCAACCAAACGTTAGAGGCTCTTGGCTTAGCATTTCTGCTGCAATAAGGCCTCCTTCGCAGGTGACAGCTTCCTTCTGGTGACAGCCACGGCAGCCTGGTGACAAGGCTCGCTGCCGAGGAACCAGCTCACTCTTGCTGGTTTTAAATCCCTTTAAATGGGTCATCTCACTGTCCCACTCCAGCATCTTTGATTTGTACACATAACCCATCTCTCCACAGGATGAAGCCTCATTAACCATCATGCTGAAGAAGTTTTTAGAAGAAGTCCTGTTTGCAGGGATGATTACATGATTATTGTCTCCTAACAACTGTCTCCTAATGAACCTCCTTAAGCTTTCTATTTCCAAGAATGGCCTCTGCGGATCTTCACAGCTTTCCTTTAGATGGTGTCCGCAGCTACCCTGAGACCCTTCAATGGGCCCTTTCCAACCCCCAGCCTTCAGCTAAGTGCCATCAGTCACAGGCATAGCTAAGCCAGGCTCAAATCATTTTCTGGATCAATTTTCTTTCCACTGTAAAACAAAGAATGTACAAACCATAGATCTAGTGGAGAGATCATAGTCAGGCTGGCATTTCCTTAACACAGAAATTACATCCCCACCATTAAAATCCCTCCCCTCCTTGCTGCATATTCTCAGAAATACTGTCTTTAACTTTCTAGATGGCTCTATGATCCCTGGTTCTTTTTACCATGGAACATATTAATCGAGAGGATTGCAATTATGTGATATGGGAGCTGATACCTGATAATACAATAAAGGTTATCTCTCCTTGCATAGGTATGGTAAGTGAAAAGAAATTAGCAGAGGTGCAAGATCTGGGCCTTATCTTGCACTAACATAATAGGCAGAGAATTGGGGATTCCACACACAGCAGCTAATCCCTAAATACATAACCCACAATCAGCACAATATCTTATCTTGGTCAGATATTGTTCGGGGAACAGTGTGTTTTGCTAGAAGAGCTATTCAGACTTCATTAACACACTAGAAGTCCTTGACTATATTACCTGAGACACAGAAGCAAAAATGCAAAAGCTGAAGGGTATTTATACCACAAAATAGTGAGTTTGTGGAGAAGAAAGGATTTGTGAGCTTTAAAAATGAATAGGGATTTAAACTAGTAAATACCAGCAGTTCCTGTGCTATGAACAATTTAGGGTAAAGGCTTGCATTATTATTATTTTGTACCGTGCCCAAGACAATGGGATTCTGGTTTATTATTAGAGTGCACAGACACCATCACAAGTTCTGTGTCTTGGGTGGACTACAAAGCCATAATTTTTTTGTCCCAAATCTGGTATCAGTTATACTTTCTTTTTAATTGTTTTGGTTGGAGATGTATCCCTAGAAGAGTCTTCATGATTCATTAATACCTTATCACTGGCACATTGATAAATGGACATCGGAGATGATGCAAACTGTTTTTATGTTTCTTGTTTGATATCCCTCCACTCTAGGACTCATTTTCCTTCTAAGCCTAGACTTAGTCAATCACAGATTAACAAATTAAAACAAATGATTTTATTGCCTCTACATCTGTATTGGCAATGTCTCATTAATATTTCTCTTTCTAGTCACAGAGATATTTTATTGTAAGTATAAAAAGCATGTGATTTGCAAAAATATCCCCATCTGAGGAAAACATACTGGCATGAGATAGCCAGTTATGCTGGTTTTCTAGTTCCAGCTCCCGAACACTCCCTGGATTCTGCAGAGTCCTGGATTTACACCTTGAAGCTGTGCAGGCAGGTTTGCTTGGGAACTCACCGTGTGCTGAAATCTTTGACAATTTATGTCCTCATCACCCAGCTGATTTATGCAGATTAAATGGCCACCAGTCAACCCTTGCAGCTCAGATATCTATTATACACGTGTGAAATTCTCTCAATGTGCTCTGGCATTCAGCTTTGTCCCTAAACACGCATTTATCCCTCTGTAATACAAAGCACAGATCCTAAAACTAACCCCAAAAGAGGAATAAAGACATATAGCAAAAGCTAACAGTTCTGTCAGGTCCTCTGTTTTTTGTAAGGTCTTTTCAAATTATGTTGACCTTTCATTTTTTCCCATCTTTCTTCCAACTTGTCCAAAAAGGTCATAGCAGTTTGGAGAACCCAACCAAGCGAATGAGGCTAATTCGGTCTGTAAATCAAATGAAAATTTAACGCTCATTTGTGTAGAATTCAGACTCAATACAAATCATATCTAGGTCTGGTGCAATCCTGGTCAGCTCCAAGAGATGGCCCACAGGGATTCCATCAGGAAGAACACGAGCAATCAATTTTGAGTTGAATTCTGATGCAGAAAGTCAAGCTAACATTGTGCCTTTCATTTCAAGTTCGAGAGAAGAATCATAGGAGCTAAAAGCCCTGTTTTTCCCTGCCAGGGTCTGCTCCAGTAGTAAGGTCTACAGGGAGCAGCCACATGATTTCTTGAGGTCCCTTCAATCCTTTTTTTCTGTTATTCCCTCAACATTTCTAAGAAAGAATGTTGCTCTCATCCATTTACAGATACGACAAGCTGACTGACAGAACAGTCTTTGATTTCTTCTTGTCTTGTACAGGGAGAAAAGCCAGACCTAAAATTAAATTAAGTTATGCAGCATTCTGCAGCCGTTCTCTATCATTAGACGCCTAATTCTGTTCCTTTGGAATGAAAGTTGTGCTGTTGCAGAAGCCCCGAACGTGATGAAAAGTAAAGAAATTATTCAGTTGGTCAAGTAATTTTTAGCACAAGAGTTTGTTTCTTTGGCAGGAGCACGGGGAAGAGGTGGCTCTGCTGAATAAAGCCACGAAGTGTTGCGCTGGGACAAACAGAAGGATGTGAGATGTCACCCCACCTCTGCATTCAGCTTCCCACGGATCAGTGATGTGAAGCCAAAGGGGCCACTGGGACCGCAGAGCGGCAGCTTTGGCGTAACAGGACTTCCCCGAAGTAATTCCATTTTGAATTAAAGCACAGCATTTACCAAATAATTATCCAGCCCTGATTTAAAACTGCCGACGACAGAGGAACCACAACATCCTCTGAGGGGCCGCTCCAGTGGTTAATTACCTTCGTTATTAACAATGTTCACCTTATTTCTAGCCTGAAATTTTCTCTAGCTCTGAGCTGTATCCACTAGAGTGCCACACATCTTGCATTTTTGGATTGAGTAGCCCATTAGTACCTTTTGTTCCACTCGTCGAGGACCCATTTCTTTTACTATTTTTCACTGAAATGGCTTTAACTGTGTGTTTTCAGCCAGAGATACATATTCAAGCCTTCCGTAGGGCTCTTTCCCATTTATCAATGTTGTGAATTTGCAGACTGCAGAGCAGGATGCAGCAATCCAGAAGAGCCTTTGCTGCTGCATGCTTGTATTTCCAGACATATTCTGCTGACACCATGATTTGATATTTTTTATTTGTTTTTCATTTGCAGTTTTCCCTCTGTGCAATGCAGTTTCTTCGCCCTGGAATGAAATGGAGTGAGGAAATGTGACTTTCCTCTAATTTCAATGGATCACAATTTCACCTGTTTTAGACAAGCAGGGAAAGAATGAATGGCAGGGACTAAAGTCAGTCTGGTCCTTACACCCAACACAATCCCCTCTTCCTATTGAACCTCTGTGTAAAATGCTTGACTTTCAGACCAACCACACATTACATAGAGAGAACAGGCAAATCTATGCAGCATCTATTGTGATTATGGATCATTGGAGAGGTGCCTTAATTCTTTACATTTACAAATGAATGATGCACCAGGAAGATTTAAAAATTGTTTGCCAATTAACAATGGGAGTCCAAAAATATTTTAAATAACTTTTTGAGAGCCTATGTATATGTTATTAGACCTGAAAGGCGAATTTGTACATTATTTAAAACTCACACCTTCTGAGAGCTAATACATAACTAGTATATGATATAATCCTTCCAGGCAGCCTTGTGTCCCTTGTTATAAGTGGCATCTCCCTTGCCAGAAGAGACCTCGAGCTGGCATTTTTCAAGTGACAGAACATCTTTTCATGCCTGATAAGGTGGGAGAAACACCTGAAACTCTGTTAAATATTTGATATCCCTCTTGCCGCAGCACGGTGCAGAGCACCACGTTTGGCTTTAAAACAGTCCAGTTCAGGAGAGCGGGGAGGAAGGATGGGAAATATAAAGAAACACAATGAGCCAGAGAGTGGCTCTTTCTTAAAAAATCCCACACCCACAATCATCTATGTGCCCGTACACATCTGGAAGAAACATTTCCATCACAGCAAGTGTGTCCTGCCAGAGTGTTTCACACAATCCACCCTTCCCTTGTGCCACAAACGTGCCCTATAACCCTCCCCAAACACAAGTTGCAGAGGACACATATCCTGGTCCTTGGGAGGTCATGGGAGAGTTTCACAGCAAATTAAAATGTCAATTAGAACAGCTGATTTTACATAACCACAGCAGTGAGGACTTCTAAAAGGGTCATCACAAGAAAAGGAGTTCCACCTCATGGAAGACAAAGGGCTTTGAATATTCAGGCTTCAGACTATGCTAAATCCATTTTAATGTCATTGCCAACAATGTGGAGACAGAAGGTTTGGGGGGAACAAAAACCTACCTGACTCTCAAGCTGATGGAGCTGATCAAGCAAATATCAAAGAATGAGGTTTTCATGCAGAGCCCCAGTCCATCATTGTTTTACCCACCTTCAGTGTGGAAAGATAAACTCCTGGACGGACAAAAAGAAAGATAAGCAGCTTCTGGTGACTTTATAACACTCCTTGGTAGACTGGAGGCAGATTGCTCTGGTCCAGCAATTAGGATTATCATGTTATAAATTGCACCTGGTGTCATTTTATCCCAGGTGATGCATTAATGGATTTCCATCACATTCTCCCCCATTGCTGATGACCTTGCTATGTGTTGCCACATCCCCCTGGATTTCATGAAGGTCTTTCAACATCTCCTTTCATATTCCACGATTAACAATTAAAGAATTAATATTAGAATTTATCTCAATAATGTTTAGTAACAAGTTGAGTCTTGTGGGAAGAATAAAGTTGCTTTGTTTTTTTAATAAACTTTTTGATTAGGATGGGAAAAGAGAAGCTTTGAGACATACAAGCCCTTATTCGTGTCTGAACTAGAAGTGTAATTTTCAACGCTAAATGCAGGTTGAGAGCAATTGTTCAGAACTGGACTAGAAATGTTGACAGCAGCCTTGACTTCAGGCAGGCAACCATGTTGGGTAGACCAGCAAGCTCATCGATTTGTAAGTATTCCTGCAGTTAGCCTTGCAAAGCAGAAGCAAATGCTGTGTGCTCCAGCATTCACATCTGGTGGGACGTGCCATTAGCTAAATGATCTACATCTTGATTCAATGTTTAACTTGTAAGGACTTCAGAGGGACTCTTTTACTTAAACCAAGGCAGAAGCTAAAGTGTTTAGTTGGATCAGGGCTGTGGTTGTTTACACAAAAAAATAAAAAAGATAATTTTTGAAAAATTTAAGTGCTTAAGCACACGTTCAATTCCCAGATCAAACGGTGACATTTACTAGTTGGTGCATAGGACAGAGTCAGCGCTGAGTTTCTAATTGCAAATATCAAAATAGTCATTAAGGCAGACCAGTACGAGCGATAACCTTTTCCAGGGTAAGTGTAGATGCTCTGCTTGCCTTCGTTCTCCCAGTGCCCTATTATGCAGTATAATTTAGACTATTAAGTGATAATCATTATAGGACCTTCTTCTGATGAGATAGAAAAGCAAGGTGTCCTGGTTTTGTTAAAAACAAGTTTCTCTTTTAGTGAATTTTCCTGTCAGCTAAAGCTTCATATCAGCTGCATTTTCCTGGAGAAACAGATACGTGTTTTGGTAAACATAGCAATGGAATGCAAACTTATTGATAAGCACAGATGGACATCTTGCGAGAGGGGCAACAAGAAACAGGTGACCAAGAAACTGACCAACTGTGTGTAACATCCCATTCACGTGAATACTTCATATAAAAGTGGGAGATCACGAGGATCTCATCCCTTTTCCTTATGGCGACATTAGCAGAGGACCTTGCGAGTCATCCCTGAGAACTGAGGCCAGTGACAGACTGAATCCAGCTCCGATTGGCTGCAGAGTCCAGTCCAGGACTTCGGCTGCCGGCTCTGCAGTTGCTGAGACTTTCAAGATTGGTTTTGTATATTTTGTATTATTTTCTCTATTCTTATTAGTAGCATTAGTAAAACATTTTTAATTTTTCCAGCTCTCTTCTCTCTGTCCTTCTTTCCCTCCTGATCGCCTGTGCTGAGTGGGAAGGGGGGAGAGGGAGGGGCAGAAGGGGGAAGTGGGGGGGAGAGGAGGTTAACAATACATCTGCCAGGGTTTTATTGTCACCCCACAATCTTAACCCTCGACACAAGGCAAAACTGCTTCTCACCTCAACAACCTTAGTTTTGCATGAATACATGTTGGTGTGACTACCCGCCTTTTTCCAATAGCTATTCCGCCATCAACTTTTTTGCTTTCAGGTCACAAAACATGTTTGATACTTGGGCAATTCCGGGGTCAGAAGAGACCACATCTGACATTAAATGATGGAAATCCCTTGTCTACTGGGTTTATTCCTCTTCCCTAAATGGCTACTTCTGAGATCTGGGGATGGCTATAAAGTCAGGGTTGGGGTTCGAATGACCTTTTTGAGAAATACCTTAATAGTAAGAGAATGTTTGCGTCTACCTTTCTCATACTACCTCCCGTCATGTTAGCACAGTTATTACAGGGGTCTGGACATGGGCCTTGACCTTGGAGCCCCTGGAGGGAAAGGTTTGTAAACGTTTAAACAAGGTAAAAAGACATCAAAGGGGCAGGTCAGCTTTTCAGAGGGAGCATTAAAGAGAAAGTTGTGTCAGTGACTTTAATCCAGGCGTTGTTTGGTATATGTAGTCCCATATTTTTTTCCTTTCATATATCTTATAAGAGCTTTCACTCAGAGATAAGCTGTTGCACACTCACTCACATTAAACTGCCTGGACAGATACTGCCAAGCAGCTGGTACTTGGTGCCTTCTTTGTGCCTCAAATCCCTAAATATTTTGCAATATTTAGATGACTTTTTCTTGCAGTCTCCTTTAGGGAGGGCAGAACTGCACCCCCAGGCACAGAGGGACAGACTTCTGCTGTCTCACCTGAGGCTGGTGCTGATGCAGCAATAGGATCCCACAGATCAACATCCAGCTCATCTCCGAACCCCTGCAGGGTTCACTCCCTTGTATCTGAGCACATCAAACCGTCCCCCACAAAAGACAGATCTCTGAAAGCGAGGCGATCTGTGTTCTATGCAAAAAAATTACATTAAGGAGTCCACTCATTCACCGGGACACTTTTTTTTCAAATGTTTCCATAGCTACCTGAAGATGGAGACCCATAAAAGTGATAGTACGTATAATCATTCAAACTCAGAAGATCCCTTGAGGACTTAATTATATATTTAGGTTGAATGAACCTGGACAGTGTCTGTTTTGTTGCATTCTATATAAAGGAAAAGTAAATGACAATTTAAAATATATATCTAGCTTGCAGTCAGCTATAATTGCATGAGATGCGTATTTTTTGTGGTGGGTCTTTGTTTTGTTTCATCGGATCTTACATAAGACCAAAATTATCACAATAATTTATTTCGGAAAAATGATTATTCTTTTTCTGGGGAAGAACCTCCTGAGGATGTCCCAGAGCCTGGGACAAGTCCAGGAGTTATAGGAAGTGAAGACTACATTTGAAAATGACTTTAGCTCTAATTAGAGAGCTAATTATTAGCTAGAAGGGCTTTTCAAGTCAGTCACTTTTGTCAAGGTTGCTTTAGACTGTATGAAATATTCAATGAGTGGTCACTAGGACAAAGAAAGTGAGCAAGACCACTCTCCAAGCTGAGAATTTAAATGCTGCACCACGAAGGTGTTCCAGTGCTTGCTTGCTTATTTTAATGGATTAGAAGGATTTAATGTTGACCGAATGAGAATATTCCTGCTGACACAAGTACCATGTAGACTGAAGGCTCATGTACTTTCCTGGGGAATATGGGCTCAGTTTCTAATAGGAAAACCATCCAGGATCTCCAGTGCTGGGCTGTGGGTGAAGCCAATGCCTTCACCACCAACTCCTTGGCTCTGTATTTCTTCTCTCCTGTTTTGGGGCAGAGAGAGCTCAAAAGCTTTAGATTCTACTTTAAAAAAATGGGAGAGAAAAATCTATTTGGTCCAAAAAGCCTTTTGATTGCATTTTCCCAGTTTCAGTGCTAGAAGTAGAAGCTCCAGAAGTAAATACAGTGGGGACAGCAGTGGTGCCCCACTCCACACGCCTATGGAAGACATTTGTGCAGAGGTGGCAGCTTCTGTCGTGAAAACTCATCCTTCCTCCAGACCTCCTTGGGTGACCCTGGCAAGGGGAGACCCAGCTGGTGACAGTTGCCCTGCATTAGAGGAACTCACCCATACGTCTTCTTTTGGGGCAGTGGCCACCCCCTGTGCCTTGGGAAGATGGTGAGGATGGGAGACAGGTCACAGCTCTTTGACAAACCACAGCATGCATGACCATGACCTTGAGTGGTTTGGTGGCCTAGAGGTTTCCATGGTCTGTAGCTGTCTTTGCATTGTCCCGTGTGTCCCCAGAGCCTCCATGATCGTCCCTCTTCCGTTTCTCCTACTGCAGCTCAAGGCCAGTAGATGGCGACAGGATATAAAGCATTTTGTTCATTCTTCCATGAATTGGCGGGTTTTAATGTTTAATTCATTTTAACATTCCCCCTTTAAAGTAAATTTATTTTCATATTTCCATGTCATGGCTGCATTTGAGTTGATTTATCTTCTGGTATTCTCTTCTGCTTCCCATCCCACACCATTCTTTTCTCATTGAGAGTCACAGCCAACTTCTTGCTCTCACAAGTTTGGAAGAACAACTCCAGGTGTTCCTCAATTCTGCAGTCACCTAATGCCCCAGGACAAGGGATGCCATCGATATCATCACTTGGGGATTTTTGATCCCTCTAGTTTCACTTCTAAGTGTGTGACCTTACATCTCAGATCAGCAATTGATTTCATGACCTCCTGTGGCATTGCTACAGCCAAAAGGGAGGTCGGCCACCACACTGTTGGTGCTCAGAAGAGAATAGGAGGCATTCTCCGGGAAAGGTAATGTTTTTTCACCTTAGGCTCATGAGAAGTATATGATTTACCTCTGAGCAATCAGTCTTCAATTCTGAAAGTTGATTGCCTATAGAATGGGAAAATGAAGAAACTCTAGCAAATCTGGATTTTGTAGATCCTGTGGAACTTTCCACTCTGGAATGATAATGTATTAAAATAGTGATGCAATCCCACACCTGCAATCCCAAATTCCCTTTGAGGATTTCTTTCCAAGCACTAGTCACGGGCATCCCAGTCTGAATTATTTGGAAGGCACTCTCGAGAAAGATGTTTTCCAATACAGCTTGCGTAAGTCTCATTAGCTGACATATCTCTTGAGTTGGGATATGCACATTTTCTACCATTGTCTCTGTCTTATTTAGGATGAGGCATCATTTGAAACAGGCACTGAAGTGATTTCTAAAATTCTGGTTGTCATGGAAACAGGAACAGGCTGACCGCCTCCTGGTTGCAGGAGGAGAGAGTGGGCTACAGAAACTTCTCACCAAGAGATATTCCAAAGACTTTTGACATCTGCAAGTCTGACACAGAAATGCTTTTTTATCATGGAGGGCAGTTAAACCATAACTCTCTGAGGCACTTGCTGTAGCGATGAGAAAGCACTTTAAAAAATGGAAGAATATTTCTTATCTTTTATTCAGCACGCTTGACCAGTTCTATTACTTCAGAGGAAAGAGATAACCCCACACATATTTATCCTCTTAATAACAAAAGTCTAGCCAAGATACCTGTAATGACCTCCATTAAGTACCCTGTGTTCCTTGGGGTAGCACAAAGAATCAGAGGAGATATTCATGTAAAATCCCAACTCTTCCCTTTATAGGAAAGGCCACCTCACATGTTTCAGAAAGTCTATTGAAAGTAGCTCATGGCCAAATCTCCTGAGCACAGGAGGGTGTGTCAGACCATTAGCCAGTTATTGTGGTAATTGATACACCAATAAGTACAATTTTTCTCACTGTTAATATAGACAGAAGCCAGAAAGAGTTATTGATTTCTCTTTTTTTTCTTCAAAAGCAGGTGAAAACTCTTATGGAAAGCTTTATTGAAAACTTATTCACCATCTGGAAGCAGAGAAGCCATTTAACTTTCCCCTAAGTAGAAAAAAATTACCATTTTCCAACACTGTTTTTCAGTGTATGGCCTTGGGTGTCACAAACCTCTGTAGAGTAGATAAACCCATCTGGCAGCAGTCTAACAGCTCCTGTGGTAGGACAGGTGCCCATCTCAAGTGTCATGGATCTGCATTTTGAGAAATACGTCTCGCGGCAAAAATTAGCACCTCAAATGGACCTGTCTGAACAGGAAAGAAACTGGCACTTTCACCTGAACCGGTGACAAGGTGGCAGAGCCAGTGGCCCACGTGGACCAGTCAGCACAGAACAGATATGGACCTGCTGGAGAGGGTCCACAGGAGCCACAGAAATGATGCGAGGCTGGAACAGCTCTGCTGGGAGGACAGGCTGAGAGAGTTGGGGTGCTCAGCTGGAGAAGAGAAGCTCCGGGGAGACCTTAGTGTGGACTTTCTGGACTTAAAAGAGGCTGAGAAGAAAGAGGGGGACAGACTTTTGAGCAGGGCCTGTTGTGATAGGACAAGGGGTGAGGGTTTTACTAAAGGAGGGAGATTCAGGCTGGACATGAGGAAGGAATTGTTGGCCCTGAGGGTGGTGAGAGCCTGGTCCAGGTTGGCCAGAGAGGTGGTGGCTGAACCATCCCTGGAGACATCCCAGGCCAGGCTGGACGGGGCTCTGAGCAACCTGAGCTGGTGAAGATGTCCCTGCTCACGGCAGGAGGGGCACTGGGGGACCTGGGAAGGTCCATTCAACCCGAATTATTCTGTGATTGTATGAGTGCCCTGTGTCCATCCTGGCAGACAACGGTGCTCATTCGCATTGCCCATGTGCATGCAAGACCTTGAATGCCACCTCTGAAGTGTTGGTGCTACCATGACTGCTCTTACTTTGATCAAATGCAAAAGGAAGAGCTCACAGCTTCCACAGCAGCCAGGGAGAGCCATAATTTAACAACTCAAAGCAAACTGCACTTTGCTAACTGAAAACAAGCCATACTTTAACAAATCAAAGCAACCCATACTTTAAGAAAACAAACCCTGAACAAATGCATGGTTATTCCATATGGATGAAAAGATGTGCACTGAAAACCAGGCACCTACTGATAAATGACTGTGCTGGTTAGAGCACAGCAGCAGCTTCTCTACCATTTTGTGTGTGCTGAGCCAGCTGCTGAACCACTTGAGCCTTAACTGCGCTCGGTTATTATCCCCAAACCTTGATTTTCCAGCCAAGATCCCACTCTTCCCTCCCTCCTGCCATCATTTTTATTAGTGACTCATCCTGGTAAAGACTGAACCTCCCTGGCTGATGTTGAGAGCCTCAGCTGCAGGGGCCAAGTGAACTTCAGCACAAGAAAACTCAAGGCAGATTAGAAATTTCACGTAGGTGAAGCCAGCCAAATAAAATTACGGAGAGAAAAAAAGGAGAGAGAAAGAGTTTCAATGAGCTGCAATTTGAAATATAGATCAACTAATTCTCTGGATAGTTTACAGAACGCAAATCTTGGAGCAGTACCGTTGGCCTGACAGGTGCATGTTGAGGTTTAAATGCCATTTTTCTGAAGCAGCCAGCTTTTCTGACTTTGAATGCTAATCGCATGTTGCATTTGGCATGAAGCCTCTTCTGTTGCCTGGGCTGAAGTATCTCTGCTTGGTCACCTCTGCTACTGCACCAGCCTCCTTTGGGAAGATCCCTGACCTAGAGAGAGGAGTGGAATTTATCTGGTAAATTCTGAGAAAAAGCTTTTCCTTGAGAAATAGGATCTCACATTTCCAAAAGTTTGGAATTTGTAGTGGGGAAGAGATGTTTTCTATTTACAAGGCTGAGTTAATGCAACTGTTTCCCTGCAGAAAAGTGCAGATTGATATACTAGAGAAATGAAAGGAACAATAAAAGTGGAACAAAAGCAGATGGAGAAATGGTTGAAGTGATTAATTGTGAATCAAGGAGTGGCAATTCATTTGTGTGTGTAATCTGCAATTTGCATAATCCTATACTAAAAGCCAAATCGTTCAACCATTATGCATATTCATTTTTGATTCAGGCAAAGACTCAACTTCTTCAGGATCTGAGCACCTGCTCATGTGATTTTGCTGAGCAGGGGTGGGATAATTCATGTGTCTGAAGTTAAGCCTGTCATTTGCTGAAAGGACAGTTATTCGTGATGAAATTTGGAGGAAAATTGCATCTGATCGGACCATCAAGGTGGTAAAGAAGGCGAGTGTAAGTCCCACTTTCTCCCTTCTAGTAGCAGAACCTGTCCCAAGTAGATGGGTGAGGTTGGGAGGCTGAGAGAAGAAAGCCTTCACTCTTTTTCCTAAAGAACCATCAAGCAGTGCTGTGCTTTATGGGAAAAACAAAACCAAAACCAAAACCACACACACAAACAAACAACCCACCCCCCCAAACAAACAAACAACTGACAACAAAAACCCCCCAAACCCCCAAAAAAACAATCAACAACCACCAAACCCAAACAAAACCCAACCAAAACCAACCAAACAAAACAACAACAAAAACCAACCAAACAAATTAAAAAAACAAACATCACAGCAAAAATAACTGTCATGAGATAAGAAGATGTTTCCTGATTCAAAACTCAGTCCATCCAGCAGGTCCACTCTTAGATAAGTAGTATCAGCCTTTGTGTAACAGTGCTCTGATAAATCTCAACATAGTTCACGCTTGAAAAACTCTTTTGACTTTAAAGAATTAAGCTGAATTGGAACCAAGATTTGAGCTTAAAAATGTGCTTCATCAAGGAAGCGAACTGCAGTCCCTGGATTTGTATTTGTTGTTCAGTGCAATTATGAAAATAAAAAAAAAAAGAAAAACGACAGTTAGTTATGGTGCTGAAAAGCAGGATGTTATGGGAATGGTGGAACATGTTGAGGGAATCACAGAATCCCAGAATGTCAGGGATTGGAAGGGCCCTGGAAAGCTCATCCAGTGCAATCCCCCATGGAGCAGGAACACCCAGATGAGGTTACACAGGAAGGTGTCCAGGCGGGTTGGAATGTCTGCACAGAAGGAGACTCCACAACCCCCTGGGCAGCCTGGGCCAGGCTCTGCCACCCTCACCGGGAAGAAGTTTCTTCTCAAATCTAAGTGGAACCTCCTGTGTTCCAGTTTGAACCCATTACCCCTTGTCCTACCATTGGTTCTCACCCAGAAGAGCCTGGCTCCATCCTCCTGACACTCCCCCTTTCCATATTGATCCCCAGGAATGAGTCCCCCCTCAGTCTCCTCTTGTCCAGCTCCAGAGCCCCAGCTCCCTCAGCCTTTCCTCACACGGGAGATGCTCCACTCCCTGCAGCATCTTGGTGGCTGCGCTGGACTCTCTCCAGCAGTTCCCTGTCCTGCTGGAACTGAGGGGCCACAACTGGACACAAGATTCCAGGTGTGGTCTCCCCAGGGCAGAGCAGAGGGGCAGGAGAACCTCTCTGACCTACTGACCACCCCCTTCTAACCCACCCCAGGTCCCATTGGCTTCCTGGCCACAAGGGCCCAGTGCTGGCTCATGGTCACCCTGCTGTCCCCAGGACCCCCAGGTCCCTTTCCCCTACGCTGCTCTCTAATAGGTCATTCCCCAACTTACACTGGAACCTGGGGTTGTTCCTGCCCAGATTCAAGACTCTACACTTGCCCTTGTTCTATTTCATTAAATTTCTCCCTGCCCAGCTCTCCATCCTGTCCAGGTCTCTGATGGCAGCACAGCTTCCAGTGTCACCCACTCCTCCCAGCTCGGTGTCACCAGCAAACTTGCTGATAGTTTGTACCCAGACTGGGGAAAAATAAATCCTCTGGCTTATCCCTTGAAGGAATATTATAATGCACTGTATTACATAAAAATATAACAACCAAACCAAAAATCCACTTATTTTTCAGTAAAATGATCACTTGCTAAGCAGTTGTTAGAAAGAACAGACACCACCACCAGGGAGAAATCTAATTAAGTGCCTTTGCTTCCAGCTCTTGATGGACTCTTTTCTACAGAGAATTAAGATTCTGGAAGAATCTTAAGCTGAAGAGGCAGGACGAAAACAAAAATCCTGTTTTGTTGTCCTAGATTGACCATCCAGTGTAGGATAACCTTACCTGTTGATTGCTTTGTCTGTGTGTAGTTATTGTTGATAATATTAGTCACTAAACTATTGAACACTATTTCTTGACATGGCTGAGATGTGTGTAACAGTGTTTATTAAGACTTTTGACAGGTTGAGTGCCCATTAAATTCCCCGTGTGCTCCTGTCTACAAACGCCTTAAAATATTCAGCCCAGAGGCACAATGGCTCAATTTTTTGATTGTGGTGTTCCTTTGCTTGCGGTTGCTGTGAGAGCAAATTTTGCAGTCATGAGCACTGAATCTCTGGTGTTATTTAATCTGAAATAATCAAGAATTACCACCGACTGTGCTGAGGAACAATTGGGTCCAAAACAGTAATGTGTAGAATTGAGGGAACTTAAAAACAAAGTCTCCCTCTTCCAGCCTTTTGGAAGAAAACTGATGTTTCTAATAGTTTATTAGATAAGAGCTGGAAATTGTGCTATTGCTCACATGTAGGTCCAGGGCTGGTACTGATGTGAAGCTGTTGCATGTGATTGTGTCTCATATTTGACAT
The DNA here is from genome assembly GCF_964273445.1 of Streptopelia decaocto. Taxonomy (NCBI): domain Eukaryota; kingdom Metazoa; phylum Chordata; class Aves; order Columbiformes; family Columbidae; genus Streptopelia; species Streptopelia decaocto. The sequence goes on from NC_138661.1 coordinate 1,966,021, forward strand.
AGCCCAGAGGGAGCAGGCATGACCGTGCCCTAATTCTGCACTCAAATTTAATCCAGTAACCTGACCACCAAGTTCATAGCAGAGCATAACAGCATCATATCTATCTTGCAGCATCACTGGTTGATGAAGCTGTGCTACGAGACCTCGGCTGATGCGAAGGACTCACACTATGAATTTAGAGTTTGTAACACCCAGGGAAAAAACAGAACAAATTGTCCCATAGTTTATTTCCATGTCAATACATAATTATTCCCTGTGTATTCTCCATGATACATTGACCAGGCAGAGCTGTCGTTATCTTTATTTCCCATTTATATTGGACATCTTCTCACCATTTCTCTTCTGCATCTTTTCCAGAGTCTACTTGTCAAAAAGTGTTTTTTGTCCATCCTGACAGTTCTCTGTAGGGTCTCTTATGGCTTAAAGCTTTTCAGAGCAGATTTCTACTTCTACTCTTTACAGCCAACTTCACATGGCAGCAGCTACAAGTGTTCCTTTTTACATCCTTCCACCCACCTTGAAAAAAAAAAATCCATAAAGCCACTTCGCTTTTCACTGGAAAATAATGTAGAAAGTAATGTATTGCCTGTGCTTGTGTAAGAAGTTTGACAAAGCACCCCGGCGACAGGGTGATAAAAACTCTTCTTGGTTTCATGTTTTCTTAAAGCCTTCTAAAACCAGGTTCCTAATGGAAAAGTTTATAGAAAAGATCCCAACAGAAGCCCAAAGAATGTTTTATTTGACACATATTTTGACCCAGTGACTACTTAGCCCTCCAGAGTTCTACTTCTAGGAGTGGGTAACCCCCCTTGCCAAGAGTTTCAAAGTTTAGAAATTCAACATCATTCCTTCAGGACAAGAAGGAAATCTCGTGTTGGGCTCCTCTGTCTGATGGGAAGCACAGTAAAAGAAAGGGAAGGAAAGAGCTAACGATAAGACACAACTATAAGATAAGAAAAAAACATTTCCCAGACTCATTCAATTAGTTTGGACCAGTTTAAAGGAACCAAGTTTATGTTATGACTTCTAACAGACTAACCAAGCTAATCAGTTTCGCAGAACGTACATATATTTGTCTGAAATGTTTGTAAATTAGGTAATGGAGATTTTTCCAGCATCGTCTCTATTTATAAGATGCTAACAACACCAGACTGTGATCCTTTCAGAGTTATCTTTAGCAATGCTGTGATTCTGGTGATGTTATAATGTTACTGCAACATTAATCAATAGGACAAATCATATACTAAGCATATAATGAAATTACAAATCAATTACTGTTGCCTGAAATGCACACATGTATTATGTAGTTTAGGGATTAAAAGACCATGTTCACAGAGAAAACGTAATGCTTTCTGGCTAAGAGATCCTTGACATCCGTGCTTTATCTTGTTTTCAAAGCCAGAAAGATCAGCTGTAAATAAAGGAACGGCACAGGATTTGGCTTTTGTTAGAAAATGTAATCCATGATTCCTAATAAAGGATTCCAAACAGCTATTCTGCCAATATACAGCATTTTCTGTAACCTTAATATTTCTACAGGGCTGTGGAAAGGATGAATCCACTTAAAGAATCGGTATTTAATGGGTTGTTGGGTTTGTCTAGATCGAGCTGTTGGTCAGCCTGGTTGTTAAAGCCAAATGGAGTCGGGGAACGTGCATTTAGATCCCACCAGGCTGCCAAGAGACTCGAACGCATCTCTGGTGTCTCCTCCACACGAGGCTGCTGCAATCTCAGCAACCCTTTGCCTCTCCTGAACATGCGGACACTCAGTCCCAGGGCACATTTAGACAGAAAACAGCAAATCAGGAGCATAGGTAGATGCAAATTGCTAAATTAATAAATAACCCCAAAGAGAGGTGGGATTCAGGAGATCAGCCTTGGTCTCAAGTTTTTTCTCTTGGCTGTTTTCTGAATAAGGGCTTCAGAGACAAGCTATTTAAAAGAAGATGTAGATATGTAAGATGTAGATTTTCTGGTTTAAAATTAGGTTCTGCAATGCACTTGGGATCTATGTTTGTTTTCATCAGATCAGCTCTGCTCCCACACTTTCTGCAAATAGTCACTGTTTATGCAACCCCCTTTTTCCAGGTACCATGGTGAGACCCTGGTGCTTGGTTTGCAAATACACTGAGTATTCACATCTGCAGTGGGAATAATTGCAATTTGAAGAAAAAATGCTAAATTCAACTAAGCACCCTGAAATATCAGATCCAAGGTGCCCCAGCCCGGGTATCCAAAATGAGTGAATAAGTGCAAATGTAATCTTATTGTGCCTCACTTGCCTGTCTGAAAACAAGGGCTAATAATTGCCCTTTATCTCACTGAGGTGGTAAGAAAATAGCCAGATTGAATATGTGAACTGTTCAGCCACTGTAGCAAGACACATCAGAGAAAAAGCCCACAGGAAATTAATAATTCTGTCTTCAGAGCAAGCTTTGAAATGCGTGGAGCAAATTGAGCCTGGCTGGCACACTGAGAAACAAGAGAAGACAAAATACAGCATATCTGCAAGTCCATCCTGTGAGTAAAACGGAGAGAAATGTTGCACGATTTCATGAGGACACACATTGAGATGAACAGATGAAGACTGTCCCAAGGGGTCTGGACCAGCCTAAACATGAAGGGCTCTATTTTGCAGATTTAAAAAGCATTATTGAAATGTAAGGATGGTTGTGTGCATGTGAGTTGTGCCATATCTGTATCTTGTCTTCTCTAAGGAGTCTGGGGAGAGGGGTTTGATCCCAGTGCAATTTGTGCCGTTCCAAAATCATTGTATAAAAGATGGATAACTCACCTGCAGATCAGGATAACGCCTTCTCCAGAGGTCCCTGACTCTCCTGCTCATTATCAAGGGAGCTCAGATGATTAGCTGGGGAAAGAGATTTAATTTTTGTCAGCCACAGCTATGGGAGACGAACCACAACCTGTGCAGTTTTATAAATCAGTTTTAATTTACCGTATGTGTCAGTGTGGTGGGTATTTCATCAATGAGCATTCTTATTAATAATTATAAAATATACTCATCCCAGCAAGATGAAAGCTTGGGCCTCTACACAGACATAAAACATGATTTGCTTCGTGATCTGTGTGGTTTATAACAATGAATGCATTCCTGGTGTCAAAGGTAAGCAATACAACCCATTCCAAATATTTTCCAACAGTGCCAAATACTTCAGACCTTGAAGGTTGTTCATGAAGTCGTGTGTTCCTGAATGATACCGGTAGCAAAGACAAATGGGCTTTGACAGCTGCTCAGAGGGAGGAAGATCCTCAAATCCTCCAGTCCCCTCATTTCCACGGGAATTCTGAAAAAACCCCACATTATTATACCTTCCAGGCTACCTGAGCGATTCCTTCTCATAAGCAAATGTTTTAATTCTCTTTGCTGCAACTTCTACTCTGCATTTCTCAGCATTTTTCATGTGGGTCCCTTTGTAATGAACAAACAACACCTGCCATTTAGTGTTTTAAGACATTGCATGGCCCTTTACACGTTACTTAGGAACGGTCTCAGTTCCTGTCAGACCCTGTTTAGGTCAGGCCAAATTTTGAAATGAAGCTTCAATGGGTCTTGAAACCCTATAGGGGAAAAAGACATTTTGTAAAAGGAAACAGCAGCTTGTAAAGTTTTCTTCTTGTCTTGTATTACAGTAAAAACTGCAGCGGCCCAAGTGCACACAAACGGACTGGGAAAGAAATGAGATTTCACAGCAACTGAGTCCCGTTACATCAAGAAACCTATTCATCTAAGCTGACAATAAATAAAGTATCTTATACCATTTCCTGATATCTCATCTGATTCATTACATAAAATGTTAATGATAGCGGTAAAGCCAATTTCTCCCTTCCTGACAGTCCTTACGCACAAACTGTGAAAATTATACACCAGTGATTTGATTCAGTTGTAAATCATGGGGCGATTTATCAATTTTTATTTTTCCCTTTAAAGAGACTGAATACTTTCTATCACCATCACTGAACAGAAAATCATATGCACGTCTGCAGTACATGAGAGAGCAAAAATCCCTCTTCTATGAAATACAGTTTCAGCGATAGATCCTCTTGCCCAGCAGTTTCAGACCCTCCCAGCTGTGCCTCTGTAAGATCCTTGTGCTTCAAACATCAGAGCCAGCTGTGATTCATGTTTGCATCATGGAAGATGCGGGTTTGTGTGGCTGGTCCAACGCTGGAAACACAGGAATTACTGTTTGCAGCCCCCAGCTGCTCTTGGCAACGTGGTGGAGACCTGCAGACCTCACCTTTTCTCTGGTGCTTCCAGTTTTATACAAAACTAAAAACTCCTTATGGTCTGAGCTCTCGCACAGCCTTCTCTTAAACCCGCGCCTGGGAGTGTGGAAGACTCCGATAAGGAGCAGCTGTTCTGTAAGTGCTGTAAAAAAACGAAACAGGAGTCTCCCAGCACCTTCACAGAATCACAGAATCACAGAATCCCAGAATGTGAGGAGTTGAAGGGCCCTGGAAAGCTCATCCGGTGCAATCCCCCCATGGAGAAGGAACACCCAGATGAGGTTACACAGGAAGGTGTCCAGGCGGGTTGGAATGTCTGCACAGAAGGAGACTCCACAACCCCCTGGGCAGCCTGGGCCAGGCTCTGACACCCTCACTGGGAACAAGTTTCTTCTCATATTTAAGTGGAACCTCTTGTGTTCCAGTTTGAACCCATTACCCCTTGTCCTACCATTGGTTGTCACCGAGAAGAGCCTGGCTCCAATGGGGAACCTTCTCCCAATGAGGAGCCTTCTCCCATGGGGAACCTGCAGACGAGTGAAATATCCCTTCTTTACAGTTGGCAGCACATTAAAGGGTCTAACATCCCCTTTCTGAGTGCAAAGACTCTTAAATTGGGCAACTTTTCTAGCAAGCTGAAGCACATGGTGGCAAACAAGCAGCTGCAAAATGATTTTTGTGTGGTGCAGAGCGAGGTCTGGCATCTGTGAAGGGCAGAGACACCAAAATTATTGTCTCAGAAAATACAGATGGCCTCCAAAGTCAATGTGTTGGTTAGAAGATCAGGTAGGTGGGCTCCTTTTCATGGCAAGTCATGGCAAAGTCACAGCAACCTGTTGGGAGCCTCCACACAGGAGTGATGGCTTTCAGAAGTACGTCTGGATGGCAAACAAACCTTTTTATACTTCATTGTCTTCACAATGCACATCTAAGGTTGTTCAAGAGAAATAATTCTAAATTAAAAAATTTTTTAAAAGTTCAATTTTATGTTAGATTAGGAATAGAGGAATGGAAGGGACCTCAGGGCTTAGCAAGCCCACTTCTGGGGTATTGCAAGTGCCCACACAATATTGCTGGCTTCATAATTGTTCTCTAACTTCTCAAACGTTGCCAATGAAGAGCAGCAATAAATGTATCTCTCTGACTTCCTAAGGCTGTAAGATGATAGCCACAAACTGAACTTTTCTATTGGAGGTTTTGGAGTTATCGGCCTCTAAATGGGTTAGAGATGTTTTGTATGTTTGCGTCAATGTTCATTCACAGACTGAAAGGAATGTGGCTATTCGTCTGGTCAAATCAAAGTCTCAGCCTCTTGGGATGCTCTTCCAAAATTTGGACCAAAAATCTAATAGAGTAGAGATTAAATGAAAATCCCTTTACATCCTCTTAAGCAATGCTGCAGATCCCAAAGAAGCAGCGACTCCTTCCTTGGTCAACCCAGACCTGTGCTGACCTTACGGTGAATGAAATGAGCTCCTGCAAACAGCATTTGAGGTGAGAACAGCATGAAATTATCATATATGTGATAGATACTGAGCTTTGGGTTGAATGTTCGTTCATTTATTTTCCACAAATAAACACACCATCTTCTCCTTCTCTAGAACATTGTGCTGGAAGACGAGTTGTCATTTTGATGGTGAAACACAAAATATCCAACTGAGTCTCCAGGCATTAACTCTGCTTAAGAGAACAGTTGTTCCCAGGTAGTTTGGTGCAAAAGAATGTTTTATTTCACTCAAACATGTTCTCCTTTCTATTTTTCTCTTTGCAGAGGGGCAATGACCCTGGAGCTGGTTTTGTTAGCGACAGAATGAGGTCCATGGACAGTGTCTTAGGGCAGTAAGGCTCAGAAATACAGCACGTTACTCTGTTTGCCAGCAAAATTACATTATATCATGCAGCTTCTCATCCAGAGAAACATTTATTTCTCATCCAGTTAAAGCAGACACCTTCACTATCATGTACAAATGCAATAAATAGATTTAAACCCATTTATTCTAGATTGAATGTAAGTGATACATACTAATCCTCCGCATCGTTTAAAATAATCGCTGCAGATCAAATTAGAACTGACCTTGATTGTATTAATTTTTCTTTATAAACAAGATACTCTTGTCCTATGCCAAATTCCATAACTTGTCTTATATAATATCTATCATTTGAATCAATTTGCTATTGAGAAGCTGGTATGGAATTAAATTAACCCATTTTATTACCATTCCTTTCTATGGCATATTTATTGTTTGGAAGAAATTACACAGTAAAAGCCTTCAAGCCCTGAAGAGGGTTGATCTCAACATATCCTCAGAGTTGTGCTGTTTTCCTTGAGTTATCTACACCTTCCCCAGAGCAGAGATGCAAGAAAACGTCATTTGACCCAGCACAGTCAGGAAAATAGTTTTGACACATTTCTTGTGTGCTTTTAAAATACAAATGGATTGAACCACCATCAAAACGGGCAATCGTGGTAAAAAGCCTTCATGACAAGACCACGGGTTATAAAACCGGTGATCCAAGGTGTTTGAGCTCTGGCTCTCGACATTCATTAAATGCTCTTCTAATTATCCTCTCTATAATCAACATGTCATTCTGCAGATCAGACTCTGCGCACACCCTCCAGCTCAGGTTTACAGGCGAGAAGTTTTCTGACATGAAGGAAATGAAGACAATGGCTTTGAGATTAAACTGGCATTTTAATCATCTATTGATCTGTTGTTGTGATGATGTGAAGCTACATCTTACACCATGACCATTTGTAGCTTGCCGTTGAGAACTATGAAATAATTTTGACTGCATTTTTTTTTTTGAGAAGGTAATTAGAGAGGGGATTTGCAATTTTCTTGTTAAATAGCAAAAAACAGATATAGAACTAAAGGCAAACAGAATTAATCCACATTATCAAAGCCTCTCAACTAATTAATTACTTGGAGGGTTGGTGACCTGAACTAGATCAAACCCGATCTTTTCCTTCCTTTTCACTGTCAGCAGCTAGAAAATGATAATTTGACCCCCAAACCCTGTTTAAACATATACTGGAGTGTGTGGGGGACCCACCATTAATTTCAGAGCGGTGCCAGGTGTGTGGTTACCTAGAGCAGCAGGTTTTGAGGCTTTTCAGCCCTCTGCTACACAATTATAGGTAACAGCAGAGCAATTTGGCTGGTTCACCAAAGGTTGCTGTGGCGCATATGCCATTTTATGATGGAAAAACTATCATTTTTGCATGTGGCTCGATTCAAGTAAATTTGCTGTCGGTCCCACAGGTCAGATCTTGTATGTGCAGTCTGGTGGAAATAAATACCGTAGCTTGGTCCATCCAGGGGTTTCCTTGCAGAAATAACATATCACAGAGCAGCGGACTGTGAATTGGGAATTCTGCCTTCCAGTATCAGTTCTGTTACCTATTTTTTTAAGTAAACCCGCACCATTTTCAGCGAATCTTTCCACAACAGGTATGCAGAGTGGGAGCAGGGTGTGCATCGCCGCGTGTGTTAATGTGCAGCACTCAGGTCAGTTCCACTCTTAAAATCTTGCTTATCTTGGAAATCATGACAGCGATGTTTGTCTTGAAATCACATGCAGCCCACAGTCATTTCCAAAAAACCATATTGCACAGGTCATTTAGAGGACATTAGTGCTGCAATGAGATTTCAACCGAGCAAGTCTATGGGAAATAGTGAAAAATGCATGAAAAGATGTTGAATTTCATATGAGATGTTCCAGAGTTATTGATTCTCGCTGGCCAGGTCTGCTTCCTCCACCCCTATCACCAGGGACTTTCGCAAGGTAGGAGCATCCAGCTCATTATTATTAATATCCGTACCCTGGTACTGCATCTTCGAGGAGAAGCAATTTTACAGAAAATACTAAAGGATGATCAGGACACTCAGGCTAAACCAAAATTTAGGTAATGCATGTAAACACAATGGAGCAGATGAGCACAGGTCAAGGCAGGGACCATCCTCATCACCACCCGAGCAATTATCACTCTGAGTATTCCAGGTTTGGAAGGGCATTACTCTTTGGCTTCTCCAGCCTGAATGTTTGCATATTAAGCGATGCAATTTTAAATATGGTATTTATTGGAGCATTATTTGATTTTATGGTAGGAAATGAACTGGAAAATGTACAGAAAATTACAATAAAACTGTTTCATGTTTTCAGATACCATGGGATCACACTGTAAAGTTGACGTGATAGCCTCATTATCTTCTTTCCCTCACAAGGGTTATTCTACTGACTGGTAGGAGTTAGTTAATTAGTTACTGTGGCCTGCTACAGATTATTCCTTGATTAGTTCTGCCTCTCTCATTTTAGGAGAGTGAGACACAATCTACACGTGGCCTGTGGCTTCTTCTCTGGGTGGCCTGTGTGGATATCAATCAGGTGGGACGTCTCCGAAAATAACAAGCCAATACCATCCTGCTGGTGCCATGCAATTATGTGCACTCTGTGAAAATACAGTATATTGCCATGATCATTTGTTCAAAGAGAAAAATCCAGGAAGAAAACCATCTTACTATCTTGCATATGAGCTTCTTCAGAAATGTACTTAACAGTGAGTTTTTGCCTGCTCTGAAGGTGAACTCAAGTTCATCCTAAGTCTTTTAAAGCTCTCTGATGCTGAGCCCAGAGGGCAGGATTGATGGGCCATGTCACCCACAGCAGCGGTGCCTTTGTTAAAAGCTCCAGCCTAGAAGCTCTTGATGCCAGTGATGAAGAGGATGGTCTGAAGGCTCAGGTGCAGGGAAGGACCACAAACTCTGTTCTTCCTTCAGCCAAGCAGCTTGCAATATTTGCATCTCACTGAGCAACAACCATTTCCAGCTTTCAAATATATATATATTTTTAATAGCCTCTCTTTCCCGCTATTCTCACAAACCGGTGCTGATCGCCCCATCCCTGGGCCCCTTTTGCACTGAAAAGTCAGCAGCTCAGTGTGGGACAGATCCAGCTCTGGCTTAAGCTGCGTGATTCAAATGATACAGCAACTTCATTTACAGCGGGGCTGAACGCAGCTATAATTGTCTGGAGGTGATGAATAGGGGACAGCGTGCTGTGGCGACGCAGGTTGTTTTTTGAAAGATGGATAACTCTTTCAACCTAATAGCTCAAGTACAGCAGTTTAACCCTGGAGTGCATTTTCCAATTGTTACACCTTGCTTTAGCCACACGATCCAATTGACTTTAATGGCAGCTGAGCAGGTAAAACTTCTGTGAAGCTCAGAAACTATATGCTCTGATGTCAAAAGAGAACGCGTGATACTGAAAGCAAATTAGGTCTCCTTCCAAACCACTTGAAATATTAAAAAGCATACAAAAGGAAAGATAATCTTGATCTTTTTTTTCCTTTTTTCCCCCACAGGAAACTACACAGCAAAGCAAAACCTGGCTTTCATCAGCAAAGCCATTGTAACTGTTCACAAATATTTTGTATTAATGTAATATGTATTAATAAGTTCATCGAAATCCCAGCCTTCCACTATATTTAAACACCAGACGTTTTTGGGCAGCTCTTAATTAGACATATAATCAATTACTTTTAATGGAAGAGGATTGCAGTTTTGCAGTATTAACAGATACCTCGGTATATCAGATTTTTCCTGCAACTGGTGCAACAAACCAGTTTTGAATCAATCTTTATTTTCTGAGTTTAGTGTTTATTCATGAAAATGGGTCATATGAAATACCAGATTGTCCTTTGCATAAGAGGCAGGGTTGCAAAAAGTGATAATTGTGGCCCTACCAAGAGAAGAGGCTCTGTAGGAGCAAGGGCACATCTACTCCCCATTGAAGTCAACAGGAGAGGCATCACCTGCTGAGATCATGATGAAAGACGTGAGATATAGAGAGAGGAGGGGGCCCAGATAGCAGAAAAAGGCATAGCAAAGGGGACAGAAATAATGGGGTTGAACTCGCCAGGAAAGACGGGCAGGAAGAGCAATGAAAGCCAAGGAGAGCTGATTTGCATGGCAAGAGAAGAGGAACAGCACAGGGGGCTGAGCTTGTGGAAAAGAAAGAAATATTTCTAAAGCTTCTGAGAGAGAGACCTGGACCTTTGTAGAAAAATCTTTATAAGCAATAATATAATACATTGCAACCAGGTCTTCTGTGACCTATCTGCTTGAATCAAGTGGCTTTCACAGGCATCAGCCTACCATGGACCATATCTGTCATCCCACCCGCCTGGAGTTACAAACCTGTCTGTTTGCAGCAGAACCTAGAAACCTATGTGTACCTTCCTAAGAGATCTTGAAGATAAATTACGTTTATTTAAAAACTCTATCTCTTTTTTTGGGGGGGAAGTCAAGAATGGATCCAGCCAAGGCATCCATTATTATTATTATTATTATTATTATTATTATTATTATTATTATTATTATTATTATTATTATTATTATTGCTGTTGTTGTCATCATTATTACTATTATTATTACTACTATTATTATTTCTATTGTCACTAACACTATAATTTATTTTACCGTAGACAATTTAATGGGCCTTGAAAACATCAGAAAAAATGGTGAATATGTGCATATACCACATAAGAAAACAACAGCAGTGAGAAATCAGCACAGTTCTGTTTAAGCCAACTCGAGTTCTGGCAGCTGAGAGATTTGCTCTTTACATGTACAATCTTAAAAAAAATGAACAACTCCACGATTTCTCTGAAACACGTTGAACCATGTCTGTGTTTGACTTGGAATCGTTTCATCTGCCAATGTAATCACCATTTTGGACTTTTTGAGAAACAGTCTGGCAAACGGCATCACCTTGAGAACCACGTATAGGAAGAATTGCTCTCTTCTGTTTCTTTACAACATGTTTACAACAGCTTTACAACATCTAGTCTCAGAGAAGACCTCTCAGAGAGGACCCCTCTGTTGCACCTTACTGTTTGCTGTCAGACGCTCTTGCTTGACAGATCATCATCTGTTGGGGATATCTATCATTTTGACTAAAAGAAATGAGCCATTTCAATTTGTCAGACGTCAGAGACAGTTGCAGAAGGAATTTTGTGCTTATGTGCGTGCCTCAAATTTAAGAACCTTAGGAAAAATCCCTAAACCAGTAATATTGATGTGAGAAGAATTGGAGAGTGAAATGAATCTTTATAATAGAAGTTATGTACCAAACTCCCTGGGCAGCCAGCAAACCCAAATTCAGAAAACAGTAGATTTAGCATTAAATCCAGATGAGCAGCACCTCTGTGTTGAGGTGTCCCACTGGCACCACCCCATTAAAGCACAGCACCTCAGAACGTGCCCCAGTTTGTACCACAGCCATTAGTTTTTCACTCATCTGCCCAAAATACCTAATAAGAGGCAACGCTGGATGAAGATCCATGCTGAGAGCGCTGGTTCCTTGTTGGGACAGCCAGACTGCTCATCTCCGTGCCCCATCAGCCTGGTTGGGGAGAAGCAAAGGACCCATTCACTTCTGCACTTTGGAGGAAGTTTTTCATGCCATGCACCATGTGGAGTTGATTTATCCACCATGACAGCTGGCTGCTTGGACAGAGGATGGACTTGTTTTTTGCCCTTGTCCTCTTTCTTCCAGTCATTCTGGGCTTCTGAAAAGAAAAGCTGCAAATGTGTGCTCATGCACTACACAAACTTCTCCAGCCATCCAAAAAGGTTCCATCAGGGACTGCAAGCAACGACAAGACACCGGTCTGTGGGAAATTGGCTTTTGTTCATGCTACATGTTACATGGGTCTGTTTAATTTTTCCCTTTTAATATATCAGCATTGTGCACCCATTTACTTTCTACTGCCACACTTTCATGTTAGCCATGTATCTGGTAACACAGTCCTGGTTGGCAGGATTGCCAGAGTAATACCTGTCCTCTCCTTTCATGGAAATTCAAACCCTAAACAGCAATTGTTCATAATGGGCTGACATGAGCTAGGATCACTCCATACAAATTAATGGGAATTCTTTTTTGAGCCCATGTAACTCTTCAAAACATGCTGCAAAAAAATGTCAGTGACCCCACATAACAGACACTGCTACATATTCCCGAGTGCCATCTGCTGGTACTTCATCTACTTCTTTTGCATGCGACCATAGTCCAATGTGGATGTTACTCAGCAGTCTGACAGCTGCAGCTTATCTTGTGGCTTGCAGATTCCTTCTCCGTCCCCTCAGGCATGATCTAACATATCAGTTAACACTAGACGGCATTTTCATTTCACTGTGTTTTGAGATTTTGAAATTTGGTCGTGTTCAGCATCAGATAGAAATGTGCACAAAGGGTCAGATTCTGCTTCTCTTTCCTCTACCTCATCCATACATATGCACCTACACACTCACAGCCAGGGAAGAAACCTCCAAGTCACCCTGTAGTAATTGATCTCCTGGCTTTACACTCCTGCTCCCCTCAAGTTAGGGCTCCAGCCCAAGCTGCATCTGGCTTAGCAAAGCCCTTAATAATTTGCTTTAACTTTTGGCCAGCCCTGAAGCACACAGGCACCTGGACTAGATGATTGTTGTAGGTTCCTTCCAACTGTAAAAAAAGTAATAATAATAAAAAACTGCTTCAGACTGTGTAAGACAGAGCTATGATCGTTAGATGGATATGAAGTCAGTCTGGGCTTTCCATCAAAAATGTCACAGAATTCAATGGTCTCCATGAAACAGTTTCGCTTCAACAAAACTTCGTGGTCTGATGAAAAGAGTCCTGCAAGCTCCTCCATTAGTCTTTGTGAGTGAGGACATGAGACTGCCACAATTATTTCTTCTTTTTAATAGCTGGAGATTGCTACTGCTCCTGCACCTCAGCTGGCAGCAGCTGGAGCTGGGGGGGGACACCCCTGTCCAGAGCAGCCCTCAAGCACAGCATCACCCCCAAAACCCCCACCTGGGGAGAACGGCTGATTCTTCAAGCCCCGAGTGTGAAGTGGTGAAAACAGTAAAGAGCAGAGGTGGGAGAAAAACGATGCCAAGGTGACCAACTCTTTCCTACAAAAGCCTTTTGCCATCTTCAAAGAAGTCCATGCCCAAGCTCATACTGACTTGAGAGACATCAGGGACATGCTCTGGGCTCTGGGCTTTGCATCGCCCTCATTGCCCCTCAAAGTACACGTGTCCAGAGTAGTCATCCATGGTACCAGCCCCACATCTCCTGGCACCAGCCACAGCAATCACCAGGAAACCCAAGAAATTGCGACATGAGCAACCACCGAGTGTGGGCAGGAGGACACCAGAGCACACATTTGAAAGGAGCTGTTAAAGCCATGGGACATGTACGAGAGTGTAGGGGAGTGTGAAATGGCAGCACCAGGCAGTATCTAGATGGATGAAATGGGCAGGTCAGCTACTGAGATAGAGAGCTGGTTTATGGTGGTTGAAAGATAGCAGAATAAAGCTTTAAGGAAGCTATAAAATATTTAATTACTTCAGATTCTCATCTGAGTCAGTGAAGAGTTACATTTTCAAGTCCATCTGCCCACATTTCCATTAATAAAATAATTGAAAAAGTCATTTGAGAGAGAAGATGCCAGCACAAAGCCAAAACCAAAGAACATATCAGCAGTGACCCAATAATTAATTTATTTCCTCCCACTTCCCCTTAAATAAACTCTAGCTAAAAATCAACATGCATCTGGCTCAGCCTTGGCATTGTGAGCAAGGGCAGCAGCAGAAATATGGATGCACTATTCAAAAGCACCTTTAGAAAACAACACCCTTCAGGTGTCCACACAAACACCAGAAGCTACTGAAGAGTTATTTTACGCTGCGTTGTTAGATCCCAGTGTCTGCTTCTTTTACTGAAACTGAATGGCATTTGTAGTTACCGGAATTATTAAAAAACCAGACCAAACCAAACCAAACTAAACCGATCTGGATGATTCACAAAATGCTCTAGCATGCAGGGCTGAGTCTCACACTAGTGCAAGGGAGATGACTCACCAACAGATGGTATCTACAAGGCTGAAGTGCCTTGTGCTTTGACGTAACCCTGTGAAGCAACAGGTGAGAAATTACTTAGAAAACGGACACATTTGTCTTCACGTGGACAAAAATGTTGAGAAACTGCAAAGCTAGTGGAGGGCTACCAAAATAGTGAGGATGGTAGGACCCATAATCTTGAAGCACAAGCTGAGGGAACTTAGAATCATAGAATCATGGAAGCATTTCAGTTGGAAGAGACCCTCAGGATCATCGAGTCCAACCATAACCTAACCTAACTCCAGCACTAAACCATGTCCCTAATACATTATAAACCTTTTCATTACAAGGTCAGTGTAGGCCCTGACCAAGGGCCTGGAGAGGTTGTGCAAGACTCATTCTGGGAGGTTTCCAAAACAAGTCTGGACAAATTTGTGGCTGACTTTGTTGGATTGTGGTGATAGTCTCACTTTAAGCAGGACGGACCATCAGAGGACTTCTCCAGACAATACTGCCACAGGTCATTGAACATATGTGCTTACCGATGGTACAAGGAGCCTTCTTTCCACTGTCCAAGACTGCAGAGTCAACAGTACTGGAAGCCACCACTGGTGTAATGCAGATGAAATTATTAGACACAAAAATACTGGAAAATCCAAGAGTCAGCACTGGATTCCAGAGCAGTCAGCATGGACACGTCGCACCTTCCAAGAAGGTCCACTCCTCACTCTGGAAGCTAAAAAATGTATATTAAGGTTCCATTTTGTGAGGAGATTTGCAATTTTAACATCTGGTTTACTTTCGATTTATGTAGGTCGGTGTTTTTTAAGGAGTTATGTTATTTGTCTGGCAGCCAAGCTGCAAAACCTGAGTGCGGTCACATTACTGCTACTGACTTATCACTGTTGACAATTTTCTTAGGAAATTTTAAGTGTTGCAGTTGCCTGATTACTACAGTTTTGGAAAAGTGCAGGTATTAATTCATGGGCCCTACTTTTGGAGGAATTTGCAGCACACCTGGAACCACAGTGAACTAGAAAGAGCATTGGTCGTGTCACTGGGAACTGGTGTTTGCAAAACCAGTCACTCTACCATCACGGGTCTTCCCTGTCATGGGAGACAAGGAGTTTTTCCTGGTATTTTTGAATGTAAAAGACACTCAGTTTCATCAGTGGTCCAGATCATTCCACTACAGCTGTTTCTGAGTGGCAAGGGAGAAAACCTGGGGAAGGATAACGCCTGCTTTCGGCACTGTTTGCATTAGAATTGACATTCTGAGTGTCAGAAGAGTCAGTTTCTGATGAGTTGAGACATACAGTAATTAATTTCAAGTACAATTTTGTATTATAATGAAAATCCATGTTAAGAGACTGGTAATAGAATATTTTAATTACAATAAAGTAATCTACCAAACTGCAGCAGAAGAGTTACTCTTTTCCAACAATTACCCAGTTGTACACACTTCACAAATGTTGTGAGCTTTTAAACTTTATTGGTGTCATCTAGGGTCTCTCTCTCCTCTTTTCTTTTATTTAAGACCGTTTTTAAGTAGGTTCTGTGTGGTTGAGTTGAAGAAAATAAAATAATCCTAATTATAAATGTATTTACTTTTGAATCACCCTTTAAACTGAAGATTTCCAAGTCATCGTACCTATATAAGAAAATCTAAATGCTACACTAGGTTTTATAACAATTGCACTACTGATGCCTTCGTTTTCAGGTCACGCTTTTATCTTGTTTCATCTTGCCAGTGAAAGGATCATTGAGGATTATATTATTCAGGAGCAATCACTGGGAGTTTTGTTTAATGTTGGTTATTTCACTTACTGAAAACATTATTAGAAGCATAATTTAGAAAAGAAAAAAAAAGAGTATTTTGGCCTTCTGTGTAATACCTGAAGGTTAAGAAAAGTAGATTAATATGGTACATATTTCAAAATCCTGAACATATAAAAACATGACCTTTATTTCAGCAGAGGAAGGAAATTGGTTACCTCTTTGGTTGAAGTTCTCTCTCATTTTTGGATCAGCTGTGCATGTGCTGGGTTTTTCTTTATTATTGAAACTTCCAACAAAAATTAAAGGACAAATACTTATGCAATATGCCCACTTTCATCCAAGTTAGTGGCAATAACACTAGAAGATTCAAATGAAAAAAAAAAAGAGGTGGATATTTCATATCACAATATTTAGGTCTGTAACTTTTTGTGCATTTCAAAAGGTTCTTTATCCTGAAGGAAAACAACTGCAGAACTTTTTTACTCTGGCGTTTTGGGTTGTTTTTTTGTTTGTTGTTTTTGTTTTCCCAGGCTTTTGGTGTGTTATCTGGAAAAAATAAATTAATCAAAGACTAGAAAAAAGGTTTTGTACAATCTGTTCAATTTTTGCCAGAAATAGCATACCTGCAACAACTGGTTAGCTGAAATACTGAATATATCATAGCTTGGGTCTGCTTGGTGAAATTTCTCAGATGCTAAAACCAAGAGCTCTAGATTTCCTTTTTTCGGATATATGAATAAGATTCTGTAAGTATATCTTGGTATGTGATTTGTATCTGTTGTAGAAAATAGTTGATAAAATTATTTTCAGGGAAAACTATCTAAAGTGCAGGGGTAAAGCCAAATTAGAGCTATGAAATTCCTGACCATTGCTTAACTTTTAATATAGCTACATTTGTCTGTTTGCTAACATATAGCTGGCAGTATATCTGACTAGTAGAATAAGGTGAAAGGTAAAGCATTAACTGGGAACAATTAGAGTGAAATCAAATCACTGCAACCCAATGCTCCTCTTAGAATGACGGACAGACACAATGTTGCAAAAATCATGGTCAAAAGGAGGAAAGCTCCTAAATCACTTGGGTATTCTTGGAAAACTGCCATATCAAAGCTTGAATACTCCCAAATGATGGAAGCTGAACTAATCCCAGAACGAATTCAGCCTACAGAAATGCAAGTAGGACCAGTGTCAGAAGTTCTTGGTTGACTCTAGAGATACTTTGAAATACATGTATTTGGAAAGATGAGAATTTTTAAATTATGTCCTTTGGGTAGGAAAAAGTAATGTTTTTTATTAGACCATTTGATGGTCTCAAGTCTGATAAAGATCAATGTGAAAAGTATGGATCTGTGTGAAGCACAAATTACCCTTCAGAGCATCCTCAGTGCTTGGAGAGGGAAATGCCATTCTGCTGCACCAGGGCTTTGGTTTCTAAGTCACTCGGGACTTGCCTACCCTATAGTCATAGAAATAAGATTTTATTTCCAGAGTAGATCAAGCTGTCCCAAATACTAAATAGTACCTGGACAAGCTGCTTTGAAAATTGCACTTTAATTGCTACACTGCTGTGTAGACCCAGCCTTAGACACATTTAAAAGTCCATGCTATAATATTTGTTTATTCTTATACTCCTAACAACTGGACCTGTCAAATTTTGGATTTCCTTTGTTACAGTTTCCATCTGCACTTTCCAAATAGTTACTCTATGGTAAATTGAATAGTTTAAGGGAATGCTTAAACACAATGTTTTCTTCAGTTAATAATCTTTGTGAAATAAAGAATTTGAAACATGCTTATTTTTCTGATATTAGTTAGAAGACTAAACTGTTCTCTCAGATGTCTGGAAAAGATCTGAAAGTTCACTCTTTGTCTTGAATTATGAGTATGATAAAGAGATTTGCATTTGCACGAGTCCTTTAATGACTTCCTTCTGGAGACAGAAATGCAACCACTACAGACTCACATAGAGCCCGTCAACACTGAATGGGTGCAAGAAGGATTCTGTTGCATGCAAACAAGGCTGCTTTGTTGGCATTGCCTTGCTCCTCTTGCAATAAGATCTTTTAGATTTAGGAAAGTAAGTAAGTCTATCACTGAAAGGTTTAAACAAAATGAAAGCCTGCGATAAAAAGCTGAAGGGAGAGTTCATGCTGCAGATTCTCAGTAGCACCAGGCACTCCCAGAAATGTTATATATTTCCTTTTTCTCTGATAACTGATTTTTACTACGGATGCTGCTGGGAAAGAGAAAAGAAGTAGAAATGGAACAGTCTGGTGAAATGTTTTATGAAGGGTCAAAGAAGAGTGTCTAAAAGAAAAGCAGCCAGCAAAGCGTGCTCTAAGTGCTTCTGAAGGGTAATAAAGGTTTGTTGTAAAACAACTACCATTTTATACTCTAAGTGTTTTGCTCTGTGGAAAAATGATTTGGGAGGCTGCCCAGGGGGGTTACAGGGAGCCTTAATATCATAAATTCAAGTCCTACAGGAGCTGGCCAAGAGAGTGGGGGAAGCATGTATTCTCACCAGATGAAGGCAAATGTCTAAGCAGAGATACTAGCCAGCACCTTTGGAAAAAAGTGAGGGGACAAACTCAGACCACTGTAAGGACTAGAAATAACCCATTCCCAAAACCTGGGAGAGATGGAATTGTGCAGGTGAGGAGCACTAAGGCTGACTGTTCATTTTTCATGGAAAGGGCTGTGGGGCATTGGAACAGGCTGCCCAGGGCAGTGCTGGAGTCACCATCCCTGGAGGGTTGGACAGACAGACATGAGGTTCTCAAGGACATGGGGCAGTGCCAGAGTGGGTTATGGTTGGACTTGATGATCTTTAGGGTCTTTTCCAACCAAAACGATTCTATGATTCTATAACTGATACATTGTCCCTGGTATGGATCCAGCTGATTGCAGCTGGCATATCCCAATGGACCTGGGAGTATTTCCCAAAGGATTTGTGTTTGGAAGATAAAAATGGCCAGGGATTATTTCTCATCGCAGCTGCCTGCAGCCACCATGTCTCAGGGGTTAAGGTGACTCCGGGGGGTTAAGATGGTTGAGCTCTGTCACTTTCCATGTCAGCTGGTGTCAGGGACTAGAAATGCTCCTGGGCATAATTAATGTTGCCATGAAAGTCAGAAATTAAGCTAAATAACCCTGGAATCTGGTTTGATTTATACACACAATTCATATGTAAAGCAATGTTTTGCAAAAATACTGGTTTGTTTGCTATATTTGATATCTGCAGCTTTATCTGGACAAAAAAGTAGAGAGAGAGAGATCTGCAGGACCATCAGAAGGAGAAGCACTAGATATTATTCTGACCATAGCTTCCTTTCTATTCTAGCCCAACTTGGCCAATATTACTGTGTCTCTCCAAAGCATCTCAGGAGATCACCCCATGAGTAGCACCACAAGGTGGAGAATTTTCCAAGGTGGAGTTGAAGGAGTCCACAATGAAAGTACATCGTTTGACTTTGCTACAGGAAGGACTAGCAGGGAGTTTGTGGAGTTATTCTCACAAGACATGAATACTCACAAATCTTCCTAAATATATCTGAATTAGCCCTAAAGTATATTTTCATAACAGTCACAGAAGACTCATGGTCTTCCACTTGTCTTTGTGTGGAGTATTTATACTTCATGCATATAATTTGTATATAAGCATTTGACAAAGCAAATGCAAGTTAGTCTTCTGTATGTGCTCCAACTGAATATATGTTTGGGTCTGCATGTTCATGAGTTTGGGTGATCAACAAGGTAGAAGACTTCAGATAAACACATTTGGCAAAAGATGTTTTGCCCAAATGTATTTAAAACATTTTGGATGACAGTAATACCAGACTTACTTGGAGCCAATCAACTTGTTCACCTGCATGTGGCTTGAATCCCACAAATCCTCTGCAAGAAAACACTCCTGAAAGGTGGGAGGTCAAAACTAATTCATAGGAAGGAAATGGCTAATCCAGAAGGTTCAAACTGAAGAGTGGAAACCAAACCAACAAGCAAGCAAACACAAAAAAGGATAATTTTAAGCAAAACACTGTTTGGGCAATAATGTAGCCTTTAGCACTCCTGTAGTTTTTCTTACTCTGCAGAACATTACCAGAAAAAGTACCTTCTTTACTTCGGCACAGAGTGTTACAGTTTGATGCTGAACTATGTGTCAAGTATCTCATCTCTCTGATAGAACATTTTCAATGTATTGAGTACATTTAGCAAGTGATGCCTGGAATAAAAAGTGTGTTTGCAGAGAACATTCAGTTGGATATTCAATATTTAATAATGAAGTTAAAGTTAGCCTCTGCTTTTAAGTTCCCTCGATGCTTTGGGTACTTAACCTCTACATTTTCATCCTGTAGCTGGTGCTCAGGAAGGGCTGAGGACAAGCCTTATTTCCCTGACTTACTGTTTTGATATATCTTAATGTTAACATGCAGGCAAACCACTGAAAATCCTCAGGCACGACATCCTGAACGGTGATTTCCTTCACCTCTACAGGCTGTTTACTGAGTTCACGTTAACAGATGCCCACTAAACCCTGGCTGGCTGACATTATCAATAAAAGTGCATAAGTGTAAATGTTTCTAATAGATTCTTTTCTCTCTGGGAGTGCTGCAGCTCCTGGAAAAAAAAAAAAAAAAATACAGAGCCTTTCACCTGGGATCAACCTGAAAATATTATTTTCAATGGCGACCCCAACTTCTACCCATCAGCCTTTCAAACCACCTCTCACGACCGCTTTCTCCTCCACCTCCACAGCTCCTTCTCTTCTCCTCTTCTCTTCCTGCTTTTTCCATCCCACCACCCACCCACCTGACGTGCTGAAAAGGTAAATTCCCTCTCGTGTCACCTCGTCCCTGATCTTTTTTTAGAGCTGCAGAAGAAGGAGTAGAGCAACACCAATTAGCCCCGCAAATTCGTGCAGGAGCATCATTTAGCATGGAAAGAAGCTTCTAATTAAACATTTGCATATAATTTCCCTCCTATTGTATTAATAACACTTCATTGGAACTTTCCCATCTTAAAATAAACTAACTAGTGACTAATGGTGGCAAGGAGAGATTCATCTGAAGTTGCCTCGCTTTGTTTTTGGGGTTATCCCTCTAGACAATGTCACCATATTCCTTCTTCATTAGAAAAAGTGGATGAATTTAGAGATACTCCACCCCACCTCATCTGCAGTAACTGAGGAGAGGATAATGTCAACTGAATGTTGGATTTGAATACACAGAGTTTCAAATAATTAATCAACACAAACAAATATATTGTTAGTAATGGGCATTATATAGACAAGGACCTGACGAGTTCAGTAAAAGAGAAAGAATTTGGGCAACAAAAATAAGTTGTGAGTTTTGAGGGACATTTTTTGATCCCAGCTCAAGGTCGCTAATGCTCAGCAGTTATTCTCAAGCAAAACCCCGTAGAAATTTGGACCTGCTCAATATGTTACATATTTTATGGAAAACAGATTAGCTATGTCTAATGGTGCCTTCCTTTTGTGATCTCCTGTGTCTAAACCATGACTATTCACCAACTGTTCGAGACTAGAGAAATAAGGAAGCCAACCCAATCATTTTAGTCCCTAGTCCAAGGATATAAACTGTTTGCATCCTGAATTTGATGGTGATGAAATGGAGCATAATTATTTGTCTGGCCTGAGTCTGAATATTGCCTCTTGACATGTCAAATTACGGACTAGGGAACAAGGGAGCTGTGTTGGAAAAGCAGGAGGCATCTCTGCAATTGGTTTGTTCCTTTTTTAAATGAAGCTTCCAGATGCCATTTGGAGGAGGGAATCTCTGCAAAGATGCGTTGGATGGAGATGGAACTGCAAGTAAGCAATTAAGTAAACCACAGCTACACATGGAATAATACAACGGGACATAAGTCTTTAGTCCTCCCCTAAATTTTGCAAGAAGGCCCTTTAAATTGCATCACATAATGAAAGTCTGGATATTAGATTTAAAAAAAAAAAAAATACCCTGACAATAGACACTTGTTACATCTCTGGGTTTTGTTCTACCATGGTTTAGAGAGGCGATAGAAAAACCCATATTCTCCAAGATCTTCATCCTCATTCCAGTTACATATCAAGAGAAAATCCTTAAGTCTCCTCATGCCTGATTATATTGTCTTTAATTCTTCATATTTTTGAGGTAACTGAAGTATTTTGAGGGAGATCAGGTCTTACTTGAGGGATCAAATGGTTTAAGTAGTTTGCAAATAACCATCACCAACAATAGAAACAATGACACTGAAGCAGGTGAAAGCAATTTAAATAACTTCTGTAGGTGGTGGATGGCCTGTTCTGTGTTATTTTTTGTGAAAACTGGAACTTATCAAATAATATCTGGAATAAAAGCAATATTATATATTCCTTTTTTAGGCCCAGTATCCATTTAAACAAGAAAAAAAAGAGTGGAAATGGTGTAGTGGTAAAAAAAAAAACCCACAAAAAACGCAAAACCAACCAACCAACCAACCAAAAAAAACCCCAACAAAACAAACAAAAAAAAAACACCAAAGGAAAAAGAACCAGGAAAAAAATTGGGAAGTCTAGTAATTTCTTTTCACAACGTTCTATAGAACATTATGCTTTTATGATAGCAAATTAGACAACTTAACTTCCAAGATCGAATATTAATCTGTGTTTGATTTGTAATACATACAGCAATATTATTTTTATGTTTGGTTCTTGGTTTTTAAGTAGCGGTATGTGAAACATACATCAAGGTACCATAATTGGATGATTTATGAATGAAACTGCAGGTTCTTTAGACGATTTTTGCCTATTTTATATGCCTGTTATAGTTCAGGAGAATTACAAAGACATATCTACTGACAAATGTAGATGACTTTGAATACTGAAAGTATCTGCGATCTTCTGAGAATTCACAGAATCAATCATTTTAATGATTTGTATGAGACATGGTATTAATTCTGAAAACTTGCATTCTAAATGAAAAGGAGAGCTCAGGTTTAAGCGTGCTGTTGCTGTTACTGGGAGGGTGACGTGTCCCAGTTGTGTCTGGTTTGCTGTTACTGGGAATTCAGGACCTGGGTGGCAGAAGCACCAATAGATCACTGTGTCATGTCATCTGCAAAGGCTCTTGACCTCAGATACTTCCCAGTAGCTCAAATCTTTATGTGTTTGCTGTAGGACTAACCATACTTGAAAAGAAAAGGTTAAAACTTTCACTTCATTTCCAGTAGTACAAGACTGGCTGAAAGACCCAAAGTAGGATGACTAACATCTTAAAAATAACACCCTTGGTTGTGTTCTAACTCTGGATCTTTCTTCTAAATAATTTATTTACATAGAAGATTCATTAAAAGCAGATTTGACAGTCCTTCCTCCATGTCTTTCTCTGCCTGTTCTGCAGGAGCCCCTGTGCTGTAATGCAGGTTTTTTACCATGGCGCCAGAGTTTGAAGATGGGATGTCAGCAGTGACCAGCTCCTCCTGGGGCCTCAAAATCCACAGAATAGTTTGGGTTGGAAGGGACCTTCAAAGCCCATCCAGTGCCCCCCCTGCCATGAGCAGGGACATCTTCACCAGCTCAGGTTGCTCAGAGCCCCGTCCAGCCTGGCCTGGGATGTCTCCAGGGATGGTTCAGCCACCACCTCTCTGGCCAACCTGGGCCAGGCTTTCACCACCCTCAGGGACAACAATTCCTTCCTCATGTCCAGAGTGGATCTACCTTCTTATAGTCCAAAACCATCACCCCTTATCCTGCTGTAACAGGCCCTGCTCAAACGTCTGTCCCCATCTTTCTTATGGGCCCCTTTTAAGAACAGAAAGGCCACAATAAGGTCTCCCCAGAGCGTCTCTTCTCCAGGCTGAACAACCCCAACAAGACTCCCTATGTGAGAGAAATACAGCTGATGTAGGGAGATCCTGGCTGTGGGTGTTAGCAAGAGAAGTAGTCCCTCCTTCTGAAACAGCCACCTAGTTGCTAGAGTTGTTTGCTCCAGGTGACGTTGCAGCAACCACATGTTCCCAGGGAAATAAGGTCTGCAGCACTCTGCCCTTCCCTCCTGTGCAATCCAGTACTTCCAAAGCCCCATTCAAATCACTGTTGTTATCAGAAACGAACAACAGAACACCTGATCCATTGTAAAATATTCGCTCTTATCAAGAAACAGCAAACCTTCTGACTGCAAGAGATCTAGAGCCAACGTCAGCCTGGTACATTAGGCTGGTAACTGAACTTAACTATCTGCATCTCCCTTGAAAATCTCGGGTGATCCTCAAGGCCTGAGACCACCAAGTTGTGCCAGGGGAGGTTTAAATTGGATATTAGCAAAACTTCATTCACTGAAAGGGTTGTCAGGCGTTGGAACGGGCTGCCCAGGGCAGTGGTGGAGTCACCATCCCTGGAGGGGTTGAACAGAAGCAGAGATGAAGTTCTTAGGGATATGGTTTAGTGTCAGGTTTGGCTTAATGGTCTGACTCGATGATCTTTAGGGTCTCTTCCAACCAAAATGATGCTATGATTCTATGATAAGACAAGGTGTGCTGGCTTCTAACCCCTCCATCTCCAGGACCATATCCATCCACATGTAGAGAAGGTCCACATTGCCTAGAGCTGCATGAGCTGCTTTGCCTGGAAGTGGTGCTGGGTGGGACCCCAAATTTTCCTTTGCTCAGTGGCCCGGGGTACAACACAGCCACAATTCAAGGAAATATGAGCCAGGTGACTCAGTTTCTCTTTAGAGTCTTCCTCGCCAAAAATCACAGGCCTTAATCCCTACAAATTCCGCAACAGAAAAGGAAAAAGGAGCCTTAAAAACTCTCAAAAACATCTGCTAGGTGTCTCTACTTTCAATAAACTGTAAAAATAGCTCTAATACTGTAATTCGCGTCCCTCCAAGGTTTAAAAATAAAGCAATGAGGTATAATTCACATCTACAATCTTTACACATGGCCATGAAACCCAATTTATTTTCATCTCAAATGTAAAAATAGGCTGCTGCACAATTCATTTTCCTAGGTATCGCTAGATGTGATGCTTTCAGAAATCTTTTAAAACCAATTTGTCCTGTAAAACAAACACACACAAAAAAAAAGGGGGGGGGGGGGGAGGAGAGGCAAATATTTCTATTTTCCTTGGCAGCAGAAGTGATAATAAATTGCAGAGTGCTCTACTTGAGCTCGCTTTCCCCGTGCTATTGTGAACCCTGATCGCTGGTCTAATTTGTGAGCTGTGGACACTCCAGCTGCTATGGAGCTCCGAGTACCAGGTGCATTGCAAATTATTCATCTCTTTTCTCATCCGAACGTTACCCCTCACAGCGCCTTTGCCATTGTCGAGCCTTAAGTCTAGTGTAAGTGAATGTTTCTCTGTGAAGAACTATTCATTTTTTTTCCCAGAGATTGCCTTGACTGCTTGTCCCTCTTTTGTCTGTTTGCTTTCAGTTCTTGACCGAGCAAACACATTTACAGGCAAAGATGTCTTTTCCAGCAATGAGCATGAAATGAATATCGCTTCAAATTGCTCCAGTAATCACCAGCATTTTCAGTGGAAACTTCAGCCTTCGACTCATTCAGTCAGTGGACAAGAATAATATCATGCCACAGAAGGGACCTGTGAAACACTTCATGTTCCAGAAGGCAAATATTGAATTCCCAGCATTGTATTTGCAGTAAATGGTGTGTGAGCTGAAATATGTTTGATTTATACATTGAAGCTCTGAGCCCTCACTGCTTTAGACTTTCTTTGCACTGTTTCAGCAAACGCAGACATCCCTCTCGCTCTCTCTTCTTTTGGCTAAATAGACAGTGAGGCAAAGGTCATCCATAGAAGGAGAAACCCTGATTCCTGCATCCCTTGGTAGAAGACGTCATGATGTTGCTTGTCCATGTCTACCAGGCATGGCTGGGGATCTTTCAGTTGCAGCAGCGGTGGTTTCAATGTCCCAGCTCCTTCCCAGTATACCAGTAACCCACCCAGTAAGATGTCTGTGAGAAAGCAACCTGATGTTTCACAGCCCAACCACCCAAACTTATTAAACATGACTAAAGCCGGTGGAGCTGTTCTCAGGCCAACACCTCCCCACCACCCCACTCCAACAACTTCAACACGGTGGCTGAACAGGCCCAAGAGCCAGACACCTTTCATGAGTCACGCTATCACAAAGAGCACACCAATCCACTTATTTGGACAAAATGATATTAATGTGTCCTGCACTTCGATGTCAGAAAATTTTGCTTGGTTGACAGTATTTTTTCTGCTGGATGGCATTCAGCAAAATCCTTCCTGGTCCCCTGGAGCACTTAGCACTTGTCCAGTCTATTTTCTTAGGAATGACCAGAGATATCTGCATCTGCAGTAAAAATTTCTTGGCAACCAGAACTGCACTCAGGAACCGTTTTTCTTGGTTATGGTCTATCTTTTTTTTTTTATTAAGCAATACAGAACTGGTTCTTGAGGAAGGATGACCCCCAATGTTTTGGAGGCTCTTTTGGGTTGTTTTGATTTTCTCTGGAAAGTCTCCTAAAAAAAGTCTCAGCATGTTTGCATTGAAAAATTGTGTTTATAAAGCTGTTGGGGTCTCCAATGCTCCTGAGGCACAGAATCTACCTCAGCCCCAGTGAATCGCTGCCCGTGTAAGGGAGTGGTACCCGACACATGGTGTCCTTCAGATCCTTCAGCTTTTCCGGACACATTGATGTCAACATGTCCAAAAAAGCTGGGGGCCAGAACTCTGCAGTACTCCTAAAATATGATGAGAGTATGTTTGTCGATGTATAGGTCTGCATTGTTTGCAACAGGAACAGAATAAGGTATAGGGGCCTCACAGGGACACAGACATGAGACCTGGTTCCATCAGCACCATTCCCCAACCAGAAGCATTGAATTGCGCGCACACACACAAAAATGGTGCAAGAACTGGCTCTGCTCAGACTAGAGCAGGATTGCAAGCCCAAGGAGGCATCAACGGGAGACCTGGCTCTAACAAAAGGCTGTAAGCAATTGTGTGACAGCGTTGACACATCGGTTCTGCTGCACATGTCCTCCTTGAGTCTGGAAGCAGTCTATTTATCCTGTCACGGTGTTGCTAACAAGCTCCACTTCCCGATCTGAGCTGTAGATTTACTAGTCATCTGACCAGTAAATCTGCTTTGCTTAAATTTAATCCTGGCTCAGCCTCAAGAAGGCTTTGGATTATCAGATCCATACTCCATTGAACAGTTCTGTCATCTCCCATAGCCATGAAGTGCTGATTTTTCCCTTCATAGTGACAAATAAGAAAACAAGCCAGAAAAAAATATTCCCTTTATCTCTGATAGGAAAAATCTGACTGAAAATTCTCAGTCTTCATCCTTATATGAAGTAGTATTTATCAACAGGAATGCTATTTCTCATTGGCTAGACTTCCCTCCCCATTTCTAAATGCAGCTGCTCTTAAATAAACAAGTCCTGACATTCATGTATGGTTAGCGATTCCCTTTCTGTTATGCACTGTTTATGGCTCTTCCATCACTAACATTAGAGCAAGACAAAGACATTTCTGAAAACTAGAATTTCTAAAGTTTAGGTGTATGTAACTAAGGTGCTTGGGAGCATAACTAATAAGTAACTGCTTAACAGACAGCTGAGCAAGGTATCTATAGTCCATTAAAGAATAATGAAAATTTAAGTAGACACCAGTGGCATTGTGTTTTCCGATGTGCTGGTTATGAATCCTGAATTACCTTTCAAAGTTTTATCATTTCTAAGGACTGAATTATGTATATTAAAGGGAGTAGTGAATTAGTTACGTTCATTGGATTCAAGCTGCACTGCTTGATCACAAGTACACAGTAACCTCTTGCTACCTGTGCTGCTCTCTGAATAAAGGAACTTGGATGATTAATGTGTTTTGAATCAATTCTATTGTTAGAGGAAAGTGAGAAGGTCAGGATCTCTGGTTTATTGGCCAAGCTGTCCCTGGAGCATTTGGCATTAGTCCTGCCCAGTGAAGAACCCAAGAGTTCATCAGGATGAACAGAAATAACAGTCAATGAGAAAACGAGGCTTGGGAAGAAGAAATCAGCAGAGATACTTTTATAAGCCAGTAGAAACAAGAATCATTTCCTTTTTCTCAGTTGGTTTGCATTCACCGGTGCTCCCTGGCAGGGTGCAGAGATGCAGGTAACCATGGTAATTAAGGCTAGCTGCAGTTTTGAGACGACGATGACAAATTTGGGTAGGAATGGTTTCCCATCACAACCCATATGGAAAAGATGATTCATCCATGAGGAAAAAAAAAAAAAAAAAAAAAAAAGAAGATCGCAGGGTAAAAATGACAACGCGGTAATGCGCAGGAAGAAATATCAGCCCTTCAGCCATGAAAGCTGCTCTGAATCCAAATCTCTGACTCCCATAGAGGCACCCGCAGCTGAGACAAAAGCCAAGAAGACCACAGCAGGTTAAAGCTTGCCATTTTTAACTCATCTGCTGTCAAGGAGCAGCTGATTAGAGCACATCAAGCTTTAGATGGAGCAGTCAAGGGAAATTTTCCCAATTAGCTCATTAGTACAAGTCCCATTGGTCTGCCAGTTTTGGCATCATAAACAGAGGCAGAAACAAGGTCTGCGATTCGGCTTGTTTGAAGTTGCATCTATTTTATATGTTTCCCGTCTTTTTCGCACACAACCAGTGGTTAAAAGAGACAAATAACTGAAGATATCGTGGCAAAGCGTGAGTGCAGCAGCCCTCGCACAGAGCTCCCCGTGCCATTCTGCAGCCCTTGTAGTCTTTCTTAATCCCGGGGGCTGTGACTCACCACATATTTGTCGACTAACGTCACATTTTCCTCCCAAATTAGTGAACCCATTGGACTCGAGCAGCTCACAGACTCTGTGGACATCGCAGTATTTTGGGGTAGGAATTTCTGACAGCTTGCCAGCTTGGTGGGCCCAAATCTTGGGGCTACTTTGCTCCTTCAGAGAGTTGTGGTTCTGGATGGATCTGATTAGATTAAGCCCTTCTGATAAAGTCAGTTACAGAAAATTCTTTTCTCAAGCTTGCAGCTCAGTTTCCTGGATTTTGCTGTTACAGGAGCTTTCTCTAGCTGTGATTATTTCAAGGGGATTCACTGGGAGCCCTAGCACTCCCCTTACATCTTCATTAGTATCACTCATTACAGCACAGGTTGCCAGGTCATTTGACGCGAAGAGATTAAGCACTTCTGTCATCCCATCCCATTTACAGCATGAATCCAAACCCTTGCCATCACGCATGTTGGTGTTACCAGCCTGAGCAATTAAAAGTCAACCTGCTTTCTCTGCATTCATTATACATTGCCCTTCAGCAAAGAGAAGCGTGTTGCACGTCATGGATGGAGTCAGAAACTGGTGTCCCACCATGCCCCTTTCCACACTAGAGCAACCACCCTGATTCTCCACACTCACAGCCTGATGTAATTGGCATTAACAGAGCGTTAACAAATTGCCAAGGGGCATCCAAACACTCTCCATTAACCAGCATGAGGACTGAAGGGTGCATGTACAAAACGGAATTAAAAGGACTTCAAATAAAATTGGTTCCTAGCGTGGCAGTCTGATTAAACAAATACTTGTGTCAGAAGCCACTTTGCCCTGGGGGAAAAGTCGATGCACTGTCCTGGAAATGTCAGAAGAAAAGAGATGAGCTGCACCTTGTTGCAGACTCCTTGCACCAGCTTCTCCGGGAAAGCAGCTTTCCCCAGGGAAGGACCAGCTCGCTGCTCCCAGAGGTGGTTTTATCAGCTGAAAAATCTGTCTGGAAGAAGCCACGTGGGAGCAGTTTCTCTTGTTCCTTGGACATTCACAGCTGAGGCAGGATGCTTTCAATTTAACAAACAAATCAAAGGTTGTCTGTTGAAGAAGTTAGTGACATACTTGGCTGCCAAAAATACCCTTAGTACAGAAGCAAGAAGACACTCAAGATGCTCTTTACATTTTTACTTCATCCCAGGAAAGTTTACTATCCTGTTTTTGCAAATGAGGGTGCCATTTAAAATCTTTCCTCTGCAATTAGTTTTTCTAGTTGCCATCTTTGCTATAGATGCCATGCGTAACCATAGATGGGTCACTTTATTCACCTGAATCCCTTTTGTACAGCGAGGACAATAAGGTACAATTTGCTGGGTCTGGAATGCCTCTTACTCTGCATGTGTCTGTGTGTGCATGTGCAGAAACCCTCAGTAGAGCTCTTTGTTGAGGACTACGGAGGTGTTACAACGGTTTTATTGTAAACAACACTGATGATCTCTCAGCTGCCACAGCATCACTGCATAGCAGCTGCTAAACTGTCATGCTTTTAAGACCTGCTAGTGGGAACAACCCTGAGCAAATTGTACTGCTGCTGCATGTTAATGGCAGCCAGGGCAGGTACATGTGTGCAGCTTGAGACCTGTTTCTGTGTGACATATAGGCAGGCAAGTTCAGTCCAAGTATCATTATAAAACTGTCCTCTCAACAGCCCCTTGGGACACCCCAAGAAGTACAAGTCTTATGGGGAGCAGCTGAGGGACCTGGAGGGTTCAGCTGGAGAACAGAAGCTGAGGGGAGACCTTCTGACCTCTGAACTGCCTGAAAGGAGCTTGGAGCCAGGGGGGGTCGGGCTCTGCTCCCCAGGAACAAGCGCCAGGAGCAGAGGAAACGGCCTCAAGTTGCGCCAGGGGAGGTTGAGGTTGGATGTGGGGAACAATTTCTTCCCCAAAGGGCTGTGGGGCATTGGAACAGGCTGCCCAGGGCAGTGCTGGAGTCACCAGCCCTGGAGGGTTGGACAGACGGACATGAGGTTCTCAGGACATGGGGCAGGGACAGGAGTGGGTTGTGTTTGAACTCAATGATCTTGAGGGTCTTTTCCAATCAAAATAATTCTATAAGAAAGAAAACACAAGGCTACTCCTGTACAACAAGCAAGCTGTGTGCAGGGATTCATGTACCATAAACAAGCCATCTTGGAAAAATCCCCAGAGTATATTAGCTATTTGCAAAGCTCTTACACAGTTACAAATACCTCGCTTGATATTCCCGCTTACGCGGCCCAGCTGCCGCAGGCGCTGAGCTCTCGGTGTGCACAGCTGTGCCTTCTTGGGCAGCTTCCAGAGGGTCTGCTGGGTGCTGCATCTCCAAACACAGAATCACAGGATAGTTTGGGTTGAAGGGACCTTCCCTGCTCCCCCAGTGCCCCCCCTGCCATGAGCAGGGACATCTTCACCAGCTCAGGGTGCTCAGAGCCCCGTCCAGCCTGGCCTGGGATGTCTCCAGGGATGGTTCAGCCACCACCTCTCTGGCCAACGTGGGCCAGGCTCTCACCACCCTCAGGGGCAACAATTTCTTCCTTATATCTAGCCTGAATCTCCCCTCTTTTATTTTAAAACCATCACCATCACTCCGCTGTCAAGTCCTTCTGAACTGGGCTTGGCATCCTATATTTAGGTGCTTGATTTTGTTCCCATGAGATGTTAACCAGGCTT
Source organism: Streptopelia decaocto (assembly GCF_964273445.1). Taxonomy (NCBI): domain Eukaryota; kingdom Metazoa; phylum Chordata; class Aves; order Columbiformes; family Columbidae; genus Streptopelia; species Streptopelia decaocto. Next base: position 1,997,390 of record NC_138661.1, read on the forward strand.
TCACGTTCCATGTTTGATCTGAAATCAGTCGCTGTGGGTCTCTGTGTGTGCAGGGACAGCATCTGTCACACACACTACAGCCAGTCCCTGAACATCTCCTTTGTTAGCAGATGAATAGCATTGGTTCACATGTTTCCCAAGCTGGATGACCTTTGGCAACCTTTAAAAACTCCCCACTGAATTGGTCTCATGGGCTCCTGTGCATTTACAGCACTTGATCTATTGAAGAGGAGCTTTCTGATTACAAAGATGCAATGGATTTTCTCTAGATCATTATTTAGGCATTCGGGTATTGGTTTCCTTTAATTTTCAGCGGGAATGCAGAGATCCAAGAAGCTGGAATCTGCTTCAGTTTCTGCACACCTGAAGTTCAAAGCTGAAAGTTTTCAAAGTTTGAGATTAAATTGTGTGTAGGAAAGGTGGATCTATTTGTGCCCCTAACATCCAAAAAATAATGGATAAAATAAGTTTTCTGAAGGCAATGGATTGTAAATTATACTTTTAGGTAGGATCATGTTAGTAGTGGCCATGCATCAAAGTTTTAACCCAATCAAAACCAACCCTGGGAATGGGACTCATCCCATCCAACTTGAGCTATTTGGATCCTGGCATCTGATCTTTGGTGATGTGAGCTGGGCATCTGTCCATGGTGTCTCCAGAAGGTGACCCAACCATTTCAGCTGGCAGTGTAGGATTTTTTGTTCCATGGAAGTGACCATCTCTCTTTCTGTAACTGCTGAGAGAGTTAAAATATTTGCTTTTGCAAGGCTGAGATTCAGTCAGTTGTCTTTCAGATGGCCACAGTTGGGTGGGATGGACATCCATGTCACAGATCCCTTATGAAATTTAAACTGTGTCCCATGACAGATTAAACTTAGTGCAACCAGGCAGAAGACTAATATACTAACCTCTTATACTGCGCAAAAATCATTAAATATTCCTATTAAAATTTCTAGTGTATTTCACTGTAAAAATTGAAGAGAAATGCCATACTTATATAATTATCACAAGCAGTTTCTTATATCCACATTTCATGTTGGCAATATACATTATTTCAACATTAGCAGAACAGCCCTGCTATCTGATCTTTTCTTCATGTCTGAACGTCAATACTAAATGATGGAGCATTTGAGAAAGCTGTGGTTTGTAAATGTGTGATTTCTCCCGGAATTAGGAAGAAAGCAAAGACCTGCAGTGATTTTACAATTTAATCTTTCCTTCATTTTCTCTTTCCTTGGGACACCCAACTAAGCCAGCAAACTGTCCGACAGTGCTATGCCAACTCACGAGGGCAAAAGCACATGTATATATTTAAGGATGTAACCACCCCTACTGATTTACACAACATTAATTGCATGCTCAGAGATGAGGAACACTAGTTCTTCCTGTAAAGTTATGAGCTCCTAGAGCTGAAGCACAATTAGTTTTGTCACCAAACAGACTACATTGTTTTTCTGCTTTTTCTGTGACTTGAATATTGGCTCAGGTGACCAAAGACCGATACATTTACTCTTAAATATCTTTTTTTCTCATTGCTCTCAGAATTGTGGCAAATACTTCTCCATTTCAGAGGAAACGTTCTTATTTTATACTAAACCTGAATGAAAACTATTGGAAATACGGAGTATATCCATAGCACAGGTAAATGCCTTGCTTCTGGCTACCAATGCTAAAATATGGGATTGGAATAGGAATGGTCAAAAAGGATGGTTTTGAACCAATGAGAAACCACTGCCCACTCCACTTGTGAGCCAAATTTATATTAAATGTAGACTGAGAGAAGCAGGTATTGGTTGTTTCATCTGCACCTTGGACAACCTTCTAACGATCTGAACTTCTGCTCTGCTAGAAGCACGTTCACTTCCAATGGTGCCCCCAAATCCACATGCTGGCAAAGTCACTGAAGGCCAGGACAAGGTCAACTGTGTGATTTCATCACTCAGACCAGTTTTTACAAGTGTTTGCCTTGATGCTCATAGTCGGTGATGGTATAACTTTTTTCTAATTTTATCTATACTTTCATACAAAATCCTAATTGTTTGCCTTCTAAAAACATGGTTTCATTAATTTAATCTTGTGCTGCAGAAAATTTTATGAGATCTTAAAGAAACTTCATACTGTGCATTAATTTCTTTCCACATAATTGTATTTATATTTCAACAAATAGACTTGAAGTACATTATTATTCTAAAATGAGTGCTAATGGGTTTCAGCACTTTCATGCAGCTAATCGTGCATTTATTTCATAGCTTTGATGGCTCACAAAGACTTCCATTTCTTCATTTACATGAAACAACTGTGAACGATAAATTAAATGGTGGCTTATTTCATCTACAGATTTTTCCCTGAAAACTCTACATAAACAGTCCAGTGTTTGTGTACAACAAATAATTCCTTTGAAAGATGCAGACCCCTGTCAGGAAGGCAATTCTATAAATGAAAAACACACACCTTCATCCACCTCTCAACCTGAAAAATAATAAACCAAAAGACTGAGCTATTGCTCCTCTTTGCATCGTGCCAGCACATAAAAAATAACATGTTTTGCAGGACAGCAATTTGCTGCAATTTGCTTTCAAGGCGAGTCTCAAAGGACTGCAGGAGGAGGGAGGAATGCAGATGTTCAAGAGGAGGTTGTGCATTACCCACGAGGAGCAGAAATGCTGCGCTTCAAAGCCTGTGTTAAATTTGTACTGAGCTTAGCCCTGAAGACCACGGAGTAACTGGTTCTTCTTGTACCATACCAGGCACCCTTAGCACTGGTATCCTACAGGGCAGGCTTGGAAAAGGTCACCTTAAATAAACAATTGCCTGTGAAGGCAGAAAAATCTCCTCCAGATGAGCAGGTCTTGACTCCACGACCTATTTTGCCAATGGAGAGGCACCAGATGTGTGGAGGGAAAAGGAGGCACAACCGGGTTGACATCCTGGACTAGAAACCTTAATGGCAACCTGGAGATGCACCGTCTGGGAATGACGAGGAGAAAAGAGGGATAGAGGGAGTTGGGGTTGTCCCTGAACATCCAACCCTTGCTTCCTTGTTCTGCCTTTGTGCTTGTTCAGTGCCCAGGCTCAGCTGTCCCAGTCCCAGCTGAGATAACAAACCTTGACCAGATAATTGGGCTTTCTCCAAGGTCTGTACTCGTGCCAGTAGATGTGAAGAGGGTGTTCTCCTGTGTGACAACTGAGCTCAACACACCTGAATCTAGAGACAGCAAATAACCAACCCAACCAGCTTGCTCTTGGGTGAGCTCCACAAAAGTCACTCTACTGTACAAGGAACAAGGGAAAATGATTTGTCTGGGATGTCCTTTCAGTATGAGCTGGAGTATCTCTTCCTCCTTCCCCAGATATCAATAACTGGATCACTGATCCCCAGGGTGGAGCAATTTCTGAGCCTGAGACACCTTCAGGGTGATCACCAAACCCAACCCTGGCGCTGAAGGGGAGTTCCAAGGATTTTCCTTCTTTGGGCAGAAGAATGGGAGATTGTGCAAGACCAACAGCAGCAAAATAGCTTACATTACACTCCTCCAATAATTAACAACATGGTTCTCACCTCCTTGTGCTTACAGATACATGACAAGGGGACCTGGACCTTCCTCTGAAATGCTGCAGTAACAGGACTAATGCCTGTGCTGTCCTGGAGAGGGAGGGAAGCTCTCAGCCCACAGATTGCTCCATTTGGGTCACCTACCCTCCTAAATATCCCCACAAAAACCATAATTGGGGTATTTCTACAGTCTTTTTCAAGCCATAGAATCGCCCGGTTTGCACTCAAATGGTGAAGCCGTTAGCCTAGTAGCATATTGCTACCTGGACTGAGTTCTCCCTTTCACAGCCAGTTTTCTTCCAAGGAACTGAAATATTTCATATCAGATAATGATTATTTTTTTTTTCCTGAAGAAAAAGTGGAGAGAACAAATTAATCCACAACAGCATTGATGAGGGGAAGAAAAGTTAATTGAAAAATATAATGAAAACACTGAGCTCATTCCACCCTGTGTATGCAATGGAAACATTGATATTGACAAAGAAAAATTAAAATTTGCTACAGAGTTCAAACACACTGGTAATATATGTATGATGATAATGCACAGAATCCTTAGTAAGGAGCCTTAGGGCACACACTATGTTTATGCAAATTTGATGGAAAACTACAATATTAAATACGACGCATTCTACTTTTTTATTTTTTTAAGCAAACTGAGTCTGGTAAACACTTTGGCCCAAGTTCTACTTAAACTTAGGGCTGTTGTCATGCTATCAGGAGAAAGAAAAGGTGCTGAAAGTGGAAGCTTACCAAGAAGGAAAAGCCTTTTTTCTGGCAGAGAGCAGCTATGATGCACCTTCCCATGGCCAGCGGGGCTGTGCCAGAGGGTGTTTCTCTGTTCAAAAAATGATGAACATGGACCCTCAGGCCACTATTCTGCAGGACATTTCAGCTGAGCCTCTGGACTGCCATAAAATATTCAAGGGGACAGATGGGAAGGTGGGAATCACTCTTCCCCATCCAACCTCTAGGACATGCTCCTGGGCAGGGCTAAGAAGAGTAAAGGACCAGAATTAAATAACATGGTCAAAACTGCACCCAGAAGCTCCCCAGGTTTGGTTCAAATGTGCAGTTACATGACCTCTGGTGTGTTGTATTTGGGTGCTGGGATCCGAGTTCATTCCGTCTCATCGGGCTCCTCACTGGGATGCTGAAGCAGGTGATTTATCTGCCTGGCTCCCTCCCAGGTCCAGGGAGAGGAGCAAGGATGGTCAGAATGACTTTGGCTGAAGAGGCTTCTGTCTTCTGTCACTCCATTTGCTATAGCAGTAGCTATAACTTAAGTGACTAAGCCTGTAACACGATGCTTGTCGTTAGGTGGTATTAACTAAGATCTTCATGTACAATGGGTTTTTGCGCTCAGAAACACACCAGCCTCCAGTTGGTACACCAGCAGCTTTGTTCCAAAAATGCAAAGATGCTGAAAGAACCACCTCATTGGCAGGAGAAGTTGGAGGAATAAGCCAACGCCAAGACCAGACCTGGTGTCAGAGATAGAATGATAAAATCATAGAATCACAGAATCATTTTGGTTGGAAGAGACCCTCAAGACCATTGAGTCCAACCATAACCCACCCCCGGCACTGCCCCATGTCTTGAGAACCTCATCTGTCTGTTCAGCCCTCCAGGGATGGTGACTCCAGCACTGCCCTGGGCAGCCTGTTCCAATGCCCCACAGCCCTTTGGGGAAGAAATTGTTCCCCACATCCAACCTCAACCTCCCCTGGCGCAACTTGAGGCCGTTTCCTCTGGTCCTGTCACTTTTTTACTCCACACTCCTATATGGAAAATCTCTGCTCAGCAAACGTCTGCCGGCAGCAAACCCCTGGGGCTGTGCTGAAACCATAAGTCACGTTTCCCACTGAGTTTAGTCCTGCAACAACAGTTTTTCCTTTCTCATGCTAAATTGGCTCTGAAGCACTCCTTTAATTTTCAATATAAAGCATCATCATCACTGGCTGTACGACTATGACATACAGGGAGATAAAAGCAATAAGCTTTTCTCCACACAACCTCTCTCATTGACTCCTGTAATGTCTGAGTTGGATATTTTGTAACCTTGCCCAATTAATTTTGTGCTCAGTGGCTTTTTTTTTCTGAACACAAAGTCTTAAAAAAGATCTGCAAAGAAATTCATTAACTTTACAATGCAATTGGACTTACTCCAGCCAAATTATTACATTTCTACAGCGCTAAAAATAAAGAAAAGCACTGTATAATTGAAACAACCCACACACAGAGTGAGATTTTAGTCTGGGAGTCTGTATGGAAAGCAAACACTGGTTAAACTGCACCATGCAATTCAGGGTTTTACATGATTAATACATAAAATGAAATGTTACATATTTTCAAATAGATTCTCTGCAGGTAACAAATTACATGCGACAAGTGCACATTTGACAGCTGACACTATTATACATTTAATTGGTGAATGCAAAAATGACAATTTTTAAGCTGTAGCACAACTGCAGCATTTCAACAGCGCTTGGGCCAGCGATTTCTCTACAATCTGTGCATTTTTTCTATGAGCTACAAACCCCATAAGCTCAGAGCCTCCAGCTACAGCATTTCTGTTTCATTTGTCATCTCTGCAAAATCCTTCCTCTCCCTTGAACGCTCTCTCGTGTCAGATGGAAGAGCTCGCAATTACACCCTTTGTCATAGCAGCTCCCCCCAGTACCCTCCAAAGTCAATATCTCACATGTCTGGTTGTGCCACTGCAGCATAATCAGCATTTAGTTGATCTCTTTGGCTTAGTTAGTCAAACTATCTTGTAAAACCATAGGATTTCTGGCTCAGATTTCCAAAGGAGTTTAAGGGACTTAAGGTCTCCTATCCTATTAAGCAGAAATGCTATGTGAATGCCTGATCCCTCCAGCCTATTTTGTTCTTGAAACCACAGCCTTTGTGAAAATGTACCTCTATACCCATCAGGGCATTCACTCTGCCACACACCATATCAGAGATGCCATTTCGCTTGAACAGATAGTTAGTGTAATGACAGATTGCACTCTATCAAAGGATCTGTTGTAAAGAGATATAACATGAAAGAAAAACCATTTTCTCTGGGCTGGCTGTTCTTTTTGCCAGGTAGGTAGGTGAAAATTGAGGATATCATCCCAATGTATGGATGAAGTGTTCATTTTTGAAGCCAGCCAAATACCATCCAATATAAAACAGAACTATCTGCTTTGCATTTCTGACTTTCCTGCCTCATAACTTCCAGCTTAACTAACAGAGAACCTGTAACCGCTGGATATTTTTCCTGTTTGAATTGTGTTTTTAAAATATTATTTTTTAAATGTAATACTCTACATCACTGTTACTTCATTATTCCCTTAATCTTCCTTTATTAATTACTCCAAAATTATATTAAAAATAATTTACAACCCTTTTTGATTCATTATCTCTGAGCCTTGTGTGGTTTGTCACTGTTTCCTCATCGTTTCTGAACGTTAATAGTGTCTGGCCCTGAACTATTTTGCTTGACCATGGGGAAATAGAGCAGCTGAACAATTTCCAAGTGTTGTTAATGTTCCCCCCGTCGGGTTTGTGCTCTCGGTGAGTCAGGCTGGCTGCTGCCATGAGCTCTGGGGAAACAGCTCTAGCAACTCAGAGCAGACACGCTGCTGCTCAGTGCCACGTTCTGTTTGCACAAAGCAAACACAGCAAGACCCCCAAGCACACACTTTCAAGTCGGTGACAAATGCATTTCAGCCCCACCAACTCCATCGGATTTCCAGCCTAGACTTACCCAGACCACCACAGAACTGCAATTACTTTTTAAATACTCATTATGGTCCAAATGGAATGCAGCAAATTGTTCAGTCTCAAAGACTTGATGTGCTATCTCTGTTTTTTCTCCAATATGTTGTGATGACATGTTTAGGAAGTCATCCTTTGCCTTTGTAACATCTAATGACTTGCCTAGTATTTTTACTTCTATCTATTGCAGCTTTAGTCTCTAAATTAAAGGTGCTGTGATCATGAATGCTTCACAGCTACAACAGTGATTGGTGTTCCAATCCAGAAAGCCTTAACTCTTGATATGGGAGAAGCCCAATGTGCTATAAAATCTCTTTCAATAGCTGCTTGGCCCCTTGCTTATCTACGCTATTTGCTGTCCTCTTGCTAAAGGGTCAGCATGGATTTTGAAGGCATTTGTGTAAGTATTTCTCTCTTTCTGGTTCCTTTACGCATTTAGTAAGCCTTGCAGGTCAGTGGATTTGTGTTGGGCGGATTACAGATAGTCCAGTATGACTTGTCACCAAACCGATTTTTGTGCTCAAGATGTTTCTTATTTTTCACTGACGCCTTTCATCTGTTTGTCCAGGTGTCTCCAGCCCACTGGGGAACATCCCACTCCTCCTTCACACGGAGTCCTCAGGGAGGAACCTGTTCCCATCACGGTTTCAGGTGCTTTTCTGAGCTCATCTGTGTTCAGCTGAGCAACAGCTTCCAGTTGCTTTTTCTGCTCCCCGCAGGACCTTTTGTCTAGTTGCTCCTTCATTATGCTGCTTTCGGTGATCTAACTCAGCACATAACAGCAATTTGAATCATTCACCTTCCAGCTTATCCTTGGCGTTCTGCTGATTCCGGTGGTCTGCAGTTTGCTGTCCTTATTTCTCAATGTCACTGGCCTTTAGTGCCTCCTCTGTGAGAGCAGGAGCTGTAGTAAATGATCTGGGGATGCTCTGTGACATTTCACAAGGCAGCCTTTAGTTCCTCAAGACTTTGAAACTAAATCTCCAGCACAAGGTTGCTTTGCAGGCGAACAGTTCCTTTTCTCTATAGGCAAAAATCAGAATATTCCCTATCTGATGTAAACCACAACGGAGGGGAGTTGCTTTCCATCCAGTGTTACTGATACAACAAGAAAAAATAGGAGGTGAAGTCTCAAGATTTCTTCTGTGATCATTCCTGATGTTAGCTGTTTGCTGTTCCTATTCAAAAGACCTCTGTTTCGCTGGGCTTAATGCTGGACTTAACGCTGGCCTTTCCTTCCTGTTCATTAAAGGTTATACAACAAGCTCAAGTTCAAACGCAGCAACCCAACCACACACCTGGAACAAAGCACTCCAGAATCAAAGCTGCTTTCCAAAAATCAATGAGAAGAGACCCAGAGGAAGCTCTGGTTAAGTCACCTCAAAGGCTCAAGATCAACGATCTGCCCCTGAGAGGAAAACCTGGAACTGGTCAATCACTGCGGAGATGCTGCCTGGGCTGAGGTCTGCTGAGCAGCATCCTCGCCCAGACCTAGCTCAGTGACTCACAGAAATATCTGCCTTTTATGAAATACCTTTCATTAAGTCTCATTAGGTTCCTGTTTGCTTTAGTGTTTTGCTGCTGCATTGAAAATGAGCCTTGTCTTGCTAGACCAGGGCTAATTTATGGGCAGGACAGACACCAAATGAGATATTTGGTCCAAGTTGTAGCCAGAACAACAAACTTGTTAGAATTGGCATATGAAGGCAAAGTAAAACACTCATTGATAAATTGGATACTGATGAAAAATGAGCTAAAATCATGCTGAATTAGATTTCTTTGGACTCCTAGAATTTGCTGTCTTCAGATATCAGAAGTACCTTTAGCTGCCTGTATGTCAGCACACAATATAGGGCTCTCCCAGCCACACAACCATTCCAAACCTTCAGGTATTGCATTAGCAAGTCCTTAATGCATTATCACCAATGCACACATATACACAGTCCAAGGAGACAAATTCTCACAGTAGCTCCTTATTTTGTGTCAAAGAGTTACTGCAAAAGAGAAAAAAACTCTATGTGATCCTACCGTATCTATTAGCATCTGTAAATAAACTACCAACACAGTGTGAGAATTGAAAAGTGTTCTTGCAACAAATATTTCAATAAAAAGAATAACATCCAGATGGCCTGGACAGAAGCAAGTTCCCTGGTCTATTAGAGGAGGCTGGAATGGAAATATAAAATTATGGTGATGGAGAATGAACAAGTGCTGTTAGAGGAAAAAATAAAAATGGGAAGTTTTGAAGAAAATGAATCTGGGGATTCTTGAAAACAGCTTGAAAACAACCCAAAAGCCTGGCAGGACCAGCCAGGACACCTCTTTGGACAAAAGGGAAACCACAGTCTGCCAAGAGCTGGTGATGGGACTTGTTGTTTCCAAACAACTCATGCCTCAGTCAGAGACCTGCCTTCCATAGGAAAAGTAGTGTTTAACACAAATATTTTCAATTAGTTCATTTCATTTGTCTATGGCACAATTCTAAGAAATGTTAAGCATTTGCATAGGTGAGCGATTCACACAATGAGAAATCTCTAGATCATGAAGAAAACTGTCAAAAACACAAGGAGCTACCAAAGAATATGGTCAAACATCTTTATACAATCCATAGACTCAGGAACACTCTCCAAAAGGGGCCAAGCTCAGAGGGTTCCCATCAGTTCTGGTTCTGCAGAAATCTAGTTTAAAGCCCAGAGCTGGGAATGTGCATAAACTAAACCTAATTCTGGTGTACAGATGAAGGAGAAAGAAGTGCTACTGCAATTGAAATGCAGAAGATGCTTCAGTCTAATGGTACAGGTCCAAGTAGCCAGTGGTAGTTTGAGTGGTACTCAAACCAGCGTGACAATCCAGGACAGAAACTGGCAGTAAATTTAGGTTAAGTTGTAAATGCTGAAGTTTTCTCCTATTAATGTAACCGCAACTCTCAATGAAATATGGTGGAGCTGAAATGGGAATTGAAGTCACAATAAATTCTATGCAGACATTTGTTCCCTCAAATAGGCAAAAACCAGTCCCTCCTTCGTAGACACACATATAGAATTATGCAATAAGGAAAAGGAAGGGTAAAGGGTTAAAATGCTTTCAACAACCTATTCTGACAATGGAGGCAATAGTTTTGTTCCCCCAAGATAGGGCTTGAACAACCATTGCATAAGACAGAAAAAGAAACTGGCTGGATGTCTCCCTTTCCCAAAATCTCATTAGAAAAAGAGGTTACTCCACTTTTCCATCATGCTCCTTCTGTTTGGTGTCCAAAACCATATCCTTCCATTTAGACTGGCGTTTATCAGATTTATTAAGGAAATGTTAGGGAGGAAAGAAAGGAAAAAGGAAGTCTAAAAGATACCTTTAGGGCTTTCTCTCAATTTCTCAGCTGCTTTTGACATTTTTGAGGAGAGCAGAAGTTGGGGTTTTGGTCTTTTGTATTTGAAAGATGCATTCTCTACTGATCAAAGAGAAAGCTCACCGTGCCATTAAAGCAAATACTTTATATGAGCAATCCACAGGGAGTGACCAACCACAGCCCATTCACTGAACAAAAACTCAAACCACAGAACTCACCAGTAAATCACTAATAGGCAAATTGTCAAAATTCAGCACTTTGGGTTGGTTTTTTGTTTTGTCCTGTTTTGGTTTGTTTTTTTGTTTTGTTTTGTTTTTTAATCCTAACAAATGGTTTGCCCAGCTCTATTTTAGAATCAGATCTGTCAGCAGCTCCCTGGGGTATTCTTGTTTCTTTGGATTTGCAATAGGAAATATCAACATGTGGAGAAAACTTCAGTATATTGCTTATTATACACAACCCCTGAGTATAATGAACCTGCAGTTCCTGCAATGCTGGGCTGCTGTTCAGGCAAACTACCTCTAAACTGGCAAGCAATTTGTTAGACTGTCAAAAGACAAAGATGTCAAGCTGATCAAAGCTCTTCTGTTAAGCTTATAAATATCCATTATCCTAAGCAATCAGAAGAATACTGCAAACGGACATATATTATGGCAAAAAGACCACTATAAGCCAGGCTGCCCCTGAACTAAAAAAGAATTCAAATGAACATACTTGTAAATGTTCCACTTCTTGCACAGAAATAACAGAGCCAAGCAAAGGAAGACTAAAAATAAACCAGCACCAAGGGCCAGTGCGACGCAGGATCATTTTACAGCAGTATACCGAACTATTTAGTCAGATAAATATGCTTAATTAGTTGTGCTGGAGTTGGGGAGAAAACAATAGTTTTGTTCCTCTCTTATTTTCTGAAAGGCTGTTATTGTAGCCATATTTTATTTGTAGAAACTTTCTATTGTATGTGCATTTTAGGTCTGGTTCTCAAGAGGCAGGAGTCAATGCACTAATTACAGTGAAACTTATGAGAGTATCACCAGCTGAGTGTCTTTTGCACAATTTCTAAGTACATTGAAACACAGAAATACTTTAGGAAGAACAATTAGATTTCTAAAGCTGTTTCTGCTTTTACTTATATTGACTTGGAAGCAAAGAAGATTTTGGAGAGGTTTTATTTGCAGGCAACCATTGGCATCGGGATTCTGCCCAAACCAAGTTGTGATGCCCAATGTACCATTGTCTTTTTACCCAAGCGTCCTGTGACCTGACGACATTTCCTTAATATCATTTAAAAGGGTCGATGATGCAGCATGAGTGGACATTGAATCAGCCCCACAAAGATCATCCCTAAGCCTACAAAATGGCTTCAGGACTTTTAAAAATTATCTCAAGAGATGGAACGGAGAAAGAATCGAAGCACAACTGCTGCTGTGCCACAGGTCAACACTGACCTTTGCAGAGCTGCGCAAAAGAGAAGAAGAAAGGCAATGCACACAGAAGCAAGATGGTAGGCTCCACGTGGATGAAAGAAAAGCAGAAGAGGCTTAACTGTGTGGTTTTCCTGTCACAGTCTAAAGCTCTAAAAAAAAACCCAGGCATTTATGCAAAAGTTGATTTTTGACCATCTTTTTAAAAGCTTGTTATGAATAGGACTTAAGTGCTACTGGATTTGGAAAAAACAACAACAACAACAAAAGATGGAAAGCAGAAAATGGGGATCAGGAGGGGAAATTAGTATCTACCATGAAACATCTGCAGGACACAATTAAGGAAGCCAAAGGGAAAGCGATGCAATGGTTTGGTCGTTCAGAGCTTGGGCAGGTACATACCATCATCAGGACGTCTTGCTTGAAGCCACTTGGTCGTTCAGTTCTGCGATTACAGCACACTCTTCCTCCCCAGCTTTTTCCTCCATTGGTTGTTACTCTTCGTACTGTGTAATTAAAGAAGTCTCATAATTATTGGTGCCAAGTGAGGCATCTTGTTAATCATCACTAATGATATGACAGAAACAAGGAGGGAAAGTGCTCTAATCACATTTGCACTGGGACAGCCTGATTTTTGTCTCTCCCTCCCATGGCAATGGAAATCGCTCTGGTGAGCAATGAAAGCACAAAAATAAGTGGGTTTAAGGTGGCTTTGACTCCACATAGGCTGAAATGAGAAAAAAGTTCCTGGCAGGTAGGGAAGAGAGTTTCTGGAAGAGTTTCCCTTACTAGTGGGAAGGAAAAGCAAACCTAGCTGGTCCTCACGTCAAACTGGAAATGGACCACACTCCTTAATCCAGGATTTCCATTTCAGTCCAGAGATTTTACAACACAACTGAATTTCAAGTTCTAGTACCTTGCCCTGGACAGTGAGCGAGGTGACCACCAGCCTGCATCATGCTACATGCCCACCAAATAGCTCTCAACTCATGTTAAATCTCTGCTGAATTCAGGGGGGTGGGAGAAGGACTACACAGAAATTCTCTCCTCCAGAGAGGAGATAATACATGAAGAAGGCATTTTTTACACTGAGGGTGGTGAGAGCCTGGCCCAGGTTGGCCAGGGAGGTGGTGGCTGAACCATCCCTGGAGACATCCCAGGCCAGGCTGGACGGGGCTCTGAGCAACCTGAGCTGGTGCAGATGTCCCTGCTCATGGCAGGGGGGCCACTGGGGGAGCTGGGAAGTCCCTTCAGCCCAAACTGTTCTGTGATTCTATGAAAAGGACCAATGGGTTTTCCCCTCATTAATAGGTTTCTGGTTTGGTGTTTCCAAGACCGATGTGGCAAGAGACAAGGGACCTTGGCAATGTCTCACTCATTGCGATGCATCGTGTGACCAGCCAGCAAGTGCTTCACTCCCATCACATCGAGGAGAGTCCCTCAGTGGTCTGGAGCTTCATTTCTATCATCTTCTCTTGACATCCAGTTGGTAAGTGTCAGCTCAGGATGCTCCTTACTGTATTTTCTGAACATCAGTCTTACCATGACACTCAATCTGGATCCAGACTGGCACTGGGCTTTTGATAAGCAAAACAACTGGCCAGGTTTTGAAGATCCAGCAGGCACCAAGTTTTCTGAGGTTTGTTCCCAGTAACAGGTGTGCCTGTTTTTCTTACTTTCATTTAATCCCACTAAGTGACTATACACATGCGGCATTTACATCCAGCAAGCAGGACACTCCAATTTGCTTTTAATTTACCCTGGGCAGGCAGTTATCCAGACTACATCAGTCAAAGTAATGACAGCAAAGGAGATTAAAAAAGAAAGCGTGAGGAGGAGGATGACGCTCCAGGAGATGATAATTGAGGAACTAGGAGAATGTTCATTGAGTTTGACAATTTGAGGCTAGAAGGCTGCTGTTCTAGCAGGTATTTTCTCTCCCACTTAACCCTTCACATCTCACCTCCCTGCCCTGTCCCACAGTGACCATTGGGAGTTCCCCAAATCCCTCAAGACAGCTCTATATAACACACTATTTCCTACCCTGATCAGTAAATACAGGTGAGGACTTGCTGGTGACCCAAGCAGGGAAAATCCATCCTTCTCCAGATGTCCAGTTCATCACAGGGAACCTAAAGCCACATTGACCCAGAGCCCAGCTACACTTCTCCTAAGAGGATGGCCTAAGGTGGACTAGTCAAGCACCAGCAATTGGGTATAAAACCTCTGGTGAAGCCTAACGTGAACAGCTGTGTGGGGAGGATGTTTCTACTTGGTCTGAGGTCTTCTTGCTGTGCTGGCCTTAATTACCACTTTGATTAGAGGCTTCTCCCTGAGAGGTGGGTCCACGTGGTGTGAGAACTTTTCCTATGAAGAGTTAATGAAGATACGTAGAGAGGCTGCCAGAGTAAGTTTCCACTGCCTCTTAAGCATAACCTTCCTCTTCTGTCTATTTTTTTATGTATAGCTAAACCTCTCTGTAGCTTTCAGGAGCAGAATATTTCTCTCTAGTCTTCAGGAGCAGAATATTTCAGATTGTACTGATGAACTCCAAACGCATCTGGGGTAGGATCTGATAAACACAATGATTAACAATTCTAATGTATTCTGGAACAGTCAGTTCAGCACACCCACCACGCGGCTATATCCAACATATACATCAACAGCTCAGCTGGAAGGGTTGGCATTTACAGCAAATCACTCAAGTCTGTGCCTCTTGATTTCTCTGCTGTTCTTTCAGCGCTGCAGATGCACAGAGATTTCAAGGTGACAGGGAGCTGAGCTGATCTAAACTATGCATTGACTTTAATTACTAAGTAAACTGAAGGAATAATACAGAGAAATGAAAGCTAACTTCTATCTTTGTAGTGCAAAAGAGCCCTAATTAGATGGGTTAAATCATGTTCCAGTCTGTGGAGGAAAGAAATACTCTTCTGTTATTCCTGCACATGCACGCATCATCCCAGCTCTTACTAGGTTGGACTACTCATACAGCAAAGTTTCAAGATCAGACCCTCACCCAGCTGTTGGATTTATACAGAGAAGTCTAGGGAGCTGCTGATTTAAGTAGAAGAGGTGATTTGTCCTGAAGAAGTGTTGCAAATGAGGAAAATAAGTCGCATGCCGGCACAGCATCCTCTACCACAAAAGGAAGCCTCAGCAATTTCTGTGCGCTGATGATCCCTGATGAAATATCTCCACTTCCAGACAAGCCTTAGAAATAAATCTGTATACAGCACTGCCGGAGTTCAGTGGCCAACATCCTTCTATATGCATGGTCACCTACCACTCTGTGCTAGACTTATAACCTGTGGTACAGCTCAGGGACTTTAAAATCCAGGAGACTGTGGTGTTAGAATTTGAATTAACTTGATTACCCAAGGGACCCCACTAGCC
The DNA here is from genome assembly GCF_964273445.1 of Streptopelia decaocto. Classification (NCBI taxonomy): domain Eukaryota; kingdom Metazoa; phylum Chordata; class Aves; order Columbiformes; family Columbidae; genus Streptopelia; species Streptopelia decaocto. Next base: position 2,012,874 of record NC_138661.1, read on the forward strand.
TTGTTTTGTTATCACCCTTTCTATCCAGGGACAATGGACCTTCCCAACAAGCTTCCCTGATGTAGGAGTGGTTCTGATTTGAGCCAGATTTAACATGTAATTGTTAAATTGAGCAGGCAGATGACTTATTATATTCAAGGTTGGCTTCTCTACATCAATTATTTTAAAGATCACTATTTCCAGATTCTGCTTCCACAGCTACCTCTTTAATATGATTCTCCTGTAGAAAAACAAACAAACAAACAATAAAACACAACCAAACCAAAATAAACAAACAAGTGTCAGCAAATGGAATCTGGCAAGAAATGAATCAAATAAACTTAAAATAACGTCATGGTGCCTGTATTAAATTTTGTCTGACTGAAGTTATGTATCTGAGAACTCTACCATTTGTAGCTAAAGGGAAAAGAATTAATGACGTCAGCTATTTACCTCAGTATATCACTATAGGATGATAAACAATATTTTCTCCAAGCCCTTCTGAGTTCATCTGAAGTAGCTTTAAAGATCATATACCCTGTATTTGTACTTAAATTATTCTACTTTCAGAGTCTTGGAGAGCTGAGACAGCAGGAGATAATTTGTAGGACAGCTTGAGACACTTTTCCAACAGCTTTAATATTGCTGCAATTGTCTTCTTGCTTCCCACAAGGCACAGAAGTATTGTTGTATTTGAAGCCTTTTTACTAAGGATGCTCATCCCCCTCAGGATGGAGCATTTTGTAGGAGGGAAAACTTCCCCTGAAATCTGGGAGGTTTTTGTCATTGGCCTCAGCGACACCATGAGGTGCTTCTTGTTTTTCCTTGATGGTGCTTACAGATGCTTCTTGTTTCGTCTCACCAGGCTTGTTTAGCTGCTTCTCCTCTTGACCAAACCCAGTTGTCTGCTTGAGTTTGGTTTGGTTGCATTCAACTAGACATTGGTCTGTACCTTTTGTTGTTGTTGTTTTATTTTAAAGCTCTAGACATGCCTGTAGGACACAGGTAGGGTTATGCTCTGCTCTGATGTCTGACTTACAGCCGTGGACTACAGGTGAGAGATTTACTGCTGCTCCAGCCTGGACCTTCAAGGCATTGATGGTCAGGACCATTCCTGTGGAACCAGTTGTTGTAAAAATGAGGCAGAGGAAAAAAAGGGGGTGGATAAAAGGGTGCCCATGTTAAGGGTGCTCCATCTCTTCATATGCTGTTGTTGTTACTCTGATCCAAATCATGCCAAAATGCAGCAGATTGCAACTGTAACGAAACATAGTCGAGATATCCAGCTAAACAGTGAACCTTAAAACCTGAGACTTTTCTGAAAATTGCCTAGAAACTTAAATACATCATAGAAATTCCTCCCAGCTAAATGTTACGTGACCAATGCATATAACCTTTTAAATGTGTTTGTCCGAACCATCACCTCAAATTATCAGGATTTTTAAATTTAAATTACTACTTTCAAATGCTCTTTATTTTTTTCTAAAGCAGAAAATCATTAATTGGCTAAGAAAGTAGCATATTGACAGTAATATTAACCCTGTCCCTTTATTTTTTCTCTTTTCTCAAGTCTCAAACCTTTGCCTGGGTGGAGGGATGAGCTGAGCTGCAAAAGTGAACAAGTTGTAGAGAAGGGTGAATATTTTTGGAAGGAGTTTCTTCCTATCTCTCTCTACGTTGGCCCAAATCTCCTGCTTTCCACAGGAGACACAAACATTTCCTTGTCCCCTTTGGTCAAGGAATAGACAACCCTTGGGTGTCATAGAGCTGAGTCTTTTTGGGGTGGGCAGCTTTCTATGTCTTTTAGCAAATGGTGGGAAGTTTCCCAGATCAGATGTGGTTACCTCTGTATGCACTGACATGACACAAAGTGAAGTCCTTGCCCCTGTCCTCACACCTCTCTTTATCTCCTTTCTTCCCCAATATTAAGACATGGAACTTCTCTCATCTCCATCACATCACAGAATCACAGCCTGGTTGGGGTTGAAGGGACCTTTGGAGATGATCCCGTCCAACCCACCTGCTAAAGCCGGATCTCACATACCAGTTCTTATCTTACTTTGCTGCACTCCAGCTTTCGAAGGTGGGAAGAAGGTTTGTGAGCACGTTCACAGTAGGAGTGTGGTTTTGTTCTAGAGGGTGCTAATTCCAGCAGTATCCCACATGCTTTGAACTGGAATAATTCAGGAATCAACAGTTTCCTAAAACCAGAGGTTTTGTTTTTTCAAACAGCTGCACTATTTCTTTACAGTTTGCAGATCATACTCCACTAAATTCGTAACAGTGGCCATTACTCCTTGTTTTCTGGGAGTTAATTTTAAATTCTCCAGTGTTAGATATATCCCATTAGGCATCCCTTTACCTGAATCAAATGAGACTTTCCTTAGAGCAGAATGGCAGAGAGAAAAGCAGAGCAGAGGCTGTAACACTTCTACAGGTTAACACGCTAATATAACTATTTCAGTCTTTAAACGTGTGGTGTTTCTCTCTTTAAACAATCTGATATTTCTTGAAACATGAAGCAGGCTGGATTTTTAGCAATGAGCAGTACAAAGGGCTTTTACATTTTCTTTTCAAGCAAAACTAAAGAGTGGAAGCAGCAGCTTCATGTTGCTCAGACACTTTCATTTCTGTTAAAAGGAGCCGGCAGTTTGTTTTCCTCAGCAAGCTGCAATCCCTTTTCATCGAGCAGCAGTGAAAGCCTGGGAGAAAAGATCTCAGCCCGTTGAAAGTGGCGTTCAATTTTTGATGAAAATGCAAAGGGGAGCATCAAAACGGAGACTTCCACTCTCCGGGAGTGAAAAGGGAAGCATTCCTTTAAGAAGCTGGGGAAAATGGAATGCTTTCTCCCACAAAAACCTCTGTTTACTAGCGAAAAGTGTAAAATACAGTCCTAAGAAGATTCACAGCATTGAAATATTAAGTGAAAAATTACTGGTTGTCTCAGAAACCCCATCTGTGTGGTTTAGTTTCCATCATTTATGAGGCATAAATTAACAGACATACAACCCTGTGTATATGTTTAGAAATAAATATATGTATATAATTTATGTGAAGAAAATGAGGTTTGTGGTTTTCCTATTAACTAGGAATATATTCACCTTCATTATTGTTCTATTACTGATTTTCAAACTACACATTTCTCACTTACATAATTTAACTTATTGTGGAGTTAAATTTCTCTAGACTACAATTCCTGTTACAAGTCAGGCTATTTTTCAGTGAAATGGAACTCTTTCATTAAGGGGAAAAATGCCTTTTCACCCATTGATCATTGGTTTAAGGCCTGACTAGTGCCAGTAAGCAAGGACCTCCCTTAAGTACAAGGGTTTTTCTTGACTAGTACTGAATCTTTCTTTAATCCAGAGAAAATTAGTTTCATTAATGCAAAAGTATGGAATATGAATCTGAACAAAAATAATTTTAAAACATTGACCAGCTTTAAATAAAGGAGAAAAAGAAAGAGTGGATTTTCCAAAATGTTCTCTTTGTCTTTGATTGAGGGCGTGGGACACCCCCAAAGTTCCATCTGGGAGCTGAAAATGTTGGAAGCAAGAAAATAACCTGAAAGGAACGTACTATCGTCTTAAATAAAAAGACAAGAGTCATGGAAAAGGGATCTCTGAATGCAACTTCAGTCCTCTGAAAGGCTGAGATCAAGTCTACTTTAGTCGTTCACTGTCCATGCACAGTTAACAGATGGAGATGACATCTCCCAGAGTTCAGCTCATCTTAGTAAGAAAGGGACACGTCTTATTCCATTTGTCTGGAAGATCGCTTTAATGTTTAACTTCCAAGATAAATGTGGTGAAAGGAGTGAAACTACTTATCTACCTAACTCTAATATGAGATTGATTGTCCTTCTAAATGATCTGTTAAAAGAATCAGTAGGAGAACTTGCCCAGGTCATGTAAGACACCAGACAAGATTATGGTAATTGTTTTATCTGAAACTGTGGTCCTGCATTCAGCTCACGTAGACACATTCATTTGCAGCATATGAATTTCTGTTGGTTTCAATAAGAGGGCAGAACAGTGACCAGGTCCCACAGGACAGTGAGGCAGAGGGGGCCCAGACAACACAGACACAGGGTCTCCTCTAGCAGGTTTGTGTGTCCCCATGGTTTCCCTGTCCCTCTGCAGGACTAGGCACTGCTGACACCATCCTCAGAAAGAGCTGGGTCAGCATTGAATTGACCAACCAATGGCCAAGAGCTGCCAAAATATCTTAAAAGTATTTGACACATCCATGTCCCATTCAAAGCATATCAAGAGAAGCCATCCTTTACAGATGGAAATTAGTCATCCCACTTGTAAGTAAATCCATTCCAAATCTCATCATAAATGCCTTTGGCACTGAGAACTAGCTCCATATATGATCTTAAATTACAAAGGTCCTATCTTTCGGCATCAATAATCAACAGATCTGCTGTGTCTCTGCTGTGGACTGTGTGGGTCAGCAGGGCATCTCCTCCTCCCTTCCTCATCCTCCATGCAGCTTCATCTTTGTGCTGTGGTGGGTTGGAAATGCCTGAAGACAGCCAGCGTGCCAGCAAGGAGTTATCATATGGTGAAGTGTAACTAAAGGGCCAAAGCCGTTGTGGTCACTGGGCTGTAAACCTGCCCTGAAAATAGCAAATCCAGGAGTGGACAAGGGTGGAGATGGGTGGGAGGTAAGAAAACCTGAATTGTCTTGGATTGTGGCTCCTTAGCTCATCACCTTCCACCAGCTGAGTGCCATTAACTAGCCACCTGTGCTGTCTTCAGCATCCCACCTGGGATGCCAAATGTCGTCCTTCTACCTTGAGGAAGGTGGATGCTGTCCTACTGTGGCCAGCAAAGACCTTAGGCATGACCAGCTACCACCGTTGAGCAAACCTCAGTGAACGACTGACAACCACACTGAGCTTGCACACTCATTATACAGCCTTCAGACTACTTGACTGATGAGCATGAATTCTTGTGGCTGATGTTCCTTTTTTTCTTTTCCCCCAGACAAGCTATGCCTCTTTACATTTGTGGAGTGACCTGTGGGTAAAAACTCACCACGCATCAGCTGAGCTGTGATAATTTTCTACGTGTACCCATTAGCCCGTGGCAAATGCAAAATAAATGGGCTGGTTTAGGTCTCCTTCACGAGCTCATGGCAGAACAGTCGCTGCAGACGAGGCTGTGTATAGTATCTCCTGATGGGAAAACATGGCAGTTCTGTGCCAGCTTTGAGTAACCAAGGATGTATCACATTTTGAGGATAGTTTGGTGCACTGTGCTATTTATACTACTAAATATAGGTGTAGTTTCTGTATCTGAGACAGGGAAAAATTCAACTATTAAAATTTCAGAACTGCGGGTGCTTGACCACACCAGGCAGACGATGGCAGAGGCGTCAACTCTGCAGCATTTTGAGCTCAGCATCTTTCAAGATCACAGAGGCAAAACCATGTTTTTCAGACTTCTCTGTCACATTGTCAACAGCATTTGTATATGTATCCAATTTCCAAATCTGCAGCTGAGTCTTTATAGGGAGACTATCATTTTACGCTGCCAAGTCTTTCATGCACAAGTTGTTTTTGTTTAATCTTCAGGCTGACCTTCCCATCTAAAGCAGTCTTGCATTAACTTTCCAAAGGTCGTATCTGCAGAATGTTGAGTCAGTGGATCTTGCAGAGTGTCAGTATATATTTTTATTGAATTCTAGGCTTTGATTATACCCAGTTTGTTCTGCATGAGATCAGCAAGGCAGGTGGAAAATCATCCTCACAGGGCAGCTGACAATTCTCCACAAACGCTATAAACAGGAATGACAGCTGCATATGGATTTTCACTCACCAGTGAGGAGAAGGGATGTGCAACGTGGGTCGATGCAGCTGACTGGCATTCTGTTAAACTCACTGCGTTGTCCAAGTGGCCACCTACGCTTCTCAGTGGAGAGAGAGGGACCTCCAGGGCATGGTCTGCACCTTAGGAGGCAACGGACCTCTCTCCATCTGTTACAGAGAAACCAGATAACCATTCTGAAGCATTATTGAAGTGGTATGATGTCTACCTTTTGAGGTCTGGGGGTCCTTTCCCCCCTCTGTCTTACTCTGCACACCCTTTCTGGGGCAACTGCAAAAGTCTGATGTGAAGCAGCTCCTCTGGATTGATCTGGGAGCAGGTGGAGTAGCCAGACTGCGAAAGGAAAGGAAAGGAAAGGAAAGGAAAGGAAAGGAAAGGAAAGGAAAGGAAAGGAAAGGAAAGGAAAGGAAAGGAAAGGAAAGGAAAGGAAAGGAAAGGAAAGGAAAGGAAAGGAAAGGAAAGGAAAGGAAAGGAAAGGAAAGGAAAGGAACAAAACACCTTTCCTCCCTCTAATCTCCTGCTATAATAGGAAGGCAGTAGCAAAAATCTTTTGTATCCTGATAGATCCCTTCCTGGCTCTGAAATAGGATTCAGCATCTCCCACCTGCATCAGCTGCCAAAATAATTGTGCTGTGGATGTCAAAACAAATGCGGATACATGTAGATGCTCAAGGCTTTTCCTACAGAAGTCTTGCCAGGAGTCTCTAATGTGGAGTAAGAAATACTTCAGCTCAGTCTTGAGTGTGCTGAAGGCTTCTGTAATCAACTCTGGTCTTCATCGTGCCTGCTTATTATAGCTAAGGATCCCCAAGTGACTGAATGTACTGTGGGCTACGCCATTACATTTTATACCTTCATATACACCACTCAATGCAGCTGAACCACAGTGATATATCATCTTGACTTAGCCTGTAAACCATACAAGTGACATGCAACTTCCCACACCTGATAGCTGTGGCGTTTATCACACATGTGCAATAAAATCTTGCTATTCCAAACCAGCTATTCTAGTCTGGGGTTTACTGGTACACAGCTGAAGTACCTCTACAGGAGATCACTCTGTCTTAATGTATTATCATGTCCCTCATCTTACCAATGTCTGTGCCTATCCAGATAGAAATAAGCATTTCATTTCCATCTATAACATTTCTAAGGCATGTAACAGAAACAAATTTTTAGGAACAACGAGATGGTTTCTCTGGCTCCTGATACGAATACAAAAGAGAAGTAAAGAACTAAGACCTTCATCATTTGACATGCTCAAGATACACTTTAGAGCACCGTGCAACTATTATAATTCACCTTCACTCAGTTTGCATCGTGTAATTGTATCAACCCACCACGGCTAGAGATATCTCTGTAGGTTCTCTAGAATATAGTGGTAGCTTGATTCCTACACCAGCATAAATCAGGTGTAAATCCAGAGTAAAGTAGATTTGCACCGTTGTAGTGAATATTCAGGTGTGCATCTTACCCTTCTGCTGGTCCCACACTGCGATAAATCTTTGGTTCTGAGTCAACACTCATTAAGTTATCAAAGAAGAGGAAATAGATTATTTCTCAAAACAAAATTAAATCCAGCATCTGAAAAAATAAGAGAGTTTGAGCCTCTCATTATGCTATACAAGGTATTTTACACCACTTTTCAGTATTGTATGTAGTTTTTTTATAATCTTTGATACAGTGAGACTCTGATGCTGTTTCCATACTGAGCACAGGAAAGCAGCATTAATCTCATGTCCCTCTTCTTTTCAGAGAAAGTGTAAGGTCATTTTTGTCTCCACAATTGTGGCAGAGCAGAACTGCGAGAAGAAGCCAATTCTAATAACACTTTATAGAGGTAATAGAAGAGGAAGAAAATGGGAAGATGATAAAGCAGAGAACAGCAAAGAAAATTATACTATATGTAACCTTATCTGGTGAAACTCAGCAACTAGAGGAATTTTCCACTCTCTTTTATTAAGCACTTTCTGATTAAAACAACTCAAAGCCCACATTGATCATCAACATTACACTGACCATTGTGGCCCAAATTAAACATTCTAAGAGGTTACTTTCTGACTTTGATTTTGGGGATAATGCAGGAGGGTTGGCCCCTAAACAAAGACACATGATGCTCACAAATCTTCCATGGATTCTGGCCCTTCTGTATGAATTCAAGTAATTTAAATTGTTCCATGTATTTGCTGACCTTAAAAGGGGATTTTGATGCAAATTCTGACCTACTCTTTAGTATGTGAAGGACTCCAGAGTTGGTCAAATGTTAGAAGCAGCTAGGCTGTATCTAGGGTGATTTCATCTAGATGGCTTGGCTACCAAATGAGATAATCCTTGGAAACAGGGTTTCTGATCTAAATCCCTCTGGCAGTTTTTGTGTTGGTATTAACGGGCCTTGGATTTGGTCCCTGTGGCCTCCAGTGTTCCTGCAGTAGGAAAAGAAAAATGGAAAAGGACCAAGAATTGTACAGACTAAGAAAGTAGTTAACACTTGTTTTTAAGTCTGGAGAACCCATAACTCCCTCCTGAAGTAACGGGCAGCAGACACTTGCTATTCTGGCTTCAGGACAACGCAAAAAAAGGCAGAAAGTAACCCAAAATTCACTTGAGAAATATATACCAGTTCACCCCTGCCACATGTCATTTCCCCTGCCCCAAACACAAGAATGTGTTTTGCTTTTTCTGGTGACTTCGCTCTTCCAAGCCAGAGGGTCACGTTGACCTTTATTTCTGTAATCAGTTTCTATAACGAGCACCCTTTAAGCACATGCATGTGCGGAGAAAATTAAGTGAAGCCTGTGCTGCTCTATTTATATTTAGATATCCCAGAGGCACAAGGCAGGTTGCTGATTTTCCGCAAAAATTCTCTTTCCAAATGTATCTGCATCTATCGCACAGTGAATGATTAAAACCACCGTCCTGCGAACGACAGCTACTCCTGCCTGGTTAGCGGGGTTTGCACAAGGCTGCAGTGATTGCAGTTCGCTCAGGGGAAATAGCCTTTATGCTTTCTATTTGCTTTCTCAATAAGGAGAAGTTTTAAGACAAAAAGGAAGGCAGGCAGTGCTCCCCGTGACTTCTTTGTTTCTTATGAAATGTGCGTCTTTAGCCAGCATGGGAGAGCTGAATCTCATGAAAAACCTGCCCAGGGTTTCTAGGAGTGCTCTTGCAACATGAAATAAAAAACTCTACGGAAGAGTTTCTTTGGCAAACAACTCTCCTTTGCAGAGCCGGAGAGCTGATTATAGCTCCTGGGCTCTGCTTTCTTCAGGCCAATGTTGAGAGGTATCAGACATCATACGCTGTTGGTACTACTTTTCTTCTGCTGCTTCTGCCTATGAGCACATGAGGTTTCAGTCACGTCTTAGATTGAAAAAGACAAAAAAAAAAAAAAAAGAACCCCAAACCAACAACAAAAACAACAACAGCAACAGCAAAAAACAACAGGAAAAAGGAACAAACCACAAACAAAACAATAAAAAACCACACACACATAAAACCCCTATCAGAGAGCAGTGTAGGGGAAAGGGACCTGAGGGTCCTGGGGACAGCAGGGTGACCATGAGCCAGCACTGCACCCTTGTGGCCAGGAAGCCAATGGGACCTGGGGTGGGTTAGAAGGGGGTGGTCAGTAGGTCAGAGAGGTTCTCCTGCCCCTCTGCTCTGCCCTGGGGAGACCACACCTGGAATCTTGTGTCCAGTGGTGGCCCCTCAGTTCCAGCAGGACAGGGAACTGCTGCAGAGAGTCCAGCGCAGCCACCAAGATGCTGCAGGGAGTGGAGCATCTCCCGTGTGAGGAAAGGCTGAGGGAGCTGGGGCTCTGGAGCTGGACAAGAGGACACTGAGGGGGGACTCATTCCTGGGGATCAATATGGAAAGGGGGAGTGTCAGGAGGATGGAGCCAGGCTCTTCTGGGTGACAACCAATGACAGGACAAGGTGCAATGGGTGCAAACTGGAACACAGGAGGTTCCACTAAAATTTGAGAAGAAACTTCTTCCTGGTGAGGGTGGCAGAGCCTGGCCCAGGCTGCCCAGGGGGGTTGTGGAGTCTCCTTCTGTGCAGACATTCCAACCCCCTGGACACCTTCCTGTGTAACCTCATCTGGGTGTTCCTGCTCCATGGGGGGATTGCACTGGATGAGCTTTCCAGGGCCCTCCAACCCCTGACATTCTGGGATCCTGTGATTCCATAACTTATCATTGATTTTTAATGCAGGTTTGGATTTAAGCAGTAGGGATTAAAAATCCAGTGGGCTAAATCTCATGTAAAACTTGAACATAATGCACCTTGTCCTATGGATTCAGATGCAAAACTCCCCTGCATATTTTAGATCACAGCCCTGGTTTAGTCTTCAAACCGAGTTTAACAGCATGCCAGGACTAATATGCTTTCGTCTGACTAGTGTGACAGGGACAAGCCCCACCCAATTATACGCTGCGGAAAATCAAATAAATATGTGAGTATTTCAACAGAAACAAGTGCATAGATTTCCTCCCATAGGACCAAGTGGATTTGCACTCAAAATCACTCACAAAGTGACACTTTTTGTCAAGTACTCGCAGGACAAACGCCAGCCTGGCAAGCTCACAAGTTTTGCATTGAGTACTGCTGAGAAAGGGACACATGGAAAATAATTCCACCAGGAAATTATAATTAATGCTGGTATCATTTTTAAATTCAATATTTTTCAGCGATGCATGTAGATGGCAATGGTATTTTGCCAATTTGTAACATTTCGTCGAGTTTCTCGTGCCAGATGAAGTCTGAAAATAAGTCTGCACTGTGAAAGAGAGATTCTGTTTTGACAAACTAAATGAAATGTTTCGATTTTTCTGCTTTTCTAGTATTTCCGTTTGGAAATTGTTTTTCCATTTGCATGCTAGAAACATTAACGTTTGCTCTCAATCAGAAGGAAGCGTTAGCCTGGGTTGAGATACAGCAGATAATTAGATATGTAATTTGGAATGGTTTTAAAGAGGGATTTTAATACAATAATTAAAAAAAATTCAATCAGTCAGTACACTCAAAATACTGAACAGTGATACAGCCAAACAAATGGGAAAATCCCTTGTTTTCATAATTCTGACACTGAATAACAACAAGTCTTGCAGTTTCAGCTAAACGTTTTCATACCCTATTTTGGTTTCAAGTTTTCAGATAAATATTTATAGTGACGACTGCATACTGCGTACACAAATTTTAACTACTTCCAACAGCAATAGGTACCCGATTATGATTCATGTGCCATATGTTTCAAGGAAACATAAGGAAAAAAAAACATTAAAACACATTTGTCTTTAATTATTGTTTCTACTTGAGGCAGTTCCATAATTGTGATTTCTGGCAATGCAGCATGAGAAGTGGAATTGTGATTTACATGCACGTAAATCATCGAAGAAGGACAAAATATTGCCTTCGCTTCATCTGTACATACAACTGTAACTTCATCTTTTCCTTCTTTGTGGGATTCCAGATTCCTGAAATGGTGCCTTATAATTCTCCCCACCACAGCTGAGAAGCAGCAAAAGGAGCCGTGATTTCAAATAGCTGATTTTCCTTTTTGTTTTTACCAGGATTTGACAATTGAGAAGCACCGATAGCTTTCCTATGTTACCTGCTCTTACACACTCACTTCAACTCAAGGGATTGGGGATTTCTCTTATTTCTAAGTGGGTCTTCACCTGAAATTCTGAACCAACCCAAACCACAGCACTAAAAAGTTAATGGGTATAGTCGTATGATTATTTCAAGTCAGTTTGAGAAAACAAGAAGCTTTGGAAAGCAACCACTTTCCAGTGTCTGTTTTCACAAGAATGTCTCCTATCCTTTTGCTCCTATAAACAAAGTTAAGAAATCACAAATCTGTGGGGGAAAAAAAAAAGTCCTTGAAGGATAAACTCCATTTTCCACCCACTATGACCGTGCTCCCTGAAATCCTCCACCAGAGCATAACACGGTTTGGTTGATGATAAAGGAGCTCAAGGAAAGAGTTAAATATTGCGCAGTGATCACAAAGGCTTCCAAGTTAATTGGGTTTTAGCAATTTAAAAAATGAGGAGGGGGGATACTCTTTGCTTTTTGGTGTTGCCATAGCAAAAAAATGCTGTCCCTGAAAAGCTCACAGCTGGTTTCTGTTACTGCAGGTCATGCAATGTGTGTATTGCATATATATATATACACACACACATACTCCATCACCTTCCTACCCACGCAGCTTATGCCAAGGACAGGAAAACGCTCCAGTGATGCACAGGATAATCTATCAGAAATCAATTCCGTAGTCTGGGAGTAATTTATCATTATACATCAGTTCACGTTGGTTATTGAATTAAAACAAAACTAATATGGTCTTAAGCAAAACTGAACAAATAGGATAATTAAGCAGTTAAAGAGATTATCAGAAACTCATTTTGCATTGTTAAAATTATTGAATTAGGATTATTAAAACCGCTGGCAAAATCCAATCCCTTTGTCAGGCTGGATTGCCAGCAGACTCCCAGCACTCGTTCAGAAACCAGGAGGCACGCGGCAACTTTAAAACTGAAATGGCAATGGGTTTTATCTACTCGTGCTCATCAAACCCTTTTCTATTTGTCTGCTCAGTACTAATGAGGCACCATGTGAAACTCCTTGTGCTTTGTTACCTGGAAGCTTCCTATAGTGAAGATGAAAGAGATGTTTATTGGAAGTCTTTTTGGTTTTGTTTTTGTTTAGCAAACATAAGTGATATTTTTTTAATTTGATATTATAGCGGAGCAGTGATTATATAACACACAGATAGTTTTCTGTCTAATTGCTCTGCGTATCCAGAGCTTTGAAGTTAGTCCATATAAATATCTCCGAGATTTAACAAATACTGCTTTTGATTTCCACCCGAGGCAAAACAAACAATTTTATTCTCTAGCGTGGATGGATTCTGAGTTGTGTTTCATGCTAGGAGAACCTCAGAAACAAAAATCCATATCCAGCTGTTCTCTGTGGTTCAGAAATTAAAAAAGAAAAAAAAAAAAAAAACAACAAAGAAAATAGAAACAATCAGTAATTTGGAATTTATTGGCAATTTGCTAGCGCACTTATCTGCAGCAACACAAGCAACGTGAACAATCAGAGCACAGAGCTGTTTGGTCTGGAGGCCCTAAGAAAAGGATGTTTGAGATGTGTGAGTAAATCAAGGCTATAAAAAGAGCAGAGGAAGCATTAAGCTAAGTAGGACTCGAGCAAAGTTAACTTTGCAAAGGGAGCAAAGTCAAACCATTTGCAAGTAAGGCCCCTGGTGCTGGAAGGCAGAGGGGAAAAATCCTGAGCGCAGCTGGAGAATAATGGAATTGTATTTTCTCTTTTTAAACAAAGCTTCTGTTTTTAAATCATAGTAAATGCCTCATCCGTAATTCTTGGAGAAATACTTCTAAAATACAGCTGTGTTCTGAATCTCCCAGGTGACGGAGCCCAGCCACATCATCCTTTTTAAACAGATGCAGTTTGTAAATATAATTACTGTGGCACTTTAACTGCATCGTCGGGTGGCTGTGGAGATGAGGCCAGACGTGTCTCCTCACCGGTTTCGCTCCCCGAACAGATGTGCCCCCTCATGGGAAGGCAGCCTCTTGCAAATCACCACCTTTGAGAAGTGCCACCATGGAAAAACACCAACACATCCATCATCTTAACATTTTCTTTTCCTGCCTGAGAGCAAAATTGTAGGAGGATCTAAGTATCAGTTCTGAGATGGATGCTTCTCACAGTTAGTCTGAGCTGAGTCAGGGGAGGCTTGACTTTAACCCCCTTTGCACTCATGCCAGTGTGGCATTTGGATATTCTGTGAAAATCCAGCTGCCAAAGGCTGATTTTATGTGTTCACCTGTGGAAAGGCTGAAATGCCAAGCTAGACTTATGTCAACGTGAGAGAGAAATTGGACCACAACTCACATGAGAGCAGCAGCACTGAGGAAACTCTGATGCCCCCCCGGCTCCTCTACTAAAACCATAAACTAAGGTGGAATCATCACAGCGATGATTTTGGTGAGTTTTAAAGAGTGACAAGGCTTTGGCCTGGGGTGTCCCACACCAGTCCTGGATACAGCAGCAATGCAGGTCTTGAGAGACTTTGCACCAGCGTGCATGCTGTTTCTCCTCCCTGCAACCAGTGGAGAAGATTGATATGTTGATATTTCCAACCCGTTCTAAATTACTCACAACTTTCACCTGGCAAAGAGGATTCAAAGGGGACCTAAAATCTCTGTGACAAGATCACTGAATCACAGAATCCCAGAATGTGAGGGTTTAGAAGGGACCTGGAAAGCTCATCCAGTGCAATCCCCCCATGGAGCAGGAACACCCAGATGAGGTTACACAGGAAGGTGTCCAGGCGGGTTGGAATGTCTGCACAGAAGGAGACTCCACAACCCCCTGGGCAGCCTGGGCCAGGCTCTGGCACTCTCACCATGAAGAAGTTTCTTCTCAAATTTAAGTGGAACCTCCTGTGTTCCAGTTTGAACCCATTGCACCTTGTCCTACCACTGGTTGTCACCGAGAAGAGCCTGGCTCCATCCTCCTGACACTCCCCCTTAGTATATCTGTAAACATGAATGAGTCCCCCCTCAGTGTCCTCTTGTCCAGCTCCAGAGCCCCAGCTCCCTCAGCCTTTCCTCACACGGGAGATGCTCCACTCCCTGCAGCATCTTGGTGGCTGCGCTGGACTCTCTGCAGCAGTTCCCTGTCCTGCTGGAACTGAGGGGCCACAACTGGACACAAGATTCCAGGTGTGGTCTCCCCAGGGCAGAGCAGAGGGGCAGGAGAACCTCTCTGACCCACTGACCACCCCCTTCTAACCCACCCCAGGTACCATTGGCTTCCTGGCCACAAGGGCCCAGTGCTGGCTCATGGTCACCCTGCTGTCCCCAGGACCCCCAGGTCCCTTTCCCCTACACTGCTCTCTAACAGGACTTTCCCCAACTTATACTGGAACCTGGACTTGTTCCTGCCCAGATGTAAGAGTCTACAGAGAGCCTGGCGTTGCACTAGATCTTCTCCAGAGGTCCCTTCCAAGCCCAACCCTTCTGTGATTCTGTATCCCTTCGGTCTAGCCCTCCTGCCACAGAAATTAAGCACTGCTCTGGGATGCTTCTGCTCTGCCACTCCCTCCCCACCATCCCATGGGACAAGAAAAGCATCCTCTGGCAAAAACAGGAATGCTAACAACACCGATTGCCACCAACACATCAACACCATCACGCTGAATTCACTAAATGAAACGAGTAATTATTGTAAACGGGAAATGCACTTGCCAATGTCCTCATCCCACTGAATGAATGGAAGTTGTTTACTCCATTTTCTTTTCAGGTGGTTAAGAAAGGTGGTGCAGAGGTAAAAGAGTCATAATTTAGTAGATTCCTGGCACTGAATTTCCTCTTATCGGATTTTATTTAATCAGCTCTAATTTTTCTTAGCAAATCTTAACCTGTTCACATTAGAAACTCTTCCAAATTAAATTAACATAAAATTTCCTCCTTATTCTCAAATAATCAAACTCTCACACTCTTCCCACAGGTGTTCACATGGAGATCAGCAGTGGTCTCTGTCCTCCAAATGCTCTTCCATGTCCGGTGATAGGAGAAAGGACACTTAATCATGCTGCTCTCTTAGTCTGAGATCAGTTACAGAGCCTGGTTTTTAAGAGAATTTTGAAAGCAGTGCAGAATTATTGTCTTCCTGGCTACAAGTCAAAAAAGTCTTTGACTCTGAAGAGACCGAGCACAAAAAAAGTAAGCCAAATATATTATAAAAGAGAAAAATTTAAAATATCCTGATTTCAGCTGCGCTCCCACACTGAAGTCTTATTCAAAGTGGAGTTTGTCCAAACTCCTTTTCCAAAGAGTTTTGGCTGCTCTCTTTTTATTTTGATTTCAATCTCAGCTTGGCCACTCTTGGCTCTGTGGTTCATCTCATCCCCAGCCATGACGAACTCCAGCAGCCTACTCTCTCTTCTGCCCTGGTCTGCGGTGATGTTCCCAGCTGCAAACATTTCCTACATCATCTCAGACTCCTTTGGCATCTCAGCAAACAGAGCACCTGGCCCAGTGAGGCTTTTCCTGCTGAAACACACAGGCAGGTTTGCAATGCGAGGATCATTTGGCTCCATGATGCCACTGGCAGGCTTGCGATGACTAAGCTGTAACGAAACAGCATCCTCACAGCTAAGTTGAGGAGATGTGGTCTAGACAATAGAGTAGTGCGGTGGGTTGCAAACTGGCTTAGGGAGAGAAGCCAGAGAGTGGTAGTCAATGGTGCGGAGTCCAGTTGGAGGCCAGTATCTAGTGGAGTGCCCCAGGGGTCAGTGCTGGGGCCAATATTATTCAATATATTCATTAACGACTTGGACAAGGGAATTGAGTGCACTATCAGCAAGTTTGCTGATGACACTAAGCTGGGAGGAGTGGCTGACACGCCGGAGGGCTGTGCTGCCATCCAGCGGGACCTGGACAGGCTGGAGAGTTGGGCAGGGAATAACCTAATGAAATTTAACAAGGGCAAGTGTAGAGTCCTGCATCTGGGCAGGAACAACCCCAGGTTCCAGTATAGGTTGGGAGATTACATATTAGAGAGCAGTGTAGGGGAAAGGGACCTGGGGGTCCTGGTGGACAACAGGATGACCATGAGCCAGCACTGTGCCCTTGTGGCCAGGAAGGCCAATGGCATCCTGGGGTGTATTAGAAGGGGGGTGGTTAGTAGATCGAGAGAGGTCCTCTTTCCCCTCTACTCCACCCTGGTGAGACCACATCTGGAATATTGTGTCCAGTTCTGGGCCCCTCAGTTCAAGAAGGACAGGGAACTGCTGGAGAGGGTCCAGTGTAGGGCAACGAAGATGATTAAGGGAGTGGAGCATCTCCCTTATGAAGAAAGGCTGAGGGAGCTGGGTCTCTTTAGTTTGGAGAAGAGGAGACTAAGGGGGGACCTTATTAATGTTTATAAATATATAAAGGGTGAGTGCCATGGGGATGGAGCCAGGCTCTTCTCGGTGGCAAACAATGATAGGACAAGGGGTAATGGGATCAAGCTGGAACACAAGAGGTTCCACTTAAATTTGAGAAGAAACTTCTTCTCAGTGAGGGTGACAGACACTGGAACAGGCTGCCCAGGGAAGTTGTGGAGTCTCCTTCTCTGGAGACATTCAAAACCCGCCTGGACATGTTCCTGTGCGACCTCACCTAGGTGTTCCTGCTCCAGTAGGGGGATTGGACTAGATGATCTTTTGAGGTCCCTTCCAATCCCAAACATACCGTGATACCGTGATACCGTGAAACAGTAGGAACTGTTGTGTTTCTGTGGTTCCCATCCAAAGATCTGAAGAAGGAAAGTGAAGATGGGGGTGTTGATAGGGTGTTCGCTGTTTGTGTGATTGTATCACTTCTATAACTGCATATGGAGGGCCAGCAAACACAAATGTGAACCTTCGCAGTGAATTCACAGAATCACAGAGCAGTTGGGGTTGAAGGGGCCTCTGGAGATCCCCCAGTCCAACCCACCTGCTACCACAGAGTCACCAGAGCAGATCACACAGGTGGGTCCAGGGGGTTTGAATGTCTCAGAGCAGGAGACTCCACACCCGCTCTGGGCAGCCTGGGCCAGGCTCTGGCACCTCCCAGCAAACAAGTTTCTCCTCATGTTCAGATGGACCCTCCTGTGTTTCAGTCTGTGCCCGTTGCCCCTCACCCTGGCGTTGGGCACCACTGAACAGAGTCTGGTCCATCCTCCGGACACCCATTCAGCAGCTTTGGCTGAAATATCAGAGGCCCCACTACAGATCTTGAAGCTATTCCAATGTGATTAAAATGTCAAAAATAGGTTCTGAATTCTACAAGTTTCCTTTCCATTGCACTAATGACCCAAAGCTCCAGAAGAAAAATCCATATTCTGTATTAGAGGAACTAGAATGTTTGATAAACATTTAGCAAGGGGAGTGCAGAGTCTGTTTCATAACTATAATATATAGCTTACAATCCTGGCTTCAACTTACACTTGACTTTTATACCAGCAGTATGTGTGGTTGATGGGGAAAGCAGATCCTAAATGCCTGATTGACACATAAAACGTGATGGGTCTATAATGCAGGCAGCATGACTAGCAGAAAAGACCCTGTTATTTCTTTGCTTAAGATCCCTAGGTACACGTTTTAAGGCCTGCTTGGAGCTAAGTGACAAGAACCTTTAAAACTGCAAAGTCAAAAATAGCCCCGACATCCCTGTTAAAATAAATGGCAGATAATCTCTCATGGCAAATTTACAGAGTGCAGTCTAGTGAAAGCAAAGCCAACTCTGATGTGGAGTCCTGTGCCTCCTTGATGTAGGCTTGATGGTTTTTTCGGGGGGCGGGTAGCACTGTATTATCCCATTTCTTTAATTTGAATGTTGCCTCTTCCTCTTCGCAGGGATGTTACCTTGCATAAACCCTTGTGAAAGTTTTCTTCCAGAGAAAGAATTTGGTGTTTTGTTTCACTATACGTGGAACATCCTGCTCTGTCCCCCTGGTCCATTCCTCTCCGCACTGCATCCCTTGTATAAGGTTTTGACAGGACACTCTTCTACCACTGATCTTCTCTGTGATTCATATGGTGGATTTCAGTCCATGCTATAGACATTTGAGTGTCACGGGATCACTGATCCTCTCAGGACTGTTGATACCTGTGTTCTTCCTCCTTGATTAAACGCAACACTCAACACGTTCAATATCTATAATGAAGGATTTGTGTATGCACCTGTGTCTCCAATTTACTGTTTTTCTTGTGGTTGCACAGCTGAATGTCTACAACTGAAACAGCCACAAATGAGTAAATATACTTAATTGTTAGCAACATGAACAATGACAGACCAAAGGGATATTCTGGGTCTCTGCAGCTGCTGAATGTGCCCAGTGAGGAAACACGACCTGAATCTGGTCAAACGGGCAGTGAAAGAAACCTGTCCTCTCATCTAGGCTGTGATTTTGGAAGGAGTTTGAAAGAATTAGGTGCTCAAACCTATGAGACTTCAAGTGGTATGGCTTCTACACACAGGGTCTAATCAAGTGTGTCTCCAGGTATTTCTCCTTCATATTGCAATGCCAGGCAGAGCCACCATTGACTCAGGGGAGTTAAATTTGTCTTTATTATATACCCGTGTGTCTTGCTCACACACATTCTTTCTGAAAAGAGCTGTAAATGACATTTTTTAATGAAAAACAGGTACTCACATACCTATTATTTCTTTTTGTGTCTAAGAAAAATGAGCCTTTTCATTTAATTTGCTCCAATTTCTCCTTTCAGTCTTCCCAATTACAGACCTGGAGACTGTAATTATTGTACGTTTTATCTCTTCTTGCAAAAGGGTGGAAGAAATCAGTAACACAAGTGTCAGCAATGCTGCTGTGGGGTAAGGTGAAGCTCTGCTCTCCACAATCAGAAGTGTATTATCAGCTCAATCATTTCTAATTTTTGGTTGCAGCAAGGGGACATGGATCTGGACCAGCTTTGAACTAGCATCATTATTTTTAAAATACAAACACTCCTGCTGCCGTGGCCAACATGCAGCGTTACTTAGGTCTGCTTTCTGGCTCTTTACACCCACTTGCTGACCAAACCACGCTTGATGAGTAAATGTGATGAACCTCTTTGGCCCCAGTGGGGTTGGGTGGGTGGCTGGTCGGTGGGTTTTTCTGTCCCCTAAAACAGCCTCACGTCTGGCCCAGATCAGCACTGTTCTATGGGGATTGTTTGAGCAGGGTGAGTTTGGCAGATGCACTCTCCCCATCCCTGAAAGCAACAGAACCTTCTAGGCTGATGGACCTCTATGGTCATGCACACACCCCTTAGTTGACAGACAGGGTCTTTGACCAATGAGATACCTTGATTGAGATAAGTTTCTGGAAAACTACCATAAATGACCACAGCTGATTCAATTAGGGTATAAATGAAGCTGCCAGAGACCTTTCTTGATTTGGTCTCCTTGGAGGAGCAGGTCTGCAGTGGAAGATTCTCCTCCTTGGAATGATCATCTAAGCAACATTCCTGGGGATTGAGATTCCTCACCAAACTGGTAAGTGTTCATTTGGATACCCTTGAGAGTCTTCACTTTGAAAAAGAGTTGGAAGATGTATATTTTGAATCCTTACTCTAGAGTTTTGGTATCTAATCTCTTGAGCTTGAGTTGTTTGGGTAGTAACTGAACTCCTAACTGTTATCTGAACCTGCGTTTTATAATGTTGTCACAGTGCTGAATGGTTTTGTATAAACCCCACTTCTAGCTAGTTTTCTGCTAAACAGCTCTGGTTAGAATCAAGTCTGTTTGGAGCCTGTTGCCTGCCTAAATTGACTTTTGAGGTGTCTCCATAACAGTGAGTTTGGTTCTGCTGAGAGCCTTTCTCCTATGGCCCTGGGAATGAGAGTGGTCCAAGGCCATACAGTCACTATTCAGTAAATTTGGGGCATCACAGCATTTTTCTCATGTTACGTTAAGGTTCATAGAATGATAGAATGGTTTGGGTGGGAACAGACCTTTAAAGGTCAGCTAGTCCAACCCCACTGATATGAGCAGTGACTTCTTCAACTAAGTCAGGTGGTGATATGCCAGCATTAATTAGTCTTTGAAACTTCTCAGATGATAAAGTTATTTCACACTTAAATTGCAGTTCTTGACTAGGCTTGCCACCTTGGTAGACTGGAGATATTACAAAGAACTGACAAAAGCAGAGGAAAAAAAAAGCAATTGTTTAACGTTAATTCCAGTTTTCTCTTGTGTTATCCAAGAAGACCTTGGTACTTACCACATTGTCAGAGGTGGGGTTTTTAGTGTCAAGACAGTAACTTACTAGGAAGAAGTGGAACCAAACAGAGCCAACCGTATTTGCTATGCTTAAAGTCTCAGGGCAGTGAACAACATCCCGTCCACATGATGGGAGAGACTGGATGTCTCTGGACTGGTGGAATCTAAAATCCTTTTGGACAAGACAGGCACAGAAAACAAATGCACTGAAGGTCAAGGTATTATGTGTGTCTTTTTAAACCCCGACTGATAACAAATTGGGATTTTTGTGACTGATTTGGCAGGAAGGATGAAAGGCTTTGTGAAAAGCTGCATTGTTATTGACATATCTGCCAAGATTTCTCAAGTCCTACCTTGAGTGCAATTTCCCACTTGAATTCTCCCTTCCCAGAAAGGGAGGAGATGGAGGGACAGAGCAAATCAGGGGAGAGCAAGCAGGTGTGAGAGACTGGGAAGGAGAGAGAACAAATGAAAAAGAAATTACCAATGAGATTTTCCACGAATTCGTGCTGCCCACATCATGGCAAGTTAGTCAAGACAAAAAGGATGACGGAAAACTGGCTAAAATCCTCTATAAAAGACAAGTGTACATTCTTTTAATATGGTTGTCTTTTGTCTCCGTTATGAGGACTAGATTTTTCCATCTACATTTCTTAGGGTCCTTTGCTCTTTAAATAAATAATGACGGGGTGGATCTCTGTGCCCTGTTCAGTTCCTAACACAGGCCTGGGCTTTGCTGGGGGTTTAATTTTGACAGCAACATGTGCAGCCTTGCAGGTAAAGCAGGCACTGCACGGACCTCCCTCACAGTCCCTTGGTGACAATGTGACCCATCTGTAGGACACACACGGAGAGAAACTTGGGTCCAGCTTTGTAAGAATTGGTTAAGAACCTCTTGGTGGATAAAAGCGGAAAACCCTGCCGTGATCGTTCCCAGGAGGTAATTTAAGTTAACGAGGCAATTTTGGTCAGCATTCAGGCAGGAAGGGATGTGAGTCCTTTCAACCTTTCTTTGAAGTTATAGATATGTATGAACATACTGAGAATATCTTTGATAGGCTCCCAGCTTTTGAAACCTGAAGTTTCTGTAATCACACTTTAAAACCTTTTTGAAAATAATCATCCCATCAAAGTGTCCTTTTATGGCTTCCCATGTCAGGCAGGGTCAGCAGCATCATGCTGTGGCATGTAGCGTGGCATTAAATCAGAGCGTGGCGTATCTTAACTGCAGGGATCAAATATTAATCAGGGGAAAGAAATACATGGTGTTGCACTGTGGTGACCCTTTTACTCCTATGTGTATATTGACTATTCAGCCTGGTCAGCCTCCTCTCCTGTTCCCCACCACGTCTTCCCTGGTGAGTGCTGGAGCAGGTGGAAGGCATGACCTTTGGAGAGACAGAATTTTAACAAGTAAAAAATCAGGATAATTTGCAGAAAACCTCCCGCACGTGCTCCTGGTCACATAGCAGAGCTGCAAAGGGTGAATGTTTCAACAAGTTCACCTTCTCCTTGAAGATGAGGAGCTAATGCAGGAGGTCCCTAGGTGGGACTACAGGGACAAACCCCCATGGTGGGATGGGTCCTCACACTTTTGAGGAGGTGGAACCATTTGGATGGTTCTTTTCACAGCTGATCACTCAAAACCTCAATAGCTGGGCCTGCTTTATTGATCTCTGCAGAAATACACCAGTTTTCACCATTCTGAGCTTTCATCATAGTTGGTCTCACATTTTCCTTTATTTGCAAATTTAATGTTCTGAAACTGTTCCTATTTTCTTCGTTTCTTCATCAGTCCCTGACTTCATGGTATTGACTTTCTCCTCTCTCCTCTGTAGCGTGTCAACTTTTTTTCTTGTGTTTCTGTTTATTAGTAGCTTGCTCCTGATAAAAGCAATGACCTTTCACTGTCTAGAGCAATAACAACTGTGAGAAGTATTCACATCTCAGTGTTAAGGTATTTAAATGAGTCATTTAAGAGGGCAGTTGGGGCATATGTCCCCATGGGGACTCCAACATTGCAGGACCATGTTTGTGGTGCTGGCTTTGTAGTCCTTCCCATCAGCATCTCCTCATCACTAAGAGGTTGGTTCCAACCACTACACAAGACAATCCCAACCTGGATCATGTTTCTTTTTCTCTTCCAGTCTACTTAAGTATTTTGCAAAAGAGCACAGGACTTTGAGCAACCTGGTCTAGTGGAAAGTGTCCCTGCCCACGGTGGGGGTGGGAACTAGATATCTTTAGGTTCCCTTCAACCCAAACCATTCTGTGTTCTGATTCTATATGTTGAACCCAAGGAGCCAGCCTGGGTAAAGCCAGGGTCCATCTTAACTTTCTTGACTGCTCTCTGTGTGCTGTTTTCTCTGCTCCGTTCTTAAAGCAAAAGGGCTTCTTTCCCTGGTTTGCAATGCTGGAGGGGGAGCAATCCTGCGACTTTCAGATGTGGAGCAGGGCATCAACAGCAAACAGCGGAAACACTGGGCCAGGAAAACATATTGTCAGTCCTTAAATAGCATCCCCACAGGGCTGGGACTGCAGGATTCACCTCTGTCCCGTGGGCTGCTCCTTCAGAGAAACAAGATGCCTTATGCTTTCAGTTTCTCATTTTCTCCTACTTCATCCAAGATGACACTAATGTACTAATGCTCAGAGCAGGGGAAATTGTTGTTCTCTCCATGCACAGAGCCTGCAGCTTGGTCACAGCTGTGTGAAAGATGTATTACACTAATGGAGTTCTCTTGTTTTTTTTTATTTAAGATTGGGTAAATCCACAGCAGGGCTGCATCTGATTTCTAATCCATTAGTCACCTCTTGCCCATGCTGGAAAATGCCGAGTTGTGTTCTCCATCTCCCATCTCCATTAACTCTCACTTCCAGCTTAAGCTACTTCCGACTTTGTTGGTTTTTAGCTGCAGCTGTGCTTTGCATCACAACTCGTCTGGATCCTGGTGCTTCTTGTGCCTCCTCCAAATGGAGCAACACCTCGGGGAGAGATGCCAAAGGGCTCTGTAGTCAGGACTGCATGATGTGGCCACCAGAGAGAGCAGGAACTGGCCTTGGGTGCCCTCAGTCCTAGTTTTGCAAGTGCACAAAGTATGGCCTTACAGAAACCCCTCCGTGGGGTCGGTTGCAACTGCTTTCATTCAGAGCTGGTCCAGAATCTTCTGCTGAAGCCTTGCTGTGTCCCAGGTGTTTGGCCTTCTGTGTCCAACCGCAGCGTGGGAAATCTAAAATTGTCACATCTTCCATTTGCAAGAGCACCGAATGTCGATGAAATGGCAACTGGACAAATGGGCCATTGCTTTACTCCAGCTTTGCGCTGCTGTAACTTCTTTGAAATCCGGTGGAGTGGTTCAAAGGTGAGTGCAATTCCTATTATGTGGGATTGCCTTTAGCAGTAAAGGTTGGACTTGTGATCTGTTCTCAGTGTGCTTTTTTTCTACCAAGTACTGCTAAGTGCTAACATCACCATTGGAGAGGTCACCCAAAGTTCAGTGTTCTCAGGAATCTCCTGCTTTGTTTTTTTGGCATCAGTAGCACAATAGCAGCGTTTCAATTAAATTCTCTTGAAAAGAAAAAGACAACCATGCATCTCAGTGCAAGATTTCAGGCATGGTTGTTACTGAATAATTACTCTTAACCCATCACAGCCCTTGCAAAGTAATCTTGTTCCTCACAGATAATGATCTGTTATAGGAATGATTACATTCCACTTTCAATAAGAAAGCACACAAATTGATTTGTTTTCTGTTAACCAATCAAAAACTGTGAAGCATCATAAAGCTGGGCAGCAGGCAGGATAAAAAAGTGCTGGGCAAAATCTTTTACTAGCTTCTAGCCTCTAAAAAATTAGCTGTTACAGTTTTAACAGCAAACTGTTACTCAATTTCTTCCACCAGTGGTTTTCCCATTAAACTGCGATCTACTTCATGTCTTTTCAGGTCATTCCATGCTTCGCCATACCCTCTGTGCCTGTAGTTATTGGCAAGACTTGCCAAAATATGCATTTTCCTTTTGGGTCAGTAAAGAACCTGCAATATCAAAGAAATGCAAGCACAGACACAGCAGAAAGTGAATAGATATGCATAATTTAGTAATCTAAGTACTTCTTCCCTCCCTGCCATGAAAAAGCGCAGGTATCAGACAGCTGCTGGGTGGAGGGGGCTGCGGAGATCAAGCCCCATCTTTGCCCCTGCTGGGAACCACCAGGATCTCTGACTTTTCCTGCAGCTGCATCCATTCATCTTCAGTCTGGGCCTATAGTGAGGAAAGGCCCAAGTTTATCTTTGGGGCAGCATAAGAGCAAGTGAAGGAAGGTCTGACCCAGAGTCCCATGTGCAAAGGGCTGTGTAACAGGGCAGGATCCTGATATCTGACCCATCAGTGCTTGGGAGGACATCAGATAGGGTCCTAGCAGCTTCCTCTGAGATCTGTAACTCCAAAAGAGTTACTTGTCCCCCCAGAAAATATATCGCTCCATTCTGCAAACAAGATGAGCTCTGCAGTGCTCAAAATAGTGCTCAGGGCACTTCTTGTAGAAGATTTTGGTCAGGTGCAGGAAAAGCTGAATTTTTCTTTGAATTTTCCAACAACTTGCTGTGTTGCACTTGGCTAAACTTCTAGTTTCTATCTGATTTATAACTCCCAAGGGGTCTGGTCTGCTAGGACTGGAATTAAAGCATCTGTGAATAGTACTGCAGAACTCAGAAAAAAGGTAGAGAGGTGGAGGAGAATGCTTTGACAAGATGACCCTCTGCATCCTGTGACAGGTTTTGCCTTGGGTCTTTGTCTCGGTTGCAGATATCTCAGCTTTTTCCTGTCCTAAGCCCTCACTTTGCTACAGCCCACAATTATCCTGCAATTCAGTTCATTTCTTGTAACTTATTAAGCCATGACAACTCAATGGCTGCATTCACATGCCTAAGTCATGAAGACATGGTCTCAAAGCAAATAAATTAATTAGTTATTGTTTTCCTTGGCTGACTTATTTGCTGGACCCTCAATTGCTGCTGGACAGTTCCGATTACTTTACATAAAGAATAATTTGTATTCAAGAAAACACAACATTTGACAACCAAATTTAGATGGTTGTTTTCATGCCACTGCCTCAGCATTCTTGCAATCCAGAAAATGTGTTTTCAGCCCAAATTCTGCTTTGAGATGGAGCCCAGTTGAAGCTCCCTCACCCAGTCAGCCATGATCTCAGTTCTGGTGGAGCCCAGTATGAAATGGGAACACTCAGCTGCCAAAAGTGGGATTTTTGCAGGGCTGATTCTTCAAGCATCATAGGGATACAGACCAATGGCCTCATAGCAAATGTTGTCCCAGGAAAATAAAGATCACAACTCTTGTTCTGCGGTGGGTTTCTCAAATACTGTCTCTGACACTGCATTTGATAATGCTTGGGAAGAAAATAATTATGTCCCTTTGCCTGCAGGGAGCTCAGTACAGCAGCATCTGAGTTATGTCACAACAGCACCGCGTGGTGTAAATCATGATTTTAAGAGGCTGCTGATCAACCTCAGGAGCTTATACACCTCCCTTCCTTTGCTCCTGAAGCATCTGAGCTACTCCTAATCTTTGACAGATTTAAGGTAATAGCGTGGCTTGCTATGAATTGTCCCCATTTTACAGAGGAAAATGTGGGTGACAGTGAAGCTAAGGGCCTAATTTTTCAGCCGTGATAGAGGTCACCTCATCTATGTCCGTGCACAAAGGCTGTTTCAGCTCTTCTCAAACTGTTATGGCTGTTCTTGCCCAGGCCCGTGTTCAGACCCCACTGTGATGGAGGGAGATGCTCTCACCTCTTGCCCAGCTGCAGATTTTTGGAGGTTTCCTTATGGGCTGGAATCTCTCTCCCTTACTGCAATTCAACTTCTGGATATGGGAAATGGCTATTTCCTCTCTACAGCAGTATTTTAAACGTTTGACACATCATCTCTCTGCTTTCTGTTCTCTAAACTAAACAACCCCAGCTCTTTCAATCTTCATCTTTTCTAGATTCCTACTGTTTGGTTTGTTTTCCCAGGACTATGTCTACTAATTTCATGTCTTGCTTACTTCCTGGGGCCCATATCTGGACAGCTGAGACCTCTCCATAATTGCACACTAATTATACATTACTCTTGTATCTATGTCCCAGAATGACTTTTTTAATTGTTATTATTTTTTTAACACAGCAGTCCGAGGTTTCCTCCTCTGATTCTTTGCAGACCCTTTGTCCAGCTCTCCCCAGCTTGTATATAAGCAATTGCTTATTCTAAAATGAAAAATATCTCCAATTTGTTCAGAACCCAAGTGTCTCTCAAACCACCTTCCACTATGTCACAGCATCACTGGGGATGTCAGATTTGTTCCAGTTTCTCCAAAGTTCCTCCTCATTCTGGTTTCTCCACTCTTATTCTACTTTGTCCAGAAATGCAAATTATCTGACCCATGGTTTTGCTTCCCTTTTCTACATATTTCTAAATATTTCTCATATTTAAAAGTATTTTGGCCTCTCTCCTATCTTCCACACAGAGAGAAGGTGCTAAACTTTGATGTTGATCCTACTGAATCCATGAATAGTCTCAGATAAATCTCAGCAGTCCCCCCCCGCCAGTATTTAAAATGTTTATGTGCTCAATGATTCATATTGTATTTTTAAAACTTTCTACAGGAGATTTTTAAGTGAAAGGACAATTAGATTCTAAGGTGATTCATTAGAGATATATATTTTTTGAAACTAAACAGGATCAAACAGTACAAAGGCAACTAAGAAGCCTTGAAAATTCCACCAGGACCCAAAATCTTCAAGATGTTTAGGACTCTACAAGTGTGACAGAGGATTTAGGATCTAGGGAATGGACAACAAAAAGGATTAAGTGCCATGTACCCTGTCCCTATCCAGACCTAGGGGTAGGTACCTACCTTTAGGTGCCCAAATGACTTCCACAGGCTGGTTCCAGGCAGGATAGGCAGATCACAGATGAGCATGGAATACAATACCAACAGCAACCTGGAAAGCTTTGTGCTGCTCTTTCCTCCAGGAGCATTGTGGTTTTGGTTTATGATAAATCTAAGTAGATAAAACAAGAGCATGGCAGTCACCTAACAGCACCGTAAATCTGATTCTGTCCCAGCCTGTCCTCACAGCTGACCCTTGCCACCAAGGAGCACCGATTTTAAATAACACTGGCAGAAAGGAAGAGTTACAATGCCATATTTCCAGCTCCAGATGCAATGCAAAGAGTGATTAAGGTCCATTGATGTATAGCGGAATATGCTGCTGAACAGTTTTTTTCCAAATTCATACTCCAAATACGTGGAAAAGCTGATTTTGGACCCATATCACTGATGAACAAGTGAGGGATGTCACTGCAGCATCACCAACCACCTTTTTGTGTATACAGCCATATTTCCATGAATACAAACATAGACTCAATTCTGATGTATTTGAGAGGCAACAGAAGTGTGATTTCACTCCCCCCATTTTAGAGTTTTTTAGTCACTAAGCAGTTTACTGTAGGAAATATTAAACATGTAATTAATGTCAAATCAGCTCCGCTGATCTATATATTTTTGCATACATTCGACAGAAACTGGCACCATGAGTGAACACCCACTTCCTGAGACAGCACAATTTTATTTCCGCATGAGCAGAACTGTCATATCTTCTTATTTATTTCCTTAAGTTAAATGAAATGTGACCCAGTGAGTCAAATGCCAGTTACAGCAGTTTATTTGACAGTGTTTCAGGCGTACAGTCATAACAGTTCAAGAGCTCATAGCATTTGTGTTCAGCTGCAGCTTATTGACTCCACGGGAGATGGGCCTGAGAAAATCTGAGTACCTTCAGTATTAATAACAACAAAAATGCAGCTGATTGGCATGTAGCAGGCTGCATACCTGTGGCAAATATTCCAAGCAAACTAAAAAGCTGAATGATCAGACAAAGGTTTGTCCAGCTGAATATTTGCATCTTTAGTAGCTGTCACTTCTGGCATCGTCTCAGTGTCAGGTTTTGTTCCCTGTTTGAAAGGAGCATTTAATACCCAGGAATTTTTTGCAGGTATTAGTAACCTATAACTCTCTATGAGAGGGTCAGTACTGGGGCCTGTATTATTCAATATATTCATTGACTCGGATGAGGGAATAGAGTGACTGTCAGCAAGTTTGCTGGTGACACCGAGCTGGGAGGAGTGGCTGACACTGGAAGCTGTGCTGCCATCAGAGACCTGGACAGGATGGAGAGCTGGGCAGGGAGAAATGTAATGAAATATAACAAGGGCAAGTGTAGAGTCTTGAATCTGGGCAGGAACAACCCCAGGTTCCAGTGTAAGTTGGGGAATGACCTGTTGGAGAGCAGTGTAGGGGAAAGGGACCTGGGGTCCTGGGGACAGCAGGGTGACCATGAGCCAGCACTGGAGGAGGATGGAGCCAGGCTCTTCTCAGTGACATCCAGTGACAGGACAAGGGGAAATGGGTGCAAACTGGAACACAGGAGGTTCCATTTAAATAAGAGAAGAAACTTCTTCTCGGTGAGGGTGGCAGAGCCTGGCCCAGGCTGCCCAGGGGGGTTGTGGAGTCTCCTTCTGTGCAGACATTCCAACCCACCTGGACACCTTCCTGTGTAACCTCATCTGGGTGTTCCTGCTCCATGGGGGGATTGCACCGGATGAGCTTTCCAGGTCCCTTCCAGTCCCTGACATGCTGGGATTCTGTGAACCACGTGCTGCTTGTGTTGGTCAAATGGTAGATCTTACTGGAAAACAATAACAGAGCTGGAGGGAGGATACTGGACGCTGAGCTGCTACCCCATGTTCTGAGCACTCTACTTCAAAGAAGGAAGATGCAAGAAAATTCAAAGAATTTGCAGGAGAGAAAGAAGTGTTCAGCCATCCAGCAAGCATGTGCTCAGATGGGTGGAGGGATATGGACAGATCTAGGGAATGGGTAGGGTGAGGATGATAACACAGGTAAAACGGGTCATAAATGTGAGGGGAATAAATTTTTCTCCACCAGTTCAGGAAGAAATTAAATTGTCACCTCCAAGATTTCATTTGGCTTTTAGGGAAACATCTTTAACTGTAATGCCGACAAAGCAGGGAACTCAGGAGTCCTCTCTGGTGAATGTTTGCAAGAAGATGAGATCAGCAGCATTCCCTGGGAGCAGAGCAGGAAAAAGGGCTGTTTTCCCTCAGTGCAGAGCTTTGATGTACTCAGGCATTTCAGCTTCCTTCTCACATCTCTGCGATTTACACTACTGAATGAACTTGTTGATCTCAGGCTACACAAAAGGGCCCTGGAGGCTCCAGGTGGATCAGGGGTTTCATTTATTACATGCTACACAAATGCACAAAAAAAAAAGCTCTCTTTGCAAACCTGAGAATTATTTTAAAAGAAGCTAAAGAGCCTCAGTAGAGCTACCAGTCTTCTGGGTTTTCCTGCTGATTGTCTCTTTTCAAATATCTTTTATTGCTCAGAACAATCATGCAGGAGAAAAGGGAAAAGGAAAGAAAGAGAGAAAGAAGAGAAAGAGACGGGGGCGGGGGGAAAGAAGGTCCTTTTCCTTTGTCAGGATTTGCAGTTATCCAGCAGTCTGCTGGGAGAGCTTTGTGCCCAGAGGTTCAAGAATTCCCCTCTGTCCACACTGTTGGATCAGTCTCTATGCAGAGCAAGTCCGGGGTTTATTGGATCAGTCTCTATGCAGAGCAAGTCCGGGGTTTATTGGATCAGTCTCTATGCAGAGCAAGTCCGGGGTTTATTGGATCAGTCTCTATGCAGAGCAAGTCCGGGGTTTATTGGATCAGTCTCTATGCAGAGCAAGTCCGGGGTTTATTGGATCAGTCTCTATGCAGAGCAAGTCCGGGGTTTATTGCATATCTGGGAAAATCTGTGCGCAGCGTTTGCAGCAAGATGCACAGAGCAGGGCATGTAGGAGCCACCATGGGTGTGTTGTACAGCTCATGTGGTTTATATTTCTGTACAGTGTTTCTGAGAGGCAACAATAGGTGCCTCCACCTTAATCCAAATGATTTCCGCTGTTGATCTCAGTATCAGAATTTGGAATGGAAATCAGGTCTCCTTGTGGTTAGTACAACCTGCCTTCTCCCAAGAGATTTAACTATATTAAGGTACCACTGTTTTATTCCTCAAAGTAAAACTAGTATTATAGGACATGTCAGCTTCCTGATAAATTAAATGCTGGTTCTTCCCTGTTTTAATTATCATGACATTGCACTGGATAAGGCAAAGTACCATCGGTCTTTCTCTCTTGTCATAGTATAGGAAGCATGAGGGGACTTTTGCAAAAAAAAAAAAAGTTTATAAACTTTTGTTGGGGTGAACAATTTTGAATGTATTTCTCAGAAGTGAAACTTGAATTATCCAAATTTCCTATGGTCAGCTACAGCTGTGATACATGGAGGAAGAGTCTGTGACACACATTTCCAAACAGTATTTCTGAGATCATCTGCAGAACAACCCACAGGTTATTTCATAAACCACAAATCAAAACTCATAAACTATGTTCAATGAGTACACACAGGACTGGCTCAACTCTCCTGGATTAAATGTTTGCCACTATGGAATAAAATGAAAATCACCCCTTTCAGTCTCTCTCCAGTGAGATGAAATAGGTTTCCCTATTGTCAAGCCAGTGATCAATTTAGCTTTTGCATCTCAAAGTACAGAGAAATCTTTCAATTTCAACTTTAGAATAAAAGCTGAACCATAAGAGCTGCCCTAATGTACCATTTGCCCTGTTCCTGAGACCAGGTTAGAAAAGAAACAAGATGTAATAGACCATTTGCGTTGCGCTTGCACCCAAAGAAAATATTTCCTTCAAATGAAGCAGCTGAAAAGCTGCCATATGAAAATGTAGCATTAGAAACAATTTGAGGCAAGAGATTTTAAGCATGGATTGTGCCTAACAAGCCACTCCAGCTGTACTGAAAATGACCCTTGAAACATCTTGTTTGAGCAACAAGAACACCGTGTAAGTTTGATTCCACAGAAAGCCCTTAAAGTCCGGCTTTGTTTTTTGTTTTTTTTTTCCCCAAAATAAGAGGCTGAGCACTTTAATTTCTTTGACTAATGGAAAAAAAGCTCCACTTTCCCTCCAGAAATCATTATTGCTGGGCAGAGACTGAGCAAGTAAGGGTTATGAGTAACTGGAGACAAAGTAGTCCCATTTAACACTCCAGTCTTCAATGGAATCAAGTCCATGGCAAGCCAAGGATTTTCTGAAGGGTTACCATTTTCAGGCTTTTGTTAAGGGTTTTGAGGTCTCTTTGGGGTCTTCAAGGTCTCTTCAAGTGCAGAAGCCTAAGCAACGCAGAAGCTTCAGAGTTTGAGGACTTGAAATAACTTTTGGGGCAAAAGTAGCTTGTGAAATGCTTACACTCCAGTGCAATTTAAAAGGCACGTTGGTATCTCAAAAGTTGTTGACAAAAACTTTTATCTGGATAGTTGCCTTTCCTGCAATGACCTGAAGAACCAGCTCATGGAGAACAGGGAAATCTTCTTGCACTGACATGTGCTTGAAGTGCATGGAATTTGCGTGGGCAAGATAGACACAGGAGGAGGGGGAAATTGACCCACTAAGTAAGAAAATTAATTGCATGTTTCTCTTTCACAAAACAACAAGGTTTAAGATACACGTCATTTCGCATGAGGCTGCTCAAACCACTGAAGTGATGCACTTTGGGTTTAAACAGTTCTCAGTTTATGGAACAGTGTCCAAGTAATCCAAGAGCCTGTGGTTTTAGAATGAAAAATGAGCGTTCAGAATGGGATTGGTACCGGTTTAATGGAATCATTTGAAATTCACACTTTTAATTAACCTCTGCCAATCTCTGGGAATAAAATGCCTCATGTTTCAGTGACGGCTGCACAATTATTCTCTTATCTTACTCCGCTCTTACTCAACGCACCCTGGGTGAATGGTGTTTGGGTGCAAGGAGTCATTGCAAAGCAATCCATCCTCTTCTGCCTTCCTGTGATATGAGGAATGGACTTGGGGCAAATACTTGGGATAATCTCTGCAGCCTTCACATGGTTTAAGAACAAGGCTGGGTCCAAGCGGGCCAGAGCAGAGGGAGCTAGAACTGTTCCTGTATCTTCACATCCTCATCAGAGACAGTCAGGAACCCACAGGTTATTTAACCTGAGCTTATTCTTGCTATCCTGAAAGTTATCTGTGTGATGCTAGTCAGATCATCTTCATAAACTAATCAGCATGGGGTTTTTTTAAAGTATCTCACTGGTTTACATCTTTCTAGCGATATATGTATTTATATGTTTCCCAATGCCCAGCCGGTGGTCCCATTGGTTAATTTACTCTCATCATCAGGCATGTATTTTATTTATACTCTCAATTTGTCTGGTTTTAGCTTCCAGCCACTAGAAGTTGTTACATATGGGCCTGAAAGCCTCAAGAGGCCATTATCTTAATTTCTATTTCCTGCGTTGGTACTTACTCCTTATGATCAAGTCATCTTTTAATCTTTTTCTCAATTACCCACATTGTGCTCCTGCAGTCTGTTGCTACCAGGGCATTCTTTCCCACATTTTAACCTTTGTTTGGTTCCAGTATGAGCCTTGGTTAACCTATTAACCTTCTCCTGGAGCTGCGGACAAAGGACACAACGCAGTAATCCAGCTACACTTGCATCAGCACTAAGTACCAACGTGACAGAAACCTTTTGCTCCTCCTGAATAGTGTTTGTACCCAAGTATTCCATCATCCCTTTGGACTGGAGCATTGCACGGAGAGGTCTTGTCCATCTGACTCTCTGCCACCTACTTTTCAGGTCACCGCTTCCTGCAACAAAGTTTTCCGAGCCTCTTTTATTATAATATAGGTTTTGCAAAGTGTTATTAGAGCACATGCTGCTACTTCTTTTCCTCTCACCATCTGACATAAAATATTCTTTACCAGTGGACTGCGGTTTTTATTTTAGTCAAATAGATTATCTCTAACCATGTCTAGTTGCGGAGTTTTCCAACGTTTTCCAATGGAGCCCCTGGCCTGAGAACCATAACAGATGTTGGGCTAGAAAGAATAAAACTAAGCCAACTTCCATTGTATGCCTATAAGCCATCTCCACATTATTTTGCTTTCTGTCATTCTCATTTAGCTCCACAAATTGATTTAGCCTTGAATGATGAGTTCAAAGAGGAGAAAATAAATATATGTATATATTTTTTCTAATGAGGCATTCATTTACTAACGCCTGTGAACTGGCAAAATCCAGACACTATTACACTCTATCCTCAAAACTGCTGGCTGAAAACCAGCCTACAGGAGCAGCGTTTGTAATCAGCGAGGGTTCGTATATTTGCATGACTTTGTGTTTATAATGTGGCACTGCTGCTTACTGCAAAGCAAAATAGAAATATTAATTCAGTGCTGAGAATGAAAATGAGTTTGGAGAAAAACACCAGGCTTGGCACAGAAAACCTAAAATTGTACAAGAAAAGCAGGTTGCTGTCCAGAATCTGAATTTTTAAATGGCATCGCTGTGGCTGCCAACCTGTTTCTCTGCTTCCTGCAAACACACAGAAAGATTTTTCCAAGGTTTCTGTACGAGAATGCATTGTTTTGGCTTCTGCAATTTCTCTTCTATAGAGGGATCAAACTTCTGCCTCCCTGTATTTTTCCCTAGACTCGGCTCCTCCGCTTCCCCTACCTCTGCCAGGAGGCAACTCACCTCTTTGACATAAATTATATCCTCTGCTTGGTAGTGTGGGGGCAGAAATTTAATTTGCTGCTGCAGGTAGAAATCTTTACAATCTCTTTCTGGACTTTATCACTACAGAAGTACTTCAGGCCTGGACGGACAAGTGAAAGCGGTGACTTATCACGGCTTAATAAATGTATCGCTGTCAGCCAGGCTGAAGTAATTACCCACCGCGTGTTCTCTTTGCCACCGCCACGGCCAGAGCACCTTCGATCCAAACACCCGCGCGATCCCTCGCTCGGCTGCAGAAACACCGTGTTTTGCAACCGTTGGTTCGTATCTATTTTTGCTTTCTCTCCTGGGCATACAGTCAATGCGTTCCTCCACTTTTCAGCTCTGCCGCAAAAAAAATCACAACTCTCTCAGCAGTCCCACAGCATTTTGTTCCCATGTTTCATTTCCGCAAAGCGCTTTAAGCTGTCACGGTTTTAACAAGGATCTCAAAACAAAGAGTGCATCTAGCCCATACTGCCATTGTCGCTGCGCTTCAGAAATATTGTTTTTACCTCCCCACACTTGCTGGTTTTTTGACAGCTCTCCGCGTTTTCAGAGGATCAGAATCCATTTAGTCTATTTACAAGGAGACCTTGAATCTGTCTTTAAATCCTAACTGTGTTGCTTCCCCAAATCCCTGCTCTAGCTCAAGCAGGAGTTAGAGATGTGATGCAGGTTACGGGGTGAGCATCTATGACCCAGGAGATGCCCAGGTTCAGGCTGGATTTTCTATAAGCCTGACCTTAACAGCTCCATCAGTCAATCACCATTCATTTCTTCTGTGGCCACTTCAAGCAACCTCTCTTATTTTTTGGATTTTGTGTTTATCTTAAAGATAAATACGTTGTGTTTGTAGGGACCATAATGTACGATGTGCTCCCAGATACTCTTAGGCATACATACGTTCATAAATAACAAAACTGGATGCTTCATCATCTTCATGACCCTTTGCAATCCACTAGTTCCCTATCATTCTTGTACTGGGGAAAGCAGAACTGGACCAACAACTCCAGACACATCTCACCAGTACTGAATTTTGTATATTTGGAAACGCAAGTACATATATGATTTTTGTGCTGCTGTTTGCTATATCACCAACCAAATTTGAGAGTTTTTGAACAGAAATAAGATCAATTTGCTTGTTTAATTTCTATTTTGGGAGAGACTGTTAGACCTGAAAAGCTGTGTTTCAAACTTGTATAATATTAATATATTTAATTATAATTACTGACAGCAAACACCTCTGCGCTTCACTCCTTGCAAACCCCCAGCAAAGGAGCACACCATTTGCTCCAGTTCACAGTAGAGCGGATCACAGAATCCCAGAATGTCAGGGGTTGGAAGGGCCCTGGAAAGCTCATCCAGTGCAATCCCCCCATGGAGCAGGAACACCCAGATGAGGTTACACAGGAAGGTGTCCAGGCGGGTTGGAATGTCTGCAGAGAAGGAGTTCCTTCTCATCTTTCTTCTCATCTTTCAGTGGAACCTCTTGTGTTCCAGTTTGCACCCATTACCCCTTGTCCTACCATTGGTTGTCACCGACAAGAGCCTGGCTCCATCCTCCTGACACTCCCCCTTTCCATATTGATCCCCAGGAATGAGTCCCCCCTCAGTCTCCTCTTGTCCAGCTCCAGAGCCCCAGCTCCCTCAGCCTTTCCTCACACGGGAGATGCTCCACTCCCTGCAGCATCTTGGTGGCTGCGCTGGACTCTCTCCAGCCACAAGGGCCCAGTGCTGGCTCATGGTCACCCTGCTGTCCCCAGGACCCCCAGGTCCCTTTCCCCTACACTGCTCTCCAATAGGTCATTCCCCAACTTATACTGGAACCTGGGGTTGTTCCTGCCCAGATACAAGACTCTACACTCACCCTTGTTATATTTCATTAAATTTTTCTCTGCCTGGCTCTCCAGATGACAGGTGAGTACATGGGAGACAGAGAAAGCAGCCGTGAAATCACACCAATGGGCATTAGTGGTGCTGACAACAAACCAGCTGCCACCCTGCTGCAAAACCTCATTTTGTGCATCACAGGTGTGCTGGTGAAGGTTCATGGTCTGACAGCTGGAATTACAGTCTCTTGAGAAGACACAAGAGGCCACTGGATTAAATAAAATATTTGAAGAGCGAAATATAGGATTGCCAACATCGGGCCAAGCTTGGGTGAAAGGAGCATTGGTTGAACAAAGACACACGAAGAGGCAACTGCAGTTGTCTATTAATAGTTGTCCTTCTCAACCAGAAACAGAAATCCCAAGCTGATGAAAACCTATAAGAAGGCACCCAGAAAAATTATAAAATACCAGGGTTTGTGTATGTTGGGCTTGGTATATTTAATTCTTTGTTTTTGAGAGGCTTCTTTTAAAGCCATTTCACTTGACAGCTGCCAGGACTCATGGAAGAAAATGGAAATAAGGCTGCTGGATGTAACTTGGTGGGAAATGAGAGGGTTGAAATTTAGTTTGGGAACGGTAGGTTTGGGTGGTTTCACCCACCAAAATGGGAGGGAAAAACACATGCACAGAGCTCTGTACTCTTGAAGAGATGAGCATGACCTCAGTGCCCCTCACTGTATATCCATCAGAGCCAGAAGCCATAGGAAGCTGCTATTATATTTAATTCTGTTTGCTGCACATCCTCTTTTCCCCCTCTAATCTAAGGTGTAAACTTAAGAGCACCTCATACATCCTTGTTCCACTCTTCTGTCCCACGCTGGCCATCTAGACATGAGTATTCACTTCTTTCTCGCTTCTCTCCATGCACAGACATAGAGTTCAGCACCCGAGAACAAATATGCTTTATGGGTAGAGATAAAAAACAGATTAAATCATGTCCATTAACTTCTCTAGAAACATACACTGACATAGTCTATTAACTGTTCCTCTAGACATTTTTCATTTACAGTGTCCAATTCCTGATTCTAAGGCATTTAATTACTCTCACTTTGTTATAAGATCCTACTAAATCTCTTGACTAATGCAATGCACCATAAATAAGACCTTTCTTCCACATTGCCTTGTTACTTTACGATTGCACAGGTTTGTTGAAGACATTTGCATAAATTTTTATGGGACTTAATAGTCCACTTCACATTTTTCTTGTGTACTGTTGTCCCCATGAATCAGAACCGGCAATCACTGTCATAAGTACCACACAATGTAATTACCCAGAGTATTAGTTTCTGTGTATATTACTCTCTCTTTTTTTTTTTTTCCACAGTCCTAACGTTGCAAGTGTTCATACATGAGTTATTGGGATTATTTGCAAAATAGGATTAAGAAGCGAGGCTAGACTTATTTGGAAAATTACTCATCGGTCTACCAAGGAAGAAGGTCAGGAACTTCATTAAAACAGATTAATGTAGAACAACTGTTATCTAGTATGACTAGAAGCCTGGAGGACCTTCTTGCTCCTTGCAGAAATACGCTGCTAACACGCGTTATTTGTGAAGAGCAACAAAAGCTGCTTTAGAAACGCTGCAGCCGCAGCCTGGAACACGACAGGAGATATATTCTCTTTAGCCACTCCAGCCATTGATAAATTAGTCCTTGCCTTAAATTGGCATTCTGTCAGTCCGCCGGAGGCGACTGCAGCAAGTGCTACAATTAGTGCTCCCCGTGGAGCGCCCGCAATGACAACGCGCCTGCCTGCAAAGTGCCGCAGAATTCCCAGGCCGGTTTATTATGCAGCCTTTATGGCTTATCCACTCCACTCCAGGCTCCGGGGAACGGCCCGGATAATAATTCTGTAACTGGAGTACTTAACCTGCTTGCTTAGTTTGCAAAGCCGAGTCTTCATAAAGGAGCGACTCGTGGGGAGTCGCTTAGGGACGCGTTGAGAAGCGCACGTTGAGGGGCATGGGCAGAATTAGTATCGCTGTGATTTAATTTCTCCTTTTCTGCTTTCCATTAACCATTTCAGAAAGACAACCACCACCATCTACCCACCGCCATTTCCTGAAGCTAACCAACTTTAAACAGAGCAAAAAAATACAAAGCACAAGTGATCTGGTGAGATTTTCATGTATGTGCACACATCTGTTTTGACCAGAGGTGGCCTCAGAAATAGAGGCATAAACCTCCTTAAAATGTAAGCACAACCGAAATAGCTCTGCTACATTTATGTGGTGCTGCAGTCCAACAAGTGACAAATTCTAATGAGTGGTTGCAGCTTCCAGAATTTCCAGAGTAGTATCTGTCTCGCTCCTTTGTCCTTGGTGAGTGATACAGACCGTAGGCTGAAATCTGTTACACAGATTTATTACCACAAGTCTATCGTCCTTGAACTCCACACTACTTGTCTCTGTTTTTTCTAGCCACTGAAATGGTGTTTATTTTGAAGTCCTAAATGTCACTAGGATAAAGGTAAAGACAGGCAAAGAAAAGCCATAATCCACATAAAAGTGTAATTTTATTAGTTTTGTAATTGGAAAAAAAGGAGACTAAGAATGTGTGATCAAGACATGACCTACCTGAAGGGAGTTGAAGTTAAGGTCTTTACCCAAAGTCTGAGATAACTGGGTAAAGATTTAAGCTCACATTGTGCCAGAGCAAAGGAGGATTCCTAAAAGGCCAAGAGTCTTGCGAGATGTCTAAGAAGTTATTGGGCAAATACGCTAAGATTTGAGACAGATGACTCTACCCAGCTGGGTCAGAATGATTAAATGTTTCTTCTCTTTCACAGCTCCATTAGTGCCTCTTTTTGGTCAACCTCTCCTATGTACAGATCTCTGCATTTCTCACTCATCACATTTACCAAAATTTGGGCCAAAAAATACACAGACGTAAGATCCAACAGTTTGTAGGAAGCACACCAAAGTCCAGACAGGGTCCTACCTGGTTTTAGAGGCAATACTTGGAAATACCGTCTTTCTCCGAAAATAAGACCTACCCCAAAAATAAGCCCTAGCATGATTTTTCAGGATTTTTGAGGATGCTTAAAATATAAGCCCTACTCCAAAAATAAGCCCTAGTTACAGTTCATTTTAAAAAGTCAATCTAAATAGTGCACAGGCAGCTATACATGCAAAAAAGTAATAAGTTTTGGAGCAAAAGTTAATATAAGATCCTGTCTTATTTGGGGGGAAACAGAGTAGCATACTAGCACTATCCTAAAATATTGCTTGGATTCCACTGCCTTAAGAATAGAGCTGCTGCATTTTATTACAGAGTTTTTATTTCAGTTTAAGCCCACAGAAATAGAGGAACTGAGACAGAAACACTGACCGTGCACACATTTGTTGCATCCCGATGCAGCACAGAAGGGCACAAGTCAATTAAACTCCTCTGCCCCTTCCATTTGCCCAGTGTAACCCAAAGGTCATCTTTTTACATTTTTTGGGAAGAATTTTCTTGTGCTCAGAACACGTTCAAAATGAGCACTGACCTCTCACTGAAGCCCACGGGCTTCATGAGCACAGGGCACATTTTAGGTTCAAACCCTTCATATCTGCACATGCAACATTTAGAGCCATTTTTAAGGCGATATTGTCACTCAGAAAAAAAAAAATACAAACTTATGCTGTCCTCTTCATATATAACAAGTTCCTATTATAGAACTTGCTTTCTCACAAATTGTACACAATTTGAGTTGTTCTCTTTACTTCTTTGGGATCCAAGATGGTTTGGCTTTTAAGACAAAAGAAATATAATAACAGATGATAACAAAAGCAGAATAGTCTACAGCAAGACCAAGATTAAGGAAAGAAGAAGAAGAGGAAGAAAAAAAAATTAAAGGTTTGATCTAACAGTATACTTAAATATGTCAATATGCCCCATTATTCAGTGTTCATAAAACCCAAACTGTAACACATCAGCATTCCACTAGAAAAGGTAACTCCATCAAGAATTGTAGAGGAGCATACCTGATCTAACCTAGAGAACCGCAGATATCCCTTCCAGTCTTCATTATTCTGTGATTCTATGAAAAGCATCACCACTGGAAACATGAGTAAGGTACTTCTGGAGGAGAATAAAGTGGTCACATCTCTCAGTGGGTGTGGGTGCCTGGGAACTTCGACTTCCAGGAAACACAGTCCATGGGTTGCTGTGAGCACTTTTAATATACGGAACTGCATCGAAATGAGCACATAGCAGCAACTTTATCTGTATTTTATATGAAATCCTGGTGAGCTTGTAGAGGAAGCAGGAGACAGACCCCAGTGGGAGTATTTGCACTGTGCAAACGCTCCCATTAAGATGAAGCTCACCAAAATAAAGTCCCACTCCCTGTGCCCTCACCTATCCCACTTTCTCAAAGCTTTTTAAGAAATAAGAAAAGGTAAAAGCTTGCAAATAGCGCATGGTCTTCTGCAGGGTGTTGTTCTGAAGGGAGGAAAAAAATTGAATATTCATAACAGACTTGATTTCTTCAGCCTATCAGATGTTATTTTAATCACTAAGGAGAAAATGGTTTCCCTAACCATAGTGCCTTTCTTTTACCTTGTCCATATGATGGCTGCAGAGATCTGTCCACCCTGTTCTAAGGATCTTTTCATGAGATACTTTCCTTTGTCTTTTTGACATTATTAGGATACATTATTTGAATGTACTGTTTGATACAGTAACACACAGAAGTGCAAAAATTGGAGCAGGACTGTGTGCTCGCCAGTACCAAGAGACACACACAGAACAAAGAGATATTCTTTCACCACACAGGAATTAAAATCCGAGCAGTAACAGAAGAATAAAGGTAAATGAAGCATGCAAAAATATTATGATAATTTTGGTCAACATTATAAGCCAAGGTCTCATATAATCATATGCTTCACGGTCATGCAGCTTTGAGGATATTATGCCAAAGGCGAGGTCTGAGGAGCCTGCATCCTTGTCCAGACCCCATCTCCACAGGCTACGTTTCCCAGCTTCTCACATCATCCAGATGAATCTATTCAGAGCCCAACATCCAAAATAGCTCCGATGCTTCTTTCAAACACTCTGCATCTAGTTCACAGCCCTAAACTCCACACCCAAAGCTTAGGCTTGTCTAAAACCCCACACTGCTGAAATTTGGGGGTTGTCTAGGTGATGTGCCATGCAAGGTGCTCCAGTAGATGGAGCGAGGACTCTTGTCCATTGCTGTGATGAGGCTGGAGAACTCTCAACTTGCTGCTTGTCTCTACATTACTGGCCACTCACTGCCAAAAATGACAAATTGTTGCCACTCTAGAGGTGACCAAGGATTTGCAAAGTCTGTTGGGTGGTAGGATTCTCAGGTTATTTTAATTGTCTTAATTAAACCAACATTCAGTAGAGTTAGACCAGAAATCATTTACATTGTTAAACCAACTGGTTCATACTCTAAGCATGCTTGAAAGTCTTCTCTAGAACCGGACCACTCATAGAAAATCCATCTGCCCTGAGGTCATTTGCATGCACAAAATGAAAGGAAAATGCATTTTTTAATAAAAATATCCAGAAGGGGAAAAAGAAAAAAAAGGGTGGGGGGAATTAGGGAATTGAGTTCTTTAAAGTTAAAGAAAAATGCTGAGACAGGAACTAATGGTGTTTGAACAGGCCAGAAGTTCTCAGCTAGAAATTAGAAAATGCTTTAGTTGACTTCCTGGGGCAGTATCAGTGTCTGTAGGAAGTCCAAGCGCTTGCAGTTAGAAGATGAAGTTTTATATGTTTTTTGAATGAAATGATAAAATACTGTTACCCAAAAATTAAGGGAGGTGAGAGGGCAATGCCAGATGTCTATGTTAGCTCAGGTCTTGTATGTTCCATGTCTATCCATTGGGTATGATGTGTGAGTTAGTGCATAATCCCCCTTTGTACAGAGTCCTTTCCTCTATGCCAGTGCAGCACACTTAATAAATTATAAATAACAGTAATAATTTCTGAGATTCCTATTTCATTTTGCAGTTATTTATTGGCTTTTCCCATAAGAGACTGGCTTGCTGGAGCTGGGAGATAAGCTTATTAGAAACCACAGCACAATACTTTGAACACATGATTTATGTGTTTTCAGGCCACTACTGGGTAATCAGCTTATTCTGGATTCCATCCAGCCAACTTTGCTTGTACTTTAATCAGACCAGCTGTGATCCACCTGGACTACAGGTTTCTAAAAACTTGTCTCAGCACACCGGGCCAGATTCTCAGAGGTCTAAATTAACTTCCTACCACCGGCGATGATGGTTTATTGCTGATTTACACCAGCTAAGCAGTCTGTCCATAGTCCACAAGTATGGCAGAGCTAGCACCATTAATAAAAGGTGGGCCGGTAATAATTTATTGTAATGAATGGTGTTGATGCATGGTGTAATTGTTTGAATTAATCAAAAACAATATTTAGAACTCGACGTGGAAATGATATATGAGGTATTGTTAATAAAATCACTACCAATTAACTTAGCCCCTGAATCGGCAAAACACTTAAACATGGACCTTCTGCAATGGAATGCATGTACACACTGAAGTGCTTTGCTGAATCCTGATTTTAATGTTATGCTTACTTAGATAGATGTAAAGAAGCCAACGTCCTTACACAACTGACCTAAGGATTCCTGCAAGGACATCTGTTCATCATCTTGCTATCATTTCCAGGAATGAAAAGGTGATGTAGAAAGGAGTTATTTATAGCCAGGGAAACTTCATTCTTTCACTTTTTTGCCATACTTTTTGTTCTCCATGGACAGCAACTTAGATGTCTTCCCATATTTTGGTGTCCAACCACTAAGTCTTGCTCACACCCTGTGGTGGGTGATGATAAGAAGTCCATGGGAGGGTCCTCTGTCACTGCTATGGAGACAGCAGGGTCACTTTGAGCTTATCGGTGAGGATTTTGATGTATTTCTGGAGTGTGAAGGCAAAAAATAGTCAAGTACTGTTTCTTAAATAGTTGCAGAGGAGGTAGTTGGGTTTAAAAGTCTGAAATGGGACGTCATCTGCAACTCAAAGACAAGGACTAACAGTGATCTCCTCACTGAGATCAACCCAACACCAGAAATCTGCATTATAGAGGAAACCTTCACTGAAAATCTGACTTTTCATTTGGAAATGGCAAGGGGCCTGTATAATAACCAAATAAGTGTGACTTGCCCCAGTGACACTGTCCAACGTTATTCCCAGGAGACTTCACCATCTGCAACAGACGTTGATCTAAGACCGCTGTGCAACTTCAACCCAAATAAAAATGAGGTCTGTACCTACAACAGCGCTGGACTTTTGGCTGGGCTCCCATTTTTTGCCTTCTCTTTGTATCCATCACATTTGCACCGGTTAGCTGATCTGCTCCAATTTCATTGAGCCTGGTTCCTCTCATGCCCCACAGGGTTTCTTATTGGGCTCATCTTTATTCAGCCTCCACAAGCTTCCTTTGACTGAGATGATCTGAAGATATGGATAAGAGATCAGTTTTTATGCAGATGACATGCAGATTTATGTGAAGATTATTCCTAATTATTCTTCCTCTTCTTCAGTTTTATCAGTTTATCTTGAGGACATGGAGGCATAGATGTCATTTTTCATCCTGGTCTATATTTAATACTCCTAAAACTCAAATCTTAATTATTGGTTTCAGGCACTGGCTTAAATATGATGCTTCTTTCTCAAAAATCTGATGAATATGATAACAATTATCATGGCTGATTGGGGCAGGGCGCAGTTCATCGCTTTTCGGCTCAGCGCTTGTGACAGTCACAAATCACATCAATACTGACTCCACCATTGCAACTACACCACCCGCAGACCCGAAAATTCAGGTTTGCTTTAGGTACTTGTGCTTTTTCAACAAGGTGATACCAATAAATAAAGATGTGGAAGTGTATTTTTCCATTCCTTCACAAAAAC
This sequence comes from Streptopelia decaocto, assembly GCF_964273445.1. Classification (NCBI taxonomy): domain Eukaryota; kingdom Metazoa; phylum Chordata; class Aves; order Columbiformes; family Columbidae; genus Streptopelia; species Streptopelia decaocto. The sequence continues at coordinate 2,056,990 of NC_138661.1, forward strand.
AAAACGAAACAAACAACAACAACAAGTTAACCAGTGCTTTAATAGTTCTCCGAATAGTTTTTAGGAAATCTGGGTTTATTGGTGTTTCAGCTTTTCCAATAACAACTTGACATCAGAACAAAAGATGATGACTACAATTCCTTCTAGCAGCAGCAAATTCCACCAATGACATCCAGTTTTGATCTTCATGCACAAATCACTGGTAGGTTATAAACTAATGCAACAAGTCATACGCCTGAATTTAAAAATGCAGCTGAGCAATATCTCCAGGTTTCTGACAAGTGTTGTTCTTTAGGGTTTCGTTTTCTGGTAGCTCATGGGGAAAAATGGATTAATGTTTCTGTTCATGTGCAGCATCATGCTGCAACACGTTGCAGGTAAATAATTTATTTTGCAATTCCAGAGGCTGAAATAATCTATACCCTGAAATGTAGTTTCTGCTCAGTCATGGTCACAACTCACAGAATCACAGAATCCCAGAATGTCAGGGATTGAAGGGACCTGAAAAGCTCATCCAGTGCAATCCCCCCATGGAGCAGGAACACCCAGATGAGGTTACACAGGAAGGTGTCCAGGTGGGTTGGAATGTCTGCAGAGAAGGAGACTCCACAACCCCCTGGGCAGCCTGGGCCAGTGTTCTATCATTGCCCCTTGCCCTACCGTTGGTTGTTACTGAGAAGAGCCTGGCTCCATCCTCCTGACACTCACCCTTTATATATCTGTAAACATTAATGAGGTCACCCCTCAGTCTCCTCTTGTCCAGCTCCAGAGCCCCAGCTCCCTCAGCCTTTCCTCACACGGGAGATGCTCCACTCCCTGCAGCATCTTGGTGGCTGCGCTGGACTCTCTGCAGCAGTTCCCTGTCCTGCTGGAACTGAGGGGCCACAACTGGACACAAGATTCCAGGTGTGGTCTCCCCAGGGCAGAGCAGAGGGGCAGGAGAACCTCTCTGACCTACTGACCACCCCCTGCTAACCCACCCCAGGTACCATTGGCCTTCCTGACCACAAGGGTGCAGTGCTGGTTCATGGTCACCCTGCTGTCCCCAAGACCCCCAGGTCCCTTTCCCCTACACTGCTCTCTAATAGGTCATTCCCCAACTTATACTGGAACCTGGGGTTGTTCCTGCCCAGATTCAAGACTCTACACTTGCCCTTGTTCTATTTCATTACATTTCTCCCCACCCAGCTCTCCAGCCTGTCCAGGTCTCTGATGGCAGCACAGCTTCCAGTGTCACCACTCCTCCCAGCTCGGTGTCATCAGCAAACCTGTTGATAGTGCACTCAATTCACAACTCACACAACTCACAAGTACTCACAACTCAGTACAAAGCGGTCCTGTAATTTTTTTTTAAATGCCAATCCACAGGTGAGATGTCCAACAGGTCGCTTTGGTACAGCATTAGCCAGTAATAGGAGGAATTTCTTTTAGTAAGTAAATATTTCTTCAAGTCGCTGCTCACTGGCCCTCTCCAAAACAGCAACATGTGGCACCTTTGAAAATATTCATAAATTAACAAGACGTCATGAGTATTAGAAGCAGCTCACGATCTAGTTTCAAGAATATGACTCACCTTTGCCAGGGAATTCTATTATTAAAGTGAGGGGGCTTTACTTTAAAAAAGAACCATACAAGAATTATATAGCAGTCACTCAAATGCTTTATTTTCCTTTATAAAACCCACAGGCCTTATATTCATAATCTTTTCACTTTGCTGTCCAGTGATTGTAACACTTGTAACAAAGAGGGCATAAATGAAATTTTGTATGTAAATAACATGCTGTATGTAAGGAAGGCTTCGCTGCAAATATGTGAAAAAGATATATAGATATATATTCTTCTGCAACATTCAAGGCCTACATTTCATTTCTCCACCAGAGATGCTACGCTACTTCTGTATGGCTAAATTAGTCAACTAGCAAATAAATGGGAGAAATAATATCGTTAAATATTATTTCTTCCCCATGACTAAGATGTTATAATAAGCCAGGGATGATTGGGCAGATGGATGGAGATTCACTAAGTTGCATTAGTCATTTGCCATTTTCAATCTCTGTATATCCCCAGATCATTGAGAATAAATACGCAGGGAGAAAGCCTCAGGTAGAGTAAATCAGCATCTTTCCCTGGGCTTAATCGAGCTGTGCTGATTTACTAGCACATGACATTCTGAGGCACTGTTTCCTGTAAAAAATATTTATAGAACATCTGAGAAATCAAATGCCATCGGCGTGAAATGTAAATGAATTTGATAGTATTACTAGGAATGGAAGTGGCACCAAGTTTATTCAGACACACCTTGCTGGTTTTCACCCCATGTTCATGTATTGAGAAAAGTCAGAAAGTGACCTGAAAACAAATGGTGTGTGTTGCAGGATGGCTCAGACCTACATCACCTTTTTTAGATGGAGAAATATGAATAATGTGATGATTTTTTTTTCCCCAAGGTCATTTATTCAGCTGGAGGTCAGCCAGGATCAGCTCTGAACAACTTACTCTATTGAAATGATGCTGGGTGACATTTTGATCCCTCTGCTCATCTTAAGTAGTTTACTCATTCAAGAGTCTCATTAAAATCAGCATCATTAAGCACAAGGTCAGATGTGTTTCAGCAGGATGATGATAAGAATCTGAGTTACTGGATACTGGAGCTACCCCGTGTAGGGGCAGGATTCTTCCAGTAGATAATATGCATTTTCTTGAAATTGCAGTGTTTCATGGGAGCAAAGTTCACTGTTTTTCTCTGGGGAAAGGGGATCAAAACAATTTTGATTAAAATTTTTCATTTGTACTGGCTCATTTTATTTTATGTTTGTTGGCATTTACTTATGGCTGCAGTTAATGTTTCGTATTCATGTTGTATTTGATGTTTTGTGATGTGCTGGGGAGAGCAATTCAGAAGTCGCATGGATTTCACTTCCTTAATATTGAATATTACATTAGTATTTTCCCCAAAATTCATTGCTTTGGATTCATTTGTTTGTTGGACCAAATTTGGATATTTCCACTTTTCCTTCTGATTTGTGAAAGAAGTAAAATTTGTTAAACACTAAAATTGTTGTGGGGCAGTTTTCTAATTTATGCTATTCCTAACACAAGTGGGTGAAAACCTTCTTCTAATATAAATTCTATTTTGTTGTTGTTTATCCAATGAGCTCACTTTGAGCAACTTTCCTATCATCCAGCCAGGAGGAGCGACTCTACTGAAATGAGTTTTCTTGGAGACAACCAATTTGGAAAACAAATTCTGAATTCATCAGTATCAAATCCCTCAGAAACTCAACTTTGAAATATACATTTATGTAGTCAAAGAACATAATCATGCTACGTGATCTGACGTCTGTGTCCAGTGGCACAGCTTGCATTTTTAATATTAAGCATTTGCACATATCATGCTGATGAAGATCTATCTTACAGAATTTTGTGGAATAAGGCAGGGTGGCATACAAATTACATATTTTCTGGCTTTAACATGATTCCCATTGTCACTGTAGTATTCTTATGCATTCGAACCTTAGCTTCATATTTCCTATTTCTCCATTGTTTCACTAATCTTTATGTAATCTCCTACTCACAAATGGGAAATGATCATAAGACAGTATCATATCACCACCATCATAACTTCATTTTATTAAAGCACTTCTGCAGAAAGTTTATGATTTATTAAAAACCTTTATCTATTCTTTAATCATCTCTTCATTGTAATTGATCCTACAGAGCTCACAGAAATTCTTCAAAAAGCCTATTTGAATAAGATTGCACCAGAACAATGAAAGGCACAAAGGAGCCCACTAAAATTCCCTTTGGCATTTCTTTTCTGTTATGTAAAGCTTCAGGGCGGCCTTGGCCATTAGGAGAATAATGTTGGGTTGTGGAGTTCAGAGCAGGGAGGCGTGCAAGAGGTGACAGCTGGGGACACCACTGCAACATGGCCAGTCACGCAAGGGAGCAAGGCGAGAGGCAGAAATAACACCTCCAACAAGCAAGGGAAGGAAGACATGAGGAGATGACGTCTGGAAGCTCACATGGAGCAGAAATCATAGAATCATTTTGGTCAGAAGAGACCCTCAAGACCATTGAGTCCAACCATAACCCAGTCCTGGCACTGCCCCATGTCCTGAGAACATCTGTTCTCCACATCATGGAGAACATCATCTCCACATCTGTTCAACCTCTTCAGGGATGGTGACTCCAGCACTGCCCTGGGCAGCCTGTTCCAATGCCCCACAGCCCTTTGGGGAAGAAATTGTTCCCCAGATCCAACCTCAGCCTCCCCTGGCGCAACTTGAGGCCGTTTCCTGTGGTCCTCTTGCTTGTTCCTTGGGAGCAGAGACCAACACCCTCTATGCTACAACCTCCTTTCAGGTAGTTGTAGAGAATGAGACGGAACCGGGGCCAGAGGGAGTTTTAGGAGCTGTAAAGGCTGAGAGGGAGATGCCTGCTAAATGTACCACCAGCTTGGGAACCCTGAACCAAAGGTGTGCATGGGATATCGTGCCTTGCACTGGCTGTAGCACCTGGAAAAGTCGGTTCACCGTGGGATCAAAACCACAAAAGTGTGACGGTGAACTGCAAGTAGAAAAACCGTGTTGAAAGGCTGTGATCCAGGCCAGCTCTGAGAGTGCTGGATCATTAGCTGTCGGGGAACTAGAGATTCAAAGACAGCTTTCACTGAAAAGAAGTACCCAGACTTCAGATCGTTACCCAGAGCTTCTCAGACAACTTGAAAAACTCAGCTGAATAGCTCAAGCAAATTACTCCCACTACTTCTAGCTCAGGTTGAGCTGTATGAAAAATAACATCTATTTATCATCCTTAAAATTAGGTCTTCAAATATTAACCCAAAACTTTCAAAAATTATCACAAAGTTGATTTATCTTCAGATTCTTTTTTTCTTTTGAAAAAATACACCACCAGTTCTCATTTGACTCTCAGTTCAGAAACTTAATTTCTCACTTCCAAGCTTCTTCTTTGGAAAACCTTTTCTTGAAACTTGATTTTTAAATCAAAGCTCAGTTTCACTTTCTGTCTCTTGGTTTCAGCAGCAGCAACTTCCAGAGAAAGAGATTTCAAGAGCCACATGGATCAATTGAGTTGTTTCATTATGTTTCATTTCCTGACATTCTCTGTGGTTTTTAACTTTTAATTCCTGTCTTTGGAGTAATGAGAAAATGCCTATAAGGTAGCTGATGGACCTCTATGGTCAGGCACACGCCCCTTGGTTGACAGACAGGGCCCTTAACCAATTAAATGCCGTTTCTGGACCACTACCATAAATTACCACAGCTGATTCAACTGGGGTATAAATAAAGCTGTTGGAGGCCTCTTATCTCTGTTTGAGTGAGTCTCTTTAAAGCAGCAGGTCTGCAGTTGAAGACTCTTCTCCGTGGCCATCTAAGGAACTTTGTTCAGGGATGGAGACACCCCACCAACCTGGTAAGTGATCATCTGGGTACCCCTGAGTGTCGTCACTTTGTAAAGGTGGGAAGATGTGCATTTTGAATCCTTACCCCAGAGTTTTGGGATCTGGTCCCTTGAGTTTGAACACGTTGTGTAATAGTTGAGCGTCTAACTGGTATCTGAACCTGTGTTTTATAATGTTGTTGGAGTGCTGAATAACGTTGTATAAACCCTGTTTGCAGTTGGTTTTCTGCTAAACAGTTCTGGTTAGAATAAAGTCTGCTTGGAGCTTGTTGCCTGCTTAAATTGACTTCTGGGGTGCCTCTGTGACAACCTGAGAAATGGAGGTGTGCATTTAATTAGCTTTTTTAACTCATTTGAGTAGGGAATAAAGAAAAAGGAAAGCTTGGTGAAGATTCTGTTCTAATAAAGCGCCACGGTGGGAGGGGTGTTCTTCCAACTTCATTTAAATTCTCTGTACTCATAACACATACATTAGTAGCACTGAAGTATAGTGAATTCTCTGGACTTTGAAACAGTAAAAGCCTGAGTAGGGACAGAAGAATGTGGGCTACAGAAACCTCAGTTTCTATTTAGAGAAGTCCTTTAGTGGTCAGGCTTGAATGGAGAACAACAATATTGTCTGACCCCTGGGCAAAACTCAGCCAGCCTGGCAAAAATGTTGGAACAGCCAGGAGGATCGGCCCCCATATAGAAATGGGCTCTGATGACTTGTGTAATCCGCATACAACCTGAGGCTGCCGACAGGAGTTGTAGAATACAATTCATCGGGATTTTTTAAATAAGCCCCACTACATTAGGAAGAAAATTAGATGGGGAGAGCAGCATGTGGATGTCTTAGATCTGGAAAGCTGAAATGCTCCTCTCTTTCAAGACCATAAATTTTCATTTTTCTGAGGTTAACACTAATAAGAGGTGACATGAGCTTCCATAATAAGATGCTTAGCGTTGTGACTTAGTTAAAAATGCCCAACTAATTGGCAAGTATATGTTATGTGAAACAACAACAAGGAACTCTACTCACCACCAAAAGCTTTGGGAATGCTGCTTCTCTGTATAATTCATACAGGCCACCATGACCTTTTACTTAACCTGTGGGGATGGAGCCAGATGTTCAAATACACTAACCAATTGCCAACAAACCATATGATGTGCAAAGCTTAGATCTTGGCTACTGAGACCTTCCAAGATGGCTTTCTTCTGCCCCTGTTCTACAAAGCCATCCCAGCTTGGAACCAGCGTGATTCCAAAGTCACTCTCCTTTTTTATCTAGTAGTACTGGAAAAATGTTTCCTCTTGCACAAGGTGTCCCACCACAGAAAGCTTTTTCCTCTGTGTTCTGTGTCAAAGCTGCTCTGCCTTCCCTGGGAAATGCCCCATGGCCAGGGCAGCCTCAGGGAGGAAGATGGGAAGGCTTTGGAAGAGCAGGTGCCCACTTAGCTCCCAAATAGCTCTGTCTTGTGCAATCACAACAAGGCTTGGACTTCTTCAATCTCCAATGAATGCCAGTTGGTCTCTTCTCCCAAGTAGCAAGTGATAGGATGAGAGGAAACAGCTTCAAGTTGGACTAGGGAAGGTTCAGATGGGACATTAGGAAAAATTCCTTCACTGAAAGAGTTGTGAAGCAATGGAATAGGCTGCCCAGGGCAGCGGTGGAGTCAGCATCCCTGGAGGGGTTGAACAGACGTGTAGCTGAGGTTCTCAGGGACATGGGTTAGTGCTAGATTTAGGCTATGGTTGGACTTGATAATCTTGAGGGTCTCTTCCAACCAAAATTATTCTATGAAGTTGCTACACCCTCATCTAACTCCTGCTGGGAAGGGTCCTGCTCCTGACACCAACTGTCCCTGTTGCCATGCATGACATGGGGACACACCAGCCAGCAGCACACAGTGGAGCTTGGGAGCTGTGACCTGCAAGTCTCAGGAAGGGAAAATGGTCTTTCATAATCTTTGAGCTGCTGAGGTGGCAAAGTTGGAAGATGGAGCTCCAGCCACTCTGCCAGGGCTGGTATCACTGTCACTCATCTCGCCTTTTATCTGACATGTCAAACAAAGTCATGTCAGGTGGTGGGCACAAGTCTGGCATTGCCATTGATGTGACAGGGAAAGGTGACAGCTCTGTGCTGAGGCTAGGAAATAAGTCTTACGTGGTATGGCTCCAGCTTTCATGGCTCATCCAAGACTGCAGCACAGCGGAGCCGTGGTTCTCCTGCTCTGCAGCAAGAGCTGCCGGGGCTCTCGGGATGATCTTGCAGGACATCTGTGTCAGGCAGGATGGAACCCCATGCTGCAGACAGTGGGATTGACACAAGGCTCTGATGGCAAACGCAGGAGGTGAAGCCAAACCTCCTAAGAGCATGTGAAGGCTGTCCTTTTACGTGAGCCTCAAGAGATGAGAGACTGAAAATGTCCCCAGTTTGGTGGCCCTGAACCAGTGCCAGGAGCTATAGGGTCAACTTGTCCACTTCTTCCCAAACTGGAATCCTCCAGTAGGCTACAGGTTGAGCTGCTGGTGACACTGGAATCTCTTTTAAAAACCCTGGCCACTCAAAGGCAGTCAGAAGTGTCATGCTGGCTTTGACAAGTTGCAGCTGTAAACCCTCTGCTAGTTGATGCACTGGTTTAAAAAAATATAAATCAGCTGCTCAATTTCTCATCAAAATTGAGGACCTGGGAGAACTGGCAGAAGGAGAGAGAGCTGCCTTATCTGGACACAAGATGGTGTTGGTGAAAGAGCACTTCTGAAAAACAAAGAACATTAGGCTGTGTTCTTTGTCTTTGTGTGAAAGCTTCTAACGACAGCTTTGATGCTAAAATGAGAGAGAAAACCATTGCCAGATTTGGTGTTATTTATTACAGGTATTACTGAGGCACTTTCAGACTCGCTGAACACCTTGAGCAGATTGCCTCTTCTGCAGCCTGTTCCCTGTAATTGTTATTATCTGGATGTAATTCTGCAGTTGTCTTTTATTTACATAGACGTATTGCAGCAAATTAAGGCCTTGTGAGCTTTCATAATGCACAACATGACCTTTATGGACAAGTATCAGTTAGGTGGAAAGCAGGACTACAGCAAAGTCTTGTAGTTATTTTAGAGATGGGCAAGTCAAGATCATAGAAATATGACAGTCATTTCTCTGTATTCAGAAGTTGAAAAATGTGCTGCAAAATCTCTGCTTTCCAAAATCTGCACAGTGCTTACCCATGCCCAGAAGATGCCACTCAAGGGGCCTCTGTCCCACAGACCCAGAGCTCCATGGAGGACCAAATTCTGTAAGCGAATACACAAATTGGTTTCCTGTGAACTGCAAAGGAAGGTTGGTTTTCATGCCAAAACGCACTGAAGAACATAAGGGCTTGCGATGGCCTTAGAGACTTTGTTCCAGCCAGCTCTGCTCACCTTGTTCGTTCTTCCTCCATCCCTCTGCAGTCTGAGTTTGCATTCAGTGGCACTTGTGCCTTCAAACATGGGGGCAACAAGCCCAGAGGGTGAATTTTGGCCATTTAAAGCTACCCCCCCTTTGCTGTGGTCTCTAAAAATTCCCTTGGGGAAGAAGAGTATGAGATAATAGATACTCATGCAGCAATTTTAATCAGGCAAAACTGATTACAAAGCTATTTAGATGACACATTTCTGGCTACAGCTTTGTAATCAAACGGCAGCTAGTGTTCAGCCGTGTAATAACTGTACGTCTACCTTGCTGTGCTTATTTATGAAGAAGGCATGGCTAACACTTATTTACCTTTATTAAATACATTTTCCATAATTAGCTCAGCTACTCTGAGTAGTGAAAACTGAAAAGTGCCTGGGTTGGCTCAAACTGTATTTGCATTAAAGTTGTCTAATCTTTCAATGTCCTCTTGGAAGCAGATGAGGATTTGTCAAAAGCAAAAAGTACACGTAGCATAATCTCAGAATAAATGGGCACATCAAGGAAGTTCACTTTCTGCAAACGTGAGTTTATTGGAGTCAAAACATGGTTTGCAGTGGGAAGGATGGGTTTCAGTGTGTCATGATTGGATTTAACAGTCACAGAAAGAGGCCAACCTGCTGGTAGATGTTACAAGTAGACAAAGCAGCTAAAAAGTGACAGCAACTAGGAAATCTGAAGACAGGCTCTAATGGATTTGCTAGGTTACACAGGTAGCCTAGAAGGGTGAGGGATGAATCCTCATCTCCTCAGAAGATCTAAGAAAATAATTTGGGTTTTTTTTGTTGGGTTTTTTGATCCTGTTGCCAAACCTTCCATTGGGGGGAAAATAATAATTTCGTGTTGATTTGACCCAGTTTGTGTGCTCCCTCCACTGACACTATCTACTAACAATGTACTTGTGTTTACTGAAGATGTTAGTCCACTGAAAAGAGAGAGATTATGGGTTTTACGTGGCACTGGACACAACAAAAGACTCTACACTGGAAGGAGCTCTACAGGTGACCAGACAAGAACCCCTCACTAGAAAGATGAGTCTCTGGCCTTGCTGAAGTCAGCAAGACTTCACACAAGGAGGACTAAGATCTATTGGTTCAGAGTATCTATTAAGAATTGCTTCATCTGGTTATATGCAGGCTGAATGTCTATAAAAGCATAAGTATTAAACAGAGACCATTTCAAGTATTCCATAAATTAGAATGCAGAGATGAGATTTCACTGAAGACAACAACATCTGTTCCTTTAGGTCACGTCTTTATTGACATTCAAACATAAGGCACAACTTGTTTTCATGTTATTTGGGTCGGAAAGCATGTGCTTTACTGCTGTTGAAGTTGCCACAAATGAATAGCCAAGCATCTAGATTTTTTGGGATGTGCCAACATGGGATGAGGCTGGTCTATCAGCTCTTAATGCTTCAGTGTTCCATGTCCATTTTCACATCTGTACTGTTATTCTCCTATGTGGCTGCTATCAGTAGCAATCTGATGTCATGTTCCTGCTGCTGATAACGTTCTCTGTCCCCTTTGTATGGATTAAATCTATGAAAATTATATGGGGAGATTGTATTTCCATACAGAAGTTGTTTTAATTAATGCTCAATGCCTCAGAGGCTGATATCGTATTGTTTAGGAAGAGAAATTGAAAGGATGTATTGAAATGCTTAATACAATGTTATATCGAGATAAGAAGAGACTGTAGAAAAGAGCCAGGTATACAGGTATGCAAACCCAGACATTCCCCCAAAGCTCAAGTATTTGCACTAATATGAAGTGACCTCGGTATGGAAGTGGTTTTTGCATCACTGAGTATCCTTTGTCTTTTCTGGCTTTCTCTGTCTGGTTGTAGGAATCATAGGGGTATCTGGGACACCTCGCTGGGTTGGAAAAAGGTCTGAGTCTCCATATGTTTTTAGACTCCATATGTTTTAACCTCTCTAATCTACGGACCTGATTTTGGCTGTGGTGTTGAGCACCTGTCACCGCTCCAGAGGACCGGCACACTTCAGCCAAAGTCAAGCAAGCATTTTTATTTCCAATAGGGTTTTTACAGGGCTTAGTGGAAGTGATATCTTGACCTGCCCTAATAAATGGGCATCTCTGCTCAACACTGAAAGCATTAGTAGGTTAAAGGGAAAAAAATAATTGTCTGTGTCAGTAAGGGCTGGATGGTTTGACTGTCTTAATTATACCTCCTAGAGATGGGAGCCTTTGCTACATTTGTACAATCCACTTTTTGTAAAAGAGAAAAGCTTTTTAGAGAGAAAATGTCCTTCCACAAAAGACTGGTCCTGTTTCTCCTGTTAATTGAAATCATTCAGCTGATTATGTTCATTAGGCATTGCCTTCAAGAGCTTAACGAATGCTATGGTCATGACAAAAGACTACATTAAGTGCATGCTGATTTAGTGAGCATCTGTGGATCTTATTTACAAAGAAGTAAAATGGATAATGATATAACATCACCAATTAAAATTAAGGAAAGAAAAGTTATAAAGCTGCAAATGCAGATTCAGCCTACAAGTAGAGCTGTTTCTGCCATCTTTAATTTCATGGTCATATGCTATTTTTATTCTTAGGTTCTCTGCCTCATTCCTTGCACACAGAATAGAGGCCATTCCCTTAATAAGAGAAAAATCAATATTTTGCTTTTTAGCGTTGTTCAGTCTGCCATCTAAGTCCTTATTTATTGTGTGCTCTTCAAACTCTGCTCCACAATCGGATGTATTTACCTACCCATTTTGTTTTCTCTGTGAAGGAGGAGTGATGCTACAGACTGGGAGCAGCTGCACAGAGTGCTCAGGGTTGAAAGCCTCCACTAATTGTGGGCATCAGTTTTGAAACACCAATTACAGTACTTTTAGCCCACTTAGCATTATTAACATATTCTGTATCTAGGCCTCCATACACAGCTGTGAACGCTCAGCGCTTGAGCAAGGCTACCACCAGGGCCACAGGGCAAGCACCTCAAAATCGGGGAGCGCAAAGCTCATGGAAAATGTGACTTATGAGCCAAATCCCACAAGGCAGACAGACGTGTGCCTCTTGCAGTGAAACAACAAAGCTGTGATCTTCTGCTGTGTGTAGCAGCACCAAAACCTCTGCACGTGAGGGAGGAAGTTGAATAGTTAGTCCCAAGGAAAGACCAAGCAGAGGAGTACATGTGAATCACAGAATGACAGAATGTGAGGGGCTGGAAGGGACCTGGAAAGCTCATCCAGTGCAATCCCCCCATGGAGCAGGAACACCCAGATGAGGTTACACAGGAAGGTGTCCAGGCGGGTTGGAATGTCTGCAGAGAAGGAAACTCCACAACCTCCCTGGGCAGCCTGGTCTAGTGTTCTGATACGCTCACTGAGAAGAGATTTCTTCTCAAATTTAAGTAGAACCTCTTGTGTTCCAGTTTGAACCCATCTCTGCAACTTTCCTGTTGTCCAAAAAAGTGTGGCTGAGGAGGCATCTCCATCTGCTCAGAATCCTGAGTCAAGAACCCCAAACTGTATCCTAAGGATGTTCTTGAAGGACATGAACAGGTTTTCCATTAAATTTCAGACAGAGAAGAAGGAAGAGGACTCATAATTATAGAATCATAGAATGTTCTGAGTTGGAAGGGACCCACAAGGATCATCAAGTCCAACTCCTGTCCCTGCATATGACAACCCCACAGTTCACACCATGACTCTTGCATCACTAAGCCGCTGTGGATAACAACTTCCCATCCTTGTGATGCCTCTTCCCCACCACTGGTTCTCCATTCAGCCCCATTTCCTTCCCTGTTTTCAAGCCAGGACGAAGTGTGTGGGTACTGCTGCATGGGTTCAACGCATGAGCACCCCAGCAATGTGTGCTGCTGGGCGTGAAGTGAGGGCTGGGCTGGAACTATGGGCATGAAATCTCCACCTGTGCAAGCCTGATAACAGAATTTCTGGTCAGCCAGATGTTGATACTGCCAGATGCCAGCCAAAGCTGCTCATTTTCATCCAGAAATGGTCTGTGAAAGCTGTGAGCCAGAACACTTCATGTAATCAAGGCATGAGACATCTGCTCAGATGAAGCTCTGGTTTTGATAACGGCCTTCGTACAGAATTGCTGGTGAGTGCTCCATTCATCATGTTTGCTGTTTTAGTGTGAGGCTGAGATTGCACTGGTTTGCCTGGATCATGCCGTACTAGGATGACTGGTACACGGTATCTTCCTTGCTTAAAATAAAAAATCATGATGGTTTTAAGAAAAGGAAGCAGTCAAAACCAACCAATGCATGGTTTAAGAGGAACAAAACGAAGGATGACTGTCATAACTCCGCACTGTTGGCTACATCTGTCCCAGTAAATAAAACAGCATGTAAACACGAAGTCAAGCTGTGGAACGTAATCATCTATGATACTTAATTGGAAGTCAGTTTCCTTTGGTCTGCTTCAAACAAGGCTCTCCCAAAAGGTGCTTTGACACAGCTTGGCCAACAACACAGGGCAGGGACAGTGTCCAATAGGCAAGATGAAACGTGTCACCAATTTTATGAACTAACATAGAGATAGCTGTATTGATCCAGTGCATAGAAACACGTGTGCCAGTACACTGGTTGTTTACCGACATCTTAACACCAGTAAGAGCTCTGGAGGATTTTTCAGCAACCAGAGGGGCACATAGTGACCAGAGTCCATAGCTCTGACATTCAGAGTGAAAAAACACAACTTGGCTATCATGTCTGTGAATGGCAACCTGAAAATCCAGCCCCTACTTGCAGGTATCCAGCGCTGAAGATTTTAGGTTTCAAACAGATAGGGGAAAAATAGTTTGTTTTCACATTTCTGGAAGGTAATAAATTTTGCAGCTGCAATGTGTTGCCATTAATCTCCTTTATTCTTCCAGCCTTTCATAGCTCAGGGACAAGGGCAAGTGTCTGTGTGACACGGGTGATCATAAACAAGCCCTGCTGTTGTGTCTATCACCGCAGTGAGTGGCAGCAGCGTGTCCTCCCTCTGGGTGGGCTGCTCTGGTGGGAAAAGCTCCATTGGCCAAAACAGAACACAGACCCTGAGCAGATTCCTTGAGTTTATTAGAACGTCCTTACTCTTTCCCCCTTCTTGCATTAGCAGAGAGGTGTCAGTTCAAGTCACTTCCCCAGGGACACTGGAGGTACAACTTATAAAGCTGTGTCAATGACATGATGTAGATTGAAGCTGCCCTGTAACAAGAACTCCCTTCTCAGGGGAAAATCCTTTCGGAAAGTCTGCTCTTCCTGTATGAGAGCAAAAGTTGTTTGCAACAGCAGTCACCAGCAAAATCAGAGGTGATGAAATAGCTTGAAAACCTTTAATAATTGAAGGATGTTTTCAGTCATTTTTATCTCCAGTGGATTGCAAGACATGGTTTACTCATCCCATGCTCTGCACCTCATGCTCAGCCCCCACAGCTGCCACTTTCTTATGATAATCTCTTCCCAAGGGCTTGATTCAAGGTCCAAGGAATAGAGTGGAAGGTATCACACTGTTTTGGGGTGGTTTTTTTGTTGTTGTTTTTAATGTATTTAATTCCAGACCTGACTTACATTGGTCATCCCATGGCAGAAATCTTCAAGTTCTGAAAACTGTTTCTCAGTTTTGAGAGTACCTGTATGTGATGTCTACATTTCCTCCCATGACTGTGGAATTTGGCAGGACAGAAGCAGTCAGTAGCTTTTGAGGAAAAAAAATAATGAAATCTGGTAACAGTAGAGAAGGCTGGCATCTTGACTTGTGCCTTATCTACTCCTCATGCAATGGAATTAGTCTTTCTTGGCTTTTAGTCTATAAAATTCAAGCTTCTAATAAAAACCCTCTGTACAGCAGAGTTAGCACAGAGTTCCAGGAGCTGATCATCCAACACTGAGATAAGAGGAATGAACCACTCTGGAGATGCTCCAGACAAAACTTCTTTCCTAAGGAATCCCCAGTGCATCCCACTGAACTCCAGTGATGTTTTTCACCGGTTGATTTGTGCAGTTCAACCCCTCTGAAATCCAGCCACTGCTGAGGCTGTTGCCCATGACCCTGCGGATTGTTCAGTGATTATTAGAAGTCCTTATGAAAAATTCCAGTTTGGAACAACACAAAACCCCAATTTTGCACTTTCCTGACACTTCACTACATCAAATTCTTGTACATTTTCTGTCTTGTGCAGAAATGTCATATCGTAAACTCATGAAATGGTATCTGAGGTCCATAACAAGCCAACAGAGCAAATAGGAGCCTATGATCTGATGATGAGAATGGCTGAGCATCTCTACCAAAGTGAGTGGGTGCTTGGCACCTGAGAGAATTGGGCCACGGAGAACCTGGGACCCAGGGTAATAAATGTGACAGCCTGGGTTTCAGATGGCTGATTTGTTTCAAGAGACTTACTGGCTGCGCAGCACAGATTGTTCTCCTATATTATACATCCCAGTGTGCTATTAGCCTGCTTTATTGTGAAAAACATATTGCCATTACTTCTTATGTAGTGCCTTCTGAAGTTTTTGTGAAGGAAAAAAAAAACCTAAGCAGCCACTTTCTGAGCTGATTGTGCTGTATTTCCCCATTATTCCCATCCAGTCTCATAACACCCAAGTATCTAGAAAGGTTCAAATGACTTCTCTACATGCTTGGGATGGTTAAATGTAGGTCTTGTAGCACTGTCATTGGAATGAAAGTGCCTGGCTTGTTTTAGGTGATATCTGCAAAATTCGTACCTTTGTAAATTTTGCTGGTGGCAGCCAAATCAGTGTTTGTTTAACAGTGGTAAGACGAAGAGCTCCTGTAAGTGTCAAGCAAAGGCTTTAATGAGGAAATAGCAAAAAATCAACTGAAACATTAGCTTGTGCAGACTCAGTACTCTAGGGCTGACACAACAATAAATGCCCATCAATTTTATCCAGTGTGATGGCCTCAGGGATGCTGGCACAAAAGACACTAAAAATGAAGTCGTTCTTCTTTGGATATACACCAAAATTTTCATTTATTCCCATAATTAAACTTTAATGGAGGGTTTTTGGTTTGGTTGGTGTCTAAGGTTGTACTGTGGTGTGCATTGCGAGTCTGAAATATTTATAGCTACATGGACCAAATGCCTTCGGTGCTCTGCAGTCTGGATCTTTTACAGCAGCAACTGCTGCCATTGCAGAGTTTCATCTTGTTTATTTGCATGGAGAAGCAAAAGAGTGAGATGAGTCTGGGCCCGTTGCCTGCAGGTGATAAAAGTTGAGAACAAGCAACAAGGTCGTGGTTCTGGGTTTGTTTTCCCTCTGACTAGAGTGTTAACAAAACTGAAGCTGATGGCCTGATTTAACAGCCCTCTGGCCATGACAACCTGCAGCTTGTTTTCACCTTCAGAGGCGCTTTTTGCGAAGGGATGGACAGGAAGGAGGTTGTCACATTTGGTCCTGGTGCTGTCATGTTGCCATGGCTGTTGCATGTCAGAAAGTCTTTTTAATTCCCCTTTTTTTTGCCAGATTTCTCTTTGATTTTCACAAGGAATGGAGTGAGATTCCACTGGCCATGCTACAGCCCATATAACTCTTTCCAGAAGCAGGAAAAATAAACAGTTTGGGAAGTTTTGAAAGCACTACAGCCCACTGAATGTGCACAGCCCAACAGGGAATATGTTGTATTCTGCACCAAAGCTAAGATTATGATATTTTTACTCACTAGCATGTCTTTTTATGTATAATATTTACTGACAATGCTGTTATATGGATGACTAGAAAGTATAATTTGTCATTAAACATGGCCATAAAACACATTAATGGATAGAATCACATGGGCCTTGTGATGATTTCTAGATGTTTGCTCAAGTTTTGCTCAGTCTAAGGCAATGTTTCCAGCAATGGCATGTGTTCATCCTTTTCTTCTGGGAGGCTGGTGCACAGCTTAATGCATCCCACCGCAAAAGCTCGTTGTGTGTGCTCAGTCTACATCCCTCCTCTTTATCCCATCAGTTTTCTCTTTGGCATTATAGTGTATCTCAGACAAGTTTGGTTGGTTTTTAATATTTCCTTGTATTTAGTGAAGAAATGGCAGAGAAACATGCACAGCAACTATCTTGCTGCTAACTAGGACCTTCTGCAACCTTCTTCTGAGCATCCCATTTGTATTAGCACCAATGTCACCCATCTGCCTCAGAAAAGTGTTGCTGCATGTCCCCACTAAACCAATGGAGTGGGTAACCTTTCTGGAATCACTTCATCGTGCCTCCTCTTTCTTGTTTGCTGGTGCTTAGGAGTGGGGAGTATTTACCACTCTGAGCTGTGTAAATAGGTATTTTTTTAAGCTGTTTTACCAGGGGCTTGTTTGTTTATTTTTATAACATGTTATAACTACTTAAACACATGCAGCAAAGTAGCTGGGAGACAGAGATGCTGGAAAGAGCTCACATTAACATAGCTCATGAACAATTCTAGCAGTACAATTGTATTAAGCGGTTGATTTGTTCCAACATGAAATGGTCCTAAATCTGCTGTTGATACAATATCACAAAAATATGCAACAAAACCCTCAGTGCTGGGCAAATGCCAGCAAAAGCATTTGAATATGATGCACTGAAGCCTTGTGCTAAAAAGTGAGATGCTTCTGGAAAGCTACTCTTGTTAGGATTTATTGGGGACACAGCATGATATATCAAAGAAGGACTCCAAGGAGCCTCTTATGATTGTAAAATGGCCTTGAAGTGGGAATTGGTTGCATGTAAAGCAGAAAAGCTACATGCCACTTATGCTGGAAATAGTTCAGTGTTCAATTTGGATGGTGACAGAAACAGCAGAAGGGAAGTGAGATGGCTCAGGAAAGAACCTGATCTGCAAACGAAAGCCCAGAAAATGTTGTAGTTACTTCTCAAAATGAATTCTGACTGACAGCTCCAGCCTTTTTTCCTCTTCCTCCTTTCCTTTTTTGTTTTGTCTCCTTCAAGCAAAGCTGTTTTCATACTAAAATCCTAGTGAGAACAACAAAACTTCACTTGTGTCATGCTGCTGAAGACACGCACAGGCTGTCATCATCTGTCACTGGCATCTTCCCTTCTCGCCTGATGAAGCCGCCGCTGCCCCTTCTGCTGCTCGCGCTGGCCATTGATCTTTCCACCACTGCGTTTCCGCTGGTGGTGCCACTATTTGATATATTCAGACATCCCAAGTGAACGGCATAGAGTTAGGAAGAAATACAAAAAGATGGTGTGCCTTGATTTGTGTCACCAGGGTTCATGGAGATAAAAGAGGAGAATCCTGGGTTCAAGCTCAGAAATGGGTAAAGGCAATAAAGTCAAGGAGTCAAGGCAAAGGAAGTCACTGATGAGAGAGGCCTTTGTCCCTGATGATAAATACAGCGTGAGCTGAGTCACGGGTAGAAGCAGACGCACAGAATTACAGTGCTCGAGCTGAGAAAAGATCACTGAATCGTTTGTGTGGCTGTCCAATATAACATAAACTGCTGAATTTCACCTTCTTTTAACCCTAATAATCTGTGCTTAGGGCAAGTGTAACTTCATTCCAAAGATATCTAGTCCCTGAGTAACCCTGAGGCGATGTGAGATGGGACACAACCAGCACATTAAAACACCCTTTGCTTTTCATATCGTGGTGGTGACACCACCACGGTGACAGGAGGGACACCTGTGTTGCTTCATTTGGCTGCAGGTGCCTAGAGAGTCATGATGGTACCACAGAGCACACTCAGTTATGAAGATGAGTCTTCTTAACACATTGCAGTTGTCTACCCCTTTCATTAAGTCAACAAGGGAATAAAGTCGCATAGAAAGTTTCATATAAACCCACTCCCTAAAACCTTCTTTTAACAGAAGTGTTACAGTTTAATGTTCATATCAATCATTGTAAGGACAAACACAAAATAAGCAGTCAAAACTCACATTAACTCCTTCAGCTGTGTCAAGGTGCAGCCTGGAGAACAGGAGGTTGAGGGGAGACCTTCTCGCTCTCTACACCTACCTGAAAAGAGGCTGGAGCATGGAGGGTGTTGGTCTCTTCTCCCAAGTAACAAGCAATAGGACGAGAAGAAACAGCCTCAAGTTGCACCAAGGGAGGTTGAGGTTGGATATTGGGAACAATTTATTTATGGAAAGGCTTGTTGGGCATTGGAACAGGCTGCCAAGGGCAGAGGTGGAGTCACCATCCCTGGAGGGGTTTAAAAGACACTTAGATGTTGCGCTTAGAGCCACGGTTCAGAGGTGGACTTGGCAGTGTTGGGTTAACAGTTGGGCTTGATGATCTTAAAGCTCTTTACCAATTACATGATTCTACGAGTCTAAAACTCAAATGGTGAATGTCCAGCTGTCCCCTTGCCCAGCACAGGCAGATTAGGGCATCCCCCAGAGCAGCTCCACTGAGCACCATGACCTGGAGAACTGCTCACCAGCAGTGAGCTGCTCACTGCCCAACCTGGCCTTCAGGATTTCAAACACCATGCCATAGATAGTGCTGGAAGTGTCTCTTTTCTATGTTACATAGGAAATAAAAGGCCTTTGGAATAAATCCAGGTGCAGCATTTCATGTTTATGAGTAAACTTCACTTTCAGGTTCTTTCATCTATTTTTTTTTTCTATTCTTCAGTGGAAGAACCAAATGAGATGTTTCATTTTGATTTGCTTTAAAGATGAGATAAGGGAACCTTAAAATCTTATCTCGAAATTAGATAGCTTCTAAGATCCCCACAAATCCAACATTAAAGTCAGAATGAAGCGTAATTTCATTCGAAATTATAATTGTAATATATTTTCAATGTTTCTTGTGATTACTGATGTCTTCACATGGAAAACATTCATTGCAATGGAATCAAACTGCAAAATTATTAAAGTGAAGAAAATGAGTGTGATTTGGCTTTGAATTAACTGCCATCTTGCTCCAATTTTCTGTTTTCTTATTCCATTTTATGCTAATGTCACTTCAGTGATTTCAGTGATTTTTTTTTTTTAGTGTCAGGACATGTATTTTTGAAAGGCACTAAATAGGAGGGGACAATGCATGAGCATGTTCAGCTAAGTTGTCATTTAAGGAGGTCTCCAAATGAGCTGGCCAGTGCAGTTGTGTTGGTGACCCCTATGGCACAGCAGAACAATCATCCCACACTCCTCATGGAAAACAAAGGCAAGAAGAGGGAAAACTTCTGCCTGTTTATTTCTCCAAACAGCAGCAAGGGAGACCAGTTCTCCAAATCTTGCATTGGAAACAATTTCTAAATGTCTAAATTCTTCGAGCAAACCAGAACTCAGCACAACGTTTGGCTGGTGGAATTGCAGCCCCATCAAAAGTGCCTCTGCCAAAAATAACATTGATCTGACTTTGAACAGAACCAGCCTGAGGACTGCTCTGCAAAGCCTGCAAAATTCATTGATCCACACCTCAAAGAGGAGCCTGCTGTGGTCTTATCAGAAGCAGAATAAATCGTGTTAACGCACCACAAATACACAAAGGCTGCAGGTTTACGGCTGTTTTAGTTCATATTTGTACTAATAAAAGAAGATGCTCAAGCAGAACTCTAGAAGAGCAATCTGGTAAGAGCTCTGTCCCGAGGGATTTGCAGACCAAAAATAGCTGAACTCTCATATCCCTGCTGCAGATTTGGGTGTGTTGTGCGAGGAGTTAGAACCACGTCAGGTATGAAACTGGTCCGAGTGTGAGCAGAGGTTCGCTCTTCGCTGACCGCATCCACATGGGGTTACGTGGTGGCACAGGAGGCAGATGTACAGCCCCAAAGTGCCACCATCGAGGGGACACTTTGTGCTGCAGCGCTGGTCACGCTTGGTCTGCTGGCTGGGACTCTGCTCCCAGTCTCCCTTCACTCCGGGCACCGCACCAAGTGATTTCCAGGAGTAGGAAAATAAGGGAGGGCATTTAGCACTTGATGAAATCGTTAAGGAAATAGGAAATAGCAGGTGGCTTATCCAGTAGCAAAGATATTCTAATTTGGTTTAATTAGGAGACAAAGCTGCTCTTTGTTGTGTTCTCACCTTTCTGTTAACTGCATCGTTTGAATTAGGGGAACATGCAGGGAGCAAATGGTCTGGCTTGGTCTGGCTCATATCATGCGGCTCATAGAATTGTTTAGGGGTTAGTTAACCATGTATGTCTATGTGGAAAAATGGACAGAAATCGAGAAAGAAGCAGCATCCTTTATTCTGTGTGCTGTTGAGAGAAGTCCATTCCCCTTTACAGCCAAAACTCCCAGTCTCTGATTTAATTGTCCTCTTCTTCTTCTTAATCCCTTTTCTCCCCGTTCTCCCTTACCCCCACAGCTCTATTACTATTATTTCCTCTGTTTATAAGTTTGTCCCTTTCTGACATTTCTGCTCAAATCCCCAGCACCTTATTTTGCTGCTTCTTACCCCAGAAAACTTCCAAGAGACCCTCCTCCCTCTCTGACATACCAGTTGCATGTATTACTTATTAATAGGGGTTATTACCATGTATTGGGGGGAGGTGACATTACAAGGCAAGAGAAATCCATCTTGTTTTGTTCACATCACAGGAATTTTATAGTTATTATTTATGCAGTGTCTGAATTGCAGTTTCGGTCATGGCAATGCAGAAAACAAATGACCACTGCGAAATCTATATGATGACTTCACTTCGATGCCTCTTGTCAAAAGCCAAAGAACTGCCTTCATTAACTTAATGTGGGATTAACAAAGGTTTCTGCAAGCCAACACAACCCCAGTTAGCTGTTGTGTGTCTTTCCCTTATATATCCCTGTGTAACTAAGGCCCACAGATCCAACAATTGTATTTTGTTAAAATAACACTCAGCGTTAACTCAGGAACCCAAAGGAATTCCTAAACAAGGCTAAAGTCAGTGAATTTCCAATTCTTTGTTGAGGATGATCTTTAGATGCTTCATTGCAACACACTGAATGCAGGATTCAGCTGACATTCTCCTGCACTTTGGACTTGGTGGTGGATGCCTGGAATTTTCAAATGATATTTTTTCAGCTTATTTACATGTGCATTTGCCCACATGATCACAGGGCAGCTGACTAAATATACACAAGTGCACTTGCTTGTAAAACAACTGCCTGCTTTTTGCTAGTAGTCACATTCATTGCCAATTACTCTGAAACCAAATGCCATGAGTTAACGGCGGTTCGGTGCCGGCACGCTGGATGTGGGGGATTTGAGCGCCAGCAAACACGCACCCAGAGATTCTGTTTCTTTCCCAGCTGAAATATAATCTGACTGCCTTTTTAGTTATGCATGCGGAACAGTGGAGAGAAAGACGCCGCGCTAGCTGGGGGAGGTTTAGTACGAACAGGCGATGCGCAGCAACCCGAAGTTGGGGAGCAGCCACCTCTGCCTGGCTGGATTCCGGCAGCCCCGGGCGATGTGCTCAGCCCATCTCCACAGCAGATGATGCTTGGATGAGCCTCGCTAGAACGGATCCAGCCCAGGGTCTGCTGTGGTAGGTACTCCATGCATCAGCCGTGGTAGAGAAACTGATCTCTGAGCTTGGGGACTTGCAGACTGGTCACTGTTTCTCGGATGAGACACCGTCCTGTCTTTTTGGCCTTTCTGGGCTCTGCATTTTCTCCAGTTCTTCTGTTTCGATTCCTGCATCCATTGAATTTTACAGTCCTCAGCTTGCTATGACTTTACACAGCTCTCCTGTCTGTGACCTTCTTAGTATTGAACTATGCCCAGAGTTTTAGGGGGGAACTCAATTGCCTGGATCCCATTTAAAGACTCTTAGTGATCTATATTATTTAGGCAAGATGTTTGATTTACCAGATCGTCCTGACTTGAACATGCCACACAACTGTTACCAGCATTCATAGGTACTTCTCTGAGCACCAGTCCTCCCATCCATCATGCTCAGTGTAGGAAGTAAATTGCAAAAAGCAGAGAGTCATCAGTGAGAGGGAAAGTTTGACCCAGATCTGCTTTCTTGGCCAATTCCTGCCCACAGTCCCATGTGAGGGTCACCAAGGGAGGTGTCTGGGAGCAAGGACTTGCTTTGGTGTATTGATTGTGTCTCTGATCAGTCCTCCAGATCTCTCTGGTCTACAGACTCGCACAGCTTCATTAGGGGATGCAAACCCCCTCCCGTCCAATGGGGCTGTCTGCTGGAGTTCATTACATGTGTGATATATATCCCAGCACTATGTAAATATGAGAGGCAGGAAGGTATTTAATAGAAGGATTCATTAGCGTGACTTATTCTCTGTGGGCAGCGGGTCATTGCTCTGCTCTGCATGGGTCAGGGTATCTCCATTGCAAATACGTTCCCTTTAGAAACCGCTTTCTTTGGTTATTTCATGAAAATCCCTGTGATTACTGTGTGACAAACAAAACCCAGTGCACTGCATACTAACACCAGCCTTACGTTTCGCCTCCCTTTAAGTCTTCATTTGTAGCCTGGCATTTCAGGGCATAATTTGAATTTATAATAACGCCAGTCAAGACCTATTTTATGGATTATAGTTCCATTTGGAGCCTTTTCAGTCATACCAGAGTAAATACTGGGTCATCTTTGCAAGAAACTTCCAAATTAATATATCTGCCAAACTTTCTGACTGAATACAAATCAGTTGCTAGTACTGGGAAGTATGACAACCTCTGTTGAGGATGTGAAGAAAAAACTGGAGGAAATAAAAACCAAAACCAAAACACACACAAAAAACAAAGAAACAGGACCTGGAGTATTTATGTTTCTTCTTTGGTATTAAATTTATTGACAGCTGCTCAAGCCTGGTGAGGAACGAACCTGTTAACTTGTCACTTCTGTGCTGTCTCGGTGGCTTTGCCCATGGGCAGCGTTGGCTGGTGCACATCAAAGCTGGTTTTGCCATCTCTCCTGCTTGACAGAAAAGCTTCTTGTGCTCTTTATTGCATTTAATGCACTTTGTCCATCTGGCTACCAGCTTCTCTGACCGGCACGTCTGTCCTGATCCTGCTGCACTTAATGCACAAGCCAGCAGCACACTGCATCTAGCAGCAGAAAATACTCAAAAATACTTAAAAAATAGAAAGGGGAAGAGAAAAATAGGGGAAAAAAAATCCCCAATGGCTCTGAAATTCTTCTATGCTCATTTGATGCCAAGACCTGGGACTTGAAGAAAAACAGGCACAGTTCCAGCAGGACAGGGAACTGCTGGAGAGAGTCCAGCGCGGCCACCAAGATGCTGAAGGGAGTGGAGCATCTCCCGTGTGAGGAAAGGCTGAGGGAGCTGGGGCTCTGGAGCTGGACAAGAGGAGACCGAGGGGGGACTCATTCCTGGGGATCAATATGGAAAGGGGGAGCATCAGGAGGATGGAGCCAGGCTCTTCTGGGTGACAACCAGCGATAGGACAAGGGGCAATTGGTGCAAACTGGAACACAAAAGGTTCCACTTAAATATGAGAAGAAACTTGTTTGTGGTGAGGGTGGCAGAGCCTGGCCCAGGCTGCCCAGGGGGGTTGTGGAGTCTCCTTCTGTGCAGACATTCCAACCCGCCTGGACACCTTCCTGTGTAACCTCATCTGGGTGTTCCTGCTCCATGGGGGGATTGCACTGGATGAGCTTTCCAGGGCCCTTCCAACCCCTCACATTCTGGGATTCTGTGATAAATATTACAAGGCTTGTGTGACTAAATGGACTAAGTTCACAAGCCTCTGCACTCATTTCTGAAGGTGTTTTTGCCTTCCCACTCCACACGTCTTTGCCAGGGCACCTCTTGTATTTCAAAACTGTTTATTCTCATGCTGGCAGGTGAAATCCAGCATATGCCTTTGTCATGTCACCCCATCAGTCACTTGCATTACCTCAGTGTTTTTGCAAACACCTGGGGAGTATAGTTTGATAATGCCAGACTAATTAGTTGAGCAAAGACTAAAAGACAAACCTTGATCTTTATACATATTTGAAAATATTACATGACCACACAAAAGTAGGAGATACCTTGGGAATGTCTCGAAGTTGAAACAGGGAGGTGGGGGAGAGCAGAATTTCCAGTAATATAATTGTCATTCTGCTCAAATGTCAAATCTCAGACTAACAGCAGCTGGGATTTATTACTTTTTCATTTGCTATGTAAATCAAAGTGACGGCATCAGATGGAACAAAGGGAGTGGGGGGAGATCTTGTTCAGAAGGTGTCATGGACTAATCAAATGTAATCCTTTATTAAACATTTAGTTGAAAAAAAAAAAAAGAAAAATAAAGAAATTCTGTCATCCAGGCTGAAAATACATGGAAACATCACATAAGAAAAGACAGTTCCCTTATGTGTCTGTACGAGCAGATGCAAATCTCTATATTAGGTACGTAGAAATGCTAATCAAGCCCCAATATGTGAATGCTACAGGAATTAGGTATGTGTTAGAGGAATAACAGAGAAAAAGAGGACTGGCTGGGATGATTTGGGGAGGTTGTCTGTTCTATCTTTGTGCCCTAAGGCTCGGTCAAATATATCTAAAACTATGGGAGGAACAGCAAGATGAGAATCACATTTACATTGCAGCCTGTCTTCTGACCTCGTTGGGTTTTATTTTAATTTCAAATCTCGAGGCCAGCGGTAGCTTGCAACATCTTCTCTGAATTTCATACATAGCAGAAATGTTGGGCAATAAAACAGTGACAGCCCCATAGGGCTAGAGCTGGGTTTTTGAGGCACAAACTTGCCAAAAGATGAAGTGACAGAGAGCTGTGGATTGTCACCTGTGCAGAAGTCCTGGGCAACGGCACTGGACCAGTGACTAAAGGGAAGTGGGAGGTCTGGTGCTGTAGAACCAGGTCTCCTTGAGCTGAACTGCAGCTCTTCAATGAAAGTCCACAAATGTGTGGGAAGAAAAGCCCTGAGACCCAGAGGATTTGAGGGTTTGTAGTGCATTAGAGACATATATTCTGGGATTTAGAAAAGAAGGAGGAATGAAAGGTTTGAGACATGGCGGGAGATCACGCCCTGGGAGGGAGAGATGTTTAATGAGCGTCTGTAAGGAAAGGCCAGCATAGCAAACTCCGTAAATCTTCTCTTTTTCATGCATTTTAGTGTCCTAAAACACAGGTCAATAAATATTGCTTTCACTGGGGCGTTTAATGTATAATAGAATTTCTCCCTTGCCTCTTTATTTTATGACAGTGACACAGAAAAGTCTGCCTGGAACTTCAGAGGCAACAAGCATTTCTCAAAAAGAGTTTAAGCCTCCACTTTTCCACATCAAGGTATTTTTTAAGGTGTTCATGCATTCTATGAGCCAACCCTCGGTGTCAGCAAGCGGGACTAACACAACAGCCGCAAGCGGGTCGCGTGAAGTAAAATGCCACATAAGCTGCATAGTGGCCTCTGGGAACCTCTCCTGAAAGATCTCATCCCATTGCAACATGATTTAGAAATACCTCTGTGTTCTGCTGTGTGTTTTCTCCTTACCTTGCCTCACATATTCTTACCAGGTCTCCCAGAGAAAAAGAACAAGCTCTTCCATGTTTTTAGTTACCTATTTCAAGAGAAGGTTTGGGGAAGATGCCAGAGCAGCAGTCAGAAACTCAAGCCCTTTATGCAAAGCTGCAAGAGCATCAGTTCCTCAGTCCTTGAGATGTTACCAGGAGCAGGCAGGTCTTTCTTTGCTCTCTCACCTCTCTGCTTCTTTTTTCTTAGTGTGATTCAATGACGACACCAAAGGGGAACTAAAAAAAAATCCCACATGAGGAAATGAATGCAGATGATCTGCTAATGCCATGAGTCCCCAAGTAGCCCTCCAGTGGCAATAGTTATCATGCATTTATTATTTATCATTTATCACTTACTATTTTTTTTTATTATTAAATCACCTTCTCCTGACTTGGGTTGGGTTTCAGCTCATATCCTTACCCTGCTGAGGAAAGAACTGAGATCTTCATCCAGCCTATGTGCTGTGGCCGTACACTGATCCTTCCATACGGGTCCTTATGCTGGGTTGTCTTGATTCTGCCAGGAACAGTTCACAAGCTGCTATAGAGAAAGTTCCCGCTATGTTGATCCCATTCCTTAATGTCACCAGCCAGATGAATGAGTGTGAGATGCTTCCAGGAGTGAATTTTGGATAAGTGGTGGATCATTTAATTGTGTAACTCCCTTTAGAGTTAACCATAAACCTCTACAATAACAGCAAAATGTGTCCTGTAGGCAGTGTGAGCTTGACGTGAACATCCTTTGTAAGCCCCGTACCCCCTTTTATTATTTGTGATGGGGATATTATTGCAATTCACCACTCATCTCAGTGGCTTTTGCAGGAAATTAATTTGAGATGAGATAAAGGGGAACTGTCTAACTGGGAGGGCAGTGAGAGATTAGGAAACCTCTCTGTAGCAGGAAGGGTACCATAGGGGGAGAGAGAAATAGGCAGCCCAGGGATTGCACAGTACAATCATGCAATCAGGGTTGTGTCACTTGTATCCCCAGGCTGATCTTAGGTGGTAGTTAACAAAATAGGAACCTTTAAAACAAGGGAGAAAGGTTGGAGCCTCACTATGACAAACGGCTGAGGCAGGCAGTGTCACACTGAAGGCAGAAATCCCTGAGAGTCAATACCCAATACCCCTCCATCCATTCCCGCACTGATTTTCTTTCTTCCTGTAAAAAACTGCCTCTTTAAATGCCCTCTCCTTTGAAAGCTGATCAATGCTAGAAGTCATTGGGATGCTTTTTTTTACTTGATCTCTTACAAGGAAATGTCTAATTCAGCAAGCACCCAAGACAAGTCAAAGAGCAGCCTTTGGCAGGACAGTCTTCTAGTTTTGAGTGTGATGTCTCACAACCTCAAAATCTGAGGAGAAATGGCCTTTCTAAGAGGGATGCTGGCCGCCAAGGCTTGAAGATATTAAG
This sequence comes from Streptopelia decaocto, assembly GCF_964273445.1. Classification (NCBI taxonomy): domain Eukaryota; kingdom Metazoa; phylum Chordata; class Aves; order Columbiformes; family Columbidae; genus Streptopelia; species Streptopelia decaocto. The sequence continues at coordinate 2,084,630 of NC_138661.1, forward strand.
GTGTCTGTGATGTTTCTTCCTTATGCAGTGTTGGAGCTTGTTGCTAACAGGAGCTTTTGTTTCCTGAGGCCTTGGCACCCTTCCTATCATTCCTGTGGCCCCATGCCTTCTCCGCCTGGAACGTGGCTCATGTTTTCACAGTTGGCTTGCCCTGCACAAGGCACGGCTCATTTTGACATTGTCACCACATGGTGCCTTTCAAGTTTTCAGAGTGAATTTGTAAGAGTCACTGTTGCTTGCTCTAAGCAGCATCTCTAACCTGAGAGGGTCTGGGGTTTAGGAAGGGAGAGGGAACATCTTTATTTCTCTGGTTGCCAAGAATTCTTGGAACACCTCCACTCACTTCTCATTGCTCGTGTTTGTTTATCCTGCCTGTCTTGCCCCTCAATTAGCAAAATTTTATCCTGCAAAATACTGTGTGCAGGAGAGGGAACAAAAGGGATGAAAGTCCTTCTTGCCATCTGCCAAAGTAACCCTCTGTCCCTTCCAGCCTGGTGTCTCCATACGGATGGCTAGAGAGCCAGGGGCACATCACATGGATCTTCTCCAGGTCAAACAAGGATCCGTGATGTTGTTTTCTGCAAGTCTATTTTCAGCAAGCTTTAGAGGAGAGGAGAGGAGAGGAGAGGAGAGGAGAGGAGAGGAGAGGAGAGGAGAGGAGAGGAGAGGAGAGGAGAGGAGAGGAGAGGAGAGGAGAGGAGAGGAGAGGAGAGGAGAGGAGAGGAGAGGAAAATAAACCTTTGTGCCCTCACCTTAGACCCTTGATCTGTGCTCTCAATGACCACAGCAGTCTAGCTCAGCAGAAATCCTGATCCTAATGAATGTGGCCTAAAACAAGTTTAAGTAATGGATATTAGGAAAAATTTCTCTGTGGAAAGGGCTGTTGGGCACTGGAACAGGCTGCCCAGGGCAGTGGTGGAGTCACCATCCCTGGAGGGGTTGGACAGATGATGAGGTTCTCAGGGACATGGGTTGGTGACAGTGTTGAGTTAATGGTTGGACTCAATGATCTTAAAGGTCTTTTCTAACCTAAATGATTATAAGATTCTATGACTGATACAGCCCCCATTTGTCACTCTGACCCCACTCCCACAGCACATCTGTGCAGAGCCCTGCGCCCCCAGGCACAGCCGAGACTTTTAATGGTCCTGCCTTTTGCTTTGACACACTTGTCCCTATGGAAATGACGCATCAGTGCTTGGGGTGGGCTATGGGAGATCAGCCCGCGCTCTAACACAAAGCTGGACCCCCAAAAGCAGGGACCTCACAGGTAGGTGAATTATCCGTGCTTGAATGATTTTCTGCTTATGCCAGGCCTGTGAACAGGGGGGAGTGGAAATAACATTTCAAATCATCTTCATCCCATCCCCTTTCCTGCCTCCCCTGGGTTCCTATGTATCTCTTAGCTTTATGCGCAAGTTTAACAAGCTCATATTTTTAATCAATGAAATCATCCACTTGTAATTAACGAGAAAACATCAGCCTTGTCAACTGACCTTTCTGTTTGATGGAATAAATATAATTACATTGTCACTTCAGTCTGGTTTAACAAACAACCAGAAAATGTTCTTTAATAAGCTGCCACAGTGAGATGGCAGTTTATGATGGCTTAAAAGAATGTTTAATCTTAGTTAATTAATACTGTCTAATCTACCAGAACTAATGAACTTTCAACTACAATAGTAGGTCACTGCCATTGTATTCAATGACATGTAAACATTACAAGTTGCAAATTTATCAAAGCACGAATTCCAAAGAATAAAAGTAAAATGTCACCTTTACTAAATTTATATCTATTTTTATGTTCCTCCTCTAATTACATAGTAGGAATTAGAAATGGAATGACCTACTTAGACAAGGCAGAAAGTTGCCAGTGTTGGAACCCTACAAATGCAGAGAGACAAAGCCCTAAAATTAACAACTAATAATGTATTATTATCAATAATGACTATTTATTAAGTCATCTGAGTAAGATTCCCCCACCCACTCACACAATCCCCTTATTACGGATGGCACAGCCCTATTGCAACACAAAGGAAAGGAAAAGAAAGCGATGAGGGAATTGCCAGTGGTGCCTGAGGGGTTCAGCCCTACATGGGACAAGGAGCAATAAGAAGTTCCAGAAGACTGGAAAAACCTGAATGTGGTCTTAACATTCAGAAAAAGCAGTTGTGATGAAACAAGTAACTTACAGGCTGATTAATCTGCCCTTGTTCCCAGGCAAAATAATGAGGAGGCTGATATGGAAATCAATAAGGATTAAAAGATAGGGATATAATTAATTCCAGTCAACAGTGTTTCATGAAAGCTAAGTCATGTCAGACAAATCTGATTTCACTCTTTTATGAGCTTATGAATTTGGTGAATAAAGGTATTTGCATGGAAGAAATGTAGCTAGATTTTTGTAACAGACACTAAAAAATCACAGTTATTAATACTTAGCATGGGTTGATATTCTGCTACACTGCTTGCGGTGGACATCATGAAAGGTGATAATGAGATTATTTCTAAAACACCATAAAAATGTTGCTTGCCTGTGCCCGGGGAAAATGAGAAAGGTTCAAAGAAGTGATTCTGGAGTAGAGAGGGGAGAGAAAACATCTAAATATAGGAAACTACAAAACTTGGTGATAGTTAAGCAAGCCCAATGGTAACTGAGCAGTTCACAGTCTTCTATTGCAAAAACAGTTGTAATAGCAAGAAATAAAAATAAATACATAAGCTAAGGGCAACTTTCCATCAAGTGTGTACGATTTGGTGACTATGGTGACAGCGTGGGAAGGGACCTGCTGACACATCCTGTCTGCGGTTCCTAAACCCTGAACAGTGTGTGGATGCAGAACTGGCCACATTGCAGACTGGTACTTGTTACCATCAGGAATGTGCTGATGAAATTTGGAGATTATGCCAAGACCAGCAGGATGGTAAATAATGCTGAGGAGAGACAAACTGGAATAAGACAGGACCACTTCAGCAGTGATGTTTAATTACAGCCTTATTCAGGGTCATGCGTCTGGTCATACCTGCGAAATAGGGACCATGCTATGGAAAGCAGCAAGTGGAAATTGTGATGAAACTATAGCAGAAAATAGCAATTCAGCATAACTTTATTACATACTACCAAGAGCCAAGCAGCAATCTTCAGGTGCACAGGTAGGATTGCAGAAAGTGAGAACAGATAATTGTGTTTCTGCGTAAGGCACTAGGGCGACTGCACAGTCACACTGAGCACAGCTCTGCCATTCGTGTTTATAAAATAAATATTAAAAGCTCTGAAAAAAAACCTTCCATGGGCCAGAAATAAAATTCCTGGAGACTGGGAAGGAGACAAGTACAGGAGAGAAGTCACCACTCGTTTGAACAATGAAGGCAATTAGTTGCAGGAGGAGGGAGGAGTGAAGGCGTTTCCATCCCTGAGTGCAGCTGTACCCCAATACATTATATAAGCACCGATCCAAAGACCACACTCACTAAGATACTGTTTTGTACTGTGATGGATCTGGAAATCTCTACAACAGATGAATTAGGGACTTCCATATATCCCTTCAGCAAACACCAGGGAAGGAAGCGAGAGGGGAAATTCTGCAATGTCTTACATGCAAGGTCAAGACAATGTAACCACAAATGCATGAAAAATAATTATTCCCTTAATTGTACTAGGTATTAATGGAAAAGAAAAAAGGGAAAGAAAAAAAGGAAAAAGAAAAAGGGGAAAAAAAAGAGAAAGAGCTTTCCTTGCAAGAGTTTACATCCAGTTTTACAGTTTGCCACCCACATACTGTCATACAAGCAGTTTCTGTAATCAGACTTGTGAAATTTCAAATGCTCTTCATTACTAGTTGATGTTCATCTATTTAGCCATCACTGGACTACAGGTGTAAGGGCAATAGATACAAAGTAATACTGTTCTCACAGAATTTATAAGAAATTAGGATATTTGGGACATTGCCGTTGGTTGGTTTTACAGTTATTGTATTATTTTAAAAACAATTCTGTTCAGCTGTGAGAATTCTGTTCTGCCATAGCTGGTTTAATCTGTGAAAATAATCTTGAGGGAAGTTTACGTATCACCTTGCATGTTTGTGGGACTGAGCTGGCAATGTCTTGTCTGAATATTCACGACTTTTGTGGGCAGATTTGCAGGTTCTCTGACACCATCTGCTTTATCCTACCACTTACTCTTCTGCAGAAATTCCTGTGAGGATGGAAGTTGAGTATCTCCCTCCACTTTCTGGCTGCTAGATGTGATATGCTTCCTTAAAAGATAAATTAACTTCGGCCATTAGCAGAGGTCCATACTCCTACATGAAGACAGAGATGGAAAGAGGGAGGGTTGGCTTAGACTCCATGGAAGCAGGAGAGTTGAAGAAGACTTACCTGAGTTGACTGATAGTTATTGTTCATGACCTTCTAGATTCTTTCTAGATTCCAAATCTGGGAATCGGAGATGGGAAGGCAGAGACTGAGGTCAGAAACACCAACAGATGATCTGTAGCCCAGAGTGTGAGCTACATTGCAATTATTATTTTTTTTCCCTCATTTCTCCCACAGCACTGGAAGAAGATGCAATTTTGGGAGCAGAGAGAGTGTCCTTAGAGTTCCATACCATGAGCTAAGAAAGGGCAGTAAGGGAAGGTCAGCAAACACCAGAATAATACTCTTCAGTTCTTACAGAGCAATTGCACATACAAGGATCGCAGCTTGAGCTGTTCCCCAAGTCAAAGCCCAAACCACAATACAAGCATTTCGAAGGTGGGTTTCTCATAGGATATAGGTTCAAATGTGGTCATTTGGAAAAGATGCATCAGGAGAAACCTGCGCATCTTCAAAATCTGATCCTTGGCTTGACAACTTCTGAGCCCAGCGATGAGCAGTAATTGCACGTTTGCACGTTGGTGCTCCCAGACTTTGGAGAGCAAAGACAAACATAGTCAAGGACAGACGCAAAAGGAAGAAAATAAATATAATATTGCTGTTAGAAAGGCTGTGGGAAAGTGAAACCAGCATCTGAGTGCCCTTGGCACACACAGACATTCCTCATCTACATGGGTCACATTGGCACATCTCCACAATGGAGGAGATGGCTCTTCCCTTGCCTGTTGAGACTGGGAGGTCCCTGTAATAGAGACATTTTCTTCTGACACTGAGACCATCCAGAAAGACTGAAAAGGAGCTGGAACGTGCACCCAGGTTCTACTCAAACATCTTTCACTCAAGGTTCACTTTCCAAAATTATTGGTGTATTTTGTACCAGTTCTTGGATCGTCTCCCTCCATCCCACCAGCACCTCACCTGTATGAGACACATCCCACCCCAGACAAGCTGTCAAGGTTTCTTCATCAACTGTAGAGAGAGCCAAGGTTACAGATTTAGGACAAGTGACAATTTTTAAGATGGCTAAACTAGGATATAATGAATGCCACCAAGGATAATTAAGGATAAAAATGAAATCCAGTCTCTAGGCTGAAGTAAATGAGATTTTTTAAATTATTATTCTTTTTTTTTTTTTTTGCCTCCTTAAAATTCATCATTATATAAAGTTTGAAAGCTCACTGGCATGATCAACTTTGATTATTTTCATTTGATTTCCTCACTACACTTTTTCCTCTCCATTTCTCTTATTCATTGTGTTATTACATCCTTAAAAGGTATTTTAAATTAATTTACTGCACTCTGAGAACACTAGTAAAAATATTAGCTTTCCGAGAGTTATGTCAATGAGGAAAGCATGTTCATTCTTCCTTGAAGAAAGTATATTATAAAAACTGTAACCCATAAAACAAAAGCTTACTTGCATTTTTCTGCTCTTTAAATCCATCCCTGAGCTAATGCAAGGAAATTTAGCACTTAATTTACAATAAATATGCATAGAAAAAGCAGAACACCTCACCAAACGGGCATATTTACAGTGTCAGCCGGGAGGAAATTATTAGTATATCAAAGGAAGTGGTCATGCTCAGCAGCAAATACAAAGGGTGCTGATGCAAATTTGTATGAAAATGATTATTTTTAATGTTACTAAGGAAAGCCATGGTGCTGCAGCTGGCCATGCCAGTACAGCTATAATTTTGGCGTGAAAAACAGGAATTGATTGCTAATGTTTTTTAGCTCCCAGGTTGCAAACACCCTTCTAACACAAAATTTAAGACTCAGAGGTCTTTCTAAAGAACTGGGCTGGACAGAAAGTAAATCCTTTTTCTTTTACTGGGTAGCAGAATGAAGGTGTTTTTCTTGTGCTTGCCAAAGGGGGAGGTGACTAATGAACCCAGAATGAAGAGCTGCTGAGCTGCTGGATTCCATCCTTTTTTTCTCATTGGCTTTCTCCTTCTCTTTCTTAACATTTCCTCTCCTTTTTCCCCAATCCACCTAGGCTGGACCCAAAGCCAGCCTTCTCATTCTTTCCTTTAAAATATCCCTATGTCTCATCATCAGCTCCAAAAAGTGGAAAATAAAGGGGTAATCCTTTACGGTGACATTTTCCAGCACCTTCGTGTACCAGGTAGGAAAAGCTGCATCAAGAACAAATTTGTATGCTTTATTTTAGCCACTTTCCCACCCTTAGATGGACCACAGGAATGTACTGAAAACCAGAGAGGATGAAGTCCATTACATCTCCACCATCCACTTTTCTTCCAACCACTTTCAATGTCAAAAAAATTGTAAGGCTTCCAAAAAAACAATAATAACATTGTTATTTTTGACAATCGGGAGAGGAAACAACTGGAAAGTGTAGGGCTTAAAAATAATGAAATTGTCAGAAAAAGAAACCCCTTAGAATGGCCAGACACAGATAGGTTGAAGGGAAGAGAGGGATTCGCCAGGAAATCCACTCCAACAGGGAGAAAAAGTATAAATAGGAAGAATCACAGAGGCTTGACTCTATGGCTGAGATTTTAAGCACTGGAAACAGCCACAGTGCTCCCAATCTGTGGCTTCTTCACTTAAAACATCTGCAGGAGCTCCTGGCACTGGGGCAAGGACACGAACCAGTAACAATTTCTGTATCAGTTTTTGGGGAGTGACTCAACGGTGATGGGCACAGAGGCCATATTGCATATGCATGTGAATAATATGTATTTGAGTGTTGGGTTTGCAGCTTTCCACTATCACATTGCACTTTCCGATCCTGAATGTTTGACCTGTGTTTTGTACAGATGGAAAAGAACTAGTCTGAAGAGGAAAAAAGACAAAAGTTGCTTGCAGTTTATCTGTAAACTAATGGATGTTGTGACTGTCTTGTGAAATTGCTTTCAGCGGGCTTTGCTCATGCAGTATCTTAAAACCTATCAATACGCTGAATTCAGCCTCAAGTTCCTATTCACAGCCTAATAAAGCTGTCAGAATAAAATGTTTGTGAAGGAAATTTCCACTGAAAGTTGTCTTCTGCCAGACTCTTACAAGTACAATTGTTTTATCCAAGTCCATACTAGCATGGAAAGTGAATGCAAATGGATTTGCGGGGAAAATATGCCAAGACTGTAATTCTTTTCTTCAAGTAAGTGGATTCCTTTTAATGGGCAGAGAGTTCCAGCATTATTAATTAAGACACTGCAGACAGGAGGGGAGTTGATTTTAGAAGTTTTTGAGATCAGCTGCAATGTACTGGGTTTGATGCCAATGCAAATGATTTCAGTGAAAAGCTTTGAAACAGAGCTCAACTTTTCTTCATTTTTTGCTTGTATTTTGAAAAAGGATAAGCCTGTCCCAGGAAAGGAGCAACCTTTTGGTCTGACTTCAAACCTCTACTTGTTGTTGTTGTTAAAAATGACAACTAAAAACCCAGATGATAATCCAGACAGTATGAAAATGAAGAGAACCTCTGTTTTACTGAGCTTCAAAGACCCTTTCTTTGTAGTAGCCGTGTTCACAAGAATGCGGTTTGGTGGCAGTCTGAAAAGCATTGAACATCCCCGATGGTTTCTGTTGGAATGATGCTCCTGAAAGCTCTAGCACAACCCTCACCAAGTTATAGATAACAATGTTATGTTTGTTATTCCTATTATTTTTACTATTCAATTCATTGAGTAAAAACAACCTTAGTCTAAATGAACAAGATTGTGCCTGCTGTGCTCAGAGGAAGAAGGCATTAGGAAAAAGAAAGTATGCCACAAGCAAATTATATATTTCAGTCACTGTTACTGGCTCTCACAGATACATCTTTAAAACTACAATGGATGTGTTGTTTTCTTGCAGCTCTAAAAGCCTGGAATTAAATTTCAATTTTGCTTTAAATATCAAAGTTTACAGCTTCTAGTTAAGTGGTCAAGTTGGAAAATACGAAACCAAAGAACCAGAGAAGTGTTAAGAACTAACGAGTATTCCTTAAAAAACACCTCTCTCGTGTTTCTGAAGCCAAATTGATGAGCCAGGGGCCCTGAGTCACAAGTCTTAATTCCCATGTTCAACAAATTTATGGAGATTAAAAAAACCTTTCTTTGGTCTTATTACACCTGTCAATCTTTTCTAATTGGGTACCAGGTGCCGTGTCTTCGTGTTTGGCTGTGACAGCTGGAAATGCACAGACCCGTCCGTCAGCAAAGCAGCACTGAAACCAAAACCACGATTATTGATGCTCAATACAACTCCTATTGATTAAGCCGACCTTGTTAGTTGAGCTACAGGCACAGATAATAAATTACCAGGAGATGGGAGAGGCTGCTTGCAATTCATACAACCAAAACCAAGCCAGAAAAATTCCAGCGTCCTTCTGGCATGTGCACTTGCTACTGTTGTCTGACTTTGCTTCTTATCTCACAGCAACTTTATCAACATTTGTGCTGTTAAAACCAATGCCAGTTCAGAAAACTTATATAGGTGCCAGTTAAGTGGCTGGATTTTTACAGGTGGATTTCATGTTTTTATTATTGTGAACAACATACATATTAAAAAACTGCACAGAAAGTGTGTGGTTAGTTGGTTGTTTTTCCTGAATAGAGCATGTATTTTGGGGTTTTGCATGGAAGCAGACTTTTGCAGCTTTCCTTCATGCTGAGCAACACCTGACCCCATAACACATTCATCAGTCATCTGGAGGGTTGGGGTGGTACTTGTCACAGCTAGTTGGTGTAAGAAAGCCTGTCACTACCATCGCAAAGCCAAATTTTTCCTTGCTGCATCCCAGTGTCGCACTGAAAGTCATCCTTCCCTGATTTCTCAAACAGAGAATGTTTATTGAAGACCATGCACAAAAAATCACATCCGTGATTCCTGGAGGGACTCTGGACACGTTGAGTCTCTCCAACAAGGATGCTCGAATCCAAAAACTCCCACCCTGTGATTTCCCACAGTCGCTGTTCCAGGGCAGCATCCATACCAAATATAACCAACATTAAACCACAGGGATGTCATCGAAGCTGCTGCCTTCTCCCTGTAGGCCGCTCTCTAATCCTCTTGACATGAATTATCTAGGAAAATGAAAAAAAGCCACCTACAGTGATATTGTTGAATGCTGATTGTATCTGGTTTCAGAGCCACAGCAGACAGGCTTGTTATATACCAGGAAAGAAAGTGAAGAATTGATGGCTCTGGCTTCACTATACCCTTGAAACTCTGCACCTCAAGTCTGGATTTTTGGAGTCCTGCAAAAAATACTGATACAAAATGCCCTTGGGCATCAATTTGAAAATACACACTTTCATCTCCAATGCACTGCCACGCTTCTTATGTTTTTTCAAACTTTGTTTCTAGAAGAATGCCCCCCTATGTCAAGCCTACCTGGAGCTGAATGCATAAGATGAGAAAAGATTAGTTTTTTCAGGACTGGAAAAGATGCAGGTGCTCTCCAGGCTGCTGTGGACGGTGCAGCGGATGGTTTTCTTCTGGGTCGGTATGTCTGAGATGTAGTATAATGGTTATCCATTAATAATGCACCCAATTGAGGCAGCGAGAAGAACTGAAAGGGCAGATTATAATTAGCTTTGTGCAGAACCAGGTACCAAAACACAGGTCATTATTGCAGCTCATCTAAATGCTCCTTGTGTTAATAGTAATATATAACTAGCATTGTACTTTGTTTGGCCATGTACAAAATTCTTACTTTACTGTACTGCTAAGCTGCTGCCATGTTGTACCTCAGAAGCTGTTGGGGTTTTAATTTTGGGTGACGCAAACTGTCTATGTAGAGCAATTTTAAGTGGAAGGTGTAATAAGTCATTCAGTCATTATCCCGACTTAAGGGCATGGGAGTTTTAACCACTTTATAGCAGAATGTCCTCAGTTTCTCTCCTGTAAAAATCCAGCTATTATTTCTTTCTGATTACTTTGTTTATTCCCTCTTAAAGGGCTGTGCCCTGTTGAAATATTGATAATGAGAACAATAGAAAAGAAAGAAGAGTCCTGTTCTTACAAGCTCTGCTTATTTTTGGGGGAAATATTCCTTCCTTCGCAATGCATGTCACAGGAGTCTCAGAAATACTATTATGATGGGGATTTCGCTCCGCTACTTCAATGTTAACACTGAAATATGTGGAGCAAGTGGAGAGCACAGCCACGAATTGCACCATTGTACCTAAACCTGCCACTGTTGCAGGCGCTTTCCAAAACCGGAGTGAACACTGACTCCCATTGATCTCCCTGGAAAATGGATGGGGTTCCCATGGAAAGCAGATAAAAAGCAAACTTCAGCTTTTCCTCCAAGTTTGCTCTTCTGTCTCCTTCCTCCCCAAGCCCCTGTGCTGTCTCCTTCTGTTTCGAGAGACATTCTGCTTCAAGTTACTTTTTGTTTATACCTATGAATATTTTCTAGGTTTCTGGCCTGTTCAGCAAAAGGATTAGACTTCATTGGTATGGCCATGCATGAAATCATTTGTTTTCAGGTAAGTAATGTTACCAATTGACACCAAGACAGCAAATTATTAGCTCTAAAGCTGGTGACACGTATGAAGTTAAAACCTTTTTGACTCCTCCATAGCTACAGAAGTTCTTTGATGTATTTCTGGAGCAAATAAACAGCAAAATTTTCATTTCTGCCTGTGTTTGTAAGAGCAGTCTGCCTATCAGAAATAAAACATCCTGCTCCAGTATGGAAAATGCACACAAATATAGTTGCATGTCTCATGGCTTTCAAGAGCTGGTCAAAAGAAAAAAAGCAAACATGAAAAACCAGCGTAAGTTAATCAGAGGAATGAAGCCTGAGGTTGTTGCCTTGACCCTGGTTGGGTTTTCCAGCCGACTGATGTGCAAGTTCCCGTGACGTTTCTGCAAGAAAAGTGAAACCTGCAGCCCCTGAGCTCCGTTTCACAGGATTCTGCTGAATTGCTGGAAGTTTTTGTTCAGGTCTCTTCCTCTATCAAACCCACAGGGCTAAAAGTACCCAGCTGCTCCATAAATCTGCTGCTACTAACAGATACCCTGAACCGTTTATGTTCAGTAAATGACAGAGGCAGATTGGGCACACAGAAATCCTTAGTCTGGTTTTCTTATAAGACTCCTATAGAAAAAATGTGCTTTTCCCAGGAAAGACTCAAGGTATCACAGCTGCACAGCTCCAGGTTCTCCAGAATTTAGCTAAAGAAAACAACGCCTCTCAAAAATCATGCGGAAATTGGAGATTGAATGCATAGCAGGATCTGATTCAAAGCGTTAGAGATAGTGCAACCTCTGCACACACATGGAAAAACCTGAGTTGCCAGGAACCATCCTGCAGTGATGCAGAATAAATTGGAAGTGGGGAGAGCAAGTTCCTGAGAGCCAGCAAAAAAGAGTTGCTGCAGATTAGTCAGAAATTATCTCCTAATGCTGTCAGTTAGAATGCCAGTAAATCTACTTTACATCGAGAAAACAATGTGTCTAGTTTGCTTTTATGGAGATGGAGACAGTTTATATTACTCTTGGTAATGTAAGATCAAGCTGTGAAAACTCACTTGTACGCCGTGCCCTTGCTACCGAGCGGTGAATGTTGAAAGGTGTGAGAGTTCTGTCTGGATAAGTGTCCCAACAGCAGAGATTCTTTGTGACGGCAACAGGGAGAACGGAAATTTCCTACCAGAGCTCCTTCCTCAAGGGCTCTGCTGTGTCTGCTGCTGCTTTGCTGGGTTGCAAATGCGAAGAGATGCTCCATGGTCTGGGCTTGAGTGGCTTAAGGGAACAAACCCACTGTCACTGTTAGAGAAACGACAGTGACTTTGATGTGAATAAAAGAGAGTGGTTGGCTGCACGCAAATAATATGAAAGTAGACCCATTGCCTCTGACACGGTGCCATTTTGCAGATGAAAAGCTGCTAATTGCAGTCAGTAGCAGGCTACAGGTCATGAAAACTCAAGATTTTTTAATAAATATAGCTTAAATGCAACTGCATCCTTGCTGCATTGTCACACACCAGGAGGTTCTGAGCTTCCTCAAATATATTCTCTGCACAAACCCCTTAATACCTAGAAGAGTACTAGCAACCTTTCTTATTTTGTTCTGAGTTCCAAATCACTGTATTCCATTCCCTTTAAGTCGAATATTTGGAAGATACTGTAATTACTTGCCTGATATTCATATTTTGATCTGGCTGAAAGAAGTGCTGGGAAGTGCTCAAGACTAGAGCAATACAGCATTATTGATGGTATTTAATGACTTGTTAATGGCTGCAGATGGAAACTTTTGGCCACGTCTCATGGCAGTTGTCTTTTCAGTAAGATTTGATGCACTAGATCATGGATGGGGCTGAAGATTTTTTTTAAGGTAAACTGTACAGCAATTACAATCCCATCAGGGAACAGCAGGCAGAATTCACACAATTATAGTAGAAATTATACGTACTGTCAGGAATCATGCTAGTTTACGCCAAACAGCTTTTATGCTCCTGTAAGAATCAGTTAGGAATTAAACTCTTTACTTTTAATACTACTGATGGCTATGCATTCGTATGACTAACATTGATAAGGTAAAATATACAGATACTCTCTAAATAGCAAGAATTAAACAAATTGGGGGAAAAAAGAAATAAGGAGAGAAGAGGGAATAAGAAAAAGAAGAAAAAGAAGAAAAAGAAAAAGAAAAAGAAGAAAAAGAAGAAAAAGGGAAGGAAGGAAGGAAGGAAGGAAGGAAGGAAGGAAGGAAGGAAGGAAGGAAGGAAGGAAGGAAGGAAGGAAGGAAGGAAGGAAGGAAGGAAGGAAGGAAGGAAGGAAGGAAGGAAGGAAGGAAGGAAGGAAGGAAGGAAGGAAAAGAAAAAAGAAAAGAGAAAATAAAAGAAAAAAGAAAAAAGGAAAGAAAAGGAAAAAAAGAAAAAAGAAGAAAAGAAAAAAGAAAAAAGAAAAAGAAAAGAGGAAAAGAAAAGAAGAAAAAAGAAAAGAAAAAAAAGAAAAGAAAGAAAAGAAAAGAAAAGAAAAGAAAAGAAAAGAAAAGAAAAGAAAAGAAAAGAAAAGAAAAGAAAAGAAAAGAAAAGAAAAGAAAAGAAAAGAAAAGAAAAAAAGAAAAGAAAAGAAAAGAGAAAAGAAAAGAAAGAAAAGAAAAAAGAAGAAGAAGGGAAGGGAATGTGGGAAAGAGAAAGAGAAAAAAAGAAAGGTGTCTTAAATACAAATTTAAAGAAAACACAGATTTAAAGAAAATCCAGTTGTGTTTGTCATACAAGGGCCTTGCAGTATCTGCGATTCATTTGGCCAAAATATTAGCTTAGGAGTGCCAAATGGGGTTGGGTCAACTTGGCATATAGCCTAATGTGGGATACATGGACAGATGAGGGGGCAGTGATATTTCCTTCAATAAAAACCTGTTCCAATGCCCCACAGCCCTTTGGGGAAGAAATTGTTCCCCAGATCCAACCTCAACCTCCCCTGGCGCAACTTGAGGCCGTTTCCTCTGCTCCTGGTGCCTGGGGAGCAAAGCCCGACCCCCCTGGCTCCAAGCTCCTTTCCAACCATTCAACAACTCTGTTGTCCCTTTCTGAAGAGCATCCCATGGCTACAGCTGTATATGGGGCACACAAAACATCCAATTTAGGACCCTTATGGACCTGGTCTCTCTATAACCTGTGTCTTTCCACCAATCTTTGATTAAACTCCTTTCCCTGCCATGAGACCACAGATGAATGATGGAGAGGCTGGCCCGAGGGGGACCTGAAAGAAGAGGCCAATTTTGTCCTCTTGGGTGTCTCTCCTCTGATCTTCCTCCTGTGTTGCTCACCAGCTGCAACCCACAAATGTGCTCCAGACAGCAAGAGATGACCTTGAAAATACTCACTACTTCTTAGCCTGCTTAAAATTGAGTTATCGTTGCATATACCACTCTTTCATGATGACTGTGCTTAACAGTATAATCCAACCTTTTTATGCTATATTTAATTCATCTTTACTGTAAGCCATTTGCAACAGGGGTCACAATTCCTGTGTGTTTTCTAAAAGCAAAAAAATCCTGAGGATTTAAAAAGAAAATAAAAAAGGTCATTCAGGTAGGGAAAGATATACATCTTGTAAATCAATTACGGATCTTCCTTGCTGTAGCTCGTTCAGCTTAGTGATGTCTCACCCTCATCCTTTGTCACCTAAGGTTTTGTCACTAAGAGAAAGTTAGTTAGTTGTTTGGAAGCTGTGTATAAAGAGGTCTTACACTAGCTGTGAATCAGGTTTATTGATCCACATGTCTTGAAAAACTTATGATAATTGAAAAAAACAAAACACAACAAACAAAAAACCTAAAGTTAGAATGGAGGTGAATATCTTTCTGTTTGCTGTGACCTATACTGAAAAATCTTCTACTTAAAGGTAAAGTTTCAGATTAAGCAGTTTTCCAGGAAATTTGCAAGCATCAACGGTGTGACCCCAGCTGAGACCAAGTCCTGAACAGAGATACGATCTGGTAGAACACCAGGATATCACTTTAGCAACTTAATTGCATGCCTTTTGTTCCAGTTGGTGTATTTGGGGATGCCGAGCATGCCATTCACCAAGCTCCTTCTTGACTGGTCAGAGCTGGGAAAATTCATTACATCTGTGATGTATCCTCCTTTTAGTGTGGAATTTGGGTAATGTCAATTGGATACAGTGACGTAGCCCTCTGCACTTCTGAATGTTGCAGGCAGGCGTTATGCAGCACAGCAATTTTAAAATCGTTGGCAGAGTGCAGAAGGAACAGCAAAGCTTTTATTGAGCACCATATGAACAAGCCAAGATACTGAAGCTGGGTACTGATCACTGCAATTCAGTCCCCGGATGGTTTCTAAAGACAATAGTATCAGTCTTGGGGCTTCTTCCTTTCTAAAATTCATTGCAGGAAAAGCTCTAGGATAATCTAAATGGTTTGCTATAGAAGGAGTAATACAACCCAAGTTTCTACAGCATCTTATAAATGATCTTAAGAAAAAAATAACCATTTAAATGTGAATGACCACTTCTGTCATGGTGGTTGTTTAGTCAAGATGTGGGTATGGCAGCAGCATGGGAGGAAGTCCAGCAACAGACCTGCCTGCCCATCGTGTGCCACAGAGCTTGCAAAGCACTGGATACTGGGAAGTAGGACATTCCAGCCCTCTACCCCAAATAAATTGGGTCAGTAGTATGTACAGATGTAGTCATAGAATCATAGGATCACTTTGGTTGGAAGAGACCCTCAAGACCATGGAGTCCAACCATTAATCCAACACTGTCACTAAATCATCTCCTTAAGAACCTCATGTCCGTCTGTCCAGCCCTCCAGGGATGGTGACTCCAGCACTGCCCTGGGCAGCCTGTTCCAATGCCCCACAGCCCTTTGGGGAAGAAATTGTTCCCCACATCCAACCTCAACCTCCCCTGGCGCAACTTGAGGCCGTTTCCTCTGCTCCTGGCGCTTGTTCCTGGGGAGCAGAGCCCGACCCCCCTGGCTCCAAGCTCCTTTCAGGCAGTTCAGAGATCAGAAGGTCTCCCCTCAGCTCCTGTTCTCCAGCTGAACCCCCCAGGTCCCTCAGTCCCACCCCAATTACGCCGTGATACGAAGTTTGTTCTTTCTTTCTCTCCCATCCTAGGCAAGAGAAACAGTCAACATTGGATGTAGAGAGAGCTGAGGCAAAGTGGGGGCCTTGAGTTTATCAAGGATTCTGTGGCAACCACAGGAGTGGGTCTGTAAAATGCAGCAGACCCACTTCATGACAAAAAAAAAGTGCAGTAAAGTGAGGATGACCCAAAACTTTAAAAGTCCCTTTCTGATCCAAGCTAAAACACCAGCACAGATGCAAACGGGAGGAACAGCCGGCCTAGACCCAAGATCTGTGGCAGGCTGAGCTGAACCACAGTCTCTTGAGCCCAGTCTAATGCCTGAAGATCCAGCTTTTCTTTCTCCAGCTGTTGTTTGTACAAGCACAGCACACCTGTTTCAGCAATTCAGGCAGAATGACTTCCTTTGAATTAAAGTCTGTGTCCAATGTATCACCTGAGAACATTTTAGAAAAATAGTAGAAGTCATGCATTTCATCAAAGTGAGCTAATAAGAATATAATACGCTTTTTCATTTGCATTTTTATAATACTTAATTTGTTCATCTATTTGTCTTTGCACAGTGCAGTAATAATTTGTCCGCTTGTCTGGCTCCTAAAGATGCTTCAATGTCCTACTTGCTGGCGCTGCAATATGACGAAGAGAAAAGGCTCTAAAAATAACTCTTGATATATAAAAAAACCCTCTTTTTAAATAGGTAAATTCTTTTTATTTTTAATGAATTTTCAGGGCTTTTTGATTTATGTAGTTGGGGAAAGAAGGGATAAAACCTACCAGTAAAGAGAATCTACAGAGTTTAATCAAATTAGTAAGCAAGAAGTAGACACCAAGCGTTATGTTCACATTGTCACGTATCTTCATTTCTGCTGCACCAACCGCAGGAGCGTGCTCTGCTCCTGCAGCTAGGCACAATTAATCAACGTAGCCAAAGTACAATTAAATTAACATTTTACAAATCCTCCTGCTAACCTATTTAGCTTAATAATCCTGTGAAATATCCAGAGGAGCAGATAGCCCATTTGCTTGTGGCATGTTCAGCACCGCCATGCACAATGCCAGAAACGCTGGATCGGCACAAACCATGCGATAGCAATTCCAACAGACCAGGGATCATTTACATCCACTGAGGATCCATTTCAATTATCCTGACCAAAAATAATTTGCAGTCAGGAGCACCGAAATTCCCCGAGTGGATCAGAGCCGAAAGACTTGACTTCTAGCAGTTACTAGCAGAGAAAAGACTTTTAAAGGGCGTTATATGAAACACCACTAATGGGTGAAAAAAAGAATCTGCTACTGACAATACAGTTCATGATAATCCCAGAAGATTGGCTTAAATGCCATGCAAGGGGATTCCCCCCTCACCCTTTAATTACAAGAACTCCAGCTATTTTAATTATCCAGCAAAGCATGCATTGGGTAATGCTGACTCCGGCTTTAGTCGCATCATTTGGTCGTTTCACTGCATGAAAGAGTATTTTTTTTTCCTCTCAGCACTTCTTGCCTTCCAGTTTCATTGAATTTCCTCCTCTTCTTGTGCTCAGACACCAGGGATGGAGACTTTACATGTGTAAGATCTTCAGAGGTTTACTGACTTCAGCCTTGAGCATTTGTCGTGCTCCTCTCAACCCTTTCTAGTCCTGCGATACCTTATTAACGAACACTGCGTAGGGCTCCCATCCAAAATGCAGCGTTGATTTCAAATGTTTGGTGAGATTGGCCCTGGAGGTCCCTCTCACAGCCCCTTTTCACCCTGTTATTTTTTTGGAACCACACTGAAAGGCTTTCACTGCAGCATATACACTACCAACCTGGTTCTGTTACTGAACCAGTAAAATCCTCTAAATCTTACTGATTGTTCAAGTTTTGCTTCAGCTGACTCTTCAGGCTCATGTGCCCCTGGGTGTCCCAGAGTGTTCAGGTCCCTTTGATGTCCCACCAGTCTTTTGTACATGAAAAGAAAAATGCTTTGCTCACTTGGACATTTTGCTAGCTCAGAGCTTACCGTTCCAATTATTAATATTTATTAATGCTTTTCTTAGTGTTTTGGGGAGAATTACTAAGAAATGGATTTAAACAGAGCTTTTGGGGGAAAATATTTACTTCAACATTCAGGTTTATCTTTTGTGCCCTTCCCTGGGCACTCATTTATGGCCACTGTCGGAAATGGGGATACTGAGGCAGATTAATCTTTGATTTCAGCCCCACATTTTTGTATCAGACTGTGTTCTGCTTCCTTACATGATCAATTCTGAACAGACACATTCAGAACAGGTTTTCAACATTTCTTAGCAAGCCAATGTAACGCTGGGAATTTTTAAGCAACAACACTACAGCTTCCTTTCCCCCACAATACTGTCTTGAGACTAATTATTTCAGCCTACCAACATAAAGATTGGTTTTTTCATTAACAAAGAAACATAGGTCAGATCGGCTGGTTCTGGAGAAGAAGCCATTTTCTTTTTAATTTTATTTAAAATGAACTATATCCTGCTCAGTTAAAACTGTCTCATCCTAGTGCAGACAGTAAAATATTCATTTCTTAATAGCAGATTCAGCTCTCTCCAAACCCAATATAGTGTTATGCAGATGAGTTCCCCTTTTTTTTTTTGCAGACATCATAGAAAGGAATTCCAGTGCTATATGGTTAAAACTTCAGAATATTTGAAATATGAGAATATGATAATTGTGGTTTAATATGTTAATGGGAACTGGGAAGAAATGAAGTAATTTGCCCGTATATTACTAAACTCTCTGTGGCAGGGCAATATGGGAGTTTGGACACCATTATTAGTTGGAAACATTACCTAGAATTTATTGGACATAACCATAAAGTGGAAAAGTTGCTGGAGGTTGAGAATAATAAACTCCCGTAACTGGGTTTACTTTCTCAAATTGTTTCTTAAAAACAATTTCAAATGCCAAAAAAATGCATCTGAAGGTGCCATTAATCAAAAGCACAGATTTTATTTGGTGTTCTGAATCTTTCAAGGTAAAAAGGTAGAGTTAGACTCAAAGCATCACCACTAGCTGCTGGAATTCACTGTACGTACTCACACTTTATTAGGTACACATTTAGACAAGAGGCTGATGTCTTTCAAAATTTAATCTATTCCTAACACATTCTGTCCAGCATCCCACGAGTCCATCACCGTGAATCCAAGCACCTAATCCCTCCACATTATGCCGTCCAGAGCTTCTCTATTTATTAAGTGCTGGTGCTTTAATTTAAGGGATATTTTTTAAAGTGGTTTCACTAAGCCAGCACAAGACTCTATAGGGATGATCTCACATTAGCTTAATCCAGATGTTTTATTTGGCTTCTGCTGATTGAGAAGAGGTTTAAGTAAAATGCAATTGGCCACTCTTAAAATGGAATCAGTTTGCCTGCGAAAAGCTAAGCGGTGGTTTTGCCAAACTAATGCAATTTTTCCCATGCAAAAGCAAACATCAGCTTGTGAGCTACTCCTCTTATCTCAGAGTTTTTCCTCAATACTCATCCACTCCTTCACCCCACGCTAAATGAGCCCCAGCACTTGGAGCCACAGGCAGTTTTCCCCCCAGGGAACCGCCTCCATCACCTCATGCCACTGCCACTTATTCCCCATTGACCACTGGCCCAAAATTCACCATTTAAGCCCTGAAGGGGTACTGGCAGCATCTCTCTGCCCTTCTGTGTGACACCTTTTTGCACCTCTCCCAGTCACTTCATCTCCATCCTTCGCTCCATCCTGGATGCTCAATCTGGTGGGTCCCATTCTGCTCCTCCTGACACCCTTTGCTGAGCGGGCTGTGTCCAGACCATCATGACACAAGAAGAACTACAGAGAAAATGCATAATTCTGAAAATATTTAGCTCAATTCCACCTTCAGTTTTGGGTAATAAGCCTAAGAGGCCATAGACAGGCAGAAAATCACATTCTTCCTTTTCTTCCCTGCTTTCTTTGCGATTCACCGTTAAGCAAATCATCATCAGCTCCAGATCAGGAGGTGGGAAAATAAATACCCTCAATACTGTATTATATCTACACCAGTATAGTACCAGGTAGATTCCCTAATACCACGAAAGAACTGAAGTAAAGAGATGGAAGCAAATAGATCTGTGCTACCTGAATTGCAAATGCAAATATAAGATTGACAGAATTTTATGAAAATAAGTCCTTGGGATTTTGCCCTTTGAATAATTCTAGGAAGCAGTGTCTAATACTGATTACATGAGTATACCAGCATCGTTTGAGAAACTTGCCTTGCCTGGCATTGTTTTCTGAGCTGTTGTTGCCTTTACTCACTATATGATGGCACATTGCAGGGAGTCGTATATTGATAAGTCAGAGCTGATAGAGCAGAAATATCTAGGAAGCAAATACAAAACCTGCACTCCCAGGCAGGGCAGCGGGAAGGACACTGGCTGGATGCAGAGGAATTGGGTGGTGTTCTCCTTTTTTATCCACAGCAGAGGCACAGCAGCTGTGTTTTCCCCAAGCTTCCTAAATGCCATTCAGAGTTCTGCTGCTTCCGAGCTCATCCTCATTTACAGCATCTTCGTCAGTTCTGCTCCTCATGGCACAGGAGACAGTTCAGCCTCCACCATTTAGAACACAACAGGTTGATTATTTCCAGATTTTGTTTTCCCCCACTCGAGAAACAAGACAGAGAAATCCAAGTATCCAAGAGCCAGAGCTGGTTCTAACTAATCCTCTTACCAGAAAATCATTTGGACCCATATAAAAAACCTCAGAAATATTCCATTCTGGGGTCAAATGTGAACTATTATCTGTGACTTTGGGGGGTTTACCCCTTCCACTCAAGTCAAAGTAATTTAAATCAAATCTCCCCACTACAAGGGAGAGGTATTTACCATGTATTTGCACACAGGCTCCTCCTGCTGGAGAGAGTCCAGCATAGGGCAAAAAAGATGCTGAAGGGAGTGGAGCATCTCCTGTGTGAGGAAAGGCTGAGGGAGCTGGGGCTCTGGAGCTGGACAAGAGGACACTGAGGGGGTACTCATTCATGGGGATCAAGATGGAAAGGGTGAGTGTCAGGAGGATGGAGCCAGGCTCTTCTCGATGACAACCAGTGACAGGACAAGGGGCAATGGGTTCAAACTGGAACACAAGAGGTTCCACTTAAATTTGAGAAGAAACTTGTTTGGGGTGAGGGTGGCAGAGCCTGGCCCAGGCTGCCCAGGGGGTTGTGGAGTCTCCTTCTGTGCAGACATTCCAACCCGCCTGGACACCTTCCTGTGTAACCTCATCTGGGTGTTCCTGCTCCATGGGGGGATTGCACTGGATGAGCTTTCCAGGGCCCTTCCAACCCCTCACATTCTGGGATTCTGTGATCCTCATTCACAGGAACCATAACAAAGATTATCTGCATTTGTCCTGTTGCCCAAGGATGCAGGATACTTGTTAAATTACAGTTCTGTCTCTGGAAACATATATAGTTTCCCTGCACCTTTCAGGGAGCTTTTCTTTATAATCAGTGTACAAAAAGGGAATGCCATAACTAAACTTACAGCCGCTCAGGAGGAACAAAATAAAAGGCATGAGAAAGCATGAAATCCAGGACTCGCTCAGGAAAAACAGACATGACTATGAGCTCTCCAAAATGAATGCTGCCTTCTATTCCTGGGTGTGCACGTAAAGAAGCCAAATAATATTTTTAATAAGACACCAACAATTATCACGGGTAAATGTAATACACAGCCTGTGACCTCGTAGATACCTGGGCAATAATATATATTTTTCTGATACTTAGGTTGGTGTCCAGCTACAGATGGAGAAATGGAACAGTGACCTCCTAAAGAGAAAACAAACACAAAAACAAAGATAACTCACCCATTTGACTTGAGTCTTTGGATTTTTGTTTTTAAATGTGGCAGGGCCCATATGCTCTTCTCATCCCAACTTAGCACACAGATGTTCTCCCACGCCTAAGCACGCAACTCCCACCCCGTCTCCTGCTTCTTATCTCTGCAATGCCTATGATAATTTAATGAGAAATTGAATCAAACTCAAATTATACTGAGAATTTTTCCCTGCCGTTCTGACAGTCCTATTGCTCATACACAAGTCATTTCAATGTGCTCATCAACAGAGCCGCGATGCCTTTCTCACAGATCAGATATCTGATGAGGATATTGCTTCTTGTCCCTCAGGACCCTGACTGGCAGTTTCTTCAACTTGAAGAGCTGCAGAAGATGTTTGGAGCTCACAGGATCAAAAATAGGTCTCAGTGTATGAAATATGATGGGAGCTGCAACTTCCAGCAGTTTGACTTAAATCACCTTTTCTCGCCTTCTTTGCCCATACCACCTTTAATGTGCACACCATGGGACCAGAAATGACCACTGACCATGACAATGCCACTGGCATTGTCCCTGGCAGCTCCCTCTTCTCTTTCCTGGGTTTTCCCAAAAGCTAGAAGACAATTGCTATTACTGAAGAAAAGTGGGGTGTTTTTTAAGAACATGGGGGGGTAAAAAGAACACAAAACACACACAAAACAAACAAACAAAAACCCACAAAAACAACAACGACAAAAAAAAACCAAACCAAACAAACCTAGAAGAAAACTTTGAAAATTAGGGGAAAAAAGAACACCTGAGTACAAAGAACCAAGTCTGAAAACCAGTTTCCAAGGTCATTTTCTGTGGCCTTATATGAGATGTGGGGTGTCCACCTGTCTCCATTGGTCCCTCTGTCTCTGTTTCTCCATCCTAGTGCTGCACCTTACATGCAGGTTCTGGTCATTCTGGATGTTTCTGCACAGCCCCCTCAGACGATGGGACCAGAACCCTTAGAAGGGCCATTATCTCATATTTTAATCCATACCCGTAGTATTTCCAGGCACCTTCCAACCCTCAGCAGAGACCTGCCTCCCTGAAGTGGATTCCCTTTGTAAAAATGATAGTTTGTGTCTCCAAAATAGCAGGTTCTCTTTCATTATAGAGAGCAAAAAGAACAAGCTGATCAAGCTGATTTTTTCCAGAGGATTTTTTTTTTTCCTGTTTGTTTTTGAGGCGATGCTACCATGAAAATCTCCTAGTTCCATTCAACAAGATGCAAGAAAAGCAAGTGCATTTGATTTTGCTTACTTTCACATTAGAGTAAGACTCTACTGTGGAGTCAGCATGTTTCTACAGCAAAGATCACTTGGCCTGAATGTATTTAAGACAGGTTAAAAAAAAAAAAAAAAAGATAATATTTTGGATTATTTTAAATACACGGCGTCCTACACAGGAAGAAAGACCTTCCCATTAAATGCTACCACACAAGAAGGAAATTAAAAGGTGGAAAGTAACAAAAAATGACAAATGTTTTTGGATGTTATAACCTCTGTATTGCCCTAAGACAATGCGACTAAACTGCACAAAATACACAGGGTAGCAGGAAAGTGAGAAGCAGTTTTACTCCATGGCCAGCGCTCCTGTCAGCATCTGTACAAGGAAAATACCCCTTTCTTCACTCTGATTGCATCTGAGACAACCCAGCAAGGCTGCACATATTTTGGGGAAGAGCAGAGAGAAACCCTGTTGTCCTCGGGGACCCAGAGGTTATCGGGTGCTTTGTAGTTCCATGCAGAGTTCCTTCTCCTCTCGATTTCTCCATGCCAGATATTCGTCCAACTTGCTCCTCTGGACCTCCAGAAATGGGGAGGCCTATGGAGACCACACATCTCCGTAGACGGCCCAGTCCAACGCTTCACTCTCTTTTCCCACCAGATTCAGGTTTTCCTGACATCTGAGGCACATCTCTCCTGCACAATAGGTTCAGCATCACTCCCTAGGGAAGAAGGTCACTTCTCCAGTCCCTCACACAGAGGAGCTACTGCAGGAAAATGAGGAATTACTTCAACATTTTATTGCAGGTTTTCAGACCAGAAGGGTGGGAAGCGGGGGGCCTGGCCACCCTGTTCTTTCCACGTGGATGGAGGGGCATCAGCTGAGCTCTACCTGGAGATGCATTCAAACGCGTTGAGAATCACTGGGTTATGGGAGACCTTGAACGTATTTGCCAAATGAGGTTTCTCTACCCTTGAACAAAGTGTTGGGATGTTTAAATTGGAAGGGAACAGAGAGGGAATAGAAGGGGCTGGTGATGGGTGTGCACAGGGATCCTCACTTCTCCTCAGGCTCAGTCCTTGCTGGTGAGCAGCTAACCAGCACGTCACCACAGCGGTCACATCACCACGGCAATAGCTCAGCCAAACGTGAGGTTCTGGTCATACCTTCATGGCCACTGTCCCAGGCTAAATCAAGAGGCTACCTCAATCTGCACCCAGATGTTAGGAAACCTGGTTTCTCCTGAGGAGAACAGCTCTCCCCCGCAACCACCAGCAGAGATGTCTCACTGCACCCCAAATCCAATCCATCCTACATATGTGCTCTTATGTGCTGTCCCAACGGGGAACTTCTGCATCTTCAGCAGTTCTCCCATGGCAGACCTCGTTGGGAAAAGCACTTTGTGCGTCGGCTGTGTGATGTTTCAGTTCGACTGCACGTTTGTTTCAAAAACCCTGACTTTGCCTGTAAATTGTTCTGCTGATGCTTCCCTCTCTCTGCTCCTAACAGTGTGCATCATTCAAGTGAGGAATGGCCAAAAGAGGAGGGGGGTGGAAATATCGAAAAGCAAACCTTCCGTCTCCTCTAAGCCACAAACCAACCTGCTGACGGAGGCAATTCTTCAAAGGGGATTGAAACCCGAGTCTTCAGACAAACTCCACATGTAAATTCAAGGTGTAAAATGCCCTGGGCAAATATGCAGCACTTCCACCAAGTCTGCAATTGCAAAAAACATTTGAACTACTTTTAGAAAAGCTTTCCCTTTGCCTCATCCCCCACTGACGGGGGGAACCTCCACCTCCGACCCAGGCGTTCACAGAGATCTCTCCTTGACAGCTTCGTGGGCTTGTTCAGTGTCTGAAGTCGAATTCCCAGCACTCCAAAGGTTAAACCCCAGGCCAAATCTCTTACTTTCTAAATACATTTCCCTCAAGTTAGTAACCTTTCACAACAAATAAGGCAACAAAGGGTTCAACCATCAGTCATGTCATGGGCTGTTAGAAATCGTGTCAGTACGGGGTAACAAACCAGCAGGTGAGTCTGTTCTAATACAGCACTCGGAGGGGACGTGTCCTGGGATTGAAAGGACACATAGGAAATGGTTAGTGACCACAGTGTTCCAGCAAGGAAACCTCTCATTGTCAACTACAGCTTTCCAAATTACAAAGCAAGGACGCAGGTCAGGTGCATATGAACTGCCCCAATTTATTTGACTGCAATAGATCTGAGGATGGCAGCTATCGTCTGTCACTCAGGTCACCTCATGGGCCATCATGAGCACTTACCGTTCTGGTACTCACCAGATACCGTATTTTCCTCCTCTTCAAGATATTGGATAAAGCCTGACCTATGTAGTTCTTACCTGGACAACCAAGCATTCCTTTTTAGAGCTAGAAGAGGCTTTCAGTTATTTTTGATCAGAATGTCAAACAATAATCTCCAGAAAAGAACCCTTTAACTTCATGGCGAAGGGGAGCATATCCAGGTTTTCCATCTTCTCCATGCCCCACTGGAGCAAAATCCTTCATAAAACAGACCACAAGAGATACAACTAACATCAGTAACACAGCAACCACTGATAACAGCAGAAACCCATAACATTTGTCTGGATACCACTACCTTTCCAATAGATAGGAGGTTGAGAGAGACTGGAAAACATGACAAGTTTTCCTAAGAAACTAGAACTACCTCAAGATATTTAAACAGAAGGATATTTATTGCCTGCTCCACTTTTCCACACTACGGGAGCATTAACTATGCCATGAAGGGCTCTGGAAAACTGAATACAAAAAGCTTCCAGAATTACACAGGATTCTAATGCCCAGGCCAGCATTCTGTATATCAGAAGATGAAACAAAATGAGGCAGTGAAGATCAAACAGTTGCCTGCAGAACCTGGTACAAATTCCAGCCTTTTTGCTAATAGAGTCCCATGAAAACAAGGAGGAAGGATTTTAGACATGAAGTCTGGCAAGGAAGAACAGAGAAAAATTATTTTGCTTGGAGCCTCAGCCTCTTATTTCACTGCACAAGAACATAAAGGATATGTCTGTAAGACACCTGGTAGAAATTTGGGAGGATATTCCAGCTGTCTCCGTTAAATTAGCTGAGATATTGGAAGCAACACCCCCGGGTTACCATGGCATTCCTCCCAGACAAATATTCAGTGTTTCTTAGCAAGACTACATGACACAAACAAAATGCCACCTCAATGTGATAGAAATTCCCCAAGCATCAGCTAATTCAGCTCACGTCTGGCTACCGAGTTCTACATTGTACAAATACTCTTCATGGGATGACTCCAACAGGATACAAGCAGATATCAACCCTGTGTCTGAGAAGATCAACCCCAACTTTGCCTCTATTCTGCAAACCTTCTCAGGAAGCTGCAGCAGGTTCACATCATCAAATCCAAACCTCCATTTCCAGGAATAACACTGGAAACAGATCCCTCTGGTCATTTTTCTGTGGGTAACCCAGACCCATCTCAAAGCTCAGACCTCCAGAGCAGAGGAATGTGAATTCTCGCTGTTCTTGCTTTTTGGGGGAGTAGATAAACTCTTCTTTTGGTACATTCAGAAGAGAAACGTCTTGAACATGCACATTATAGACCTTGCTCAATGTGTGACCATGTCCTCAGCTCTGCTCCAGCTGCTCCACATCACTACACAATGCGCTTAAACACTCTGAGCACTCATGCTTTTTATAGGTTCATAACTGAAGGCAAATTGTTGAGTTTTCAGAATTACTTTTATCTCCTGCCATTTGGGAAGGTTGCTGGGAGCTCCCAAATGGGCTCTTTTTCCCGTCCCTACTCATTGGATACTCTCAGAGTATCCCCCTCCCTCTAGCAGCCATCCTGCCTGTGGGCTCAGTAGGGTGTAGGAGCATTTCCCTGCCCATTAAATCACATTACTCTGTCCCTTAGGTATCTACTGTCTGCTTTCATGATTTAGTCAACCTGTCTGTACACCAGCAATGAAACTTGGTTGTCATGAACTCACTCCATGTCCAGCCTTACATTTATTAATTGTGCTGTATTCCTACAGTACAAAAGGAGGGCGACGCTGCTCTGGGTTTGCTTTACGAAACAACAAAGGGTCGTTAAATATCATCAGCTGAGCAATCCTGGCCATAGCAGGAGAGCAGGATGGCTGGAAAGGGAGCAAGGCAGGTTTGCTTTGTCCTAATTGGATGTGGGTGGTCATCACCAAGGAGAGCACCTCACGTCAGGGTAGGCTTTGAGGACACACCAGAGAGGAGCAGATGCTATAAATGGGTGAGCCTGGCCTGAACATAATGGAACCACCATCAAGAGGAGGTGGAGGAGTGCTCTCTCAGAAGTTGGACCTCTCAAGGCAACATTCGAGCACAACGTCACTTGTCACTCTGTCTCAGAAACAGGCACCTGCAAATGCCAAAGACTGCCAGCAGGATGGGACTCGTTCCAATTCCGGAACACATTGTGCGAGGCAAGAAGACCTGCAGAATAATCAGTGGATATTCTCTAAAAGAAGTACTTTGCCTTTTATATTTGTCCTCGCCCTCCGCTCTTGAGATATCAGAAGTGGTGCATGCAGACAAAGAAAATACTCTCAGCAGCAGAACATTTCAGAAAGCATTAAAAGTAGCCACAGTTCAAGTAGAAGAAAAGATGTCGTGCTGTTTCTGAAAGACAGCGAATACTTGAACATGAACTATGAATTTGAAACATAAAAAGGTGTTATATCGAAAACCAACAAGAGTCAGCAGACGGAGAGTTGTGCTGCCCACAGCAGATTAAGTTAAAACCCTACAAAAAAACAAGACTCACACTTCCATGTTTGTGTGAAAGTCTCAGCATAAGCCAAGATGCAAAGAGAAGTGAAATGCAGATGCCAAAGGGAAGGAACTACAGACAGTAACCGACAGCTGGGTCAGCGTGTGTTTGACCAGGATTCAGCAAACATGGAAACGGCGTCAGGTCGGCAGCGCACGGGGCCACCAGCACAAGGCAGATCACACAAAACCCCAGACAGCAGGAAAGCACAGGTACAAAAACAAGCGCTTTTATCCCGCCTGCACAGCGGCAGAGCACAGCAGATGTCTGCGGAAGACGTAGCCGAGCAGCAAACGTTACCTGTGCCAGAAGAACAGCAATCAGAATCAACACTGACATCTTCTGACACGCAGGCGGCAAAGAGCTCGTGTGCAAGGATGGCACCGGATGCCAGCCCAGCGCCCAGACCCAGGCGGCAATTTCGTGTAGGCACAATGAGAAATATGTGCTTTCCAACAGGTTATACGTTAGCAACCTCTGACCCGAGTAGATGGAGGTTAATCAGTACACTGCTGGTGCTTTTCTAACAACATGCTCATACCTCAGGTTGGAATACAAGAACGTGTTTGTTTGGGGGCTTTGATATGAGACTGGAGTGTTGTATCTCAACTATCATCCATCAGCCTCGCTGCAGGAGCTCTCCAGGTATTAATTCATTAATTTAGTCCATAACTATGCAAACTAAAGGCATTTACCTCTTTTTTTTTTTTTCCATTGCAGACCAGAGAAAGATGATTTCCAAGTGTTTATCACAGCTTGGGGGCACAGATGGGAATTATATGTGTAACAGTCTGTTAAGCTGCAAAAACTTAATGCTATGTTTCATGTGCATGATTAAAAGCCAGGAATCTATAAGTAATTTCTTGTGCCAGGTCCTTATTCAGGTTTGAGATGTAGTAATTGCATGTGTGCTCTCCTGCTGGTCCCAAACTCCCTCTGCAAACTGAATGCTTCCCATGGGCTCTACTGAGCAACTGTTGCTTATATCCAAAAGCATTTCTGAACAGCATCCTGAATGCCCATGGATACCATAATGACATGGTAAAGTCTTTAAAAGTCAACCCAATTGCATCGCTCTGCCCATGAACTGGAGAATATCACAGAATTAACAGGCTCAGTATTTTTTTGCAAAAGTAGTTTACAGGTTCAATAGTGACTTCAGCAACTTGACTCACTGTCAAGACTTACCCTGAGTTTTTAACCCAACGAATTCAGTTGCCAAGTTCATTCAGGTTGCAACACAGAAACAAAACAAAACAGAACAGAAAAGCCAGTAGTCCTCTGTCTGTCTTTCCCCCTGGTCTGCAGATCAAAAGAAACAACCCAGCCTTTGAAAACTGAGCACAGATTTGGCCTTTTGAAATCCTTCACCTTGGCAACCCAAGTCCCAGCCAATGGACAACCGTAATTACCAAATTCCTGCACCTCGGGATCCACTGGAGGCTGCTCGGCCACCCCACATCAAAGGCGATGGGCAGCAAAGGGCATGATTCTGCATCACAATGCGCCCACGTGCAGAGCCATATAGAAACACACACACGTAGGCTCCTCAATCCCAGGGGCCTGATTCAGTGCGTGGGGTTTATTGCAAGATAAGCAATGCCCAGGCTCATGTCCTTTTGCAGAGCTGCAGCAAGAGCTGCATCCACATGAGTTTCCAGGACCATGCTGGTGTTTTCCAGTTTCTCAGAGTGCAGGGAGGAGATGCTGCAGATGTCTTTGTTCTTCAGAGAAGCTCTACAGCACAAAGCCTGCTGATGAGCTGGCAAACGCACCCTCAGAATCTCTGGAAGAGTGAAAAGGAATAAAGCCAAAACCAGGAGGAACAACCACAACATGGAAAGTTTGATGTATCTGCTCTCCTTTTATGCAACAGACTTTACTGAGGATTTTTCCTGGCTGAGGCTGATCTAGATAACACAGGTGTGATTACTAATTACTGCAGCTTCTTTCTGTGCTGTGGGTAATGGATAGAAACTCATTTCATACATAACTTGCAGATTTTTCTCCAGTTAGACTAGCTTCCTTAAAACAATGAAGGCAATTAGAAACACCTTGGTTTGCTGTTTGAGTGAGGATCTGCTGTACCTAGGAGATTTCATTTTAAAAGCATGAGTTCCTTTTAAATCTTATAGCTAAGTTGCTTCAGTCAGAAGTTGTATTTTCTATTAAAATAACCAGCATTACAAAGAAATGCATGTGTACGCACACACAACTCAAAACAAACAAGAAACCCTTGAAATAAACATAGTCTAAAATCACTCACATTGGCCAAAGTCACATTCTGCCAATGCTTCTGGTTCATCAGCCAAATTTAATGGTCATGTTACCTCTTGTTCTGCTGCTCCTTCCCTGCCAGATGTCACCAGGGCCCCTTCTATCAAGATGATACCTCCAAAGCAAAATAAGTCAGTGTTAAGAGCCAGCGTATGACTATGTGCGGCATCAAGGGCTGTTGTTGTTCCCTCCCATCCTTTTCCGTGGCTAAATGTCCAGGCCAGCAGCTGCTACAGATCATGGACACAAGCTGAACTGCTTGTGCACCAGCCAAAGCCACCACCAGCATCCTCCTGCTCGAGGAAACGGGAGATCTGAGGACTGACTGAAGGTGGGGAAAGCAGGAAAGTTGGGTTTCAACCCAGCTAGTGGACATGTTTGAGAAGAGCAGCATGCTGTCTCTCCCAGCTCATACCAAAACTAGTGAGAGAAAACACGGACTTGTCCAATTATAACAGCAAAACTACAGACAGACATATTGAATGGTTGGTTGTCACATCCATGTATCTGAAACACAAGAACCCCCCGGCCCTCAGCATTGCATTGGCTGACAATTCAGCAGAATACAGCTGCTTGGTGCACATTGATCTAAAGCTGCGAACGCGAATGTCAGATGGAAGCTGCAAGGAAACAGAGATACTTATCACAAGACAGGCAGAGGTCCCAGCACACTGCTGGTGGCTGCCAGGGAGGTCTGTCTGCAGGCAGGACCGCGAAGACAACTTGCACGTATATCTGCAAACAGCAACAGGAATGGAAAAGCGTGATGATGTATGTGTGTTAGAATACACAAGTTTGGTGGTGGAACTTAGGGTTGTCTCACAGATATGGCTCTGAAAATGTTACGCGAAGTGAGTTTTCTTTCACTGCTAGAAAGAGATAGTTCAGCTGTGAAGCAGCCACTCAGAGCCCCTCAGCGCAAAGGAGTGAGCAAAATGATGCTCAGCCCTGCAGTGACCATGCAGGGGATTGACCCTGTGCTTTGATGTGCGGTTCAGCCTGACCAGTGCTCATGTCTGAGCCTGGGACATCAGCTGGGAGCCACCCACCTTAGCCCTGGAGCCTTGAAGCCGAATGGTTTGAAGAGAAGGAAGGAACTCAAAAAATGAAGAAGATGGAGGAGTATCTGTAACTACACCTCTGCTCCTCTGTTGCCATCCCCCTAGGGCAGATTTGAATTGTCATAAGGAGTTTTTCTGCTGAAATAACACCATGTCCCTCCCCTTATCTACAAAAGCTGCCTCTTACCTGTGCAGCTGTGTCCAAACCAGGCGCCTCTGCAGCAGCCACGTTGTCTTTTCGCATCATGTACTGATACTCATCATACAGAAACGCATCGTATCGACCGAGTCTTTCTTGAGTATCTTTGTCATTGCATGCTTTACATGGTGCTTTGGAATACATGATTTGGGAGCCAAGTCTTCAGCTTTTTTGATTATCAAGGGCTCTGACCTGGTTTCTCCCCAGGGTCCCGTGTGCCCAGAAGTCATCATCGGGACAGCAAGAACAGGGGAGGGCGTTGGATTTGAATAACCTTGTGTCTCTACTTCTTGTCGCTCCATTTACTCCTTTCTTGAGTGTCCTTTTAATCTGTAGATCACATCTCCCTACATTTTGGATTTCACACTCTGGGATAGATTCTCTTCTTTCTCTCAGACATGGGAGAAACTCCGAAACTCAGGATTCTTTTACTATTTAGCTACCTTGCACCTTTTGGCTCGGAGCCGTAACAGCAGTGAGAAGACCTGTTTAATAAATACCAGGAATCTTTAAAAGTCTGTGTCCCAGTAAGTTTTAGGATCTCATTTCTGTGGTACAGCTGTGTTTTGCCTGCCCTGACACATTCCATCTTCCCCTTTGGTCTCTGTGTTATGTATCTGTTTATCATCCGGTCGTATATTTATTTCCCACACAAACATTGTCAAGGAACTGGGGTGGAATTCTGACAGGGAATTTGCTGCCATACATGACTTAAGAAAGTCTTGACGTAGTGATCAAGGATATCAGTCTGGTATTTTAATCCAGGTACAGCCATCCCATTTCTTTTTTTTAACAAAGCTACCCTAGAAATCAGAAATATCTCAGATTTCTCTCTCTTTTTTTCTTTCCTCCAGTCAAAAGCTGAAGCTTTGCAAAAAATATTTCGCTTCCCTTTTAAATGAATATTTATTAAATCTTATGTCAGCTCATCTCCAAAATCATAGGCTGAGATAAGAAGAAATAACAGCATCCCTTTTCCAGCCCGTTCTTGTTCATGGTGCTGTGTGCTGTATATATCCTGCAAGATGATGAAGAAAATAAACAGATGTATCGACTCCCTGCCAGCCGAGTATCAACAATGCAAAAGAAAAATGAAACCTTCTTCTGAGATTTATTTGAGATATACTCACAGATCTCAGGAAAATAAGTGTATAAAAGGTTATGTTCCTTCCTGTTGACTCTGTGTGATTATGTGAAGGATACGAAGCTTTCCTATACAAGGGATATAGCTGCATGTTTATTAAACTTGATGTCCTATTAAAGATTATGTGTCAGCCATTTGAGGAGATGACAGTAACATCATCTGTCTTGTCTTGTGGCAAAAAAAAAAGGGTCAGGGAGTATAAAGTCAGGCTCAGTTTACAGGATCCAAGGCATCAGTCCATGAGGATGAAGCGAGATGCTGAGCTGACTCACACGGCTGGTCCAATTCCCTCTTGGAAAGTGCCCAGGAGCCCACGTAATCCATCCTGCCCGAGGTGCTGTGTCCAAGCCACGAAAGAGCTTGTGAAGCATCAGGAGGAATTCTTATTAAATTGTCAGGGGTCTTTGTGCTGGTGTCAGATTTGCAAAATTCCGGGGCTGACGCTGCCTTTTTCACATGCAGCAGATGGGGACGGAGATGCGCACCAAGGCCGTTGTGAAGGTACAGCCCATGCTTTATTCCGTCTGTATTTGATACCTACCTGTTGGAAAGGGCTGTTGCCCTCTACTGGCTAAAGAGGCCTTCAGACAGAGGACTTAGACTAGACACCCCATTTCTACATGTCTCCTGTGAGCTGAATGCCTCCCTTTGTGCCCATTCCTGCGTGAGCAGAGCATGAAAAACAGGATATTTCAGCAAAAATCCCCTCCTGCTCTTGCTTCGAGTGACAAAGTATTCAACTTTTTTGCCCTTATTTAGCTATCTGTATCTCGTGCCATAGACATCTAGAAGGCAAAGAAATAACTTGTCTCCTGGCCAGGAAATTTCAAGCTGGAATAATCACAGGAGAGCTGAAGTAGGAAGAGACATTCAGGCTTTTGATGCGAGCACTGAAACAGCTTATGAAGGAGAGCGCTAAACTCTCCGGCTCTCACAGCCGTGGTGATAGACTGCTTTGCAAAAATAGCAGCTCTGTTTTCATCAAAAGTTATTGGGCTCCATGCAGGTAGCATTGCTAATAGTAGATGAACATCAGGTTAGATGTTCACATGATGAGACACTATTGTGTTTCCTATTCGAGTCTAGGACTATTTGTATATATCTTTAGGATGCCGACTTAATCAAAATCCACTATTTTTGCTGCATTAAAACTCATACCTTGGCTCTTTGAGAAATAAATACTGTCTGTGGGAGTGGGTTGTTTTCAATAAAGAGCGGCTCATGGCCTCAAAATTTTTTCTTCCGGGGGAAAATTTAAGCAGATTAAGAGTGCGTTGTTTAGGACGCATATGTGTTGACTTGGTTATGAGCTACAAGCACCTCAAATTAAAAAATAAATTTAAAAAAACTTGTTAGTTTTGTTTTAAAAGATACCCTGATATCTAGCAATGGGTGACCAAGCACGGTTTCCAGTTGCAGCATCTCTGGGGATCACCATAACAAGGCTCTTCACGCACCCTAGCAAGGGATGTTCCTTCAACCCAGTCAATTTCAATGACTCCCCCACAAAACCCCCAAAATATCTGGAAATATCATGAAGCAAATGTAAACCAGGCATAGAAATGGGAGGAAAAGACAATTTTCTCAAAAGCCACCCCCCCCACCGCCCGTCCCCAATTTACAACTGTGGGTGGGTTTTTTCACACTAAGCAGTAACTGTTGTATCAATAGGAAAAGCTCTTTCTTCATGTTTTCTGGATAAAGCAACATATTTTGTAACTGCTGAACTGATAAGCCCCTCAGAGGCAAAAAAGGAAGGATGCTGTGTTAAGGACAAGGCATCTCAAAATTGCTTTTAAGCCCACTAACACGCTTAAAAACAAGACCTAAGAAATATCTGGTTTAACAAATTGCTTTTGGGGGAAGAAGCCAACATCTTCCTAATTTTCCAAGGGAGCTCACTTTGTTTGGTAACGTTTCTTCCTTGTCAGCACCGCAAAAAACAGGGTGTTTTCTAAGCCCATGTTTTGCTGCCATTCACCAAGCACAGGTGTAAATTAATGATGATCTAATGAACTAAACAAGGGAGAAATGCGCTGCTAGTGAATCACCTGCTAACACCCTGTCTGCAGCTCGGGAAGAAAGCTTGTTTGTTTATGTGCCTCACATTTCCTTGTGCACAGTGTGGTATAATTTAAGAGATTTTTATTTCAACTGTTTGCTTATCTCTAATTACCATATGCTGGGGTTGTGTATTATTTCAGCAGCAAACCCTCTTAAATACCAAACCAGGAGCCATTTTGTCAGCAAGTCAAGTTACAGGAGCTCTGCATGCTCTCCTGTAATCACAGAGCAGCACATTGGAGATGTTTTAAAAGAAAAAGCCTTCTCCGCACACACCATCAGGTGATAACACCCCTTGTTTTGCTCATTGTAGGGTCTCCAGATTTAAGGCAACAAATATATTAAGTATGGAAAGGAGTGTGAATTCAGCAAGGATGCTATTGAACATGGACAAGAGGACCAGAGGAAACGGCCTCAAGTTGCACCAGGGGAGGTTGAGGTTGGATCTGGGGAACAATTTCTCCATGGAAAGGGCTGTGGGGCATTGGAACAGGCTGCCCAGGGCAGTGCTGGAGTCACCATCCATGGAGGGTTGGACAGACGGACATGAGGTTCTCAGGACATGGGGCAGTGCCAGGGGTGGGTTATGGTTGGACTCAATGACCTCTAGCATCTTGTCCAACCAAAATGATTCTATGAAGTTTGAGGAAAAACTGGACTGAGGTGCCCAGTGGCACAAAACCAGACTCCTCAGCAAACTCCTCAGCAGCCTCTTGGGGCTGTGGGTGGGACACAGGGGCATCCGTGCCATCCCATGGGTCCCCAACATGTCCCCAGAAGCCTTTCAGGCAGCGGGACAGCTCAAGATCCCCTGGCATGAAACAAGGGGATGCGATCCCCACAGTGAAAACTCCTTCCTGAGTCCTCTCGGCTCTGTCAAGCTGCTTTCTCCTTGTCTGACCCTCTGAGTTTCTTCATCTTCTGAGCTCTACCCTGAATATATTTGTCTCCAGTGAGTCCAATGGTCTCTTTTCTCATCTCCTCTGCCTACTGAGCTCCCTCCACTACAACCAGGGTCCCTGTTCCTACCCATTCTCCATGTCTCACCATCTAAGCTTATATTATATTGAAGGTGGTGAGAGCCTGGCCCAGGTACCCAGAGAGGTGGTGGCTGAACCATCCCTGGAGACATCCCAGGCCAGGCTGGACGGGGCTCTGAGCAACCTGAGCTGGTGAAGATGTCCCTGTCATGGCAGGGGGGGCACTGGGGGAGCTTTGAAGGTCCATTCCAACCCAGACTATTCCTGAGCTGGGCTCTGAGCACG
Organism: Streptopelia decaocto; assembly: GCF_964273445.1. Taxonomy (NCBI): domain Eukaryota; kingdom Metazoa; phylum Chordata; class Aves; order Columbiformes; family Columbidae; genus Streptopelia; species Streptopelia decaocto. The sequence goes on from NC_138661.1 coordinate 2,120,412, forward strand.
TGTTGGGACTGAGCTTCCATTCCTAGAGCAGAAGATACACATTTGCCAGGGAGCACTAATGGTAAAGAGAAGGTAGCTCTGGTATCCTGCGCTTGGGAGGTTGTGTCTCTGCTGGCTTAAGCCTTCCCCGTGTCATAGTAGCTGGGTCTGTTTTCTGCTATAGGTTTTAAAATTTGAGATAAGTAAGAATCATTGCTCTCCTAGAAAAGTAGACAAGAGCTGCAGGCAGACATTGATCAGAGGAGAAAAGGTAATTTGTTGCTGACCGTAACACTGCTAAATCACCTAAGGTGAGCGACTCTTCCCTATGCAGGTTATTGTGCTTGTCAAATTAAGCCAGAAATGTCATGCACAAAATTAATTATTAAAAAAAAAAAAAAAAAAAGAAAAGCAGGAGGGAAAAGGAAGAAGACAGAGACATAGTCCAAAGGGCAATTATGCTTTATAAGGATGATTAATTATTACAGAAAACATGTTCAAGAAGAACAAGTGCTGCGACCAAGGCTGTTTTCTGGCACAACAGCACTGGAGAATTTGATGCTGCATGGCCGCATGTTGGCCAGAGCAGAGTTGATCCAAATTCTCATGGTATGACATAATCAGATCAACTACCCTAATTCAGCGTAAGTGGATATTGCCCATGACAGCCCTTGTCCAACCTCCCTCAGCTATTAGGACCCTAGTTTGCTCTGCAGAACCTTCCACAGCCCATGGCTGCTGGGACATCCCAACCAGACAGACAATCAAGGAAGGAGCAATTAAGATCCTCTTCTCTTTTAATACTGATAACAACTAGGCCAACAACATAAAGAAACAACTTTGTGAGACACAAACTCAAGCCAAAAGCAGAGAGCATGGCTTGGAAGGAAACTTTCTTGTTGGAAGTCATGGAACAGATGTGGCGCTTGACAATCTCTTTAGCTGCCCTCCAACACAACCCCTGATGCTTATTCATCGGAATAACAGCAATCTTATTCATCACATTTTAAGACAGCTCACAAAATCATAGCCAGTTCCACCAGGAATAAATTAACATTGAAACAGGAGAAGAAAAGTTGATTATTCTAGTGGCAAATGCAAGAACCACCATTGGTTTTATTATGGACTATCCAGGCCAGTAATAACATCTTTTCACTTACCAATGGGATGCTGAATCCTCCCTCACACCAACTGGTACCCAGGAGCTGGTGGCTTCAGTTTCCCACCGGCCTCACCAGCTTTGGCTGCGCATTCCTCTGCTCTTCCCTCCTCTGAAAGGCATTTGCTTTACAATATTAAAACATAGTTCTTCTTTCCCAAGGTGCTCACACATTTTAATTCTAACAGATTTCAATCACCAGAAACAGGGCTGGGAAAGGTTCACCCGTAGCTTATCTAATTTTATTTCTGTAATTGTTTGAGTAGCTTAAATTGTTGTCATGCACGAAGCCACGAAGAGACACCAAATTCCTTTCTATAACCCCGCTTTGTTGTAGTTCATTGCATGCTTAACCATGCAGAAATTAGCACTTGTTAGTGCTGTGATCCAGTGCAGCTAATTCTGCTTTGCTCCTTCTGTCAGCCAACAGGCAAGAATTCTGAAATGTGACGGTTTTTCCTCTCAGCCAGAGCTCAACAGCAGCTCTTCACTTAAGTCTCCACTCGCACAGCTGGAGATAAATCAAAGCGCTGCTTTAAACGTGCTGCCATTTCATACCCCGGTGGTGCTGGATACACACATGAAAGCAGGTTCTGTTGTAAGCAAACACTACACAGCATTAAAACCAGAAATGTATTTGGGAGTCAAGAAAACTTCCAACACCCAACCACAACAGTTCTGCTTCTCAGCCCCCACTTTTGTCACTTTTACTCCATTTACCACCACAGCAAGAAACACAGTTGGATGCACTGAGAGCAGCAGAAAAATAAAAGTTTCTTGTCATAAGTGGCTGTTTATGTTCAGAGGAATTAGGAACTGAACGTGGGATTTCGTAAGTGAAAAAAAATCTTCAGGGGCTAAAGCTATTTCCAGGTTTTGCTTTTAATTAATGAGGCTTTGGAGTGGATTTCAACACAGCAGTTTCCTGAATGATTCAGCTTTTTGCTCCCAGGGAGGTGGCAGCCGTCAACCTGTTAGAAAAGTACAGCACTTGTGGATATTTTCACATCATAAACAACGAATGGAAGATTTCTCCATTATAAATAAAGACCATCAAGTTCAGCCAGTTTTCAAGCCACACAGGGGAGCCGCCTATTTGAAATGTTTAATTACTTATTACAAATCACACTCCAAACTAGATCAGAGCTGGGGCTTGGGAGCCTACAGGAGGATTTAGGCTGGCTTTAGGTGCCTATATGTAAATGCAATCTAGAAATCATTTACTCAGCGTGAAAATCACCCTGGAGTGATGCAGGCTCAGTAGCCCCCTTTGCCCATGCAGGGCTGTGTCTGGGCACTTCCAGAATGGAAATAGCATTTGTGACTGATGCTTATGCCCTCTGGGCTATTTTGGTATCTTCTCTGAGCTTTAGACCTGGATTTGTCTGCCCTCTTGCTCCCAAAAGCACAGGGGTTAATCTGTCTAGCAAACACGTTAGTCCAAGCTCAAGCCATGCAGCCAGGCATAATAGACAACTGGTAAATTTGTTCTGGGAGCTGAAGCCTCCTTATCTTCCATGCTTAGAAATAAAGTGAGTTTTTTGTCTCCAGGCTGTCTGATGCCTAATATAGAATCATAGCAGGGCTGGTTGTTGCTGTCACCAGAGCAAAGCCACGGGTGTTGCTCATGGAAGCACCACGGCGGAGCAGCTCAGACCCCCCCAGGGATTTGGGGAGCTGCTAACAAGGAGTTCTGCATTGCTAAACCGCCCAGCCTTCAAAAATATGCCCTTTATTTCTTCAAAGTCCTGTGGTTTCCAGTGTTCTTTTTTTGTTTGTTTGCACCTTTTCAAGCTTTTCCCAAAAAAACACAGGCAAAAATTATGATCAAAAAGGACTTGAGTTTTCTGGTTTGCAGCCAAAAGCCCAGTTCTAATAAGCCAATCAAGAACTACAAAGGAAACCCCGGTGGAAATGATTTGCAAAGAATCGCTGAGGTTATTTTGAAGTATAGTCAAACTTTCACTCGAGTTCTATGCAACAGATTGTGCTGCTTTTCCAGTGCTAGACTTGGTCCAAAGAAGAGCAATGCTGAGAAGTCGACAGATTAACTGGAATGAGAGGGGTACAGACAAGTCCCCCCACGTGCATCACCTCTCCTCTGACCGCTGCAAATTCCACCTGCTCGCCGGAGACACAGAACGGAGCTTGAGGTGTTTGCCAAACAGTTTGGACAAAGCACTTCCAGCCTATGTTGTGTTTCTCGACAACTTCTTTCACTGTTCCTGAAGCACAACCAGCTGCCAAAGCACATGGAATTAGAGCAGCTCCCCTGCTGCATCACTCGAAGTATTTTTAAACCAGAAAAATAATGACGCTCCAAACACAGGTAAATATATATTTCCTTTCGGGAAAAGAGATTTTTCAACACTCAGGGCTCAAAAGCAACACCAAGAGCACCCAGTGCTTGTGGGAACAAACAGCAGAACTCAACGCTCTGCTTTTACTCGTGTAAACATTGCTGAATCTGTGTTTGCATTATTCATGCAGCATGAGGTGACCAATCCACTAATGCTGCATTAAGTAGGACACAGAGGAGGAATGTGTCCCTGCAGTTATTTAAATAACTTAAATATTTCAGGAACATGCTGCTTTCATGAAGAATCAAACTGAGACAGGCTAATGCTGGGTTTTCCAAGGGCATCTACAGATCCTGAGCATCCCTGGGAAGAGATCAGCTTGCTTGGCACCCTGCAGAATTAACCCTCGAGATGTAGGAGTCAACACTAAATTGTCTTATTTATCTATTAACCTTGATGAAAAATTATTTTAATAGCCCTCATTATCTTATTCGTTTATAATTTGAGCGTGATCAAGAGCGAATACCTGCTAAGCTTACAAAAATAGCGCTCTATTTTTATTGTGTGTGAAGGCAATTGTCTCACTAGCTCAGCTCACCCAGAGCCTCCTCCCTTTCTCTCGGCCTTCAAAAGAAAATGAGGTTTCCCCAAACCACACAGGGGCTCCCACCTCTCTCTTCCTATCCCTCAGGTCCACAGGGATGTGATACAAAGGCACAAAGAGCTGCACTTGTTCCCAAAATCTTCATCCCTGGACCCCTCCGAGCATCCTGCAGGGCTGGGAGCCAGAGCTCAGCACCGAATTTGATGACCCTCCTTCACACACATACCTATTTTCATTATTTATGTCTCACCTTACGCTGTTGCTAAAGGACACACTGGATTTCTACTGGGTATTATTGACTTGTAACAAAAACCTGTGGTCCCTTCGCAGCCGTCACCCCCAGAATTGCCCCGTGTCCTCAGGTCTCACAGGGTGCTCAGCACCTGCGAGATGAAAACCCAGCTGTGCTGTTTGCTCCAGGCATCTTGCTGGAAACCATCTATATTTTGCACGGTCCTATATACACCCTGGCCTATCCATTCCCACAGGATTTCCTAAAATGGGAAGGAATCTGAGCATTTCTACACTGCGTATTTTTCTCTTAAAAAATCACGAGTTAATGAAAGAAAGCACCACTTTCTTCCCCCAAAATGAAAAAACCACTTTTTTTTTTTTCCTCTCCACTCACTTCACCTCCCTTTTAGTCAAATATGCCTTTTAGGCAACAGAGCAGAGAGATTACAAGTAGAAACCTGCTTCTGCAACTACCATACTAGTAGTGTATTAAACTAGAGCCTATTTGTGCTAATTATTGTGTTTACAGGTTCATCTGGAAACACTTGATGAGCCCATAACACTCACCCACACCCTGTTCAAGCTCTTTAAACCAGGCTGAGCTGCTGCTGTACATGGGTGGAAAAATTCTGCATTATAGAGTATCCTTATTTCCTACACTGGAAAAAAAGCCCAAAAAGAGAAACTTTTCAGGTTTAGAGCTTCCTTTAAGTTTTATTTTCAAGGCAAGAAGGAAACCGGGTCTCTATCAGTTAAAACGTCTTGTTTTAGCTAAAAGAAAATAACAATAATCTGTCTTTCATCTCCCACAGTGATGCACACAGAACAAGGTCCTGCAGAGAACACAGCAGAAAAGCTGAAGGGTCTTGTTTTGTTTGAACCCAGCCAGGCAGTGAATGGTGAGATTTTTACCGTATCCTTTTTGTCTGAGTTTCTTGTCGCAAAACCTCACCTCGCTCACGGGAAAATTTACAAGAAAACAAAAGCTTTCAACATTTTCTATGGAGGAACGAAACCGAAGCAACAAATGGCATTTTTCAGGCAGTTCCAATCACAGGTTATTATCCTTGCTTCTGTAACGCAGAAGGAAATTTGTTGTGGAATCATTTGCGTAATGGGCTGCAATTGAATTTGGCCCTGGATAATAGTAGATGTGCTCAGGACCAGTTCTTCACACGAGCAAACAGCAGAGCAAACCGGCCGAGGTCTTTGAGCCCCATTATACCATCAATAACTAAGCCTTCCTATTAACGCAGAAGTGCTTTTGAGTTATCTGTAGGATCACAAATGAAGGCTCAGTATGGAGATGTTTACAACGGGACCTAACGTTTATTACTAAAAGAAATCTCCGCTCCCTGATGGGTGATAAGTGTTGATTGGACTTCTGACTCCAACAGATGCTTTCCATTTTACCAATAACCGAGAGACCGCTCAACTCCAGCCGATGAGAGAAGCATATGGAGAGACAAAAATAGAGAACTCCAAAATTGGAAATTCACACAGAATACTGGGAGAAAAAAAAACCAGCATGTTTCCATGAGCCCATTTTAAATTTATGCTGACACTGTCAGTGTGAGCAATGGAAGAAAGTGAAAAAATAACAAGAAGTAGGGTCGAGGCTCTAGCAGCAACACAGACGGATCCTTGTGATGCAAATAATACCACGTTCTCTGACCCAAAATGAGCTTCACCCAAATATAAGCTAATGAGGGGTTTTAGTCTAAAAGATGCCAATCTGCTGCGTTCCCTTGATATGGAATTCATTGCTAAAAACTGAAGGAATGCATTTATCTCTTCATAGTTTAATCCTTTGGGAGGCATAAAGCTGTCATAAAGGCTGTGTGGGTTTTAAATGACACCTTAATGACTGTCGCAGAAGATAAGAATCAGTCCATTTCAAAAGATTTCCAGCATTAGAAGAAAGATGGGACTGAATTATTCAGCCTGCCTGCAGCGTTATTGGATACCTGATCGCAGGTTATTGAGTTTAAAAAAACGCAGCTATTGCAATAATCGTAATTTATTGCTGTATAGAATTTGAATTCTGGTTCCTACGAGCATTAAACCAGCTGACTTATGAACAATTTTTGTTTGGTTTTAGGTTGTGTGCGCATTTACTTTAAAATAGCATCTACAAGCATGGGAGATGGTAGGTGGACTCTTAAAGTAATGTAAGTTTTCCCTTTGCACCACTCATTGGGATACTCAGTTATCTGCACTTGTATTCTCAAAGTTCCCACTTCTAAAGAAAAAGAAAGGACCCTGACATCATTTTACTTTTAATAGTGCTAACTCATTTTTTTCTTAATAGTAAAGGAAAAGTTTGTGCTTTTTCTTAGGTGTCAAGACAGGGGAATTGGTTTTTTAAATATTGCATTTAAAGTTTGAAGAAGTAATTAAAACTATGTTGCATTCCGTGCATTAGAATGAGACAGAGATATGTTACCATTTAAAATAATAAAATATATATCAATCTATCTTTCCATAAAGACTGATTTTAAGGACTGGTGAAGAGATCACAACAGTCAAATGGTCAGGTTTCCTACCTGTTTATAACTAGAAAAATCCTAGATAATTGTCACCGGTGGCCTAGATTGTTTCAGTCCTACCAGTTCCCAACAGGCTGCTGGTCTGATGGTTCTTGTGATCCTACTGCAACTCTTCACAGCGAGGGGAAATAGGCACGAGGTGTATTTTCAATACTGCTGAATCGCAGTCTTTCAGTCCTCACTGCAAAGAAAAAGAGCCAGAAGTTGTTTAAAAAATTAAAATGTGGGGCTTTTATAAATGAAAATCATTTGTGACTTGCTAATGTTTGCTGATGAAAGACCCAACCAAGAGACCCACTGGCACTCACCCAGAAGAACAAACACAACATCTAGAGGTGGTTGCTGGGAAACTCTTCTCCTCCAAATGGCACCAGGAGGACATGGAGCTAAGGACATCCCCCACAGCTGAGACCAAACGGTGCTTTGGGCTTCCAGAGCTGGAAGCCGCATCTTCCCATAGGATGGGTGAATCTCCCACAAGTGACCTTACCAAAATCTCTGCCATGTGTAGCCAGAAACCTGCATCACCTCAGCAGTGGGTGCTCTGCCCTCCCTCCACATCGCCCAAGCCTTACAGACATTTTCCCCTTCTCTAACTTCAGGTAGCCCCTATTTTTTGGTGGTGTCACCATGTGAACGTCCTCACCTCATCCTGTCTTCCAGGCGGGGGACACATGTGATGCCGCATTGTCCAGATCTCCTGCTCTGCGCTCCAAGCCTGGATTCTTTCTGCAGAAATCACTTCTGCAAAATCCCTTGAAAAAGGGAAAACGTTAAGCCTCCACATGGTACAATTAAAGTCTTAGTCTACTGGAGACAAAACATTCCGTATAATTAATTTTGGAAGAGGACAGATGACATCACTCTCTATCCCACTCCAGATACTTTGTTCTCAGCAGTGAAAGATGAAAGCCGAATTTGCACAGATTTTCAATGACTCCTGCTTGGCCTGGATCTCAGCAAAACAGCAATTAAATACAGACTATTTATTTCACACGTTTGATTCCAGTCTCATTAAAAACATGCACTGGTCCTCATTACTGAGCTGGAGGCTGGAAAGACCCTTTGGTGATGTCTCCTGCAGACTGGTCCACCACCAAGCCAACCCAGGAACACAACGCTTAGCAAGGACACAATGCCAGGCTCTGCAAGTCAAGACTTGGCACTACCACGTTATTTCTTCCCTATACGAATCTGCCCCCACAAATCCAATCTCATTTATTCTGCCCTGGAAGGCTGACAAAACAGGGTGACGATGACAGCGGTGGGTCAGTGAGGAGTTGTTGGAGTTGCCATAACAAGGACAGGCTGTGGTTCAGATCATGCTAATTACAGTCAGTCATTTTGCTAATGAAATATCCAATAATCTGGCCAAACAACGATGGTGGCAGCAGACCGCATAACTAAGAAGCTGGGAATAGGTGTAAACATCATTTTGTTATTTCTATCCAGCTTGTTGCCCAGATTAAGTCTGAAAATTTGTTCTGCAGCCATGGGGGTAACACCAACACTTGCACAACCTGTGGCTGCTTGGAAAAGTGAACCTCTGCCCATCACCAGCTCCTCTAGGCAGAATTTGTCTCAGTATTTATTAATTTATCCTCAGCTGAGGATACTTTCACAGGCAGAGAGTTACTGAATTAGCCCAGAACTTCAGACGTTCCTCTCCACTTGTTCCTGCCCTGCTGAGCTGCTTTTGTAAGGACCACGTAAGGGCTTGCACTACATTACGTGCAAATTTCGGTGATCCAGCGCCATTGAGCTTTCCAAGTCCCCAAGAAAGGCTGCAGAGATGTCTCTATCCAATCTACTTAATTTCTCAGCAAAACAGACACAACATGCAGTCTAGTGAATCTAGAATTTTGCCAAGTGGTCACTTTTTCTTGGCTAGAAACCCACAAAAAATAGCCATAATCACCATGACCTTCAAGTTGAACTAATCTCATAAAACAAGTTTTTAGCTCCTCATGCCAGCAGGATTGCATGGGCTTGATTCCACTTTATATTAGAGTAAGAATCTAGAAGAAAATAGCAAATATATAGAAGACAACCCCTCATGCTGTTCCACCAGGTCTGAATTGCATATAATGATTTGCATTTCCTTCTCTTTACAAACACATTGAGAGACTCATACAGACAATAAGAGATTCATCAGCAGAAGGTTTCCTATTTCTGATACCCAGCTAAGCATCTTAAAAACACACAGAAATTTAAAAAGTTATCTGCAACGTACACATGTGATTTGGGAAGATAAATGTTTCCCTTTATTTGCAATATTTTAGATATCTCACATACTAATGAAAGCTCACGGGACATGTCTCAAGTGTCAAAAAAGATAGAATGGTTGCCCATAAAAATCTAAATGTGCTTATACAGCTTCTGAAACACAGCTCTTATAACTTCTGAATTGCTTGAATTTTCTATACTATTCCTTTTTACGTTCTGTATGTTCAAAATTCTGCACATAACTATTGGTTGTTCAAATAAGTACTTTTTCTATTATATTTAATAAAAAATGTTTCATGCCAAAGAGTAAACTGGAAAATGAGGACAATTTAGGCCATTGCATAAGGATGAGCATCCTCCCCACACTGGAGCATCTTTTACAAGACAACAGTTTAAACTAAGCACGACATTTAACACAGCTAAAAACAATGTCAGCGACAAAAAACTACACCAAAACAACAGAAATCCCAAATCAAAGTAACCTGTTCAAATATTTATGCTTCTTTTAACAAATTTATTCTTCAGCAGAATTTTGGAAGCCTGTAGAAGCCTGTAGAGTTATCCAGGTCATTAAGAAAGCTATGAAGCAAGTCTTCACCATCACTCTCCAAATGCAAAATTCAAATTCCCAAAAATGGGGGGAAAAAAGGTCACAGGAGATACAGGTGTGACTCTCATGTAGCCACTGCCTGATACCCTTTATCTGAAGAGAGAAGACGGTTTTATACAATACTGCAATGTCACTTGATGTCAGTGCTCACTATTACTGTGAGAGGTTAAGTGATTTAAGTGAAAAAAATAATATTAAACTGGGAAATCAATTATCTGGCAGAGCTGTAGCTGCTTCCTTACCAGTCTCAGACAGAAAAGAGATACTTCTGCAACAGTAATTCAACAGAAAGGACAATGACTTCTTTATTGGCTCTTAAGTTATGAACTCTTTAAGAATTAATTACATTTGAAAAGAGAGCTGTAAGACATAACAGTAGTAGGGTTCTTTGGATTTGTTTAAAAGACGACTTTGACTCCTGAGAAATTCTGATGAAATTAACTCAGCGCCCCAGAAAATAAAATAAATAGCTTGAATGCCAACTTTAAGGAAGTTCCAAGAATTCCCTGCCAAAAGAAGAAATAAAAGAGTGGTTAGAAATGTGCTGCGTATGGATTAAATGGACTTTCTCTTCAGGGAGCGGAGAGGCTGGTGAGATAAATTCACAGAGAAGCTGAGCAGGAGAAAAAGGATGACAGCAGCTAATTTCAAACCCATCCAAGCATGGCAGCCGGGTGGGTTTCATCCTTTTGGGGAGTTACAGAGAGAACAGACAACATAATGTACCTGATCTGAGCAAACACACTTCTTTTTTTCTCTCCAATTTCAGCTTTTATCACAGCTCGCCCGGATCGCCCGCACAAGCGAGCGGCAATTAGGGCAGCAGAAAGCGAAGGCAACAACAACACAGCGTGAAGGGGATTAAACCTTCCAGGTTCCTCCATCCTGACTGCAGCAGGATGAAGCTGTCAAGCCTCACCCGGGTAACGCACACGTACGCATCTCCAGGGTGGCTTTAACGGGATGCTGAGATCCAAGCGGGTAACGCACACGTACGCATCTCCAGGGTGGCTTTAACGGGATGCTGAGATCCAAGTGGGTAACGCTTCTGCCTGCCGAGTATTTCACAAGCTGCCTCGTGGACCCCAGAGACCATCAAAGGATTCAGAGGAAGCTCAAAGACAGGAATACATCAGAAAATGCTGAGCTCGCTGGCCACGGCTCGGCTCTTTGCGTAGAGGAGCAGCTGCAGTCACTGCTGGATTTATGGCCACCCAAGGACTAATGGCCACCAAACCTCTCACGCTCTTCAGATCTCCCAGTTTATACCACAGTGCTGGAGAACATCCTATGGGGAGGAGAGAATCCAGGTTGGATGGGGCTCTGAGCAACCTGAGCTGGTGAAGGTGTCCCTGCTCGTGGCAGGGGTGGCACTGGATGAGCTTTGAAGGTCCCTTCCAACCCAAACTATTCTATAAACTTCAGTAAATGGAGATGAGTAGCAGGATTTCCTTCAGCTTTAGGACTCTCAATAGTTATTGATTTCTCTGCTTTAAGACAACTCCTTACATGGCTTTCGTGTAAGTAACTGGCTTAAACGCTCCCATTGGTTTCAGAAAGCTTTAGTGAAGATTACCTACCCACCAAATGGGATTCACCAGCTCTTAAATGGAAATCTTTGCTCCTCTATAAAGCATTTTTGCTTTAGCAATGCTTCTCTAAGACAGGATTGACTGAGAACTTGGAGAAAAAGATGCCCCAAAGACAGACCTCCACTTAAAAGTGTAATCTCTCTTAAAGCTCTGGAAAGAGAGGCTTAGAAAAGAAACTTCAGACTAAAGCAACCATTACTTTCTTTTGCTGTATTACTACTAACATCTAAACAGCAATCTTTGAGCTGGATTTTCATCCATATGTCCCCTAGAACCTCGTGTGACTGTAACAGCAGGTCACAGCCCTGAACCTCCTTCAGATTATTGCTATTTGCAGCTGGGACACTTGCTGGCTCTTATTTCCTCACATTTTAAGCTTTTCAGTAGTTGGAGATCAGATACTTCTCGACCACAACTGAAAACATCCCTTTATCCTTCACTATGTTTTCTGCAAATTAAAAATACCAAGTTAACATCAGCAAAAGAACACATGATTTCTGTAAAAGCGACTTTCCAGTGACTTTATGAGTACCGGACTAGTCATAGTCCAGGTCCAAGAAAGGAAGAACGCACCATAGATTTGACCACAGGCAACCACTACTATTAGTCAAGAGTATCACTGAAATGAACGGCAAGAATGTTTTTCTGCCTGGACATTTCCAGTTGAACTGATAGTGGAAAAATCAGCCCTTGCTCCCTTTCACATATTCAGCAGGTTATTTAATCCCTTATTTAACTGTGAAACTTGAGCAATCCCTCTGTAAACGGGGATTATCTCCAACCAAAATATCCAGTTGAGGGGAAGGATCTCTTAATTAAAAAAATTGTTAGTTTTCAATGTTTTAGCTGGCTCAAGAAATTAGGTCTATTCTATTGATGCTTGAGAAGTTGATTCTCTCCTGGCTTGTCTTTTCCCCTTGCTGGAAAGGTAATATGGTCCCTCTTGTGGTTTGGAAATGCAGGGAAACTGAGGCAGGAGAACTGCTGCAGGACTCTCCTTCTGCATCATATGGAAGGAGCAACATTTCCATGAGAATGTGATGGACCTGGTGGCCCGAGGTGGTTGATCGTGTCTGACAGCACCTGGAGAAAGGGTGCAAGCGGGTGCTGCTGCTGACATGAATGACCCCTATGAGACCAAAGAGATGAAGTCATTAACCATCCTTGGAAAATTTATCTGGGATCTCATTGCAATCAGTTTGCTGAGCACTTGGGTAGATGCTTCCTGGTGAAGGGAACACAAAATATCCAATAATATTCCAGCTTCTAGTGGAATTCCCCTGGAGTCTGAAGGTAAATTCCCTTCCTCTTTGAAGCGTGCCCTATTTTTTATTGGCATGCATAATGCCAGCTTTCACAGCTTCCATTCATCTGAATGAGTTTAACAGCTCACCTGAGTGCAAGATAAAAGGTTTGGAAATTCACAAAGCAATTTACAAAGTGTTTTCTTTTATCATGCGCTAAGTTTAGGGAATGGGAATCTTTTGAGTGAGGTACTAAAGGAAGTGCAGACAGATGAGAAGTAAACCAGGAGAGTGCATCAGAGGTGCTTCCAGCAAAAGACCAGATTTTTAATAGTCTTCTCCAATGTCTTTGGTCCAGCAGAGCCCAAGGAAACCTTTTTGCAGCCTTTCCCCACAAACCCAACCAGAGCCTTTGGATTTTGCAGCACAGGATTAAACAGTAGCTGAGCTTTAATGAAGCCTGACAGTATCATTCGCTTGCCTTGCCCGTAGATGAAGGGATTAATCTGTAAAGCTGGAACAGACCTTGAGACATCATTTCCCGGGGCTGCAGACAGCTTCACTGCACAGGCAAGACAGCAGAGCCAAGTGGGAGACTCGAGGGAGGGTTTTAGCCCCTGTTTATAAAGCTTGAGGGGCATCTTGCCCATTCTCCAGCAGCAGCAGCTTTGTGGTGGGTGTGATGGAAACGTTGTCGACAAGTCCAAGTTGGGTGAAGGATGCTGGGAGGGAAGCGGAGGAGGACCCGGCACAGGGGAGCAGCAAGTACAGGTCAGAAAAGCAAAATGCAGCCCTATCTCCAAAGACTACCTGCCAGAGCACATCTGCTTTAACGCTCCTGAATGAGGCAGAAATGCTCCATTTCACTTACAACCGGTTAAATAACAGAGTGGTGCTGTCTGCTGTACGTAAACACGGCCATAAAAGCAGAACAGCACAAAGCCAACCCGCAATATCCCATTTTACTCCAAAAACACAGTATCTGTTCCTTGAACAAAGAAAACTGCTCTAGCAACGTTGTTCTTTTTCAATCTCGCCCTGTCATATTTTTCAACACCTTGATTAGGGAAATCACAGCTTGGCACTCCCAGGGATGGCAACTGCTCCTCGCTCACCTGCCAGCCCCAATGACCCTGCACATCAACAAGCACGTCCGCTTACAGGACTAGAACATTTGTTTCTTGTCACCAGATTTTCTGAAGCGGCTCATGAAGAACTTTGTATTTTTCTTATGCACATATCGCTATATTTAAAAAAAGAAAAAAAAATAAAAAAAAATAACCTCTACAAATCTCCCAAATAGCCTGTATGAGGTAAATGCCCCAGCTATGCCAAAGTGCTCATAGAGTTTGTTATTTGGGAAAATTTGGGGAGTTTAAAAATGTTTCTCTGCTTGTCCCAAGGAAAATGAAGAACACAGATATCTAATAGCTTTAAAGGGCCTCTGTGGACTCAGCTTTCTTCATAAAGAAACTGCCATAGCTTTTTGCTGGGTATTTTTTCCATAAGCTTCCATCACTGAAAGCACATATATTTTTGCGGGGATGTAAACCACTCTTGCAAGCAGATGCCCAAGGGGTTACATTGCAGCTCGAGTAATAAACATGCAGAGCAGCTTCACATATTGATTTCGGACCGCAGGAGAAGAGTGCATCAGCATAGCCTGCAGATATTAAAATCACTTTCATTGTCAAATTCAAAGCCCACACAGCTCTTGTTGGATCTGCGAGGGCTTTTGGCTGGCACAGCAGAACTTGCAGCTTGCTTTTTGACTGGGAGCCCAGGTAGGGTTGGGGTATTTGAGCCTAGCCTTAAAGAATAACATAGACTCAGCCTTAGGTTGAGTCTATGGGTTCTCCTAACCCTGTGGAGCAGAATCCTTGGGTCCAGCATGAAGAGCCAAGGTCACCTGCATGGGACACATCTCCATCTCCAGCAGCTCAGACTGGTTATTCCATCAGTTGATGGCAAAAAAAGCACCATGAGAAGGAATGAGGGTGGTTTACTCCCTTCACAAAAATATTAATACTATTTAAAATTAAAACTACACCATCTTTAGTGTTCTTTAATTTCTTTTTTTCTTCCAGGCACCTCGGGATTGCACAAAGGCTGCCGTGCAGGTGCCCCTTGGTGCAATGGGACACCGCAGGATTTGGTACCCAGGGATGCTCAACCGTGTCTGTCTCAGATAGGCCGCTTGGCAAAGGCGTGTTCTAGAGGGAGTTAGGAAGTCTGAACACTTGGAGTAAACTAAAGAAGTTGGTGTGATGTGGAAAATGCTCCAGAGGTGATGGTAAAAAAAAAAAGAAGAGGAAAAAAGGAGATAAATAATTGGGGGGGGGGGGGGGGGGGGGGGGGGAGCGGGAAATCACCGCCTTATACCTTAGAGAAGTAGTCATTTTAGTTGGTCATTTTAGTAAATACATTTTAAGGATCTAAGAATCAAGAAACTTAGGTTTTCTTCTCAGTGTTGGCATGTACTTTTTTGAGGAGACTTATTTTCAGGAAGCGACTTCCCCAACTGCGTTAACTTTCATCTGTGCATGAGATGCTATAAAAGACAAACTCACACGAACTCTGGCAACCTAAATTCATTCATGTCTGTATCCTAAGATCCAAAAATGAGTGGGCTCAGGGAAAAGCATGATCTTGCATTATTTGCCAAAGGGAGAATACTGGTTCTACATAGAGCGCACCAGAAAGCTCAGTTCCCCACATAAGTCTTCAAAGCTGAAATCCCCAGAATTAGGCATGAGTAGGAAAAGAACAGTGATCCATGCGGTGTCTTTATGACATCCACAAGTGTCATCTATTTAGCGACACCCAGTTGATTACTGAGTGATAATGATTATTTCACAGGCACAATCAAGTTGTTCCTCTCCCATTTCAAGTGATAATCCAACCAAAAAGTTTCAGTCAAGACATGAGGTAATATTATTTCTTAGAAATACACTTTCCAATTGCCTACCTTTTAGCTGCTTTTGCACTGAAGAGCAGGAAATAAATCAATTCCTCACAGAGCTTAAATATCACAGAGATTTAAACCATTGAGCATGTCATACAATATCTTGGAGAAAAAAAAATATACAGATGTATATATTTTGGTCTGGATAAATGTAATTTATACAGATGTATATTAAACACATGTTGTTAAAAAGCACACAAGACACTCATCCATCAGCACGTGAAGCACATAGGTAAAGTTAAGGACATATTTCCAATATGCAGCATTTCTTTCCAAGCTACAACCAAACAGGTGCCCCCAGCAGACTTGCCCTTATCACTGCCAAGCTTCAGCAATACCCATGAGCAACCTCCGTCCATCACTACTCCCGTTCCTCTGCCTGCATCAGGCCCTTTCTGGGATGCTTACCTTATCTACAAGCTTGGAAAATACAGATAGTCATTTTCCTTTCTTTTCTTGCATCTTGAAAAAGCAAAAAAATCAATTAGTGTGCTGGGAGTACGTGTGTTACAGCAGCCAGCTCTTCTCCTCGGTACTGGAGAACCTCTTCTGTCCATTACTGAAACACAAGGGGCAGCTTCCTCCCGGTACAGACGTACATCAAATGTGACTCTGCTCCTGCTCAGCGTACGGTAAATGCATCAAAAGGTGAACGACATGGATCCTGTGCCGAGAGACAAAGCGCAGATGGGTCAGGAGAGCACTCAAGAGCTGTTTCCAAGGGGTCAGTCCCCTGCAACAGGAGCAGAAATAACACTGTGCAATTACCCACCCAAACATGACTTGCATGGCTTCACCCAGACCATTTATCTATCTTTGAAATAATTTCCATACATGGTTCCCAAGACTGGTTTTAAAGGGTTACCTATAGGCATCCATCCTATATGGAGGGATAAAAATGTTTAGTACTATGGCTAACCTTGCTCAGTCAACTTCACTGCCGAAGAGCTGTCACAAGCTTATTTTATGTCTAGTAAAACAATGACCTTGGGTCCCCTGGACAACAGATTGAAAGTTCTAACCCACTTATTCATCACCCAATTGCTGCCAACAAAATATTCTTACAGGTTAAAAATTCTTCATGGAAATATGTAAAAAGTAGAAGTAACTGTGCAGCGGTTTGCAGAATGGTAATGAACAAAAGGACCTTAAAATGTTTTATTCCTGTTTTACCACAATCTGTAGTGTAGCTATGGAAAAAAAAAAAGGTATAAAATAAATTACCAAATGGTGCTGGATTGCTAAGTGACACATTAAACAGTTATCACAACTTGCAAAGTCTTTTTACAGAGCTGTTCATATCCTATCACAGGATTGTCTCACAAATCAACACCCAAGATAACTGTTATCTGCCTGTTTAATGAGGGTTTATGCAGCCATATGTGGACACGTCCCCTCCACCACCAAAACCATCAGCACATGCGCCCGTTTAACACAAATGCAACAGCGTTTTTACAAGGTTCTGTACAATGAAAGCTTTTGTGTTCCTTGAGCGGTGGCAAAAGGCTGTAAAGATGTTTTTGAAACGGTGAAAAGCAGCAATAAATTTTTCATACAAATTCACAAAGAGTTCTGCTCGGTGGCTGTTAACACGGGCAACGTGGATCTTGCTTTTCTCAGCAGCTCAGTTCTGAGCTGTGAAACACAGTGTGTGACAGCAAACGCGTGAACACCGAGGTACCACAGAGAAGAAAACTAAACCAAATCACCTTCTGACTGCACACAATGAGCAAAAACCCTCGGTCACCTCAACGCGCAAGCGCTCAGCTGCTGCCCCTCCATGGGGTCAGTCCCTTATATGCTGGAAAGGGTATATTCAACATAGCTTAATGCAAACTTCTCAAGGAGAAAAGGTTTGAACAATCTCTGCAGTCTGCAGTTCCTTCCCCTCACGCTCCACGCGCACCGTGCCAGGACCTCAACTCATGGGCATCAACATTCAGGGAGGTTCAACTTCTACCTGAGATGAGCAACAGGAGGGAGTTATTTTATCATTATTTTTCCACCTCCTTGATGAATTAAATCTCCCCCATGGAAAAATCACAAAAGAAGATACACCCATAGATTTTTCTTCAGCTGCCTCAAGCATTTACACTGTGATTCTCTTAAAATAACATAATAAAGACATACAACCAGAGACTGATACAGCAGAGAGAAAGACTAATATGACCAGATGGCTTTTTGTAGCTTTTACAGACGAGTCAGGGTGCATTTCATATAATGACAAATGGACAGAGCAGCAGAGTAATGACTTCTTTGTGCCCAGAATTCAAATGCTGGTCCTTTGAGGCTGTTTGCTCGAGCAGTCAAGTGTGTGCTGCTCTTTTTCTGTTGGACAATTCCTTCAATAATGCAGAGGGGAAAAAAAATAAAGGAATGCAGAGATATGTAGAGAAATAGCAGCGAAGGCAAAAGGCAGGCAGATGGATGAGAGAAAAATGCAGTGTTGTATAAAAGAGCATTTTTCTTAGCAACATAAACCCTATTTCTTGCCCATGTGTGCAGCTGTTTATTCTCTGCCGCGGCTCCGCGCTCTCCCTGCCTGCTGCAGGATTGAGGTGCTGGTTCTTTTGAGGCTGGAATGGTCTTGTCCAGCATTTCTGTACATCTCAGGTATGAATACAAGCTCCCTGGGCCTCCAACAAAAGCCCTGTGTTTTATTTATAAATAGGTTTAATGGTAGTATAATTATTCTTAGGGGTGGGAAGGAAAACATCGGCGTCTTATGACAAGCAAAGAGACAAAGCGGAAAGGTGAATCCTGGTGTATCCAAATAAAATAATAGTAACTGGAAGCAACAGGTGACAGGACTCTGATATCATTTATGCTTGAAAATTCAGAGAATAACTGCTTTCAGCAAAGCTACTGCCTCGAATCCCCGCTGCCAGCTGGCAAGCTGAGGGGGCAATTCATTATGTGAAGTTCTGGATTTCTTCTGCAGCCTGACAAATGGAACATGCACCGTGCACCAGTGCCAGGAAACATAATTCCTATTAAAAGGGAAGGGGAATGTACCTGTGGCTTTATGGAAAGCATATGATTTGTGACTGAGCTGGACTCTGCTTCGTACCCCTTCCCCGCCTGCTCACCGCTCTAGGACTGGCTTTGCGTGTGGGTTTCCTAAAGGGGAAAAAATGAAAGTTATATTTACATCTAGTTTCCCTGCTAATCTAAATATGGCCTGACAAAAGCACTGGCAGGGCAGTTGGGCAATTTAGATGTTTTATTGTCTGGCTTGGGCACATACAATTGCTTTTTTGTACATAGCGGTGTGGGCATGTAAATCTGCACCACTTGGAGAAACATAGAGCTAGAAACCTTATTTAAAATAGTCGCATTTTTGAGCAGAAGAATCATATTTCTTCAGCCTCTCACAAGCCTCTTAAAATGCTTCTGTGGACAAAGGTGTTTCCTACCCCACGCTTAGATGTTCAGTTTTTCTAAAGTCAAAGTTAGTGGGAATTAATACCCAGTTTTACATCCCATTATAACTCCAGGTCAAATTGAGTTGTTCAAGACTCATCTAAACTATGCAAAACCCTGAACTTGCAGCTTGTCTGAGCAAAACTAAAAAGACAATGCACCAGTAAAGGGAAAATTTCTCTGGTATTTCAATAGGAAGAATTGCAAGAGCAGTGCACCTTGCAGCCCAACCACAGTAAGGCAGCCTGAGAAAGACAAGACTGTTTTATCTGGATTTTAAGGGGCTCACATCAGCAAGGAATGCAGAGTGTTTGCTGCCTTTGAGTCCAGAAGTTACAAGTCCTGCTTTTTCCTTTCCGCAGTGGAAAATCTTCCTCCATCCCAAAAAAGACCAATTACCTCCTTCGCATTAAATTCAATGCATTTGCTTTTTTTCTTAAGAAACGTGGGAATGCTGATTAGACCTAAAATGGTAAAAGCAAAATTTTGCTTTTACCTTTATCACCAGTCTGACCTGGGTCAAAGGGACAACATCCAGGATCCGCTGAACTGCATAGCCTTCTATTGTCTAATTATTCTACATTGTACAACCACCAAATGAGCTGGGTTGGTCCTGACAAGATCCAGTCCACCTGGGACATGGCAGAAGAGCGTAGAGACAGCAGAGAAGGGAAGAAACAAGACAGCGCGATCCTCCTCCTTGCTTCAGCACAACACACAGCTCAGATGCCTCCGCTGAGCAGCTCAGAGCTGACACATTGATGAAGATGAAGATGGAGAGGTGAAGTGAGTCACTGCCTGCAGGCACCTTGTGGGGACGTGTGTGTATATATTTAAATATATAAAAAGAAGGGATGAGTCACTCCCTGGCTGCTCCCCCATGGAGAACATGAGCACTGACTTTTCATTGCTGATGTCAAGCTGGGGGGGATGACGTCAGGCTGGGGGGGATCAGCCCAGCAGCAACACAATGGCACAGACTGAAGACCTTTTTTCTTTTTTTGAACTCTGCCTTGTTTTTGAGTTATAACTGAATTCAGGAGTACCCCAGGCTGCCCAGGAAAGGGGTTGAATCATCATCCCTGGAGGGATGAAAGCGGGGAACACAAAGACAAGGGACTGACAAGAAGAGACATTTCCACAAGCTATTTATCAACTTCTCCATTCTCAGCAACCACTCAGGAGCTTCCTGCACTAGTCTAACTGGGAGCTGGTTTAAACTGAGCGGCTGAGTAACCCTAACAGCAACAAGGAATCACCCATCCCTCGTTATCATCCTCCGCTGCAGGCAGTGTGCACCTCTTCTCCAGCTTAGCATCAAGACAAATCATAAAAATACCTTTGCAGTCTCTTTTCATTTCAACAGAGGAGCCACCAGCATTTAAGTTTAGCTGGTGAAAGCATTTTTAAAACTGTAGAAACAAACCATGCAGGAAAGAAAAATAAATTAAAGAAAAAAACAAAACCAAAACCCAACCACAACCATGATTAGAGTCTTTAAATAAGTGAACAGTTTGTGTTCCTGGACACAACAGAGAACTACCAGCCCATGCCAAAGGAAGTGAAGTCTAGACACAGTTGCATATTATCAATATCATGAAACTTAAGTGAAAACAAACTCATGGTTACTGTTCACATCATCATCTCTGCTGGCTCTAAACCCACCTTCACCATAACAGACAGGAGTTGGGTACCACAAGATAAATCTCAGCCATGCACTGTTTAGACTCTCACTTCTTCCATCTTCCCAGGCTGATGATGGATACCCAATGTCCCAAAGGGCTGCATGTACAAAATTGCCCCAAACTGAATATTTTCACAGCTGAAGCTCAGCCGTACAACCCCAGTTTCAAGGTCCATGCTAAACACAATGCACAGAGATGTTAACCCCACGGTGGTCACGCTGAGGCCTTGCACAGACTGGCAGGTGGGAATAGGGAGCAAACAATGCAAGACAAGTAGAAGTGCAACACCATTCCCTTCACACAGCCTCAGAGAAATGAATTTTCCCCTCACATCCAGGACAATATCCCCATTGCCACCCTTTCCATTACAATTCTGTCTCTGCCTCAACCTCCCTCCCCATGTTACCACATTTTCATAACTGCTGCTGCCTCCTTGCACCAAACATTTTAGCAGTCATTTTGCAGGCTCTTTCATTAAGCAATTCTGTTGATGCAAGAAATAATCACACCCTATTACCAGGCCTAGTCACAACATGCAGCCACACACTCCTTTTTCCATCAACAAACTGATTTCATAGCAACAACAACATCTGCGCTTCAGCCTTTCTAACACAGGGACAATTACCATATCATTTCAGCGCTTGCAAGTGAGAAGGCAAAGAGGGGCCAGCGAGGCTGGGGAGACCTCATCACCGTGTTCCAGTATTTAAAGGGTGGCTACAAAGAAGATGAAGACTCCCTTTTTACCAGGAGTCACAAGGAGAAGATGAGGGGCAATGGGTACAAGTTACTCCTGGGGAGATTCCGATGAGACACAGAGGGAAATTTTTCCCCGTGAAAACTAGCAGCCATTGGAATAACCTCCCCAGGGAAGTGGTGGATTCCCCGGCATTGGCCATTTTTAAGATGCAGCTGCTCAGGATGCTGGGCCAGCTTGTCTAGACTCTGCTTTGCCAAGAAAGGTTGGACCAGATGATCCTTGAGATCCTGTCCAACCTGGTTGTTCTGTGATTCTGCAGTGGGATGGAGTCACTTGCAGCTCATTCCCAAACACCTGCATGTCAATACAAGCAGCAGCATCCATTGCAGGGCGACCTGGACTTGCCCCAAGCCCCATTAACAGATGCACAAGCACACAGTATGGCACTGCCACCTGAGCCTGTGTCCTGTAACCCATGAAAGTCACAACACGGGGCAGTTGCCACCCAGCAGGAGGACATGAAGAATCACTGATGGCCCTCAAGTTGCATTGCATTCAGCAAACTCAAATATTGCTTTGCTTCACAGCCCTGCAAAGCCCAAACGATGCTCCATACACTGTGACCTTCAAGTGCATCAGAAACCCTCCAGACTCCAAAGCTCCTCCTGCTTCAGGGGGATGAAATGCTGTCAAATTTCTGCAGCTCAATGAGCTGCCACCCAGCACCCGAGCTGTTAAACCATTTGCGTGCGTCCCTTCGGATCACAAGAAATCCAGGTAATTTCACATAGCGCAATTCTTGCTCATTGCAATTTTACACCATGGGAAATCGCCTCCTTCTGCTGCAAACTTCACATTCACACACGGGCAGCGACGAAGGCTCTGCTGACACATGATGACTTGTTAAACTCTGATTTAATTGCATGTCTGCCTACACTTACTTAGAGCTGCAATAGCTGTGCGCTGCCTGTTTTACACATTCATGTTAATGGAAGCTTCTTAGTGCAGCAGAAAAGACAAGCCAGGGTGTTTTCTCCCTTTTTCCCTCCCCCAGTACAGTCAGGGATTCTGAAGTCTTAAAAAAACACTTGCAAAGCCCCAGTTAATGATTTTCACTTCAATCACAGACGTTCACCACAAAGGTACTCAGACAAAAAGCCTTAATCATCACAATCTAATACAGATTAAGACTCCAGCTTTACTTTGAAAGGCACCACACCGTCAAACACACAAAAAAAACCCCACAAATCATTCTCTTGCTTCCACAACCCACATCTCTTTATGTTACAGCAGATTATTTATTAATGTCCCCATCAAAAAAAAAGAGGGCCAGATCTGGAGAGAAGGAAAGGCTCTTGTTGGAGTCAGATGGTGGAAGCAGGAGGTATCGCTACAAAAAAGCAGATTATGCAGATTTTTGAGGGAAGGAGGAGCCACTGCAATACTCCAACCTGTCTGTTGGTCATGGGCTGAACATGGTTGAGCTGACCCACAAGCAAAGAGTCAGAATTCACCCACTCTCAAGCCACTGCCACCTACCTCCCAGCTGTCCCATCCATCCATGGTTGTCCCAGCACACCCAGTCCTGCTTCAGACCACCAGCTCTTTCTTATATTAACTTGTGGTATTTACCACAAAACTTCCCCCAACCACTTGCCCTTCCCAGGTCTGCTAATTCCCACCCACCACTCAAAATATCCACAGGCTCTATCTACACCAAAGCAACAGGACTGCACAGAAATCCCCCCTTCCTCCAAGCCTTTCCTTCCTCCACCAAGACAGCTGCAGGCCTGCACAGACCCTTCCATCTCATTAATTAGTTATCTGAGATAATTATGTCCCTATAGTTTCCTCTTGCATAATCTACTCCCAACAGCACCTGAATTTTCATGTCTGAATTTCTTGTTTCTTCTCCAGTTTTATTGTTCCAGGGAGAAAAAGAGAAAAGAAGCTACTTCCTAAACTCTCCTCCACTGCTGACCCTCTCCTGTTCTTTTGAAACATCCCCCGCCAGGAGGTGACAGGACTCAAGTCTTTACCCCTTCTGAGCTGAAATTTCTCTCAAGTCTTTTGTTCTTGCAGATTTTCCCAAATCCTTCCAGTTTTGCAAATCTAACCATCCCTGAGGAGTAGTCCTGGCCAGTTTCCAGAGGAAACCTCAGCCAAACATCTGTCAGATATTTGTAGATCAACATAAAAGACTCCTGCAAACAAGTAAAACCCTGACCCAGGTTGGCCAGAGAGGTGGTGGCTGAACCATCCCTGGAGACATCCCAGGCCAGGCTGGACGGGCTCTGAGCAACCTGAGCTGGTGAAGATGTCCCTGCTCATGGCAGGGGGGGCACTGGGGGAGCTTTGAAAGTCCATTCCAACCCAAACCATTTTGTAATCCTATGAAACACGGTGCAAGGTCCCAGTCTGTAAGTCCCCCCGCCCCTTGCACAGGTTCTGTCCATGCCAGTGACTCCATCAGGAGGAAAAAGGGCAATGGAAAAAGGGATGCTGTTGTTTACTGCTCCCTCTCTACTATGCAACATCCTCCTCTCTTCTCAAATTAACCATGCCTGCAAGTTTTCTTCTCCTGACATTGCCTCTTAAAAAGCTTCCAGTTTTAATGAAGATAGGAATTTTCTCAGTCATTATTTTCCCTTCCTCATTGTTCAGGGTTTTCCCCCTGCAGCTCCCTATTAAGCAAAATCCATGCATTCATGCAGTAAACAACCCCCTAACCAGGTCAGTGCACATTTTTCATTTATTACTCCAGACCTCTGCTGCAGTCAAATTGATGCACTTTCCCTCCCCATTTTCTGCCTCTCTGCTCCCCCTTTTCAAGCAAGAGAAGAACAGTTTCCATGCTGCCAGTGACCCATTAGCAGCTCTTTGGGTGTCCCCAACAAAACCCATGTAGCTTTGCCTAGTAGCTGAGCCAGCTCCCGTTCCCGGTCTCCTTCCAGCGCCCCTTTGCAATCCCAACTACTTCACAATCCAAACTGCTTCATCCCCCATGGACCCATCAGGCTGGACCACCAACTATTTACTTCCTACCCCAGTGTCTGCCTGTGCTTTGAAAAACGTCCTTCTGCCATTGTACGTTACACATCCGATCAATTTGATTTCCTGTTAATCATTCATCACAGACATAATAATTTATTAGACCACTAACAACCCAAGGAGACCAAACAACTGATAGTGAAAGGATGAAAAGGAAATCAAAGCAGTACCAGGGAGGGAAAGGCTGGAGGAGTAAAAGGTGAAGAACGCAGCAGATCTGGCTTATGCTTGTCTTTGAGGGAAAAACAGGATAGAATATTTCTATGCTAACGTGGGACTTTCCTGCTCAATGCAGGCTCCAGCTGTGAATTTAGTTGTCTGGCACATCCTTAAATGAGCTCCTGGAGAGCTTAGCTACATCAGTCCCACGCTGTGCACTTCCACGCATACTCATGGTAGAAGAACACGCCAGCTTCAAAGTCTTTTCCAAGAATGCAGTGGCCTTTTGAGTACAGAAGTGAACAGAAATGTGCAAACAAGAAGACTCTCACCAGCAGTTTTTTGAAGTTTCCTTCTCAACCCTTCAGCTTAAAGTTCAGGCAGCCATTGCCTGGAAGGTCACAAAAATAGGTGAGATGCTGAGTCCCAGTGATATCCTTAAACAACTGAGCATTTACTTGGTTTTGTATTTTAATTATAATTTAAAATTCCTTGACTTTCTGCTCAGTGTCTGATTTCAGCTTGCCAAGGGAGAATAAGTTTGCACATTGAATTTTGAATTCAGCATGCAGCAACCAACAGTACTTGGACATTAATTGTCCAAATCACTTTACACGTTTCCTCTCTTCCCCATCAGCATGAAAAATAACATGAGAAAAAGCAAAAAGTTGCTGGTTTAGGAAAAAAAGAAAAGTAAAATATTACAACAAGCCATCAAATCCATCATGATTTTCAAGTTCACATCTTCCAGTTCATAAGTGCTTATGCTGGAAGGAAGATAAGTTCCTAAAAGAGTTTGTGTTTAGTATTACAGATTTGAGGGGCCTGAAGGTGAGGCTAAAGGAGCAATGCAGGATGGAATGAGGTAGAAGACCAAAAAATGGTTCCGGGGCAATTTTGGAACATATGTTACTGGAATGAGGCCAGAGGAGAAGGGTCAAAGCTGTCAAATCCCTGTTTAAAAAACACCTGAGGATGCCAGATTTAGAAATACACCTCACTTCAGCCTGAGTTTCCCCCAGTCCCAGAACAGCTTCCTGATGCTTCCCTTAAGTCATGTTGCAAGCGTAGCTCAGATGAATTGCAGCTGCTATTATTGCCGGGTATAAAACCAAAAACATTTGAAATGGAGACACCTGAAAGGAGGTAAAAAAAAAGGTGCCGTATTTCCTGATGTGATGGGGTGGTACGAAGCGTCCACCCCAGCACCACCTTCCAGGACAGAAAGGAACCAGATACTTCACTGATTTGGTTTCAGTTCTCAAAACAAGAGCCCCAGGGCCGTCATTTCATCCGTTATAACTCTCCCTCCTAAGATGTCTCTAAATCAGCACCTACAATCCATGCCTGAACTTACAGCCATTTGCCGCTGGTGTTTCACCTTAATGCACAGCCGATAAAACGTTTAGAGGTAGCCAAGGGTTTGAAAATGCTCCGTTTCCTTATGCATCCTCTTCCTTCACTGCTTGTAAGTTCTCATCTTCTCCTGTGAGCTGACTCTGGGTATTGTGCATCCTTCTCTGCCATCTGCAAGCCATCAGTTCACCCTGCGTTTCACTCCAAGCTTCCTCTGCATTTTGGCACCTCCCGAAGGAGACGTGCTCTTGCGGGAGCTGCAGCTTCTTGGCCCCATCCCTCTCTTTGCCTCCCACTTCTTTCCAGGCTGCTTCTGCTGAGGAGCTCACCCTCATTTAGAAATCACACCCCCCTGATTTTCCACCAGTGACAATAATCTCTCACCCCATGCTCTTCTCTTGCATGGATTATTTTTGCATTCATGCTAAACATCCTCCTCCCGCTTTGATTTCTTGGCATCTATATGCTAAAGTGCTGATCATATATTTTGCTTCCACCCCAAAAGCACAGATTCTGTTTGAGGGCAGCCCTGTCCTCCTCTCCCACGTAATCACCAGGGTTCAGTCTCCTCCAAAACCCTCCTTCCTAACTTGCTGCAAGAACGGTTGATTAAAAATCAAATTAAGATTCTCTGTAGGGTTAAACTCTGGCATGTTGCCTAAATTCAGTAAAGCTCTTTCCTGCAGGCTTTTCTTCTTTCCTGACACTTCATATCAGTAGCAGAGACTTCTCCCGGCTTGTTATTTCAGATGGCTGGGACT
This sequence comes from Streptopelia decaocto, assembly GCF_964273445.1. NCBI lineage: Eukaryota > Metazoa > Chordata > Aves > Columbiformes > Columbidae > Streptopelia > Streptopelia decaocto. Next base: position 2,147,009 of record NC_138661.1, read on the forward strand.
GGAACATCTATCCTGCCAGGTGCCCTTGAGTACTCAATAAATTAAATAGCAGATATACTTCATGTAGTCTGAACACGAGGGAACCACACTCATTTTATTTTTTTTTCTTGAAGTATTGCCTTCCCACACTTGTAGAAATGATATCGCAGCATCAAATGACTATATTAGAAGTGCTGTGATGATTTCATTGGGAGAGACTGCAGAGCCAGCCTAAAATAAAGATGTGTCATTTTGGCACGCAGAGATTGATAACGCACCAAGTGCTACCACAGGCACCACATTCCCCCTTTTAGCAGAATTGCTAAATGCCAGATGACGAGGGCTGGGTGAATAAAGAGCTCAGGCTGTTTTAGAGAATTGCAATTAAATTTATATACAACTTAAAATTCAAACCCTTGAGCTGACCCTACCAGTGTTCCCACTAGTTTGCTTTTCCTTGATGGTGAGATGGGTGACTTCCACAAGCATCATCACCACGGCACAAAAGCACATCAAAACACAGCCCGGCTGCATTGCATCAGTGAGAAAAAAAGGATTTTGAAGCCATGCTACATTCTTCTCTCCTTTCACAGACTTTCCAACAACACTGATTGACCAAGTGATGCTGATACAACACCAAGCTATCTTGGGGCTCTGTTCTTGGCCTTCTCTCTCTAAATCTCAGTGACTATCAACACATTCTCCCCAAAAACCTTGCACTACCAGAGCCTCAGAAAGTCATTTCCCACCTGTTTTGAAGACCACTTTGAGGATCTATGAAGATTTATGGCCTAATGCTACAAAAGTATCTGGACTAACTCCCAGAAGTTGGCTGCCAATCAGTCTGCATGGATGTGGCACCAACATTTTTAATGCCACCAGTGCAGCAAACCGGACTGATCCATGGAAGCACCTGCTTACGGGTATCACGGTGAACCACAGGACAAATTCAGTGTGCTTGCACCAAAGCTTCTGTGACATGAAGGATGGCATGGACTGGCTTTGACTTGTGTAGGCAAGTCATGCTGAAATTAAAACGAAAGATCCCTAGCAACTAGATATTCATAGGAACACTAGGAATTTTTCTTAAAAAGCCAGACAAGGCACCAAATAAATTAACAGTGTGGAAGGGGGATCTTAACGAGGCACTGTGGAGGCTGAATCCCTTCTTGGCTCAGTGATCTCCACTGGATCTCACCCTTCTTTTTTGCTCAAGACTTATCCATCCCACCAGACCAAGCCAGGCCGCTCGCACAAAACCCACAAGCCAAGACGTACAAATATGCCAAGAAGCCACCAAAATTCCTCCAGAATAGACAGCAATGCCCAGGACACCACCTCCCTTGGATGGCCAAGTTTTAGCATAGGAATTATTTTTGTTGCATATGCATCAGTTATAAGCTCAAGGCACAACCAGCATGCAAATCCATAACCAAGAATGAGAGAAAGGCACACTTAATTAGCCCTCAAAACAACCTGCCCTTTTCCCCTGTACATTTTAATGTGTGTTGATACACTGCTAAATTGGAAGTTTCAGCCCCGGGTCAAAAACCCCTCATGTTTTGTGAAAATAATACATAAGCAAATAGATGAACTAAATTAAAAGCTACCTGCAGGTAAGTATGGGTGGCTGGCAGTATTTGGAAACAATAGTTCACATTTTCTCTCTGAAACCCTTGGTAACCTCACAATAATCAAATCTTAAATATACACACACATACACACACACATATATATATATATATAAAGAAGAGGCAGTAAATCTTTCACACGTGTCTCTTAGTTATAGCAGGAAATCCGAACAACAAGTTCTGGACTTGCAAAAATTGGCATTTCCATTCAGAATCATCAGTCACAATCATAACCTGTAATCTGAAGGGATTTGGAAGAGATTTCCTGGACCAGATATTCTATTTAAAAGCATGTTCAGACCTTCTGGATTCATGATTGCAGAGAATAACAAGTGAATCTGTAATTGCTGGCCATTTGTTTTAATGCCTTGCCTATCATATATTTTTTTTCTTTTCACCCTCCTCTGGAAAACTGTTTGCATATTAAATTTTTAGGGATTTAATGAGTCTTATTTTGTTGCATCATCCATCACAGATAGTTATTAAAAGGGATTGGAAATCTCAGAGGGATGAGAACAAAGCCAAAGAGTTTGCCCCAAGAAGGATCACATTTAAAAAATCCTTCTCTAAGCACCAAACCCCAACCAAAGCACAAGGGCTTGGGGCAAGCAGAGATCCATAGGTGGCAAATCAAGCAGCCAACATCATGTTTTACTCAATGCTGAGAAGGATAAACAACCCATAGTTGCCCCAGTGAGGTCTCCCTGATATTTTAATCACTTGGCAGAATTACAAGCCATTCACAAGATATTACTGTATGTTTTTAACACATCTCAATACATCGGTGCAGTTCCAAGGACTGGAAGAGCATTCATCTGCCTTTTTACCCTTGAGCAGGTCAACACTCCCACCCAACTTGGTGTCATCTGCAGACTTACTAAGGGTACACTCAATCCCCTCATCCGGATCATTAATAAAGAGATTAAACAGAACTGGCCCCAATACTCAACATTGCACGACAGCGCAACGGGAGCAGACAAAGGTCTGGCTGTGGGGTCCAACAATACTGAGCTTGAAACTCACTTTGCTCAGCTGCTTCACTAAGACTATTCGTCTGCTCAAAAATTCCACCTCTGAGCAGGGAAATCTTTCCCAATAATTTTTTTTGAAGGGGAAAAAAATAAAGGCACATCTCTTCATGAAGTTTCAGTTTCAACAAATCAGCTGTTTCTGGCAGTTTGACACAGATGTAACGGTGGATGGTTGATCTGCTGAATCCCTGTAGAAAGCTTTAGGCTAACAAGTATGTTAGCACAGCTCTGAGCACACGCAGGGCACATATTTCTTGAGACATTTTCCACTAAAAAGGCTGTTCCTTTCGTTTGCCCAGATCTATCAGAAGCCCTAGCTTATTCAGCTGCAAAGACAAGAGGCTGTGCCCGTAATTGCCTTTTACAGAGCAGAAGATGGTTTAACCAAACACGATGCATCACAGAGTTTCCAGCTGCAATAGCAAAAATAAAGGTTTATAATCCAGGCCAGTCTAACAAGGGCTGTGTCTACATTGTTAAAGGAATCTGCTCTTGGTGACACACTAAATGTTGCAGTGATTTATTAATACATAGGCACAGCTCAGAGCTGGCCCTCCCTGGACCAACACACAGCTCTTACCTGGATCCCATGTGGAACCCCAACGGTGCACGTAATGAAAATACTTTTGCAATTGCTTCATTGTAATGCCTGGTGTTAAAGCCACCACAATAGGGTTTTAAAAGCGTGAGACGAGGTTGCATGTTGCATACATGAGGCGTCCTACAATAATCCAGATGTGCTGGGGTAGTGTCAGAGGACTGGGGCTCAAAAGCGCTCCAAAAAAAGAGGGGTTTTCCATGAGCAAATGGGGGAGATAAGGTATATGCAGCATCACTGCCTGAGCGAGACATATTCTTTGGGGTTTTCAGAGCATTTCAGGAGAACCTTAGCTGCACATGAAGTATCTAAGTCAGGATGCATTCTCATGGTCCCTCAGTGAGGTACTGACAAGTAAATCAAAAATACACCACACATGCAGTATATTCCCCATAGATTTCACCAGGAAGCTTTTGCTACCTGTATTAATTAACTCCCCTACCTTGAGTCTCTACAGTTTGCTCATTCCTTCTTAAATAGTGAATTAATCATTCAGGGGTTTCAATGCAAAGATACTTTTTTTGGCAACAAGAGGATTTATAGGAAAGCAAATTGAGGGCATGCTCCACAATGAGGTATTGATTCTGTAGTATATTAGGATATAGTATTAGAAGGCTCTAATTCTACCTTAATTACTTAAAAGACATCATTATTGAAGTCAAAGGACTCACCTGCATGGAAAACCAGTACAAGTGAGAAGACTTCAATACTGGAGGGAATAGAGTGATGGCGATAATATTGCAATTTTGTCGATAAGACATGCTGCTTTGTAAACAGTATGCAGCATTTAATGATTAAAAGACAGCATTTTGCTTACAGTATCAAGAGCAGTATTTTCTTTTCAGTGAGCAGATGTTGCTTTTTCATAAAGTGACTCTCCAGCAGAAATAATACAGCAGGCTGGTATTGCTGGGAACAGCCTAATATCTGTGAAGTTTGTGGACTGGCAAACACGTCCCTATTCTGCTGGTGTTTGAATCACCACTAAACCGAATTGCCCATCTCCAGTTTTATGATAACTGCAAGTTAAGCCAGACTGGAAAGAAATCTAGGCAAAAAAAATGGGTTGCACAGATTGTTTCATTTTAATGAAAGGTTCATCTGCAGATGTCATTTTTTTTTCCTCACCATCAAGAGTTTTTCTTCCCCCATATCTTCTCATACTCTGCATTAACATCTTTGACTTTATGCTTTCATTCCCCAAATGAAAAGTATATGGCCCACTCAGAAATAAATGCAAAGAGCACCATGTAATGATGCCTGCAGTAAGTAGAGGCTATAGCTAACAGCACGTATCTTCATCTGGCATAAAATAGCATTTTAAAGGCTTCTGCTGTACTGTACCAGCCCCTGTGGAGCAACCCTGCCAAAAGGTGCTTGAATTTCTACTATTAGTTTACACCTGACCAGCTCCACGACACAGAGATGTTTATTGTTGGTGAGCAGGTTAATGGAGAAACCGAAGGGACACAAGTTCCAGATCCCTTACAAAATCTGTTTGGTTACACCTGATAAACACACAGACAGATCTGCCCTGCCTGTTCCACAAATGCAAAATGTAGCTTGCTAGAGACGAAACTGCTGGTGTCTCAATTTCAGTTACAAAAAACCAAAAAAATCTGAAATACAGCACACAAGGACATGAGAAAATACCAGAAATAGAGGGAATAGAGTAGGTGTCTGGGAATAACATTCTTCTCTGTACCAAAGGCTCAAGATTCTCTTTGTAAAATGGCAGGGTGATGACCCTTTAAATATCACCCATTCCCCAGCAGTGCAGGCTCGAACCTCTGATCCTACACTTACCTTATTCTTAAAGTCCTATTGATTTGTGTTTTTCCACGCAGCTCTGCAGGTTTCTTTGCTGCAGGTGGGCATCAGCCTCCACCAACACAGGCTGAGGGCACCAAGAAAACCTTCTCAAAGTCCTTTTAGCAACAGAGGTGGGAACAGCAATAACCCTTTGGTGATAATATCACCCCTGAAAAAACCTAAACATTAGGAAGACAACTGAGGTCCCCTACCAAGTGCACCAGCAGGGGTTTTGTTGGGTAAACACACACAGCAGCTCTCTGGATCTGCTCATGTTGGTTCTCAGCATGTCCTGGAGCAACAAGGAGTGACACGTGCTGGAGAAGTGCCTTTTCCCCATGTTTCCCGTAGCAGAGATACCAGAATTTCTTCCAAAATTAATAATTTATTCACAAGGTACAGCATAGAGCAGTTTGAGCTGGTGCCTCCTGAAGTGGGACCTCCAGTGGAAAAAATCTTGGGCAATTCTATCCCCCCATCCAAGCTCCCACCCTCCATGCCTCACTTGAGGCCAGTTGCAAAATTAGGGTCTGGGGGTCTCCCCATTCTTCACCGATCTCTCAATTTTCATCAGGTGGGCTGTCAATCGGAGTCATGACCTTTGGTTGCGATTTTTGCACCCACAGCTGGAGAAAAATTCTTGGCAACAGCCAAAAATTTCTTCTGTTTGAGACCATTCTGCATTTTTTCTTACCTCCAGGGTCACAGCTCCCCTTGTCTTCTATAGCTTGAGGGCTCCAAGGCCTTTTTTAAAATTCAGAGGTTCATATTTGCAGAAGTTATGCTGAGCAAACCTACTTACACTACACAAATTCTATATAACCAGTTTCTAAACAAGCTTTATAAGCAGCATACCCAATAATCCAACAAGCTCAGGTAGTCTGTTCCCTGGCACATGGCCAGAGAGAACCTGCCACTGGGGTGATGCTCAGGAGAAGTCACGGGACTTCCATGGACAAAGAACGTGGCTCCTACTGTCAGGAGCCAAAACAACATTGTAAAAGACAACCAGAACCCACCTGGAAACTCAAGACTTCTCAGTTGTCACCTCCCAGGGTGACACTGGGACGAGGAGGAAAGTGCTGGTGGAAGACATGGAGGACAAGAACAGAGAGACCAACCAACGCAGATGTAATTCTTATAGCTGGAAACAAATATACTGAATATACTGAAAAAGTGGAGAGGTTAGAGGATACTCACAAGGATGACTACAGGATGATGAATATTAGGAAAATTTGCTTTAGAGAGAGAAGCCAAAGGCCTGCTAACTCAGGGAAAATTGACGACATGAGATGTGACAAAGATAGAGTTGATTTTATTGCAGTTTATATAGAGAAGTCATTAAAGGTGTCACCTATAGACTTCAGATCAGATTACATCTGCCTATATTTCATGAATGCCAAACCAATGAAACTCCATCACAATTGAAGGAAATTACTTTCTCCAGTCTCCTTGCCACCTATGAAATACTTAGTTATTGGCAATTAACTTAACCTGGGAGTAAAAATCTCCCAAATTCCACCCCAGACCTGCAATTCCACCCCAGCAAAGCAAACATGTTTCCATTGACTGTACATCACTCTCCAATTCATGGTCACCATCCAAGAGCATTCATCACGCTCATCATTCCCACAAAACAAGCTTATTAAACAATGTGGGGTAATGGGACCTAGAAAACTTCAGATTTATCCCTGATACTTATTATTCTGAGGTGTTTTATATAACTTTATGTCAAATACAGTGAAGCAAAAAGTGCCCTCTCTTTCTTTTCAATTGTAATAAAACTTCATTGGAGTTGGAAAGTTCCTTTAAAAGCTTTGAATCTGAGGAAACAATATTTTTTCCAAGAAAATGGTTCTAACAAAGAGCACATCAGATTCTTAATAACATCTTGTCATGGTTTTTGCTGTGTGCTAAGAGCATATCCAATGAAATACAGAAGTGCAAAGGCAGTCAGTCAGTTCTAGGACTTGGAAGCTGTAGGACAAATTCCAAAGCTGTAGCATTGCTGGTAAAAGCAAAGGATGTTAACTTGCATTATGCTTCTGTCTCCTTGAAAGCAGTTCAGGAGAATTTAAAGCCCTCTTTGAAAGTGGTTCTATTTCCTAAGGCCAAAGCACAGAGAGGGAGCAACTTGTCAGCTTTTGTATTTCAACGTTTCATGCATCAAATCTCATACTTAGAAATTACATCAGAGCTAAACTTCATACTTTTGCCATCAAGCACTGGTCCAACACTTCAGTTCAAAATAACGCCTCACACTAATGGAGAATTTATTCTATTTCCCTATTTCTCATGGCTTTTTGTGTGTCCCTCAGCCTGTCAGGGGAGATTTAGATCTCAGGTCTGACCCAGCATAAATAGAATTCCTTCAATAAATTACATACTTTTACTGACACTAATGACCACCAAGTCCCTTAACAAAATCCTGCATATTGTATTTTATCCATCTGCTGTTATATAGAGCCTAATAGATTATACATGACCAAAAAATAATTACATTCTGGATAAAGTATACTTTAAAAACAGATTTTCACTAGTGCTAGGAAGATATCAACAGAAGCCAACACTTACACTAGTGGTTAACTACATTAATCTATAAAAAAATTTGGTCTAATTCATGTTCAAATTTTTATCAATTCAGCTCCCAACTCTTGGTTCTTTCTCTCCCTTTTTACTTTATTAAAACAACTTTAGGAGCCAATATATCCTCACCAGGAAGTCACTAAGAGAGATCAGGTCACCTTAATCTCCTTTTGTTTGATGGACTACACAGGTTGTGTTCTGGAGGTCTCTTGCTCTCATGCATTTCCCACAATCCCAAGGCCATTCAGTGGATCTTTTCCCCCCTCCTTCTGCCAATTTTTCAATGATCTTTCAGAAAAATGGAGTCATTACAACTAAGCACAGTATCATAACATCAACCAAACCAATTATGAGTTTCAATGTGAGGGGACAAGCCTGGCTTTACAGAACAGTGTTTGCAGGAGCTTTAATTCCTGCAGAATCAGCCAAACTCAAGCCAAAGTGTAAAAATATCCAGTTCCGATCTTCCCAATGAGGAACTGCCCAATTCAAAATTCTGATTTTCAAAACTTACCAAAATACCACAATAGCAGGTGTTTTGCAAGCCATATGCCAAAACTAGACCGCCCTCAAAAAAAGTCACAAGCCTTGGCAAAAGTCACCTACAAACCAGAAGTTTTTAATAGTGCTACTAAAAATGCAGGAATTATAAGAGCAGATCAACATCATGACTTTGTAAAATAAGAAATAGCTTTCGATGTTGCCATCTAACAAAGCAGATCTATGATTTTGACAAGCGATACTGCCGACGTTGGGATGACTTTTCACGCCACAGAAGTATTATAGCGATTGCATTTGATTTCCTTTCAGGTCTGCTTCTGCCTTGGCAACACTTAAAGATAGAACTACTTGTGTCTTTGAATCAACTGGAAAAACTGCATGCATTCAACAATTCATCAATCATGTCTATATGCAATCATGTGTTTGTCACCCAATATATATTCTTCTAAAAGAGCAGTGAAGAGGGAGCAAGTGTACAGTTTATTATTTGGACGGAATGATTAATTTCCAAAAAAAAATAAATAAATAAATAAATATTAGGCTTTCTTAAGGTAACATCCAAATTAAAAGCAAGTGTTTCCTGGTATGGAAATCAGATGCTGAGTCAAATCCCTAAATTCTCTTTAGGCTACTGGGAAAGGCCAGATGTCTAAATATGAGATGCACAGCTTTAAAACTGAGAGGGGATTTTCAGTAGGTAAAAGCTTATGTCAACCAAGAAAAGAAGACACCACCACCTAGAAGCAACTGTCTTTCACTCAGTATTAGATTGCTAATACTGGACTATATTCAGACATCCCTTCCAAATAAAGATTCAGCACAAAAATCCCTTGCCCTTAGGCATCTATATCATCATATTGAGGTGCAGATAAATGGCTGTTTTCTTCTCAGCTCAGTCGCTGGAAACAGGACATACGGTGAAAGCAGATTAGAGAAAGGGAAAAAGGAGGTTTCTTTTCAAATAAAAGGGCTTTCTGGCTTCAGTGTATAAGCCTCAGACTACATTTGTCAAAGGCGTCAGAATGTCAGTGTTTCTTCAGGCTACATGGAGCTGGATTCAATGAACTTAAAGTTTCTCAGGATTTAATTTTTACGTACTGAGAAGCCCAGATTTGTCAGTTGTCCTTAACTAGCAAAGCATCACCATCTTGGAAGACTGAATGAAGATCTGCAAAGGCAATTGGACTATTGGCAATTAATTGCTGTAATGGAAGTTTGGGGATGCACAAGAAGCATCTGAAGTTCTCTGAAAACCCAAGTGCCAGGTTTTGGCTAGTGAATAAATCTTAACACTGGCACCCACACACCATGAGAGGTCGTGGTTTGTTCTCCAAAATGCCAAACTGCATTCTAAGCACATATTCCTACTCAGAGACAAATATACATGTATCCACATATGCCAGATTGCTGCAAGAAAGGTAAGATCATATAACTACTAGCAACAAAATATATCTATTTGAAGTGGGAATATCTTTGAGTATGAGCTCCAGTACTGGCTCAAATTTAATAAGAGATTTACCAAGTAGGTCTTGACTGTTTCTGTTAAAAAAGAAAACCACAACATATTTTATATATATATATATATACACACACACACACACTACTTGATGGATCATTACTTTTTAGAAATGGAAACTAATGCATCTGTTGAATGCAGATACAAAAACATCTGCAGTATCTCCAATCTCTAACTCCTCCATTTAGCTATGCAAATAGGCATTTGAGTGTGCGTGTCTTGCACACAAAGGTGTTTACGTATATACTTTCTGCTTAAGTAAACTCAGTGCTCCGATTCATATAAATTCTCAGTGTGCACGGAAGTATTTATTTGAAAGATCAAACTTACATGAGCCAAGTGTACCAACACTTCCATATTTTAAAATATAACTAGTTGTAAGGAAATAATGTATAATAGATGGCTTGTTAAGCATCCAGACTAGCTATGCCTAAATCTAACTCTGAACATGTTCTGAGCATCCAGCACTTTCGTTGCAATTCCTACTGATCATCACCTGCTAGGACTTGTTGCTAAATTCATAAAACACAGAAGACTTCTACAAAATGCCCAGTATTAATTAAAGCACTCAGTATCTCATTAATTCTGAGAGTATGATGGGGTTTTCATTAGGCAGGTTGATAAGTGTCTATTCCTCGGTGATCTTATCTCATCAGGTGTTGCAGCCTGCAGAGTCTGAATTGTTGGTGCATCCCCAGCAAAAACACATTACAGCAATCCTGGAGCACAACGCTGTTCATTGCAGAACATTTCAGTTCCTAAAACAACGCTAAATTTAAAAAATGACTACTTTATTAAAATTGCAGACAAACAAAATACACTCCTTAGTTCAGATCCCCTTATTGCTTTCTAATGCATTAACTAATGGTTTGCTGAGATGAATCCTTCATTGAAACTGTTCTAGTAGAAGATACCAGATCTGCACTGAAATTCAACCAGTGCATATACGGTTGAGTGGGTGATTGATGCCAACAGCTCTGTTTCTTTATCTGGATGCCAACACATGAAAGGAGGAGAACAGACAGGATACACACAAGTCACCAAATTATGACTCCCTGTAGAGTCACTGAGAGCAAAGAAGAAGAAAAGAGGACCATGGTGAGCCAAGTTCATTTTGGATTGTAAGCACCGGAACAGGCTGCCCAGAGAAGCTGTGGATGCCCCATCCCCAGAAGTGTTCAAGGCCAGGTTGGACAGGACTTGGAGCAACCTGGTCTGGTGGAAGGTGTCCCTGCTCATGGCAGAAGGTTGGACTTTAAGGTACCTCCCAACTCAAACCGTCCTGTGATTCTATGATTTGGTATCCCAAAACCCAGGATCTCTATGTCAAGGGGTACATGGCCTTCATCTATTTTTCTGTCCCAAGATGTTTCTCCTCTTCAGCAAGCAGTGCCTGACCTGGACATGGAGCTTGACTATAATATTTTCCACCACAGGCCAACATACTTGAGCTCCTAAAGCTTGGATACCATAGGACTAAGACTCAGGATGGTCTCTGAAAACCATCATCCGCTGCTTATAAATTCCAGCTGCCTACAGGGCAGGTGATCATACACAGGGTCACACTGGCTGAAGAACTTTTCTTCCGGAGTTCCATGTGATGGTGTCAAGTTTTTCCTCTTGCTTTATATGCAGGGCTCAATCTTTATCGAGTCTTCTCCCAACAGGACCCTCTTTCACGTGAACACCTCTCAAAGTGTCCGTTGTGATGCTGAAATTATACAATGATTGATACAATCTACTCCAAGGCTGCTAATATTGCATAGACCTTTAAAAAAAAAATCACAGTCCTGGGCTGTCAGGGGGGAGCCATTTGCGTTGGAGATCCCTGCCGTGAGTTTGTGAATCCCTTAGGTAGTAACTAACCATATAATAACACAATTCTCCAGCTGTTAGATGTGAACAATAATACTTTTTCCCTGATATTCATCTGGCTTATCTACCATATGTTACATTTTAGTCCAAATGACCTCATGCTATTTTCATCACAGTTTCAACAATCTTCAGTGTTTTGGGTAGGAGAGCAAAGCATGTTTCACATAGAGCTGCAAGAATAATTGATTTCTTTGGTTTGTTAGTCAAACCGATGACAACACTCACTGAGGGGCAGAGAGCAACTTACTCCAGGTTAAAAAAAACCCCACCATTTTGTTTTGATAGTCAGTAAAAGCTGAATAAATTCAGCAGGAGGAATTGCCTGAGCTAATGGTGCTGCCTCAGTTCAAAACCCTTTTCTACATGATTAGTTCAGAAGACATTTCAGCCAAACTCTCTCCCAATTTCCTCCAAAATTGTCCACAAAAGACAATTTTAAAAGTGTTTTTAACTATTTCTTAGACCCTCTCCTGATGGTTCTTGTTTAACACTATCTGGAGCCATAAGCTGCATTAGTCTGTACCCAACCTAAAGTAACTCATCCTCCTTTGTAGCCACGGTAAATAGTTGTTCTGCTTCATGTAACTAAGCCAAACAAACCATCTTCCAACTGCTAACATGTAGGGTTTGCTTCTACAGAAAAGGAAATCTTGTGGTTCACAACCTGTCTCAAAACCAGACCTGAAACAGCATCTTGTGAAAAAACAAAGCACTGTAATGGGGAAATGAGCCGTACTCGTTTGAGACTCACAACTCCAATTCAGAGCCTACACTTCAATATGTACAGCTCAACACACTGGCGAACACAGACGGAAAACACTGACAAAAAGACTTAGCGATGAACAGGAATAAAATCCACCCATGAATCTCACCCAGCGTTTGTGGGAGGATTTTCCAGCTAAAGCTTCACGTTACATGTGCAGTAGTAAATAAAGCTGTCTAAGCGCCGCTCCTTGGCCCGCGGCTCCAGGAAAACACAACTCGCAGCTACGTACTTACAATTCCTCATAGAAAAAGAAAATAAATAAATAGATAAAAACCACAAACGACAAAAAACAGAGAGGTCAGCTCCAAACTGCCCAGAAACTGATCTTTTGCACATACTACCCTGAGCTATCCAGCCTTCCCTGCCTGGCACAAAGCTGTGCAAGGGACATACCAGCATCTTTAGAACATATATTATAATAATACATCCACAGAAAAGGGTCTGCCATAGTATAAAGGGTTACCCAGTCTGGGGGGGTATGGAGATTGCAGCCCTGGGTTCATGGGATTCCTTAATACACAAGGACAGAGGCTTCTATACTCTAAATCTCTCTGCTTTATTCCAGATTTCCACCAAAAAATAAAAACACCACAACCAAAACCACCACTAACAAATACACTTACAATTAATAAAGCAAATATATAGATAAAGGTATTACAAAGTACTATCAGCAATCAATAGTACAGTATCAATCAATAGTACAGCAGTAGTTAACATTAGTAGTAACCAATCACATAGCAACAACCAAGCAGGTATATATTGTTTTTATGAAGAAACCTCAGCCTGGTACACGAATTAAGATAATGGTTAAACCTGGATTAAAATTTAAGTAATTTCTACATAGTCTTGAGGAAATGTTTATTCCATAAAGAATTTCAAATCTCTTCACAATTAGTCAAAGAATTAAGAGGAGCAGACTGAATTTATTTATTACAGAAAGGTCTCTCCTTGACCTAAACCCATGAAAACAAGTTGTTTTCTCCCCCTCAGCAGTTCTGCAGCAGCACACAAAGGTGAGGTATTCCACATCCATGCCCTACATGAGCACTGGCAGCAAAATATTTTAAGCTCTCCAGTACTAAAGTTGGTTTATTTATAATTTAATTCACAAAAGCATCCTCCAGAGCTGCTGACCTCACACGCTTTGTGCTGCTCCACAATGCAAACACTTCAGACAGAGAATTCCCCAGGTCTCAAGCAGACTAGTCAGGGTACAGTTTATTTTTGGATATTGGAATATTATTGTCCTTCTGTGCCATATAGGCTCAGAATGACTTTTATAAATAGGACAGAGTATAGAATTTAGGAGTATCCAGATATATGTGTTCAATATCTTTCTTCCTTTTCCACAGGCACAGCAGTCATTAGAAATAAACGGTCCATCAGGATTTAGATATCACTATTTGCCCCTATAGAACCCTGTATTAGGCAGTACAGGTTCTCCTCATCTTCACAGCAACCATCACAAAACCAACCAACATCTGGATGTGCACAGTTCTAGAGACAAGAAAAACTCCCGGAGTTTGACAGACACATTCAAATGCGGGAGAGGAATCTGGCCAGCAGGACAACCTGCAGAGGAACAGACTCATTGTAAGGTTTCCCATGGCACTGAGGGCTTAGAGCAATTAATAAATAAAGACCTGAAGCTTTTCACTTTTCCTCTCTGTTGACTCTTCTGGCTGCTGGAAAGCACCAGGAAGAACAAGCAACAGAAGCACAACCAGGAACGCAAACCCCTGTTATTGAATCATTTATCAGTGTGAAGACACAGCACAATGGATTGCAGTCATTAAGGAGAGTTGAACCTGGATGATTTTTAATTATGGGCAAGGGCTGGAAATTAATCTTATCTTACCTGGGTTGCCAGAGAGATGAATACATAGGTCCAGATTTGCCACGAGCCTATGCCAAAAATGTGATAGTTCTTATACAAACCACAATTTCACATGAAAAGTAGGTAAATTACTCTAGAAAAAGCCAGGTCACACCATATAGTTGTCAAAGGTAAATGAGAATTACTATTTAAGATTAAATTATTATAGTTTTGTAAGTAGAGCTTGCAAACTTCTTTTTGCTCAGTGTTATGCAGGAACATTCAGACCCCATTATGATCAGGGTACCAGTGGCAGCATGAAAGTGCCTGTGCAGCATTCACAATCCTTTACTTTTAAAGTGAAAACAGCAATTTTCCTATAAAAATTCTAGGTTCCCAAGATGTTATATATTGTCACATGCTGGAGATGATGCATTTCCTCTGCGTGCCACAGTGCAGTGTGAGCTGCTGCTCCTCATCACGCTGTGGCAAAGGGCAACCCCTCGGAATAATTCAATTATTCAACCCCTATATGAAGAACAACCCGTAAACATGAAGGGTCACACTAAATCCCCAGCAGTTCAACAGTGACCCCGCAGTGCTTCCCCACAGACATGCAACAAACCCAAGATCTCTGAAAAACAGTTGGACTGTTCAATCAGGTGCTTTGCATATTGCATAAGGTTATTATACTTGATGCTCTTTACTTTAGAAAATCTTCTGGAGATACTTCAGCTCTGCAAAAAACCTTCAGTACCTTCCATCAAACCGGCCAATTAGTGACCTCTGTATCCTGCAATGCACGTTTTTTTTCTCTCCTGATAACACTTAGTTTCTTTGGGCAAGACCGCCAGCAAAATTATACAAGAGGCTGTCATTCAATGTCAGAGATCTCTGGTGAAAAAAGCACTGACACTTAAATACACACAAGTTCTTAATGTGCGTAATAATCAATGGACTTAATTTCCCAGAGATATTTGAATGTCAGGACTCAGACAGCTGCATGAGGCACTGAGCAGCGATCCTATACATTGGGCACTGCCACTACCTATTGTGCTACAAACATTTTCTCCTGTAACCACGCGGCTCTGCGGTGAGGAATAACCAGCTCCTGTGATTCCTATCAAACAGCCAAGTGATGCTACTAAACATGAGAACTGGAGTTGGATGTGAGTTGGTCTTTTTCCCTTGTTAACAAGGCATATCAAGCAGTAATAACTTGGTTTTCTGTAACATAATAAACACATGAAATTAGAAACCTACTGCTTTGTCTAGATGAGCTCATTCTTTCAGAACTTCGAGATCTAGCTGGGGGAGGAAAAAGAAGAAAAAACAATAAAAACAAAAGCCAGAGAGAGACTGTGTTCATTCACTGTGCCAACATCGAGCACGAGCAAACAAAAAGAAACCGGGCATAAATTGATTAGTATCCATAAATGGATTAATATCTAAAAAAATAAGCTATCAGTCTGGTTTGTCTACATCTGTGCTGAGAGTTTATCAATGCCATCAACTCGCTTTCTCACTTGCCTTCTCTTCTGTATATATTTTTAGGGTTTTATTGTTAGGTGATTTCCTGATAGAATTCAAAGAACTCACAGAACAGCATATTAGCATATCCTGAATATAGATGCAGACTCTGTTATGGGATTCATTTTCTCTCTGAATTTTAATTCCAAAGCTGTTCTTTTCTACAATGTTCATATGAGTAATCAGAATTTTAATCATTTTCATGCACCTCTGGATATATTGTGAGGTGGGACAGCAGAAAATACAGTCAAAGGAAGTGAGAACTTTCCAGTTTCAGATTTCTCCCCAAGACCGTGTTGGCAGCATTTTCCATACAGCTTCCTGCTGCAAACAAGAATTTTAATGACCACGAGCCCAGACACTACACAGTGACATCCAGAAATGTTGGCAATTTATGCTGGCTATACTTTCAGCATGCAATACAAGTAATGAAACCCCCAAATCTCTGCATGCCTGTTCATCTGAGTGACCAGTACCACCATGAAACAACTGATCACAGCAGAGGTCACTAACACCTCTAGTTACTTAAAATGAGACCTACACCTTCACTGCCTCCCCCATCTGCAGAAAGGGTCTGTGAAAAGGTGACAATGGATACAACTGGAAATAATTATTTGTACGAGATCATATAATAGAATCAAAGAATAGTTTGGGTTGAAGGGACCTTCAGAGCTGCCCCAGTGCCCCCCCTGCCATGAGCAGGGACATCTTCACCAGCTCAGGGTGCTCAGAGCCCCGTCCAGCCTGGCCTGGGATGTCTCCAGGGATGGTTCAGCCACCACCTCTCTGGCCAACCTGGGCCAGGCTCTCACCATGCTCAGAGATTATGTCTAATCTGAATCTTCCCTCTTCTAGTTTAAAACCATCACCTCTTGTCCTGTCATAACACACCCTTCTAAAAAGATGTATCAAATGATGAGGAGTCAAGGAAAAAGCCAAGAAGCAAGGAGAGGAGAGGAGCAGAAAACAGGGCTTGGCCAAAAGCCTGGGGATGAGAAGAAGGTGCATATGAGCAAGGGGAGAGGTTCAAAGAGGGCAGTGAAGTGCAAACAGCAGAAGGTGGAAGAACATCAAGTCAGGAGAACATTAACATGGAAAACTGAGGTGCAGTGAAGGCAAGTGGCTGCTGAAGGGTCAGGCACCATCTTCATGTGGCCTTCAATGGGTTCCTCACCAAGGACTTGGCACAGATCCCATGACAATCATCCTGTTTCCATGAACTCCAGACCTACACATGCAAGCATGGACTTTTCATAGGAATTAGGCATTCAAGCCCCGCTACATCTCCAACTGATATTATCTCCCTTCAACACTGTAGTTTCCACCCCTCAGGGAAAAAGAATTGCTCATTATGAATTTGCCATTTCTGATCATCCCTGATGTGCATTAACTGAGAATGGAGGAAGAGGAAATCCAGGCTTCGCTGCTACCTGCTGCAGGGTTTCTCCCTTTATGGGTGTAAGTTCATCAATGGCCAGCTAGCAAAGTCATTTTAACCAAAACTGCCTTTTTCAGTCAGGTGAATCAAAATTGAACACAAATACAAATCTACTTAGTGTGATGCCAGTCATTTAGCACTTTAAGCACCAAAAAAATGTTATAAATAAAATAAGAAGCAGAAATTCTGATTGTATTTTCCTTTTGTTTTCCTTTGGGGTAAGTACAGTGGTAAACACATTCATTACTTTCTCCAAAAAAAAATCAGTATCTAAGAGGTATAGATTTCACTGGGAAAGCACTTCTAGGAAAGAAAATAAGAGAATATGAGAAGAGCTCTTGTTTCTAGAGCCAGCTGGATTTATTTGAAGCTTTCATGTTAAGAAAATTTTGCCTGCTGAACATCACTTACCATACACAGTTCAGCATTGATTAAACAGCGCTGCACTCCAGCCCAAAACTCGGGTACACCCTTATCATTTCAGCAAGCCCTCGTGCACAGAGAGGCTACAAAAATGCAATAGAAGGATGTGCAAATCATTCTTCCCAGCCTCGAGCAACCCTCTGCCATCACCATTGGCATTTGCAGGTCTAAAAATCCTCCAGGCTGATTGCAGTGGTTTGATGGATCCAGGAACCCGGGCCCCGCAGCTGGGCAGGGTTTGGAGCACTGCACACCCAGCGCTGCACATCCGCAGCTGTTTGCAACACTTGGGAGGTTTGGGGATGCTCCAAGAAAGCAACAGCTCAATAAAATTACCAAATTCAGAAAAATAGCTGCCCCAGAGCCCAGCGAACCTTGTGCGCGTGGCGGCAGGAACTAGAGGTTTAAGGGAAAAGAGGGCGTATGTAGGGATTCTTTAACTGGGATACCCAGAGGCTATTGATTTTAAACATCGGGTGAAAAAACGGGTCCTTGGTTTGGTTTTCAATTTGCTCCTTGGAAATTAAGCTCAAGTCCTCCTGGATCTTGTAGCCAGCCTGGTGATGCTAAATTTCTCTCTGCTACCTATGGCCTGAAGCTACTTATTATACTTCCCAAAGGATTTCCCGGGTACAGGAATAATCAAGTGGCCAGGCCACTTCAGAGAGACACAACACAGCAGGCCTGAAAGCAAAGATAATTTGGCAAACCGCTAATGCAAATTTTTAACTGAAGTCGCATTTAAGGATTCTAATGAGGAACCACAGCACGATTAGAACCAGCGCTGAGCAAATGAGATACAGCAAGATTATCTCTGCTCTGAAGATAATCTTTACAATCTAGGATTTAAATGAGCAAACGGTGAGGTGGCTGGTAAAAACAGGAGCTTGCAAAGCAATAAGGTGGATGTTCTTATCTATAAAGGCCATTGAGGACAATCTGGAGAGCAGCTCAGTCAGAAACATGACAACACAAGTAGGTTGGTCCATCCTCTGTGGCTTTGGCACAAAACCTGTCTCAGTAAGATGCCAACTGCCTCCTTGGGGGTGCTGTCTGTACCCACCTCTGTACTTCTGCCTCAAAATGTATTTGTGTGAGTCACCTACAGAGAAGCAACTAATCACTGCTCTGCAATTTCCCACTGGAGCCCCCAACACAGCAGAAAACATCCAGCAAACAAGGGACAGTGGATTCCAGTATATAAAATGCAAACAAGACAAACATCCACTCCATATTGCAAGAATCTTACCCTCCTCCAGACCTGTGCCTTCCTCTGCCAGCAAGCAGCTGTCCCTGGGCTGGAGATGATGATGATGATCCTTCCAGAGCTGCTTACCAAAGCACTTCCAAGCCCATTTCAGCCAAATTAAGCTGGGTTAGCAGCCAGCCTTTAAGCAGCAGGTCCTCGTTAACCTGATTGGTTTTGCCTGAAGCAATTACAGATGTCTGACACAAGTCATTTGTATGGGAGGGGCAGCAATAGCACCTCTGGGAGGGCATGTCCAGCCATCCAAGGTATGGGACACTGCACCAACACAAGCTCTTCTCCTGCAAACCTTGACTATGACTTTGCTCTCCACCACCTGTGCTACCAATGCCACTTCCTAAAGGAGACTGCTGGAAGATGAGAAATAAAGCATGGCAGGTTTTGGTCATTATGTGATGACTTTTCCCCTGGCACCAAGTCTTGCCATAAGCACTCGCTGGTGCAGTACACGTGGGCCAACACCTTCCTCTCCTGCTGGGAACTGGAAATTGGTTTTGCTGGGATCAAGCAAGCCCTGGGATAGCGGTAACTGCAAGTCCTTTTAATTAGGAGCTTCAGATAGCTCCTAATCCCCCAGTTGCAGTGGGTAAAGGGGATGAATAAGGAATGGGGCTCCCACAGAGCTCAGCCATCCTGCTTGAAGATGCGGCAGCCACAGCGCTGACAGAGCAAACCAGGGATGCCAGCAGTGACGCACCCAGCCAGCACTTAGCAAGATGTTGCCTAATGCTATGGAAATACATAATTTACTACCTCATTAGGCCTAAAAGAGGTTAGTCTAAAACATAACCAGTGGGGAAGCTGTACTAAAAGGATGCCAGGCTTCTATTATGTTTCTAGATCCCAAAAGGGAGGAGGGATTTTGCCTGGGAATGGTTTGAATGCTGAAATTCAGTTGTTTTCTGATCTGCAGTTTAATTTATCCCTCTCTGTGTGGTGAGAGGTAATTCTGCGGAGCGTAGGGGAATGGGCTAAGTTTTAGCTGTTGATAGGATGGGTTTCCCTTTAGAAATCATCTCCTGATATTATGTTAAATCAGAATTACACACTGTCCCATCAGAGGGAAGCAAATTCCTCTCTGATCCCTGCAGCTACAGTTTAGTTTTAAGGCATTTGCCACCTCTCAAAATACAATCTTGCACAAAAACTGTTGGTAGGATATCACCAGGAGATCAAGGGACCAAGAGAGTGGTTTTCAGAGGAAGCAAACGCATTTAGTAGAGTCGTGGTGGGCTGCTTAACCTTGCAACCAGAATGGAGCGCAATTGCTAGAAAAGCTGCAGTTCCAGTAGAGGCTTTGGGGCGACTTTCATCATAACTTGCTGGAAATCAGGTATGCAGCTGCCCTTCATAATACAGGAATCACACGTCTAATTCCCTGCCTATTGAGTTAAAAGCTGGCTCCCGGTTTTATGTGATGCCATCTAGAAGACGTTATTTCATTTAAGCGCATTCTCTTTCATCCCCATGCATTTTTACTGCAGTCACTATTTATTTTCTCCTAACTCATCTTCCGCATTAACATCATCTTTGCCAGGTGGAATTGAAGCAATAATTCAATCTGAGCTCGGTTCCAGGAAGGACTCATGGCCTGGGTGTCTGCTGAGGCTTGGAAAATTGATTTCTTGGCTTGCAACAGGCACTAAATTCTCCTTATAAACCACTGAGCATCTTCTTATAAGATGTGAATGGCTGGTGTCACAGCAGGTGCAGTTTGTCTGATAAACATAATCACACTCTGAGTTGGACGGCACGGGCATTTGGACGGGAATCAACAAAATTAGTTATTTGCTGATTTCTGAGCCCAGGCTGTGGGAACAGGCAGAACGGGAATCACTTTTTCTTGCGGCCAAGGGATGGAGGAATGAGGAGGGGGGACAGAAGGAAAAAGAAATCAACTATCAACTCCCTTCACATAACATTTATGAAAAATCCAGCTTAGAAGATAAGTCTTTGATAAGTAGGTTGCCTTACCTGGAGACTTGCAAGATCTCCAATGCTTTACAGTTTCTTTTTGAATCTTGGTTGAAACCATCTTTATTCATGATGAGGCTCATCAAAGAGAAGCGTGGGCGACCCGTCAGATAAACTGGAGATTCCCTTTGAATTACTTGAATGTAAAAATATAAAGCCAATTAAGTTTCATGGATTAATTTCCCAAACTGTCGGATAAACTGGCAGATATTGTTAGCCAGCTAAGCCTGAATGATGTGGTTTCCATTAACCAGATCTTCAGAAAAGGTTTTTATTGTAGGAAAGACAGCTTTTGCCACCTGAGCTGATTTTTTTTGTAGTGTTCAGAGTAAAAGCTTATTTTTTAATAGCTTCTAATTCGGCTACAAAATATGTTTGGGATGACTACAGAGTGAAGGTGTCATCTTCAGAGAGATGACTGGGGTTTAGCTGCTTAAAACTGAGAAGGCTGAGCTGACTGCAGTTTAAGTAATTTGAGCAACAACAAAGCAAATCAATAAATTAAAAATCCTTAATGAACAGCTCAAAAAAAAGTCTATTTGGTTTCTAAAAATGAAATATGGCAAATGTTCATCCTTTAATGAGATATAACTATTTTGAGGGTAGTACTTCCATAAAAAGACAGAAAACATTTGAAGTTAAGAATGACTTCCGAATATGACTGCACTTGTTATCTCCTTGGATAACTTATTCAACTCCCTTGGCTTAAACATTTACCAGACACGTACACATCAAGAACTGATCGATTTCCTTCTGCAATATCACTTGATATTTTCATCTTAAATCAAAATCTTCTTTCCCATTTTGAAATGGTGCTTTATTTTGATTGATCTGCTCATAACTGAGGATGTCAAGTTCTACTGTCCTGCAGAGACCCAGAGCAACTCTGCCCATGCCACTGGTGCCAATTTAGCTTGAAATCCTGCATCACAAGGACACAAACATTCTACTGATCAGGAGTATCGAAAGAAAACATTTATCTCTGAGCTAGAAAGAACTAGAAATAACGAGAAAGTGCTTTGACATTCATCCTAATTCTAAACAATTACTAGTGCCCTGAGAAGTTCCTACTGTGCATTGCTTGCTTTGAAATAAAGTATCACAGTGTGATTCCTGGGAAGAATATTAATCTTAAATTATGAATACATCTTCAGCCACAACTCCAACATAGACTTTTTCCCAAAAATTTCCTTGTACCACAAAAAAGAAAATCTGATTCATTAACAAAAGACGTAGAAAAATCCTACTATGTGATATTTCTAGCTACTGGAAAAATATGCACTGCAAACTTTTAAAATATCTATGTCTATAGTTATTTATCTCTGTGTATACATACATTTATATCTTGCTGTTAATGTTTAGGGAAAGATTCACTGATTTTTCCTGGCTATAATGGAACTTTCTCATCACTTTATGTTGCTGCAGGAATTAAAATCAATTGAAAGGCTTTTCGTGAATTAGTGTTATCTTCAGCATCTAATATAGTGCTTAGTCCTGCCAGTTATTAAGTGATGCGGTGACATATGCAACAGCCATACAGTTAGAGTATTTCAGTCTCTATATCTCTAAATTTTAATGATTTGAAAGGCACTTCAGATTCCTGAGCTACACATTTCTTACCATTTCATAAATTCCTCTTATATATAAATGCCAGCTGGGTTTATAATTCTTGATTATGAAGTACTTACTGAACTCCATAATTTAATGTGGTTTTTTTTTCTGTGTTTCTTCCTGCGTTTTCTTAAATAGGGGAAAGGATACATAGAAATTTTAACCAGGAAAGCCTGAATACACATCATCACCAGAACAAACTCACCCAAAAGCCTCTGTCACTGCCCCATGTCCCCAAGAACCTCATGTCCGTCTGTCCAGCCCTCCAGGGATGGTGACTCCAGCACTGCCCTGGGCAGCCTGTTCCAATGCCCCACAGCCCTTGGGGGAAGAAATTGTTCCCCAGATCCAACCTCAACCTCCCCTGGTGCAACTTCAGACAACTTGAGTTCATGATGGGCTGATGGACGGACAGGGACTGACGCCTTCTGCATGCCAGATAGTGCTAAATACACCCCTTGTTAAAGACACAAAGATTTTCAACAATCAGGCGGAACCCAAGGAATTTCTGCTGTGCCCGCACAGACATTCACCTTTCCACTGATTAGACAGCTGCTGCAGAATGAAAGATTTCTCAGCCCTGCATGCACATCTCAAATGTCAGGGTTAGGAAGCAAGAAGAATGTTTAATTCCTGTGTTACAAGGCACCAAGGATGAAAAAGGGTCAGCAAAGAGCCCCTCAAAAGCTGGCGTTGCCCATAAGTTGTCACCCTTGAGCAGCAGTAGCTGTCTGCTCTCCTAAGGCAGCTTGGTGGGGAGCTGTAATAAATTGCGATGAGTATGATGAGCATATGGCAGGTCGAAATATAGGACTGCGTATCTGGACACCACAATTAGGAGCAACACCTGGGGTGGTGGTTACTGCAGTGCTGGACTTCCCTGTGCCTGTACCAACATGCTCCAGTAGCAAGAATTTATGCTTGGGGTTAATGGGCTCTGCCACCAACGTGCCCTGTCTCAGACTCCACTGCAGAACAAATGCAATGCAGGGACTGTCATAAAAAAATATAGAACAGGACAGTTTTGAAAGAGTCCTGGGAAGAATCTGAGCTTTTTCGAAAGAGAATTTCCGACTTGGCTGCCTGACGCACAGGCAGAGCATCTGCAATTCTCAAGCCACAGCATTTAATATTAAAATGTCATTTTATTTATTCTTGCTCTGAGATATCAAAAATGGTAACTAGGCAACATCTCAGCTACTGAGTGGACTCTAAATCTCAAACCACTTAAATATGAGATCAAAGTGAAAAATGGCAAACAGTAATTTGTAACCTGTTCTTTCTGTTTAGACCTAGCAGAGCCAACCATCCTGCCCTTACAGCCCTTGTAGTAAAATCTTCACGTGCACAAGGACCCTCAAAAATACAAATACTGCAGAAAAGAGAAAGGCAACTTGCAGGGTGGTTCACAGACAAGATTCTAAAGGCTCTTCCATGAGATGGATAAACACCTGAATTCAAGGACAACCCAGTAATGTTGGCCCCAAAACAACGGGCTACCACTGGTTTGAATCATCGAACGGTTTGGGTTGGAAGGGACCTTTAAAATCTCTGTAGCTCAACAGGGATTTTCAATATGAGAGCGAGCAGAGAAGGTACAGTAAGATGTCAATCTGTCAGCATGTACGAGGGCTTTTCCAAACCCATTGTTTTTGTCAAGCAAAGAGCTGCCGCTCTGCAGAGAAGGGACCAATGCAGAGGGACATTCACCTGTCTCTTTAGCACCAGTGTCCTGTGCATGACACTGCTACATCTCCATCGCCAATAGAAGACCCATCTCCAAATACTCCACCAGGAGCGAACATGAACTTTGCCCATGGGAACATTCAAACCAACACTTGTGTCTGGTGTGAAGTGGGACAGTCACAAGGTCCATTTTGGCCAGATGAACATGGAGAAGGAGCAGGAGTTGAGCTGACCTGCCTCAGCCCTCCCTGAAGTCTCTCCTGCAGGTTTTCCCGTGTTTCACTTCTGCTGTGAAATGAACTTTGATTCGTTTTGCTCTGTGCAACTGTGCTTGGAATCCCCCAGGTATATCCTGTTTCATAATCAACATACAAATGAGGAAAAGTGGAAAAACTTGGAGGTTAAAACACATACACCTCCCTTCTCTACAGTGAAACCATAAATCACACAACATATAGAAACGCCACCTGCGCTGCTTTAAACACAGTTGCTCACATTTCCATTTAAGAAATGACTGGACAAGGGGGTCCAAGATTTAGTTTGCAGAGATGTTGAAGACAACAATTTTGTTAATAAAAGGAAAAGCAGCCATTTGTATTCTCTGACAGCCCCAGAGGTGTCTATTTTTGCTTATAAATCAGATACCGCAAGAGGTATTTGGACTGATGGATCAAAAACGCGATGAGCTTGAGAGTGTTTCATGGGAACCAGGACAGAAAGGCAACCGTGTGAACCATTCACACGGCCTCCTTTGATTTCAGCAGCCTTTATGAGTGACACAATCAGCCACAGAAAACAGTTTAGTGGGAGTTTTTGTCTTCCTAAAACACAGCTGACACATGGGAATGATTTAACTTGCTAATGAAATTACCCCTGTGAGTTGATGTTTTCCCCCTCTCAAGTACATATCCTGGTTGCATAACTGATAACCAATTTAGAAGGGCACAAAAAGAGCTTTGCCGGGCTCGAACAGCAAATACCTGCTCTGCAGTCAGGGAAGATGCATAAAGGATCAAGGCTGGAGAAACGCAGAAGGAGCTCATAGAGATAAACCCCTTCACCAGGAGGAGGTCAGCAGGGACCAAAATCTGGAAAAAGACTGATGAGTTTTTGACAAATTAAGCCTATTTCTTCTCTTGGTCATTCTCACACACAGTAATGTGCACATGAAAGCACTTATTGTCATTCATGCGATATTACGAATAAACAGTTTAGACACTATGTGGGTCACTGGATGAATTCATCATTTACAAAATGACCCTACCCTGTGCTTATAAATGTCCACAAACATAAAAGACTTTTTCCACCACCTATAGAGCTCAGGTTATCTGATAAACCCTTAAAACAGTGTTTTGCCAATTATTGGAGTCTTTACCTGATTAATAATAAACACATGTAACAACCTTATTGCAAAACAGCTATTCACTCAACACAGATGCAGAACTGCTCCTTGCAGGTATTTGTGAAGGCGTAAAAGTAGCAGGTTGCTCCTGGCTAATGCACAAGCACAAGAAAGGAATTGAGTTCACTGAACGATTCACAAACCTTTGTTCCCAGCACAAAAATCAATGGGATGCTAAAAAGCTGTAGTGTTGTTCTTGTGTTGGACACCTCGAGAGCACTGAATACATCTCTCCCAGGTCCAGAGGGATGGCACAGAGAAGCACTAAGCAAAGGGCAAGGTCAGATAGCATCTTCATAGCTTGATATGAGAAGTTCTTGAAGAATTTAATATATTTTTATGTATTTATAAGCTGCTAAAAATGCAGCCATGATATTCTCTCTGGGAACATGAGTGTTGTACCACAAAAAATAACCTAGTGCCAAGTGCAATCTTCAATTAATAGCTCAAGTATTAATTTAAGTCCATAATGCATGCACATATAATTTTAAACTTAGGGAAAGAAGCGCGTAAAATTGAAAATCTTTAGTAATTTTCCGAAGAATCCAATATCAGCGCAGTGGGTTCATTTGTTAGGCAAGCTGTCTTGGGGAGGTCCAGCTCATACAATGAGTAATTGTTAAGAGCTGTACCAGCTAAAAGATCTTTTCTTTACCCTTCAAATTACTTGAGAGTGCAAAAATTGCAGAGGAGAAGCGAGGTCAGTTCTTCGATCCTGCTCCAGCTACCAAGCCGTGATCAGCAGTGCAGGTGACATGAAAGACCAGAGGGTTTTCAGGGCTAATTAATTGATTTAAATGGTGCCATTTCTCTGCTCTCCAGCTGCTTTGGTGCTTGGTCAGGAGGCTTCACCACCCACTAGAGGAAGAGGGAGATTTGTGCCCTCTGGACCCAGTTACCCAGCCTGGCTCACTGGGAAATCTCAGAGCAGCTGAAAAATTGTTTAGATCAAGTGATGTGGAAATCAAGGCAGGAATGGATTTATTTTTTTTCCCCCCAAAGAGATGGAGAAGCCAAGACTTGGCAGAGCTGGGCAGACCTTATGGAATCATAGAGCGGTCTGGGTTGGAATGGACCTTCCCAGCTCCCCCAGTGCCCCCCCTGCCATGAGCAGGGACATCTTCACCAGCTCAGGGTGCTCAGAGCCCCGTCCAGCCTGGCCTGGGATGTCTCCAGGGATGGTTCAGCCACCACCTCTCTGGCCAACCTGGGCCAGGCTCTCACCACCCTCAGGGACAACAATTTCTCCCTCATGTCCAGCCTGAATCTCCCTCCTTTAGTTTAAACCCATCACCCCTTGTCCTATCACAACAGGCCCTGCTCAAAAGTCTGTCCCCATCTTTCTTATTGGCCCCTTTTAAGTCCAGAAAGGCCACACTAGGGTCTCCCCAGAGCTTTTCTTCTCCAGCTGAGCACCCCAACTCTCTGTCTGTCTCTCAACTTGCCCCTGGGGTCTTTCTCACCTCCCATGGGTCTCCCACAAACCACAGACCATGAACAGCACTTGACCAGGGCGCTGCTATAATCCTACTGGAATCGGCGCATCCTTGCTGGAAAAGGTCAGGCTACCCATCCAACCCAGCAGCATCACATCTTTAATTGGGAAGAGGGAATCTCTGACATTTAGAAGAGAGAGAAGCCACTGTGCCACCCCACAGAACCAACCTTGTTTTTGCAGAAATAGCACAAATTCAGTCTTTCCTTCTCCAGCGCTGCTCCATCTCAGCTGCTGTCCTGCACTGACTCAAGACAGGTACGAGAGAACATCCCCCTGCCCTCCTAAAGACACCATTTTACATTAAAATCATAACTTCTGATATATTAAACTATCTAAATGCAATTCAAACTGCTAACCTTCGGAGTGTAGGAGACAATCAAATAGTTTCTTTGCCATCTGTTAGCGTAGCGGGGTTAAATTCAGCAGATAAAGTGGGAGCGTGTCTCCAGCAGTGGTGCTGAGGGTGGGGTGCTCAGCCGAGCACAGCCGCATATTCTGCTATTGACTGGGAAAGGGAACTATCACATAAAGGCAAAATGGGGGTGACAGGTAAAACACGAAGACTAAAGACTGGGTTTGTTTCTTCAACCAACAGTTTGAGGTGGGATGCTCCTTACAAAAGACATGTAACCATCTCAGATGACAGATATTTCATTTGCCTATTGTACTATGGGCCAATAAAACAAAAAAATACATCCATTGACATAAACTCATTTTTAATATGGCTGCATTTTCTCAATACAAACAGGCACCGCAAACAAATGACTTCAACACGTCCTCCCGTTGATTAAAAAATGATTTATATTGAATTACATCTTCAGAGTTGGTTGGATGATGTGTTTAATCCCACTCCCTGCCTTCCTCTAGCCTAATAATATACAACATCCCCTATACATTAATACGATTATATTAGTGAATCCAGTATTGCCACTGTGTTTGAGAGCAATTGCTGTTAGAAGACTCGTGCTTCCCAAGCAGATCAGTATTTTTAATTCTAGTAAACAAAGAGCAGAATAAAGTTTTGTCTAGGAAATAATATGGTACTTCCTATTAGGAAACAGTGTCCTGCAAACTATTTCACAGACATATATTAAAATTCCAGAGTAGTGACAAATAATCCATTATATTGTGTTCCTGTCTACCACCAAGAGAAATATCTCAGAAGTCACCGGTTCATTCAAGTGTGCTAAGGCTATAATTGTTTTCCGCTGTAATTATTTGTTCTTACTTTTTCTTCTGCCCAAATTATGGGCCAGACAATTTTGCACCTGCCTGGAACTGCCACTGACTATTCAAAAAGGCAGGAGATCTGGGAAAAAAAGTTTATTGTCATTATATTTTTCTGCTATTTTGGTAATTTTGGAGCCCTATGTTGATAACGCTTTTAAAAACTCATGGAAAAATGCAGCTCAGGTACAAACTACCGATCAGTATGTTTCTTTGATACATCCAGTTTTTATTTCCAATTAATTTTCTTGCAGTAATCTTATTAATTTGTTTATAAACCGTTTTCTGTGCTTGTTTGCTATCAGCATTCACTCACATGTCAGGCTTTTTCTTAAAATGTATTGAGTTATAGATAAACACAATTCTACATTATGAGATTGGAGAAATAATGAAAAATGAGTGGTTTATGGTTTAGAAACCATGTAAACATAATCATGTTTTTATTGCTGGAATGGTAGTATGAGGGAAGGGTAAATCACTAACGTCAATGCAATCTTTAATTTAAGGAGTATTTCCATGATGTTTCCTGTTAATCTTCTAAAGCTGTTTTCAGAGCATAAAAATATGTTTGCTATAGGGAAGTCTTTATAGTATCAGTGATAAAATACTCTTATGCGGGTTTTGCATCCATTGCACCATTTGAATTTAGTAAACCCTGGTCCTTATGAGCAGAGCAATTATGACTATTATGATATTAAACCGGGAAAATATTCTGTTTAATGAACAGCAAAGAATTACAATGCATCACCGCCCTTGGGAAAAGCAATGTGTTCGGCTCACAAATAGCACTAACAGCCTCATCGACACCAGATGTCCAATTTTCAAAAGTAGCTTCCTAAACTCTGAGTGCAGCGCTGAGGTTTTTGCTCCTTGTGAGCAGAATTGGGGTCCTCACCCATCAAAGAGCCTGAAAAATCAATCGTTTGCCTCTACTGCAGCCTCATTCTATTTAATGCTGTGCTCTGGATGATTCTCCTCTGTTTCATTGAATAAAAGGAGCCAAGGCTTGTGTGGTCCCTCACCGGTTCCTGTCCTGTGTTTGCAGAAGCTCCATCACTTACCAGTCTGGCGTGACCACCATCACATCCAAACCCCCAGGGCTCCCAGGTGTTAAACAGCAAATCAAAGCACTTCAGAACCAACCTGCAAACTTCTCCTTGCACTTCAGCATCTTAGAAGGGAGAGATCAGGAAAACCACGTATCTTTTTCTTATCATATGCACTTTGACAGGGCATCGCCATTGCTACTTACAGGCCAAAAATGTCACCCAAAGTTTGCACGGCCTCAGCTCTGCTCTGCCTGAACTTTTCCTGATCTGCCTGCGCTTTCTCTGACTTGCTTTAGCTGTAACAGCGCTTTTTCTAGTTGACCAGCTGTCCGTGGCTAATTTGGTTTATCTTTGTGCGGAACAACCACAGTTTTATACAGACGGCAGCAACACGCACTTATTCCAGGTAGGGTGAGATATTTCTCCCTAACACGCTGATGAGTAGAGAAATCCAGAGGTGTTACTGCAGCGGAGGCTTTGAGAAGTGGAGACCTGGTTTCTGGAGTAACCAAGAGAAGGGCATCTCTGTTTTCTGCATTTCAGACACTCCGAAATAGTATCTAACATGCACAAAGGGCACCGCATATAGTAAATTGGGATGTGATACGGAGATGGGGGCCAACAAAGAAAGGAAAAGGTACAAAAGCACCTTAGCAAGCGTACAAAAGTGACTGCAAGTGGTGAGGAAGAAGAAACCATCAGCATGGACATCCCACCCCAGCAAAGGACCACTGATGCTGACACATGCCCCAAGGTGAACCCCCCACCATAACGCCCAGAGGAGCAGGGGGACCGTAATGCCAGGAGAGGGGTAGAAACTACAGAGCATGCGAGTAACAATTTTAACTGTATTATTATTATTATTAGTTCTACTATTACAATATTTTCTGCGTATATGTATTCTTTGTCTTTCTACAATAAACACATCTGGGCTAATAATGATGATTCTTGGATTACACTATTAAGATTTCAATAAATCTTAAAAATAAATCCTGGTCTTTATGTGTACTCTGTGCTTCCTCTTTGCTCACAAATGAGGTTTTGAGAGTAGAAATAGTGGTTTTGGTAGCCTAACAGCTGCATTTCACACCCTCTTACCCAACACTCACCTATTTACACCCAGGCAGGATCTGGAGGTGCATCCATGGGTGAAACTGCCCATAGCCCCATCTTCCCCAGACTTTGCCAGATGTGCTGGATATTCACACCAAAGTCCGCACCTCTGCAAGCACCAGCAATGCACGCAACACTTCGTAGGTAAGGAAGGAATTCAAGTAGATATTGGAGTTAGGTGCAATTTCATTAAAGGCGTCTTCATCACAGCATAAGGTGGCTTAGAGAGAAAAAGGAGTTAATCCAGTTCATAAATCATAATTATGGTCAGCATCTATGGAACAGAAAGTGCATGGAATTACAACAACACTGATTCTTCCCACCAGTTCCACTGAAATAAAATGCAGCGTTGGGAAGGAATTTCACAGGCAAATGTTTACACCGCGCGGAATCGTGCCCGTTCCAAATCAAACAGTTCCTTCCAGCTAACTTTGCAGCATAAAAATCCTTGGCAAACAGCCAAGAAATAATGTGCTTAAACATACAGCACACACCATGATTGCTTGGGAATAAAGGGAGCTGCTTTATCTGTAATGTAATTCTCAGCACAAGCACACAAGCAAATGCTCACCTTTCGATTTTAACCAGCAAAACAACAACACTAATGATTGCCCTTCATCCTATCACTATTTCTGAGGCTGTTCTATACTTACCGGGACCACAGACGCTTCTTAGAGAGGGTGCAAATGAGAGAATTACCACATTACACCAATCGAGCAAACATTTTCTCTGGGAGTCAACTTATAAATATTTCTGCTTGAACAAGCAAAATGTTTTGCTTATCCAGAGACTCCCCTGGGAGGAAGAATTCCCTGCTTCTAAAACTAGGAAATCCATTGATCCTTTATCTTCCTTCAATGAGTCAAGAGTTGGTAAATGCACCAGATGTAAGTATACCAATACGCATTTCAAAAGCATTACATCCCAGACATAGAAACAGAGAAGATCCTCTATTAAATTACATGCACCGTTCACACAGAACCAAGTCCTGCTCTTAAATTACACCTAATCCTTGTAAAGTCATTGGCATTAAGAGGTACAGTTGCTTCAGCCACCAACTAAATTAAACTGTGAGTCCGTGTGTGCACAGACATTCATGAAAAAACTTCCGTCAGTTCCAAAGAATGTATATACATCTTATTTGTATTGCAGTGGTAAGTGCTGGATCCTTTTTGCATGGTGCTGTATGACCAGATGGGCCCTAATCAATCTGGGTTTTTTTTTTAATTATCTAAATATAACAACTTGGATACAGCGAGTCCAAGCAACAACAGATGAATGCACAGTGAGGAAATGCAAGGAAACGATGATAAAGCATCAGTTGGGATGGGCAGTGGTCCTGAGCACACCAGCTCTTTGCTGCTGCCAAGAACTGACAAAGAACACAATCAGATGACCTTTGAAAGGGGCAGATATCCCTAAAAAAGGGTAAGTCAGGTAGAAAAGATGGTGAAAATATGCATTTAGCTTCTCTCTGGGACTGCCAGCCCTGGCAGCTGCACTTGCCATTAAGCCAAGGAGCAAGTAAGGCAAGAGGGTGACCAGGGAAGGATGGAGAAATCAGAAGTGACTTCAGCAGAGCCACCAATACTGAGGAACCAAAAGGAGGAGGGAGGAAACTGCTGGGCCACTGACCACAAGCAAAATAGTCTAGGGGAAAAAAAAAAAAATATATATATATATATATATATTTTGAAGTTGTGAGTTGGAAAACTAATAAATTGGGAAAAAATAATGTTGCTAACCTCTCCAGGTTTAATAGGTGGGACTGAAAGTGTCACGCAGCTGCGCTGAATTTTTGCAAAGAGCAGAACTTGTGCTCAGTGCTGGGACGGGGATACAGCCCTGAAGAGCCTCCTCCTGGGGAGCTTCCTCATTTTGATTGCAAAGCGTATATTGAACCTGCTGGAACTGTTGTGGTCGACAGGAGGACACGTGTCTCGAGCTGCCCCTGGAAGTCCCACTCTGCCCTGGGGAGACCACACCTGGAATCTTGTGTCCAGTTGTGGCCCCTCAGTTCCAGCAGGACAGGGAACTGCTGGAGAGAGTCCAGCGCAGCCACCAAGATGCTGCAGGGAGTGGAGCATCTCCCGTGTGAGGAAAGGCTGAGGGAGCTGGGGCTCTGGAGCTGGACAAGAGGAGACTGAGGGGGGACTCATTCATGGGGATCAATATGGAAAGGGGGAGTGTCAGGAGGATGGAGCCAGGCTCTTCTGGGTGACAACCAGTGACAGTACAAGGAGTAATGGGTACAAACTGGAACACAAACGGTTCCACTTAAATTTGAGAAGAAACTTCTTCTCAGTGAGGGTAACAGAACAAACACCAGAACAGGCTGCCCAGGGGGGTTGTGGAGTCTCCTTCTGTGCAGACATTCCAACCCGCCTGGACACCTTCCTGTGTAACCTCATCTGGGTGTTCCTGCTCCATGGGGGGATTGCACTGGATGAGCTTTTCAGGGCCCTTCCGATCCCTGACACTCTGGGATTCTGTGATTCTGCTCCTGCCTGCTCGGGCGCTGCGGGAGCATCAGCATCAGCTCCATCATCTCCACACACAGACTTTCTCTGCTGGATTCAAACTGCCCTGTTGGTAAAACCATCACCCATTCAATTATCTAATTATTTCTTTGGCTCCTTTTTTTTTTTTTTTTGTCCCCCTTTAATTAGCATAACTAGACTTTCTCCCCACTTAATCTCATTTCTAAAAAGACTGGTTATCTCTGAAAGACGCCATTGGCTATGGGATTCACTCAAATCGCCAATTATATTACTCTACACCTAGGTAAATTTGAACTTGATTCTATTATATAAATGCAGGATAATCCTTATTTTCTTTCTGTGTTTGTTTTGGGCTCCACAGTATTGATGGTATTTTCTCTTCCTGAATTTATTCAGAATTTAAGCCAGCAGATTCCTGCTACTGAAGTGAGTCAATGAATTTAAATCCAGGGTTTCTCTTTTGTGAATAGTAAATTTGCCATGGAGTCGAGTTTTGGTGAAAATGAAGCTATTTTAAACTCAGGTCAAATTCATTAGATAGTTCAGGCTGCAAATTGGCCAATGAAACATTCTTCATGTTGAAACAATTTCTTAAGTGAAATATTTTTCAGCTAAGATTCTTTAAGAAGTGGATGGGCTATAAATAAAGTATGGGAATGGGAAATATGACGATGGAGTGGGAAAATAATTGTAACAAAGCACTAAAACAGTTTGATGAGAAAATCCTAAAAAATCAGGATATTCCCCTGGGGATGTTCCAAACCTGTAATTAGTTTTTGGGGGGTTATTTTTTGTGCACTGCTTCTTGCAAATAGACCTGAAATAGGGATTAGCTATTCCACATGGATTTTCCCAAATTTGTCCCTGGGGAAAGAACCCCATAAAACACATGAATAAAAACATCTCCTGGTTTGGGGTTTATTACCAATGTTGTTCATTTTTAAGCGAAGCTATATAGGAAGGTCACCATACAAAAGAATACAATCAGTTCCCCTGGATCTGGGTATTTTTGGTCAACATTTTTTTTCACACTAAAAACTGCAGGTTCAGATACATCAGAATGATTTACAAATGCATATTGGCTTCTCTAAAACTTCTGCTTGGGATGAAAGTATAGAAGAAAAAAACAATAATAGCTTAGGAAAGTGAAAATGTTTCATTTTCTCATTTCTTGAATGAACCAACTTGAGGGTTTTCTTTTATATTTTGAAACAAGTTTGAGCTTTGGGGGTTTCTGTTTTTTTTAAACAAATTCCCCTCAGTTGTTGTTTATTGGTTTAGCTCTTTAGGAAAACAGTAGAAGTAAGAAGGACACTGCTTGGTTTTAGCTAAATTAAGTGTTCCATTTCACCCAAATTTTCTGTGGATTAACCAAGGAACTGCAAAATTTCCACAGCTGGAGACACAGAATCCCCCAAACCACTTAAAAATCAATGACAAGATGCTGCTGACAGCAGCCACAGCATAGACCAAACACACAAATCCTGTGACCCGGCACTGGTGAAGCCCAAATAGTTTAGAAAATCAACTTTGGCTTTGTCATAGAGTCCCTATCGCTCTGGAAAAGTCTGACTCAAGTGTGTAAGGTCTGTATACAACACTGTGCATTATCCTCCCTCCAGTTCATTATACTCTTTCAAATCCCTGTTAAAATTTGCCTTTGCCTTGATACCAACCAAAGACTTCACAGTAACTGGCTGTTAAACTGAAATCTGCTAATGTGGCCTTTGCAGCCAATTGACATTTTTCTATTTATATGGGTTAGCAATCATTTGTATTCTGCTTTTTTTTTTTTTTTTAAGTACCATTTTCTCATTCTGGTGGAAGGTTTCTGTGTTTCCATTGCAACTGGGAAAAAATAATAAGATTCTGCCTTTTTTTGACAAAAAGACGGAAAATATAAAGGAAAATACTTTCACTAAAGTGTCCACAATGAGAGAGCCTCAATACACACAACTAACAAGAGTGGGGCAGCTGTAACTGGAACGCAGAGGTGAATGCAGTGTGAGCATCCTTTCCAGTTAGCAACTGGGGCCATCCCTACCTTTAGAAAAAAGAAAGGGGGCTATTATGTAAAGTAACCCCATCAAAGTTTGCTACGGGCATGTGTGTAAATACACCTGTTCCACTTAACCCTTACCCCACCTGCTCTGCAGAAGACGTTGTTCCACACACAGCGTAGTCAGAGCACTTCAAACCCCAACAGCTCACCCTGTGTTTGCTTGTGCATGTCAGTAAATGTTTAATCATCTTTGGACTGAAACAGCCAAATCCCCATCTCATCAGCTGTTAATTTCGTTTTGAAGTACGTGCTCGCTAAAGCAGAGGCTGGTGGGCTGAAGAGCATCTGCTGCCCACACTGCGCAATGGGCGACGTGCGGAGGAGAGCAGAGAAAGGTGTTGGTGTTTTTTCTGCTTTCAGCCCCATCAAACCGCATGAAATCTACGTTTGGTATTTTTCCTTCAGGGGTGCGAAATAAGGAAAAGGAGTTTGAGGGGGAAGGAAAGTGGCTTCTGGCAGGGACTTGGCTGCAGCGCTGCAAAGACCCCGAAGCCTCACACATCCCTGCTCCCAGTTTGGGATTGGACCAGAGAAGACTTTCCCATTATAGAGCTTTGGGCTTTCAGCCTGTGAGTGATTCCAGATGCATTGTCAAGTAACAGGACAGGCTGCCCAGGGCAGTGCTGGAGTCACCATCCCTGGAGGGTTGAACAGACAGAGATGAGGTTCTCAGGGACATGGGGCAGTGCCAGTGGTGGGTTATGGTTGGATTTGATGACCTTGAGGGTCTCTTCCAACCAAAATGATTCTACAATTCCACGGAACAAGCACCTTTTGCCCTCTCCTACCCCATCAGCCTTTCCTACAGAGCTGCTGCAGTGAAAAAACAACCAACCTAAAGTCATTGAGAAGACACTCAGCTGGAGAGAGCCTCCTGATTTAGGAAGGGACTTGGTGTCCCCCAGCCCCAGGAAGGCAGCTCTGAGGACAATGATGCCACCAAGCCACTGCAGACATCCTCTATCCACCCTCCACATCCATCCCCAACAGCTGCTGAGGGTCCACGAAGGACTGGACCCCCCCATGGTTTTGGGGTGTCCCTGCACCTCTCATTGCCCTCCCCCATGGTGGCTGCAGCACACCCAGCAGCCTGCAAAGTGTCCCAAAATGCTCAGAAGAAAACATTACTCCATCCTTCCAGACATTCTGGCTTCCCCACTCCAAGGAAACACATTTTTACTATCAAAACTTTCCACCCCACACCTCCAAATTGAGATTTCCCATTAAATGGAAAGACCTTATTTCCAGCAAAGTCTATCAGTGACAGAATAGGAGTAAAGCAGCAACCCGCTCTTCTTATTTCTTCTTTTAATCTTTCCAGTGGGGAAAGAGCAAGGAAAAAGCATAAGAAGTGATAGAAAGGCAGAAGAATTGCTTTTGCCATTTCCCTGCTCTCTCCCTGTCTGGAGTAAGGGGAATTTTTAATACCCTCCCTTTGTTCTAAAGCAAAAAACAGCACAGGGCGAGCAAGAGAGAGAAAAAAGCAACTGTCCCAAAACAAAACTAGAAACATCATTGTTCTTAAGAGGAGAAACAATGCCGTGCATGCAAATGCAATATGAGATCATTCACATTTTATCTTGGATATTTCTGTTCCAAACTTTACAACTGAGATCAAAAATCCCAACTACGAATGTTTTGCTCAACACATCCTGAAGAGAGGAAATTTTAAAGAACTTTGGAGGATTTGGGTATTTAAGATACACTGTCATGAAAATTTATCACTAAACTTAAGTTTTATCCCTTCTAAAGCCTACTTGGGTCACCAGGAAAGCCAGCTAAGGACAGCCCCAGCTGTTTCCACCCTGAAAATATATACGATGCTTTGATATATAAGCTGCTTTTAGCAAGTAGCTCTTTTAATTAGAAATGACTGCTTGCTTTAAGCACATTATTTTAATAGATATGCTCAAGACGTAGGATGCTGCTTTTCAAACCGCTGAGAAATACTGCGTGTTCCCTTTTCCCTGTCAGAAAATAAATTGATTTTATTTGTTCTTCTCTTAAATGAAACATAATTAAAGAGTGAGAATGTTCTCAGTCAAGGAAAAAAACCCGTTAAATTAAAAAACAATCTACTTTATTAAGTTAAAATTCAATTTCAGGTTTTCATTACATGCAGCTGCATTGAAGTACAATGCCAATAGTTTACATCTGCTCTGAGCTATTTAGATGCTACTTTGCTTCTGTAGATGGTAAATTCCTCAGTCTTCAAAGGAAAAAGGGCAGACTTCGAAATGTAATGTTTTCACCTAATCTATTCTGTGTTGTAACCTCTATCAGCAATTAATGACCTGAAACATAAAAGCAAAGTGATGAGCCTATAATGAATTATACCTTATGATGACACTTACATTATGGAGCACACTACATATATTTACTGCAAACCTTTTACATTTGTTGGTAGTAGGTATTAAGTTTAAGTAGTATGCGGAGCTGTATGGTACATTAACTTTTTTTTGGTCTTAAATGCATTAATGCTCCATGTGTGCATCTATCGAGCATTCGTGAGAAGTAGCACAAAGTCCTTTTATCACGGTGAGGAAGGTGGAAACGAGTCTCTTATCTGTGTAGAGAGTTTCCAGTGATGAAGGACTTCCCTACAGGTGCTGCTCAAACAATTATAAATGTGGCATTAAATTAATTCATTTAACACTTCCTGGGTTCATTAGTCCAAGGAAAGCAGACACCTTGATTCCACTGTGTCTGAACGGGCTTCAAGAAACCAAAATCTGCCATTTCAGACTCTCAGCACAGCTCTAATTCTGCTGAAATTAGCGGAGTTTACATGCATTTCTATATAAAATCCAAGGCGGGATTTATCCGTTTTTACTTTCTTCACTAAAAACTGAGTTTCTGGTCAAAGTTACTCAACAAACAGGCATTGGCCAATGGAAGGAGAGCTTCAAAAGGCAACTCATCCTGTGCTACAAGAGGGTAATGCAGCACTCTGAAAGTGTCACCTCATTTCTGCTGCCAACCAAAGGGGCTGAGGACAAGAGTTCGCAAGAGCCACACGCAGCTGTAGGTTGGGTCGAGTGGGATGAGTGTCTCCCTCTCCATTTCTCTAATCACACCCTCTACTCCAAGAAGATCAGAAGATTAAACCCTTCCTAAGGGTCAGTTCTACATTGGTGTAAGCAACAGCAGTTGCACTGACTTCTGAAAACAAAGCTGATAATGTCAGCTTGGCATGAAATGATGCAGAGGAGCTTTGGGAAGACGGAGCAGAAGAAAAGCCTTCTGGCTGTAACCCTGTATATATTTATAGGTGAAAGTCTCTCTCACCACCTTCCAGCAGTGTGCAGGTTGTTTCACACATAATCATAGAATCACTTTGGTTGGAAGAGATCATCAAGTCCAACTGTTAACCCAACACTGCCAAGTTTGCCACTGCCCCATGACCCTGAGAACCTCATGTCCGTCTGTCCAACCCTCCAGGGCTGGTGACTCCAGCACTGCCCTGGGCAGCCTGTTCCAATGCCCCACAGCCCTTTGGGGAAGAAATTGTTCCCACATCCAACCTCAACCTCCCCTGGCGCAACTTGAGGCCGTTTCCTCTGCTCCTGGCGCTTGTTCCTGGGGAGCAGAGCCCGACCCCCCCTGGCTCCAAGCTCCTTTCAGGCAGTTCAGAGATCAGAAGGTCTCCTCTCAGCCTCCTTTTCAGACTAAATGCCCCCATGTCCTTCAGCTGCTCCTCATCAGACTTGTGCACCAGCACAAGACTTCAGGCTCCATAGCTGAAAAAGGAAAAGAGGAATTAAAGAGTGAGGTAAACCTAAAACGATGTTGTTTTTTATAGGTCTTAGACAGAATAAGTGTCAGCAGATCCTGTGAGCAAAACTGAAGTACTGGCAGCAACTCATTGTAGGTAGCAAAGACCAGAGTCACCTTCAAAGGTTGGACCATGACTGTGGTGGTCCCAGAGGGATGTTATTGCCTATTTCATTACCACATAAATTGATGAAAGATCTTAATAGAATAAAAGGAAACAACTGGGAGATGTAGCAGTATAAAACAGCCAGAAGAGCAGACACAAATGGCAAAACTGTCATTGAAGGACAATTGTTCTTCAGACCTTTTCCAAGTACATTAGCAAAATGCTGGATAAGCAAAGACAAGCTCCTGACACTCAAGGTCTAAGCCATTACGTACTTTCTAGGCTTGACACAAAACTTCCTCTAGGGAAAAATCTTCCTGCACAAGTTTACAAAAGGGCTCTTTTGGCCATTCCCAAGGCAGTATGAAGGTTTCCAGCAGTCTATGAGAGGACACAAGCAGGATAGTCTCGTGGTGGCCCCAGCTTGGCATGGTCCCCACCAGTGTCCAAAAACCCAATGCAAATCCTCTTCATCTGCCCCAAGTCACTTGACACTGAGGACAGAAACCTTCTCTTGCAGCAGCTTCTTAGGAAGTGTTACCACTAAGAAATGGCAAAATTCGGTATTCCTTTCTACAAACCTCTGCTCAAACGCTCTCAAACCACCAGACGTTAACGCTGTGTTGACTACAGGCTGTGGAGAAGCCACCAAAAAGGTGTGAAATGAGAGAACACGCAGACTCGCATCAAATGCAACTTTCAGTTGAGGAAATAATTCCACCAAGAAAAACATGTACCATTTATGTGGTGGAGAGGTGGGAGTCATGCTGGGATGGGAAAACATAACTCTCTGAACTGTCCTAAGAGTATAAGTTATTCTGAGTGACACTAAGATGCAAAACTGAGCAAACCAGCACGAAATAAAGCTATGAAAAGCTTGGCCTGGTGTTGGGGAAAATGCTCTTCCTCACAGAGAATTATTAGATTAAGGAACAGGCTCCTAAGGGAAGTACCAACAGCACCCACCATTGCTTGGGATATTTAAAACTCTCCTGCAAGAGAAAAATGTAGCGCTGGGAAATGCAGGGATGAAAAACTCAGGGCTTAAGAAAGAAACTGGGCAAGGAAGAACCTGTTTGATTAATTCTGCCCCTCTTGGCAGTGGAAAGCCCACAAGCAGCCTGCAGTTTCCTTGCATGGATTTGTTGTTTAAATTCATAGTTTTTCAAATCCCTCACCTCACGGGTCAGTTGTGAATAATCTGAGCAGAAGCTGCATCTGCCCAGGTTTCTGGTACCATCCCAAGGATGCAGTGAAGAAGTTCCCAGGCTGATGTCTTTGGAGCTGGTGTCTAATGGCCTTGGAACACCATCCCAGCCTGTGCCCTCCTGAATTTTGGAAGCTCACCCCCAAGACAGCCCCCAAACTCCCTCCTTGCTCCACCATGTGGGACACTATCAGTGGGTCTGTCCCCAAACTGAACCCAAAAGCCATGCACTGGGTGCACTGGTTGCTGACAGCGGTGCCTTTTCGGGGAGAGCAGCTCACATTAATGATTTAGCCAGCTTGACTAAATGCATCATGTTCTTGACACCGGGGGCATTAGCAATTCATTGCATTTCATTTTATGCTCTGTAGGGTGAGAGAATACTGTTGTAAATTGAATTAATTCTTGGTTTTCCTTTGAAATAGTACTACTAAATAAATAATTTACTCCGTGCACAGAGGGAAAAAAACACATAATAGGAAGAAATTGAAGTCAGCTCTAATATGCGTTACAAAAAGGGGTGTTCACTTCAGCATTCCTAACTGTGAAAATGTTTTGTGGACTTAATTCCAAGGAAATTAAAACTTATGTCCACAGTAAAAGTGTTGTGTTAAAGATATAAAAAGTTTATGCTGTTAAAGCAATGTACCGTTTAGCCTTCAGTTACAGCATTGGGAAGACAGGAATATTGCTGTGCAGTGGACTGGAGAGAACTTGAATTAGTTCAGTCAATTAAGTCATGATTAATTTATGTTAGATCTTGTTCTCTTGAGTCTATAAAAACAAAGACTTTAGTTAACTGGCAGCATTTAGTTTAATAAAAGTAAAGTCTTTAAAGATGACTTCAGGAGGGCAAAGAAAAAAGTCCAACACATTGCTGACAAAATCAATAGACAGCAAGATTCCTGTTTAATTTGTGTCAATGCAAGTTAAAATAACGTCAGAGACTAATACAAAAGGGATGTTCCCTTGAAATGGAGAACCAGATTCTCCAGATCTTGATTAGTGCGGCTAATCCACCGGTATGTGTGACAAATCACAAAAGCAGACAGCTCCCACACTTGCTTTCTTTTCACCATTTCTCTAACTTTCCTGTTGGGTCACCTGTGACCTTATTTGGGCAGAAAAAGATGAGTTTCAGTACTATCAAAATCCCACTAATGCAACCCTACACCCGCAGCCAGCGTGTGATTACCCTAATGAGCCCTCTCTAATGCAGGTAAGTGCATTCTGCACATTTAATTAATCTAAACTACAGAGAGAGACCTTGGGGAGCCAGATGCTGTCTGGTGGTTGCTGGAACCAAGCAGATCAAGTTTTGGGGAAAAAAAACTCCATTTGCCTCTGTGTAAGCATGGAAAAAAAAAATATATATATAGATATATATATATATATACACATATATGGGTTTGTATAGATGACAGTATCTATATAGATTTCAGTATCTCAGGTGAGGACATGGGGATTATGCTGGAGGGGGGAATCAAGTCAGACACCAGGTCCATTCTCTGCAAGGAACCATCTCAGAGCTGGGCATAACATGTGTGCCAGCCTTTCCCAGGGTGTGCAGGTCACCTTCCCAGGTACCAAGGGTCCAAGAGGTTGGTCTCTGCCTAGTGCAACATGTCCCACTCAGAACTGCTGCCCAAAGACACATCTAAGGCAGAGCATGGCACCAGGGTGGGTTGGAGAGCCACAAGAAAAGTCCCTCTTCCATTCAACAACCCAGAGAGGTGACATGAAATCTCTGTGAACAGGCTGTTCAGAACCACAGAAGTTTGATTCCAGCCAAAACTAATCGGAACTGAATTGACATTGGTGCACATCTCTAAAATCCTCCCCCAGTCTGATCAACAGATCAACTGGGTGTCAACCCTTCAGCCAATCCATTGCCACTGTGGGGTTTGTGCACACCCTTCAGAAGAAGCCATTGCCATGAGATATTTCAGACGTGGATGTTCTGATGTGGATTGTCTTTTTATTTAATTGCCATCAATTTGGGTCCACCTTCAAATCAGACCAATAGCAGCATAGGATTAAATAAATGGAGAGGTCTTGAATCTACACCTGTGCTACAACAACCAAGGATTCAGGGCATGAATCGGGATTTTTTGTGCTGATACCTCTTGATCAGGATCCTGCCTCCCTCATGAAATCAGACAAAGTATCTGCTGCTCCCAAGGAACAACAAGAAGAAACCTAAAAGCAGGTTGGAGCATGGAGGGTGTTGGTCTCTCCTCCCAAGTACCAAGTGATAGGACAAGAGGAAATGGCCTCAAGTTGTGCCATTAGATTTAGATTGGATATTAGGAAAAAATTCTTCCCCAAAGGTCTTTCGGGCATTGGAACAGGCTGCCCAAGGCAGTGGTGGAGTCACCATCTGGGGTGGGGGGGGGTTAAAAGGCATTTAGATGAGGTTCTTAGGGACATGGTTTAGTGCTAGAGTTGGGTTATGGTTGGACTCAATGATCCTGAGGGTCTCCTCCAACTGAAATGATTCAATGAAAGAAACCTCCCCCACAATATTTGCTGCACTAGGGCTTGTCCTATCCCTATGAAGCCCACACCTGTGGCAGGGACCAAGTCCCATCACCCTAGATGCACCAAACACGGCTGAAGTCACATTTCATCTTCACGGCATCTCTCCCTTCAGCTACTGGCATGAACGATTTCCTTCCTGAAAGTCAGCCAGCAGAAAATGATGCAGTAGCTCAAATTATGCTATTTTTCAGCAGTAACTGCCAGAATTTCCAGTGGCGCAGAAACTCAACAACCCTTTTTTTTCACACAGTATGTTCAAGCATGAAGCAAACTGCTCCACAGGGTTGAACAGATGCCTAAAAACAGCATGAGAGCTGAAGAGACGAAGCAGGTTTAAGTGGCAAATTCTCAGGATGAAAGGCTTCAGAGTCAGAAGAACAGCACAATAAGCTTTGGCTGGTTCACAAAGACTTGAAAGAAAACACCAGCAGGAGCTAAAACATGAGCTGCTGGGGAGAGGGAAGTCGAGCTGTCAACAGCAAAGCAAGTCGGTGAGAGTCAAACAACCTCACGAGGCCACGTGTGCTGGGACAAGCAGGAGGCTGGAGGGAAATCTGGGTGATCAACTCCCCCAGGTGACCTCAGGTTTTGGCTTTGTGAGAAAACCCCACATCCTGCTTAAAAAGAGAGATCTTTTCCTTCAT
The DNA here is from genome assembly GCF_964273445.1 of Streptopelia decaocto. Classification (NCBI taxonomy): domain Eukaryota; kingdom Metazoa; phylum Chordata; class Aves; order Columbiformes; family Columbidae; genus Streptopelia; species Streptopelia decaocto. The sequence continues at coordinate 2,190,173 of NC_138661.1, forward strand.
CCCACATCTGTGTCCTTCCACCCTGCTTTTGTCCCGTTGCACAGCATCAGTGAAGATTTAGGAAGCATGCACCAGCAGAGCCAATTCTGCAGCCTCAGGGAGCACATCTGCTCCCCTAATACAATCATAGAATGTCCTGAGTGGGAAGGACCCACAAGGATCATGGAGTCCAACTCCTGTCCCTGCACAGGACAGCCCACAGGTCACACCACGTGTCTGAGGACGTTGTCCAGTCTCTTCTTGAACACTGTCAGGTTGGGGCTGTGACACCTCCCTGGGGAGCCTGTTCAGTGTCCAGCACCTCTGGGTGAAGAACCTTTGCCTCATGTCCAACTGACCCTCCCTGGCACATCTTCCTGCCATTCGCTGGGTTCTGGTTTTGGTCAGCAGAGAGATCAGATCAGTGCCTCCTACCCTTCCTCCTTCCCTTCTGAGGAAGCTGTAGACTACAGATTATCTCCATTACCATTATCCTGAGGACACCAGCAGGGCTTCATGGCGCTGACCAGCCTCACTGGGACCCCCACCTAAGCACCTTCTTTTGGGGCACCCAGACCTTCCTGTAACCAGCCCTGTCTCCTGGCTCACGGGCTGGACTTCCCTGGAGGAATCGCTGTGCTGCAGCTTTTCTACAGCACCGTCTCCTCTGTTAGCACTACCTTCCTCTTCTACAAACACCAATTTATGCAACATGTCACACCTCAAGCTGATTCTTCACCAGCTTTTCTTTCTTATCGCAGGGAAAGCAACAGCCGTGCTGAGGTGCACCTTTACCACCTCTCTCATATCTCCACCAAGACAGGTTGAATTCCTCAAGTAAAGGTCCAAAGTACCCTCCTGCTTCCCCTCCTCCTGTCAGCTCAGGCAGCGTTCGGCTATCAGCATTACAGATGTCTGAAAATGGTCTTCTCCTCTGCAGTATCTCAAATAAATCGTTAACTAGTAAGAGGTTAATGGCAGGTCATTGCTATTCCAGCTAGGTGAGGAAGAAGCCAACGCCTTCCCTGGAGCTGGGGAAGAACAAGGAGCTCAGGCTGTTCCTGCACACTGACTGCAGAGCCCAGGGCATGGCCAGGTGCTAATCCCTGCTCCTGGCCCCACACATCCAGATGTTCCCCCCCGAGACCACAGGTGCACCTGCCCTGCACAGCTGGACCAGCAGCAGAGATGCTCAAGGCAGCAAAGAATATGAGAGAGGTGAAAAAATACAGTGTGGTGTCAATGCAGCTGTGCTGACTGCAGGATAATACATCTCCCCACATCTCCCCAGCCCCACAGGAACATCCAAATCACCTTCCAGCTGCAGGAAAGGAGCTTCAGCTTGAAGGTGGATGACCAGAGAGCAGCAAAGAATAATTCAAACAGTTAAAATAGAGGCTCTGTATGTCCTGTTACTGCGTTGCAGACTCTAAAAACCTGAATGTTTAACCCAGTTATTCTCAGAGCAGAACATTTCTTTATTCAGAACCAGCAGCCGGAGGACTACTATGTATTTCCATTTACCTGGCCATGCAGAGCATTTAATTCTGTGGCATATCAATCAGAGATACAGTATGAGATACCAATTATACACCTGGAAGGAGAGGGAACAAACCAAATGAGCTGAGTGACTTGAAATTTAAGGTAAGAGAGCTGAGGTTTTCCGGAAAAAGCTGAATATCAGCTCACATGGGCTTCTTGTGGGACTTGAGGGAAGCTACAAGCCCAAGACTTGGGCAACCAGGTCCCAACTGGGGATGCAGAGAAACCTGCGGTATCCCCACAGCAGCAGGATTTACCTATAAATGCCTTTGGGCATTTGTTTTTTCTCTATATGAATGAATTTGGGCATCTATGTCTGCCAGCTTAGAAGACTCCAGAAATGCACAGCAAACCCTGAACATGTGCTGTCATGGTGGGTCCCCATCCCACATCTGTCCCCCTGCCTGCACAGTTCCATCGCCAGGATAAACACAATGAGGTTCCCTCCCGTTTGCGCACGTTAACAGTTTATTTGTTACCAAAACATGTTTACGCTCTCTGCACTAAAATCAATACTTCCCCACCTGTGCCTACAGCAGAGTCTGGTTTTGTGAATAACTGTAAAGAAATTCAGTCTAAACAAATTAAAATAGAAATAAACTGGCATTTTTGTCCCAAATGTATAGCATAAATCACCTTTATGTGCTTATACACTAGCCCTTACATAAGGATTTACAAACAAATGTCAACATTTAGTGACTACTTTCTCCTGCTGAGCCTCCTGCATCACTCATTCCTCATTAAGAAAAGCTCCTTTCCAAGGAGACGTTTTGAAACGCAGACCTCAGCTGGTTTCTGGCACATTTTGAGCTTCTCTGCGCCACCCCATATTTCGGTGCTCCTCAGAGCTCCAGGGAGTCTGAACCGAGGTGCTTGCACATCTGTGAAATCCAGATCGGTGCTTTCAGAACTGCGTAAAAATATTCCTTTATTTTCTTAGGGCACCGTTGTTCTTCATGCTTATGGAAGAAATGCTTTGCACCTCTAAAGAACTGGGAAAGAGGGAGAATGAGCAAGGAAGGCACTGTGCAAAACACACCAAAAAATTTGTTTGTTCTCCAAACATTTTTCTGCATGAAGATAAAAAAGGTAGATACGTGTTATATCCCATTATAGGCCAATACTAGCCTCTCTTTATGCACAGAGACGGTGGTGCATCTTCTCTACCCAAAACACATAAATGTGAACAACAATACTGAAGAATAATAAATGAGATTTAAAGGTCCATGCTGAAGGGCAGGAGTTGTTATTAAGCATTAATGCACACAATTAGACACGAAACATGACAATGGACCCAAGGGCTTGCAGAGATGCTTGTTCTTCCATGACCAAAAAAAAGAAGAAAGAGAAAAAATCACAAGGGTGGCTGTGCCCCACTGTGGGGTAGTCTAAACTTTGCTATAGAATGGAAAATTCTAGTGGTTTTGAGTCAACATGTCTTGTGGGGAACATGCCTCAGTGTCAGCAGTGCAGCAATTGAGGATAAATACCTTCTAAACAGTTCACTCTCCCTCTCTTCACACAGTTCCAACCTCTGTCATCACTGCTGGTGGGATTATCTGCTCCAAGAATAACCATTGTGGGTTGGACCCAAGATGGGAGCCACCTAACCTAAAATCCTGTCCCAGAAAACAAGCTAATGAAGCAGAGGCTTACGTAATGACTGGATGAAATAGGGCAGGAAGAGAGTGTCCATGCTTCTGGCCACCTCATCGTACAATATTCAATCTATACCCTCAAGAAAACATCTTTGGGGGATATAGAATTCCCCCTCTGTCTTTGCCTTTTGGCTTCGTCTATTCAAAAATAACCTTTCAGAAGAATCTGCTCATCCCCCAATAACAGCCTTCACCAAGCGCCTACTCAGATTAATTCACACCAGTCTCCTCTCCAGGCCTCTTCCCTTTCTCCTTGGTTTGGTCCCACCAGCCGGTTCCTCCTGCAGGGAGGTCACCTTGCTTCTCATAGAATCCAAGAACATCCTGAGCTGTAAGAGACCCACAAGGACCATTGAGTCCATCTCCTGTGCCTGCTCTTCTCACACCAGCCCTCTTCTTCAAATGAAGTCGTGATCTCTGCTTGTGAAAGGTGATGGTGAGTGTGAAATAGCCAGCAAAAAGGGCAGAGAGAGGACACGATGGCAAATTAGGACCTTCATTAATCTGTATGTGCCCCAAGAACCAGAAGATAGAGCTGGAGGTCCCACCAAGGATTCACCTCCGCCCGAGATGCCCTCTAGATTCACCTCCCATCAACAGGGTGAAATGGGCACCTCTGACACATACATAATTGTAATTTCAATGTACATCTGCAAGAGATTGCCACTCTCTGAGACCTACATAAGGTACCGAAGATGAATCCTTGCCCCTTAATGACACGACTAGCTCATACATTTCACAACTGCAAGCCATGGGCCAAACCAAGCAGGTGTCACCACAGGAAGAGCCCCCTTCATCCTAAATTTGTGCTTCTGAGTCAGACCCTGGCAGAAATGCCACCACAGAGGAGAAATACCGTGGATACGTATATGGTGTATACAGGTGAGTGAACATGCAATTTTTTCACGTTCTAAAACTATGGCAGTTTAGGCCATATTGTGCTGCCTGCATTTCATCTGTGATGCAGTGTATCTTAAACGTTTCAATCCTGTATTAATAGGTGGCATTACACGTAACACCCATATAGCAGCAAAGCTAATACAGCTTGTGATTAAAAATGTTTAATAATAGCTAATAAATCAGATTATCTTTAGGTATTACTTCTCGCAAGTCAAAATGGAGAGCAAAAAAATCAACCCTAATTTTTAGTTTATGTATACACTGAAAATAGCAACAACAATGAAAATAAGCTTTTTGTAGCAGACATATTCCACCTTCACTATTTTGCTACCTTTGGGAAATTACTGGGGCAGATCTTCAAGTTAAAAACGCATGTTTAGAAATAAGTGCACGCTTTCCTGCTCTGGCAGGGGGATTGGAATAGATGACCTTTCAGGGTCCCTTCCAATCCCTAATATTCTGTGATTCTGTGAAACCAACAGCTACAGCAATCACTTGTCCTCCTGCTTTTCCACACAAAAGGCTGAGCAATTAGTAAAATCCAAGACCTGCAGATCAGTGTCACCTTGTGACAACCAAGATGTCCAGGCAGCTGTTGGCCCCTGTACTGGGAAGAGGTTGATGCGACTTGGGATGCCAAATGTCTTTACATTAACACCAACATAAAGCATCTACTTTCCTTCAGCTGAACTCCAGAAGCCGCACAGAATCATCTCATTGACAGCAGAAACCGAGTGATGGAATTATGCTTAATGAAAGTATATAGGTTATTAAACAGAAGGATTCTCCCAAAATAGGATTATTTCAGCTTCAAAAGTGCTGCTTTATTTTCCCCTTCTGCCTTATTAAGTATCAAAGTCTTTATGAAGCCAGGAGCTGTGCAATAGCTGGCTACAGATATCATTTATAGCAGATCGCTTTTTTAGTTAAGGTAAAAGAATTGGAAAGGGGTTTTATTTATTTATTATATGCTGACTGGAAGAATAAGAGAAAATATGCTACCTGGTATTACTCTAGAGCTGACTTACAGACATAGTTGTTAAAAGAAGGAAAATTACCTACTTTTTTTTTTAAAGAAAAAAGAAAATATGACATAAAACCCAACAGCTCCAACCCTACTAACTTCACAGGAACAATTTGAAATGCATCGGTGAATTAAAACCCATCTATCATGGCTAAGTTCTTGTCTGCGGCTGTGTCAAAAGCCCGATGTTTGGAGAGAATTTATAAAAATTCTGCAGTTGGCAAATGAGGAATAATCGCTTTCCATACACATCCTCGTCCAATATCCTAAAAGCAGAGAGAGAGCCTGCACAAGCTATGCTAAATAGAGTATAGTGTATGCCAAATATGCAAAGTAAATTGTACTCAGGACTGCAATTTAAATTTTAATGAAGGATTTTTTGAAAAATACATATTGCAAAGACAAAACATGAAATATTTACAGAGAAAATTCAAGCCTAAAACAGCAGGAACTAATAGCCAGAAGGTGCTCTGGGGTTTAAATCTTTCCAGGAAGAAAGGAAAGAAGGAAGGGTAGGAAAAAGTATGTATTAATTCAGTTAGTCTTATATATTTTGTAAATTTTCAGATACTTTTTATAATTATGAAACAAATCTGGTTATTTATATCAAACATATATCACTTATTTTGCAAAATGGAAGTTGCTGGTGTGACCTTTGCACAGTTTGAATGTCAGAGTTGCTGCCCAGTGTGCTCCATAATGAAGAATGTAACGTAAGAAATATCACTTCGTAGATTGATATCATCATATCAAATAAAATTATTACAGTAAGCGACGCTCCAAAAAAGTGTGCCATTTATAGAGTTGTAACAGATGCTTAACCACAACAGAAATAATTCCATTGAAGGATGACAGATAAGTGATCCGCACTTTCAGATGCTGCCCGGCAGGGAATGAAAAAGCAAACTGGGGAATGAATTAATGGGTCTGTGTTACTATGGTTTATACCGACAGAAAGAGCCAGGGGATTTGGGAGGCAGATGGCAGCACCAAGGTGCACAGGCTGATGGTGCCCAACTTGGTACCCAATACCAAGTGTCTGTGGAAGATACTCGGTCTTTGGAAGAAACATAGAATCACTGAATAGTGTGGGTTGAAGGGCCCTTCCCAGCTCCCCCAGTGCCCCCCCTGCCATGAGCAGGGACATCTTCACCAGCTCAGGTTGCTCAGAGCCCCGTCCAGCCTGGCCTGGGATGTCTCCAGGGATGGTTCAGCCACCACCTCTCTGGCCAACCTGGGCCAGGCTCTCACCACCCTCAGGGACAACAATTTCTTCCTCATGTCACATCTGCTAACACACAACTAATGTCAGGGAGCTGGATGGCTCTGAACTTAAGAAATGGTTGTACAATTACTCCCTCCCCATGTGTTGTTTAAATTCATTTGTTTGGCCCTTTTTTCCCTAGCCAGAATAGACATAATTAAGGGAAGATGCATCCCTGTAATTTGGGATCCACACTGCTGGACTCCTCTTTGCAAGCCATTTATGAAGGTGAACTACCTGGGGTCAGGTGCAGCATCGCTGATAATTTATTTAAGTAACAGGAAGCCCATAAATACCCAGGTGGGGCAACACTCAGCAACTTCAATAACTGGACGAGCTTAATTGCTCTTGCACATGGTGCACTGGGGGCACAAGGCTGCCATTTGCGGGCAGGGGACCATCACCAGGCAGATGTATTTCCTACCCAACTGGACTGGCAGGTCCTCACCAAGCTATAAGGCGACTCAGAAGGCAGCTCATTCCTCCCCATCTGTCAAGGTTTTCTCTTGTACAAAGCCAATAAAATGTATTTTTGATAAAAGGAGCAGGGACAAGCCTTCAGTTTCTCACTCCTTCTCTTCCTAAACTGAAATTGCCAGACCTTGTGCCCATCACACCGCAGGCCGTGGCCAAATTTCTAGGCTCCCAGCTCTGGAGAAGCTATGCCAGTGTATCATTCTCCAAACCCAGATCAGGACCATCTTCTGGCTCTACAGCACAATAGGAAATAAAGAAGAGAGTTCAAGGATATTTCACCTCTCCTCAAGTTAAAGTGCATTGGCACTGGCTCCTCATCTCTCCAAATGACTTCAGCTTTGTGCAGATTATAAAGTGAGTTTCCTACTCCATAAAAAAAGATCTCTTTGCTCAGGCACAAATTAATGAAAATTAAACTCAGTGCTGTATATTACAGTTTCCCTTTTGAACAGAAAGAATTGTTTAAAGGTTTCCATTAGAAATGATTGGTTTCCCTGTGTGGCAGAGCTAACGTTTTTTGTGAAGCTAATAAATCAACATAATGATAATTTTACAAAGATTTGAGATATCTGTAAGACTTCCTAGAAATTAAAATGTATTCATTTGGAGGAGAAAATTAAGTTAGTGACCTAGGTACAAAAGGAGAATATTTAGGATATCTATCCTTTAGTTTTCTTTCCTGCTATTCATCAGGTTTTTTCCCTTGGCTCTCAACTCCCTTAGCTACAAAGCAGAGGCACATAGGCACACCTTTTTATGTATATATTGGCGTATATTCGTATGTTTAAGGATATGCCTATGATCAGTCATGACTGATTAAAGGAATTACAGCTCATTCAGGGGATGACAATGAGATGCAAGGCAAAAATCTAACCTACAATCATTTCACTCAATCCCTTTGCACGCACATGCCCGTGTGAAACCCATGTGCAAAAAAAGGGCATTTTAAGAAAGTTTTTGGCATGGAAAAGAGTCCGGGGTAAGAATAAATGAGGATGAGAATGGAAGAAATCATACCCGTGGGAAGGATGGCTTTGGGCAAGAGCTGGAGCAAAGGTGGGGAAAAGGAGGGTCCACGGGGTGATCTGGGAAAGGGGAAGGACTCGGTAGTGTCCATCTCATCCTGTGCAAGCCCCAAGTGTGACTTTACACCACAGATCCTCCCATGTGCCTCTGATATCGGGGTCTTTGCAAACCCACAGCGCCCAGGGAACCGGCTCAGGACAGCAGGTGCTCCCTGATAAGTTTTATCAAAGTCAAGCGTCCTTGAACATGGGTGATTTAATCTTCATGCTAGACCCAAAATGGGCTGCCACGGGGATTATGGATCATCTTCCCTGCGTGCCACATGGAGAGGGATAAGGAGACTGTTCTTCACAATTACGTTGCTTTCCAGATCATCTCCTCTGGGATGGGTGAGAGGAGCATTTCACCCCAATAAACCTCTGCCTCAGTGCTTGGTCTTGCTCACTAATTAAAGTACGTAGTCAGCTTCTAACCAAAAATAGCTGTGTACGAGAATACTATGCAGGAAAGGAAAATAGCTGTACATAAAGTAGGATTAAATTGAGTGTTTTGCAGAGAAGCAAAATATTATCTCAATTCCCCATCAAATGCAGTTCATAAGCAATATGATTCTTCTTACTACCATCGCTCTCTGTACATGCATCTGGGTTTTTGCAAGGTTTTGATATCCATAGCAAGAAATTTTCCCAATTGTCAGTGAATTTTTACCCTCAAGTGTAATTAACCTCACTATTCTTTTATTTATAACAACACTGAAATCACAGCCGGGCTGCTGGAGTTCAGCAGCAAAGGTCTCTGTCTGTGAGTGATCAAAGCACCAGGGATATTATTTCTGTGATTATTCTAAATCTCCTTCTGCACTCTTACAAGTAATTTGCAGAGAGGGGGTGGACACCACTATGAATACATTGGTAAAACTTGGGCCATAGGTCCAGTTTACAAAAACATGCAGAACTACAACCGATATTATGTCTCCTATTAAAATGGAAATTATTCAAGTTTGAGTGGAAACTTAATGTTGAATTATAGGTCAGAATCTCAACTTTGCAGTGAAACGAAATACTCTGAAAACAGTTTAGTGTTATCCCTACGTCTCCACTTCTGATGAGGCCAGAACATTTCTTGTAGGTCAAAATTTTTAAAGTTTCATTTCATTCTGCTTTTTGCCCTGGCTTTATCATTTTGACTTTTACATAACGCACAGCATCCCTGAAGAGTTAAAATAACAAAGCTGAAGTAAAACATCCCCATGATGCCCTCAGGCACTCTCACAGAATAAGAATGTAAAAACGCAGCATTGGAAAATCCTCCATCAGAAAATCGCCAGCCCAGCCCTGCTCACCAGCACCAGCTCCCAGTAACGTCCATTCATCTTCCACCACAGACCTGCTACTCTCTTGAAAAATTACTCCCATTAATGAAAGAGATTCTGGAAAACCAGCTTTTTAATGTACTGCGCTGAAACACCGGCTAAGAAAGAAAAATCATCTGTATGACGAACAGGTCTAAATAAAAGCCATCAATTACTTCTCTTATACTTAATAGCATGGATGTCAAAGCAGTACTAACAAGCTCTTAGGATAGTATAAAAAAAATAAGGAACACCATATACTAAGGACAATTACAGCTGCAATGCAAAACTTGGCTGCAATTTATTTAAAATTATAAATCCTCTCATGCATCCCGCAACAGTAAACCTCTGAATTCTTTACAGGTGAAATTAAGCATCTCTGTTTTATACATGGGAAACTGAGGCAGGCATAACGAATTAGCCTGAAGGCTGGAGGCCAGAGGGAAATCAAGGTTTCCTGAGTCCTAATCAGGACTCTGTACATCAAGAATGGTATTTCAAACTGAAAAAGAAGGTTGCCCATAAAATTGTGCGTATCTATATCTATATAGCAGGTCTGTAGGTGACTACTGGGTCTTAGCTCACTCTCTCTTTTTAAATCTCATTTCACAAAAAGAATGAAACTGGAAAAATACTCATGTTCCTACAAGACTCTTCATTACGGTCACATCACAAGACCATTTTTTGAAACAACGAAGAAGCAAGTGCCACAGATAAGATACAGAGAAAACACGAGGAGTTAGTCTGTATTTTAAGTTGCCATATTTTATGCCTCAATATCCCACTACACAGCTGAATTTTTGTTTCCGTGGTCCCAGAGGCTAACTCAGGTGCCAAAAATACATGAAATCCAACCCTTCTACCTCTGTTTTATCATATTGGGCTCTCACCACCCTCATTGATGGAGTCACCATCCCTGGAGGGGATTAGAAGACATGTAGATGAGATTCTTAGGGACATGGGTTAGGGCCAGAGTTCAGTTAATTGTTGGACTTGACCCTGACGGTCTTTTCCAACCAAAATGATTCTATGATTCCATTCTATGACTGAGAGGAGTTTGCAGATTAAGAAATGCTTGATGTGCAAACAAGATCAAAATCTCTGAGGTGAGGGAAAGGCACATCAGCCCCCACCAACCTTCCCTTTACTGCTATGAAAAATGCTGCAAACACGTGAAAACACCAGCCACAGATGTTATATCAAAGAGCAACATAATTGTGAGTCTCAGCCACATCAGCCGCTGCTCCTGGTTTGCCTTCCCAGCCATTACTCTTCATTAATCCTCCTGCCCTGTTCATCAGGCTGAGAACTCCTCCAGAGGATTGGAATTAAGTAGGTGGTCTCCTTTAAGGATGGAGCTGGAACTGAATAAATCGGTAGAGTGCATTATGAGAGCAGGACCGATGCACATCCCCATTTATCTGATTCAAAGTTTGTTTGTCTTGTTTTTTTTACAGGAGACTCAGCTGTTTAATTCTTTCCCCTGGGCAAACTCCAGAGGTAATGGACAAAATGCCAGAGTGAACACAGAAAAATGATGACAGCCCCCAACAGAATAAATACATTTATTTTTTTTACAAAAATAAAGAAGTCAATAGAAATAGGAATGGCTCTGCAGGCTGCAGACTGGCTCGGCCACTCGAGCGGAAACAAGCTGGGAATGCTACACAAAACCTCTCCAGGAGCCAAAAAGCAAAAGGAGCAAATGAGTTAGCAAAAGGAGCAAATGGGTTTGCAGAAGGAAAAAGATCTTCCTGATGCAGCACAATCTTACAGGCACTGACTGTACGTGTGGGATGGGAGAGGTTTTTTTATAAAGTTCCTCTGATTCCTCACTGTGCACCAAAGCACCAGAGAAATGCAGAGGTCCCATCCCCAGGAGGTCACCTGGGGATCACCAACTGCTTTGCTGCCAGGAGAGGCCAAAAGCCAAGTCCTTCCTGAACCTCTCACCCCAAGGTGAGACTCTGGGTCCTTGACTGCACAGCAAGACCTAAAGATGGACACTAGAGCTGCAGACTGAGGGGAAAACGGTGAATAACAGCATTTGGGGCTGTGGACAACTCATAAGAATCGCTGACTCCTCAAGCGTGGAAGTTTGAAAGTCAGAAGTGCTGACTTTTCCAAAACCACACAGCAGCTCTGCAGGAAAATACGGCCTCAGAGCAAAATTTGTGAGTGCAAGTTCATGGTCTCTTTATTCTATAGAAAGAGGCAAAAATCATCAGATCAAAAGCCATGCTTTTTCTGTTGGAAATGTCCACAGAGCAGGTTCAAAGCAATGGTCAGAAACATCACCGTCATTACAAGGGAAGGCTTTGTTCTTACTGTCACACCTTCCCCAGGCGCTCACTGTGACAGTTTCCCATCAGGATGGGGACGCTTTTGATTAAGGGTTCTTGGCCCACCCACTCTCGACTCCTGGCTCTTCTCCCAGAACTCAAACACCAAGAATGAAGGACCCAAAACGGACGCAATCATAGTGACTCCCTCCTACACCGCTTGGTCCTTCTTAGATATCGATTCCCGCCTTGGTCCTCACCACAGAGCCCTCTTTATAGGTCCTGCCCTTTTCAGCTGCCCTGACCCATCTGACCCCCTCAAGCTGGTTTTGCTGAGAAAATACCTTTATATTATTTTATGCTGTGAGTTGCTGGTGAAACATCAGCTTGGAAAGCTATTTTCTGTAAAACAGCAGTTTTATTCTTCACCTAACTCGGAACCAGGCTACGATTGCCTGGCAATTAGGAGAAGCAGTTTGCAACCTAAACTGAACGTGTCTCCATATAAATTGAGTAGGTGGCTACTAAGTTGAGGCTCTTCTGGGTAATATTAATGAGGATGCAGTCATAGCAGGTGAGTGTAGGAATTTCATGTTCCACGTGAACGTTACATGTCCACGTAAGGACGGCAGAGCGCAGAGCGGATAGTGCAGCCAATGCAAGTGTCCAAGGGACAGATTTCTGAGGGATCAGGGATCTGACTAAGAGGAAGCACAAGGCAAAAAGTAATAGAAACCCTGAGCCACAAGGCCAGATGCTGAATCATTCAAAACCTACCTGTTAAAAGCCTAGAGGGTTTGTTTACCTGCTGTTCCTAAGAGTTATATAGTGATGTCACCTTGAGCTCAGAGGAAACAAGCTACATTAGCAAAAAAGACCCAACCTTGTTATTTGTCAGTGATAAGCGTGTCCAGCCTCATCACGCTGTTCATACCTTCGATTTACTTTGTGAGATCTAACAGTGTAAACTGCTTAACCAGGTTTTTATTCCCTTCGAACTCAGGCTGTGACGCCCAAGGTCTTGTCCCCTCACGGTTTATGCGCCTTGGCCATGCTCGGGTCTGCAGCCACACACGCTGGCCCAGGCACCCCGACAACAAACCCATTTAAAATCACGAGGTGAGCAGTAAGAGTACTATAGTGTTGTACAGGATTAATTTAAAATATAGGGTAGCAAAGCATCTGCGTTGTACTGTCTTGTCATACTGCTAATTGGAATTAGATCATTATTCTTATTCCATAGATCACGTATTATTTTAGCTAAAACTTCCTGTAAATGAACCTTTAAAATTCACAGGGAGAGGTCTTCATTCCTTAAATTAAAAAGAATCAATTTAATGTTATGGCAAACAACTAGCGAAGGAGTTCACTTGTGTGCAGACAAAGACTAATTGGAAATCTCTCCTTTCCAGTTCTGCTTTGGGCTGCTCATCAGGATCATAACTCTGTATGAGCACAGCTACGGGCGCAGAGTGGATATGGGATCAGGGCACAAAAGGTTAATTAAAACACTCTGACAAGAACGAGGAAGGTGATTGTAAAGCAACTCCAAGCAGCAGAACTGGCTTTAGTTTTACAGGATATTCTACAGCTGGTCTTTGCTAAATGAAACACTATTTTTACATTGCCATAAATTACATTTAATTGTTTTGTTCACCGCAGGATTTGCTGCATTGCTATCTTCCTTCCAAATTTCACTGGACCTTCTCTGGATTCCTTGCAATGCCTTTTGGTTTTTCCCCTTTTTTGGCTGAGTTTTGTGAGCTGAATCACTGCAGGGCCGTTGCCAGCAGTTCCCTTTGTGTTTATGGCTACGTGCCTCCTGCTATGGACACTGGGCATATTTTGAGATCCTGTTTCAAAGGCCCTAACCAGCTGTCATCTCTGCATTTCTCTTCTCCAGCTGGTCTCCTCCTCCACCTCCAGACACACGAACTCTCAGACAATCTGTTATCAAACTGCTGCTGCACAGCCCCTGTCCCCATCATAGGAAGGTGCCACAGAGCTGAAAGAAGCTTTTGTTTTATTTTTCTCTTTTTTGTTTTGTTAAATATTAAAGGTTGTGCCAAAAGCCTGTGACACCCTGGGCTCTCTACTAACGAAGAGACCATCTTAAAGCATCAAGCAAGGATCAGCTTCTGTGAATCCTTCAAATGTTTCTCATTAGGGGTCTCCTTCTTTTGGCTGCTGTGAGCCTTAATGTTGTCAACACAAAGCACTTGCCATATCCCAAATGAGCAGTGCTAAAAGAGAAACCCGAAATTTCAGGCACATAAAAAAATCAAGCGCTCTATAAGCCACCATTGAATATTAGGATTTAATCACTCCCAGAATACTGACACCCTACCTAAACCCAGTAGGAATGAGACTTCCCTGCGGTTATTTTTAATTATGGTATCACTTTTATTGTATCACATGAAGTCTCCTTTGTATTGATGCAAACTCAATCCAACAACTAGAAATTTCTTGCTTTTTACTTTAAACTCTAACAGTCTTCCCTTTTTAACAAAAACCAAATGTTGCAATCTGTTGTTAAGCAGGACCTCCTCAATAGACCACTTGCAAACAATGCTAAAAAGTCCCAATATGTCTAAAATTCCCAATGTAGCTTGTTTTCAGGAGCGAGTCTCTCATCTCTCATCCCAGGCAGATGGAGAGAGCTGCCGCGGGGCTGAGCTGGGCAGGGTGTCCAGCAGCGTTAGAGGAATGAGTCACTTCCAAACACATCTGTCTCCACCTGGAGCAGACACCCGAAGAGAATCAGGTGAATCGTAGCCCAAAAACACCTTTCTCTGCCACTGGCACAAAAGGAGCTGGGGCTGCCTCGGTGTGGTGGGGAAGTATGCAGCCCATGGTTTAGCCAAACACATCCTATGCTTGGGAAGAACTTCACAGAATCACAGAATGGTTTGTGCTGAAGGGACCTTCCCAGCTCCCCCAGTGCCCACCCTGCCATGGGCAGGGACCTCTTCACCAGCTCAGGGTGCTCAGAGCCCCGTCCAGCCTGGCCTGGGATGTCTCCAGGGATGGTTCAGCCACCACCTCTCTGGCCAACCTGGGCCAGGCTCTCACCACCCTCAGGGACAACAATTTCTTCCTCATGTCCAGCCTGAATCTCCTTCCTTTAGTTTAAAACCATCACCTCTTGTCTTATCATAACATTCCTTTGGCTGAATGAAAACACTAAAGGAGACGGGTCCCCAGGTCCACTTGGAGCAACAGTGATGCACCAAACCCTCCCACTACAGGTTTCTGCAACACTCCAAAACATATTTCCAACACATTAGCCAGGGAACAGTAACAAAACCAGAAAAAAACAGTTAAACATCATGTAAATGGTTCACTCAGCTCCTACTTTCCAATTAAAGCTACCTGGATAACTGAAGTAATTATACACATTGCTGAATAATCCAAGGGAGATGCCACAGGGCCAGAGGAAGAGCACCGGGCAAAATACAGAACAGACTCCAGGAGCAGAAAGAAAGCCAAGGGAATGCAAATGTATCTGGATCCTAAAGCTCAGAGGGGGTTCAATCCAACTGGGACCCCCACGAGCTGTGCAGGGGAGCAGCAGTTTGGCTTTCACCCCCCCGCAGCAGCAGAAACCTTCTTTTCCCCCGAATCCCGCATCCCCCAAACGCTGAGCAACGCACGGAAAAAAATATTTTGCCTTTCTTATCTTGTCAATGCTGTGAGCACTTCTCCATTTGTCAGGATTTAAAGTTAATCAAAAGATTTTACTCCCTTTTATTTCTTTAAAACGCAGAATCTATTTATAGCCAGCTGCTTCTTTTTGGGCAGGAAAAAAGATGAACCCTCTGACACGTCCTTTTCATTCTGATCTTTCCTGATCGATACAAATCCCCTCAATCCTTACCTCTCTGTTTTGAACAATTCATCGCTTTCATCATTAAGGCCGAGTCTTACGGCGTCAACCTGGTTATCCCAGTTGACTTCAACTTCGTCAAAACCAAACCAACCTGTCAAATACATCATAGCCACGGACCTATGCCAGGGCAAGTCTGATAAATTACCTTGGTCAAGGTGTTCGGAGGAGAGATATGTTATTTTTTGGTAAATGTTTGAACCCCCTTCTCGTTGTCAGAAACCCAAAGCCCTTTCCAGCAGGTATACCTGTTTTTTTTCTAGTCTGCTGGTTAGGAAGACACCAATGTCCCCAACGATTTCTATGCTACACGAGGAGAAATACAGGTTGCGAAAGGCAATCTCTGAGTGAATTTGGGGGCTGTGGTGACATGGAGGTTACAAATCAGCTTTTAAACAATGTAGAAGGGTGACATGGGTACTTATGCGGAGGGTGGTAGCACCAGACTCCATCAGTACATCCATCCTCACCTCCTGCAGTGGGTAAATCCTGATTTTGGGGGGATTTGGGCCTGAAATACCCTCCCACACCTCCCCACCCATGGTGGTGTCTCCTGCAGAGACCTTCAGCTATTGTTGCCTTGTTTGCCCTTGTCCATTTAGCAAAACCAGGGATAGGATAAATCCATCCAGATGGGTCACGTAACCCACATGAAATAGTGCAGTGAATCAGCATTAATCATATTAATTCCTCAGCTTTCATTTCTATTTCATAGGAGCTTTCCTCTCATTAAAAACATATCTGGCATTTTCTTACACTAGCTAAAGTTGTCTTCATTAATAACATAGTCATATCCACAGAGCATAAAAGTACGCTTCTTGCTCCATTATTGTCAGTATTGTTTGTTTCATTTGTATGAAAATGTCCATAATTGGCAACATTTCCATAAATTAGGTGATATCATGCTAACAAAATATTACAGCTTGGCACAAATGAAAAGATTCGTGTCTACAAAGTCTCAATTCATCCTGAAGTTTAATTATAAAAATTTATTGATAACTTTCTGGGTTTTTTCTTTAGTAAATGCCCCAAGACAAGAAATAATTATCATAAAATGCAAACATGGCTCCCAGAGGTAACCATCACAAGGGTTATTTATCAGCTAATAGGGTTTCTTAGTGTTTGATATCATGCAAAACCCTCATCATTATGGAGATATAATTTAAACCTTTCTTTTTCTTTTAGTAATGCTTTACTAAATCCATTTCAGAGGCTGAGTGTTATCCATTATCACAATAATTGTACCTCTGATTTATCCCTTTTTGGACACATGGCATTACCAAGAAAATAGCTTATCACTTACTGATATGAAGGGTTCAGGGTTTTGCAATGCTTTCCTGCAATTAAAAGCCATATTAAATAATAGACCATTAGAAATAAATGACCATTCTTAGGCACCTTGATATTTGTGTGAGGTTCTCTGTAGCTCACTAATTCTCACTCCTCCTTCCAACAGTTCAAAACTAAAATAAAATAAAATAAAATCACAGGCTGTCAGTTCTCCTTCCCCTGGAGAAGGTGCAAAATCAATGTTCTCCCCTTGCCAACAGCGTTAACCCCTCCAAGCTGCATAATGGCGATCCCCTTGATTTTATCTATGGGGCTTCCACAACCCCACGTAAACTACCCTGCAACTGCATAGCTCAGATTCATCGACACCCGAGGGCTGAAAGGAGGGAACAGGAGCACAAGCAACCAGCTCTGCATGGACTGCCAAAGCAAATCAAAAGACTATCAGAGTTTTGCACCAGCTGGTGGCACAGGCATTTCTTCCTTCTGCTATTTCTTTGCAGGGAATATTTGGAAAGGAGAAAACAGAACGATAACTCAGCTTTAATCGAGAAAGTCAGCACACGGCAAGTCTTGTAAAACCCTTACTCATATGCACCAAGACATCAATCCCATGTGAGCAAATGCTGCTCAGTGCGCTCACAGTTATATCCTGATCATTACCAACATGTCACTTGAGGAGATCTGACCAAGCTTCACAACCCATAGGAGAAACTGAGCTCCATGCTCACTGCTTGTGGGACCTGCCCAAGCAGAGCTACCTCAAGAACATCTGCAGGAACTTCATGTCCAGCTTTGCTGTGGGCATAGGCAGCACCCCAGACTTTATGGACCACGGAGGAAAGTCTTTCCAAAGCCTTTCCAGTGCCCAATATACAAATCCCTTCCTAAAGTTCACAAGCAGGGCAAGGAAATTCAGGTTGGAGATTATACTGTCCCCAATGCAGCTCATCTCCAACTTTTTCCATCCATGCATCCCAGATCAGAGATTCACGGAATCACAGAATAGTTTGTGTTGGAGGGACCTTCCCAGCTCCCCCAGTGCCCCCCCTGCCATGACAGGGACATCTGCACCAGCTCAGGTTGCTCAGAGCCCCGTCCAGCCTGGCCTGGGATGTCTCCAGGGATGGTTCAGCCACCACCTCTCTGGCCAACCTGGGCCAGGCTCTCACCACCCTCAGGGACAACAATTTCTTCCTCACATCTGGTTTGAATCTCCCTTCTTTAGTTTAAACCCATCACCCCTAGTTCTACCACAACAGGCCCTGCTTAAAAGTCTGTCCCCATCCTTCTTATCAGCCCTTTTTAAGTACAGAAAGGCCACAATAAGGTCTCCCTGGAGCCTTCTCCAGGCTGAACACCCCAACTCTCTCAGCCTGTCCTCATAGGAGGGGTGTTCCAGGCCTCGGATCATTTTTGTCATCCTCCTCTGGATCCACTCCAACATTTTGCTGCCACCTGGAACCTCCACGCAGCATCAGCCAATAGAGAAATCAAACATCCATAGGTAATACAGACCACAAACAGCTCTGCCTTTCCCAATATAAACCTAGTGCAGTTTACATCGTTATTTCCAGTTCTTAACCAGAATTAGCTGCAGACGTAAGCGGTACGTGCCCACCATCAGCCATTTTCTAGCTGCGGTGCAGATGCTCAGACCATATTGTTGTCAGTACAGTTCCCCATCCTGATCTTGTATCCTAATGAAGCATATAATGTGCCAATTTACAGTGTGGACGGGCTGACATCTTCATAAGGAGCAGTGCTGTGGGGGTTCTTTTCCATTTTCTCACCAAAGGAGATGGAGCATCCCCCTGAAATCCCTTGGGACTTCACTTGCCACATCCCAAAGGTGCTTGCCGCACACCTTCCAGTCCCCACCAGCAGCACACAGCAGATCAATGCTGCTGTGTTTGCTCTTCAAAACTCTCTTTTGATGGCCACCTTCAGCAAACCGTCCCAGTTATGAACAGACTTTGCTGACACTTCACTTTTCTTCAGCTGAAGGTCATTTTACTACATGAAGCGAGAAGAAATGTGGCTATGGATTTAACATCAAGAATAGAGGTCAGGACTCCTGGATTCCTATTTCCAGCTCTTGCAGAAATTCAGGGTATGGCCCCAACACGTCGTTTGGACCCGATTGTCTGAGAGCCCACGCCAGGTCCCAACAGCTTGCGGAGGCTCAGCACTTCTGAAATCATAACCTTGCTCTGCACCTCAGTCAATGCAGCTGAACACGGGCACTGTGCTGCCTCAGCAAGAACGTGGAGAGCCTTTGCAAGGTTTGTGAAGCTCAAGATTGTCTTAAAATAATAAAAAAAAAAAAGTGGGATAGAAGTGCAAAGCACTTCAATGACCAGTTGTGCTTGCACACTCTATAACCCCCCAGCAGCTTTTTCACACACTTTCACCCTCGGATCTGTTGTCCAATGCCAACCACAAAGCCGCAACATGGAAGCCACAATCACAAAATTCCAATGGTAACTCTACTACTTTATATTTTTTTCTGCTCACAAAACTGAGCAAGTGCTTTTTAATTGTGAATGAACATTCACGTCAAATACAGAGGAGTGCCTAGAATTCATGGATAGCATTTTTACGGGATGACAAAGACAACCCTGTGACGGTGATTCCCCTTGACACAGCTCTACTTGTACTGCCAGCAGCGCCCAAGTTTGACTTTTGCTAATGCAGAAATGATTCATATTTTTGACGCGACTATCAGATAGGAGGGTATAAACTTATGCTGTAGGAGAATAAATAGCATGAGTCATCCTTTTTTCTTTCTTTTAGAGACATTTGTTCAGTTCTCTTAACCTAGTTGTGCCTGTATTTCTACAAGTAGTATTCAGAAAGACAGACAGAAGAATTACGTTCTCTGAAGGTTTTTGCTCTGCCTGTAACTCCTTCTGTGGTGAACTGGAAATGGCACAAACATGAAACAGGTGGGACATGGGCTTCTCCTCAGATTTTGTACTTCCATTAGTTCCCTGTATGTCTAATTATGTCACAAGGCTTAATACTCAAAACCGAAATATATTTGACATACTAAAAATCTGAGACACTTATTCTAGACGTCATCGTACAATGAAAATCACTATGTGGGAATGTCCAACAAAGCTCTTTTGGGGCTGTCAATTATTACTAAAACTTAGGAGTTTGCACAGTGGGTTTTTTGGGGGTACAATTAGGAGACTGGATGGGGAGGTGTAGGTGTGCAGCAGATGCACAGGCCTGCCCTGCTCCATTATAGGGGTGTAATTAAGCTGCCCACTTCAGAATAAAGGCTCAACTCAATGACCACTGAAACCAGCACCCTTAGAAACCCCCTTCTGTGCATGTCCTGGTGCTCAAACCCTTCAGCATCCCCCAAAAATACTTAAAACACAGGCACCGATCCCTTGCAAAGATGTATAGGGGTGCTGGAAGAATAAAACACTGAGAGTAAATCAAGGCAAATGCAAACTAACTAACTAACGGACTATTATAGAAACTTTTTCTCCAGTCCTAAATTTCCATAACCCAGTGAACAGGAACTCATGCCAGCACTTCCATTAAAAGAGATATCATAAACAAATTTTTGTTTGAGGAAGGTGTTCTTTTTTTTCCCTTCCATTTCATTGTTCATAGCCCACTTTTCACCTTCAAAGCACATTAATTCTCTGAATATTCTTGTGATGTAAGTGATTATTATTCTCATTTTATGCATGAGGAAAATGAGGCAGAGAGGTTAAGTGACTTGCCCATAGGCCCAGCTCTATAGATACATAAAGAAAGATATAGAGAGATGTTTTACATTTATTAGTTTTAATATCCTCTCAATCCTGCAGAGTTGGATTCATGGTAATTAAGCCAACTGGCTTTAACAGGCAGTAGTGTGCAAGGCAAGGAACCAAGACAGGTCTTTGAAACCACTATAAAACTCTTCTAAAATAACTTTCTTGTGCTGTACGGGTATGTGCAGGGTGGAAAAAAATTTATTGCTGTATATTTTGGATGGTGAATACGACCTACCTGGTCCTTGGGTGCTCAGGAACAGCCTCCGATGGGCTTTCTGCAGAAGACATGGGACAGCACCTGCATGGAGGCACCTCCTGCACTTCTCAAACATGATGGAATGCTCCCCAAAGCAACACTTAGAGATATCTCACCTTATAATGCAGTTATCCATGTTGTCCCTTCCCAAGCTGTGTTGCGTCAGTTAAACCTTGCCATATGAAAAATCAGAATTTGCTGCATAATCGAGTGTGTGTCTGTATGTGTGTGTGAGCACCTCTACCGAAAAGCACCTGAAGAGCTTCTTAACTTCAGCCTCTTAAGAAACAATTTGTGCTTTAACGTAGAAATTCCCAGAGTGGCAATTGAACAGAGATAACTTCTAAAAATCAAACTAATCATAAGATAAAAATCAAGTTGTCTTTATGGCTAATTTTCTCCAGCTGCAACCAGCACATGAGAAATATCAGAGAGAAAGACTCTGGTTGTTAAAACAACCCATAAACCTCTAACAGCAGCTTTCAGATCCTTGTAATCTTTGGTGTCTTGATGATATCACTACAACATTGTGTCGGGCCTGTATAAGAAGCCAGGTAGGATGCTCGGACCACTGCAAATGGATTGGTGGGTTGTGGTGCGGTCCTTTGCCTTTCTGGGAGACGGTTTTTGGATAACAGCAGAGTCCATATCCCCTCCTGGGATAGCACTGT
Organism: Streptopelia decaocto; assembly: GCF_964273445.1. Taxonomy (NCBI): domain Eukaryota; kingdom Metazoa; phylum Chordata; class Aves; order Columbiformes; family Columbidae; genus Streptopelia; species Streptopelia decaocto. The sequence goes on from NC_138661.1 coordinate 2,211,561, forward strand.
GTGCACAGCCCTGCACATATTCCAGGGCACCAGCTGTCCCTTGGAGAGCCACAACTACTTCAGCACTTCGTTCCCTCCAGCCAAGATTAAAAAAAGTCACTGAAGAGATGACTTAGATAGTTATTAAATACCAAGAGACTAATCTTGGGTCAGGAAATACCCAAGAAGCAAATTCCTGAAGTCCTGGATAATATTTTGAGGACACACCTCTACCTGCTTGCCTTATTCTCTTATTCCCAGGGTTCTGCTTTTGATCCCTGCCAGAAACAGGACAGTAGGAGATATTCTTTTTTCTAATCAGGTGTGTCTACCTACTGCTCTTATGTATGTATTACAAAATCTGTTTGCGAACAGAAACAGTAAGACACAGATATGACCAGCCCATGCATTTGCCATCTGTGCCGTATAGTCCAATAAAGCTGTTGCTGGCAAAACCCTTGCTTACAAAGGAGGAGTTGAAAGTGGATTCAGATTTAAGAAAATATATATAGAATTTCTGAACAAAGCAACCAAAAGCCCTAGGAATGACTGTCCTGGAAAAATACATAACCCATTTCACCTCCTCTCATGAACTGCCTGCATCTCTTCTTGCACAGATAACACAACACGTTGGAGAAGCTTGCAGCCTTTCTCCCATCTTTATATTCAGAAACAGAGCAAAGTATGTGGGGCTTTGCCTCTTCTTAAGCACAGAAACGAAATACAGCCTTCATGTGCAGATAATAATAAGCTATTTGAACTTGGCCACAGCCCCCTGCTGCTCCCCAGACCTCTAAAGGGATTCACACAGCAAAAGCCTGACAGTCCACCAGTGCTAAACAGGTATTTCTATTAAATATCTCTATTCAAGACCACCAAAGGCAAAGTGCCTCTAATTGGACTGTATGACGGTGTTTTAAACACACAATCCTGATTAGATCTGAAGATATTTGAGTAGAAGGAGAACATCTTCCCTCAGGAAGGTCATGTAGAAAAGCATCTTGCACGAGACTGGGTCACTCAATGTGACTGGAGACAGGATATCACATAAAAGCAGCATTTTTCTGCAAATGTTCTTGTAAGCCATACTTTTATAATTACAAGGTTTCTAATATACTGCCGTCTGATTTCTCAGAGCAAGCTCTGGAATTAATTAATTACACAGTGCCTGACCCACAGCTTCTGGTCTAATCACCCCAATGTCAGCGCTCCCTTGTATTTTGAAGATGTAGTTGCCATTTGATAAGGATCCTGCTCCCCACTAATTGTCCCTTGTAATGAGTTTTCATGAAATTTAATTTCTTTAATGCATTTCTCTGATCTGACCGATTTGAACAGTCCGACACTTGGCTTCGTGTCAGCATTTATTAGAACGCCTGCTGTGCTTGACTGTTTCCCTTTTAAAAATAAAAAGTAGTAGCGATGTTCAAACGTGAATACAACATCGATGGAAATGTTTTGGAGCAAGTCTGTAAGACAGTGACAACTTGGAGTGGGCCCAGTTTGTAGCAAAAGAGCAAAGCCCTTCTCCACCACAGCAGAAGCACCTTTTCCCTTACATTCCTACATCTTGCTCCATCCATCCTGCAAGTTTAGCTTGCAGTACATGCAATGATGGCATTGATGAGCACATAGTATATTAATTAAGCAGGTTTCTCCACCTACCTGACCACGTTGACCACCTTTACTACATCTCCTGCAATGCCCTGACCACCCAACCAACCTTCACATCACCCTGTCCCTTCACACCCCCCATCCCATTGGCACCAGCATTTCATTCACCAGACAAATCAAGGAGGTGAATGTGGAATCCAAGAACTAGATTTGGGGTTATACTTAAAGTGGAGCATAAGACATGGGGCCGATCTGGTTTGCCAGGTTTCTTTTGGAGCCCCGGGGCATCACCGCTGCCGAGCGGGAGCGTTAACCTGCCTGCCAGAATACATGACTTTCAAAGACCATATTTACTCTAGTCTTAAATTACTAATCCATTCTGTTCAGGTTTGCTATCTAAATCATCTCAATTGTTTTGCAGTTTATTAAAAATGTCCTGCACATCTGGTCTAATCAGCCAGAGGAGAATCGCCCAATTTGATTGTCAATAGCAATCCCAGGGTATCAGCTTGGTAATCACAGCATTTTCTACCTCACCAGCTTCTGAGAAGGGTGGTTTAATCACCACTGATGTGGAAAGGACTCCCAAGTGCTAAAGGCACAGTCCAAGCAATTGTGCTGCTCTCCATAGCATCAAAGCCAGCCTTTTGGGGTAGAAAATATGGCATTGCAGATAGAGCAGCCATCACAACCATCAGCAGCGTCTATATAAAGTCCACCCACATCTGCCATGACAGACCAAACCCGGCTCCTCTTCTGGGAGATGGGATGTTGGACAACACAGCTTGCAGTGCTGCCTTTCCCACGCACCACAAAACCCCTCTGAGTCTGGCATTTCATGCGCTTAAATCTGAAGCCCCACAAAGACAGTAACCCGAGACAACATCCAAGGATGAGCCATGCAAAGAAGACTTCTCCTGGCCCTTTTCGCACCTTAAATGTCCGTTACCATGCAGAAAATATGAAAAGGTTGTAGCAATACTGGAAAGCTTTGAAACTCTGTTCTCTGTTTTGCCAGCCTGAGTTGGAAGGAGAGATTTGACATGGTATGAAGAAACGGTTTCCTATACACTATCTTTGTATTTTTATATATATATATATATATATATATATGTATCTATATATATGTTTCCATACACACATAATCCTTGACACTAAAGAGTTAATAAAAAGTTTGAGAATAGCCACTTGCACAACCTGCAGCTGTTCATGGGAAAAAGGAAAAGTAACAGGTTGGAGATGTCAGCAGGAAGATTTACTTGTTGCCATGAGAAGTGCCTCCACCTCTCCAGTAAAGTGTGTGGGGAAAGCCAGAGCCCCACCATCAACAGTAGATTATTTATAAGCCCATTCTTGAACCTGCCATTGCACATCATTCAGACGATGGAAACACACTGTCAATAAACATCGCTAAATAAGTCACAGCCTCTATGTATCTTTTCTACTTATCTGGGACAACCTTATCTTTCATTACATCTTCTCAACCAGTGTCCATACTTAAGAAAAGTTTGCTTGATGCTTTGAAGAGTTCATTTGTGCTAAATACAGGAGTAAGGAGCTTATCCTAGGGAAAGTGTAGAGGAACATGGTATTCCTGCTCGATGCATTGGTGTAGAAACCAAAAGACATTACAGTACACGATCCACCTCCCCACAGGAGCCACAAGTGCACTGCCTCTGCCATGTAGCAGGTTTTTGAGAGGCAATGAGTTATCTAAGGAAGATGAAACCTTAAGGTAGAAATATTTAAAGACATTCGCTTTCTAGTTCAACCAGGAGAAGTGCAAACTCCTACATCTGGGGAAGAACAACTCCATGTACCGATATATGCTGGGAGACACCAAAGCATCTTGGCAGAGAAGAACCTGGGGGTGCTGGTGGACACATGGCTGAACATGAGCCAGTGACATGCCTTTGCTGCAAAGGGGAGTGATACCCTGAGCTGCATTAGTAAAAGTATTGCCAGCAGGTCAAGGGAGGGATCCTTTCCCTTTGTTTATCACTCATGAGACCACACCTGGAGTGCTGTGTCCAGTTCTGGGCTCCTCAGTCCAAGAGAGACATGGACATGCTGGGCAGAGTCCAATAAAGGTTTTCAAGGATTACTAAGGGTATGGAGCATCTCTCACATGAGAAAAGGCTGAGAGAGCTGGGACTGTTTAGCCTGGAGGAGAAGGCTCTGGGGAATCTTATCAATGTGTGTAAATACCTGATGGGAGGGTGCAGAGAAGATAGGGCCCAGCTCTTCTCAGTAATGCCCAGTGGCAGGATCAGAGGCCATGGGCACAAACTGAGACACTGGAGGTTCCCTCTGAACATCAGGAAATACTTTTTTCACTGTGAGGGGGACTGAGCACTAGCACAGGCTGCCCAGGGAGGTTGTGGAGCCTCCACCTTTGCACGTATTCAAACACCATTTAGACACAGTCCTGAGGAACCGGCTGTTGGTGGCTTTACTTGAGCAGGAGGGTTGGACCAGATGACCTCCAGAGGTCCCTTCCAGCTTCAGCCAGCTGGTGATTCTGCAGTTCCACATATGTTTTTGTTGTTAACATATGCACAGCAGTTATTCTACAACAGAGTTTGCATCCAGACAGCTGCACGGGACAGACAAATCAAGTGTAGCAGGCACAAAGCAAAAGCTTAGAGAAAACAGATGCAGGAGCTGCTCACACCCTGTGCTGATGAGGGGCCACCAGGGTTCACAAACAGCCAGTAAGCACCTACAAGTCAGAAAGGGGTCGTTATTTTCAATGGACAATTTAATTCATTAAACACAGCATTTCCCTTTCTGTTTCTGAATGCCCTGCGATCAGATGGTGACGCTTTTAAACATGATTGCTGTTTACAATTGTCCAGAGCCTGTTGCTCCCGCACTCCACATTTCTCATTATTTTCCCCATGCAAGAGTCACTTACTGGGCAGGGTTATTTCTCCCCAGCTGCATATTTTGAGGGAGAGGATTTGTAAAGTGCCAAGGACTGGCAATTATGAGCAATTGTAAGGATCTGTTCTAGATCTAAGGTATAATAAGAGTTGCAAAAATGGCCATAAAAAGAACATACTCAAAGTGGCACCTCCTGCGTTTCTAAAAGGGCTTTTTTGGAGCAGCAAACGTCCCTCACCCGAGGTGTATTTTCTGGGGTCATTGTGCTCATAGCACAGCACAGGGCGATACAGCTCAGAGACCAAGGAGGAAGGTGACAAGAGGTGGCTTGGAGAGGTGGATGAAGAGCTGGTGTCACGTTTGGCAATGTTGAGCTCAGAGATGGATGTCGAGGAGAAGATACCAGAGAGAGAGGCAAGAACCTGATGGCAACAGGGAGACAAGCTTGGACCTCAGAGGTTGGTAGGTGAAACATCAGCATTATAAGATTTAATGGGCACTGGAGAATCATAATTCATGATTGCAGATCAAAACCACAGTGCTCTGAAGACCCAGAAGGAGAAAGAGGACATCTTGCAGACTCAGAAGTATTTGAAGTGCAGAAAGGAAATGGGGAAAGTGTCCTGATAGTAAAGAAAACACCTCAAGATCAACAACCCCTGTGCCTTGTGGTCAGTCAGGATCTCTCGGTGCAACATCAGGGTTGTCAGAACTGAGGCAATTCTTGTGCTTTTAGGATTTTCCTCAGAGTCCCAGACCCAGGTATCACCTAAGACATAAAGGATCTCCATTGAGCTGGGCCAACGGGCAGACCCACTGTTGCTGAGAGCACTTATTTGGTGATGTTTTTCTTTTTTTTAATCTCATTGCTTTCAAAACAAAGAAATGACTCAGACAGCCTGAGTAGCTCCCCAATGAAAATTTGTCCAGGAATTGAGCTTTAAAAATCTAATTGATGGATAGGGATCTTCTGGATTTCTTGAGTTTCTTTGGCTTTCAGAGAACATATGATTGTACAAAGTACTCATAAACCAAATGTCACGGAGGTACCCCGAGGTTAGTTTAAGGGACAACAGGGTCCAAAACAACTTTTATTAAACCGGTGAGAAACAGAGTCTTAGCACTCCAAAAGTGACTTAAATACAGGTTCAGATATCAGTTGAGGAAAATTATTAAGGGCAGCAATTAATACAACAGGCTCTCCACAGAGTGCATGCACATGGCTTCACTCAAAACAATGCCGGAGCTGTCCCTGAGGCCGAGACGAATACACACTTGCCTGAACACGGTGCGGGATTATTTTTAAAGAGATACACGTACTCGTAGTGAGTACGGGAAGTGTACACTGGCGATTGTGCGAGAGTAAGTTTATAATACACTCGCAATCCTGCGAGGGTTAATTTACTTACACGTGCAAATGTGCACGGAATATTACACGTGCAAATGTGCACGGAATATTACACGTGCAAATGTGCACGGAATATTACACGTGCAAATGTGCACGGAATATATATATATACTCGCAATCCTGCGAGGGTTAATTTACTTACACGTGCAAATGTGCACGGAATATTACACGTGCTTATGTGGAAGCATGGGAGGAAAATACACCCACGATTGTGCGAGGAAATAATTTATACACATGCTCATATTGAGCACAGAAAGTTACACGTGCAAATGTGCACAGAAAGTATAAATATACTCGCAATCCTACGAGCAGTTTCACTCACACCCGTGGCAGCGAGGCAGCGCAGGCTCCATCCTGGGGGGGCTCTCGGCGGCAGCATCTTGCTCGTGTTCCAAGAGACCCGCAACAATGGGCCAAGTCTTGATGAGAATCCCGTTTTTATATTGGCTGATCAGATCTGACTGTGGGCATTCCAGAAGCTTCTCTGCATGCCCACACTGGCTGTGGGTGCCCCTGAAGCCTCCAAACATCCCCCACACTGGCCGCAGGTGCCCAGTGGCTCAGTGGCCCTCGGCACTCCCTTCTCCTAATGGCCCCGGCCAGGGGCTCTGGGGCCAAACAGAAGAAGCTGTTGGCCTCAAGTAGCAGAGAGAGAGGGAGATGTGCCTGCTCCTTCCATTCTGAAGGAGGGAGGGGGAGAGAGGGGGGTTTGCATTCTGCCACACCAAAGTAAAAGTACAAAATAGCTCTGTCCTCAGCATGTCACCTGTGTCAGGGACAACCAGGCTGGTGACAGACCAGACCCTGTCAACTCCGGTCCTTTTAAGGTATTATTCTTTGCTAATTCTATCAGATATCCTAGGGGATGGTATGAGGAGCAGTCTACCTTAGCAGGGCGCGGGACTTTGACTCAGGAGGTCATTTCCACGAATTTATCTTTTACATTAAGCCAATTAATCATCCATTAAGAAATGCAGTTGCGTACAAGATGAAAGCACATGGAAAAATACTATGAGCAACACAGTCTTTAAAAGAGCACAGGGACAGCTGAGCTTTTCGGTGCCGGCACTGAAGAGCAGCGCAATTTTTGATGAGTGCTATTAAACACTGCGTTTCCAGTTTGGGGGATTTGGGATGGGGAAGCAACAGGACAGGATAATCCTGCACATGATAGAAGCTTGTTCTTCCCTCCATATTCAGAGAAGCAAAGAAGTTCATCTACATAAGGGATAATTATCGCTTTAGAAGCTTTGCAGGGTCCAGTCCTTGGACAAGACCAAAAGAAAAACTTTCCCTGCTCATTTTCAGTTAAGAGTGAGAAGCTCCACACCACGAACTGTCAAGCCCTACGCTAGATTTCTATATAATCCTTTTTAATTATAATTTTGTAACAGCCACCTCGCAAAACAGACCCATCATCCCATCCAAGCGCATAAACGTTCTGGTAATGAGATAAAACTAAGACGTTAATCTGTTTCTTCCTTTTCTCACTGCTGCCCATCCCATCCCGTCCCTACCAGGGCGGGAAGTCTGCAGGAACAGAAGCAGCAGAGCGTTTCGTGGCCGCCTGTCACTTTCTGCTAATCTTCCAATGCTGAAAATCGGTTTAAATCCATCCCTGTCTTTTTGCATTTGCATAACTGTCTAGAAGGAAAACTCTAAAAAGGCAGAGTCTGATTTAGTGTGAATGAACATGTCATAAAACATTTCCAGCTCTGCAGCGCTTGTGTAAATCTTTCATGATTTAAAAGTTGCCAAGTTACCAATACCACGAACTTTATAAAGTACAGGGCTTCACGCTTAGTGTACACACAAAAGATAACTTCAAGTTAGGCTTCCCTTGTCGGGAGCTAAGTTTTCTTCTGAAAGCAAAGATGATATACATAGAAATTATCTATCTTCAGTGCCAAAACACATTTGGGGAAGGTTAAGCCTCTGCTGACAGTTTTGATGAAGACTAAGGATGTTCAAAGCATTTTTCTGTTTGGAGGGGAACTAAAAATAATTATTTTCATGCATTTAGATAATCTTTTAAAAATAAAATGTGCGTACGCTTTCTTCTCCTGAGCAGCCCTGTGCTGCTCAAACCCATGGGGGCTGCCCAGCCTAGGATGGGGTCACAGCCATCACAAGAAGGACCCAAAGCTCTCCTGAATAATAGACATCAAAACCAAAATCCAGCTACAAACCAGCATACGACATCTGTGAATCCCAGCTTGGCTTCCCCTCCTTAGCAGGGTCAAGACCCTGCTGATGTGCTGCACAACATGCACATGCAACATGTTGCAGGTAAACCTGGAAGTATTTATGTCACCAGAAGATTCCCGTGCATGTACCTACAGATCCTAAAAAACAAGCAGCCCTCACCCTGCAGAAAACAAACAAAATGGGGACGCTTGTACCCATTAAATGCCTATGAATAGAGCAAAACTCAATTTTTCACCTCTAACAGACACAAACCTTCCAGCAAGAGGCACCCACCTGTGCTGAACCATCCAGAGGTGCTGCACACAGCGAACAAGGGGATCTGCTCCACACCACCCCCAAAGCAAACCCATCTCTGCCCCGAAAGCTTGTAAAAGCACTTGAGAAAGGAGCTCCCTTCCCAGCTGGAGACCAGGAGCTGCTTATTGCCTGAAACAAGAGCCTTAATCTTTCTCCTCATATACAGAATCGCTCAATATGCTTTATTTCCTATTGCTCTCTGCACTATGGAGTGCCTTTTTCACTTTTGCAAGTACAAGGCTTTTTCCTCGGTGTTCCTCACATCCAGATACTTGCTGCAGGATTTATTTATCAGAACTATTCTTTTTCTCTCAAATTGGCAGAGCACCTCTGGCAGAAAAGCTGAGAGATCTCAGAAACTGTTTTTTCAATGAGATTTTCCATAGTGAGAAATACCTCCTTCTCCTGAATAAGGGATGATCACAGTCCCTAATGTTTCTCTCGGCACTTGCAGCATGACTGATAATAGACATTTTTGCTTCGTATGCCAGCACAGTAATATCAGGAAAATCACTGTGGTCCCCTCTAAGAGAAAAACAAACTGCCAGCACTGTTTGTTTCCATTAGCTTCTGCATGTTGTCATCATAGGGCCATCAAATCCCATCTCCAGTTTCTAACCCAAGCGTTACAGCCTCAAAATCCCCGCTCTTTGCACGACACACATTAGGATGTGCAGAATCTCTGCTTTCTACCTCTAAAGAGAAAAACAAGGTTTTTCAGAAGGAAGCCATATCTTGGATTTAATCAACTGGATGCAGCTGGAAGTATAATGAGCAAAATCGAAGGCACAGGAGTTTCTTTTCAAGTGTGACACACAGGCTGAAAACCTCAAGCTAAGCACAGATTAGGAACAACTGCTTGAGGTTTAAGTTAATTTAATTAACTAATTAGGCAACCTGAGGGGGAAAATGCACCTGTAGAGCACAGAAATGGTGATCACCCCTTTTAGTGTTACAGAAAGAAAGGCAAACAGCATGCACTGGGGAAAAAAGTATTGTGTCTTGAAGCCAATATCTCCCTTGAATTTAGGACTTTTTACAATCAGAGCTACAAGTTTTTACCTCTCTGGCTGCCACTAGAAGGTTTTCAAGGTCTCATTTGAAGAATGAGTTGCAAGTCCTAGTGTTTGTCTTTTCCCTGTAGGTATTGAGGCTGAATCGGGGTCACGGGGAGGTTTAATTTCTATCATACTGTATTCCAGTACTGTGCCGAAGGGAGTCTCTAAATGATGATTCTCTGAGCCTGCTCTTAACAGCATCCCAGCACTTCATGGGAGTGATCTGAACCCTGTTGACCGCGCCATGGAACAGGAGGATGGACCAGAGGACTCCATGCCCATTTGAGCATTTCCCATTTGCGGGTTTAAATACTCAACTGAGAATAACCATGAAGTTTGTTTACTACATGAATGCACCCCTCGAATCAGTGCAGTTTAAATATAACCTATAACGCATTTTCTTCCACCTGTTGTCAGCCTAACAAAGTTCTGTGAAATTCTCTAGGGATTTCTCTTATGATAAGTTTATTGACTTCATGCCAGGAGCGCCAGTGAAAACAGAGAGCTGGGTCTGTTTCAGTTAGACAGACTTCACAGAAAACCTGCTAAAAATAAAACCCAGAATATGAAATTGAAGCATTTTTATCAAAAAGGAGTAGGCTTGTTGGAGGCATTTTTGAAGGAGGATCCTCTTTGCCGCCTGCACTTCTCCTGTTACCCAGGAGAGAGATTGCAGCATGGATGGGGCTGTGGTTCAGTCCTATAAGGTATGATAGAATCATTTTGGTTGGAAAAGACCTTTAAGACCATCAGGTCCAATCATCAACCCAACACTGCCAAGTCCACCACTACCCCATGTCCTGAGAACCTCATGTCCGTCTGTCCAGCCCTCCAGGGATGGTGACTCCAGCACTGCCCTGGGCAGCCTGTTCCAATGCCCCACAGCCCTTTGGGGAAGAAATTGTTCCCAGATCCAACCTCAACCTCCCCTGGCGCAACTTGAGGCCGTTTCCTCTGCTCCTGGCGCTTGTTCCTGGGGAGCAGAGCCCGACCCCCCCTGGCTCCAAGCCCCTTTCAGGCAGTTCAGAGATCAGAAGGTCTCCCCTCAGCTCCTGTTCTCCAGCTGAACCCCCAGGTCCCTCAGCCGCTCCCATCACACTTGTGCTCCAGCCCCTCACCAGCTCCGTTCCCTTCTCTCAACTCACTCCAGCACCTCAAGGTGCTTGTTTCTCTCCTTACAAGCTGAGCACTCCATGAAACGTGGTCAGCAGCAGTGGCTGCTGCATTTACTCTGATGGTACCTACTCTGCATAGGCTATAGATACCTGAACCCTAGAGATCAGGGTTCTTTCTTCTAAGTCTTCTAAGTTTTTTGCTAGTATTGCATTATTCACTTTAAAAAAGCCAAAAATTCTTATTGCAACATTATAGACAACTAATTCAGCATGCACAGACAGGACTTGATCTCCCCCAGCATCCCTATCAAGGGCTACATTAAAGACAGAATTCCCAGAGCAGCACAGCAAGTCTGTGTTTGCTCCCTTTTCCATGTCCTGCTGTTCAATAAAATTGGAGTTTAACAAACTAAGGATCTGCTAGGACCTTGCAAAGCCAGCCTCAGGCACACAACACCCATGTCTTCGATATATACGTATTTTTATGTGCAGGCAAAGTTCTGTTAGAGGTTTTTATGTGCTCGCCTGGTCCCATCACACAAACAAGGTCCAGGCTAAGCCCATCCTGGCTGTGGACAGCCAGGACACTACAGACAACACTGCTGCCCTGAGAAGGTGTCAGTTATCCTTCTCCAAGGCCAGCTTCTTATGATGGGTTGGAAAACATTAGGGTTTCACCACTGGGCTCAACAGTACAAGCTCAGCACTTCTCACCTCTCCTTTCCAACAAGAAATCAGTGCATCACATCTGACACAATGAAAAAGAAAGAAAATAAAGGATTCAATAGAACTAGGAAATGGCATATTCTAACACACAACTCTGGTTTTCTTTTGTAGCCCACGGGAGCCCAGTGTAAGATCAATAATTGTACGTACTGGCTGCAGATGACAGCAGAGCATCCCATGCGATTGTACACACACCACTTTCCCCTTTTTCAGAGGGTGCCAGTGGCAAACCTGAGAACCTGCTGGTCTTTTAAAGCTTCACAGGTGCTTTCCCAGCTCTCTCCCCACACCCTATTCCACCCCAACGTCTCTTCCTTTGGCCATTCCCTGGTTGCTGCCACCCTCTTTGCTCCCCAGACTCCTTGCAGGCCCCCCGATAACCACTGACCCTTCCCAGTTCCCAGACATCCCAAGGACCATCCTCACTTCCAGCTCTATCATCTGTCCTGCCACCACCACTTGATTTTGCTGCCCAAAAACTCTTAAGTGGACAAAACGGTGCTGAGATAAAACCTGGGGGTGACTCTCATTATATCACCCAATACTATCAGACTCCCAAGACAGGAACAACCTGAATTTAAGATATGCCCACACAATACAAGTTAATATGGTACTATTACGTGTTGCATTAACAATGATGTAGTTACAAATACAGTATTTATCAAAGGTTTGAATTAGATTTCCTGATTAATAACTAAAAAGAAAAAAAATTTCAAAAACAGCAGCCATTTTTCCAGCCAAAGGGCAATAACCAATGCCTGTACACTCCGAGTAATCCCATTTCTTGTTATATTACATTACCATGGCTGCATGCTGAGACATGTCACATTATATTAAAAACAACAAAACCTGCAATCTGTTTCCAGATCAGACATCAATAAAAACAACCATAACAATCAGCACTCAGCGTACCTGTGAGAAAATTGCTAATTTAATGCCTTGAAGAGCTCTTTCCATTACAGACACTGGTAGAAACAAATACAAACAGTATCTCTGAACATACACAGTTCTGAGAGCCTTTCACAGTACACAGGGATGAGACCAACTGAATGGGACTCAGCAGACATGGATGATGTGTCCCACCGTTCGCTATAAAAGGGACAAGGACAGGACAAGTGAGCTGGGTCTACATGATAAAGGCAAATAGGTAAGTAGCCCAGATTGGAAAACAATATTATAATATCTGTGCCTATATACAAGTGGCCTCTGTCCTTCTTCTCCATCTATCTCCTAACTACAAAGTATTTTCCTGATCGAATTCGCTGCTTCTTGGCCTTTCTGCTGCTTAGCTCTCTGCAAAAGTCTGTGATGGAGCCACCCAGATGCCAGGTCTACTCCAGCAAAGAGCTGTAACAGAACAAGGCCACACTCACATTGATGTAATATGGGATGATTGCCCTAAAGCAAAACAAAAGAAAAAAAGGAGAGAGAAAAAATAGAAGAAAAAACAAACAAAACAAACTTTAATCTCTCAGACTCAGAGCTACACTGGAGCAAAATGCTGCAGGAATTCTCCCACACACTGGGACCTGCCTCAAGGGGACTAAGTTACAAAGACAAAGGATGTCCAAATGATTTTCTATAGCGTGAGGCATGACCTACAACCTGCCTCAAATCAGTGCAGCTCTTTGGAGAGAACAGGAGCATGGAGCTGCTGCTGGTTGTGGCCATACCCAGCTGACCTTCCCATCCTAAAACTCAAGCTTCCTTCTTTCAAAGCAGTGCAACTCAAAATATTGGGCTTTTCAACACTGTTAGGATGCTCCAGGTGATTCCTTCACAAAGTCTTTGATACGTGGCAGTGATAAAGTTCGATATCTACTTGCAAAAGTGTTTGGCAAGGCAGGCTAACCATGCCCACATACTCTCATTCTCTTGCTTTACATCCTGATGGGAAAGCTGAAGCCTGGACCACAGATAAGAACTTATCCCCGATAAGATGCAGGATGGTTTATCCTCCAGGAATGTCTGTACCAATTCTTCAAGAAAAACAACTTTTCTCCTCCAAGCACATACTGTCCTCTAAATTTTGGGCCTAAAGGCTAATGAACTCAGCTTTTTCAATGGCTTGGACATGAGCTGCCCAGAGTAAATACCAAGGTAGACACTTGAGGTACCCAGAGTAAATACCAGATAGCCAAAAGCCAACTCCTCTGAACATGCAGCAGGTATCTGGTCAGGAACTGCTGCTCCAACACCACCCTTTGGCTCACTGAGTCCTGTGTTAGCAATTCAAGGCCACATTTGTGCTAATAGCCCTAACCCCAGACATAGGTTTAATTTGTTTAACATTAAATTTAGGGCTTCAGGGGCCTCTGTAATGAATTTCATTAAATAGAAAAAAAAAAATCTATAATGTAGTATTTTATGATTAATTAACTGTGCATAAAAATGGTAATTATAATTACGCTCATAATTCCACTCTTGTGTCATTATCATAATAATTGATCAAACTGTTTTGCCCTGCATTTTAAAAACCGCAGTGCAAAGGAGAAAAACCCTCTTAAGCCAACACCAAACAGTTTTTGCAGGCAGTCCCCAGAGACTCCCCCTCCATCCCAGGACTCCTAATGCAGAAGCCTTTTGAACAGCCATCACAACTTGAGCAAAAAAGCTGTTTGTTATGAGACGAAAGAAGAAAAAAAAAATCCATTTGTAGTTGGAAAAAGCCTCTTTCTGATCAGAACACAGTCAAGGAACAGACTGTAGCTTTGCTTTGAAAATGGCCAGCTGCCCTACTTTCCTGCTTTCTGTGCATGGCTTCTGATCACAGGCTGCATCAAAAGCAGCCATCGCCTGTTTTTGAAGATAATGGAGATTAGACTGGGGAGATCAAACAGATTAGATAGGCAGCTGAATAATTATGCCCCTACCTTTATGCTTGCATCGCATCACAGCCAGGGTTTGGAAAGTGCTTTGAAGAAGTGTCGAAGTATTCCTGACCCAGCCTGCCAGTGGCTCTAGCTCAGGAACAGAGGGATTAAACCACTGTCTATGGCAGCCAAAACCTAAATTTCAACTCTCTGCTCCAAGCCACATAAAAGGTAACACTCCTGAACATTCTGCTCCCTCTCTTTTGGTCCTGGCTTTCCTCAATATTATTTCTTGACAAGTTTTGATCATGTCCTGCTTTCCTTGAGTCCTTCCTTCCTTCTGCTGGCATCTCTGCTGCCTCTCTGGATGCTTTTCCTAGGAAATCCTTCATGTTTCCCAGCATCCTTCCCATGGCTGCTGTGGCGTGGGGTCAGTTGTCCCCTAATTTCCACCGGAGTTTTGGTAACAGAAACAAGGACACTGTGCTCACTGGTTTAAGGAATCCACAACAGGCAGCAGCCTGGGCAGTCGGGTGTTCACTTTGGATGACCACAAATATACCAAAAAACAGCCCACTTTTGTGTCCTGACAGCCACAGCTTGTTGGGAGCGTGGACCATTTTAACTGTGTGTTTTGCCGCCAGTTCAGCAAATCTCTCGCTACAGAGATGGGAAAGCAACTTTCGCAAAGCCCGTGAGCCACAGCAAATGCTGAGAGAATCATCCAAAACAGGTATCAGTGAAATGATAAGCTGCTCTGTGGTGGCAGGCAGTGTCCCAGAAGAAGACCCGTGCCTGTCAAAGGCTTTGGGAGCAAGCAGAGGAGGCAGGAGGAGCTGACCAGATGTGCTCTGCATGTGCCTCAAAATCACACAGCGTGGCCAGGCGTACAAGGAAGACATGACCCTCGTGAGCTACCTATTGACCAGGAAAACCAGGGCAAAAAACACAATGTGACACGCGGCAGGACTTCTTTTCTCTCACCACATCTTCCTTGCTTTGCTTTTCTACTCCTCTCCCTTCACGTATGTTTTTCCCTTTAACCAGGGCTTTGTACCTCCATTAATCTCAAGAACCAGCTGTGCCGGACTTGCATTTCCCCTCAATCTCCATGGATCCTTTCTCCCTTCCCCTTCTCTAAGTGTTCTTTTGGGATCACTCAAACATTTGGAGAATGCAGTGTAAAAGGGCTGCTTCCCATCACAAACACATCCAAACCACATACAAAATTCCCTCTCCCACTGACTTCCAGCAAGATGGGCCTGTTGTGATAGGACAAGGGATGATGGTTTTAAACTAAAGGAAGGGAGATTCAGGAAGAAACTCTTGCCCTTGAGGGTGGTGAGAGCCTGGCCCAGGTTGGGCAGAGAGGTGGTGGCTGAACCATCCCTGGAGACATCCCAGGCCAGGCTGGACGGGGTCTGAGCAACCTGAGCTGGTGAAGATGTCCCTGCTCATGGCAGGGGGGGCACTGGGGGAGCTGGGAAGGTCCCTTCAACCCAAACTGTTCTATGATTCTATAAGCTCTCAGATCACTGTACAATGCCCCGGCTCTTCCTAAAGCACTGATGCCCACCCCACACCCAAGAGCAACAAAATGGATGGGATGAACTTCTTTGTTCTCTCTGACACATGGCAGCCATTTGGGATGGGTTCAGCTGTCAGGATCCATGTACGGAGCTTCCTGACCTCCAGCATTAGTCACATTCATCAACCTCCCTCATCCTCAGCTAATGCCAAGGCTCACGGTACATTTGTATCACTACTCAGCATATCTGCCTGTTCGGGAAGGGAGCAAGTCCTGTTTCCAGCGCTAATGTGATGGATGAAGTCTCAACTCCAGGCTCCAGCTACGCTTGGATAGGACCAATTTATATTTTCTCTTTGGTTCAGCTTGGGCAGGGGAACATTAACTGCATCGGTGGAACAGAGAGGCTCAGGCACGCACCACTGCCCATGCTCAGCACCACATGGTGCAAACAGAGTTTTTGTGAAGTGCTGTTCAGAGGTGAGTGAGCTCATGGTCCTGGGTATTGAACTAAAAGAGGAGCCTGAATTTCAGCAAAGGGTCAGGATATCACAAGCCCTCACCAACTACAGATTTAACAGTTCTTCTCATATACACCTTCTCCTGTGCTTATGAATTTACTTGTGGCCCAATGCAGAGTCCACCTTTTCAAAAATAGCTCCTAGATGCTTATGTGGGCATCCCTGATAATTTAGGTCCTACTCTAGGATTGTGGCTCCTTCCATCCACGTACTCGAATTGACGTGAGTGCTGAGCACTCCAGCCTTCCACAACAAGGAGACCATCGGGAACAACTCATGAGCCTCCTTTCAATGTTTTCAATCATAATCTTTAAAGATCAAGGAATGGAACGTGTCTGGGGAATCGCAGGGCCCTGTATGCACTACTGAGGTGGCAGATGCACCGTGAGCCTTCCTGCAGTTCCCAGCAGTGTCAGCTCAGCACTAAGGGGGACATTTCACATGCATCTAATCTGATACAACCCCCACCCACCACCAACACCATCCCGGCTGCCTCTGAGGAACTGCAAGAGCCAATAGGTTGGCCAGCAAGATTTGCTGCCTCCAGCACACTCTGTTATTTCCAAGAATACCTTCAAATACACAGGAATGCCACTTAAAACCAATGCACCCATCTGCCCCCAGACTTCCTAATGCCTACAAAGCAGTAACCTGCCTTGTACCGGCAGTTTTCTCAGCAGAGAACCAAGTGGGGCAACTTGCTGTAAAGCAACAGCAAACTTGACAGTTCAGATCTCTGCTCACACTTTAAGTACAGCCCTTCTCGCACATAAATGGTTAAAGTTTGAAATCCAGGCTTCCGTTTTCCCAGACATGCCTTCTAGATATGTAGTTTCCCTGTTTTCCCCAGTGATTAAACCATCACCTCAGTCTGGAAGGGGGATCATCAGTGGCGTGGGGCAGGCTGCTCGTGTGAGATGATTCTCCCACATCCCTGGGGCCCATAGGCACCAAGACATCATCACAGCTCACAAATTATCGGATCAATTTTTAAAAGTCTCTACAGAAATTCAAACTAATTGGCAGCATGCAGGTGGAAATCAGCAGCAAGGATCCCTCCTGATCGACACCCAGGGCAGCAACACTGGGTTATTTTCATCTAAGGCTCAGGAACAACTTCAGTCAGAGTCAGCAGCTCTGCATTCAGGCTTTGACTGAGGCTTCCAATGGTTTTCAGTTAAAAGTTGGGTGATGCAGGTGCATAAGAGATCACGGAACACCTGACAGCAGCCTACTGGTCCAACACATTTGGCAGCTGTGCCCATAAAGCTTTCCAATGTTTGGATAAGAAACCAAGGCAGAGCTGCCCCCTGAATTGCCAGGACAGACACAGCTTCCCTTCCTCACAGGACAGACCCAACCACTTACCCACAGAGCTCTATCGCTATGTTGGATTCCCAGAACAATTCTTTTAAGATGTCCAAATCCTTGTTATCCCTATGAAATCAGACACCTGTGGTGGGCTGCATGAAACAAGATATTAATCACTCATCAGGAATAAGCAGAGTATCTGTCAAGTGGGTTGCAAAGGAGTACGGTGTGCTGGGACCATCAGTCATTAGTGGTTGCAGATGCTGTAGCTGGGCTCTGCAAGTTCATCTGGCCATCGCAGTCCTCCAGGAGCTGTCAGGATTCAAGAACTACACTGCAACTTGGTTCTAGCCACCAATTAAGAGTATTCAGCAATTTGTTAATATTTTATGCGGTGAGGCTCCCTGCTCCACATATTCACATCAAGTGCTGAAGTGTGACATATGGTTAGAAAAAACCTGTTAATACAGAAATATAGAAAGCCAGGACCATTTAAAAGGACTGAAGAACAACCCAGTACCATGCTGAAGACAGCAGTTTCACTCCAGTAAGTGTGCTCGGAAAGCTCTCTGCTTGCATAACAGCAACAAGTCCAAAATGCAGATCCTCATAATCCTTGTACAACCACTACAAAACCAAAAAGGAGCAAAGTCTTGCTGTTGGTGTGAGTTTTGAAGCTCTTGGTTCTTAAAGATTCGCTGTGGCCATGGCCAGGACTGAGCAATTCAGCACATTCCTGAGCAAGTGGGGAGGAAGCTGCAGCATCCTCTCCCTCTATTTCTTGACCTCATTGCTGCTCTTGTTTAGCCCAGAGCTCAGAGTTCTCTCAGGGATTGTGTCAAAATGGGTTCATTTTCTGGGGATACCAGGGGGTTTGCTTCTTCCTCATCACTGCACTCGTATCCTGTGCACCCGGTAATCCGGGGACTGGACTCGCTCTGGCTCTCTTGGATCTGCTGAACTCTTTCTGCTTCACCTAATTAACCTGGAAGCCTTACACCGAGGGTCTGGCCCATGATTTGGGGCAGGAAAAGGCCCTCCCTCTAGTTTGATGGGGTTTTTTTTTAATCAGTAATTGTCAAAAGAATTAACACTGGGTAAGTTTAAACAGGTCCACTAGTTTGTGTGTCAGTGCCTCATTTGAGGTGCTGAATTCCTTGGGATGACCAGGCTGACAAAGAGATGCATCTTTTGCACCCCAGGTCCCCACCCACAAAGGGCGAACGTGTCTTCTATCTGTGCAGGGTGCCAAGAGCGTCAGCAAGGACAACCCAGAGCATCTCTGGTACCTAAGTGTTAATTCAACTCAGACTCCTGCAATTAACTGGCTGATTTCTGTTAACGTCTCACAACTATAGCTCTGGAGGGTATTTAAACATCCAGGGCCTGAAACTCACCCTTCCTTCAATGCAAAGCTAATTTTAGACATAAGAAACCAGAGAGAGATGCCCAACACAGATGGAAGATGCCCCAAAAGCTCAGTGGGGTACCAGATGGGTGGGAGGGGACAGATGCTGAACGTTGAGACTGACGCACAGTGTCTTGGGTGGGCTTCAGGTGTTTGCAGGAGAGACACTACACACCACTATTCTGTGCTGCATATATATTCAACATTATCATCATGGACCCATCAAATCCCTCTGACACTTACCCAACATGACAACTGTGCTCAAACCCAGCAATTCCTACTGCCCATGAAGTCCCTGGCAAAGCCTTTGCCAACACGAATGGGAAAGCAGCCACAAGTCTGTCAGGGACATCACTAGTTACAACCCTGAAGTCTTGAAAAAAATAAGTTTTGTCCTTCAAAATCAGAAATCTGCTCACTTTCAAGTCAGTCTGTTCCCAATAAGCATCACAGTGCTCACACGCTGCAGAGGAAAGTGTGATGGAAGCCTCAGCACAAGGATGCTCTGCCCGGGAAGCCTCATGTCCAGCAAAGAGCTCACAGCACCAACTGCACATAGCGTGAAGCAGATGTTCTGTGAAAACTGGGCTTTGCATTGTTAGATATCTTCTAGTGCTCCTTATTAGAATAAAAATTGTCTTCTACCTTCAAAAAGTATATTGAAATACATCCATTTACTGAACAAAGCAGGGAGGAGGGCATCTTCTAAAACACCTCCCCTGCCCTGCTCACCCTTGCAGGCACATGGAAAGAGGAAGAAAATATGCATGTAGGTTGTCAAAGCATTTTGTTGACCAATCCAACCACAGAGAAGGGAGTGCAATGGAGTTTTACAATTGACCGTACAATTTGACTCCTGGCTGTAGACACCCTACTGCATGGGCAAGTACAGCCGTTTCCTACCAAGATACAGAGACATCCTGTAGACATCTCACCTCAGACTCACTCCATCCATCTTTAACTTTTAAAGGTCTTTTCCAAGCAAAATTATCGTATGATTCGATGAGACTGCCTCCCCGCTGAAGCTGCTGGTGGCAGATGAGACCTCAGCAAGCAGTAGGCACCCTTGGAAAAGGTGAAGGTCTGTCCTGTGCAGTGCCTTAGGAGATAAAGGGGGAGCAACCTCTGAAACAGGCCAGCATGCTTTGTAGTCTGCCCGTGGAGATGTGAAACAGGCCATATTTTAGATCCTTTAACTGAAGATACCATAAAAACCTCTTCTAAGTGATCACAGATAAATTACTGTTCTTAAACCATAAACTTTACTACATGTAAGTACACTATTTGACTCGTTCCACAGGCTACTTTCATGAGTGAAGTCAAGTCCAAAATTGAATTCTTGAAAGAGTAAAGATTTATATACTCTTTTTCTCTCCTCTGTTAGTCTTACCAACTGTCAAAGCAAGTGACAATTTTAGTGTGGTGCAGTATTTGAAACCTGGACAAGCAATAAAAACCACCAAAGCACTGATACAGCCCGAATTATTTACTTTGTGGAGTTTAGGTCTGAAAGTCATCCTGAACTACCGCTGCAGATTCTCTGGGACTTCGTATCCCCTAATGAGCTTGAAACAAAATTAAAAATAAAATAAAATAAACCTGTCGCTTTGGGGTACTCTAACAAGACCCATGCAGGAATGTCCTGCTTTAGGTCAAGTCCAACATGTCCATGCTCATCCCCACTGCTGCATTCATTCAGCTGTCAGCTTTTCAAGCCCCGGAGAAGCTGGCAAATCTCACAGCTGAATCTTGATCACATAAGAGGTTAATTGTCTCATTCGGGTTCACTTTTGGTTTGTAGGTTGAGAGCTTCTCTACTCGGGGCAAGTGTCTGATGCCAGATGCTGGAGATCCCAGGGGACGCGTGGGAGAAGATGCCTGGGTTTTTGTAATCACTGCGAGTCTGATGATTGTTTGAAATTGATTTATTTATATCATATAGTCAATGTATTTCCCAAAGTGGGCAGAAGCTTTATAGCTGGGTAACAGCATTGTCTCTGCTGGCAACTTGGATCAAACAAAAGATTTCTTTGAGAAATACTTGAACTTTCAGAAACCTCTGAAAGAGATTTTGGCAGCATCATTAAGCATCAGGATTATCCCCTCGACTTCTGCCTTGTGAACAGGGGAGCACTGGCCAAGACAGACCTGAGCAACTCAAATGCCTTTGTCCCAAACCAAAAGAAGTGTTATATTTTAGTTGAATACCTGATTCTGCACCTAATGAGATATTGTTTATTGAGATGACCCAATTCGCCTCCTTTTAACTATAAACCACCACCAATGTTTCTGTTGCTTTTGATTATAAAACAAACAGTCTCAACGGCTTCAAAACACCACTAACAGGAAAAAAAAAAAAATAAAGTATATCTAAAGTATAGAGTGATTTTGGAATAAAAACAAATGAGACAAATTAACTGAAATTAAAAGAAAGTTTCTAACTGTTAAAGCAGTGAGAACCTGGAATGGTCTTTCTGAGAAGAGTAGTAGAGTCTTAAACTACAGAGCCTGGCATTTTTCTGAAAAGGATTATGTGACACAGGCTCCTTGGCAGATATATTGGAGTCAGCGATCCAGAAGGGAGGGACATTCCCATGAATTGCCTCGGAATCCCTCCATGGGCAACCACCAGGTTCACAATAACCATGGGACCAATAGCTGCCCATCAGCCCTACACACCACATGTGAATAGATATACACTGCGTATTATATTTGCACTGTAAATCTAACCAGAAACAGGATCTGATATTACTCTCCAGTTTCCACTGCCTAAAGAGGGGTTATAACTACTTTTTTACATACCAGGGGGAGCCCTATATGTTTCACCCAACCTATAATCCTCTCCAGACAAGAAAGTCCCCTACCAGCATCCAAAGCTTCAGGGACATTTTTGCGCTTCCTGAGAGGCTTGCAAGGTGCAGGCGTGCAAGTGCCAAATTCAACTAGTCATTTTTATGAAATCCTGGGGCAGATATTATAACTTTGTATCTACAAGTAATTCAAGTGCAAGTAGACGACAAAATAGGAGCCCCCTTTTAAACTTCACTTATGTAGCGTCATCAGCTCTTCACTTTCATATGTCTTTAATACGACCTAAAAATGGTTACTTGAATACTCCCTAAAAATCACAAAGACTGTGCAGAAGGGCCCAGCGGGCATCTACTTGAAATTAATTATGCTTCTGCAATATTGTGATTTCTCACCAAGCCGTCAAAGGGAGCAAAAGCACAGACTACAAGACTCAAAGGCACAGGAAAACACCACCCACAACTTCATTCGCAGCAGTGTTCGGCCTGACCACATGCCATGCATGGTAATTCACCCCATGCCTCTTGGATGTCCTTGAAGGACACATAAAACAAGATCAAGCTGGTCAAGATCTTCCACCTGATCTGGAATTACAAACTGGTAGGAAAAGCCTATTCTGTTTCCTTGAGGACAACTGTTATTGTAGTATTTATGTAGAATGATCACCAGCTATTTCTCCAAAAAAGGAAATGTATTTTCAAGAATATGTTATTTGAAGTAGGCAACTAAAAACTCCCAGGTTCTTTTCCTTTCTGCAAATGCTCTTGATATTCTTCCACGTTAGGCTAAGGGAGCATACATCTGCCAAAGTGATGGACCTGGGAGCCAAAGACCCCTGGGTACACCCCGAGGGCTCTCACAAGTCTGATACACAACCTGGAGGAACAGCAGATCATGGACCTTCCCTCCAGAGCAGCAGCAGCAGAATGGGACTTTCTCCACTTTCCCTCCCAAGAAAAGAGCCAGCAGAGCCACATCGCCCTGCAGAGCCTGCCTTAGCTGGCAATATTACGGCTTTGATGTATTATTATCTGCTGTAGAGGCACAGCCCGGTGAACACGCCTGAAAACTGAGCTGTCTAGACAGTCGAGTCTAAGCGACAACGATTCCAAAGGGAAAGGCCATAAACACTCTCATCCTAGAAGAAACCGTTACTGCAGAAATAAAGCCATTCCATATAAATTGGGGCCCAATTTTAAACCGTCTTGCGCTCCAAACTGCAAAGCTCTTCAGACTGAGTAATATTCATCCCTACTTAGGAACCACTGTAACAAAGCGCTCGGAACAAAACCGCTTTGGCGGCTCTGCTGCAGAAAAGCTGTTCTCCACTATTCCCTGGTGGGACCTTCCTCGAGGCTTTGAACATTAAGCTGAGCTGCAGGAAACGCTCTCGGGACACAAACTCACCAGCAAAATGCTGCAAGAGGCTATTGCAGCTGCAACAGCGAGTTCGTTGTGCAAGAGGGATGCATTAAATCCCAGGGCTGCTGCAGATTGACACTGTGCAGCCAATGCCATTTGCACCAAACCCTGCCAGCTTCATTCATGCAAGTGGTGTCCTCAGCATTAGCAAGACCTGTTCCCCTGTATAGTAATAAAACCTTTTCCCCCAGAATCTGCAGTCAAAAAGCAGAAAAGGACTTATTCTAAACTCCTGAATATTTATTGCTCATAAATGATTGGAAAAATCTGATTGCATCCTACTTTTCAATGTGCAAATCTGGTACATTGGTAGACTCCATTTTACTGGTGCTGTTTGGATTTTAATGAGCCAAATCTCAGGCATTCACTTCTGAGAATGTATATGAAGTGATTATGTATATGGATTTTATATAGAGGCATTGAAGCCAGCCAGCCACAGTAAAAAAAATCACTGTTCGCACCGTTTGACCTTCGGCAGAGGCAAAACGGACACACCTGACCATTGGGAAGAGTCCCCTGTCCTTCAGCACAGGATCACAGAATGTCAGGGATCAGAAGGGCCCTGGAAAGCTCATCCAGTGCAATCCCCCCATGGAGCAGGAACACCCAGATGAGGTTCCACAGGAAGGTGTCCAGGCGGGTTGGAATGTCTGCACAGAAGGAGACTCCACAACCCCCCTGGGCAGCCTGGGCCAGGCTCTGACACCCTCACCGGGAACAAGTTTCTTCTCAAATTTAAGTGGAACCTCCTGTGTTCCAGTTTGTACCCATTACCCCTTGTCCTGTCACTGGTTGTCACCCAGAAGAGCCTGGCTCCATCCTCCTGACACTCCCCCTTTCCATATTGATCCCCAGGAATGAGTCCCCCCTCAGTCTCCTCTTGTCCAGCTCCAGAGCCCCAGCTCCCTCAGCCTTTCCTCACACGGGAGATGCTCCACTCCCTTCAGCATCTCGGTGGCTGCGCTGGACTCTCTCCAGCAGTTCCCTGTCCTGCTGGAACTGAGGGGCCACAACTGGACACAAGATTCCAGGTGTGGTCTCCCCAGGGCAGAGCAGAGGGGCAGGAGAACCTCTCTGACCTACTGGCCACCCCCTTCTAACCCACCCCAGGTCCCATTGGCTTCCTGGCCACAAGGGCCCAGTGCTGGCTCATGGTCACCCTGCTGTCCCCAGGACCCCCAGGTCCCTTTCCACTACGCTACTCTCCAATAGTTCATTCCCCAGCTTATACTGGAACTGCTTGGGTTAAGGACATAGATGGCCATAGCACTTCAGGACACAACCTCACAGCCTTCAGGTATGTTGGTCAGTAATCGTGTTCTTCTCCTGTACTGGAAATTGTCCTACAATTTGAACGATATACTATATATAATAATTTTTTTACATATTAAGTCTTTTAAATCCTGAAGCAAGCAAATCTGGAAGGAAATTTGCAATCGAGTCAGCAAGGTCAGGATTTTCCTTACCTGCATAACACAACAGATCATTCCCTTTTCCAGGGTGTCTTGCAGTAAGAGGACTAACCTACCTCAGAATGACCTGTAGGATAGCATTTCTTGGAAAGTTAACACTCATTGAGATCTTCCACTATCATGTTTCAAGAAATAGCCCTTCAGAGAGAACCTGCAGCTTCTCCATGCAGCTTGGCCCCCCTCAACTCAGAGTCTTTGCCCCATGACAGGTTTGCTGCACTGCATGGACAAAGAATTACAGAATAGTTTGGGTTGAAGGGACGTTCAAAGCTCCCCCAGTGCCCCCCCTGCCATGAGCAGGGACATCTGCACCAGCTCAGGTTGCTCAGACCCCGTCCAGCCTGGCCTGGGATGTCTCCAGGGATGGTTCAGCCACCACCTCTCTGTGTTAGTGGGAAAAGTTTCTGCTTTTCTGCTGTTCAGGGATGAGGGAACCAGGCAAGAGCCCCAGGCACCGCTCCAAGGCTCCCAGGCTAACAGAAAAACACTATGTGGGCTTATTTGGTGAACTGAAATTTAATTTTTCATCATTGGCTAAAAACAAAATCTCCAGAGGCCACGGAACTTAATAGGCAATATTTAGAAACTGAGGCTGAAAATTAAGGCTGTCTTGTGGAAATTATTTCTGCATGGCTTCAACATATTTCTTCATGAAATTTAATGTCACCTATAAGGGCATCCAGTGACTAGATTTTGTTATTATTTACAGTCCATTATCTAAAGTACAACACACATAATAGCTCCATACAGAATATGAGTATTTAACACTAGTCAATGAATAAAACTGTCAGCTCACCATACCTTACCAACATCGATATCTCTGCAGAATAATGGGACATCACGGGGTGCGAAAACATTGAGCTTCATTACCCGAAATGAGAATGCTTTGAACTCGGCAAGTGATAAAGTGTAAAGTATGATGGTATAAATAACCCTGCTTAATAGGACCACCATAAAACACACCACCCTAATTAGCACCACTGCCTGTCCTGCCTGAGCTGTGTCTCATGCTGGGTGTGAGCTCCTGGGTTGGGGCGAGGACAGTGGTGAGCGAGATGTTCTTCACATAGAGCATGTCTGCTTGTTTTTATCACGCTGTTGGCCATCTTCTTCTTTTGAACCTTTATCATACAATTACAGAATGGTTTGGGTGGGAAGGGACCTTCAAAGCTCATCCAGCACCACCCCTGCCATGAGCAGGGACATCTTCACCAGGTCAGGTTGCTCAGAGCCCCGTCCAGCCTGGCCTGGGATGTCTCCAGGGATGGTTCAGCCACCACCTCTCTGGCCAACCTGGGCCAGGCTCTCACCACCCTCAGGGCCAACAATTTCTTCCTCATGTCTTTATAACCCACCCTTGGTGGATACCATCTGGTTTCTCTGTCCCTTCCCCTGTTACATCCTGCAGCCTGGTCCTTTTCTAACCCACTATGGCTGGTGGAGAGTCCATCTCCCATACAGCTTATAAGCACATACAAGCTCCACCACCCAGCCCTTTTCACATCTTGCACTATGTGCAGTTACGTCTTCACCCATCTTCCCTGTAAAGATCTGATGTTCAAAAACCCCAAGCAACACAGAACATAGGAGAGAGAGAGCGATCCACAACAAACCTGATCCAGATCTCCAGCAGATTCAAGGGAAAATTTGCAGCCATAAGGTATAGAAAGCAAGGCTTTCCTTCCTTCCTTCTCAGATGTTGAAACAGCTCCATGCACAAACTCCTAGAATTGCCTTGTGCTTGCAAAACGATGGAAGCTCCTCACGAGAGAGAACACAGGACAGCCCCATGTCTCCATGTGGTTAAGTTGTGCAGGATGCACAGCCCCGTCTGCAAGAGGGAACTCACTTTAACTCCTTCAACATCTCAAACTCGCTAAAGCTCCCACCTACAGAGACACATTTTGACAGAATAGAAGTGACAGCAAAGAGAAATTCACAGCACTATCTCCACAGATGTTTCAATGATAAAACACAGTTTTCAAGTCACATCCATAAGAAAGCACCAACATATTTTTTCCTTCCATGTTTCCAGCAAATAACATGAATATTCGAGTTTAGGTAGAAACCAGCTTTTTTTCCCCCCACACTGAGCTGCAACTTCCCTTCAATACCTAAATGTACTTGCCATCCTGGCTTTGGTTTTTTCCCATCTTCTCATGACAATTTCCAAGGGTTCCCTTGAACAGTTCACATAGACTGTTCTCAATGGGCTCCATTAAACAAAGAATGGAAGAAATCCCTTATTAAACACCATCTTAAACCTTCCGCAGTTACAGATATATTAAAACGGGCAACTATATTGCCCTACAGTCTATACTAAGAGGGTTTCTGAGTACATTTATCCTCTCCTGTCCCATCTGAGAAACAGTGAGCTCTTCTTGAATCTAGGATTTTCCTTAGGAGTTCTCTCCCTCCATTTTATTGAAAAATCCAGGATTTCTCAGTGAGACCCTGCAACCAATCATTGTTCTATAGGATCACACTAGTCCTGGCAAACAGAGAAACAGAAAGAACATTTTTAGCTGTTGTGGTCTAATGTATAAATAATTCTGCCTAAGAGTATATAAATACAAACATCCTTAGAAAGAAAGGAGCAGCTGAATTGGTACCTTCTCTTTGAGCAGCTGATGTTTCAGCCCACAGACCCCCAAATACAAGACTCAAAGGCGAATCCCCTGTGCTTCCAAAATGAAGATGAAGACAAACTGGGGTACTTATGGGAAAGCTTATGAAAATTCCACGTGCGTTCCCTTCTTCCCCATATTCTCAGGCGGCACAAATCAACATCTTTCTTGAGAAAAGAGATCCAGCTGAAAAGCAAGACTGGTAGTGCCTTCCCTCTATTATTTTAAATCATGTGGTTTATTCATCAGGGAGAGAAGGGGTTTCAATCCACAGACGTGTAATTGTTTTGCTTGCCTGTACTCTTATTTTGCAATTTCTAGATCCATTCGAGCATTCTGACTCTATCTTACCAAGGATTTGCATTCGACGTGGGAAAAAAAGTTCTCACAGCACTGAATAGTTTAGATTAATCAGATCATGATTTCTCTATGCTTACTGATTCTTTGAAATTAAATTATTATTATTTGCTTACTTGCTATCTAGAAGTAGGAAAGCTGTTTCTGGAGAACAGAAAATTTGCCAAAGGATGCCCTTGGAAACTATTAGAAAATTGAACTTGAATGTAGTAAATTTTTACTGAAGTGTCTTAGTAAACACTTCCAGATCAAAAAAAAGAAAATGTAATAGGAGGAGGACTCAAATCTTTCCAACCTGAAGGCAGTGACAACAGTCACCATAAACCCCATTCCTACAGCCAACAATTCGGTAATTAAACTGCTTCCTCCACATTAAGGAAACAGAATCCAAATCCAGTTTCTGTTGGTGATGATTTGTTTTCTTCTCCTCCTTTTTCCCCTGTTCAAGGCACTTTCCTCCTCCCTTGGCCCCCAGGAGCTCAGGGTGGAGATGCTGCTGGTTTCCACCCTACCTGCAGAAAACAGCCTCTGCTTGAGGCGTTTTGTGCTGGATGGTCCTACAGACAGACAACCCACAACCGTATCTCCAGCCCAGCTCCCAGCTGAAATGGTTGTTCAGCTCAGGCTCAGAACAGGCTGAGCATCCACAAGCTCACCAGATATTTTAGAGCCCCACCCCGGGGTGCAGGAGCTCGGTACAGACAGCAGAAGCTCCTTGAAACATCTGCAACATCTGAGTGAACAGCTCCTGCTGCTAAAACACTGCAGGCAAGGATTTATCCTTTGGCCACTTGCTAACATTAGTATTCTTGATCCTTTATTAATAGTTTTTCAATCTGCCCAAAACAAAGAACTATTTTATCTGCTGTATGAAAGAATTATGTGAAATCAATGCTGCCTTTTTTTCTTCCTCCAGGTTATTTGAAGGAAAAAATATCTAAATTAGCTCAGTCCTAAAAGTGATCTTCATGTATTCCATCCTTTTTTGAGGTGATAAACTCTACCTGAGCACCAAGCTCTGATCCCTGTGCTCATTGGCGTGTATTACAACCCGTGGTGCTGCACACGTACACAAGACACTGCTCATAATCCCAGACCTGATTTCAGCAAACCAGCCCTACACAGATAACGATCAAGTGAATTCCATCCTATCACTCTTCACTGATAAATTTTGTGCTTCAAGTCCTGGTCTTGGAGAAGAAAAAAAAAATACTATATGCATAATATTTAAATTGCAGATAAAGGTATGTCCACACTCACCCTGATAATATTTAAATGGTAGATATTAGATACAAATGTCTGCATTAAGGAGCTCAAGATCCAAAGCCTAAGCACAGAAAACAAAGGGCAAACCCTCAGGGGAACAAATCAGGGCACAGAAGGTGAAAAAGAAAGATGTGAGTACCTGGTCCATGAAGATGCCCACTGAAGTGAGGATGCCACGGATAAAAAGTTGGAGTCTCAGGCAACTCTTAGCACCAGACCAGATATTTCTGTCCTGCTAATTTGACAGACTCAGAGCCCCTGGGAAACGTCTGGCTGAACTCTGTATCAGCATCTTCTTGCTCTAACTTGTTTATAAGGAAAAGGAACGCATGATTGGTGTGTATAATTAGTCGTGGTCACAGCAAGATAGTCCCATAGATACATCAAGATTGATTAAAAGCAGCCACTGTAACGCCTCCACCTTAGGCTGCGTGTAAGCAATTATCTTTTTTGTAAATATCACTGTTTTAAGCTGTATTTTTTTTTTCCTTAATGTTTTCATTTTGCTGTAGATTTGCCAAGCCATAAGTGATGAAAACATAATGGTAGCTGCTTATGAATCCCAAAGAATTGGACATGCATCATACAGTCTGGCATCACTTAGAGGACTAATTAAGGGAAAGGCTCTTTTAAATATACCACGTGCTTTTCTCTCCGTCACCTTGCTGAAAAATTATTCTGTTATTATCTCCTAACTCGCCCAATGTTCATGTTGAACTTTTCATGGCCACTGGGCCAGACACTCTGTCGATGGAAATCAGTGCAGGATCCAAGAAGCTCTGCCAGCATCCACCAGCAAAGATGTGGCCTTTTGCTTTTCCCCTGTCACTCAGAAGTTGTCACTCATTCACTGCGGCCAGAGAGGATTTTTTTCCTCTTTTAATAACTCCAGAGGACGGAAATTTAATGATTCACCAGAATAACCATCCCAGCTGGTAAAAGTTCACATCACATATTTATGCCTGGAAGGGTGACAGCAGAGAAATCTTAGTGTGGACGTTTCTTATCCTCATTACAGCAGCCACAGGCAGAGGTAAACAGCAGCATTTAAATTTTAAGGCTGTTACAAGAAATTATGGTGTCCATTAATGAGGTTAACTTCTATATCGCTACAACTGCCACCCCAATTTTATCTATAAACACGGAAAGAAAGCATTAAGGGCTACCAATCAGATATGTGGACAAACTCTCTTCAAAGCTACCGGTAAATCTGTTTTTTCTATTAGTATTTCTATTAATTTCTTGATTACAGACAGTTTATACAGGATGACTGGCTGACCTATATGTGTCCCAGTAAAACTGTCACATGCACTCCAGGATTTAAACCTCTCCCATTTTGACTATGGTATTTGATATACAATTGTTGTTTATGATTCATAGCAAATCTCTTCCTGGAAGAGAAAACAAAACAAAAGAAAAATGCCCTTTCAGATACAGCTGTGTTCACACCACCCCTATTCACGTTTGAGAATCTTGATTCCAATGCCATGAATGCAGCTCACCTTGATATTAGATCCCATAAATATTTTGTAACCCAGTTCCGACTGCAGCAAATCATCCTTATAGCCAAGAAGAGCTGATAAACAACCCCTGCGCAGGCTGGTTTTAAACGATTGCACGCAGAGATCCTCAGACTTTCTCATTAGTGATTCACAGGTCATTATATTCCCAAATTATGGTGGCCTCAAGTTTGCAGCAAAAGCTGAACCTCCCAAAGACGACGATTGTGTCATAAAAGTGATCAATGAAAATTAGTATTAGACCAGGAGAATTGCACCTCACAATGGTTCGAGTGTTTTAAATTCCGTTTGGTTAACAGGCAATATCACATTGCTATAAATGCATAATAGAAATGCATTTCCAATTGGAGCCTTATCACTGAGGCTTTAAATCTTGGTGACGTTTATTTGACATTGAGCCTGATAAGCAGTGGGATGATCGCTGGGGTGGCTTTGGTTTCCTCCTCTGCTTCGTTCTGAAGTCACTGCCAATGACACGAGGAAACTTCAGACTCACACGCTTTGCTGGTGCTTCTTCCCACACATCCCTGTTTCATTATTTAAGCCCAAAAGTTTCCCCAATTCACAGCTCAAACACAATTTCTGTTATTCATCATGATTATGGCATAGTCTGTACTACACCCTTTGCTTTAACCTATGCTTTATTTCAAGACTCTCACACACTTTAAAATATAAGGGGTTTTTTGTCTCTATTAATACGTACGTTTTGTGAATTGACTATAAATATTATCTTGAGCTATTTTTTTCCAATCAGTAAGGTATTTGTCCCTATTTGGAGCACGTCGCTCTGGAAACAGTAAAATAAACATATGCTCCTACAAGAAACATTTAGCTTTTCATGCTGTCTTTACCAGGAAACGTGGGATTTAACATTTAAAGATCAGAATCACCATTACATGAACAGCTAGTACAAAGTTAAACACATTTCTTACTCAAGTCCTGCTTTGAGGACTTTAAAGCACCGTATAAGTTTCACCATACAGCAAAGACACCTAAGTATAAAAGCAATTTCTTTCCTCAGCCCTAGATTCACTCACACTATACATTTCTCCCACCCTCTACCTTTTATCTGTTTGTATTTCCTAATGAGCTTGCTAAAATAGCAGTACCTGGTGCATCATTCCCAGCATAATGGATCCCTATTTTGACAGGACTCGTGCAATCTCAGTAATGGACGCTTTTCGTAATCATCCCCGTCACAATTAGATCAAACTGTGCTCCGGGAGGCTCTCACTTAGCAGGTGCCGTACGCCCCGGGAAAGCATTTCAGAAGCAATCACAGCAGCTCTCGTGGTACAGATCCATTTGTCAACTTGGATTCTCCAAATTAAAAGGCACCATTTTCAGGACAAGATGCGGAATCTTAACTCCCATGTTTTCCTTTCCTGTCAAGAGAATTCCTGCCATCAAAGCATTCAAGCAAATCGAGACACCGGTTGATTTCAGTGACACAGGTCATAGGCTTGCATGTGTTCCTGGGACCATTCCTGGCACAAATATCTGAGAAATATATGCATATACTGATGAAAAACTGGAACAGATGCTGAGCACCGGTTTTGCCATAGCTACTTAACTATTACTAAGCTGAAAAAAAAAAGATAAAATTATTTTCGTGTCTTCATTATTTACTTGTCAAAAATCCTCTTTTTGGGACTACATCACTATTAAAATTTAAATAAAAAGAAAAGGGAAAAGGGAAAAGGGAAAAGGGAAAAGGGAAAAGGGAAAAGGGAAAAGGGAAAAGGGAAAAGGGAAAAGGGAAAAGGGAAAAGGGAAAAGGGAAAAGGGAAAAGGGAAAAGGGAAAAGGGAAAAGGGAAAAGGGAAAAGGGAAAAGGGAAAAGGGAAAAGGGAAAAGGGAAAAGGGAAAAGGGAAAAGGGAAAAGGGAAAAGGGAAAAGGGAAAAGGGAAAAGGGAAAAGGGAAAAGGGAAAAGAAAAGCAAAGACTTTTTTTTTATTCTTCTGCTATTAGATCCATGGAGCATTCGCTAACAATAAACCCCAAGCTAATGCACCTGAAATAGTCCTAGTGACTGTAACCTCCACATGCCCAGAAAGGACACTGGCTAGCTTTGCTGATACGGGAATATCTTGATTGATTCAGTGTATATTCCAACTTCACACAATATCGACGTATTTTGTGCCATAAGGCCACTGGTGCAGTTCTCTGCTCTTCGGATTTGTTACGATGGGATCACTCTGCTGAGCTGGAGGCTACGGACACATGGTGCTGAGTACTGAAACTCCCTAAGGACAGCCCAAATAATGCAAACGTACAATGTCTGCTTTGAGAAAGAGCCAAATTCTGCCTTAATTTAAAACGGCACCAGTGCGTATTGAGGTACCAGAGGGAACGCAGGGAAAGGGATAATTGAGC
Organism: Streptopelia decaocto; assembly: GCF_964273445.1. Lineage (NCBI taxonomy): Eukaryota > Metazoa > Chordata > Aves > Columbiformes > Columbidae > Streptopelia > Streptopelia decaocto. The sequence continues at coordinate 2,244,280 of NC_138661.1, forward strand.
CCTTGAGTCTTTTTACCTTTGAATGCTCCAAGGTCATTGTCTCCATCCCTTTTCTCTGCCTCATCCATCATCACCAGTTTATAGCGATTATCAGCAATTAGCCTGTCATGACGTTATATTGTAATATATGCTACCGCATGCTGAATGTTTTGAGCTCCGAGCCTCGATATCCTACTTATATCTTAAAAATTAAACTGGATTTAAAAAATAAATAAATAAATAAACAACACTCAAACCCCAAACAGTTGAGCTTATTCTGCACTGAGAGAATTAAATAATATCATTTTTATTTTTTCTGCAAAGAAAGAACATGCACGTAGACTGCTATCATACCTCAGCCCATGTTTGGTACCAGGTTACACTACACTAAATATATTGCCTGAGCCTTCAGTGCATTATATCCTCTATAATGTTGGTAGGGGCTTCTTTTTTATAGGGATCATCACAAAAATCAGCAATGCACATTGCATTTTGAGAAGCCACTGGCCTGCTGAAGTCACTTAACCTTCCTCAAGAAAAAAAGATGCTCCATCCTGTCACCCCCTGCTAAAGCTTAGTTGCTAAACTGCAGGATTCATTCAAGATCTACTCAAGTCCAGACAGAAGTTGCCACTTGGGCGTCTACATTTATAGCAACATTCCAGGCTTGCGTGTCTCTGGTTTAAAATTTCTAATTCTTACACTGTTAATATTTATAATTGTTTAATGAAGTTCACATGGGATCACTGAGGATGGAAGGGACATCTTGGGATCATCTGGTCCAACTCAAGCAGGGGCAGGTAAAGCAGGGGTCTGCATGCACTCGTCTTTTTTGGATCCGTGTGTGACTCGTGTCCCATTTCCACCCCACGTCTCAAGTTTTCCAGGGCCTGCTCAGAGCAGAGAGCTCAGCACAGAGTCACACACACATCCCCACCCAGGGAGACGCACAACATGAGAAATGAGAAGCACTGTCACTCTAAAACAAGGTTATTTACAGCACGCAACAGGAGGCAGGGGCATGAACTCTCCAGAAATGTTGAAATATAGATCTGACTCTGATCATTGTAGTGCCTCACCAACAGTGCACTCAATCAAAATCAAATAAGAAAGATTTCTCACCGCTGCTGCCACTGTTGCTTCTATTTTACAGCGGCATTACTACCTGGCCTTGAGCCTACAAGAAAAATCTCTCTGCTGTGAGCTCTCAGGTAGCAAAGAGTTAAGAAGATAATCTCCGAAAACTAAAAAGCTTTCCTGAAATGGAAAAGCAGTGGGGTTTGCAAGGATGGCTCCTGGCCTTGCAAAGTGAAAATTCTGATAGCAAACCAGCTGAATCCAGGGCAAACACTCTATATAATCCCTGAGGGCACCCCCATCCCTTGGCTGGGTGCACTGATGGGGGATGGACCCCAAAACCCCTCACTCTCCAGATGTGACACTTTGCTCGTCACACACTAAGGGACGCCCCTCACCAGCTGTGGGGCAGCTGCTGGTGACAGCTCTTGGGTGGTGGGTTATCCCAAGGAGCGACCCATGGCAAAGATAAGAGACGGAGCTGAAACCAAAGGAAGGTGAAAGCTTGGGCTGGGTAAGAGAAGCATCTTCCAAGGCCAGTCCTGCTGGAGCGCTGGCATGATGGGCTGTGTCAGAGCTGCCTCTTTGCACAAACCTGCGGGTCCCTGGCAGTAACTCCCGTGCCAGGCAACGTTCCCCATTGCTCTTGGGATTAACATTCCTCTGTCTAGTACATGCAGCAGGAAGACACAGAAACCCTCTCCTCCAACCCTCTGGGTCTCAGGGAAGAATTACTTTTAAAAAATAGTCTTTATGTTCTGGGACTGCTCCATTATGAACAGAAATTTGTCTTTCAGCAAACTGCGCTTTTCATCCAAGATGCTCTTCTAGGAAGGGTAAAACAGCATTGGGGTGAAGGTGCTGAGATTCGATGCGATGGCTGGTGTGTCCTGTGAAATGCAGAATATTTGCAGCAAAAGGAACTGAACTTCCCTGAAAGCTTTTCCAGCTGAAGGCAGAATCAGGCAAGATGCTCAGGAGCTCATGGCTGCCTTTGAACACGTTGTCCCAAGAGAGAGGACAAGGTAAAGTCAAGCAGGATGTCCCACTGCTGGACAGACAGACATGTCCTTTCAGAGTCAGGAATGGGTGATGGGAGGTTTCTTCCCCTCCAAGGGGTTGTGTTAGCCAAGGGACTGGGCACACAATCACAGGTCTGTGGCCAGTAGCCAGGAGTTTAACATCGTAGAGCCAGCTCAGAGCCAAGACTAAGGCTTGGCTTATACATGTTGTCATACACTTCTTGCCCAGCATGCTACAACCCATGGCAAAAGTGACTATATAAGCCATGCACCTTGGAAGTATAGTCATCCCCTATTACACTGGGTTTCACTCAAAGTCAGGGAAAAAAAATAATCCATTACATTCCTTTCTTCAGAGAAAGATCTTCTCTGCTCTTTTTTCTTGCCCACCATGGACTTTCCCATTCAGCAATAAAACCCTGCTAAATCCAAAGCATCATTCTGCAGTGGTAACAAAACCAAAACTGTCCCGTAATCAAGATTTGTCATGGAGGACCTTCATGATCCCCCTCCAAGCAAAATGAGTACCTGGTCATGGTCTGAGCCCCGGGATACTGGGAGTTAAATACCAGGGGATATATTCCCTGTCCTGCCTTCCCATCAGAATAACACAGGGAAAGCCATTTTAGCACACTGAATTAAATATTTTACAGTACTGAACACCTCCTACACCATCTGGTTGAAGGACCACTGAGCACGTAAACACAAGATTAACGGGGTTTCCTTTGTTGTTTTCCAGGTCACAAGAAAAACAACCTCTACTTATTATCCCACATCTTATACCCAGTTCAAGCAGCATTTAAGGCCTTGTGCTTCAGTTCAGCTGGTACAAGTACCTAAATCAGCTTGTGAACAGCAGAACTTGAGAGCAGCTTTATTCTCACATTTGTCCTCACTTCACCTACATCCACAGGAACCAAAGCAGCATCTCCTGCCTCCAGCCCCCACTAGGAAACCCAGGTTCTCTGCTTTATACAACACTCTTGTGCCAAACAGGGCTGGTTATGCTGTTAAGTAATACATCAACATTAGGGTGGCCTTTTGATCAGAGTTCACACAAATACATCATTAAAGCTCCAGTGATCAGCAGGCTGCATTTCTGATGATGTATTAACGTAATACATCATCAGGATGCAATTGCGGAATGATGAATTAATGGAATACGCCATCAGAGCTCCGTTGTCGCAGGGATGCATTACTTTCCAGCAGGTTCTGGCAAGACCAAAAGCATGACAAATAATGTTTTAAAAGATTTTCTTTAAAAACATATAAATTAGATGTGTGCCAGTGAGAGCAAATTGCACTTAGAGTCAATAATATGCCTGAAGATCCCACATGTCTTTTGTTCCATATTAAGCACCAGCATCTCTCAGCTCATTTCTAATATGAGGCTGAGGAGAGACTGCGATAATTTGGGCTGCTCCTGTTAATACCCAACCTGGCCTTGCTGCTGGAGCTGCTGAGCACAGATTTGGTTGCAAACCTCAAAAGGCAGCTTTGCTTTCCAACCATCCCCTCTTCATAGAACTCAGCTAATAACGACTCTCAAGGATGGCCTGCCATTTTTGCATGATTACTCATTTTTGTTTCACTAATTAAGCTCCCCCTCAGTGCCATGTGGCTGCAGCCCTGAGCTGTTTCCCTCTAACACACCAGCACCTTCCCACCAGCTTCCTACAGCTGTGCTGCCAGATGTTGGCTGGGTCCAAACTCAGAAATGTGGAACAACAGGTAGATGCCTGATGTTATAACATTTTTTGGCCCAGTTCAAAGCGTCAAGTATCAGAAAAACCTGTTCCTCCTAGGGTGATGCACAAATCTTCCAGACTTCTGAGCCCACACTAATCACCCAAGCTGTGATGAGCAATGGGATCCAGTTCTCCATCAGGATGTCCAGGGTCCCACTGCAGCAGAGGGAAAAGGTTCTTTCTTCACCCAGAGGTGCTGGACACTGAACAGGGTCCCCAGGGAGGTGTCACGGCCCCAACCTGGCAGTGTTCAAGAAGAGATTGGACAATGTCCTCAGACACAAGGTGTGACCTGTGGGGTGTCCTGTGCAGGCACAAAAGTTGGACTTGATGATCCTGGTGGGTCCCTTCCAGCTCAGGACATTCTGTGATTCTATGAGATGCTGGTGGCAAGACAGAATTTTTATTATCACGGTTATTACCCAAGTCGCAATCCCACCAACTTTCCTGTAGCCAAGGTGAAAATCTCCACAGCATCACCAACAAGATGTGAACACTCCCAGGAGGAAAACTCAACCCCACGGGCTGACATGGATGACCAAGAGAAGACCCCATAAGCCCATGATTCCCACAGGATGGGGAAAATCTGGGAACCTGCCTGGTCCAGGGATGCTTGCACATGCGTGGGAGCCCATTTGGGGTCCAGATACAGCTGATGCGTGTGATCAGCCATGGTTGTGTTATATCAGTATCCCAAATACTGCCCAGATTTAGAGAAAAATCAGGGAAAGGGTAAAAATGCAGGAAGTGGTCTGATAAAATAATTTTAAATGTTTTTGGACGTAAGTTTTAAAAGGACAGGTACCGTAACTTCATGCCAGAGAAAGCTGAGCATATCTCCCCTCGTACTGAAATTGTCACTGCCTGCATCCCTGAGAGGTATCGTAAACAGGAAAAAATAAATCCCTGCCGAAACTTTTGATGACCAATTCTCCATTTGATGCTGCCCACCAGAAATCAAAGGAGCTACAGATATTCCCTCCACCCTTCATTTCGGTTTGTTGCCAGGGTCCCACTGTGCTTATGGGTGCAACACAGGCTGTGGAGGCACCACAGCATTCCAGCTTCACATACAACCTCTCAAGCACTTCATTTAACTACTATTGAAGAGAAATTAGAGGGAAACAATTCTGATTTTCAAGACTCAGATTACTCACATTGCTTTTCCGTCTTAAGCCCATGCCAAGCTCAGCCTCATTAATTGCTTGTTTGGTCATTATTATTAGAGCTGATAATCATAATCACATATTAAATGAGTTGACAAAGAGTGTGTATTGTATTATAAACCTGCCAAGACTGAGCTTGTTTTCTGAATTTTCAGTCATCCTTGCATGGGAAATTGGAGTCAAATTTTAAGATTTGATTTTCATAATAGGTTAACATTTCTGTTGCTCAACAACTTAACACACAGGCATAGGAAAGGGAATGTTGCCTGTACCACAAAGCAGCATTCCTAATGAATCTCTTATTTTCACGTAGGACATGCTGGCACTTGTGAGCACAACATTCACGGCTCTGTAATTAAGTTCCTTCTCCAGCAGAACAAAGCAAAACACCCATTTCTACAGCTGACGGTGGCAATAATTAGGGATCATCACCACTAGACTGTGTGCGAAACACTGTCTGGTGCTCTATGGCAAAAAAAGGACATGATCCACTATACATTGCAATTAGGGGACTGGGAATTCTTTAGGAATTCAGGAGTCTTAAGGAACCAAGCAGAGACAATAATCCTCCCGTAGCAGAGCAGCCCATGGAGGGGGAGCCTAAGGAGCCAATTAAATGAGCAGAAGATCCTTCTTCTCCCAGTTCAAGTCAATATATCCTCATCTTTGTTAATGGAAAGTACTTAAGCTTGAAATCCAGGAACGCAGCAGTCAGCACCACTGTCCTCTTATCAAGTCAGACTAAAATTAGCAGCTTAATAGTGCACAGCCACTCGTGGAAGCAGGATACTATAATTTATTGCCCGCTCTGCTCTAAGTGTGCCTCCCCAATGATGGCATTGCAGCTCAGCCCTCCTCTGGCTAGCCAGCACCACTTCATTGCAGTATTGAAAGAGCTGAAATTGCTGATGGCATCATATAGTCAATGCCATCGACAGCGCACAGATGTACTTGGGGAGCGCTACGCCTAATTAACTTAGCAACACAAGAGCTACTTTTTGTTTCTCTTCAAAGCTCGCAGCCTAGACTCTGCTTTTCAAAGCCAGAGCTACCGTCAGGTCTCTTGGGGTTTTACCACACGCCTCCCAAGCCAATTTCTTTGCAAAATAGAAGGTGCAAACTGGGGATGTGCAAGAAACTTTTCCCCAGATGTTTTTGGGGGGGGAATTGATCCAAGGAGGAGACAGACCTATATCAGCTCTGGAACCAGCACGGCTGGGCCAGAGCAGAGCAAGAGCCATTGTCACATATGCAAAGCAAAGGCAGAGCTGTTCAGCCTGGGAACAGCACCTCCCGAAATCACATCAGCTGTTTTTAACAGCCAGCAGCATTTCTGCAGAGCACTGCAAAATGCACCAGCTGCACATCTGGGTGAGAAAACATCTGGCCCCCCCGACACGTCCAGCTGTGGTCCAGCCAGCCCTGCCATCAGCCTCCCCCCTCAGAAAGGGATCTGACCCTCTGATGCTTTTTTCCCAGCAGAAAATGCTTTTTCTACAAAGACAGAATCAGTCCAATATTAATTGCATGTTGGTCTACAAATGCAAAACCATAAATATCACCTTCAAGAGGATCGGTGTCTCATCTTCTGATTGCTCATTTTTAAGTGGCATATATAAAATAAACATTTCATAATAAGACATTTGAAAAATGGATCAGTGATAAAAGACATACCGTAAACCAGACATTTTGCTGTGATAAATTATTGCTCTTCCATTTCTGTAAAGTCTTCTAGCTTTTCTTTTCTATTGACAAATCAGCCAAATTTCAACACTTCCTCTGCTCTCCAAAAAACCTTTTGCAAAGCTGAGGCTCTGCTCTCTGCACGGCTTCAGTCTGGGACACTAAACTTCCATTATCTCCCCTTCAATTAATGAAAAATTATCAACCCTCATGGATCGATCACATAAAAGTGGTAGAAACTCTTATAGCCACAGCTGCGTCTCAAGTTTGGCATGAAACACCTACACCTCAGCTGATTCCAATACAACCCAGATATTTGTTTAATGATCAGTTCGATGGGTTAAATCAGGATCTGCAAAGGTGAGACGGGGTGGGAGAAAGCAAGTGGAAGAGAGCAGAACTATCTACAAACCCAAAGCAGCCACAAAAACACCAGAATTATCCCATCCTTCTGCCAAAACCTATTCAAAGCCATTATGCCGAGATGCAAGGAAGCTGAAATTGTTTTGCTGAGCCTGAGAGACACTCGGCTTATTAAATATGCCGCCTACAAGACAGAAATACAGCCCCCACACCTCGAAACGTTGCCAGATCCAGCACACAACTATTTCAAAGGAGGATCTGATCCAAGAATAAGGGTCCGCTGTAGAAAGGGATGAGTGCCCTTGTTTGGGAGGGTTGAAGAGCACTCGTGAAGAGAGCACGCTGTGAGCATAGGAGGGTGTCATGTATAATAGAGCAGCCTGCTGCTGGCGGTGATCTGCTGAATTACCAGACCTTTGATGTGGGGAGAAAACAGAAAAAGAAAATAATCAAAAAAATAAAAGCACTTCACATCTGGCATGAAACACTGAAGCCTTCGTAAAGAAAGCATCTATTTGATAAGCACAGCTGATAAAACACTGGGTTTTTTTTTTGCGGCAAGGTTGCTATCGTACACGGAATAAAAACCTCGCGCAAATAGGCATCGTGGAGTGGGTGGAGTGGAGGGAAAGTAGTTGCAGCTGATCTCCAAAGAGGATTTGAGTAAGCTGCTGACTCCAGCTAGGGAATATCTCCAAGGCCAAGCGATTTTATAATCTCACACTTAGAGCCTCAAATCTTATCCAGCCAAACAAGAAGTTAATCTCAAGTACAGGGAAAGCCACGTGATAAGGGTATTTCTGGAGCCATACCTGTCAGAAACGAATTAGTAGGAGAGATGCTGCTTCACATTTTAGACAAGAAAAGCCATTTCCACCCCCCTGCCAGGTACACTGACCCAGACCTGCATCTGCAACCAGCTTCTGCAGAAAATACCTTAAAAATGGGTTGAAAAAGTCCCGCAGTAGCATTTGCCCCATCACCTACGCCAGTTTAGGGTTATGTTGTCCGAGATGTGCTCTGCCCTTTGTTCTGTCCCAGGAGAGTTTTGTTTGTTGTTTTGCAAACAAATATTTTCTCTGCATACCTAATTGCAAGGAAAAAAAATAATGTGTGGTTTCCTATAAAATTTCCTCCACCTTCTGCTATCACTGTCTCTCTAGCACCCCTTCCCCTCATTATCCAGTAATATATCCAGTAATATATCCAGCAATAGCCCAGCCAAACAGTCCAGCAGCTGCAGCAAACACCTCCCTGCGAATCATCAATTCATCTCCATAATTCAGCATCACCCAGGACTGGCCACCATCCTACCTGGTCCCACCCGGGGGACACACATTTGCCACAGTCTGACAAACAAACAAACAAACAAATCTTCAAAAGTGAAACTTAGCAAGAAACAGAACTTCTGTTACTGAGGCCCCTCTTTCATTCTCGCTGTTCTGTACAATGCATTTCCCACCAAAATTGGGGGGCTGGTTTGGGGAATATTTTGCATGGAATTGCATTAGAGCAGAAGGCAAACCCTGCTATCTTTATTCTGGCAACAAGGAAATTTTGGGAGCTGCTAACGATGTTTAAACACCCTGCCTGGGGCTTCCCAGCTGTGAATAAGGACAGTAAAACCCATCCCAGACTCAACACAGGAATAATCTAGTGATTATTACCTAATTTTGTGGACGTACTTAACCTAAAGTTAACTTTGCTCATTATAATATCATTTTAGTTCAAAAACATGCCTCCTCATTGAAGGTTACCCACCCCCAGGAGAAGAGAGCATGCATAGTAAGAATAGTGTTAGATAACTTGCATGCAAATATTGTAAGCAACCAGCCCTACAGGACTGCCCTGAGGGAGACAGGCTTCTGTATAAATGACTGAGAATTTTGTATTGCTGGTATGCTAGTTCAATGCAGCATTCAGACCTGTACAACTCTGTAATAAAATCAATAGCTCATCTCTGTGTGCAGAATTTGGCTCATTTGCACGCACACTGGGTAAAGAACCCTGTTTTAGGGACAACAACCTGTTGACTGCAACTCTATGGATGTGGCCATCAAGCCAGTTCCTTATCAAAGAGTCCATCCATATCTCTCCGATTTAGCAACAAGGATGTTGTGTGGGGCCATGTCAAAGGCCTTAGAGGAGTCAAGATAAAATACATCACTTTTTCTTCCCTTATCCACAAACGCAGTCACTCAAGTGTAGAAGGCCACCAGATCTGCCCTTTGTAAAGCCATGTTGGCTGTCTCTAATCAGCTCCCTGTCATCTGTGTGCCTTGTTTGATGTCCTTTATCAAGTGCTTTGTGACTGTCAAGATGAAAAGCGATGAAGGAAGAGTAGGCAGAGATCATGACTACAAAACCAAAGAACACTTTCAGAGCTGGCCAAGGCATGGGCTCTGGTGGCCAAAGTAATGCTGAGAACAAACAGCTCTTCCCAGTAGAAGGGCAGCTCCTACCATACCAACTGGTAGGACCTCCTGCCAGTTTTGCATTTAGGCAATGCCCAAATTCTTGCAAGATACAATTAAAGAGATACAGAAAGTTCATATAGGAATTGAAAATCTAATTTTATCTCATCCTCAGGTAAACAGCAAAGTTGAAAGAAATTGCTGAGATTTGTTTGGCCGGGAAATCGGCTCTTATTCAAGTCTGTTATTGCAGCCCTCTGTTACAAAAGGACATAGAACAGAAATGCTAGAAAAATAGATCCTCTTGAATGCGCATATCAAATCCTTTTTCACAAGATATGGCATATTCAAGGTAGTATTACACTTGTTCGTGTTTAACCCGTACATTGATAGCTTGCACTTCTGCTTGAAGCAACACTTGAAAAGAAGCCTTCAGACAACTTGCAAAAACTTGAATATAAGCAGTTGCCAAAAGAAGCTATCACAACATATAGCCACGAGACATCACGATCCCCAGACTAACGGGTTCAAGAAAATCCAAGAAATAAAGTTATAGTCACAATCAGACCCTGGTCTGTGTTCAAAGCTCTGAAATTCAGGAAAAACATGGTTTGGTACCCACAACTAAAACCTGGTCACAGAAAGGGCCTTTTCTCCTTTCTACAATAACAGATCCACACCCATAGGCTTGGGTTCACACCAGCCCACGCAGCACAGAGGTACCACCATGGGATGGAGGGTTTAACCCCAGCATCAAACACCTCTGCTCAGAGACCACAGGTACCTCCAAGACCACCAAAGCAGACACCTGGAACATCTCTTTATGAGGAACCTCAAAAGTAAAAGTGGGTGTATCAGAATATTAGTGAGGACAGGGAATCATGGAATAGTTTGGGTGGGAAGGGACCCTCAGAGCTCATCCAGTGCCACCCCTGCCATGAGCAGGGACATCTTCACCAGCTCAGGGTGCTCAGAGCCCCGTCCAGCCTGGCCTGGGATGTCTCCAGGGATGGTTCATTCACCACCTCTCCAGGAACATTTAAAGCAAAATAGCACTAAGCAACTGTCTCAACTACAACAGAAATGCAAAGGGTTTGTAAGCCCATGTTTTCCTACCGTGTGCCTCTGCAGGGGAGATTCTTGCTTATAGGTTTGATTCCCAGCATCTCTGAAGCTCCCCAAGATGCAGCAAAGCCTAAGGAGACATCATTTGCTCCAGAAAGTTGCCTAATTTCCCCCTCCTACCACCCCCCAGGGACAGATAACCCACCCTGGCAAGGGAACACACCCACCCAGCTCACACCCAGCCCCAGGATGATGACAAACAGCTGGGAACACCCATCCCTGCAGGCAGAACAAACCCCAATCAGGGATGAAAACCCTGAAACCAACATATACTTTTCCAGTGGGCAGATTCAGAGACATTATGCACCTGTGGTTTAGGCACAAAAGCCCTTTAGTACCAGTTTTTCCTGGTAGCACAAAATGTATGTCCCTATGGGCACAGCCAGTGGGTGCTGGTTTATATCCTTTGCTCATGATCATCACATACATCAAGAAAATGGAGTAACAGCACTTTTATTTCTTTTTTTGGTCTTTTATCACAAGAATATAGATTTCCCCTGTGTGTCTTTTTCCCTGTGTATAAGAATATGAATTAATAATAATACTAAAGAAAAGCATACCATCTTTTAAAGCTAGAAGCCCACGCTTCCAGTCTGCTCGGGACATGAGTCTGCTCCTGACATGACACATAACTGGTTTATTCCACAAGCTTATTCACTGTCATTTTCTCTGCTTGCAGGCTGCTCTTTTCTCACTGAAGTGATAAACGTGATTTTTGCACTCTCATGATGCACTTTTCCTTGCTTTCACATGCTTAATTCCCTGTTACATCCAAAGAGAGTGTCAGGAGAAAGAAAATGGTGAAAAACTGTAGGTAGTCCAACCCAAAAAACATTACTCCTGGATTTATTGCTTCTCAAGCGAGAAAGCTGATGGTGATACTGAAAGCTCTCTGCACCTTACAGCCCTTTCACTCTCACCAGCTATGTCCTCATATGTTATTTTGCTGGGTTTATATCACACATTTCAGCATATAAGTGACTGTGTTGTTGTAAATGCATCAGACATCAAAATATCTAAATCGTCATCAGTGGCAAATCGTATCAATCACTCCCTGTTCTTGCCTTTCTTCTCTAACATTTAATAATACCTAATGAAATATAGATATTGCCGCAACAGCAACTGGCACTATCTGAGAAGCTGCTCCTTTAAATTTGTTAAACTAAAAACCTTTTGCAGATTATTGTCTCATTTTTATTATTTTGCCATGTATGGACTTGCAGTGGTGTGTTTAAGAATAAGCTTTGATATTTTAGAACAAATACAGAGAGTGTCAATAATGAACTCTTAGCACTTACCAACTGCTCGGTGCAGATCTGTCAGTACTTACCTGTATTGAGAACAGAGGATCATTCCGGCATCTTACATTTATATAATTAACATGTCCAATTTTATAGAAGTCCCCCCAATTTTCCTGACAACTGCAGGGAGATGCGCAACTAACTTCGGTATAAAAACCTGGAGGTGGGTTTAATTAAAGCAAAAAGGAAACTCGGTGAATTTTAAGTTAAGCTTATTTTTTTTTCCTAGCCTTAAAATGAACACTAACTACAACAATCCAGCATATTTCTCCTTAAAACTAGATTGACACTCAAGAAGTGCTAAAAAAAGAAGTGCAAATATCTAGGAAGACTGGATTAGGGAGAAATTCAAGTAGACCGAGTACAATTTGAAGTAATTCTCTGTGCTTTGGATGCTTTAGAAAACTCAAAAGCCCCCACTGTGTTCAGCAATATCCATTTCAGTCCTTGGAGAACTGACTTCCCCAGGTGATGAAAGAGTCGCTGGAGTTGCTGTTTTCTCCATCATTGCATGGTCATAATTGCAAAAAAAAAGAGTCAAAAAATCTGAAATTCTTTCAATTTCACACACTTTGCAAACAGACTGATGGAGGGGGAGGTCTTTTCTTTTTTAAGGAAAAAAGTACACAAACAACAAATCTGTTTGAGAAATACAAGAAGAATAATTTCTGATAGATATTTAAATGAAATCTTGTGAGCAATTCACAAAAGAAAATATTCTTTAAATAGCACCTTGATTGTGATTAAAAGAGTCTGACATTTTTCTAAATTTGCTCCTCGAGAGACTGAAGCTAAAATATTCTGACTGTTGGATGGGGAATATGCAGCCTTGGATGGGGGGTTTAACTGTAGACCTTACGTTTGTTCTTCCACGTTGCTGCTTTGCCACTAAAAACTGCTAAAGGATGAACTGAGAAGGACAAGGAGTGCAGGAGGACGTGGTCCTGGTCACATCACATTGCAGCCTTTCCTGGTGTCCTTCAAAGGGACTGCAGCACTGGGTGTACAAACCAGGGAAAATCTTGCTCCAAATGAGGTTCCCAAAGAGCAGCGGAGCCACAGGCGAGGGAGGATTCTTTCCTTGCAGAAACAGGCAAAGCCACCAGCTTGGAGCAGCAACACACACTTCTCCTTGCTTTCCAGTTTGCACCCACACCCAGTGGGTGCAGGACTGGACCACAGAATCATAGAACCATGGAATCTTTTTGGTTGAAACAGACCCTCAAGATCATCAAGTCCAACCCAACCCACCCCTGTCCCTGCCCCATGTCCCTGAGAACCTCATGTCCGTCTGTCCAACCCTCCAGAGATGGTGACTCCAGCACTGCCCTGGGCAGCCTGTTCCAATGCCCCACAGCCCTTTGGGGAAGAAATTGTTCCCCAGATCCAACCTCAACCTCCCCTGGCGCAACTTGAGGCCGTTTCCTCTGCTCCTGGCCCTTGTTCCTGGGGAGCAGAGCCCGACCCCCCCTGGCTCCAAGCTCCTTTCAGGCAGTTCAGAGATCAGAAGGTCTCCCCTCAGCTCCTGTTCTCCAACTGAACCCCCAGGTCCCTCAGCCGCTCCCATCACACTTGTTCTCTAGAACATGGATTCATGGGGACTGACCGTTCTACCCCAGCGTCCTCCTGTGCGTTACTTGTTTTCACGTACCCTTAAGTCACTTTTGATCTGACTCCTCCCTGCAAGGAAGGGTTTGGACTCACCTCTTCCCAGCCACTGCCTCTTCAGCTCCATCCTCAGCACCCTCAGGGCTACAGCACGACACCCTCACCCCAGAGCAGCCCTCCAGAAGCTGTTTGGACAACCATCTGCTATCGCTGGAGATAATGAGATTTCTTCCTGAAAGAGGAAAATGACTTGTCAGCTCAGACCTGACAACATCTGTTTAGCTCTGGAGTGAATATGTCACTTCAGTGGTATCAGCAAGAATGTCTTTTTGTGACAATGCAGACTAAGAACAATCATTTCAATTACTGAAGACTGCTGCCACCCAAAACCAGATGTCAATCTGCCCAAGTACAAATTGGCTTTTTTTTGACACAATAATTATGACTGGCTCAATAATGCATCAACACAGGCATGTTGAGCACAGGTCAGCGCTGCCCCGCTCAGGATCATCCAGCTTAGAAAACCTCAAGCGATTTATGTTGTCATCTCACACAGTTTTACGGTAAGGGATGGATTTACGCAGCAGCTTTGAAGGCTTGAACTGCCCGTGTTGGCAGAGAAGGCATCGTGGCAGGATGGTTTGGGTTGCGTTTACTCTGGGTCTGACACCCTGGATCTGGAGCTGCCTTGGGCAGAACGATGCTGGGACAACAACCCGCTGCTGAAGCACCTGAAATTTAAGGATGGGATTAATCTTATGCCACCTTAGACACATAAAGGTAGACTTTTAAACTAAACCAGCTGACTTCCTCCATGGTCAGCAGTGTGAGATAACATCTCAAAAAGCAACTGCATCTGTCTGAGATGCACAAGAAAATGTCAACATAGTTGGTCTTAAGTATAACTGAATTAACATAATTTTGTGTTAAAGATGCCATTTTGCATAAATGAGATCATGTGCTGCTGTCTCTCTCTCGTATGCTCCCTTTTAATCAGCAACACAAAGAAAGGGAGATTAAATCAGACCCTTGATTACTGTGGATGGGATACTGTAAACAAACAGGCACAATACAATGGCAAACCCTGCTGTGGTGCACTGCAAACAAGAGACAAGGAGCTCAGGATGCAGAATTTCATCCGAGGAGAAGTTACACATGAGAGCAAATACAGCTTTATTTGGACCCCTACACAACAAAGACATTTCAGTGTGGTCAGTTAGATATTAATAATATTGCAGTTTGGAAGCAAAAACCCAGCACAACAAGAAGCTGAGCACAAGGAAGACAAACCATCCTGTACCTTGCAGGAATGCTCCTTGGCTTGAAATGGGAAGCCTGGCCAAGAGCTCGGGGAAAATGAGCTGCTTATGCTCCGTGTGAATTTGATTTAATCCAGCTGTAAAGCAGTGTGCCCCATAAAACCAAAATGATTTAGGTTCCCAGTAACGTCTTCTATAAGCATCTACGGCTGTTGGTACAACACTAAGCTGGAAGGAACCACCTTTGCACGTGTCTTTTCACCACATCTTGTTGGAGATCCCAGAGCAGCAACGCAGACAAGACATCAAAGTGTCCTTCATCTAGATGATGAGATATAAGCCACCCTCATTAATTACATCATTACTGTGTCCTTACCAAACAGGTACCGGTTAAGAGTCCCAGTGATCTCACCTACCTTTGCCTTAACTTCCAGCAGAGCTAGGAAAAGAACCTTGCAAAATTATATTTGAGAATAATATCTCCTCCCACATTTATTGCACCCATGAAGGACTGACTTGTGTGTACACACTAAGTTGTTCATACTCATCTTTTTTTCAGACCTGAGCAGATAATTAGTCCCAAAAATTACCCAAAGAGATGATGAACAAACTGCAAACTATCCCATGCTAAGTGTAAGGGATGCTTTCACATCTAATAAATCTATCTGCACAGTGATGAATCAGATCCCAGGCAAACTATCAGCAGAGATAAAGTATTTGTGGAGACTGTAAATCTGCAGTAAATTAAATATAGCCATTTTTAAAATCCCCTCTGAGAGCTACTGCTGTTCCAACACAGGATGAAGTGGAAAACGCCTCTGAGCTACCCCAGGGCTAACCCTCGGAAACCACATCCCAGCTGCACCCAGACACAGCACATCCCATTTCCCCTGCTTTATCCTGGGATACAGTGAATGACCATTGGCTGGAGCAGCACCAAACTGGACCAAAGCCTTTGAGCCCCCACCCAAAGCATCCTCAAGAAGAGGTGGATGTGGGGGGTTTTTTTCTGCATGGGATGCATCATTTGAATCACAATCCGCCCCGAGACAAATTCTGTATTCAAAGATTTGCTCACGACTGGGGTTTTTTTTTTAAGATCTATTATTTGGATCAAGCCAGTCTGCACTTCTTTAATGTTCCTCCATCACGGTCTGCTGCTGTATCCATTAGTTACACCAAGACAAATGTAGAAATGGATGCACCAGCAGAAATCATTTTGTACAGTCAAATCTTTTTACATAAATAAGTTCCCCACACCCAGGTGAATTTGCTCTGGAGATATTAGCTGACTCCTTTTGCAGATGTTTCTGAGAGTGAGGAACTGCAGGCCTCTGCAATACCATTTGAGGAGCAGGTTCATTATTTTTTTAAAAAAGCTTTATGTGTGTGTCTATGTGTGTACGTCTGTGTGAAGGAACAATTTATCTGGATGACTAAAATTCCAATATGAGTTGACAAAGGATTGACTTCCTGTGTGTTTAAAACCATGACAACCCTGACATTTTATAAGTTTTTTGCTCCAGGCATAAGATAATTTACATTACAATTTTAATATTTTGAGAAATGAAGGCCTGAGAGGTTTTCCTGCTCAATTATTTTGTTCAAAGTATCTCAGAAAAAAACTTGATAGGCTGTGATCATATTTCTTCACGCAGATCAAGCTCCTGTTTTGTAAAGACAACGCAACCAACTTTGTTCTCGGCTCACGGTGCAATTCCCCACCCTCTTAATGACTGACGGGTCTGGAATGAATATTTGTACCTCGTTTGGCCTTGCAGACTCTACCTTGCTGTGAAATTCAACTGTTCTGATTAACTACATCTTCAATGTGCCTGGGGATGCGATTCCAGCAGAGCTCGCAGGAGCCGTGAGCTCTTGGAGGATCAACTTGCCCACAGGTCTGTACATCACCAGGTGCAACGAGCCCTTCGTCCTGAGAGGTGGCTCCAGCACAACCTAACTCAATGCACTAATAAACACACACAGCTCAAAAAGGACTATTTGATATAAGTCTTGCCATCGGCACTTTTTCTCCTTCCTGCTATAAAACTACACAGCCGGTGGCCGGTGCAAGCATGCGGGTGTAACGCATTTGGAGTAAACAAGTATTGCACAGAAAATAATAGCTCATGAGGACTCGTTTTATATGGATTTAGTCCCTTTGGGATCAGCCTTTCCTGTGCAACAGAATCACAGGTTTGGGTTGGAGGGACGTTCCCAGCTCCCCCAGTGCCCCCCCGCCATGACAGGGACATCTGCACCAGCTCAGGGTGCTCAGATCCCGTCCAGCCTGGCCTGGGATGTCTCCAGGGATGGTTCAGCCACCACCTCTCTGGCCAACCTGGGCCAGGCTCTCACCACCCTCAGGGACAACAATTTCTTCTGCATGTCCAGCTTGAATCAAGTTCAGTGGGGCCGAAACCTCATTAATAGCAGCAAAGCCACAGAGCAGAATGTGGGAACCATATTACACCCCACAGCTTCAGCATGTCCAGCTTCAGGTACTGCATCTTGCATTTAAATTTCTTCACTTTTTTTCCAGTTATAAACAAATTTCAGAAGTTAGCTCCATCTATTAGAAAACCTGCAAAGGGCTGCTCTCTCTCTGGGTTTGTGTTGTATGTTCCCGTTTGCAAAGGCAGATGTGAACGCGATGAAAGAGGCAGCACCAGGATTAAACACATATTTAGAAAACAACACTGGCTTTGTGAAGGAAAAATAGACCCAGCCTAACCTTTTGGAACACATTTGTTTTATCTGCTGTGATACTGGACACAGAAACCTGCTGAGTGTTAGGGCTTTTGGTTACTTATTATACTCAGAAAGCTCTGAAAATGGCATTGAACCAAACATCAGAAAAAAGCCCTGAAATAATGGATCAGGCACTTGCTGTGCAGTTTCATTTATGATGAAAGTCAAACAAGCAGTGGGCAGTTTTGTGACATGTATGGATCTCAAAGAACATCCCTGGCATAGATGAAAAGCAATGGGAGCAAAGACTGAACAAAACAATTCTCTAAATAGAAGGCTCCAGTTGGATCCTGGTAACAGCATGGGAAGATTTTCATGTTCTACATCATAAATACAAGAACTTTGGACATTCTGACTCCTGACGCCCTCCTGTCCACTTCTCCTGTCCCTGCTCATCAAGGGCTGCACCGCTGTGACCAGGACTCACTGTGGGGGAATCAGACCGGGTCTGCATGTGATACCATGCAAATCAACCAGCTAAAACAAGCACCACTGAAGTGAACCAACACCTTAAAAAGCAATTTGAAATGCCCAGCAGTATCCGCCTCAAGCAAATAAAAGCAGATGAAAGAAAATGAAATGTTTGAGAAACGCCATGAACCACACAGCCTAGTCAAGGCGCTCTGAAGACAACGGCTCAGTGAGAAAATTCATCATCATCGCTTGGCTCTTTGCTGGAGTGAAGACAGAAGAACAAATTCGACAGCAGCAGCAGCAAGTCGCTCACCACGGGCCAAACACCCTCCCTGCAGAGCACCCTGGTCCCCAACCCAGGGAGCTGCACCAGAGCATCGGTGCTACCCAACGTCATTGAGATGGGACCATGGGGTCTTAGAACACTGGGCACGATCCGGCTGTGAAGACACAGCGAAACTACCCTGTGGATATCGTGATTCTCAAAGTGTTCCAGAAATAAGATCCGAAGCTGGAATGCAGCCCAGGTAATTACTATGGTAGAGACCTTGGCATGGTGGCTCCTGCCCGACTGAGCCTGAGTACAAAATAAGCAAGAATAAAAGGTTGTGTGTGTGTGTGTGTGTGTTAAACAGTTATGACCAGAGTGAAACCCCTGTCATAGGGTGTTGAATATTAGCAGAAAACTACACCAAAAACAGGGTAAAAAAGGCTATAAAAGGGAAGCAGCAACAGGAAGGCTGGGCCTGTCCACAACATAGCTAAATGCTGGAAGTAGCATCTGTAGGCTTGAGGCTGCTAAACCCATTAAACCCAAGACTAGTAAACCAGCTTTCCCTAGCACCAAAGGAGAGGATTTATGCAGAATACCAAAATAGCTGGATTACTATGGTATGGTCCAGAGATTTTGCCAAGTGTGACTTTCAGCATCATTTGCAGCTGCAATTTTCTGGTACCAAGACTGTTGTGGATGTGACTTGGGCTGTATGCGACCTGTGCTTGGCATCCTTTGGTGTCCTGTGCAAATACACACCAGTTTCAGCAAGGCAATGGGCACCTGCACGTACAGTAAAGTATTTTCTTTTAGTGTCTTTCTCCTACCTCCTGCTGTAGTGGTCGGAACACCCTGCTGTTCATAGGGAGCAGAAGCAAAGCCCCATGGTGCCTCTATTTCAATGAGACAAAGTATGTAAATGGAATATGCATATTCAACAAATGAACAAATTGAGGCAATAGCGTCTCAGCAGGAAAGCTCCCAAAGTTCAGATGTTCTCCAGTCCTTGGGAATGTTCACTTGGCACAGATGGGGATGGTGACCCGGTCACGCTGTGCGAAGGATGAGACCCGTGGGCAAAGACTGGGCTTGGCCATGCGCTGTGAATAAGGAGTAAAAACCTCACTGAAAAAAACAAAGGAAGCAAAATAGCAGGAAGTAATAAAATTAATAAAACTGCAGTTCTGTGAATTTTCATACAGCGATTATTTCCATGATACACTGCATTTGATTCAACACCATATTTCACGTCTACAAGCCACCTGAGCAGGACCAAAGTACCAGGCTCCATGTGCAGTCCCTATAGGACCCACATCCCCCATTTGTGGGAAATCCCTGGCGCATCACAAGGCTTTGAAATTCAGCTCAACTACTCCATGGGAAACCCAGGTTTCTGTAATAAAGAAAGTCTGGCACCAGCAAATCACCCCAGATAAATGGAAAAGTCTCATTTTTGCAGAAATTGGAAAAAACATGTCTCACTGCAGTGCTGTGCAAAACATGCAAACTGGGTGTTTTGATGTTGGCCCTTCCGAGCCGTTAGTTTCCCAGGTGAGATCCTTGGGAAATGGTCAGGCTCTTGCAAAGCCCTTTGATTTTTTTCTTACCTGCAGGGAGGAATAAATACTTGCCTTCCAGAAGTGATAATCACATTCAAGAACAAATAAACGCTGCGTGTTACAACCAGTACGGATACTTTTGGCCAATCGAGACAGCAAAAAAAACCCTTTATTTTCCGTGGCATCACACCAGTTATGAAGGTGCCAGAAAATCAGAGAGCCATCAGGAGATTAGGGTCTCCTCACTTGACTTTTGGTGGGAATTCAGGGTTAAAAAACAACAAAGAGAATTGGGGAAAGAGCTGAGAAATTCTCTTTTGCGGTAACATATCAGGCTGCTGATGTCACCGAACATCTTGTTGTTAGCAGAGTTCCTCTGGGCTCTGTTCGAAGCCCTGCTTTATTTTCTATACAAACGAGCTAGACCTACACTTCCAGAGAGTTAATTTGCATTTTTATGGGGATGGAGCCATTTTGTATGCCAGTGGGCCTTCACCAAATAGCGCTCTGGTTACCTTTTAAAAGGCATTTAACATAATGAAGGGTAGATTGCTGAATATTAAGCCACTGAGTTTAGTGAAGGAAATGTCAGAGAACGCATTTCATCTAGATGCATTACAAATGGCAAATAGCGTACCATCCGGTTCCTTATCAAACAAAATACATGCTGCTTTCTTTTCAAATATATGGAATATGCAGTCAGGTTTCCAAATTTCAGCCTTTGCAGTGCACAGGTGTAGCAACATCCTCACTAAACAGGAGCTTGCCAGCTCCAGAGACCCTCTTTATAGATAAAATTCAGTGATGTTTAGAGAGGGACAAGAAGAAACAAGTAGAAGGGTGGGAACCGTGTTGTTCAAGCATCTCCAATCATCAGCCTTGTATGTACACACATATATTGCATACAGCAATGTGCTGCACTATCTCAGTACACTAATTGACTATAAAACTGGAGGCTAGCTCACAGCTTTCACATTCAAATTGCTATCGCTCTTCAAACTTTTGATCTTTTCAAATAAAAGGTAGTTACTAGAGCCTTTGAGAAAAAATAAACACCACCTACAAAATTCCTTCAAATTTCAGTTATATGAAGAGACAAAAACTGAAGGGTTAATAATCAATATTCTGAACAAAACGGGGCACTGCCTGAGCAGACTGACATATAATGACAGTTTCCCAGTGTTCAAATCCACATGAGTGGATTTGAACAGAAAGACTCTCAAGTATGTTCCCAAATCCTGTCATCATCCTCATTTAACTTCTCCACACTCTTTCCAACACAGAAATAGTCATCTTTAATTCTGGACACAGTAATCAAAAGCAGTGGCAAAATACCAAGTTACTCAAGTTATTCCCGCACATGATTCATTTATCCATACATCCTTTAACACTTCATTATTTACCTTTGGCTTTTCCAGCTCTTGTTTCAAGTAGATGGTGCAAACTGGGTGATGACATCTTCCTCAGGACTCTCAAATATTAATATATTTCCAGCTGGGGAATGACCTGTTAGAGAGCAGTGTAGGGGAAAGGGACCTGGGGGTCCTGGGGACAGCAGGGTGACCATGAGCCAGCACTGGGCCCTTGTGGCCAGGAAGCCAATGGGACCTGGGGTGGGTTAGAAGGGGGTGGTCAGTAGGTCAGAGAGGTTCTCCTGCCCCTCTGCTCTGCCCTGGGGAGACCACACCTGGAATCTTGTGTCCAGTTGTGGCCCCTCAGTTCCAGCAGGACAGGGAACTGCTGCAGAGAGTCCAGCGCAGCCACCAAGATGCTGCAGGGAGTGGAGCATCTCCCGTGTGAGGAAAGGCTGAGGGAGCTGGGGCTCTGGAGCTGGACAAGAGGAGACTGAGGGGCAACCTCATTTATGTTTATAAATATGTAAAGAGTGAGCGTCAGGAGGACGGAGCCAGGCTCTTCTCGGTGACAATCAATGACAGGACAAGGGGTAATGGGTGCAAACTGGAACACAGGAGGTTCCACTTAAATTTGAGAAGAAACTTCTTCCTGGTGAGGGTGGCGGAGCCTGGCCCAGGCTGCCCAGGGGGGTTGTGGAGTCTCCTTCTGTGCAGACATTCCAACCCGCCTGGACACCTTCCTGTGTAACCTCATCTGGGTGTTCCTGCTCCATGGGGGGATTGCACTGGATGAGCTTTCCAGGTCCCTTCCAATCCCTCACATTCTGTGATTCTGTGACTTCAGCAGAACCAGTTCAGAATTACTCCAGGGCAGAAGAGACAAAGACCACACACAGCAACACAACTTTCATTTCTGCTGTGTAGCTCATCAGGATTTTAAACCTGGTGAGCGAAAGGAGGGACAATTTCCTCCTTTTCATTGCATCTCACTCCTATTCTGTCACCCAAGACACACAGAGAGTCAACCCCACAACACAGACCCAGCATCAAACCATTGCTGAGCACAAGCCAAGTTGTACCAGCCCCCGAATTTCCCAGGTTCAGCAGCACAAATAAGACCGCTGCACTTCACACCTAGAAACAGTAACTCAGAACATAAGATTGTTTGAGATGCGAGTTCCCCATGAACAACAGAATGAGATGGATCGGCAGAGAGCAGGGAACTGCATCAGCCGGAGCTGGGAGGTGTTTGCAGCTCTGGCCGGGCACATCACGCAGTGGAGTGGCACAACCCACTGGCAGAAGCAGGTAACAGGTACAGCAAATTCTTATCCACAGGATTGCTATGGCACAGGGCAAACAGGGGGCTGGGGGGGACCCCAGGAGTGCCTGCCCGAGGTGCACCAGGCAGCAGGGTCCAGGTATTTGATACTAAATATTGGCTGCAGAAACACCTTCTGATAGTGCAGACCAGAGTGATATGGATGGGGGGAATTATCAGCATGGATCAGTTCATCCATTTCTCAGCAGGCCTAAAATGTCCCCAGAAAACAAACTGTAAGAACTAAATAAGTCTTCACTCTTTCAAATTAACATTGTAGATTATTCTATGCAGAGTTAAGCTGAGCATCACCTGCTTTGAGTAAGTGCTAAAGGAGCAGGAGTGTCTTATTTAGGAGAAGGTCAGTCCTTGCAGCAGGAGGGGATGAAGGCTGTAAAACCTGGGGGGTTAACAGGTACCGAGAGCCTTCTGCTGGTGCATAGGGCTTGACATCTTCATCTAGGCACAGAATAAAAAACAAAGTTTGAACTTTGCTAGGATGAGAGAAAACAGCCTCAAATTGCACCAGGGACGTTTAGATTGGATATTGGGAAAAATTTCTTCCCAGAAAGGGCTGTGGGGCATTGGAACAGGCTGCCCAGGGCAGTGCTGGAGTCACCATCCCTGGAGGGTTGAGAGGAGGGAGAGGAGCTTCTCAAGGACATGAGGTAGTGCCAGATTTAGGTTATGGTTGGACAAAATGATCCTGAGAGTCTCTTCCAACAAAATGATTCTATAAAAATTGCCAGGATGCATTTGCAGTTGTTTCCTTACTGTCCTTGCCTTAGGTGGTGTTTTTTATATAATTTAGGTGGTTGCAGAAGACAAGCTGGGATGAGACCAGGAGGACCAACAGCTCTGTTCCTGCATCTGCAGCAAAATCCAGACAGGCACCTGCCCCCTGGTCAGCCCTAAAGCTGACTTGGTCCCTTGTAAAATACAGAGCATCTCGCAGAAAACAGCCATGTCCAGAGAACACTGCGGGGCATTTCCTACAATTTGCATTGTGTTTTCTTCAAGGGTTAGGGTCCAGGTTTGGGATTCGGTGGAGCAGTTCTGGCTCACGCGCTCAGGACAGGGGAGGAAAAGGCACTTCTATTTCCAGTGCAGACCAAGGAGACGTGAGGGAAGGCAGCACACACCAAAGCTCGTTAAAGGAAAGTCTAATTGTCATCATGGGCTTTGCAACAGGCTCTGATGTATTGCAGGAGCTCAGGGGGACTGAAGGGTGGCATCCCTTGGGAAGGACATGGGCGCTCCCTGGTGAAGGCTGTCTTCACAATGCTGATCCCAGCTCTAACAGCAGCTTCCAGGGTGCAAAAGCTGCGGTCCTGTGCTCAGGGTAGCGCCCAGAAAACAGAAAGAGAAGGATTGATGAACAGCACTAATATTTCATAGTACCAATATTTGATAGCACCAAGCAGTGGGCAGGGGCCAAAGCAGGAGCAAAGGAGACCAAGCAGACATGGGAAGCAGAGGGATGAGATGGGATGGGATGGGATGGGATGGGATGGGATGGAATGGAATGGAATGGAATGGAATGGAATGGAATGGAATGGAATGGAATGGAATGGAATGGAATGGAATGGAATAATTTCAGTTGGAAAAGACCCTCAGGATCATTGAGTCCAACCATAACCTAACTCTAGCACTAACCCATGTCTCCACGTCTGTCCAACCCTCCAGGGCTGGTGACTCCAGCACTGCCCTGGGCAGCCTGTTCCAATGCCCCACAGCCCTTTCTGTGACTAATTTTTTCCTAATATCCAATCCAAACCTTCCCTGGAGCACTTTGCCATTCCCAGGGCTTTCCTTTACACGAACACCTAAGCTGAGCAAGATGAATAAAAAATACCATTCTCTTTTTAGCCAGCATTTAGGCAGGAGTTCACAGTGACTATCCCCGAAGGATTGCCTCAGCTATACGCCAAAAATATAAATGCTATTAAAATCTGAGCAGGTCTGAGGAGTCGGGAGGCAGATGCAGCCCTGTCTGTGACCAGAGATGGGGAAACCACCAAAGGGATTCAGAGAGAGAGAAACTCGGAGGTGGAGGAGATGCTTCATTGCAGGATTTTGGTGAGGTGGCACCTCATGCCACTTCCCCAGACATGAGGGACCCCGAGAGCTGTGGGAGGAGAGGGACCAGCCTGGACACAGACACGGGGTGGCCCGGTGGCTACAGCTTGCTGGGAAGATGCCGCCACCATGAACCTGCAGCTTTACAACAGCACTGCAGAGCATCATCTTGCCATGCATTTCGGCACAACAGTTCGTTAATTCTCCTTTCTAATGCAGATCAATGAGCGCTGCTTTTTCTGCTCTCGTGTGTTAATTTCTAGAAAACAGACAAAAGTCTATTCAACTTAAACTCCAGACTTGGTGGAGAACTTCTCCGTGACAACAGAGGAAGGAACAAGAACACAAGAAGCTTCTGGGGGCCCAAAGGTTGTTTGTTTATCTTTGAACTTTGTGCCAAAACAACAAAACACAATTATCCTAATTTTTTTGCATGCAATTTCCAGCATTGTAAATCCTTTATGTAAGAACACATCAAAACCCTTCTGCCTGCCAATCCCCTCTGTTGCTAAGGAACAGGCAAGGCGGAAACCCTGAGCTGGAAGACTTGAAAGTCCTCATTAAAAGGCATTGTGCAGCACTATCAGTGAAATGCTAATTCCATAAGGCTGATTGATACCCCCGTGTTATCAAGTTCCAGCGATGAGGAAGCCGCTCTGGCTCACCTTCAGTCACAGCAGCAAAAAAAGGTTTCTCACATAAGCAACTAGAAACATTTTAATCCAAAAAAAAAAGAAAACACAAAGTTTTCATGTTCCGCATACCTCATTTCTGCCCAGGGCGCACAAGACTTGAGAAATTATTTACATACATTTTAAATTCACTTAGCAACCCAGGCTGCACCACTTAATTAATATGTTTCCAGTCATATAATCACAGGACATCCTTTGTGAGCATCCTGCCGGGCTGATCGGCACTGACTCGGAAGGAAAGCTGCTGATCCGGATGGAAACTTTCTGCCAAGCCCCTCTCTCCTTCCCCCAAGGATCCCAGTCTCGACATTGGTGTAAAATTAATGCTGTTCAGCCATTATTAATTTTTACTTCAATCTCACACTTCTTTCATACAGAGCCCCTGAAACCGGGGTCTGCATGCACAGACATTATTGCCTTGTTCCAGGAAACAGTATTTTAGCCGCTTTGTAAAGCTTCAGCCTTCATTTTAAGCCTGGACCACAGACTTGAACTGCTATGTTTTTAAAGTAAAAATATACACGTATCGAGGAAACGCTATTTAAAATCAATCACTTTGCAGAGCAGACGAGGGAGATGCAGGGCCAGAATCCCTGTGTACTCCTAAGGAAAAGATAATATACCCCAAATGCTCACATAAGGGATTTTTTTTAGTCCAGTATAAAAATGAAGGAACCACAGCCAGTGGTTTCCAAGCCCAAATACTCCAGCAAGTCAGGATTTATCAGATTTCACATCCTTTTCCTCCTCCTTTTGGGACAGGGACTGTCACCCTACCCACCCCCAAGAGTGACAGCAGCAAATCATCAGCAGACTGTGCGCAATTGGTCATCCCCTTATTAATTTGTAAAGCTAAATTAGGAAGAGAACGCTTCCCAGTTTAATCAAAGCTACATCATGACGAT
This sequence comes from Streptopelia decaocto, assembly GCF_964273445.1. Lineage (NCBI taxonomy): Eukaryota > Metazoa > Chordata > Aves > Columbiformes > Columbidae > Streptopelia > Streptopelia decaocto. Next base: position 2,270,378 of record NC_138661.1, read on the forward strand.
TAATGCACTGAAAGGTTGGAAAGGATTGACCCAGAAATGAATTCCCAATAGAGCAGGCACGGCGTTGCACCAAAATTAAATGGAGGGATGTGTCTGGAGGAGGAAACAAGGACATTCAAAAGAATTCAGGGACATTTTTACGCTGATGATGTAAAGAATTTCACAGCAATATAGCCAAATGATCCATATTTCATGATCATGCCCTGAGCAGAGGAAATCATTGTTTGATCTAAGTTTTAAATGAAACCATTATGTGACCCAGCTATCAGTAAAAGTGGAACGTTATAGAGCTTTTTATCTAGGATTTTCTCAGACAGTTCAGTTCATCCAGCCAACCTCATAACTACCTTGTGTCCCCTCTTCAGGTGGCACAAGCCCTGTCCTTACAGATAGACATCAGCATCAGACACACCAGCTTTGTCAGGGACTTGCCCCTTAGTTATGGAGCAGCAAAACCAAAACCAGGTCACCTTTCTTCCCTGACAAGATGTACGATGAGTTTTGAGTTTGGTTTCCATCACAGTGATGCTGTCCATGTTCTCACCAAGCTTGTCACAGGAGCTCATGGCCATCTGCAGCACCTGCTTTTGTTCTATGAGCTTGAGTAGGGTTTTGGTTTCTGATGAGTCTTCTACTTGGGGTTCTGGTGGTAGGGAATTCAACCAGGAGCTGACCTTGGTCCTTAAATCAGCCCAGATGGCTTTATCTCATCTTCTTCTGGGAGGCATTTAAGGGGGGATTGAGTTGGGAAGGGGGATTGTCTACTGCAAACATCAGTCAAAACTGATGTGGTGCTGCCATAGCCCAGGGGATGCTGAGGACACACTTGGCAAGGAGAGGAGGACAAGTGGCCCAGTGGGCAAAGCTGCTGGAAAACACTTCTCCTGGCTCTCAACCTCACCTAGGGAGTCTTCTCCATCCCACTGCAAGCATTTCCCACCACTTTGTCTCCATCTGATGCAGCAAATCCACAGTTCCCACCAGAGTTTGGGTAATCAGAGTTGTGGGGCTGTCCAGATGATGCCCAAATCTGCCCACCCACAACTACCACCCAAAATCCCACATCACCCCCAGCATAAAGGAGAAGGGAGGGAGTCCTGGCACTACGCTGCCTGCCGCCACACTGCTTCAAACTGTTAAGGTTTATTAATATCGCTGTTTACCCTGGGTTTTTCCATCATTGGTTCATGCAAAATGATTAATATTTACCTTGGTGTAAAACCCAGAAAGCTGTTTACACAGCTCTTAATGCACAGCAATAGTTCAGCTGGGAGCTCTGATCTCAGGCACTGTGCATATGTATCTGGGCTGTTCTCCATACACCCGGTGACAGTGGTTTGAGAGGAACAATTAAAAAAAAAATATAGAAAAAAAACAGAGGCAAACATTTCCAACCAACAGCTCGCTGGAGTTGTCTGCTGGAGCTGCAAGTGCCACAGAGCAAATCGCTCATCAGCAACACTCACAAAAGGAGCGTTTATTTGAGGCAATTAAATGACAACAGCAGTTGTGTGGCTCAGGGCCTCAAAATACATTTAATTAAATGTTTTTACATACAAGGAAATATCAGCTCAGGCAAATACAAGCACAATTCAGAATCGTTTCCAGATTTTTGAAGTTTCTCTGTGACCCACTTTGTTGCAGCTCAGAGGTGGAACAGTTCTTGGGGTGGTTGGCTGTGGGCAGAAAACAAGAGACAACCGGGTGTTCCATTCATTTTTTTCTCCCTTATACAAATATGTAATTTTGAAATCACTGTTTGCAACAGAAGAGTTAGAAAACAGCAGGAATTTGCCAGCTTTGTGATATTTTTTGGTGGACTCCCAGGACACAGACTCAGCAATAAACCCATCCAGAGACTCTGCACGGGGCAGATGCCTCATGGACATTGTCCCAAAATACTGCCGGTGTGGGAAGTTCTTCCCTGAGGACACAAATGCTGCCAAATCCCTCAACAACCGCATCATTCAGAAAGTCAACACATGTCCCATTGTGATTTTAAGGCTCCAGGTAACCATGCATTTACCACTTTTATAGCGATCCACATGATTAATTACTCCCACTTTTTAACCGTTGCCGCCCAAAGCCAGGTTCACTTTATCTAACTTCAGCTTCCACCCGCTGGAATGTGCCACGTCACTCCTGTCTAAATGAAGGAATAACATCATTAGACATGAAGTTACATTAAAATGCCATTGAGCGTCTAATCTTGTTGAAGCCATAGTTCTTTACCCAGCTGATTCCCTTTGCAGCGGCACCGGGAAGCCCTTCACACAGCAAAGAAACTCGAATTCTTCTGGACGTTCAATGAGGTTCCTGTAGAAGCTGCACTGTGCCCGAGGTGAGTTAATGGGACACAACTCCGCATTAACCTTGCAGCGTAGTTTCAGTATCAGATTCTTGCATGACACAGCTCTATACGTTCTTATTTTTCCCCTCGACTTATTTCTCAGGATAAAACACCCAGGACTTGCTAATGCCCAAGCTGTGGTGTGGCCTTCGGTCTGGCCCTGTTGCTCTGATGACTGAGGATTCGCTCAGACATACAGGAAAGAAAATATATATACACACACATATGAAAAATATAATGCCCTCCTTTCCCAAACTGGGACAATTTAGTCTGAGAAAAATATAGTGATTGGTCCAAACTTCCACAGTAACAAAATAAAGTCATGTTCACCAACCTATGGTGGTCAGGGGACCGCTCTATAAAAGTTGAAACTGCGAGCCCCGCAGCAACCTGCCCTCGCTGCCTCAGCTGGGAAAAATTAATTAAACAAAGTATAAAATGTCAGTGTTATAAGAAGAGCAACATATCTATTAACCATTTCAAAATCCCAGGAAATAGATGTCTGCCTGTCCCCTAATTGCAGTGACCCTGAATCAAATCCAGAGATTAAAACTGGCTCATGCACGGGGACCCCAAAGGAACAGACCCTCTCCCTTACATCAAACTGAACAAGTTCGGCTCTCATCGTTATCAAGCACTGTTATATCCTAGGGAAAACCAAAAAAAATATATAATAATATATAATAACCACACCCAGACTCAAACATCAGATCTGAATTCCGTTTGCATTTCCATCCGTACATCAGCTCACCATGGAAAGAAATACAACAGTACCAAAACAAACTGATATGTTCCACCAAAAGTGGCTGGACAGGGATTAAATGTGCTGGACAGGGATTAAATGTGCTGGACATTTAAGGCCCTTACCTTGTACCTCTGTTCTTCAGAAATTTGCCAGAGAACTTTGCACAGATTAACATCACAGGAGGTTAATTCTTCACCTCATGTAAATATCTTGCTTTGAAACCAAATCGTATATAACACAGTCCTTGAAAATGGAAATGGTGATTTTAAAATCCAGGTGCAGTAAAACTGTGAGACGCATGGGGATGAAGTTGTTTTACAACACTGGATGAATAAAAGTTTGAGAAGGGGCTCGGCTGTTTCTCAAGCCTGCCTGGCACTCTTTGTAGAGCAGAAATTATAGCAATGACCACGAGAAGCTGCTCATGGTGCATTTGATACTGAGCTAAATAGCAAATTAATATTTTCCCCCTTTTCGAAAAATGTAGCCTGCCATAGTCAGTCCTGCTTCAACTATAAAGAAAGCTCAGGCATTCATTTTCTTACAATGCAATATATATTACAATATTTCAGTTTTCCTACCTGAATAGTTAAGTAGCTCAATAGTAAAACTCAAGGAATTTATGGTTTATTTTAAAAGCCCATGTAGAATAAGGCAAGAGTCCAGAGCCACAAAGCTTTATTTAGCTAGCTATAGCTTTATTTCCTAGCTATTAAGAAGTCATTCATTATATTCAGCATTATCCTAACATATAGATTTTTCACTAACCTATTTGCAAAGTCACTCCAGAGCCCAAATTTCAAGCTGAATTCAAGCAATGAGGAAAGGATGTTCTGGCAGCAGTCAGGCGATGTGCCCAAGAAAGACCTTAAGACCGTGTCCCATTTCCCTGCTTTTTCACCCAGCTATGAGCACTCAAGACTTAGCAAGCTGATTAGCAAATTCTCCATGCCAGAAAATTTGCAATTTGGGTTTTTACCCCCAAAAAATCCCAGCTGGGGGATGCTGCACTTGCAGGGGAAGCGCTGCCTGGGTGGGTTGGGGGTTATTGCTGCCTGGGTGTGGGTTATTCTTGGAAAAGCAATATAAAATGGCATTTAACCAGAGGTTCACAGTCTTCAAAGGTGCATTAGTGGCTTTGTAAAGTTTACAGCTCCCCCTTGGCACGGCAGGTTCTGCAGAGGTTGCAGCCGATGTGCAGAAAAGTGCAGTTACTTGGCCACCGCAAGTATTTTTCATCTTCAGTGCCATTTATCAGTGTCACCTTCTTGATCCTCATGGCATAAATATTCCCAGTTTGTTCATGGGAGGCTGACACAGTGCAGTGGTGAATGTGCTCTGCTTGAAGGAGAGGGTCTGTAAAAACAAACCCCCGGGTGCATCAGCTCTTGGGAGGACCAATATTTGTTTGTAAATCAGAAAGCAGAGTTATTGGAGAGCAAAGAAGTGGAAGAAATTGGGAGAGGGGGATCAGCCTCATGTCTCAACTTTTCATTTTCAGCAGGAATTTTTTTCTCAGCTTTTTGGTGAATAGAAACTTTCATCTACTTTTCATCCAAAATGCATTCATGTTTATTTCCAAACTGATACGTCAGAAACCCCCCCCAGCTCTCACCAAAAGGCTTTTCTCCAACTTTAACTGTCAAAAGTCGACATCTATCAGCAATCAAGCCATGGGCACTGCTATTTGAGTGGCTCCTATGGAAAATCCCAGCCTTTACTAATTTACAAGCACTCCTAATCTTTTCTAAATCATCTATCAGGTAAGACCACGTAGCCAAAAGATACATTATCCCAGAGAGGACAGAGGACAAATACTGGGGCTCGCCACTGAAAACTAACAGTAGAAAACCCACATCAGAATATGGCTATAGTGACATTAACAGGGCTATAAAGGGATGTCATATGGAGCCTTAATGACTACACCGTGAGTCAGACCACTGTCTTTAATCTGAGTTTAAGTATCTATAACTTAATATATCTCTTAGCAAACACGCCAAGTGAATGACCACCCAAACGCAGCCCCGAGCTTATGGGCATCTTACGGTTGGGTTCAGCAGGAGCAGAGAAGCAGCATCAATCATATTATGCAAGGTGAGTATTCATAACATTAAATCTAGTAATAAAGAACTCAATAATATTCTCACAGGCTGGCTTTTAAGTTGACCAGTTAATGGATTATTAGGTATTTTTATAGACAGGGGAAGATCTGCCAAAAGCATGTGGATTGTTAGAGCCATACAAGACGAATGCTTAGTGTCAGTTAAACCTTCAAATAAATTACACAAGCCTTTGGGTAATACGCAATTAGACATGTTAGCATAAAAAACATTACTTCATGTGATACTAGCTGTAAATTCTCAATACCTAAAAGCACCTGTCGTATGTTGAGCAATGATTTTTCTTTTTTGCAGACTCCCAAGTGCACATTTTCCACCTTAAAGCTCCTGTGCCGGGCCCCAAAGGCTGCAGACACGTACCAAGAGCAAAGCCCTACCAGCCCAGCTGAACTAATGCATTTGTCTCCTGAAATTTGGCATGAAAATGGATCATTGAAGTAAGAGGGAGAGACAGGAAAATTACAGGTTTTCAATGACACTTTTCACAATGGCTTTCTAATCCACCGTGCAGTCTTTTCAGCCTGAACACCATAAAGTCCATTTAGCTGGAATGGGAGCATTAAATCCTTAATTTTACAGGGAAGCTGCGATCGGATCAAAATATCATGTTTGAACAGAACTTTTAAATTATGTACTTGAACTGGTCGATTTGTTTAATAAAGGTTGCTCAGCGCCGAGAACACAAGTTTGGGGTTTTGACGATGGTGAATTACTGTCGGGGTGCAGAGTGGGCGGCTGCCGAGCATCCCACAAGCCACCGGCTGCAAGAAACTCATGGTTATTAAAATGGTTGAAGTGACCCATTAATTCCTTGGGCAAACTGGAGTGGCAAGCAAGCATGCCATGGCTGGCATTGGTCCCCACATCTCCCCTGCACAGTCAAGCGACACCCAGCAGCGTGGTACACCCCAAAACCACAGACCCCATAGCTACACACCATGGAAGAACCACCTTCCTCAGCTCCAGCAGGCTCCAAAGCAAACACGCAACAATTATTATCCCATTTCAACCTGACTTCATCCCATATTTTTGCAGCCCAGCATAGAGGTGTCCAGACCTACACGGTTCATGAGTGACACACCTGCACTTAGTTTTCATGTATCTCAGAGAGGAGTGAATTGTGTGGTCTCAATAAAGTAGAATTTCAGGGAAAATGTGGTTTTGCTTTTCTTCCTTTGCTCTCCCTTCTCCTTAATACACTTTGCGCCTCCTAGCAGGACCACACGACCAACACGTTCAATACTGTACCTGAAAGGGCAAATTACCAGCTATGCAAAAAGAGCAGCAGGCTACCAACCAGCGGGCAGAAAATTATTCATCAAACGTAGCTGGCAGCTACTTTCAAATAACAAATGAGCACACACAAATTATCAAACCTATGAGGCAGCTATTTCCAACCAACAGAAGAGCATGCACAAGTTTGCTAATCAGAGACAACCCTAGGATACCAATGCAGTAAGTCATTCAGATACATACAAATACATAAAAAGTTCGCTCACCATGTTATTAAATGTGTATATTATGGTAGCACATGCAGCCAGTAAACAAAGGTGGAGCCCACATGTACTACAATGCTCCTACATCACCAACAACACACTGTGGGTAATTTTAAGACTCTGCGCAATTTCAAGCTCCCCGCAAGGGTTCAGAGCTCCTGCTTTTGTGCATCTGAGCCAGACTCATTCAGCTCTGCATGATTTGCCAAGCTTAGCCACCAACACACAAATTCAGCACCTCATTTCTCAGAGGCAACACATGATGCATCATATTGGGTGTTCAGGAATGTGTGGAGCAAAGGAGGGTTGCAAAGCTCAGGTGCCCACACCTGGTTTTGGACAGCATTCACATTCATCCATCTCAGTCCAAAGCATAAGATCCTCATGCGTCAAAATCATCGCTTACTGCAAGAACTGTGAGGCAGAAAGAAATAAAAACCTTTTAGGAGAACTTCTTTGAAGAATGTACTGAAGGTTAATCCAGCCTTTTTTGAGAGAGAAGGGAAGTGGATTCCCTGGACCTGAACATTCAGCTTTGCTCCCAAGTGACCCAGGCAAAGCTTTATTAAACTAAGGGAGGGAGATTCAGGCTGGACATGCGGAAGAAATTGTTGCCCTGAGGGTGGTGAGAGCCTGGCCCAGGTTGGCCAGAGAGGTGGTGGCTGAACCATCCCTGGAGACATCCCAGGCCAGGCTGGACGGGGCTCTGAGCAACCTGAGCTGGTGAAGATGTCCCTGCTCATGGCAGGGGGGGCACTGGATGAGCTCTGAAGGTCCCTTCCCACCCAAACTATTCCATGATTCTATGATCTTCCTTACTTTCCGACCTTTCCACATTCTGGGCAAGATACGTCAGCAAGAAGCTTCCCGGTGCTTCCCCTCTGTGCCCAGAGCAATATATTTCCAGTAACAGGGGAAAGGCAGCTGCTCTCCCTTCTATGAAGTGGAGAAAGATAACGCTGCTTCTGCTGTGTTAGAGACCAGGACCTCTGTGTTATCCTCTAGCAGAGGAATGATTGTCTAAACCAACACAGGTAGCAGAAAACACAAGATGGAGAAAGTTTGTACTTGAGAGCTGTTCCACAGGAGTCTTATATTACTTCCATAAGCGTATGATGCCCAGAAGAGTTGTGTACGTGTGTCACACATTAAGGTAGAGATTTTGGGGCTACTGCAGTAAAAGGGCAGAGAAGCTGAAGTCCCTACAGCAGTCACAGGTTTACTTTTTCTCCTCTTTGTCCCCACATTGTTGCTGGCTCTTGCTGTTTGTGCTCCCAACACTCAGCTTGGTCCTCAGTTCACATCCAGCATCTCAACTGATGCTCCTGCCAGGGCTTGGTTGGGTGCATGGACCTGCCAGGCTCCTACTTCCAAGACACTCCTGAGATATCCCAGGGCCACTGTAGCTCCAACATACCAAATCAAGTTTGGGTTACGGCCAGAGAGCCATAGAATCATTAGTTGCAAGACACCCTCAAGATGATGAACACGGTCACTACCCCATGTCCCTGAGAACCTCATCTCCACGTCTGTTCAACCCCTCCAGGGATGGTGACTCCACCACTGCCCTGGGCAGCCTGTTCCAATGCCCAACAAACCTTTCCCCAATATCCAATCTAAACCTCCACTGGCAGAGTTTGAGGCCATTTCCTCTCGTCCATAGCCAAAGCTATTGGTGTAGGCAGCATTTCACCCCAGTCCATATAAAGACACAGGAGACCAAGAAAGCTCTTCTGCATCCATTTTGCCAACATCTCTGCCTACCTGTGCAAGCTCATGCAAGAACAACCACACTTAGCCCTGACACCTAACTCCTGTTTTTACCATGAGATGGTCCACCTTCTCCATGGGAAACTTCGCAATAAACACAGGTTTCTTCCAGAGCCAAAGACCTTTTGCCTCAGTCATTTAACAAACCGACAGCTAAATGCAGTCACACACGGGGGTGTAAGTGGTTTGCTGTTGTTCTCACTTATTTTCAGCAAACAAATAAAGTGCACTTCATTATAGTTGAAAATTAAAAAGAAGCTGGATTAGAAAAGCAACCAAGTGTTTGCTTGATTTTCTTTAAAGAACAGTCATCATGGCCAAGCAGTAATTTCTTAGCAGCTAATGATTTCTAGTTTTGGCTGCAAGTTTGCCTGTCTCCTTTCTGATGGAAACAGGATTTAACTTGCAGCAGTGTGAAGTCCGATTGCCACTTTTTAAATTGCTATTAAAAGTGGATTTATATTCCAGCACGGTGTCAAGCAGTTTGTTAAATTGTGCTGCATTTTGTATGAGAAAAAGATGGGAGTTTAGTGCTTCTTGTTCAAAAGTACAATAGGCAGAGTTCAGATACTTGGGCTGCATAGAGAGACTCAAGTCACATCTACAGAAGTGGTAAATCATTTGCAAATAAGGCAAAATAGCTGTAGGTTTCGGGGAAAACAGTTATGAATCAGTAACAGAAGCCAACAGGCTAATGGATTTGAGGAGTTTTTTGAGGATTTGATTATTTTATTATAATAAGGGGGAGAGTGAGTTGCAGAGAGAGAAGGGGAGAGTTGGGGAAGAACTGTGTCTGTGGAGGGAAGATAGTGCCTGTGAAGGACCCTGAAGAAGAGATCAAACTCTCAGACACCTTGTCCCCAGGTGGACACTTACAGAGCTGCTAATTTGTGAAGGTACAAGCAGAGATTTGGGTGGCAGAGAGCAACAGAGCTGCAAAGCGGAGAAGAGGCCGTGAATTCACCCGTGTAACGCAAAGAAGTCTGAGCTCAGGACAGACAGATCAGTTCCCAGCAAAAGCCATAGGAACTGGAGTTTTATGCAGTTTGCTCTTTCCACACAACCATACAATGATTCATTCGCTGTGCATTACCTAATACAGATAACTGCAAAGCCTTGATTCATTGATCTAGACTAAGAAATGAAAAAGCTGAGCCATGGGAGGAGATGCACAGTTATTTGTCCTCTGGAGAGCAATGACATGTGAGGACCCATTAGATATGGATGTAGAAAACAGAAGTGATGAGAAAAGGGTGAACAGAGAGCTCCGAGAAACACATTAATTGGAAGCCCTAGCAATATATAGGTTATTTTTAGTGCACGTAAATTATCAGTTTGAAGAAGTAGGCATAAATCAATATTGTGCTATTGATTTCAGAGATGTAGCAGCTCTGGACAGCCGATAGCTGACTGAGGAGAGCATGGACACCCTGCACCTTCCAGAGGTCATCTTTAGTTGACAAAATGGGAAAAGCAGAGAAGAAATGAAAGTGCTTTGCCCACTCCCCAAACTCCTTTGGGCATCCACCTGCTCCAGTGTGGAGTCCTCCCTGGGCTGCAGATGGAGATCTGGCCTCACCATGGGCTGCAAGGGAATCTGCTCCAGTGCATGGAACACCTCCTGCCCCTCCTTCTTCACCAACTTTGGTGTCTGCAGAGTTGTTTCTTACATATCCTCACCCCTCTCTCCAGTTGAAGTTGCAATTGCACAGGTTTTTTCTCCTCCTTCCTTAATATGTTCTCAGAGGTGCTGCCAACATTGCTGATGGGCTCAGCCTTGGCCAGTGACAGGTCCATCTTCGAGCCAACTGGCATTGGCTCTATCGGACACATGGGAAGTTTCTAGCAGCTTCTCACAGAAGCCACCTCTGTACTCCTCCCCACTTCCAAAACCTTGCCACAATACATAAAGCATCCTTCCTTTTTGTCAGAAGACAGGATTCAAATCAATACACCTCTGTTGGATGGTCTCCAACAGATTTCAAAGGGTTTCAAATGAACCTCACAACATACAACTGTAAAAGAACAAGCTAAATGCACTTGGAGTACCAGGTCACTTACCCAGACACTCATGGAAGCCAAGTACCAAAATAAGGTGTCACAGTGATGGAGTGCGTGCAAGACAGCTTCCATTTGCCATGAAGAATGTCCTTCAGAAAATCACTGATACTCCTATGATCACTAAAGTTAAGCATTTCTGTTCATCTTGGCCTTCTTTCTGTGTTAGGAAATAACTATGAAAAACAACCTGAGCAAGGTGGCTAATAATTATACCACCACAGTGTATTGATTCTTTACATCACAGGAGAAACTGTAGTGGGCTGCAGTAGCTCTCTGAATGAGGAACAGCTTAGGTCTTCAGACAGGAACTGGCTGGGATTTCCACGTCCTTCTCCATGCTCTCAGGACATTATGCAGCAGAAGCCAGTAAAACACTGCTGTGAGGTAATAACAGGGTCTTCTCCCCATCCCAGAACTGTCTCGTTCCACTCAATAAAGAGAAAAATGCAGAAATGATAAGGACAAAACAGCAGCTGTCAGATGTTCCTGAGGCACCGTAATTATGAAAATATTATTTCATGTTTTGCAATAGTATTTTCCACGAGAGAGACACTTGCTCAGAGCTTTAAAATCTCATCATATTACAAGAATTTGTGATCGTGATGCACTCCAGGAGACAGATGAATAAATAAGAGTCTCCATAACTTTACATCTTAAATATCTTTCTCACTCCTCTCTTATGCAGCTATGGAACATTGGAAGGGGAACATCATTACACACAGAAAAGCACCTACACAACACAGCCATTTGTACTCTGCCTCTTCCTTATCATTTCTCTTTTGTGACATCTAGAGATGTCTATTAGGCACAGAAAACAGTATTCTCCATTACCCAACAAATGAAAACACCCATGACTTTTAAATTACAACCAAATCACAGTGAAGAGTCAGAAAGAGCTTACTTAGGCTCACTGACAGCCTGCTTGTCCTTTTCCAAGCCTGCCACATTCCTGCACGGAGCATAAGAAAGCTGATAGCAAGGCAATGACACCTAATGTGCACGCTTCACTGTTGCATGCAATGGTTTGATGTTCCAAGGGAGAGACCTAAATACTCTGTGCATCAGCATCCTCAGTCGCTACCCAACCCAATGACCAGGCAACACGATCTGCGCACCAGATATTTCCAGGCTCTGGTAACTTCTACAGGAAAAACAGCCCCAAAGAGGCTGGTTCAGGTTGGGAAGATAAGTGCAGAGCTTAGTCCATAGGATGAGGGGCAGTGGGCACAGATTGAAACACAGGAGGGTCCATCTGAACATGAGGAGAAACTTGTTTGCTGGGAGGTGCCAGAGCCTGGCCCAGGCTGCCCAGAGCGGGTGTGGAGTCTCCTTCTCTGAGACATTCAAACCCCCTGGACCCACCTGTGTGATCTGCTCTGTGACCCTGCGTGAGCAGGGGGGTTGGACTGGGGGATCTACAGAGGTTCCTGCGACCCCAACCTCTCTGTGATGCTGTGATTCCAGGGCTACCCCCATGCTGGCTACAGCTCTTCCCAGCTACAGAAGCAGCTTCCCTTGGAGCCCAGAGAAGTTCTGACTTCCACTAAACCCACCCAAGATGACAGAAGATCCCAACTAGGAAATAAGAGGAAGACCGTCAGCTTTTCTGCAAGGCAGGCAAGGCCAAAAAGGGAGACTGATGGCAGAAGAAATGGAGATATTTAGACAAGGGGACATCTACACAATCAGGGACTGATAGTCCATGAGCAGATGGGATGCAAATAAAATAATTTCTAAAGACCATCCCCAGATGATGCCGAGGTTAATGTGCCTGGGGAAGGGCAGGGAGGTCAGCTTGGGTTCAGACCCACACTTCTAAGTGAACATAGGCAGTTCCATCTTGAGTGTCCCCACAGCCTACAAGAGCTGCACCCCAGCAGAGAAATGCCACACACAAGGTACAATTACGGGTGCTTCCCAGCCCAATGACTTCTCCTCCAACAGCAGATACAAAACTGATATTCCACAAGAAACCATCCAGCAATGCTTTAGCATATACACCATACCACAGACTTTGTCTTCTGTTGCCCGTGAGAGGCTCCCCTAATGATTATACTGCAAATCAAGCATGGATGGAGGAGGTGAAAAAGGCACAAGCTAAAAAGGACAACCATAGTCTGTGAATACCTCCCAGAAAGAAAAAAACTGGTCATCACACCCTACCTGTTTTTTGGTGGGGTAACCTCACCACAGGATCAGCATAGGTAGCCAAGAGCACACATCCCCTCCACATGGTCCTGGGGGAGAAAATGCACCCTGGGACCAGCTGCTGGTCTTGATTGTGGCTGCACCCATAGATAGAGCCCAGGTGGAAGTTCTTCTCATCAGCCATATCAGGCCTATTTGTAGCCAGTAGCAAAACGGCAAGTTAATGAGAGCAACACAATTAGGAATAATTAGCTGAGTGGGAAATCTGTTCCCAGCCAATTAATGGTAAGAGGCAAGGACTGAGCGATAACAAGTTGAGACCATGTTTAGCTGTTCTCAGCTCATCCTGCTTCCAGTAGTAAGGAGGCAAAGGAACAAATTGTTTTTTCATTAAAAATAATTGGATAACAAGTATCATACCAGCCATGGGAACCCGAGACGGGAATTGGGTGCACATTCCTCTGGACAGCACAAAAAAATGCCCTGAAATGGCTCTTTCCACAGTACAGGGAAGAGTTGTTTGGAGCAGGGGGCTGCCCACAGACAAAGGGCACAGATCCCACCACAGCCCATCAGGAATAAGATTTTGACCCTACTGACCTGTATTATAAAGCTATAAAAAGATGCCCATCCTGGTGGCAAAATACATCAATCACATCCCTAGCAACTGTGCAAACAAATGTTTGGTGAAAGATTCCTGAAACACAGACATTTCTGCAGGTGTTTTTCTGGGACTTACATCCAACAGCCTCATGAGTCTTCGGGTGTCTGATCACCACGAACAGACCTCTGGGATCATCAGCTGAAGCAAGAATTGATGCCTCAGAATTGCTTGACATCAGTCTCTTCATGGCATTCATCGTCACAACTGAAAAAGTAAACATCTTCATCAAAATATCTAAGTACCTCTCTGGATAATTCACACATGGAAAGAAAGACTAAATTCATCAAATAAATGGTCTACAGGGGACAGTTTCCCCCGAGCATGGGTAGAAAAAGCTGCTGGAGACAGAGAACGGAGTGTCAGCATCTCATGTTGAGATGTGGAACCAGAGCTGACAACGCTGTGATTTATGGAGAACCCAGGCATATTTGGGGAGAGAGCAGTTTACAGGAGCTGTGCCAGCAGAGGTGAAAACACGAGGCTTGGCTCTTGCTCATCATCCAATTGCAAGGGCTAATATTTTATAAGTGTAAGAGATACGCAGTGACCTTCCCCTTCAGACTCTAAAATTGTTTCTAGGCTGAGTCTTTTAAAAACAAAAAAGATATATTTTTGTCTGAGTACAATATGTCTAAGATCTTATCTACAACCTAGCAATTCAGTGGGAGAAGACTTGGGTGTAAAGATATAAGAGCACTGCTCGCCTTCTACGAGCCTACACTTACAAATACTCATTTAGGAGCTCAGGGTTCACTTTGACCTAGAATCTACAATCACAACAATGAGAGATGAAATACCGGACTGCTCCAGCACCACACAGCATGCTTCCCCTTTGGATGAGTGTGTTGAATAAAGATATGTCAAATCATCCCCCTTGCACAACATATTCCTGAAAATTATAGCCAGTTCCCAAATTCAGTCACTTGTCCTACAAGCTGCGACTGTGCAATCAATGCGACTCTTGTGAAGTCCGACTAGAAGGACCAGGCTTTTCTAGGCTAGTCCTGCGCACAAGACTCCCATGAAGATGTTAGTATTTCAATTTCATCGTATTTTTCGTGCCAATCTCTTGTATTAACCAGTTGTTTCCTTTGCCAGTGTGGTTTATTCCCAGCTGGGCACACAGTGCCTTGGCCTCTCTGAAGCAACACAAAGCACATCGAGATGTGATTTTAGTCCGTCAGCACTGGGGGAGGACCTCAGGTTGAGGCAGTCACACATCGCACATGAGGCTTCTTCCAGTTATGGAGCTCCAGAGATTCTTGGTTTGGAACATGTGGAATGTTTAGATGCCATGGACTTCACTGGAGTAAACTTATGATCCTGAGCACCTACTTGTTTGACTAACACAAAAATGCTGTTCTGGCTGACTAATGCATAGTGCTGCAGCAGATACAGGTGTCTCTGGGCCAACTGATGTCCTTGTAGGAAGGAAGGAAGGAAATGGGTGTTTAAGCAGCCTCTGTTTTCTCAAGGGTGAGAGTTAAAAATGCCATCTCTGGTTCTTTGTGCTTGGCTGATGTTGGAAAATTCATCAAATAATGGTATTAAAACCTCAGGTTATCCCCATTATTATCTTCCTGTGGTGGCAGATTCAGTCCCAACCTTCTGTCCTTCCCGTCCTGTTCTCCGCAGCTTCAATTCTTGGGCAAGGAAAGCTGCTTATGAAATATCACACTGGAAAAGGTGCAAATCTTGTTCTGGCTCTGCAGAGGGGTTTTCTGTTTGACTGAGCTGGGATTTATCAAGTGCTATGTCAGGGTGGATGGCAAGATATCAATGCCAGGGGGCTTTGTGGTAGAGGAGAAATTGTCTACAATGGGGGTGGTGAAATACTGGCTCTGGGTGGCCAGAGAGGTGGTGGCTGAACCATCCCTGGAGACATCCCAGGCCAGGCTGGACGGGGCTCTGAGCAACCTGAGCTGGTGAAGATGTCCCTGCTCATGGCAGGGGGGGGAACTGGGGGAGCTTTGAAGGTCCCCTCAACCCAAACTATTCTGTGATTCTAAGAGAGACGTAGGAGCTCAGACATCATCACACATCATGATAAGTAAAGGCAGGGTGGTTCAAAATTAATGAGGGAAAACCCAGATGTTCAGAGACCATGGAAAGTGTATCAAAACCAAATGATATCATGGTGCTCTTGGTCAGATGGTGAGGATGGACAACATCTCAAAATGTGGCGGGCTGAAAATGGATTTGGCCAGAGCACATTGTGTCGTCAGGGAGGTAGGGTGCTGTGTGACGCTGATGGTTGGTGACAGGCTCCCATGGTGCTCCAGCAAGATGGCAGAGGGTTGTCTTTGTCCTGTCCAGGAACCAACCTCCACTATGAGAGGAGGATGGAAGACCTGGTATGTAGATACTTACAAACCAACTGGGGAAGAGTATCACTGTTTCTGGTTCCTTAATCACTTAAGCGGTGACAAGAGTTAATGGTCCCTGAAGCTTTCCTAGCAAATGTTCCTTGACATGTCATTTTCTGCACATCTCAATGATAGATAGGGAGGGAGAAGTCACTTTATGACAAGCCTTCTCAATTATTTAATAAGGCAGATTCTAATAACTTGGGGAAGTCCCCTCGAGAAATGAAAGAATAAATACAGTTTCTCATTTGTACTGTGAATAGCTGGAGAGGAAAATGGATTGTCCCCTCTTCCGTTGCCTGTCAGGTTTGTTTCTGGGACAGTGATTTTCTGTATTTCTGTCTCCATATTTCTGGCTTTTTGAACTGCGACTGAGAACAGTAAATGAAAATGAGAGTTTATTTTTTCTATAAACATGGTCAAGAAAAGTTGCTGGTTTATCAAGAGCAGGCAGAGGGCTGCAAATAAGGCAAAATGTTGGCCCATGGGGGAGGTGGGCTTAGCAAATCTGGTGGACACTTCCTTGCTTTTGGTGTCTGTCTCTTCAGGCTATAACTTATTTTTGGCTGAGGGTCACCGCTGAGGGTCTGCAAGGCTCTGAGCTCAATGGGGCTTGCCAGGTGGAAACTCTTCTGTCCCTTGAATTACGCAGAACTGTACAACTGCATTAGCACTATAACATTCAACAGCCTTCTTGTGTAAAACCACCAAGTCAAAGGGTTATAAAAGGGACCTGGGATGTGACTGGCAACAGCAGTGCAGCCTGCTCTGTCTCACCCACCACGCTGCACCAAAAAATGGATACGGCAGAGGAAGCACTCGGGCACCGCTGTAGGTCAGGCAGGTCTTTATGCAGCTACATAACGAGAAATCTGTTCATTTGTGCGGGGAGCAGGGGTCAGCCTCGGGCCAGAGCAATTCTACTGCTACAAATGCGTGTTTGCTTATCCTTTATATCTCTTCTCATTCACTTTGGAGTGGAATCCAATTTATAGCAGTAGTAGATGCACAGTGGAGTCACTGCTTTTTGCATTGCAAACATACATACAATACACACGATAGTGAAAGTAGCCTGTGATATATGCTGGTCTCGGTCCAATATCTCTCTAACAACCCCCTATATCTCCTGAAACACCAACAGCCAACATGCCAACAGCAGAGAACATAAATCCGAGAGTAACAGAAAGTCACTTGCATTAAGTCAAGGACACCTTCAGCCTGTTCCTGATGCTCGTCCAAAAACCGGTTCCTGCCCAGCCTTCCCCTGCCTATTGAGAAAATCGGAACTGGAGACGGGAGTATTAAATGGTTAATCCAGGCTGTTTGTTGAAGATACGTCTTCACAAATGTTATACCATCTGGTGCTCTGTAAAAGCTGGAGGAGTGGGTGCTGTATTTTCATAACAATACGCCCTTCTACTCTCATTGATTAATAACGTGAAGCTATTTTGCCTTTGTTCTTTTGTATTTTTAAATATTTGTATGAAGGGTTTTCAATGTGAAATCCAGTAATTATCTTAAGAGCTGAGCCAATAGGTTCTTTGGGCAGAGAAATTACACATTAAATTGAACAGCAAAAAGCTCAATGAAAAGCATCTCTGCACCAGCCCCAAGATAACCGAAGTCCCTTATTTTTTTCCCCAGACACAATTATCCCCATCAGGCTTTTACCAGATGCCATTTGGCAGCAAGAAGGCTAGAGAAGCTACAGAAAACTGGGTGAGCAGTCAGCTCTTGTCCACCCTAAATCACAGGAAATTGGCTTACATTATCCCAAAGCCCACACTGAGGCCACGGCCACATCAAACCAAGGTGGACACGTTGACCTCAGCCAACACTTTCAACCTGCTGCAGGAGGGACAGAAGAGACGTGCTGGTCTGCATCCCTCCACCTTCTGCCCAAACACCCCCTTTCCCACTCCACTGTCTTCCCACAGCAGCCGGGGGAGCTGCTACAAAACCTGGGGCC
Organism: Streptopelia decaocto; assembly: GCF_964273445.1. Taxonomy (NCBI): domain Eukaryota; kingdom Metazoa; phylum Chordata; class Aves; order Columbiformes; family Columbidae; genus Streptopelia; species Streptopelia decaocto. Next base: position 2,288,067 of record NC_138661.1, read on the forward strand.
ATGAGACATGAAGGGACCTGAAAACACCAACCTTCAAGCTTCCTTCTTGGGCTGGTGGCTGAGGAGTTGCCTTCCCATGAAAGGGATGTTCTAGAAATGCCAGGGAAGGAAGAGCTGCAGAGCAAACAACACACGTATCCCCAAAGCAGGAGAAGGAATCATAGAATCATTTTAGTTGGAAAAGACCCTCAAGACCATCGAGTCTGACCGTTAACCCAACACTGTCACTAAACCATGTCCCTGAGAACCTCGTCTCTGCATCTTTTAATCCCCTCCAGGAATGGGGGTTCAACCACTTCCCTGGGTAGCCTGGGGTGCTCTGGTGGTCTCCAGCCAACAAGGGAGTGAAAACTCCTGAATTCAGCAATAATTTTAAAAAAAATAAACAAAAAAGCAGAGGGAAAACAAAAAGAAAAGTCATTCCTGATATTAACTGAACTGAGAGTCAATCTTTGTAATGCTGTGTGCTTGCAGGTGTGTTAACACCAGCCCCCCTTTAGTTATAGATAAATGTGAGTGAGAGATTCAAACCTAACCACAGACATTTTCGTGTCAAAGGCAAAAATCCCTCTTTAATTTAACATCAAGAAGACGCAGCTCATCAAGGCAAAGCCTTTTTAGTTCCAGCGGATGAACAGCTTATGAATGGGGAGCACAGCTAAAATTTGCAACTGGAAGATGATTTAAGTAGGGCAGTTTATAGAGGATACAATTAATAGGCAATTTCTCATGAAGTTCCCTATAAAATGTAATTTTTTTTTTCCTGAAGGAAGCTTTATTTCACCAAGTAGTTCCAGTTTTCTGCTGGAAAACCAGATGAAATGCTTTCACCCTTCCAAACTGTTTTCAGCAGCTGTAAAAGGTAGGAGTTTAATTTCAATGAAAGCAGAGTTTACCCCACAATTGCCCCGTGCAACAGAAGAACCTGGGATAGGAAACATCAAATACTGGGAAATTTGTGATGAAATTGGGAGCCACCTCCCATCAGCATAACTCAAAATGTGACAGAGCAGCACATCCAGCACTTAATTTGATCAATCCTTTGGTTTCCCATAAAATATCCCCCCACCTGCCCCTTCAGCAGCCGCCCACCATATCCAGCCTGGGCAGAATTTCCCCTTTTCTTCAGAGTTTTGTCTCCCTTTTCCACCCTTTGTGTCGTGACAAATTTTCCAAGTACAAATGAAGTGACCCTCATCGAGCAATAAAGAAACAAATCCTCCAACAGCTATTTCCTCTCTGACAGTTGGTTTGCAAATGCTTCACTGGCTTTACTGTTTAGCCATGAAACCTTCATCATAAGTGTCATTTGGCTTTAACTTTGCAATAAGGTAATTATAGCACCGTGCTTATTAAAAACAGACTCCATCGCAGCCGACGTTGACTGATGTGGGTTGGAGCTGGAACTTGACAGCCAAGTAGGATGAGCAAGTGCATCATGGTGGTAACGACATTATATTGCAAATGCTGTTTATTTTCTGTCAGCTCTAAACTACGCAGTAAATAACACATTATAAAGAAAAAAAAAAAAAAAAAGAGATCCAGAAATAACATTGAGTTAAAATGGAACCATCAATTATCCCCTTTTCTTCAGCTTTTGGAAAATTTCTCTCTCTTTTTAATTTTTTTTTCCTTTTTTTTTTTATCTTGAAGCATTTGTGCAGGGCTTTTTTTCTTTATTCATTAATTGCTTTCTTCCAACTCCTCTGTTCCGCTTCAGCGCCCATAAATCAATGTAAAAAAGATAAAATGCTACTATTATGAAATGAGTGTAAAACCGTATTTAAATAAATTTCCCTTCGCGCACATTTCTTTCCATCTCAGCTCCAAAAACTTCTGCTCCCACTAAACACAAGACCAGTTTTCCTACCCTAAAATGGTCCTTTGTTTCAAAACCCCATCAGAGCAGCATCCTAGAGGGCACAGTCCCTTAAATACTTTTCTTCTCTCAGCCACAAAAGAAGCTCCAGTACCAACTTTCTCCAGCATCCAATATTTGATGTATAGTGATGCCACAGCACAAACACAGAATCCTAGAGTGTCAGGGGCTGGAAGGGCCCTGGAAAGCTCATCCAGTGCAATCCCCCCATGGAGCAGGAACACCCAGATGAGGTTACACAGGAAGGTGTCCAGGCGGGTTGGAATGTCTCCAGGCATTGAATGGAGTCACTTGAATGAAGTCACCACTTCCACCTGCAGCCAGAGACAGCCCTAAATATTTCCTACCAAACAAAGTTATTATTTCCAATCAGTTCTTTCCTGGAAATATGTTTGTTGCTGGACATTTTTGCGTGATTTTAAGTTACGGGGTTGGTATTTTTCTCCCACTTTTTAACATTTCCTCTGTGGGAGATGCCAGGGCAGGAGCAGGGGGAACTGGGAAGGGAGCAATGATGAAGGTGAAAACACCTTTCTTCTCCTTAAACATACAAAAAAATACTAATTTATTTTAGCTTAAAACCCCAAATTAAGACAGTGGGGGGTAGAATTTAATATCTGTTTGTTCTCAGAGTTTCAGAAGAAAAAAAAAAAAAATATATATATATATATATATATTTAAGACTTCTTTGTAAGCTCTGAGCAGCCTGAGCTGGTGAAGATGTCCCTGCTCGTGGCAGGGGTGGCACTGGGGGAGCTGGGAAGGTCCCTTCAACCCAAACTGTCCTCTGATTCGATGGTTTCCCAGCTTTGAGAGATGCCAGTGTTTTCTGGAGGAAGAAAAAGGGCATTTTCACAGGCCTGGGCTCTCCAGGTTGGAGTCATTGGTTACACGGTACCTGATGCTGAAGACACAGTCTCCTGCTGAGCAGAGTCACACAAAACTTGCTTTTTGTTAGGAAAATCCCCACAGTTTTCAGCTTTCAACCCCAATATCAGAACTGGGAAAAGAGACCTGTGGATGTCAGGATGTAAATTGAATTAATGCTTTCACATAATTTGTGGAAAGGCATAAAGGACAGAAATTGCTTTTGCAGGGAGACCTGCAGATTGAGAGAAACTTTGAAGATCAACATCCACAACACAGATGAGGAAATCACATATTGTGGACTATTTTAATGCAAAATGGACCACTTTATACGCTCCCCTCAACTGCAATTAAAGGATTGAGACACTAATGAAAAGAAATCGGGAAAAAATACACTTATCATTTGAATTAGGTCTGCCTGGAAATTTTTCAAAGTGCTAGGACAAACAGTGAGCATTTGCAACCAAGTCTTAATGCTTTCAAAACCTCACTAATGTCAGTAATATTTTATTTAGGCAAAAGCACTTCAATGACATTGACATACCCTATTCCATTATTTCCAAAATTATTCAATTTCTCCTATGAACAATTTTTAAAAAATTAACTGCATTTCCTAAGGAAAAAAAAAAATATCAATTTGAAATAAAGCTGTTCAGTCCTTCTAAAGCAAATGGGTTTCTGGAATTTGTATCACAAAATGTCATTTTTACTCCCTTTCATTTCAGAATGCAAATATTTGAAGCAGCAAAATTTCTTGGAAATTAGTTTTCTGCTTGCTATCCAAGTGTAAATTAAATGCCAGCTGATCACGTTGCCATTAATACACCTGATCTCTGCCCCATGAAGTTCTCCTGGTCATAGTTCAATCAGGATTCCCTCCCTGGGTGCAGGAGAGGTCGGGAAGGGCAGGATTCCTGCCCTCGGACCTCAATAAAAATTGCAACTTTGATAATTGAAAGGAGAACACGTTCTTCCCCTGCTAAGTGTCCTCCCAGGAATTTAGCATTTTGGTATCAATGTGCCCTAAGAAGGTTTGCAGAGGCTTTGGCAGGGGTTGGCCCAGCCCTAGCAGCTTCTCCATCCACTTGTACCTGTCCAGGGCAAGTTTGTCCTCCTGAAGGGAGCAAAATTGATATTTAAAAATAGAAATATACCTGACTTGTTGTATAGGTGCCAAGGAGCGTCCTCTTCGTGCATCCATTCATGGTGAGAAGATGCCGACCCCAAGGTGTTCCTCTCCATGGAGGATGCAGCTCCCACCACTCGCTTCTCTAATGATCGAGATCAAAAGGTCGAGGATGCTAAATATTCATCACAAATTTGGTTTGTTTGCACAGAAAATAGAGCCCAATGTGTTTTCAACACTACCTGGCAGCTTTCTTCAGATTAAAATGATCGGGGGAGGCAAGACCTCTTTGCTATTAACAACACAGAGCAGAAAGGTCAAGAAGAAATCCAGCTGCAAATTACCCAAGTGACCATGAAATAGAACTTCTTCGAGTCCCCGTTCCTACGAACGGCTCTTCATCCCTCTCTGTTATCTAAGATGAATCCAGGAGGAGTTTAGGTCAAGCTCTCTGACCTTGTGGGGCAGAAGACAGTGAATAGTTAGGCTGGTGTTTGACAAGCAGTCAGCACTAATCAGAATAAATTACTTCTTCTCATCTGAAGCGTCTTTTCCACAGCTTCTAAGGGTCAGTTGCTATTTTAACTTGGCTTAATCTGCCATGAAGAGAATCTGGGATGAGATACGTGCCAGTTCATCTCAAAACTCGTGGGTTTCATGGGGCCGGCAGCGCTGCAACAGGCACAAGGCTCAGTCCCAAGAAGCGCAAAATAGTTATTTTTGAAAATCTTTTAGGAAAACTGTTGTTTATTGTGAAATTGTTGATGTTCAAGCATACTTCTCACAAAAGGGCTTTTGAAGCTACATTTTTCTTCATTTTAGAAACATTTCCAAGTGCTAACTGAGGGAGGAAATTAATTTCAAAATAATTTTTATCCCATAAAAGTAGATCAAGTTAAGACTTGGCAACTAAACACAGCTGCTACTAAACCGTCTCTGTATTGATTCCAACATTAAACACTTCAGCACAAAATATGAAAGATATTCCAGAAGATATGTTGTTTCAATGCATTTCAGAGACCAGCCAGGATGCCTGGGCTGAGTTTTCTGCATTCTTGATCATCTGTTCCTTTTTCATTTTCTTCTCTCTCTCTCATTTTTGTTTGATTGGTTTTGATTTGGTTTTAAATCCAAAACCTTTGGTAGATCTGGAAATCAGCAGCCCAGCACCCGAAGATGGGATCATCTTTTCCTTCTCTTTACATAAAGTTGCTTAGACATTCTGCTTATTTTTTCACATGGAGAAATGATAAAATACCAAGTGATGAAAGCAGCACGTGCGATTGGACCATCTACTTCTCGTCTTCAGAGACATCTCTGAATTCTTAACAAAGAGCTAACGCTCCATTCAACAAATTCAGCAATCATTTCCGTTGACAAAGAGTATCTTATACAAGTATATTTCTTTGAATTACTTAAAAAAATATTTGAGGTGCCTGCTGCTGCCTTTTTTTAAGTGAGAAAATCCTAATACTTTAAGAAAAAACCCCTCTTTTTCAAGAACTGAATGACATTGTGGACCATTTCTGCAGTTGCACTGGTAAAGGGGACACACTCTGGTCAGAAGTCGGAGATTCACATAGACAATAAGAGGGACACATACTCAAAGGCACACACATCTCCTCATCCTATCCATTTGGATATTGCCTATCAAGAGTCTCCAACCATCTGGGACACTCCTTTCCATGATCCTTTTCCACAGTTCTTCAAAGCTGTTGTGTTAATTTCACAGCTTGGGACAAAAATCTGTGTGGGTTCTTATGCAAACAGTTTGTATCTCCTACAGACCATTAGTTTCTGTGTATTTAACTTGAAAATGATCCCTATCATTTGGATCTCATTCAGTTCATTAAAATCTCATTTCACCTTCGAAATCTGCCAAAACTTCTTGCATTGGAGACCCAGGAGTCTCCTCCTGTATCCTTCCCATCATTGAACAGAAGTACTGCAAAACTCATTCTATTAAGCTTGTAAAGTAGTAATCCTGTATTTTTGCCCAACTTGCTTTTAAAAATACGGAGGTAATTGATAATACTTTCAGATATTTAAAGCAGGAGTTTGAAAACAACATTCATAGATCATCACTCTGTTCTGCCATGAAACTGTGTTAGCGCTGTCTGGGGAATATTCTTAGTCTATCATATTTTTGATCATGAGCTCTTCTATGTAACGATGGCTGCTTGCATTTATTCATCAAAAGAATAGATAAAGAGTTCAGAAAACATTTTTATTTTCTCCTTGTTGATGCTGGCCTTAAAAATGCATCTGAAATCCCTTTTTCTGCAGGCAATAATGCCACATATCTTCCACTGTCCCTATCACCTGTCTGCTCTGTAAGGTGATTAACTCTATGATCACTATAAAAATGTTTTATTTAGTGGATAATTGTAAGTACTGGTATCTCCCATTTCCAAATCTCTTGCTTTATTATCCCTGTTCAAGGAGGTCTTAATATTTAAGTGATTTACTGATCACTTAAAATGCCAGCCTCGCCATTAAGAGGTACATTTCACTATGCATTGCCTAATTTTATAGTACATTATTTCTTTATAAACAGACACATTACTCTGAAGCATTAATTAAACCTCTTTGCCCATTATTAACTCCATTTGGAAGACAACAACACAGCCAACTGCTTGTCCTGATGGATGGGTCTGCATCTCCACGTTTTGGCTCCCACCAAAGAGTTTCCCAAAGAGCGATGCTACCGGGAGTGGGGGACATTATGCCATGAAGAGCAGTGATTTGTGGAAAGAAAGCATCTAATGAATAATACATGGCATTTGCACTTCAGCAACTCAGTTCGCTAAACTATTTTGCATCAATAACCTGGTACTAAAAAGCTCTGTTTATTATTGCAAGCCTCCAAGGCTTTTTGAAATGGAATTACATCAGCCACATTTATAATACTTAACGTTTGGAGCAAACTGCAGCTTGTTACATCACTGGAAAGAGTCCTCTCCCAGAAACTTCTCTTGAACGCATGCCCAGAGTGACTTTGGGGCTTTTCACGTTTCCACCACAAAGAGACACAACATTTAGAACAAAGAGAACAATCCATCCACCACCCCCTTACTTCTTGCTGGTGCTCCTGGACTGGAAGCCCTTGAGATCCAGGCAGACCACCCCAAAAAGCCCTCAGGAAGCAGAGGCTGGTTTCTCATCAGGCTTTCTACACAGAGAGATTAATTCAACCTTCCCATCCCCTCCTTGCACCATCACTACCAACACTCTTGAAGGCTGCTTGTTCCTTGCAATATGGGTACCTGTCCCATAGTCTCTGCACCAGGGTCACCACCGTTTTCCAAAATTTCTGGGCTCCCAAGGCTGGAAGAAGCCCTGGTCTCCGTGCCTGATTGTTCCCAAGCGAATGCAATGCCGCGTTGCTCTGGAGCATCCCCCCACTTCTGATTTCCACTCTAAGACAGTCAGATTTACAAGCCAACCCGTAAAGGTATAAAACTCCAGCTCTCGTTACTGTATCTACCGAGTATTTTGGTCTTTACGTATTTTGTTCTCAGTTGTTGTCTCAGCCAGTTCCTCCTGCATTGCTTCAGAGGCCACCACAGCCACTCCAGCATCCAGGCATCATGTGCCCTGCTGTGTCTGAGCATCCCCACTAAGAACTCAACGCTTACCAACAGTAACCCTGCAGATGTACGTGCAGATGTTCCCTATATCTACAATAGGAAATAATGGTGGTTTCTCAGGTACCACTGTACGGAGCTGACTGGGAAATGATTTAATGGTGTCCATTATAACTGAAAAAGTTAAAAAGCTATTAAAGGCTGTAGGAGAAGTGCTGTCACAGTCGGAGGACTCTTGGCTGAGCTGAACCAAAGGCCACCTCATGGGGATTCGATTTATGGTGAGCACAGACAGCCCCAGGAACAGCAGTATGTGTGCCAGCCAATGGAGATCAGCACTTCACATCAGAGGCAAAGCAGATCTTGACATCCACTTGTTGGAAACTCCACAGCCACGGCGGGCACCCTCATCCCATGCCCAAAGAAAGCAGCCCAGATGGTTAGGGGAAGCTGTGCCACGTCTCAGTGACATCCAGAGCTGCACACAGACCTGGAAGCAATGCAAAATGCATTGAAACACAAATGCTGCCATTGCTCTCCAGCTATCTGCAGGCTCCAGAAGAAAGGAGCTGACAGAGAAGGATGTGCTGGCAGGGCTGGATGCAGAATGTGAAGGAGGAGGCTGAACTTTCTCCTCTCACAGCACACAGGCAGCAGGCACTGAAACATATGCAAGGAGCACAACAAAGCCATCCCTACCACCTTACTCCCCATGATTGTTTCCTTGGGTCCAGGTGGAAGATCCCTGGCTGTATTCAAAAAGGAACCCTCTTTGCACAGCAATCTCCCCAGATGAAGAGGGAGCTTATTTGGATTCAGCAGAAAAGCTACAAAAAAACAGCTGTGGAAAGTGATAGTTCAGGAGGGAGTTGGAGGCTTGGAATAGAGATAACACTGTGGGGACATTCATCTTCTGGTAATGGGAGGAAAACACGAGGGAGAGACTGAAGCTGCTGCAGAGGCAGACGGAGCTGCTCCGCTACTCCCCGTCCTTCCCGTACCCACCCCGATTCTGCAGGCCCACACCAAAAACTGATAATACAGAGGAAACGGCCTCAAGTGGCACCAGAGGAGGTTGAGGTTGGATCTGGGAACAATTTCTTCCCCAAAGGGCTGTGGGGCATTGGAACAGGCTGCCCAGGGCAGTGCTGGAGTCACCATCCCTGGAGGGTTGGACAGACGGACATGAGGTTCTCAGGACATGGGGCAGTGACAGGGGGGTTATGGTTGGACTCCATGATCTTGAGGGTCTTTTCCAACCAAAATGATTCTATGATAAAACTACCAGAATCCCAGATCTTCTTCCATGCCCCCCCGCCAAGTACATACAACGTACCACATCAAAACAACCTAAGTGGAACAAAACTACACTCCCCATTTTGGGGTTTTCTTTTTGAGCTCCACGCTTATGATGCAAAAAGCCTGCAAATCATAAATTGCAGTCCTGTTTCATCAGTTACATAATTACTCTGCTACCACTAATTAGCAGCTGACTGTAAACGTAACTTTTATCCCCAAAGACATCCCCTGTTCGGATCAGAGCTGAAAATGCAAGTCAGGCAGCGCTCTGGCGCTCGGTCCGGCGTGTTTAATAATCCTCAGCACTGGTCTTCCTGGATTCAGAAGCTGCTGGAGCGGCAAGCCAAGAAAAACCCAGAGCAATGTTCAATGTGAAATTAGGAGGAAAAGCAAATGCTTAGGGAGAATATGCTCAGCTTACCTGGGCCAAACAGTGACAAATTGCTCCCACCACTGTCAGACTCGGAGAGACCTTTTTAGCAGCAGAGGAATGCACTGAGGAAATGCCGTGTTATACTCAGCAGAAAGATCTGAGATGATTGATGCAATTAAATCTCTGAAGGTCTAAGGGTAAATGCAGCCACGGTAATGAGAGCAAAGAGGGTGATCTGACTCCAGATAATTAAAGGTCCATTTTGACGCCAGTAGGATCAGAGTCCAAAAGCGGAAAACTCGGATCCTACCTGCAGCCAGCAAAGGGAAGGATGGGGGAAGGCAGCAAGGTAACAGTGGGGACAGGGCAAATCATCCCCAAAACCAGCCTCACCTCCCAAAACATCTGCTTCCATGAGACCCCACACCAAATACAGGATGCGGACAAAGTGGGAGAAGGTCTGCAGGGACCTCACACCATGGAGACGGTGTTCAAGAAGCAACTGGACAACACTCTCAGACATATGGTGTGAATTTTGGGGTTGTCCTATGCAAGGACAGCGGTTGGACTCGATGATCCTTGTGGGTCCCTTCCAGCTCAGGATATTCTGTGATTCTGTGTTCGAGGGACAGTGACAGAGATCTCATAAAAGCCATTCAGCTTCATAGCTCCAGCTGACACCCGGAGAAGAGCATAACCCTCCACAGCACATTGAGAGTGATCGTGGAACAAAAGGTCGACATGGAGAAGCTATTTCATCCCAAGATACAGGTTAAAGTGTTCTCTTCAAGCCAAGGCAGTGACCTCAAGAGCAGGGTTTGCAGTAATGCCTGCAAGATGGACAGCTTAAAAAGGCATTTAGCAGAGGTCACGGACAGAACTAACTCTCTAATCAGAAATTTCCGTTATAGATGCATAACCACAAAGTTTCCTGCTGGAATATTTCCTATAAAGTTCAACATAACTGCAAAGGATTGGTATCATTTGCTACAAAAAAAAAATGATAATGATACATGAGCTTAGCATCAGTCTCAAGGGAAAAAAAAACAGCATAATTATAGTCCTGGTAGCTGGGTCATGGCATTAACATACTGAATTAAGTATTTCCATAGGTCCAATTACTTAAGCATGCACCTATCTTTAAAAAACATCGATATTAAACTTTTCAAGCAACTTGCTGAGCAGCAGCCACTGTAACTTGAGTTTCAAAATGAGCTCCAAAGCACAGAGACTTGTTTTTGTCTCCACGAGAAGCTAGGAGGCTTCTTCATCGTGGGGAAAAACAAACAAAGAAGTGAGATTCTATGAATACAGCAACGGTAATTTCATTTCAAGGAAAGAACTGGTTAATCATCGCTGCTAGATTTGGCACCAGTTTCCAGGTACCCTTGATGGCATCTCCTCCCTGGATGCAAAGTTCAACCCATTCTCAAGAACCCCAGTAACTCAAATGCCTGTTTCTTCTGCACAGTGCTTGTCCTGGACGTGCACTCCAAAGCTGGTTTCTAGGCTAAATTTCAGGAAGATTTAAAGTAATGGCAGTAAAAATTAAGACACTAATAAGGGAGGATTGCATCCACTGAAGAGGGCATTTTCATTGAACTAATGAAAACCAGAGGGAAAATCCTTTCTTTACCTGAGTCAAAGTTTTCAGCCAAATGCAAGTGGACTGTAAGGAAAGTCACTGAAGATTACTCATTAGTGACTACTCCAAGGAAAGCAAGTCATTTGAATCTCCCTCTTCTTCCCCAAATAATGCAGTCCCAGGCAAATGGGGTCTTCCCTCCCTTCCTGATGGAAACATGAGGTCAAGGAACCAAATGCGCAGTGTTTTAGATGGGGAGGTTGGAAACCCCTGGGGCGACACTCACCAGCCCCAGCCCAGACCTGTCCCTTGTTGGGCTCCTCTGCAGCAGGTTGAGCCTGGATCTGCAATTTATAACACTAATTCCTCCCAGAACACCCTCCAATCATAGAATCATTTTGTTTGGAAAAGACCTTTAAGATCATCAAGTCCAACCATTAACCCAGCACTGCCAAATCCACCACTAAACCATGTCCCTAAGAACCTCATCTCCGCATCCCTAAGCGCAGGGAGCGCATCCCACGTTAAAATTCCCCACCATTCCCAAGCATGGCTGCTGAAGCCACAGCTCCAAGAAGGGCAATCACTGCCATCAGACAGTGGTTTGAATGTTAAAGGTGCTTGAGAGAGCGACCGAGCACAGACTGAAAAGGGTGGACACCTCCAGGGAACTGATATTTCTTACACAAAGCATGCTGGCGATGATTAATGAAACAACCGTCTGCTACAGCCTCTTCTCAGAAGGTACGTGATGACAAGACAGAGCTTTCCGAGTCGGCTCTGAGGTCAAAAAGGAATCTTCCTAAAATGTTGGTAAAAAGTGCTTTTTTTTCTCTCCTTCAAGAATTCGACATCTGAAAACGTGCTCAGCAAAGAACTGCCCGCAGCAAGGCTCGCAGTCTATACTTAGGCTAATTATTTGCATCCTAACCGCTTTGCAAACCTACAGAGAGAACTGACTTAACCATTTCCCCATCTGAGGCTTTTGTTTTATTAATGAAAGCACTACCAGAAGAATGACATGTTTGTTTTAATGATTCCGTGCTCCTAATTTATACAGTGCAGCCACTTAGGCACCGCGTAGATCTGCAGATCAGCAAATGAACCTTGTTAGTGTGTCTCTGCAACTCATACAACACGGGCAAAAGCACTAACTAGCTTGATTTGCTGATCAGCAATTTTGTAAGTTATTTAAATGACTGTACAGCTCTAATTCATTAAAACAAATTTAATGATTTTCCCATCAGCATTTTCATACAATCCCTCACTCCCCTACAGAAACAACAGCTCGAAGGGAGCGGTAATTCAATAGTATTAAAACTCTGCCAATGGGGAGCTGTGGGATAAAGATTTTGAATTGCAGGAAAGAAGTAAAACCCCTGAGCCGTGGGTACCCAGCCAGAAGCACCGACAGGCTCAAACCTCTTTGCAAGCTCATTCTCCTCCATCAAACCTCTAAAATTCTGTATTTTTAGCATGCAGCTCCCTTCAAATAGACAACTTTAGGTGGTAATCTCAGCCCTCAACAGTCTACTACAGATATATGAAGTATTTGTCACTTATATTGTGTGAGCGATGTGTAAGGGGGACCCAGACCTCTGTAGGGCTCTGACAACTTCCCATCAAAAGGCAGAACATGCTGAAAAGGGTAAAAGCTCCATAAGAGAAATCTAAAGCTTCCCAAACAGGCAGGCAACAAGTCTGCAACAAGAGAAGCGGTGCCACTTACAGTAGAAGGGGCTTTTTCTTCCCCAGAAAGAAATAGAAGTAATGCAGACGCTAAATTTTTAGTGTTACCATTATTTAATGGTAAAAAAATGGGAAGATATTTTCCTTAAATTCTGATCGCATTTTCAGCTGTTGCAATTTGTGTTCCTCACTTCTCCAGATTTACTTTCCCCCCAGAAAAAGTCAAAAGCTTTTAACAAGGTAAAAAGGTTCATCACATCTTAAGTTTTCTACAGAAAACTGGTACGGATTCTGCAGCAAGAAGGTACAAGGCAGGGACACCCCACGTGTGTTTTGTTCAGCGTGAGCCCCAGCAAGCTGAGCTCAGGAAGGTTTCCATGTGCAAGAGCATCACTGGGCTTTAGGTCCAACCCAAACCTCCAGCACTCCTTTTGTACATGTTTTAAAAGAAGCCTTCAAGTGAGCAGAAGCAATCTAGCTCATTGCATGTCACTGCTGTGAAATGCATAAAGCCATTTGATTTAATAAATGATACAATTACAATTATACATATTACACATGACGGCCCGGTGTCGAGCAAACTACCGAACAGCGTGTTGCAGAAAAGCTGCTCTGTCAGCTTGTGCCGGGGTAGACGAGTCAACCAGGCACACCAAGGATTTCCAAGGGGAATCACAGAATACATTCAAGTGTCCATCTCTATTAATTCAGCCTGTGCTTTGATTTCTGCCTTCATGCAAGGAAATGGGATTCCTGCAAGGGAAGGCACAGAGCACATTGGCGGCCGCGAACCTCCCAGCAAACACACGTCCCTCATACACCACACGCTGCTAATGATAAGCATGAAAAGTCTCATGGCATCCCTCCTCTGTCACTTCACTCCGTCCTTTTTAGGCACTGACATGCAAGAGATAACTCTTGAACATGGATAAATTTTTAAAAACAAATTTTAAAAGTGACTGAAGACACGTTCTTCTTTTGCCCCAAATACCATATCAGATATGAGCAAGAGTTTTCAAATGTCTCCTACTTTGCAGAGGCATAAAGATAAAGTACAAATGCTCAGGAACTAATGCTCTATTTATTCTGCAGGCAGCTGGTGCAAGAAAAACACTTGCACTGTACATTTATACCGGCCTTTTGCTGCGTGTTTGCTGTTGTTGGGCAAGGGAATGTTGTCCCAGCAGCCAGAACACCTACAAACTTTTAGGATGCTCTTCTCAGCCCCAAAGCTCTCCCCCCACACCGATAAAATGTTGGTGAAGTGCTGCATGAGGCTTTGCAGACAAGTGCTCTCGGAATCCATTTCTTCTTGCAAGGATGGGGAACAGGCATGGTCACGAGTGCAGAGATCCTCTTAAATTCTCTTTGAAAAGTGTTTATCGGGTTTCCTAGTCAATTAAATCAACCAATCTGATTTTAGCTGAGAAACAGAGTGATGCGGACTGGCTGATTCAGGCGTTTGCCTCCTCGGGAGTCCTTGACGATAAGTTTTTCTTAGCAATTTTGCTTGTTTCAGCCTCACCCACAGCCCCTTTCCTCCATCAGATGGTGATGATCCAAGCCAGGTGTGTCCTAGGACCTGGGACCATGGTGTTTCTTCACATTCCCCCTTCAAGAGAAAAATACGTTTTCTGAATAGCACAGCTGTCTCCAAACAGCCCCTGACACCACAAGGAACACCAGGGCCCATTAACCAGGGGCTCCAGCACAGCAAGGGCTGAAATCAGAGAAGAAAAACACCAGACAAGAGTTTCTTGTTGCTTTTGGTAGTCAGTGGAAAATGATCAAAAATCTGAATGGACCCACTCAGCTTTAGCTGCTTTAATGATTTTTTTTGTTCTTTTCTTCCTCCGGTGGGATGGTTCCTCTTATTTGATTCAATAATTTCAATATTTCTGAGACAGAATTCTAATAAATAAGGAAACCCCAGAGTTTGCTTCTTCGTATAGTACAGGATAATTGCACCATAGCCTTCCCTGCGTTGCTGCTTGTGGAGACCTTTCCCCAAACCAAGGCAAATAAACTCTTCATGAGTTCATTTGCAAAGTGCAAACGAGACGGGGCAGCGACTTTTCACCTTTTCTGCCACAAAAAGGCCACACAGCACTTGTTTCAACCAGGTGAGCCAGCGCAAAGCATCAGGCTCCCTGCAAAACCCCTGCCCTCCTGTTCCTGCAACACCGGGATCCAAACCCAAAAACCCTCCAGAAATCCCTCCTTGGACACCATGATCTCACACACGCTTTCACAAGTCCTGGACAAAACCAACCGTGTCATCTTGTGAGTCACCATAAGCCTCCAATGGAACGTTTCTGAGCAGCCTTAGAAATAAATAGCAATAAAACGCCAGCAGCTTTTGTTGTCCCATTTGTTTCGGGTTTTATTTTGCCTCGTGCTCCATCTGTGTCGCATCCCTATTGCGCCGCTCCCAAGCGGCAGCACGTCAGCGTGTTGTATTGAAGGGAGGAAAGAAGAGAAAAAATGAGCAGCCTCCCTGGAATTCTTTCATTTGCCGTTTTATTATCATCGAGAGCACCTACTTCCAGATGGAAACGCAGATTGGCACGAACCGCGAGCCTTCGCCACTACCTTCTGTTCACTCCCGCTTTGCCAGGAAAGATTATGTCCCCGGACAAGCTGGAACTTCACGCCAATGGCAGATCGTCCCATTGAATTAGTCCTTCCCAGGTTCGTTTTAGCAATTTACATTAAGTTTTGCCATTTGTTTACACAGCCCATGGTCTGGGACCGTCAGATTTATATTTACTATCCCGCATTAGGATGTTGTGAGATTATTTTTTTAAATGGAGTTATAGGATATTAAGATTAATTTTAAATAAGTGCCTTGACAAAAATATCATCACGCTACTTTTCTGCAAGGGACTTCATGTGTCATCCCGTCACGGTAGCGCCGGAATAAGAGCACTTTGGAAAGCAAAGTTTTGTTGAACTCAACTAAAGCCACTCCGATTTCAGCCCGATATTCCCAATCGCAGTAATTACCAGCGCGCATTTCACCATCCTCCAGTGCACCGCACAAATTGAAAAATGCATTTCTGTCTCCCAGCTCAAAGTATCCTCACTAATAGACAACAGTTAAAATAATCCTCGTAGCACAGCAGCAAAACCACAGCCCGGGCAGCGCTTCAGCATCGCGGGCAAATGAGTGGAGAATCCAACTCAATCTTAAAGCGACTGGACTGAGAAACTCAAATCTAAAAAAAGGTAAAATAGACAGAGAATTACAGCCAGTTGCCATGGTGACAGCAAGATATGAAAGCAAGAACTGATGGAACCTTTACAGTTATTTAAATGCTTATTATAACATTATGCAAAATGGTTGAGTAAAGAAAGCAGAGAGGTTAACGTACTTGTAAGAAAAACAGTCATTGCGGGATGAGCAAGGTAACAATTTATAACTCAGAAATAAGGCCTTGTTTAAATTGAGCCATTTGAAATAATGATATAATTATGCCCTCTTAAATCAATGAGGGAAATTCGTTTTGAAGAGCAGAGAAAGGAGAGAACTCTCATTGGGCCACAGTGTTGGGTGCAAAATCATTTATCACCGAGAACTGCACAGGTTCTCCTCCAGCATCTCATCTTCATGACCCTCAGCCCCAGCCATCCCTGAGCTCCAGGGAAATGGCTCTGGGGTGATACCTGGCCCATACCAGAGTCTCACTGTGGTCCTTTGGCTTTGCAGCATCTCCCCACTTGGTTCCCCATCCTCTCCTTCCAGTAGCTGCTCTGCCATGAGCAGCAGGACAAGGTGAGATGAGATGAGCAGGGCCACACATAAAAGCAAAGCAAAGATTTACAGCCAGGGCTTCCTCTGAAACTCAGGTTTGGGACAGAAACTAGATATCATCACCCACGGATGAAAGGAAATCAAGGCACATCAGAGAGCAAGTTCAGCATCAGCAAAGACCAAGCAGGTCCCCCATCCCAAAATGTTCACCCACCCCCTGCTCAAGCTTCAGTACTTAAAAGGGGCTGATAAGAAAGATGAGGAGAGACTTTTTAGCAAGGCCCATTGCAATAGTACAAGGGGTGATGGTTTTAAACTAAAGGAGGGAGATTCAGGCTGGACATGAGGAAGAAATTGTTGCCCTGAGGGTGGTGAGAGCCTGGCCCAGGTTGGCCAGAGAGGTGGTGGCTGAACCATCCCTGGAGACATCCCAGGCCAGGCTGGACGGGGCTCTGAGCAACCTGAGCTGGTGAAGATGTCCCTGTCATGGCAGGGGGGGCACTGGGGGAGCTGGGAATGTCCCTTCAACCCAAACTATTCTATTATTCTACATGGTGCTCTGTTTCCACCTCTCTCATAGGACCAGAAGGATTTGTCATCCTTCTTCCTCTGGAAAAAAAATGAAAAGAAAATTGAGACTTACCTCTTCTTGCTCCGTAATTCACCCCAAGCCCAGACCAGGGCTGCCCAGTGTGGACTTTCCTCCAGAGAGGCTGACAGGAGTCGAGTGGAGTAAATCCCATTACAGTCACGCTCAGGCCTTTGGGCTCAGCTCCTTCCTATAGTCATTTGTCAAGTGCTTTTCATCTGAAACATGATTCTTGGATTCAATTACTTTATAAAGTCAATATTTCAGGTCACAGCTTATGCATCAACAAAGACATCTCCAGGGATTAGAGTTCAGTGTGGTGGAGCTCTAAGTAACGTTCCCTGCACTGCTCCAGCTAAAAAAAAGTCAATAAGAGAGGTTTGTTTCCCCTCACATTTCCCTCTCAGGGGCTGCAAAATTATTGTTCACTTTTGTAAATTTAAACCATCAAGAAGAATCAAATGTTCCTGGCTTCGTCATTTCTAGAGAGATAAAGCAGGATTGCTCCACCGCGTCCTCTCCACATTCTTGGCAATACTTTCCTCCTGCTGAGCTAATAAACAGGCACAAGTCAAGCAATTCGCTCAAGATGGGCTTTGCCCATGCAAAGGGCCAACACAAGGTCTGAAGCACCACTTAGTCCCTGTGCAAAGGTGTTTTTTCAGGTATCAGAGATGGAATTTCGGTGTTGGAGAGTCCTCCGGTCTGTCTCCATTTTCTAAAAGCCCAACAAGGTGGTGCTCAAGCCATATTGTTGGTACCAGAAGTGTGTTTCTAAACCCTGTGAGAATGAGTCCCAAACCTAATGGTCTAAACCCTCTGCAGTAGGATGCACATGCAACTCATAAAACAGAAGTCAGTGCCTTTTGGGGTAGATTCTGCAGGTAGCTGAGGTCCCCCATCTACCTGCTAGAGGGACCAAAGATAACTCAAGGTCACAGACTATGAAAATCTGAAGCGTTTGGGCATAGGGTAGAGAAAGGAGTCATGCTAAAGACCAAATCTTAGACAAGGAACCAGAGTACAGGCATTAGGCAGCCCAGGTAAAAGGTAAAAGTTTTTGTGACCTGAACTGCGGGAGATTTCCAACAGAACCCCAGAATGTCAGGGGTTGGAAGGGCCCTGGAAAGCTCATCCAGTGCAATCCCCCCATGGAGCAGGAACACCCAGATGAGGTTACACAGGAAGGTGTCCAGGCGGGTTGGAATGTCTGCACAGAAGGAGACTCCACAACCTCCCTGGGCAGCCTGGGCCAGTGTTCTGATACCCTCACTAAGGAAAAGTTTCTTCTCAAATTTAAGTGGAATGTCTTGTGTTCCAGTTTGAACCCACTGCCCCTTGTCCTATCACTGGTTGTCACTGAGAAGAGCCTGGCTCCATCCATCCTTTATGTATCTGTAAACATTAATGAGGTCACCCCTCAGTGTCCTCTTCCCCAGCTCCAGAGCCCCAGCTCCCTCAGCCTTTCCCTCAACCCCAACTATTTAGGCTGAAAGACAATGTCATCAAGGGGAAAATATCAGGATAAGCTGCGCACAAACACATTCAGGCTGGAAACAGAGACACAGTTTCTACCGATCAAAAGGAGAAAGTCTAGAAGAGCTTTGCAGAGACGGGTAGGAGAGGGGGAGAACGTCTGCCTGGTTTTTGTGTGGCTCTCAGTGCATTAAGGAAAGTCAGCAGCGGCAGCTGTGCTGCAATAGCAGAGAACTGCAGCCTCCCACCCTCTGCTCCAATATTTCAGGCTTTTTTACTAAGCTGTAGAAATATAATTCTTCAGGGTTTTAATTAAAGGCTTCAGGCAATCCAAGAGAAAAAAAGTTTCACATTTTATTTGAGATGCGGGCTTTCTCCCTTCTTATTATGAAACTTAGCTCAATACTAAATATTTCAAATTCTTTTCCCCCCTGAAATAATCCAAACAGTAAATTTTGAATCTTTGTTTAACAGGCTATCTATTGATCTTCGCCAAGGCCACAGCACTTCATAAACCTCTACTGAAGCCAGACAAGCATCAAAAACAAACAAACAAAATGATTAAAAGGTAATACAACTCCGATCACTTTCTAAGCAAAACTTCTGAGGACAGAAATGCATTTTCAGCAAACAGACCCTGCAGGAGCCAACCTGCTCAGCACTCACCAGGGCACGGCAGGACCACGGTGCCCAGGATGGTCCAGGAACAGTTATCCTGGTGCACAAAAACATCCATTGCAAACAATGACTATGGTGAGAGCCTGGCCCAGGTTGGCCAGAGAGGTGGTGGCTGAACCATCCCTGGAGACATCCCAGGCCAGGCTGGACGGGGCTCTGAGCAACCTGAGCTGGTGAAGATGTCCCTGCTCATGGCAGGGGGGACACTGGGGGAGCTGGGAATGTCCCTTCAACCCAAACTACTCTATGAACGGCCTCCATGAGCAAACAGAGCCTCAGGATTTCTTTCTTCTTTACTGAGACACAAGCAAACCTGATCCCAGGATGCTAAACCACAACTTGCCCCAAGCAGCCAGAAGGTCCTTTTGTCCCATACCTACTGGGCCAGTGTTGCTGGATTTTTGCTGCCACCAACAGCCCCTCTTCTCCTGCAGCTCAGTGAGGAGGAAGAAGAGGGATGAAGATGCCTTTATGCCTTTAGCAAAAGTAGCAGAAGCCACACCAAGAGAACTCACCAAGTTTATTCGATTTATGCTCATTAGAAAGGGAAAACAAGACTGGCCAGTTAGCTGAGCAGCTAATCAGGATAATATACCATGGGCATCTTAATGGGATTGCTTCAGCTGCGGTGAGGGCTAAATCACCTCTTGGGGCTGGGCAGAGCACGGCTTAGGGCAGGTAAGGCCATCCAGGACACCCACCCAAAATTACCCCAGCCTAAAACCAGCCCCAAAGCAAAGGATGGAAATCCTCAGCCTCTTTGTGTCAGTTTTTAGCAGCTTTTTATCACCAACACTCAGGGAAGGCTGCTCAATTAACAGAAGTCAGTAAAATCAGAAGATTTCACAGCAGCAGCACCACCAGATAGCAGAAACACCCTCCTTTGACATTCTTTACCCATTGATAAGGTTTGATAAAGCTGTAAGCTTCACAAGCATTTTCTGGCAAATGAGCCATAAAATAGGATAGTTTTAAGTATTATCCCTAAATGGTAAACCTTCCAATTATGCTTGAAGAAAAATTACTATATCCTGCTAATTATAGCATCCATGGCTAGGGTTTGTTTGAAAAGAAGCTCACTTCATTTAAAATAAATGCCAACTTTGAAAACAAGACAGGGGGGTGGAAAAAAAAAAGGCAAGAAAATGAGAAATTAATGATGTGGAGCATGCAGAGCAGCTGAGCGCCCATGTGCAATGGGTAGATGTGGTAGCCCCCATCTCCAGCAGACCCCTTCAACCAGGACCAGCCTGGTCCAGAGCCAGATGCCAATAGTGTGGTCCTACCTGCCTCCCAAATTACCTCTGGCATGCGCCCACATCACACCCCAGCTCCATCTGCGTCACAAATCCCTTCCCCACGCTCCATCTGCATCCCAAACCCCATTCTCCAGGCTCCATCTGCATCCCAAAATCCCTTCCCCAGGCTCCATCTGCATCCCAAACCCCATTCTCCAGGCTCCATCTGCATCCCAAACCCCTTCCCCAGGCTCCCTCCCAGTTGCATCTCCAAGCTGGGACCTGCAGCCTCTGTGGAGGTGGTTGCAGCAGCAGGACACCATGCACATGTCAGGATCTGTCCCCTTTTGGGTGACTCTTCTTCCCCTGCCCTTTGGCTCCTGACACAATGGGTTAGATGAGGGACCCAGGTAGAAAGCAGGAGGACCTGTGCATCTGCAGATAGCAAATGGGTCTTGGCAATGTTGCAGACCTGCTTAGGGGTTCCCCAGGACAAGGATGGGTAATCTCCTATGTGAGATGATAAAGGCAGCAGGATTAAATAATGGGGTTAGTTCTCATTAAAAGAAGAAAACATTAAATAATAAAACTGGTTTTTAGAAAGCGCCCAAGTGTAGTTTCAGTAGCTGCTCAGGAGGGAGATCCCGGCAGCACACTCAGTGCGCTACAGATACCCAGGACCCAGAAGACAGCCGAGTTCAAAATACCTGCATAAATACACTCATTCACCACAAATTGTATTTCTAAGGCCTTTTCCTTCTAGACAGATCAGAGGAAGGTTTGGCAGCTGCTATCAGCTCTATTTACAGCAAGCTGGAATTAACCTCGGGACCTCCTCTGCTCTCCAGAAGGCATCGCCTTGTCCAGGCCATAGATCAAAACAAGCCCCACACTGAAAAGCTGTCTGCAGCGGCTGAGCTACAGGGCCAGCCAGCCCACCACCAGACACCAGCATAAATAGATCAAACCCAAAAATACTATCGCCTTGATTAGTTAAATCTGCACGAACAGCCAGCCTTAGGCTGGGGACAAAGGGCTTTTGGGGCACTTTGGGTGTGCTGTGACCCATCACCACTGACACAAAAATTAAAGTTGTGATTGAGCCCGGAGGAACCAAGACAGTTTTGTTTTATTTCTCTCATTGAAACATCCCCTCTGTGTCCTGCACCCACTTCAGCTGGGGTTGCAGACAAGCAAAGAACGCAATTTCATTTACTAGACGGGCAAATCTGGACTCAGTGCTTTCTTTTCTAGAATGAGCAATACCAAGGACTTTGACGTTTCGTTGCTGCTTTCTTGAAAATTGTTTGGATCAGCTGGTGAGGCCCGAGGTGCCAAGTACTGGCTGCAGGTTTGACACGGGAAAAGTGAACAAAGCATGGTCAAAAAAGGCCGGTTTTCGTGAAATATGTGAAAACATCATTTTGGGCTCCACAGGCTGCTGCTTTGGTGTTAAAAATCGTTATGTTTTGTCAAGGAGGTCGCAGGAGAAATGGTAAATGGTTTTACGCCATGTTTCCTTTTATTCCTTCCAAGGACGTGGGGACCAGGGACAATGGGGAGAGAAAGGGAAACCAATGAAGAAAAAGGCAATAAACTCAGAAAATAAAAATAATTAAAAAAAAAAAAAACACAAGCAAGCCAGACTTTTTCCTCTTTTAGATTATTTTTAAACAACAAGCTTAAAAGGAAACTTTTAACCTTCTTCATTGCTCCACTTCAACCTGAAATGTAACTACAAAACTGACTCCTCTGCTTATAAGCACTAATATTGTAGTAATTATGAGGGAGATCAAAGCTGCCGGACTGACAGATCCAGCTCATGGGACTAAGGGGACCAAAGGCTCAGCACCCATAATGACAGTCAATGGTCCCCACCTTCTGCAAGGCCATTTCCAGCCATGCACATCGCCAGGAGCACCGATGTCCCCATCCACCCATCCCAAACCCATCGTCAGCGGTGGCTCTCACAGCAAATTTCTGGGCATTTTTATCTTGTCTGTGAAAACAACCAGAAAACCAATTTTCTTTCTGCAAGAATTCTGCAAAAGGTTCTGTTTAGACTGACAATCCTGTCCACAAACTCAGTTGCCCAAAACCAAAACAAGTGCAATGTGCAAATGGAGCCACCGAGAAATCATTCCAAAATGGAAAGGGATGAATATTCATGGCAATATTTTGGTTGCATCTAATCTATCTTTATAACATTTTACTCTGGCACGCCAAGGCTGGAGCTCTGAACAGCGACAGCAAGAAGAAACATAATTAGCATAAGGGATAGTAATTAAAGATGTAAATACAGGAGATGCTGTGTGGTAATTTTGTCAGGAAGGTGGGAGAGCACCGAAGCTCCCTGGGGAGCGGGTGATGTGCTCCTCTTGCCCATCAAACACTATTGCACCGTTACGTATCCTACACGTACAGACATAGCAAGTGTTATATTAATGAAATATAATGTGCCAGGACATTCCATCACTCAGGGAGGGAGGGAGGGAGGCTGAATTTTGTGTTCTCAAAGCATGTTTCCTTCAAATCGCCGTGGTCCTGGATGTGACAGTGACAGCTTCATACTGCACCCAGAGCAGCTCGAATGAAGCCCCGTGATAGTACATGAGATTCCCCAGCTCATCTTTCCCGCAGAAGTGGAGACCTGGCTCAAGCCAAATGCCACGTACATCCTTGTGGTTCGCTCATCCTGACATGGATGCATTTCCTCGCCACCAGCCCCAGCCTTTCAGTCATCGGTTTATGTGGCATCATGCGTTGAAAGTGTCCCATCTCTTCAGCGATGTTGAACAGGGATTACCTAAACAGCATGTACAAATCCCTCATTTAGGTGCTTAATTAGCTGGTAGGTATTTAAGTGCCAGGTTGATGTGCTTGCACGGTGAGCGGAGCGTGTAACTGTGGGTTTCAGCAGCCAGGTCTAGAAACGGGGCCCCGTACGGAACAAGCAGAGAACGAATGGCATGTGCGAATGGAGACTCTTTGAAAACAAAAGCACAAAAAACCCAACCCGCCCTAAAATTCAAGGTGGCTCAGCACACTGCGAAACCAGGCGGTGTGTAGGAATGGGTTGGTTTTATTGACTCTTGCAGCAAAATAGTGCAAAGGGTGAAACCAGGGGGAAATGTCTCTTGCAAATATTTAATTTGCAGGAGAAAATTGCAATATCCACTAATAGCCAGAGATCCCCCCACACCCAGGCTCAAACTCTGCCAGTGCCCCAAACACTTTGTGATCTTCCCAATGGGCAAAATATTGGCTGAACAGAACAGTTAAATTCTGATTAAAAGAACTCTACATATTGTGATATCCACACAAACCGCTGAGCCAAGTGACAGCGCTCCCGTATAAATGCATTGCCCTCATCATAAAGGCGCTCATACATTCGCCCAGGATTTTCAGAACCCTTTTACACCATCTTTATCACACAAAGACTGGCTATTTGGAAAGCACTGAAAGTGCAGGCCGCTGATTTTCAATATGCATTGCATTTTATGGCTCGGTTACCAGGTTAATATGCAGTGTCAGGGATTTCAATGGGACTATATTTATAAGCATCATTAATTCATATGAGTTCATAATAATCCCATAATATGGAATTAGCAGCATTCTGCTTTATTCAAGGTGCTATTAAGATATATATCATGCAAAGAGTGAGGCTATTCCACAAAGCAAAAAATACAAAGGCAAAACAACTTCAATAGCATGTTATTATTAGATACTGAACTGTTAGAGAGGAAGAAAAGCTTGTTGAACAGAGGTGGAAGATGTATTTTATGTGCTTTCCAGTATCACCACTGCTGCACAAGGAGGAATTATTATTGAAAAATACCTTGTAAAAGAGAAGGGCGCAGGAGGAACGTTGAGTTTCCATGGGGTATTGGGGAGACATGGCACCTTCAGCCCTTCTGCCATGGACACCAAGTGCGGGTGGTCCTCACCCATCGCCATCCCACCCAGCTGCATCCCCAAACAGCCACAGGAATGTTCAGCACCTGCCCAAAAAGTTCATCCAACTCTGAAAAATAAGCTCCAGCCCCACTGGGGATCACTTTAGTTATGCAACATTATTCAGCTGGGAGCAAAAAACCCTCCGGTATGAGTTATTTCTTAACTGGTGTTACGTACTTTAAGAGGGAAGCGTTCAGGAGGAATTAGGAAAAAAGCAGATAAATGAGCAGGGAATTTAGGACTGGGCTCCTGGGACTGGAAGTGAAAAAACCCCACGGCATTCACCATAAAACCTGCCTTTCAGGCTGGAGATGACAGAAAGCAGCTTTGCTTTTCCAGCTCTGGGAAAGGGATTTCTTTGGATCATTTCACGGTTGTGCAGTTTGGGAAATGCCCAGCACTGCTCCAGTTCTTACCAGTGATGCTGAGCCCCGCCAAGCAAGAAAACACCCACAAACATCACCATTCACAAATCACCGCTGTGTCCTGTTCACAACATCGCTGAATAAAAAAACACCTACAAAATCCCTACAAAAGCTCCGTGTGCATGAACCTGCATCCTTATGCCGGAGACCTCCCGAACGGGGTGGCCGCAGGAATTATTTTAGCAATGTACCAAAATAGGCTGTTCCCTGGGTCCGACTATTTCACTAAACCCAACATCAGCGCTGGGTCGGGGAACAAATTTACCTCCAGCTTTGCAATGAATTAGCTGCACGCAGATCAAAACCACGCTCTTGTTATTCAGATGGTGGGAAATGGATGGAAAAGCCATTTTGTTTGATGGACACAGGGACCGGTGAGCTCGGGCAGTTTCTCCAAATCCCTATGTCCCACCACTCACTGTCACAGCGATTTCGCTGCAATCCCCATGCTGAACCCATCTCAGGTACCTGGGCGATGCTTTCCTCCTAAAAACTTCCTCTCCACCTGCTTTTTGGGGGGTTTTTTGCCTTTTTTTTCACCTCCAAACATGTTGCTACAGCAACCCCAGCACTTTATCGGTGCTCAGGGGAATATTCATCTCCAGTTCAGCTGCTCCATGGAAACACATCTCGCCATCCCTGCTCGGGGGGTGGGAGAAGATGACCCCACCACTCCGTGTCTGCTGGAGCAGGGGGTCCCCCCAGCTGGGCAAGGACGGGGGGGTGGGAGGTGATGTGGAGGGACCCTCTCGGCTCGGAGGAGCACCCAAAAAAGCCCTTGCAATGATCAGCCCAACACTCAAAGACTGCAACGCAGCCATGAGCAAAACCACCGAGTGTGCAGGAGTGGGGGGCCCAGACTGGCACCTTGTGCCCAATATCGGATGGATCCTGTTAGAAATAATTCCGTGGTTTGCTGAAGTTTTAATATCTGGTCCGTAACCTGCTGAATGCAGCAGGACACGTACCATCTCGCATTTCCCAGAATCACACAGAATCACAGAATCGACTGGGTTGGAAAAGCCCTCAGAGATCATCAAGTCCAACCCTTGGTCCAACTCCAGCCCATTCACTAGATCATGGCACTAAGTGCCATGTCCAATCTCAGTTTCAAACCCTCCAGGGCCGGTGAGTCCAGCACCCCCCTGGGCAGCCATTCCAATGCCTGACCACTCTCTCTGCACAGAATTGCTTTCTCATCTCCAGCCTCAATTTCCCCTGGCAGAGTTGAAGCCCATGGCCCCTTGTCCTATTGCTAACTTCCCAGGACTTCATCCCGCAACGCGCGCTGCACGTCTGCCACGTACTTAGAGAAACCTCTTCAGGGACCAGCCCGTCCACGGGGACAGCGGAATGACACTTGCGCTGATGTTACGCAGCAAAACCACGTCATCGTTTTCCATGTGGTCTTTGAATAGGCAAGTGATCAAAAATAGCGTGGTCAGCAGGACAAGGGCAGTGATCCTTCCCCTGTGCTCTGCATTGGGGAGGCCACACCTGGAGTATTGTGTTCAGTTCTGGGCCCCTCAGCTCAGGAAAGAGATTGAAGTGCTGGAGCGGGTCCAGAGAAGAGCAACAAGGCTGGGGAAGGGACTTGAACACAAGCCCTATGGGGAGAGGCTGAGGGAGCTGGGCTTGTTTAGTCTGGAGAAGAGGAGGCTTAGAGCTGAGCTCAGCACTCTCTAGAACTACCTGAAGGGCAGTTCTAGCCAGGGGGGGATTGGGCTCTTCTCCCAGGCATCAGCAATAGGACAAGGGGCCATGGGCTTCAACTCTGCCAGGGGAAATTGAGGCTGGAGATGAGAAAGCAATTCTGTGCAGAGAGTGGTCAGGATTGGAATGGCTGCCCAGGGAGGTGCTGGACTCACCGGCCCTGGAGGTTTTTAAACTGAGATTGGACATGGCACTTAGTGCCATGATCTAGTAAACAGACTGGAGTTGGACCAAGGGTTGGACTGGATGATCTCTGAGGGCTTTTCCAACCCAGTCGATTCTGTGATTCTGTGATGGAAAGGAGATGTCAGTTCTGCATCCAGCCATGCCCGGCGGTGCACAAGAAGAGACTCGCACACACCAGCGCGGTCGTTGCAGCCCCATCACTCGCTATCACAACCATCTGCAGGACAGCCAGTGTGACACAGGCAAAATGGCACAAATTGCCATTTCCAAGAAAATTAATTCAGTCCCTTTGTGTGTATTCTGCAACACCCACGTCTCTCCCCTGCGCCACAGTCACGACGCTTTCCAGCAAAAGCAAACCCTGTGGCTCTAAAGGGCTCTCCAACGCTTCGGCTGGAAAAAAAACAATCCCAAAATAAACCAAATACGCCTCTAAACTGGGAAAGCTCCTTTTCCTTAAGGTGCCTTTGCCCTTTCTGGTTGCAGAGCAGGTGCGAGACCAGGTCCCCCACCACCAGCACGTCCCATCGGTGAGCTCTCTGCCTCCGACCCACCGCAGCCTTAGCTAACGCAGATAACGTTATATTAGATTATAACATCAGGCAGGTGACTACTTAACATAAATTATTAGCATGAAGTATATTTCGTCAGACTCTAAAGGCAGTTCGATAGCATCACGCAGTGCCAGCCCTCACTGCCAGCTCAGGGTCACCCGTAGGCTCTGTGGTTTCCATGTCGTTATTTAAATATTTAAATTCAAGCTACTCTTAATGTTTCCTTGGTTAGGGTCAAAGTTCGTTGATATTCCAAAGAAAATACTCAAGCCCTTAAAAATAAGCAGGAGTTAAGTGCTGTGCTGCCTGCAGATAATAAAACATGGTCGTGCAAAAGTAAAAGCAGAGTTCTTCCTCTTGATTTTGCTTGATTTTTATTTTGTTGTATTATCTAAGGTTTTCCTCTCCCAGTTTCCCAACTTTCTGCTTTTTCAAAGGGATTCTCTCCACACGAGCTCAATGAAGGCAGGAGGGCAGGATCGGGACCTCCTGCCAGCCCTACTAAAATGGGGTTTCCTCTTGTTCTCCAGCTGCTTTACTCATATCTCAACATATTTCTTTATGTTATTAATAAGCGGATTTTCAGCCTGTTGGAATTTAAGATGAAATTAATATATTGGCAGATACCCACTGCAGCCTCTCAGGTGTTCATACTGAAAATTGTTATTTTCAACAGTTCATGGCTCATTTCTTTATAATTAAAATAAGCGTTGCGGCAGACGGGGATAATTTCACAGAGTACAGACCTGGAGGATGTGAGGAACGAGGCTCTGCTGCCATCGGACATCTCCAGCCTTGGGGTGTCCCATGTCTGTCACTGAGGATGATCTTGAAAGGGGGTCCCCGACCCAGAGACCAGTTGCAGATGAAGCAGAGGTGGGTACATTCTTCTTCTCTTCCCCTGGTTGTCCATGTTCAGCTGCCATTAGACCGAGACGCTGGGTACCAAAGCGGGATGTTGGGTGAGATGCATGGTCTGAACTGGTACCATCAGTTTCACATCTTCATGCTATACCCTGGAAGTCAAGTAGATTTCTCTCCTAACCACTTAAACCTCACTATCCCATTGAACTCCAGACAAGGATTTCACCTAAAAGCTGCACTAGAACACTAGAAAAGTGAGATCTGGCAGAAAATGTTATAAAGGACAGGACTGAAAATGGCATGTGTGTGGACCATTTCCCAGTTACCCACTCCAGAGAGTGTTTACGGAAAGCGCATGGGTGGATGGAGCAGCACACTTTGGATTAGTGTTTGGATTTGGGGTGGCATCCTGCTGGTAGTGGGTAGGAGAACAAACTCGCTTGTTCCTGGGGAGCAGAGCCCGACCCCCCCAGCTCCAAGCTCCTTTCAGGCAGTTCAGAGATCAGAAGGTCTCCCCTCAGCTCCTGTTCTCCAGCTGAACCCCCCAGGTCCCTCAGCCGCTCCCATCACACTTGTGCTCCAGCCCCTCACCAGCTCCGTTCCCTTCTCTCCACTCGCTCCAGCACCTCAAGGGCTTTCCTGAAGCGAGGGGTTCAATAGTGACCCCAGGATTCGAGGTTTGGCCTCAGCAGCATGCAGCACAGAGGAGATGAAGCGCCAGGTGCTGCACAGGTGTTTCATTTTCACCGTGGTGCCAGTGGAGGGTTGATGCCACAGCCATCCCTATGGCCCACCCCTGGGACATCCAACTGCTGCGTCCAGCTCAGGTGTCACCAGGGGGAGGGTCCTGCTCTTGGCCACCAGCACATCCTTGACAGCAGAGCTGAATAATCTGCTTTCCTGGGAAGCTGGGCAGGGGGGTGCAGCCTTCACTCCACACTTGGACAACCACATGCAGCACGACGAGACACAGACAGGACACGGACCCTTCCCAAGGCCCATAATTCCTGAAGCCTCCAAGCAGCAGCAAAACATCCTTCTGCACCATAAATCACTGGGAAACATTAACAAACAGCTCCATCTACTGACATCCTTACCTCCGAAATCCAGACCCTCCCCATAGCAGCTAGGATGCAGCGTCCAGAGGTGCCCACGCTGCCCACTGCATCCTACCCGGGTCAAACAGGCACTGAATTTCATCCTGGGCACAGCCCAAATACAACCCATCACAGCCCCACGGGTCCCTTGCAGGGGAGCACATCTCCCAGACCAAGAACTATTAGAATTCCCTTTGAATTTCAATAAACTGACATCAATTAAATTTATTATCATCTCATTGAGCGAAAGGGAATATCTCTTTAATATTCTATTTCAGCCAAAGAGATGAATATACATGGGATTTAAAAAAAAAAAGCTAACAAGCCGAGGAGTTGAAAAGGGGCAGCTGAGAACGAACAGCCTCGTTACTCTTGTGTAGCATCAGGCATGAAAAGTATCATAGAATCACAGAATCACAGAATGTCCTGAGTTGGAAAGGACCCACAAGGATCATTTCTTTTACAATCCATTGATTTTCACATTTATTGCAGGTCCTTGGGTTACTCTAAAGGCACCTTCCCTGCCCCAGGAGGAAGGACACCCGGCTTTCCTCAGTTTCCCCTGTCCTCGAGGGACAAATCCTGCTCTCTCCTCTAGCACAGAGCAGGATTTCGCTGTGTGCGATACCCGGGAGCATCACTATGGTGAGTTCACACAGGGAAACAGCGACTCCACGTCCACGTTTCCACCACGTCCATCCTTTGTGGCTATTCATTTTGCATAGCTCAAGCCCACATCCCTCAGACCCCACATCCCTCAGACCCCACATCCACAGGCAGGCTCAATGCAGAGGGGAGGATTTGGTCACTAAATCCCACAGGCAGCATCCCCAGGACACGCCTCCATCTCCTAAAACCATGAGCATCCCCAGGCTCTCCGCTCTCCATCAGCCAAAATTAAAACCACGGCTTCTCTTTTCCACATCCCCATAAGGGCTGCACTCTGCACTGCAACGCCAGGGGAAAACTCTTGTTTACAGCCAGCGACGGGTTGAAAGCTTCAAAACACTTTGATATTTGGAATAAGAGGCTTGTGTTTGGGAAGCTCAAGTGTGGAGAAGTTACTCACGTGGAGGAGGAGGCGACTCCGAGATTTTTGGGTTGAGCATCGGGGCGGCTGCGGCTGCACCGTCCCTGGTGCTGAGCTGGTGATGGGAAACACAGGGGTGGGACATTAAAATTGAAGAGGAGGATGTCAACAGGACCACAGATCGCTCACAGAAATATAACCTGTAAAAATATATATTTAGGGTAAATAGAGAAGTGCTTGGAATAAAAGTCTCCAAGTGTCCATGCTTCCCCACGCACCCTTAAGAATATTTGGGTGGCAGCGGTTGGGCAGATTCACTTTTTTCTCTTACAAAATGGTGTGTTTAAAAATCCCAGCCCAATATGAAGAGCCGAATGCGTCGTTATAGCTAGTCTTGATTTATTTATTGAAGCATTTATGTCTTTCCTGAGCAGCTCAGGGGCCAAACTCCATCCTCTGATGGCTGTGGGTTGGGCAATGGAAATGGCATCTGCTCAGCTCCGCTGGCTCTCTCCAGAAAGGCTTTTGCCCAAAACCTTCAGCCAAACCAAGAAATGTCAGCAGAGAAGATGGCGAGTACCATCTGGAGGATTTCCAGATTGTCTTTCCCCGCGGTGCTGAGCAGAATAAGCTCCTCAACAGGTCCATTGACATCCACCACATCTCCTGCCTCCTCCAGGAAGCCCTTTCGCGTGTGTCTGCAGGATTAAACTAATTCAAAAACGCTTCAAAAAAGGCCCAAAACCCTTAGAAAAAAGACCTGACTGTGATTTGCCATCCCAGGAGATGCCAAACGCTCTCTTGCTGCAGGAGACACCCCATGGGCCCATGGTCCTTGTCACCAACGTCACCACTGCCAGCCCAAACATGTTTCCCATTTTGGCTGTTTATGGCAGGACAGAGAGAAATATGTCAGAGCTGTTAAAACCCTGGCAGAAGCGTTTTGAGCTTATTATCACCTTATAATCCCCGACAACGGAGCTGCAGGGACAGGGTTGTGTTAATGGGGGGGGAGATATTAAAAGCAGAGGTGAGCGGCTCGGTGTCCCCGATGAGCATCGTCACCCCCCGGAGAGCCAGGGTCCCCCTGGTCCTGTCACACGGCAGCTCATGCGATGGAGAGGATGCTCTTTCTCAAATTAAAAATCCCACAAAACTGAGATGCCAGGGCTGTACCAAAATTGATCAGGTTTCCTATTCAGGGCTGAATTGTTTAATCCAGGTTCCATCTGCGCACCAGCAATGTCTACCAGGAGCTGGGGACACCCAAGGACCACCGAGACACCCGCACCCCAGATGGATTTTCAATCTAGCAGAGATCACAGCAAACACAGAGCAAGAAAATGCTCTGAATCCCAGAATGTCAGGGGTTGGAAGGGACCTGGAAAGCTCATCCAGTGCAATCCCCCCATGGAGCAGGAACACCCAGATGAGGTTACACAGGAAGGTGTCCAGGCGGGTTGGAATGTCTGCACAGAAGGAGACTCCACAACCCTCTGGGCAGCCTGGGCCAGGCTCTGCCACCCTCACCAGGAAGAAGTTTCTTCTCAAATTTAAGTGGAACCTCCTGTGTTCCAGTTTGTACCCATTGCCCCTTGTCCTGTCCCTGGTTGTCACTGAGAAGAGCCTGGATCCATCCTCCTGACACTCCCCCTTTCCATATTGATCCCATGAATGAGTCCCCCCTCAGTGTCCTCTTGTCCAGCTCCAGAGCCCCAGCTCCCTCAGCCTTTCCTCACACGGGAGATGCTCCACTCCCTGCAGCATCTTGGTGGCTGCGCTGGACTCTCTCCAGCAGTTCCCTGTCCTGCTGGAGCTGAGGGGCCACAACTGGACACAAGATTCCAGGTGTGGTCTCCCCAGGGCAGAGCAGAGGGGCAGGAGAACCTCTCTGACCTACTGACCACCCCCTTCTAACCCACCCCAGGTACCATTGGCTTCCTGGCCACAAGGGCCCAGTGCTGGCTCGTGGTCACCCTGCTGTCCACCAGGACCCTCTGTATGCAACTTTAACTCCATTTCACCAACTTATTTTCATTAAGTTTAATACATTCCTGGGAGAAGTGGGGAGGGAGCTGCCAGTGCTGCTTTACCTTTACCTCTCCCCGTGGCTCAGTTGACATTTTTTAATCGTGTTTCCACTTTCAACAGATAAATCTACTTTTATCTCCTGCCTGGTTACCCAACAGCCTAAAAAAATGCAGAGACAGGAGGAGGGGATACACACCATGTAGGAAACTCAGTGATGGCAAAATGACTACAAGGAATCAGAAAATATCAGGAGGTGATTGCGCATCTTTGCCAAGCTTGACTTGTGCATTACAGGTCATTAAAAATGTTAATCAAAGTGAACTGAAGATCAGCATTAAGAAACCCTCGAGGGATTTGAACCCCTGTAACACCCAAACACAAGTTTAGGTTACAAAAAGCACTGGAAGTTCCCATCTCCCAGGGTTGCCACGGAAGAGCTGGGCTCTCACAGCACAACCAATGAGGTAAAATGCAGAAAAATAGGGAAAAGATGTGTAGTCAAGTGGGAATGGATCGTTTCAGTAAGAGCTGTCAGAGACCACCTGAAATTCCCTTTGCCATTTCTCTCTATAAATGTCATCCTCTGGCTGATACTTTGCTATAAAGGGATTATTTTTTTTTATATACTTCTGCATAGAATAGCTGTAAATTTGGCTGTATAAACAGTCACAGCCTCTGTCAGGGCTCCTGAGACGGCTCAGCTGCCTCCTCCTCCTCCTCCCTGTGAGCACCATGCCCTGATTTTCTCCACTGCTCACCCCATCCCATTCTCCATCCTCCTCTCCCGCTGAAGCACAACGAGTTTTGCTGAAGAAGTTTCACTTTGACCTACGCCTATATGAGGAATTATTGCGTTTCAGATTCGAAGGGGCTTTTCAGGGCACTAATCCTCCCATCGCTCCATCAGGATTCACCGCACAGGGCTGGGCTTTTTCGGCAGGGAGGGCTTAGGAAATGAGGGCGAGAGCAAAGCAAAAACCATCTCTCTAATGGGCACATTCCCACAGAGAAATGCTCCAGAAGCATTTTCTTTGCCTCAAGACATCAGCCGGAGTTTACCCCGTACTACGAGCCCCTGCAGCCTTTAACAACGGAAAGAGCCGCTTCCTATAATTAGATTTTCATAGGTGAAATGAATTTCGGCGGGCTGTGGCGAGCGATTAGGAGACTTAACAACAGCCTCTTTCCGTGCCCGTGAGGATGCTCGGGGACAGCTGCATCCCAGTTATTGTCACCACAGGCAGCAAAGGGACTTTTTACGCAGCGAGGAGAATGGACCCCTGGTAGGGTTAATGTACCTACAGCCTCTCACAGGCAGGAGCAGAGAGAAATGGCTGAGATAGGGAGTAAAATACACCACGGGGAAATATCTGTCGAGCTGGTCCGTACACACACATCACCCTCTGCCACTGCCCGGGCAGGCAATCTCAATTATTTACCCTCATTAACACCAGCTTGCTCAGCACCAACCTTATCCCTCGTCCACCTGGGATGCAGGATGCTTATTCCTTAGCCCTCATTGACACTCCTGCTCTTAGCAATACCCTTTATCAGAGCAGATTTGGTCTTTTCTGCACACTACATTTCCAACAGGACTGTGGGAGCTCCATGGAAACCCACACCACGACATGCCCGGGTTTTCTGCCCCAAAATGTGCAGGTCGGGGTAGTTCTCAACCTGTTCATGGGAAGATGCAGGTGTTGGAGCATCACTTTTATTCGCCCTCTATGGGCAGCTCTTGGGAAGAAATAGAGCGAAATTGCAATCACTCCCACTCTGACTCCTTCTGCAGCTGCAGACTTCGTGTTTTATGGACGTCGCAGCTTTAATATTCCTTCCAAAACAGGCTGTGGACATAAAAGGCCGGTTTGTCAATCCGTCGATTGCCCGGGGCTAAGCCAGTAATTCTGTTGCGTTGCTGCAGTTTGCATGGAACAAGCTGGTTTTCCAAGATCAAAAACATATTCTACATCAGTTTCAGGCACAGCCGTCCCCAATCCCTGGGGGCATGACAAGACAGTGACAAACTCAAGGATTTAGCATCCTTAAATACCCCCAATTTTCTTATTTCTTCTGAAGCTTGTCGTCCCCTTTGCCAGCATCGTGTCACCCAGTGTCAAACTACAACAGTGTTATTGGATGTGCTAAAACCCCTTTCTGCCAAAACCCACTCTCAGGGTCCGGTGCAGGACATGAGAACAGTTCTGAGATGTGGATTTTGATTTAGGGGGGATTGCATCACTCACTGCACCCCTGTGCCCCCAGCTCATCACTAGTAACGTATAAAAAAATGACCGTTTTGCTTTCAAATCCTATTCTTGCTCGTTCTGTCCCAAGGTCACGTCCAGCAGGATGCTCCTGACGTGCCACCTCCCTTTCCACCTCATGCTTCCCATGAGTTTCTATCCCGGAGTAACTCTTTCAAGAGGCTGTAAAAAGCAGTTTTACATAATTAGCTTAAATAGCTGCCCAGACTCCATCTTCCAGAGAATACAGCATTGTAGGGCTCCTGCTGGAAACATAACAAGAGCTCATGGGGAAGTTTGTGTCTGGGGGAGAAGGGGTTTTTCAAAGAAAGAGAGAAATAAAGAAAAATACCCCTTTCTTCCTGTAGCGGTAGCGGGTGTTGCTGAATTAGACCCCTTCAAACGCCAGCGTCAAAGCGCGGAAACCAGCGCCGAGTAACCCCGACAATCACCCACACCTGTCTGCTGGCCACTAACTTTTAAGAGAGAGCTATTTAAAAGCGAATTGTTGGATATTCCTTTGCTGGCAGCAGCTAGCTGGCGTTAGGATGAAATGGCTGCCCTCCAAGAAAATCGCAAAATAATGACAGAAAAGCAGCCGGCTTGAAATACAACAAAGCACGAGAAGACAAAGTCAAGATTAAAACAGCTCTCACAGAATCACAGAATCCCAGAATGTCAGGGGCTGGAAGGGCCCTGGAAAGCTCATCCAGTGCAATCCCCCCATGGAGCAGGAACACCCAGATGAGGTTACACAGGAAGGTGTCCAGGCGGGTTGGAATGTCTGCACAGAAGGAGACTCCACAACCCCCTGGGCAGCCTGGGCCAGGCTCTGCCACCCTCACCGGGAACAAGTTTCTTCTCAAACTTAAGTGGAAGCTCCTATGTTCCAGTTTGTACCCACTGCCCCTTGTCCTATCACTGGTTGTCACTGAGAAGAGCCTGGCTCCATCCTCCTGACACTCCCCCTTTCCATATTGATCCCCAGGAATGAGTCCCCCCTCAGTCTCCTCTTGTCCAGCTCCAGAGCCCCAGCTCCCTCAGCCTTTCCTCACACGGGAGATGCTCCACTCCCTCCAGCATCTCGGTGGCTGCGCTGGACTCTCTCCAGCAGTTCCCTGTCCTGCTGGAACTGAGGGGCCACAACTGGACACAAGATTCCAGGTGTGGTCTCCCCAGGGCAGAGCAGAGGGGCAGGAGAACCTCTCTGACCTACTGACCACCCCCTTCTAACCCACCCCAGGTACCATTGGCTTCCTGGCCACAAGGGCCCAGTGCTGGCTCATGGTCACTCTGTGGATGCAGGTGAAGCTCATTGATGCGATGTTTTGCTGGCCCCTGAGCAGCCGCTGAAGCTCTAATGGGAAACGTACAAATCTTGCAAGCCACGTCCTAGCAGGACATTGGTGAAAACTGGGCTTTTAGATACAGGAGATGCACAAAACGGAGCGTCCTGGGCTCTGCAGAGAGCAAAGGGCTCCGTTAATCAGCAGTGATGCACAAAATGCCGAGGAGACACCACCAAGATGCTTATCCTCAAAAGCTAATGAACAACCAGTTTTCCACTAATCCCAGGGCTGGTCCCTGCAGACATGGGACAGCACCAGGTCCCTGCCAGAGGTGTCCGTCCCCAAAAAGCCTGGAGGAGCAGAAGTTTCCCCATTTAACTCAACATTGGCTGAGCTCATTCCTTGCATAGCTTTGAGTTGAAAAACATTGAAAAACCACTATTTTCTCTGTTCTTTGTGGCCCTTGCTCTTCCATGAGGTTTCTCTGCCTAATAAAAGCTTTGCACAAACTACATCCTCTGCCGCGGAGGAGTGTTATTAATATTGAAAGGTCTCTCTCCTGTCCTCATAAAATGGGGAAATTTAATGCCTCTGATGAGCTCCGCTCTTCTATCAAATAGGGTAGGGATTGGACAGCAAGTTAGAGAATCCATTCAAAACTCAGCAATTGCATTTGTTTCTTTTTCTTCAGAATCCAAGCTAGAAAATGTGGCCCAAGCTACCAAAGAGAGAGCAAATGTCTGTCCTTGCAGTTGGCTCCGGGACCTGGGAGGACAGAGAGACCCCCAAAGTGCCATCCCCTGCACACACATTTCATGGGTGACCGTGTTAAATGAGGTTGAAACACCCAGGATCACCAGGAGCGTGTGTGGGTGTTTGCAATGAGCTCATCGTTTTGAGCTTACAAATTTTCACCTAAATCATCCTTTTTGGTTTTGCATGGAAATCGCTTGCCTTGCAGAACCAGCATAGACCCCAGGTGGCTTTAACCCACCAGCCAAAGCGCTGCTCCATCATTCATGCTTATACACCATTTTTGCTAGAAAATTTAATTATTCCTGTCCTAACCCAGCTGAAATACTGGCACAATCACTAGCAAAGCCCCTCCTGGTCTGTGATGGTTGGTAGCACGAGCACTAAACCAGCCAGAAACATCAAATACATCACCCACTTCTGACTTTTGAGGGTTTCGATCCAAAGCCAAGCCCAAAGCAAGGTGGGATCCATGCCAGCTCGCAGCCATGCTTGGAAGCAGCTCAAATATATCAGCTGTGAAGGAACGGTGCAACTTCCACTCTGCCAAAGAACTTGAACAAAAATAGAGGTAAACGAGTCCTCGGTGGGTGCTGAAAGCAGCTTTGGTTCCAGAAGCATCCAGCTCACAGACGGACCACCTTAAAAAAATAACGAAATAAAAAAAGAGCATCGCCACTGAGGTACAATGAAAAACGGCGCCGTTTTGTTTGGTGTATCATGAGCCGCATCTCCCCGCTGTAACCGAAGTACCGGCTGTAGCAGGTACAGCCGTATCTGTACAATCTTCAAACGTTGCCTCCAGGCGAGCCGTTAATCTTCTTTCCCTTTGTTGATAATATTTTCTTTTTCCTTTCTGTAGGTTATATCTGTTAAAATGCAATTTGCACTCCCCAAATCGGAGGACGGGCTTCGTGACGAGGAGATGCTGATGTCCTCACGCCAAGATGCTGATGTGCTTGTTCCACCTCCCAGCCCAGCGACAACAGCCGCCGGTTCCACGTATGGCATCGCTAAACACAATAAAGCTTCAAATAATTGTTTCTAAAAGCATAGCGGCTTGACGATGCAGTAACGTGATGTTTTAAAGCATTGTTGGGGAATGAATTGAGTGCAGGGTAGGGGATTTTAGCCTTTCGAAGAGTGTTATGCTATAAATGTTGAAAAGACAAAAAATAGAGATCCACAGGGGTGAAGGTGATCGAGAAGTTACTGAGCTCATCCACTTCCTGGCCATAACCAACTTCATCGGGTCATTCCCATGAGATCCGTGTCTGACTGGTCTTAAAACCTTTCCGTGATTAGGAGGTCACAGTCTCGCTGGCCATCTACCCCAGGATCTTCTTCCTTTCTTACAAATGTATAAATAAAACCAGCACTGATGAGCAAACCTAAAGATGTAATTCCTGGTTTTACACCCAGTACAGCGTATGGGGCTTCCACACCCGTTAGGGGACTCAACCCAAGCCCCCTTCCCCAGCTCTGCCCCATGGTCCTTCCCACCCCATATTTCTGCTGCTGGTCGCTCCTGCTGGATGGTGAAACCAGGATCGTCCCTCACTGGTGGCCACTCTGGTTTTCTCAGACCATTTATTTAGGTAGTTTAGTTCCACATCAGTTGTCCAGTCTGGTTTCCCTGCACATCCCAGGCTGATGCCAGCATGGTGGGACCATCTCCAACCTACATTGCTTCCATTGCACCTGGTGACCGCTTCTCATGTTGTCCCTTGGTTTGTGTCTCAGTTTTTCAAATTTCATCACCATTTGTTTTCATCATTCTTTTCTGCTGATTTTTAGTAATCAGGTTTATTGTCTACCTCATATACGCCTCTTTTTTGACTAAGACCAACAAAGATTTCTTTGATGAATTGCCCATACTCCTTAGCATCCTCCCCAAAAGGTCCCACCTGCTTTGTCTCCTGGAAAAACATCATTTTTAGTTTGGGCTCCTCTTTCTTTCATTCCACAGTGACTTTCAGCCAGCTGGCTTTTCATCTTCATTAAGCCAACTCGCCCTCAGCTCTCAGCTAGGCCAAGTCTAGAAGCTCCACTCTTCCAATCAGTGATTCTACCTTCTATTTTACTTATGAAAACAAAATATTCCCACTTGTAGTCCTTTGCAGTTCTTGTATTTCTCAGCTGCCATCCTGCCAGAGGGGGGTTTGCACCCACGGGGCATGAGATGATGAGTTAATTGTCTTTCCCCAACACACTAAGACAGGACAAGTCCTGGACCAGCACATGTCCATCAGCTATATGCATGTATAACATGAAAAGACGAGAACTGATGTTACTGCATGTTCAGAAAGAAGGAAATACCTTAATGACACACAATTTGTCATAGACGACCAGCCACACAAGTTCACGGCCGCCAATCTAGCACAGTGCTAGTTTCCTTGGCCAAAAGATGACAGCGTTGGGGCCACCTCAGCCTGGTTTAGGAGGCACCACAGTGGTACCTCAGAGGAGAGGTGCATCCCGGAGCCCGCCATTCACAACCAGGAACAGCTTTCAATGCCACCCTCATGGAAAAGCTCAATTTTAAAACCAACAGCCAGTCTTTAAACCCGAGGCACACCCTTTTTGATTATTGTCATGCTTTAAATGCTGCCAGGGAATCTTTGTGTCACACGTACCCAACTTCAACATTTGGTTTGGAAGATGGTTTCTGCTTCAGCTTGGATTATTTCGATCATGGAATGGTCTGGGTTTGAAGGAACCTTAAAGACCATCTAGTCCAACCCCCTGCCATGGGCAGGGACACCTTCCACCAGACCACATTGCTCAAAGCCCCATCCAACCTGGGCTTGAACACCTCCAGGGATGGGGCATCCACAGCTTCTCTGGGCAGCCTGTCCCAGTGCCACCTTCATGGTGAAGAATTTAATCCTTATATCTAATGTAAATCTCCCCTCTTTCAGTTTAAAGCCATCACCCCTTGTCCTGTCACCACACACCCTTGCAAAAAGTCCCTCTCCAGCTTTCCTGTAGGTCCCCTTTAGGTACTGGAATGAGCTACGCAGAAAAAGCAGCCAGTTCGAAGTCTAACAAAATAACCAGCTAGAGATACAACCAAGTGTACAACTTTAAGATGTATAAATTATCATCGCTTGCCCCAGTACAGTTAAAAAAAAAAAAAAAAATCAATCTTTATAGTTGGAAAATGACAGTAGCTTATTTAATTTATGACAAAAGCAAAGACAAGAGGAGAATAGCATTGAAGATTACACTCACCGAGTGCGATGCTCTCCTGTAATGTAATGAAATGAGTTAAGAGCAAAGTGAATTAGTGCTACAGGCTGACCTCATCCCACTAATCCCGCAGAGCTATAAGAAATGGAAGGTTGCATTTACCAGCTTGGTTTTCAAGGTCAGTGAGGACCAAAGTGGCCAGTCTCCTCTCCCTGTGATTTTGGCATTAAATGAGCAGCTGGCTGTGATCCTCATAATTTATTCTAACGAGGAGGATTACCCTGGTGCCTTTGGCAGGTGGGTAACTCCTTGGGAGCAAGGAGAGCGTGAGAATGAGGGGCTGCAGGTATCAAACCACGCTCAGCTACGTGGTCATTTCTTTTAATTTGGTGCGTTGCACCAAGCAGGTTGATGGGACTGCAGCGAGTGGTGGCTCAACCCCACTGTGTCCCTCTTGGACTGATCCCGAGGTGGTCACCATCCGTCCCGTTCTTGGCTCCTAAATGATCCCTATGTCCCTCTTGTGCCTTTGCTCTGAAAAGTTATGGATGCTTTAAAATGAGTTTTGTTTCCAAACTGTATTTCTCATGCCCTGACAAGAACTTATCCCTATAAAGTTCTGATGGTGGTAATGAGCCACTTGCTGAGCAGGATGTTTCTGCAGGCAAGATCATCCTCCGCAGGGAGGAACAGCTCAGGACCCTGGTACAACACACTGGACGATGAAGCATTTTGCAGATTTACTACCTCTGGCTGCAGCTCCAGGCTTGGGGCTGAATTTTGGGGTGTGCAGAAGGCTGCACGTCACCAATCCACCACCTCACCTGGGGACAAGCAGATGATGGTGACACCCAGAGAGCTGCTCCAAAGTACCACGAGATTTCCCCATAATCTGGAGAGAAACACAGATAGAGATGGAGCTGGAGCATCCCTGGTCTTCTGCATTATCCAACAGAAAAGAACCGTGCGTGAGGATGGGCACTGCAGCTCGTTTGGGGACACATAAATCTACTGCATCATCAGCTTTGATGGAGCTGGTGTCAGGGCAGCTTTCTTGCAGAGAAAGGCTGAAGTATGCAGCGTTATCTCCTTGGGAAGATGGGCACCTGGGCTGGAAGCTGAGCTGCAGCAAATAGAGCAAATGCAGCATTTCTCTCCGCGATGCACACAGAGGATCCATCCTTCTCTTATTTTCATGCCTGTCACTATTGATCTCATTGAGTTATGCCTGAGCTGTGATTGAACAGGAAGGGAAAATGGGGAGATAACTTTAAAGTCAGTGAGAACATTACTTTTTGAGAGGCAAAAATCACCAGACCCACCGAACAGAGCCATGTCTCCGTATGGAATAGTGTAAGATCCAAAATAGGAAAAAGCAGGATAAATCACTGACAGACACTGTCCCGTTTACAGCTGGGAGGCATCAGGCACAGACAACTCTACATGGTGCTGTATGGGGAATAAAACCAATGCAAACAACTGGGGAAGCCGCAAATGTGCCTGCAGAGCTGCCAGTCGCATCGAGCTGGTGTTTAAGCACCCAGGTCTGCACTTGGACACACGGTTCCTTTGCTTCATGTGCAAAGGCGAGATCTACCTCAAGGAGAACCTGTATCACCTTGTGCAAGTGATGCTGTCAGAAGTGGCAGAAACGGAGCATTTCCAGCTGTCCTTCCACATCTGTTCCTCCCACAGCCACCGCTGCCAACAGGCCACCTCAAAGAAAAGCCACCAAAGCCCTTGGATCCAGCTGGGGACAATGGATCTGAGGACATGTGGATGCAGGGCAAGGAGGTCCAGACATGCTTTTTCCTAACAGAAGAGGTTTTGAGCCTGGTTTTCACCCTCAAACACAATCACCTTGTGCAGACAAGCAGAAAACTGGGTTTGGAAAACTCCCAGGGATCACCAGCCGGGTTGGAAGCAGCCCCATCAACACCAGCCCCCACAGCCATTTTAAGGCATTTCCCATCAGAATGACAATTAGTGCACGGATAAGGCAAGGAAGCAGCCTGGGATGGTGGCGCCACTGCCCATGTGGCCTTTGACACGCTCAGCCCCAGCGGCACACGGCCAGGTTTTTGCCCCAAAACCACCACTTTTCCAGAGCCGACGGTCACTACTTGTCCAGGCAGCTCCGACCTTTGGCAGCGTGTGATTTCAGGCTGCAGCTCTAGAAATGTCACTGCTGCTTCTCGTTTACGTGTTTCTATTAATCACTTTCTCCCTTCGCACACAGCCTAATCAACGGGGACAAGCGTGCAGTCCCTCTAACCAATTCCTATTATTCCTCATTACGCCCTTTGTTCCAACCCTCTGCTTCCCCATCTGGCATTAAACCCCGAGCCCTCCCAATCCAAGCTGTCCTTTGCCTGTCTCTGTAGGGACAACGATGCTTTAGTTGTGTAATCAATTAGCCAGGAACCGGACCACTGGCTCGGATACCTTCTTAGAGCAGCCTTAATTTTGATTAATATCTCCTCATGACTTTAGAACCATATAGGCATGATTCCCTACCCAGCCATGCTTGTTAAAATCATAAATCAATCTATTCCATTCCCTCCAGATGCGCCGAGACCTTTCCAGTTGCAGCCATCCAGCTCCCACCGCCGCAGAGCGTTATTTACTGGGTTTGCTTCATCCCTCTGCGGAGGAAAAATCCACTCATCGAAGCCAAAAAGCCAGAAACGCGTGTTTACTTTGAAGTAATTAGAAGCTACCCCCTGCAGACAGAACATTTTGAACAGCTCAATCCGCGCCGAAGAGACTCGGAGCGAACGCTTTTGCTGCTCAGCCGGTCACCCCAGCCACTGTCACCAGAGATTTT
Organism: Streptopelia decaocto; assembly: GCF_964273445.1. Lineage (NCBI taxonomy): Eukaryota > Metazoa > Chordata > Aves > Columbiformes > Columbidae > Streptopelia > Streptopelia decaocto. The sequence goes on from NC_138661.1 coordinate 2,330,371, forward strand.
TGGCCATCATCACATCCTTAGTATTTGCCTAGACAGGAAGTGGAGGAAAAAATACACACATGCCTGTGCTCACATACCTATAGATAAAATGAGATGCCTCGGCTTTAGCCAGCTTAGGTCCTCAAAAGCCACACGTCACAGCTCACAGTCCCATTTCTGGGCCCCGTAACAGCCCATTTTATGCCTTCTCGATGCTCAAAGCCCTTCTCATCCCGATTACAGTCCTCTGGGAGTTAAAAACACCAAAGAAATAATGTTTCCTTTTACATTTTCTATCTGTTATTCCATTTTCCACCACGCTAGCTCAGGGCAGAGGTTTTGGGGGGTCTGGTCTTCGCAGCGCAATCCAGGGCACTGTTACCTTTAAAGGGGGAAAGCAAATGGGGAACCCCAAGTGCAGCCCCACTATGAAAGTGTTCTGCAAGGATTTTGGACCCGCAGTCCCACAGAAGGAGAGCAGACACCCTTTAAGGCAGAAAAGGAGAGACACATCATCTTTTTGATACATATTTTGAAATACGGCACTCGCAGGGATAAGATAAAACGATGCCGCTCTGTAATAAAAGATTCAAGGGTTATTTGTGAGTCCTCCATTCCTTACCCCAGGAACTGAGTTTTCAGCCATCGCTTTGATCAGTTCTCAAGCCAGAAAAGGTAATTTTTGGTGTTGCAGCAGGACAGACACCCACAGCCCGAGCCAGCCCGTGGGGAGGGAGGAATCGCACCGGCCCTTCCACCCGCCCCTCGGTACTTTTGGGACAACCTCTCTGCACACACCAGGCTGCTCACCTGAAGCCACTTAAAGTATCTTTTCCCCTTGGTTGCAAAGATATGAGTATCAAAGGTATAAATATCAAATTTCAAAGACTCACCAGGGCTGGTGTGGGTGCAGCGGGGACCACAGGCAAGTTCTAGGGCAGGGATGGATGGGGGATTTAGGCTGAAGATTGGGGCTGACCCCAAAATATCCCAAGGCAGATGAGAGACCGAGCAAAGTGCTAATTTCAGTTTTTAAGCCCATATTCATCCAGCGATCTGGTTTATTGCCCGGCTGCGGTCACTGTGCTGGAGAACAGTGAAGGGCAGCGTGTCCCTGAGGGACCTGAAGGCAAATGGAGATGGGAGGTTTCCCTGCAGCACCTGGACCATGATGCTGGAGCAAGTGTCTGCAGGCGCAAAGAACCCAAAGCACCAGCAAAGAATCATGGAATCATTTTGGTTGGAAGAGACCCTCAAGATCATCGCATCCAACCATTACCCCACCCCTGTCCCTGCCCCATGTCCCTGAGAACCTCATGTCCATCTGTCTAGCCCTCCAGGGATGGTGACTCCAGCACTGCCCTGGGCAGCCTGTTCCAATGCCCCACAGCCCTTTCCATGAACAAATATTTCCTAATATCCAATCTAAACCTCCCCTGGTGCAATTCGATGCTGTTTCCTCTCATCCTATCACTTGTTACTTGAGGGAAGAGACCAAAAGTCATTGCATCTTCCAGATGTCCTCCAGAGAGGGAGAGTCTTTCCAGCACTGGCAAAAGGCACAGCCAGAGGAGAAGTCTGATGAGGTTCCTCTGGAGACGACTACGTCTGGACAGCTGAAATGAAAAACATTGCAAACCCATCTGGCAGCCACATTTCAATCTGGCTTTGGAGAAACACCAGGGGTTTAACCACCATATGAGAGCAAAGTCTGAGCCTGTCGCCAGGAACAAGCGGCCCAGCAGAAAGTGCCTTAAGGTTTGTGTGAGTGATGGTCCATTTTCACACCATCCCCACGAGGATCCCACATCCCGAGTCTGCTGAAAACAAATCCCGGTGTTTTTTGCAGCAGGGACACACGGGAGCAGCCGCCTGGCAGCGCAGATGGGACTTTGTGAGCCGCGTCAAACCCTGTGCTGATAAGACTCCTCTGCAGTCATTTGTTTTAAATGCCAGAACATGCCTCGGGAGCTCTGGCATTTGGGGAATGAAAGCAAACAGTGCCCAACTCCCCTCTCTTCATTAGCTCTTGTCATTGGCATCATGGCCATTGCATGGGCACCAGACCCTGTAAGCGCTGTGGGAAACAAGGTCCATTTGGGATCAGTTCATCGCCGATGGCTCCAGCACCTCACCCTGCTCCCCATCCCCTCCAGCAATGGAAAACCACACATCTCCCCTGGAAAATCCTGCCTGCAGCATGCTAATTTATATATTACAACACTGCCCATTCAGCTCTCGGATAATAATATATCAATGTGCTTTACTCTATTCAACCCTGCTGTTGAATATAGCTTTACACCCAGTAATCAAAACAGAGGAGAATTTAATGTGCCCCTCACCACTCCGTTTTGGCTGGTGTTTCAGCCATCACCATCTCACTGCAGAGGGATAATTGAGTTTTGGAAGCAAAGGCTGAATCTTAAACCACGTGTTTATACTAATCGTCCAACGTGGGCTTCAAACCCGACCACCAGCTCAAAGGGACGGGTATATTTCTGCATGTGGGCGATCCTAGAATGTTCCCAATACTAAATGTGCTCGTATCAGAGGAAACATTAACAATAACTTCACGTATCACCCTGCGTACGGTGAACATCAGCATAGTCATTCAAGCGCAATCTCAACAACACAGAAATGTCCCATATCCCTACAAAACTCATTGTGAGCTCTGAATGACTCAGTGAATATTTTTTGTTTGCCTGAGAATGTCCGGACCCACCGGACCCACTTTATCCCAGGAAAGTCTTAAGAAGGACGAGCCACCGGAGCCCAAATCCCTGAGCTACAGCCCTGGGACCAGCACCCGGGCATCAATTTTGTGTCACCAGCCACCGTGACATCTGCCATCAAACACAAGGAAACAGCAGGGGAAACATAACCGAGTTTTACTGTGAGAACATCGGTGCTGCAGACAAGACGCCATAAACTCGGGGCATAACTCCGGAGGATTTTCTGCTCTTCTAAGCCACAGACCATTTATTTGCCAGGGTTTGTATATAGTGCTTACCCAGGGTATACGCAGTGAAAGAGGTGATAAACTATATACTATATAAGTATATAGTTGTGTTCCTAGATCGTCAAGAAAATCAGGTAAACAAAAAGTGGTGGCGAGCAAAGCTGAGCCCCCGGGCAAGGACTGGCCGCTGGGCTTCAGCTGCTGTTCTGAGCAAAGGAGCTGCTCCTCCCATCATTGCAGGGGAGCGAACGGAGAAACAAAAAGTAATTAAGCCATCAGAGGGCACTGCAGGCACGTTAGGACTCCAGGCGCTTGGTTAGGAGGGGATTTCTACGGCATATGTGAAATCCTAGTTAAAATCCTCGCGTTTTCTGCACGAAATCCCCATTCCGCCGCGTTCCTGCGGGTGCGGGAGGAGCGGACGGGGAGGAGCGCGGCGGCCGAGCCGGGGCAGCGAAGCACCGCGCTCCGGCTCCGGGCAGCGCTCCAGCCGCGCTCTGCGCCAGATCCCATCCAAAAACCCCGTGTTTTGGCCCCGATCTCCGCGTGCACAGCCCACCCACGAGCCCGTCCGGGCGGAGGATTCGGGGGATGCTCCACACCAGCGGTTTTGGGAGTTGTTTTATTCGCCAACGCAAGCACACGCTGTCCTTGCAGCCTTTATTCTGATGAAATATTAACTTTAAGCCTCCATGTCACAGAGGCACCCCGAGGTTAGTTTAAGGGACAACAGGGTCCAAAACAACTGTTATTAAACCAGTGAGAAACAGGGTTTTAGCACTCCAAAAGTGACTTAAATACAGGTTCGGATATCAGTTGAGGAAAATTATTAAGGGGCAACAACTATACAACAGGCGGTCCACAAAGTGCATGCACATGGCTTTACCCAAAATAATGCTGGAGCCATCCCTGAATCCCGGATAAGTACACACTTGCCTAAACACGGTGTGGGTTTATTTTAAAGAGATACACGTACTCGTGGTGAATACGGAAAGTGTACACTCGCGATTGTGCGAGGGTAAGTTTATAATACACTCGCAATCCTGCGAGGGTTAATTTACTTACACGTGCAAATGTGCACGGAAAGTTACACGTGCTTATGTGGGAGCACGGAAGGAAAATACACCAGCGATGATGCAAGGATTAATTTTACACGTGCTCATATTGAGCACGGAAAGTTACACGTGCAAATGTGCACGGAAAGTATAAATATACTCGCCATCCTGCGAGCAGTTTTACTCACCCCGTGGCGGCGAGGCAGCGCAGGCTCCATCCCGGGGGTTGGGTCTCGGCGGCAGCATCTCGGTCGTGCTCCGAGAGACCCGCGACAATGGGCTGATCAGACCTGACTGTGGGCATTCTAGAAGCTTAACTGCACCCCCACACTGGCTGTGGGTGCCCCTGAGGCCTCCAAACATCCCCCACCCTCCAAACATCCCCCACACTGGTCACAGGTGCCCAGCGGCTCAGTGGCGCCCCAGCACTCCTAATGGCCCTAATGGCCCCGGCCAGGGGCTCTGGGGCCAAACAAAAGAAGCTGTTGGCTTCAAGTAGCAGAGAGAGAGGGAGATGTGCCTGCTCCTTCCATTCTGAAGGAGGGAGGGGGAGGGGGGGGTGCATTCTGCCACACACCATTTCCACCCAACAAGCCTATTTTTTTTTTCTTTCAAAATCGCAGCCCTGATCTGGTTGCAACTCCCCTGCAAAGGCAACCGACCCCAAGGGATCCCTGCAGAGGGATGTGGATGGACTGGAAAAATGGGCCGATTCCAATGAGATGAAGATCAACAAGGGCAAGTGCCGGGTCCTGCACTCTGGCCACAACACCCCCCTGCAGCGCTCCAGGCTGGGCACAGAGTGGCTGGAAAACCAGAGATTCACGCAGGTACACACCCGAGCACAGGGTGGGTGATGTTTTGCCTCTGGGCGATTTTCAGCCGCTGTGTGATCAGCGGCACAATGTGCCACAGTGGCTGTAGCTCCCACACCAGCCCCGGTGCCACCCATCCCATGGGAAAATGCACAGAACACATTCGCATTTCCCTTCGAGGTGTATAAAATCATCTGCTTCGCAAGATGCAGACGCAATAAATTCATTTCCCAAACTCTCACACTTCCAGGCTTGTCCTAATTACAAGAGTCTCCTGGACTCCAGTGTCAACAATGAGGCAGTAACCTGGAGTTTACTCAGCACGATGTTATTTAACACTGAGCATTTGATGCAATAAAATGCCATTGTAACCGATCAGACCTTGTAAGATGAAGATATTTAAGAATACTTGCGCTCTGAGCATCGCTGCCATTACAGGGTATAAATATACAGAGGCTATTTGAGCTGAGATTATAATAAATATTATACTTTGCTGAGCGAACTGATGTCTAGAACACAGTGGAAATCCTGCTAATGGGGAAGACATCAGTTTCATTTTTAAGTTTGTTTAAAGCAGTTTCAACACTAAACAAGTAAACATTTATAACCAAATAAATAGTTTTCAGTTTAGTCAAGGAGCATTCAGTGGATGTTGGCATAAATATTCAGTTATGGAAATTATTTGATTGAAATAGACTTTACACGCCATAAATAAACATTGTCTGCGGCGAGCGCGCACTCCTAACAAGCGGCACAGATTGGAGAGCCACTGGTGCCTAATGCCGGGCTTTGAAAATGGTTTATTTAGAAGCACTTGTGCTCAGCGCCCAGCCCGCCAAACCCCATCTGCATGGGCTTCCCTGGGTGCTCATCTTGTGTTATTAAATGCTCAGAGCAGAAACGCGGCTGGTCCCGCATCCCTGTGCCTGGGGGGCTCATTCGGGCACTGGGACGGGGCAGGTTTAGCGGATGGTTTTGCCAAGGGAGCAAACGAAACTGAAAACCAGGGGCCTGCGATGTGTGAGCATCACTGAGGAACCAGCCTGTTTGGGGTTGGCCACCTGCAGAAATCAAAGGGGAGAAATCTCACGTGTTTTACCAAAACCTGCCGTGCCGGCAGAGCGACACCTGGATGTGCATGCAGGAGCGATGCAGAACGCACCATCTGAGCACTCAGCGTCTCTTTGAGCCACATTGACACAAAAATACAAGTCACACTTTTCCAAAATACATTTATGAATAAATGCCCTCAAGTTGAGGAGTGTTTACGGTGCCGGTCTGGATGGGGATGGCTCTGCGTGGTGTTATAATGCAGCAGAGGAGCTCAGCATTAAGTTGGAGAGAGCCAGGGATGACATGACCAAGGATAAACAGCACTGTCCTGGTTTGGGTGTGTTTCTAAGCTTTCTCTGCAAAATGACAGCACAGCAGGAGCAGAGCATGAGAGTGGAGCCGAGGAAAAAAATGAAAGAAAAAAAAACAACACACGCACCAGAAGGAAAGGCAAGAACTGGAAATTTGCTCACACCTGCAATGCCACCACGGTCACCCCAGCAGGAGCCAGAGGCTGTGACCCAATCCTGCCGTCCAGCACCAGTGCAGTAGTGAGGATCCAAACCACAGAGATCCTCAGAATCCCAGAATGTCAGGGATTGAAGGGACCTGGAAAGCTCATCCAGTGCAATCCCCCCATGGAGCAGGAACACCCAGATGAGGTTACACAGGAAGGTGTCCAGGCGGGTTGGAATGTCTGCACAGAAGGAGACTCCACAACCTCCCTGGGCAGCCTGGGCCAGGCTCTGCCACCCTCACTCCCAGCAAGTTTCTTCTCATATTTAAGTGGAGCCTCCTGTGTTCCAGTTTGCACCCATTGCCCCTTGTCCTATCACTGGTTGTCACCCAGAAGAGCCTGGCTCCATCCTCCTGACACTCCCCCTTTCCATATTGATCCCCAGGAATGAGTCCCCCCTCAGTCTCCTCTTGTCCAGCTCCAGAGCCCCAGCTCCCTCAGCCTTTCCTCCCACGGGAGATGCTCCACTCCCTTCAGCATCTTGGTGGCTGCGCTGGACTCTCTCCAGCAGTTCCCTGTCCTGCTGGAACTGAGGGGCCACAACTGGACACAAGATTCCAGGTGTGGTCTCCCCAGGGCAGAGCAGAGGGGCAGGAGAACCTCCCTGACCTACTGACCACCCCCTTCTAACCCACCCCAGGTACCATTGGCTTCCTGGCCACAAGGGCCCAGTGCTGGCTCATGGTCACCCTGCTGTCCCCAGGACCCCCAGGTCCCTTTCCCCTACTCTGCTCTCCAACAGGTCATTCCCCAACTTATACTGGAACCTGGGGTTGTTCCTGCCCAGATACAAGACTCTACACTTGCCCTTGTTATATTTTATATAATAAAGCAAGCAAGCACAGTGCATCCACAATATAAACTCCCTGCATGCTATAGCTTACTAAGAAAAACACCCACATATTTCAGGCCACAGCAGCCCAGGCAGCACCGCGCTGCAGGACGGTTTCTTGCTCAACCCCTCAGAACGATGTCGAAACCATGGACAGACTGCGCCATCTGCAGTCGGACACAGGCTGCTGCGCTGGGTTTTAAGCACACACCGCTCAGCCCTGCACGCCGAAGCCACAAGTGTCCGGGACAGCAGAAACCTCCACCCTTTTGGAGCTGGAAATCTGTGCTCTGCTGCAAAACATCTCCTCAGAGCAGCCCCCGGGGTGGGTGGGTGGACAGTGGGGGTAAGACCCACCCCAGGGTGATTCCCAGACAAAGCCAGGCTGGTATTACAGCAGAACGTCACCAAGTGCCAGCACCGGTGACCTGCAGAGCTGAGTGGGGTGACCCCCTGTCACGTCACAGAGGAACAAGCCCACAGCATCTTCATGTGGGCAGTAACTGGACCCACAGCTGGAGCCATTATGACAGGACAAGGGGTGGTGGTTTTAAACTAAAGGAGGGAGATTCAGGCCAGACTTGAGGAAGAAATTGTTGCCCTGAGGGTGGTGAGAGCCTGGCCCAGGTTGGCCAGAGAGGTGGTGGCTGAACCATCCCTGGAGACATCCCAGGCCAGGCTGGACGGGCTCTGAGCAGCCTGAGCTGGTGAAGATGTCCCTGTCATGGCAGGGGGGCACTGGATGGGCTTTGAAGGTCCCTTCAACCCAAATTGTTCTATGCCCAGACACCCCTCTCCTGGCTGACCCCCATGCCACCTCACCCATTTCTAGCAGATGTGAGAGCCCGGGATGCTCAGAAAGCTGCCACCTCCCCCACTGGTGCTGCTCAAGGCAACCACAGCCAAACACCCTGTTTCTCCCCAAAACTCCCAGGTCCCTTTCCCTCATCTTGGGGCTGGAGTAACGAACAAGTTTAAGCTCAGCACACTCTGCTCCGAGCATCGCCTGCAGCTGGCACGTGTTGGAGCAGCCTCCACGCTGTCCCAGGTGGAACTTGATCCTTGCAGGAATTCAGGAACATCTATATTGGGAATATCCACATCCCTGGACAAGCTCCTGTCCCAGCAGATCTCACCGTGCAAAAAGCCTCTTCCCAGTTTCCCCACTGAGGAGCCACCACAGAAGCACCCCGAAAGTCAGTTTAGGCAGACAATAAGCTCCAAACAGACTTTATTCTAGGCAGAACTGCTTAGCAAAGAAACCAAGTAGAAACAGGATTTATCCCAAATTATTCAGCATTGCAGCAACATTTAATAAACTGCAGGTTCAATAGACCAGTTGGGGATATTATTTCCATACAACCACACAGGAATGATGATCCCCAGCCTGCACACACTCACAAGACCAGAGGCTTCTCCCACTCCAGGGTACCCAGCCGAAATCATTGTTTGTCCAGAGGACCAAGGGCTCACTCACAGATCTATCCAGGAGAAAATCACTCCCCAGGGAGCAGGGGAGGCTCCATCCCGGGATGTTTCTGAGCTCAGGGGAGGCTCCGATCACAGTCCCACTGCTCCCAGCAGATCAACTCAAGGGGCTTCGGTGGAGACCCTGTTTTACAGCTCAGTCAGGTCTGTTTGTGCTCATTGAGGATCTGCCTATTGACCAGGGTCCCATCCTTCCTGCCTCCCCAGCCAGGGGCAGAAACGTGAGGAGTCACCATGTCCTGGGATGGGGAACAGGGACAATGGGTCAAAAAATGTGCTGAAGAGCTACCAACTGAAAGCTCTGGACCTCATTGGGGGTACAACTGCTCCAGGAGCTGAACCCCACAGCAGAGGGTGAGGAGCCAAACCATAGAATCATACAATGTCCTGAGTTGGAGGGACCGACAAGGATCATGGAGTCCAACTGCTGTCCCTGCACAGGACACCCCACAGGTCACACCGTGTGTCTGAGGACGTTGCCCAGTCTCTTCTTGAACACTGTCAGGTTGGGGCCGTGACACCTCCCTGGGGAGCCTGTTCAGTGTCCAGCACCTCTGGGCGAAGAACCTTTTCCTCATGTCCAACTGAACCTCCCTGGCACATCTTCTGCTGTTCCCTGGGTTCTGTCACTGTCACCAAAGAGATCCTGATCTAGAGGATGAGGATCCACCTCGCTGGGCCCGACACTCACCCCCAGACACCACAAGGAGGAAAACAGCCTGAAGACCGTCCCCAGCAGCCTCCTGCTGCAATAAACCAGATGTCAGCGTGTCAGAGCCCAGCTCTGGAACCAGGAGGGTCTCCTCGAGGCACAGGCTCCCCCGGAGCCCTCCTGCCACAGCTGCCCTGAAGGAATTACATGTTTTTCCCATCTCAACACATCAGACAGCTTCATTTTTCCAGCCTGAGGATGAGTTTAAAAGCCAGCGTTTTACCCGAAGCTTTGCAAATTCCTCCTGGAGCTACTGACAATTGCAAATTTTATTTGGTGCATAATCCAGTGCAATTTAGTGATGGGTTTTGTTTGGTTATTTTTTTTTTCCAACAGTCCAAATCTCCTATAAACTTTATTTCAGCAATTAGAGTTTCATGTCTTTGAAAGTTAAAGCATCACAATCCTTTACTTGGCTCCAAACAGACAACATTATTTCCCTACAGGAAAACATGCATTAGTTGTTCGCTATTAATGCAAAGTCCTCAAAGAGTATTTTGATTTTACCTCTTCTTTAGGGGAATCAGCAGCTCTTTATAAATCATTTTGCTTCCAAATATGCTTGAGCTTCACATCTGTGCACGTTCAGGGTCTGTAACCGTCAACTTTAGGAAGAAACAAACGCAATTTTCATGGTGAGCTCAGGAAATTCAGGGTTTTGGCATCTAGTCTTCATTGTATATTGGGCAATAAATACCTAGTTAAGGCAGCAAAGCATCACAGTTTGTTCTCCACCACTTTCCCAATAGAAAGATGGGAGCAATAGAATAGGAAGACGGCAAGAACATCTAAAGCATTTACCAAATTACAAGGTGCCAATTCAGGTATTTTTAATGCGTACGAAGTCACTCAAAACCATCTTTTCACTTTATTTTCAAGTATGAAGCTGCTTTTCAATCGCTATTCCTAGCTATTTGGTACAGAGGGGTTTTTATTGTTATCATTATCCATCACATTGATAACACACAGTCCACCACCCTGCAACAGCATCCATGGGGCAGAGAAAGTGCCCCAAAGCTATTTTATCATCAGAAAGGAGCTTTTTTTCAGGAAAAAAAGGACAAATACTCACAAATCCCTACCCGACTGGGATGTCTCTTTGCACGTCCGAGTGTCCAAATAATTCTGATAGTGCTGCCATTTGCAAAGCCTTGTCAGTAAAGCTCAAGCAACAGCTTAATCAAGTACTCCCAGCTGATACAAGAAATTCAGTAATTGGTTAGAAAAGCAATTAGTGTTTCCCGATTTTTCGGAATCACACCAAAGTCAAACACACACACCCCACAGGACTCACCACCTTGTGTACACCAGTGGCAACTGGGAGAAAAAACACACCCAAAAACAACCACCAGAGGAACTAAATATTTTTATTATAATGTATTTAATGCAGCAACCCACTTGTACCCTGAAGTTTTTGGATCAGAACCAGGGATTTAACCATTTCTCGCTCAAATAGAGCTGCAAAGCTGACCCTTCCCCAGCCCAGCACCAAACCTGGACCTGCCAAACTCCCCAGGTGACCCCAAATCTGCAGCCGTGGGTGCTACACGGGGCTGCTTTTGGTCACGGGAGCAGCAAAAGGAGCCACTTGCTCTCATCCTGCCAGGCCACAGCACGTCACAGCTGGTCAGCCGTTCATGAACAACAGTCTGCATGGGATTTGAGAATTTGTGTGTTATCGGCATGTAGAAATTCTTGTAGAAATCTGCTCAGTTCAACATCATTGCCTCAAGGCAAAGGGAAGATGGAAATCGTCTGAGCAAGACAGCCCCACACAGTTAAACTTTAATTTTTGTATCAGGCTTCAGCTATTATTTGATCATATTTAGTGCTGTTCCTTCCCCATAGCTGTTATAGCTCTGGGCTGAGCCTCCTGGCAATGAAGCAGCAGCTCTCACGACAAAAATAACATTTTCACATTTGTTTTGTGTTACTTACCACTTATTTTTCCACACTTCATCAAATCAGGTAATTCCTAAAGCACTGTTGCCAGCTGACCGACCGCAGCAGCACGTTAAAGCTCAGCGAAGGACAGCAACTGTGATATCAGGGATCTGCTCCTGCAGCTCGGTGCTGAGCTCATGCCGCAGGATCCACAGCATCTCTGGTTATGTCACCGTGAGAAAAGGCTCCGTAACAGGCGAGTACAACTGCGCTTCAGCGAGCGACTCGCCAAGGATCACAGAATCACTTTGGCTGGAAAGACATTGAGTCCAACCATAACCCACCCCAGCACTGCCCCGTGTCCTGAGAACCTCATGTCCGTCTGTCCAACCCTCCAGGGATGGTGACTCCAGCACTGCCCTGGGCAGCCTGTTCCAATGCCCCACAGCCCTTTGGGGAAGAAATTGTTCCCCAGATCCAAGCTCAACATCCCCTGGCGCAACTTGAGGCCGTTTCTTTGTGTCCCTGTCTCCCCTCAGCTCCTGTTCTCCAGCTGAACCCCCCAGGTCCCTCAGCCGCTCCATCACACTTGTGCTGCAGCCCCGTTCCCTTCTCTGAGGGGACAATTCTCACCCCAGGAGAAAAGCTTTATCACCCCATCCCCTCCATACTACCCCATCTTATTTAGCAACCAGCGAGATGAAGAAAAAAGCCTATTAGGGATTGCCAAACTAGACACAGAGCACTCAGCTGTAAGGGATCAGCCCATCTGCCTCTTCAGACATGAACAAAACACTCACAAGGTCAGCAATCTCATCCAGGGCATTATAACTTCAGCAGAGATGCTCCAAAACCAGCCTGGCCAGCACCCCAACACTTTTAAACCCTGTAGAAGAAACTAGAAGACCCAGCTGCAGGTATTTGGCATACCTGGTGTTTCTCCTGCCCAACTCTCTTCAGTCCCAGCAAACCAGCACCTGCAAGCAGCTGGAAATCTCATAAAACACCAGATTAATTCATTTCTGCTCACAAAGGAGAAAGTTCACACTACCCAGCACATCACACACAGCTCCGGCCCCGCAAACACCTGCCCTGTCCAAAGGCTGCCATGGGCTCCAGATGCCCTCACCCTGTCAGATTTTGGAATTAATTGTAGTTTTCCCCACAGCTTCCCATCCCCTGAAGCACTGGACCTCCTAAGGAAGGCTGGAACACAAAGTCTGACACCCACATCTGTGCCGCAGACACATAACATCAGAATTTTTACATCAGCAAGAAGAGCAAATGTGCACACATCAGTTAGGCAGGGAGACTATTTATTAAGTAGGGCTGTGCCAAGAGGCCGCAGATGTGTCATGGAGGCTCAGGAAAGCCCCGGGAGCTTCTGGTGAACAGCCTCATCCTCCCAGTGCTCAGTCCAGCTGCAAGAGAGTGAGAAAGGAGAGAAGAGTCAACAGGAAGCAGCACCACCATCCCGCCCTGAGTCCCACTGCTGGTGCTTAGAACAGAACCACACAATAGTTTTGGCTGGAAAAGACATTTTGAGTCCAAACACAACCCACCACTGGCACTGCCCCATGTCCCTAAGAAACTCATTTACATGTTTGCTCAACCCCTCCAGGGCTGGTGACTCCAGCACTGCCCTGGGCAGCCTGTTCCAATGCCCCACAGCCCTTTGGGGAAGAAATTGTTCCCAAGATCCAACCTCAGCCTCCCCGGTGCAACTTGAGGCCGTTTCCTCTGCTCCTGGCGCTTGTTCCTGGGGAGCAGAGCCCGACCCCCCTGGCTCCAAGCTCCTTTCAGGCAGTTCAGAGATCAGAAGGTCTCCCCTCAGCTCCTGTTCTCCAGCTGAACCCCCCAGGTCCCTCAGCCGCTCCATCACACTTGTGCTCCAGCCCCTCACCAGCTCCGTTCCCTCCTCTCCACTCGCTCCAGCACCTCAAGGCCTTTCTCGTCCCGAGGGGCCCAAAACTGCCCCCACGATGGCGGCTCGGCCCCCCAGCGCTCACCTTGATGAAGCCGATGTCCTTGGCGTACTGGCGGAAGCACTGCCGGCACATGTTCAGCCCGTATTTGCGGATGAGGCCGTGGCGGTTGGAGCACACGCGGCTGTGAGGGGAGAAGAGCGAGGCTGGTCAGGGCGGGAAACGGCGGGGTGAGGGGGCGGGGAGAGACAGAGCGGGGCGGCCCATCGAGCTCGAGGGCCACCCGGGCGGCCCCGGGGCCGTGCACTGACCAGGAGCGGGAGCCCTGGCCGAACTTCCTGGGGTGGCTCCAGTAGAGCTGCTGGTGTCCCATGCTGCTCCTCACTCGTTCCGCTCACAGAGGAAAGATGGCGGCGGGCGCCTGCGCTAATCAACGCCGCGGCGCCTCCCGGCCTGCCCCGCGCCGCGCCTGCGCGCAGCGGCCGCGCTCCCCCGCCCTGCGCGGTGACGTCAGCGGGGAGGCGGCACTAGGGGCGGCGGGGCCGCGGGTTTGAGCGCCGGGCGCGGTGGCGCGTGCCTGTAGTCCCAGCTACTCGGGAGGCTGAGCCCGCCGGATCGCTTGAGCCCAGGAGTTCTGGGCTGCCGTGCGCTATGCCGAGCGGGCGTCCGCGCTAAGGCCGGCATCAATATGGTGAGTCCCGGGGAGCCGGGGGACACCAGGTTGACTAAGGAGGGGTGAACCGGCCCAGGTCGGAGACGGAGCAGGTCAAAGCTCCCGTGCCGGTCAGTAGCGGGATCGCGCCTGTGAATAGCCACTGCAGCGTAGCCTGGGCAACACAGAGAGACGCGGGCTCTTTTTGGCGCCCCCGGCAGCTCCCGCGCCCGCCTTTTGCCTCCTGAGACCCCCAAACACCCCAGCGCGCTACCGCCTCCTGCTGGCGGCCGCTGGAAACGCCTCGCAAACGGCAGCGCGGACCCTGCGCGCACCGCCCCCTGCTGGACCCAGGCGGCACCACCTCCTGACAGCCCCGCGCAAACGGCAGCGCGGACCCTGCGCGCACCGCCCCCTGCTGGACCCAGGCGGCACCGCGCCCTAACAACCCCTCGCTGAAGGCAACAGGGACCCTGCGCGCACCGCCCCCTGCTGGACCCAGGCGGCACCGCGCCCTAACAACCCCTCACTGAAGGCAACAGGGACCCTGCGCGCACCGCCCCCTGCTGGCGGCCGCTGGCACCTGTGCTGTGTGCGCATGCTCCGACTCGGGGGGGGGCAGGGGGGGGCGGGAAGTTTTAAAATTTAGAGTATATTATAAAGTCTAAGCCCTGGACTAAAAAAAATAAACGTGGAAACCCAATACTGTTGTTTGTTTTTCTCCTAATTCTGGTTAATGCGCTGACAACCCGTCAATGGTTTTGTTCCAATTTCTACTGCATCCACGCTTAAAAAGACTCTTCCCAGATACCGAAATGTCGCTGTGAAATGGAGATTCCCAACCTGCTCTACCTTTACCAACCCACTTTTATGTTATGAATGCTTTATTTTTTTTCTTCCTCTCTTTATTGAATTTCTCCCTGTTATTTTGGCACCAAGTTTTCCATAGGGCCCTACATTCTCGTCAGTTACAAAGTGTGAGCCATTGCCATCAGAGCAGGCAGACGGCAAAGGGTGTCTGCATCAAGCAAATAGCAACTGCACGGTCACAATGAACACACGTGGCTTTTTACCCAAAATTTGTTTCTCAACGCCCGTGACCTCCGTTTCTGATGTTGTTATTGTGTTCACACCCGCCGCCGCCTTCGAGCCGCGGGGCCGAGTGGGGGCCGAGTAGGGGCCGAGCGGAGCCGAGTGGGGGCCGAGCGGAGCCGAGTGGGGGCCGAGCGGAGCCGAGTGGGGGCCGAGCGGAGCCGAGCGGAGCCGAGTGGGGGCCGAGTGGAGGCCGAGTGTTGCCGAGTGGGGGCCGAGTGTTGCCGAGTGGGGGCCGAGTGTTGCCGAGTGGAGGCCGAGTGTTGCCGAGTGGGGGCCGAGCGGGGCCGAGTGGGGGCCGAGCGGAGCCGAGTGGGGGCCGAGCGGGGCCGAGTGTTGCCGAGCGGAGCCGAGCGCAGCCGCCTCCTCCAGGGGGCGGTGGCGCTGCGGGTCGGTCTCTCGGGCTGCCCGCGGCTGCCGGTGCTGCCGGTACCGCCGCCCTCCCTTCCCGCCCTGCGATCGCCTCCCCGTGGCGGCCCCGCAGCCGCTCTCCGTCAGCGGAGGCCGGCGGGCGGGATCCTGCCAGCCAGGCATCGCGTGGGGCGCCTGTGCGCGGGGAGCGCGGGAAGCCCCGGGGGCGGTGCCGGGAGGCCGCGGGGCGGTGCCGCCCGGGAGCGGGGCCGCGGTCCGGCGATGCGGCTGCAGTGCGAGGTGGAGGTGATCAGCCGGCTCCTGCCCACCTGCGGGCTGCGGGGCCGCGGCCGCGCCACCCGCGCGCTCCTGTCGCTCGGCCGCCCGCCCGGGCGGGCGCGGGGCGGCGGCGTTTACCTCATGGTGTGCACGGCGCGGGACCGCAGCGGCGCGCGGTACAAGGTGGGGGCTCCCCGCGGGGGGGTGGGGGAGCCGGGGCCCCTCGTCCCGCCGCGGGTGCTGAGCGGCCGCCGTGTCTCGCAGGTGCAGGAGAACATCGAGCGGTTCTTCACGCGGTTCGTGGAGGAGGGCAAGGCCACCGTGCGGCTGCGGGAGCCCGCCGTGGATGTCTGCCTCAGCAAGGTGGGCCGGGCGGCGGGAGGGGGGACACCGGTCCATCGCGTCCCCACGCTGGCCGCTCGGGGTCTGTCCGGCTAATCCGCGCTCTAAGGCTGGGCTTAAGCCTCGTTTGACCTGGTGGAGCAGCATGAAGGAGCTTGGCTCTGTGTGTCCTCAGCAAAACAGGGAAACCCACTTGTTTTTGTGAGCTTGGTTGAGCTCTGGGTCTCCCTTCAACTCCCAGAGAAGCTTAAAAATCCATTTTTTCCGTAGTTCTTAATCTTTTATTGAGAAAGCAATGACTTTTTTTTCATCTCTGATGCAATTTCTTGCTCTTCAGCTGTGAGTTATGGATACAAACTGGAACGCAGGAGGTTCCACTTAAATATGAGAAGAAACTTGTTCCTGGTGAGGGTGGCAGAGCCTGGACCAGGGAGGTTGTGGAGTCTCCTTCTGTGCAGACATTCCAACCCGCCTGGACACCTTCCTGTGTAACCAGGTCATTGCTTATGGTCTTTCTAATAAAAAACTAGAAGATATTGATGTCTCAGTGGACAGGCTGCTTAGCTGGTGGTAGGACTCGCCAGTGTATTTATTTAGAATTCGTATGATATTTGGAAGCTATAAAGTGTTTTTAATAATGCTAAACTCACCAAAAAACATCACACATCAGCGCTCAGTTTGTAGATCGCTTTTTTTTTCCGTGCCTGTTCAGTTAATCTTTTGTAGCCTTGTAGTAGAGGAATTGAGAAACAAGGGCAATTAATCTGTGCTCAGAACAGTGGCTTAATGAAAAGAAAACAAATGTGACCCAGCAAGAAAGAAAAAGCACTTATTGGGGGGGGGGGGGGAAGCAAATGTGCTCTGTATCTTGCTTCTTTGCTCTGTATCTTGTAAAAAGGAAAACTCACGTGTTGTCTTAGATCCAAAATATGCACATCCTTTACTCTGAGCATTTCTGCAAAAGTATGAGAAGTCAAATAGTTTGTCTTGGAACAAAGGCACAACAGTAGACCTGTTCTAAAAGGATCTACAAGTAGTATCAAATTAGAGAGGAAAGGTCTGTGTCTTGGTGCTACAAGATGTAATTTAGACCCTTGATAGGACCTGTGAGGAAACTGTGTGACAGACATTCAGTGTGGGTGGTAATTTAGTTAAAAACTACAGCTTGTTTTCTGTATGAGATGATAGTCTACAATGTTGTTAGACTGAATAGAAAGTCTCAACCAAATCTAATGAAACAGGAGTTAAAATAACAACCAGAGTTGATCCTCACTCCCTATTTTTAACATAAGGCTCCAGGAACAAATCCACTAAATTCTTCCAAAGCCAGGGATAATATATATTCCTCTTAAATGCTTCAAATCTGGAAACCCAATTTGAGCTTATTGATATTTTTTCCATAGTGCTTCTGCTCGTCTTTCATAATTTCATTACAGAACGGTTTCTTAACTCTCAAGGATAGACAAAAGCTTTGTAGAAGAGAAATTCCCAGGTATGAATGTAGCGATTGCGTGCAACTACCCACTCTGTGTACTCTGCCGGGCGCTGTGACTTGCTGCGTTCGGCCACATCAGAAATTAAGTTGAGAAACATCAGTCTGGAGCATTCAGCCCTGCAGCAAAAATAATAAAGTCACTGTGGGCTTTTCTTTTCCTGCAACAAGCCCGTGCCTGCTGCATTGCACACAAGGTCTGAAATCCGTGTGAACCCTGATTGCCTTGTCATCGCTCATTTAGTTCTGAAACACGGAATTTATAAGGCATTAATGCAGATTAACCTGTTTTCCCAACATTTTTTCTGTGGTTGAGAGTTCAGTCTTGGGGCAGAAAATTATGTCCTGAACAGTTCCAACTAATTCTTTGCTGTTTTTTTCTTAGATGTGTCCTAGTATTTTTCACAACACACTCAAGGTTTCTCAACAATAGGGTTTACAGATACTAAATTGCTTTTGCTAAGGGATTGTGGAGGAAGGATCCAGAATACAAAGTATTTTCATTTTGAAGTCACGTGAACAGCCCCTAAACTTACTTTTTTGGCTACAAGAATCAGGTATCTCATGCTTTGAGATCAAAGAAATATTGCCTGTAACTCAGTTCTAATGCAGAGTTATGTATTTTACTTGGTCCTCACAGAGCTGGAGGACTTTTTCTCCTTGCTTCCAAATTTAATTATCTATTTATTACCCTCAGGAACATGAGAAATCTGCCTGCAGTTATGGGGCATCACAAAGATGTGCATGGGATGCTTAAGGAGAACGATCATTTCAGGTTCCTGATGCAGTCAAATATGTTTGACCTTTATTGATATGCCATCAGCATCCAGAAGTCTCTGAGGTCATTGCTCTGTTTAGAAGAGAAACAGTTGGTCACCCTGGTATTCATAAAACTTAATTATATCAATACAACAAAGGTATCGTAGCTTTCCCGACCTTTATTTAAAATACAAGTCATCTGATAGTGGATTCATTTGACTCTTTGTCCTTATTGCCATTATATTGTATCCCACCTAACGCAAAATTAGTTGTTTGCAGGATTGCAAATAATTATCCTCCTGTTTGATGTTGGCACGACCGAAGAACTGTGTGTGAGCAGAAGCACTCACTTAACCTGCCTTGAAGCTTTCCACCTACCTTTGTGTTGAATTTAACCTCAGCTTCCATCCTTTTTCTTCCTTGCAACTTTCAGAAACAATTGCCTCAAGTTTCAGATCTCCGATTTCCCTGTGTGTGTTTTTATAAACTCTCCCTTTATCACATTGCAGGTGATCACAGTGCATCGGGCTTTTTTTTTTCCTGTGCTTCATTCTCAGCTGTGAATTCAGCGCTTTGTTCCTTTTCTGAGCAAAGCGATGCAGTTTGTTTGATCTGGATTGTTCAGAGGGCTCCTAACTTCTCATTCACATCGCACGCCGTTTGCTCTTCAATACTGTAAACAGCACATCAATAAGTTCTTTCCCGTTTCATTGCCCTGCTGAGTTGCATCTCCTGATACACCTACAAAATACTTCCAAAGGTGTCAGTACCAATGAGCACAAGAGTAATGTACTTTTAATTCCGCGTTTGTTTTTTCCTGTAGGCAAATGCCAGCAATTTAAAGACTTTCCTTTCAGCTGTGAGACTGGCTCACCAGGGGACCGACATTGGAGCCCTCCCGCTCTCAGCTCTGGTACCAGCAAAGACCTCGGAAGTTGAGAAACCCAAGACCAAAATGATCATAACTTCAAGAAGGGACTATCCTCTCACCAAAAACTTTCCGTACTCCCTCGAGCACCTCCAAGCCTCGTATTGCAAACTCGCTCGGATCGACACGCGGGTGCTTTGTTTGAAGAAACTCCGAAAACTCGACCTAAGTCATAATCATATTAAGCAGCTGCCGGCCACTATTGGTGACCTGACCTGTCTTCAGGAGCTGATTTTGCACGACAATCACCTGGAGTCGTTCAGTGGGGCTCTGTGCAGCTCCACCCTTCAGGAATCTCTTCAGTTCCTGGACCTCAGTCAAAACAAAATCAAAGCGCTTCCAATTCAGTTTTGCCAGCTGCGACAACTCGTTAATTTAAAGCTCGATGACAATGAGCTGATTAGGTTGCCATTCAAGATTGGCCAGTTAGATCATCTGCGCTTTCTCTCAGCAGCTCGAAACAAACTTCCTTTCCTGCCCAGTGATTTTAGGAAACTCTGTCTGGAGAACTTGGATCTCTTTGGGAATCCTTTTGAACAGCCCAACCCGCTTGTTCCCAGCGTACAACTGAAAATACCATTGACTTTGTTAGAATGTGCTGCGAGAGCCACCATCAATTACAGGTAAGAGCAGCCCGATGGGCACACACTGCACCTGCCCCACTTCAAACCTCTCCAGTCTAAACTTTCCTGACCTGTTTGGTTTTTTTCCTGTCAGTGGTAATTGCTCTTCACCTATTAAAAGTCGTGAGGTTAAAGTTGCTTTACATTCCATTTCTAAAATCATACTTTTGTTATACAGGGTAATGGAGGAAATTGGTGACTTGGAAGCATTTAGGCAAAGCTATAGATTAAAATGTTGTTTGTGCACAAAACAGGGGCACCAGAACAGAATATTTTTGCCCAGCCGTAGGAAAAGTTAATCAGTTCTCCTACCCCGAACCACTTTGTATTGAGGAGTTTCCAGTAGCTTTTGTGGCATGGATCATATTTTGTGTTGGGCTCTAGCTTGGAAATTGCTTTCAAACGTGGTTGCCCTTTGCCTTTTGCTCCCATGAAAGTGCATTAAACTGCGTGTAATACGCATTAGCTTGTCACTACCTCTTCACATGCGAGATTAGTGTGTTGGCAAAAGGTTTCCTGCTGCCACCCAGCTCCTAGTTAGACACAGATCTGTCTGCCGCTGCTTTAGGCAGGACCTTCCGCAGGCTCAGCAATGTCAGAAAATACCACGAGGTGGCTTCTCAGAGGGCGAATATCACGCTGGGGTTGGTGTTACCCACTCCAGGCTTCTCCCTACCTTGGGTTTTCCTTCAGCTCTCAATTTCCTTTGATGCTGGAGTGAGAGCATTCTGTCTTACGCAGAGAAGCCCAGTTCTGAGGTGATTTTAAATTGATCATTTAAAATTATCATCAGCTTTGCCAGGCTGCTGTTTGTTACCAGTTTTCTCCCCTTTCCCCATGCCTGGGATCCTTCTGGTACCAGTTGCTGCTACTTCTGCGTGGAAAGGGAGCAAGAAGATGGAAAAGAGTCAGAAAGGGGGTGAGAGACGGACTTGAAGTGTTCCTAGTTGACGTTTTATGCCCATTCCTGCCTCGGGGGTGGGGAGCGCCCCATAAATCCATGCTAATCGCTCAGAAGTTGGTGCTAAAGGTGTCTGCAGGTATGCGGGACACACCCTGGAAATGAGCTGAGCTCGATGTTTTGCTTCAAATCTGCTCCACTTCTGACCTTGCTGATTTATTGGAGTAATTAAACTCCATGTGCCTTCTTTCCCAACTTTATCTAAATTGCAGTGGTTCTGATATAAACATTAAGGCATGCTTATTTTTCTAGGGAATATAATCCCTCAACACTCTCAGATTTTGGTGCTTAGTTATACTACCACAGTACCTAAGGATACCTGGTGATTAACCCAGCCCCTGGCCCCATGTTGTGCGCTTTAAAAATTGGCATCAGACAGAAGAGGCTTTTTCTGCTCCAGGAGCCTCAGTGAGACAAGGGGCGATGGAAACAGCCCCTGTGCCCACCAGTCTGTGATTATTAGGAGGCAGCATTAGTCAGATTATCTTAAATTGAAAAGAAAAAGTTTAACAAGTGGGCAACAGACATCCTGTCTGACATCTGGAGGTGAGAATTAACAAAGAGTGAGAAAGGAGTGATGACGGGCTGTGAAAACCTCGAGAAAGGAAGAAAACAGGAGGGAAGACAAAGCAAATGTTTGGAAATCAATGTTCGTAGTGGCATTCTGGGCAGGTACCAGAGCTGTGATTGTGCTTGTCCTAATGGGGAAAAAAGGATGTCCTGAAATCGAGGTGGTGGAAAAAAAAACCCACCGGAATCTCGGCTGTGTGGATGATGGTGTGGAGAAGGAATTGGGAATATGTAGGTGTAGTCAGGATGTGAGTCAGTGAGACCTGTTCCGTGCGGCTGAGCGGCACCGGGCACCGCTGATACCCACACTGAGCGCTCAGCTCCACAAAGCGCCCCAGGGAAATGATTTATTTGGTGCCCCAAACACAACGCCGCTCCGCTGCGAATTTAAGAAGCAGCATTTCTTGTTCTTGTCACTGAATGTCATTATTGATATGATGGGAGAACCTTAATTTATTTCCTGCGAGGTAGTGTTACTGTAAAAGGCTCACTGCATCTCCTTCCTCTGGATACGGTGTTTTTACACCGCTACCACTTCTTCACATTAGAGAGCAAGCAGTAAATTGTAGACGCTGTCAGGCCAGAATGAAATACAGTGATCTTCTGGCTAATGTGAGGGATGAGCAGATACGTGCCCAGTTGTCTCATTATTCTTAATCTTCTTTTTAATTCTCTAATTCTCTGTCGCTGTCATACAGGCTGACACAATTTGTGTGAACTACCTGGTTCTTGCTGCAGTGTCTTCTGGAGTTCAGGTCCTTGGTACTTAGGGGCCAGTAAAATCACTGTGTGTTTTTAGTGACTGTCTTAGAAAGTGGCGTTTAATTCCTAACCAGTCCGATACTTCAAGTGGCAAAATTTCAGGTTTATCTTGCCTGTGATCTCAGAAAAGCGACACCGGTTAATTTTGTAGTGAATTCACACTCGCTCCTCTTGTTCAACAGAATCCCTTATGGATGTCATCTCCTTCCTTCTCACCTCTGCGAGGATCTGGAAGTGGCTAAAACGTGCCAGTGCGGCAGCGCCTGTCTGAGCAGCTTCATTCAGATCACGGTGACCATGAACCTGCACCACGTGGCGCACACCGTGGTCCTGGTGGATAACATGGGAGGTACGGAAGCGCCCGTCATCTGCTACTTCTGCTCCCTGGACTGCTACTCCCAGTTCCTCGACAGGTACCTGCAGAGTCACGGGTGACTGTTCACGGCCACAAAAGCTCTGCCCGGTCACAGAGGACCCTGAAACCGTTTTCCGTGTGTTACCCACTCGTGCTGCCAACAGCAAATGTGAGTCTTGCGGTGAGGGACACTGTGGCCTCGCTCTGTTCCTCCACCACCCAAATCTCTCTTTGGTTGGAATAAAAAGTGTTGCTTAGCTTGAATGAATCTTCCTTAGAATGTATTTTGCTTTCTTTTTTCTATTACCTTGACTTTGTTTAGAATATCATGACAGTTTTCTTTGTTTCGTGGCGTAAGCGGTTCAGACGGTGAGCATACATGGAACTGCTTTGCCCGCTCCTGCCCGAGGCTCTGAGCTCTGCCTGCGCCAAACCGCGCTGACTTTATCACCGGACTGGACTCTCCTGACTTGTTTACTGTAGAACAATGGGGTCAGCTGCTGGGAGAAGAAATTACAGCGTGTGCAATTCAAAACTGCTCGTGTAATTCCAGGTGGTGCTTTTGAAACAGTTATGCTGTCGCATTCTCACTTCAAGCAGGGACCAGCGCTGCTGGTTTTTTACCAGAGCAAATGTGTTTGGTTTTATCTCTTTGTTATACAAGAAATGTCTTTTTTTTTCTAAATATATGACCTCAACTTTGTTTCTTAACTCTCACCTTTTAAAGATTCCTGAATTGTTCACTGTGTGTCGAATTATTAAATTTTGAAACCTTTCTATGTACACGTGAATTGTGTTTTCTCTGGAAAATGAGTTTTTAATCCAGTGCATTCTAGGGATTAGCTCCCGGCCTTTTTCCTGGGGAAGATACCGCAATATTGAGCATATCCACACCCTCATTTCATGTCTTGTCAGCTGGTCCCTGGCCGGGGTGTGATAGAATCATTTTGGTTGGAGAAGTGGAACAAAAGTCTCTTGAGAAGTCTTGGGGCATCCCGTGCCCTGGAGCACACGGTGGCGCGGAGGGAACGTGCTACACTGGTACTTTTGAAGCAGTATTGCCTGCCCAAGGGCGAACTACACATTGTGCATCACTTCGGGTTATAGCAAAACACGCCGCTGTGCCAATTAGGTGTAGTTTCAATGGGAAAACGACTTTTGTAATTGCTGAGTGCAGAACTGATCCAGATTGAGGTTCGGGTGACAGCCAGATGTGACGCACAGTGGGAGGAGCAGCCTGAGGGGCTTTGGAAGAACAGACTTGGCTCACAGGTTTCGCACAACATTCCGGCACATTTTTTAAATTATCAGTCTGAAACTCTTTATTAATCTCAGATGTTCACAGCAGAAGTAAATCCTGACGCACGCCTGCTGAAGGGCCTTTTCCCGCGGCAGAGGAACCTTTATTCCAGAAATACTGAGCGTCATTAAAACTTCGTGAATGTCAAAATAACCTGACTGTTCTTTTCACACAGTGTTTGTAAAACAGTAACTTTTAAGCAACTACAGGAAGTTTGGGATGAATCATTCCTTAGATGTTGCTCTTCCAACGACAGAGAACTTGCGAAGGAGGAAACCAAGCGTGGCTGTTTGCCTGAACACGGGTCTGCAGAGCTGACCCAGGGACGTTTCAAATCGTTCCTGCTGCTGTACAGGGAGAGATCTCACCCTGATTGCAGCAGCCCGAAGGTGACTCACTTGGAAAAATACCTTTTAGGTGGAGTAGAAGATTAAGAGAACAACAGTCCCCACAAACAAGCTCTCTCTGTGCTGTCTCAAGGGGCGGAAGGGCTGTGGTTGTGGGTTCACCCCACGGGCAGCCCCAAGGCGCTCGGTGAGCGAGTCAGGGTTTGGTTTTTGGGGCTGTTTTCTGGTGCTGCCAGCGCAGGGGTGTGTGTGACCCAAGTGCTGCGTGGGGCTTTGGGGAGAGAAAACGGAACCAAAACGTCGTTCTCAAAAGAAACTTGTATCTCATTTCAGGACAGGCTTTTGAGCAGGGCCTGTTGTGATGGGACAAGGGGTGATGGTTTTAAACTAAAGGAGGGAGATTCAGGCTGGACATGAGGAAGGAATTGTTGTCCCTGAGGGTGGTGAGAGCCTGGCCCAGGTTGGCCAGAGAGGTGGTGGCTGAACCATCCCTGAGACATCCCAGGCCAGGCTGGACGGGGCTCTGAGCAACCTGAGCTGGTGAAGATGTCCCTGCTCATGGCAGGGGGGGCACTGGGGGAGCTGGGAAGGGCCCTTCAACCCAAACCATCCTGTGATTCTATGAACTGTCACTAAAAATGCGTCCAAACCAGCTCCCGCCCCTTCTGTTCATCTTGTGCCCGAGAAATCTTTAATCGCCCCGATTCTCCTGAGCTTTGTGTCACCCTCACCGTGCGCCATGGGGACACCGTCACCCCACCACAGGGACACCCACAGCCCTGCGGGACGTTAAGTCTGGCTCTGCACAGCATGAGCTGCATTTTGGGGCAAAAATTACTTACAATTACACAAATTAGTATTGATGTGGGTGGGTGACCCTTGGGAACCCCAGGCTGTGGCACAGTTGTCACCACAGTTGTGACCACAGTTGTGACCAGTGTCACAGCCGGTCCGTGCTGAGGGGCCGGGACACGACGGCTGCAATTACACGAGTAATTCCTGCCATTATCTGTGATTGTGGAATCGCTAGAGACTATTCTTCTAATTTTAGAATTATCGTTTCATTTTAGATTATTACTCTAATTTAGAATGATTACCTTACATTCTTGAGTTATTATTACCGCAATTCTATAATTATATTACCTTATTCTTGCTATCCTAGAATTATTTTCCTGTATACTTGCCATTCTAGAGTGATTTTTTCCTTAATGTGTTGTTCTTGCAATTCTATAGGTTTCTTGTCTTCTTGCCATTCTAGAATAAATTTCTTCTTATATATATTATTGCTCTTGCAAATCTAGTTTCTAGAATTAATTCACCTTATTCCTGCAGCCCCAGAATGGATTTCTTGTTCTTGCCACTCCAGAATGATTTAATGAGCTTTAAACTCTGGAGTTGCAAGCCCAGAATTATTCCCTCATCATGTTCTTGCAATCCTAGAGTTGTTATTCTTGCAAATCTAGGATGATTTTCTCACTCTTGCACTCCCAAAATTATTTTATGATCTTCACGCAGTGCCAGAACGATTTTATCACCTCATTCTTTCCAATCTAGAACGATTTCATGCGATTCTCCCAACCCCGGAATTATTTTCTTCTCTTATTCTCGCACTTCTGGGATGATTTGGGGCTTTACTCTCGCAAATCGGGGATTATTTGCTCTCATCGCGCGTCGCTCCCGCCGCACGCCGGCGGACCCGCTCCCGCTCCTCCTCAGCCGCCCCGCTAATGGCGGCAGCGCCTGCCGGGCCCCCCCCGGCGGAAGCGGCGCTGAGTGACGGCCACGGCGGCCAATCGAGCGGCGGGGGCGGTGCCAGCGGCGCCCAATGGCGCGCGGCGACGTGTGCGCGTGGGGCGGCGGCGGCGCGCGCGCTGCCGGTGGGCGCAGTCGCGGCGGCGGCGGCGGGAGCGGCGGGAGCGGCGGCCGCCGCCGCCGGGAAGGATGCGGCTGCGGATCTACAAGCGGAAGGTGTTGGTGCTGGCGCTGGCGCTGGCGGTTTGCGCGCTGGCCTTGTGGGGAAGCGGCGGCGGCGGGCGGAGGCGGCAGCAGCAGCAGCAGCGGGGCGGTCCCGGGAGCACCGGGGAGCCGCCGCGGGTCAGCGAAGCGCCGCCGCGCCGCCCCGCCGCGAACGCCTCGGCCGCATCGCCGGCGCTGCCGCTTCTCACGGAGAACGGGACGCTGAGTTACCGCTCGCTCGTGTACCGCCTCAACTTCGACCAGCCGGTGCGGAACGCCGGGCGCTTCCCGGGGCGCGCCGGCCCCGCCGCCGACGCGGTGCTGGTGGTGCAAGTGCACGACCGGGCCGAGCACCTGCGGCTGCTGCTGGAGTCGCTGCGGCGGGCGGCGGGAGTGGAGAACGTGCTGCTGGTGCTGAGCCACGACCTGTGGAGCGAGGAGCTGAACCGGCTGGCGGCCGCCGTGGATTTCTGCCCGGTGCTGCAGATCTTCTTCCCGTTCAGCATCCAGCTCTACCCCCGCGAGTTCCCGGGCCACGACCCCCGCGACTGCCCCCGCGACGTGGGCAAGGCGGCCGCGCTGCGCCTGGGCTGCATCAACGCCGAGTTCCCCGACTCGTTCGGGCACTACCGCGAAGCGCGCTTCTCGCAGACCAAGCACCACTGGTGGTGGAAGCTGCACTTCGTGTGGGAGCGCGTGCGGGCGCTGCGGGAGCACGCGGGGCCCGTCCTGTTCCTGGAGGAGGATCACTACCTGGCGCCCGACTTCTACCACGTCCTCAAGAAGCTCTGGGCCCTGCGCGAGCGCGACTGCCCCGACTGCCAGGTCGTGTCCTTGGGCACCTACAGCCCGGTCCGCGGCGGCTTCGCCGGCCGCGCCGACAAGGTGGAGATGAAGACGTGGAAGTCCACCGAGCACAACATGGGCATGGCCTTCGGCAGAGACACCTACCAGAAGCTCATCGAGTGCACGGACGCCTTCTGCACCTACGATGATTACAACTGGGACTGGACTCTGCAGCACTTGACTGTCTCTTGTCTTCCAAAGTTCTGGAAAGTGCTGGTTCCCGAAATCCCCAGGGTTTTTCACACGGGGGACTGCGGCATGCACCACAAGAAAACCTGCCGGCCGGCCACCCAGAGTGCCAAAATCGACTCTCTCTTGAACAGCAACCAACAGTACCTGTTTCCCGAAACCATGAGTGTCAGTAAGAGGTACTCCATGGCACCCCTGTCCCCTCACGTCAAAAACGGAGGGTGGGGAGATATTAGGGACCACGAACTCTGTAAAAGTTACCGCAGACTTCAGTGAGGATCACTCTGCAGCCTTTTTCTTTTTGAGTTGTTCCGTACCGCCTTTTACAGGCACACACGTGTATAAAGAGCATTTATGAGTTGGTTTCTGCTTTAATATGAATAAACATTCTCGTAAAAGGTGTCCCGAAGTAGTAATCTGTGGTGTTCGGCAACCACGTTCTGGAAACGGGTTCCTTGCCGCTGCCGGAGCGCTCGGAGCAGCGTCGCAGCCCCTGCACGAAGCGGGAGGAGGAGAAAACTGGGATCTAAGTGCATTTTTTCTGGTGGGGGGTGTTGCCCCCATCGGGGACCGAGCCCTCCCGGGCTCCGGCGCCTCCCGGCGCCACCTCATGCCGGAGAACGGTGTCCCGGTTTGGTTGCGATGCGTTGATATGAAGGAAAGAAAAAGAATCATTGTTTTTACTGCAATGTAGATATATATACGATTTTTTTTTTTTTAGTTCTGCCAAAATAAAATTCCGTTGTTTTGTAATACCAGAGAAGTTCTTGATTCTCATGTAAAGATGATGTCACCTTGTGTTGCTCCAGAGAAAGTCGGGACCTGGGGGGCGGGATGTGTATTTTGTCTTTAATCCAGAGGACTGAACACCTGCCATCACCCCTTAGCGTGCATTTAACTTCATTACGTTTTTAATGATACTAATTGGGGGCAGAATAGAGTTAAGAAATGCCTGCACGGCGCCTCTTTTGTTTGGATCCAAATAAAAAAGTTTCGCTTTCAAATTCCTCAGCTGTGTAAAGTGACCAGTAAAAAACCACCGTGTAACGGGAACGGGCTGAACTGGAGCTGAACCCGCAAACGGGAGAGAGCGGAGTCGTTAATTAGCATCAAATTAAGTCTAAGGGTACGACACATCAGTTGCACGTCACTTTGAAGCACAACTGGCAGCAGTAACGCATGAGAAGCTTTTCGTAGAACGAAGTATGTTAGAGAAAGAAAACGCTGCGCTCAGATGACAGATGTGCAATATTAAGAGGTGGCGTTTGTGCTGAGATTTGGAGGGGGGGGGGGAAAAAAGGCATTATTTTAATTAGAGAAAATGGGGTCGGTGCTCTGAGGACTCTGGCTGCAACGCTTAAGAACGGGGCGGGGGGTGCGTCGCAAGGGTTTCCGTTTGTCACCTGCTTTATGGGTTGTGAATATAGCAGTTAAATATTAATCCGAGAGAGAGCTGAGATTTGTGAAACACTCCAAGCCGTACGCAGGTTTATTTTGACCGCGATAAGATGCTGTTTATTCCCCAGGGTACCTGAACTGAACCAGCTTTGCCGCTTGCTCCGTTTGCCGAGTTTCACCAGGTCTGTGCCCACGAGGAGCCCCCGGCAGAGCCCAACGGGTTCAACTGCACCCAAAACCCCCCCCGTGCTCCTCCTGGGTCGGGCAGATGCTTTTGGCAGCTGAACTTCCAAAATTACGGCTTACGCCACGCACCCCGTGTTTAACGTGGCAACGTAATTCCAGAGCAGCTGTGAAACAAGCCACGTTTAACTTTGTTCTAAAGCTCATTCCTCTTCTTCAACTCAAAAGCAAACAAAAGTCATTTCAAAAGCAGAAAGGGAACCGAAAGCTGTTTATTATTAGGTATGTTCTTTTGGTTATCGCACTTTAGAGACGACCCAGCAACAGCATGTCCGAGCTCATGGGGGAAACTGGTTTTGACAAGTACATTTAATCTGGATCAAGTGAGTCCGTTTTACAAATTCTAAATACTTATAGCAGTCATGTAACAAGAGAGGATGTTTCCATGGTGCAATTGAATTTGTTCGGTTGACAGACTGGGGTATGTTTGGGTGCCGTGTTCTGAGGGGATGTACTAGGACGGAACACACGGTATAAATGCTGATTATTTCTGGGAGACTAATTAGAACTTCTCCATGTAATTAGAAATTTCATTTGATTGCTAAAAATCAGTGCGAGTCTAATCCTGCAGTTATCACAAAATGAAGGGTTTGAGAAATGATGAATACTGCTCATTTCTAGGTGGGCTAAACAGCAATTCCCCAGGGAGCCATTAGAAGACGGATAAATACAAAACCTCCCTGTCATGTAGCAAGAGACTAAGAAATTCATGTAAACAATAACGATGCGTTTTCTTCCAGGTGCTCAAATTCACCTTCAACTGCATCTTCCTTGTAAGTAAAACTATTTCAGCCTATACATAAATTAGAAAACTCTGAGCTATTAACTTCAAAAATTATTAACAACGTAAGGACTCTGTAAACAAAAATTTCGGTGGGAACCCGTGTTCTGCTCTTAGCCCTGAAGTCACAAACCAGTGTGTGGAAGTCGCAGTGAGAATCAAACAACAGAAGGAAAGCCTAAAAGAATTCAAACTAGTCTAATTCATAGAGCAGCGGGTTCTGGAAGGCGAGCGGGCAGCGCGTGGTGTGATCCCCGAGGACCCTCGTGCTCCCGTCCCGCGGGTTCAGCTCCCGCAGGACCCCCCTGTCCCCATCCCCGTCCCCAGCCCCGTCCCCTCCTGCCTGCTCTGATTCTGCGGCAGCACCTTCCAAATCCGCTTCCTTTCTCCCACGTTCTCCGGGAACCGCTGAACTGGTGTCAGGAGGTTCAGGCTGCAAACAATGCTGTGAACTACAACCCACTTTTCCTATTGTTTCAGCTGTTGTGGGAGATGTGGAAGTTCTGCTGGGTTCTGTAGCGCGTTCTCCTTTGTCTGCGTCAGCCGCCGGACGGTTTGTTTCTGCGTTTGCTTGCGGGTTGTCACCGTTTGTCTTTCCAGCGAGATCCCCTCCTGAGCTGCTGAGTTGTTCTTGTTTCGCACCCTGTCCAGAACACGCTGCTTCCTGCGGCTGTCGAGAAAAGAAACGCTTTGTTTTACAGCTGAAACGGGCTGGACACGCAGAACTGCCGGAAAGTCCGGCCGAGGTGCTTGTTCCTCCCACAGCCACCCCCAAAAGCTGAGTCAGTGCCGTGCTGAGGTTTTCCTGACCCCCTTTGGCTCCCGAGGTTTCCTGTGCCATAGGAAACGGCGCCGACCTCGGTCGCGATTAACAGCGGGAGTCGCCGCGCCCAGGCTGTTTGCTGGAACAAAATCGGCCCAGGGATCTGAACTCTCCTTGCAATGAATGTGTTTTAACCTCGCGGTTACGGAAATCACCGCCCTGTCGTGTGCGAAACTGGGGAGCAAGCTGTGCTCTTCACTCGGCCTAAGGGAGCTAATGCAGGACTTGCGGTTTGACTCGGGATGAACGGTGAGACCCGGTGCTGTCTAAAGAGCACTTTCCCAATTTACTGTTAGTTTTAGCAAGAACCAGCGGGTAACTCGTGCGTCCCTGGCAGTGGATGGTCAGGATCGGGGGGGCATCTCAGCTGGGTTCATGGATCCAAAGGCTGAGCTGCTCTCACACCCCCAACCCCTCTGACCCCAAAACCACCGCTCCCTCCAGCCAGAACCAACAGAAACACCGGTAAACCCTCCTCAGCACTGGGAGATCCTCCCACATGAATGTGCAAGTGAGCTAAGACATCTCAGCCTCCCTTTCTCAGGTACCAGAACATCCACGTTTGCTCTCCGACAACCAAATGTTACATTTTTACATACAATCCACACCAGCGACACGAGTTAAGCAATGCTGGTGTCTTCAGGGTGAACTCCAGCACAGTTGCACAAGTCGCTGTTTCGCCTCAACTTGCTTTCCAAGGAGCCCCCTACACATTTACTGTATGTACAGTCTCAGTTTAGGGCCACACAAGTAACCTCATTGTCCCGGTGTGTTATCTTCCTTTAAGAACAGTTTTAAATGAATTTCTAATGCGGTGTCTACCGAGAAATCCTCTTTACAAAACTAACGTTTTGCACTGTAACCTGTGCCAGCCCTCGGACACAGCCGGCCTGGGATCCCTTTCCAATTCCCACTCCCAGCACCCAAAATCCCCCAGATCCCTCTGGGTCAGTTCACTCTGGACCTGGAGAAGCGTTTGTGCAAAAGACGGTGCGATTTAACCATACACAAAGCCAAACTTTTGAGTATTTGAAGGTCAGAGACGTCTCAGTTCTTTATTCTGGTTTTGTTCTGATGACATCTGCCATGGTTTTGCAGCACGTGGTCACCAGCTCTGACCTGAAGGCACTTGGGGGCTGAATGAGGGATACTAGGTAGTTATTTACTCTGTTTTTCACTTTTAATACCATGCCATGCCGTATTCCTGCACGGAGGAAGCACCACCTTTAACATATCGCACTTCTCCATCTTCCCAACAACATACAGGAGGTTTCAGTCCCACGTTAAATGGCACAAACGTGAACTTACGTTTCTAAAAACTGACATTTAGACGTGCAAATACCCCCCCACTCCACCGCTTTCCCTGTTGTATCAAGACAAAACAGGAACAAAGGTGTTTTGGTCGGATTTGATACGATCTGGCTGGAGAACATCAATCAGCCGGCAGTTCATACGAGCGCCAGGGAGATCCTCACCTGCAGCCTCATCTGCATTCTGTCCTCAGCAACGTGGAGCACTTCAATTAACGGCTGACTTTCCAGCGCTGATTGGGAGCGAGAGGAAGGGCAGGAAACCCTGCCTAGGAATCCATCAACGTTTTCCTCACTGACAAACAGTCTTTCCTGGAGAAGAGAAAGAGCAGGTTATGTTCTTTTTGTGCTTTACTTCAGGGAGCACGAAACTCACCACAAAGCTAGGTCACTGATTCGCAACACAAGTTTCACACCACGCTCGCGCCTCGATTTTAGGCGATTTCAATTTGAAGCACAGACCTGCATTGCACATAGATAAATGGATTTTCTCTCTTTTGCTACGTGACTCATGTATAGACTTTGACTCCCCCCGAGGAATGATTTGCACCAACAGTTCAGTGTCTCCTTGCGCTGCCACCGCAGGATCTTTGAACCCTCAAAGATCAGGCTTTGTAAAGCAAAAGCTACAAAGCACACAAGACAATATCCACGTCACATCCACTGAGAGAAGCGTAAACCCCCGTTGGAAGCAGCAGAGAGGTGTCCGGGTTAAAGACCGGACGTGTTTTGAGGCTGTTAATAAGCAGTTTCACAAACGCCGCGAAACATGTTGCTACAGGTTGAAAGATTTAAATCAGTCACAGGTAATTAAAGGTCCTAAAAGATATCATCCTGGAGGGGCTGTTTCATAAGAATTACAGAGCTTGCCCTGCCCTCGTATTCTTCCTCAATCATCCACTGTGCGAAAGGACAGACGCTGGCACAATAAAAATGCTCCAACCTAGAGGACTATGATGTTCACAAATTACTTTTCTAGATTAACAATTAACTGTTTAATGGGACATAGCAGGGAAAAGTTGCAAACCTTCTACTTTAAGTCACACTCCTGAATTTCTCGGTCCGGTTCTACCCTCTTGCCATCCCAATAGAAGCAAAATTCAGTTCTCACTGACGTCTGGTGGATTGAGAAGCAAAAAGGCAACTCTGCATATTTTGGGCCCTGGGGATGTGGCCTCATGCACGGCCAGATGCCGCTGGGCGAGGGACGGAATGTAACCGTCGTCCTAAAGCTTTCTGTTAGGTCTAAACATTGCAAATCGCATCCTTAGATCACTTTGTCTGAAGTGACCGGAGGATATTTTACAGGAGGATACAAAGCAACCGCTCGCCATGATGTTCCCATCGTTTTGACTAATTATTACAAACCAATCAGACCAGGTTTCACGCCAACGCCGCATTCCCAGAGTCCTACACTTACATTTCAAGCAAGCATTTAAAATTTCAGCGCCGCGCTACCCAGTGGGCTGCCATAAATCACGGTACCGCACAAGCGGCGCTGTTCGTTATCAATATAATGATTATCGTGAGCCTGCCCAGCCAGCCGCTGTAACTCAGCCTTTGCATTCACCGCGAGTAGACACCGAGGCGTTTATGTTGCTGCAGATGTTATCAAAGCACAGACCTTGGCAAAAACACGATTCAGGAATTTATTTTAAAGCCTGTTTGCCCTGGCTTGGAAGAGCAGCAAAGGACAAGCATCTGCAGATGATTGCAGTGACCCTGGGAAATAATCCTTCCGTTCAAACAGACTATTTTCTGGTATTTATGATACTCTCTTAGCAACTTAGAAGTAAATTTGTTTTTCCCCACACATACTGTCATCTGCTGTTTGGTCTGCATTGGTTTTTCCCTGTGACTGAACTGAGAGCAAATGAACACAAACGGTAGCAGGAATGACTTTGGTTGGGGAACAACCTGTTGGAGAGCAGTGTAGGGGAAAGGGACCTGGGGGTCCTGGGGACAGCAGGGTGACCATGAGCCAGCACTGGGCCCTTGTGGCCAGGAAGCCAATGGGACCTGGGGTGGGTTAGAAGGGGGTGGTCAGTAGGTCAGAGAGGTTCTCCTGCCCCTCTGCTCTGCCCTGGGGAGACCACACCTGGAATCTTGTGTCCAGTTGTGGCCCCTCAGTTCCAGCAGGACAGGGAACTGCTGCAGAGAGTCCAGCGCAGCCACCAAGATGCTGGAGGGAGTGGAGCATCTCCCGTGTGAGGAAAGGCTGAGGGAGCTGGGGCTCTGGAGCTGGACAAGAGGACACTGAGGGGGGACTCATTCATGGGATCAATATGGAAAGGGGGAGTGTCAGGAGGATGGAGCCAGGCTCTTCTCGGTGACAACCAGTGACAGGACAAGGGGCAATGGGTTCAAACTGGAACACAAGAGGTTCCACTTAAATACAAGAAGAAACTTGTTCCTGGTGAGGGTGGCAGAGCCTGGCCCAGGCTGCCCAGGGGGTTGTGGAGTCTCCTTCTCTGCAGACATTCCAACCCGCCTGGACACCTTCCTGTGTAACCTCATCTGGGTGTTCCTGCTCCATGGGGGGATTGCACTGGATGAGCTTTCCAGGGCCCTTCAAACCCTGACATTCTGGGATTCTGTGGTTCCTGTCCCCACGATGCCCTTGACGCTCAAATATTAATAGTTTGTCCTCTATCACTTTACACATAGTTACCATCCAGAGTTATTTGTACTGTACCCGTACTGGGGGTGAAAGCTTTTATAAGGTTTTCATGACTGCAAAGATTAAACAGCTCAAGAGAAGCTTTCATGAGCTTAATAATGTTTCCTGACATAACTGGTTTTTTAAGTACGTTATTCCCATAACGCATCTACCAGTCAAAGGCTATTCAGAAATCAGTTTGTTGTATAGCAGAAGCAAACTAATTACATTTCTTAAAGTAGTTTGGGAAAGAGATTACTCCAAAAAAAAATATCAGACAATAAGTTTGTTGTGTTCTCCTTTTCTGTCCTCTTCTGACCTCCCAAAAAACTCGCCAAGAGTCCTGAGCACAGAATTAACAGGACCAAAAATAAACTGCTGTAGGATGAAGCACAACGGTCCTCATTTCTGGCACAGTGACCCCTAACTACGATATTAACTCTTTATAGTAGCTTGGAAGTTGAAAATTGTAACCCTGCCTTCTCAAGACAGACCGGACAGCACATACACGCCAAATATTCAATGAGATAATGAATGAGGGGATTAATTACAAAGCCCGCCAGCCCCTGTTGTAAAGACAACTAAAACTCCCTCTGTTAAGCGATCCTCACAAACTCAGGCTGAGCTCAAACCATGAACCAACCAGGAATGTTTAGTATAATGTAAATGTTAAAAAAAGCATCATCTCAATGCATAGTAAAGCAAACATTGCTCCCTGCTGTTCTCTGGAAGGGGTTATGTTTTTAAATCTCAATATTCTCCATGACAGAACATGGGGTTTTGTTATAATACAAAAGGGATGGGCAACCCAGCAACCCCGGAGAGCGAAAAACATCATCCAGTCCGCTGAGAAGGGCAGGAAGGGTGTGGAGCCGCATGAAAGGGAATTATTACTCCAGCCAACCTTTCCTCTAAATGACACGAAAACGAGCACGCGTGACCCCAAACAGCCGGCAGAATTCATTACCCCCCAAACGTTTTACATGCCGGTACAACCGAGGCTCCAAGTCTCAGCGGTTCCAATGCACCCACCAGGAACCCGGGGTTTATTTCTGTTAAGAAGGGAGCATTTAGCCCCAGGAGATCAAACACTAAAAGACGCCGCTTTACAAAGCCGTGATTTCAGCAATTCCCCAGCTCTGCCATACCCAGGACACTCTGGGACACGCTGTTCTTGGAAACCTTGCCTGGCAGGCTTACAAATTTTATTGATGATTATTTCACTCACAGCCGCTCTATTTTCATCATTGACTCCCCAGGCTGTGTTGTGTCCAAACGAAGGGGAATTCTCTGATGCGGGAGTTTCCCGGGCCTGAGCTCCCAGGATTTAAACAAATGGAATGAATAATGTCTCAGGCGTTAGTGGATGAACCAAGTAAGGGAGCAGCTCACAGCTGGTCCTTCGAGGCAGAAAAGTCAGCGTTGTGTGGCCTCTGGTGCAGCGAAACAGGTAATTTTAAAATCCTTGAAATATGTGACCCCGGCCCACAAAGTCCGAAGTTACGGGATCTTTATTTTTATAGATTTTCTGGTCAGCGTAACAAATCTGTGCACGCTATGGTTTAGCCAAGGAGCAAAACTACTCATAGGAAAGAGAAGCGATGGCTGCAGCCGCTGCTAAGTTAAGGCTGAGAGTCAGCAAAGAGCCGGCTATCGTATGGGAAAGCGGTAAAATCAAAGCAACATCGAGAGCTCCCAGACAAAGGAACCCTTGCGATGACACGGTTAAAGTCGCGCTGGAGAGACTCGCTGAAAATAAGCGCTTGCTGGGGTGGGAATTCAGGCTGCTCAGCATCTATGGAAACTGAGCTCTAAATAGATCATCTCTCGGCACAGGGATTCAAATGCATCTGACTCGACAAAAGGAAAACCAGCCCTTGAAATTGTGTTTCAAGGATGGTTTCCTAAGGACAAGCCGACTCATTCTTCTGCCAATACCGGTATCAGACCCATTTCCAAGCAGACAAGAGGCCGGTGCGGTAACGGGACCATCGCAGCTCCCCAAAGTGATTCCTAAAACACTCCAGATGGAACTTCTTGCAGCTCTCAGAGCTGGAACCGTAGCTCTGATGTACAGAATGAGACCCAAAGCGGGAAAACACCAGCAGGGAAGTGGAAGAAATCAAGAGAAGCCACCACAAGGAAATAGTTAATGGACACAAGGCAGCACACAACAGCAGCTCTAATTAAACATTAATTTTTCTCACTTCACCCCGAGTGAACGCAGCAAACAGAAAAATATGTGAATGAATGGCTGGGAGGCCTATGACTAATGCCCAGTCTGCTCCTCATCCTCCTACCCCACCCAAAAGATTTTGCAATATGGAATAAATTCAGCACATTCAAAGACTGTTTTTAACTCACAAAACGGTAATATTAACCAAACTCATTACTGGATGGCCTTTAACGACTTTCAATCAAAAGATGTTCCCTCAATCATGATAATGAAGGCACATACCAAACACTTTCAGTCATCACAGAGATCAAAGTGTGTGGAAACGTCCATCCATCACAGTATGAAAGATACTGCAGCAGAATTTCCTGTTCCCAAATGGAATTTTCAGCTATATCCCCACACAGAGTCACAGAAAGCTGTTGTTTCCTATTCCACATTCCATGATTCTATGGTTAAAATCTGCATTTAGGCCTGCAAACCATAAAATAAGCAGCAAATGCACACACCCGCCACAGCGCATGATGAAAGAGATTCCTATTCTGTTCAGACTACCAGAAAAAGCAGATAAATGCTTCTGTACCCATATAGAAAACAGGCAGCAGTTTGCACGATGTCACATTATTTGATGTCACATCTGTACCGGTATTTGATCACACCAATTAACAATAACACCAGATATTTTGTGGTCCTATTTGCAGAGACTTGCAGGCTCACGATCCAGAACAAGCGAAGGAAATACCCTGGAAACAGTTCAATGTAGGCGGTTCTCAATAGATTCATCATCTTTGGTACTTACCCAAAACTATCGCAGGAAAGGTAAGCAGCCTGCTCAATGGGAAAAAAAACGTGACGATTCGGCTGCACATCCACTAATTGCATAAATATCTTTCAGAATCATGCAGCGTTTGCTAATTGTGGGGACGGAGTAATTAAGATGCTCCAAGCCGCCGTCCCAGTGGAAATACTGTGAGCCTGCCAGTTCTTTGGACTTGCGCTCCCATGGTCACCCAATCTGCAAAGGGGTTTATTCTAAAATAAAGACTCAAAACCACAGGGCTGGAAGGTTACATGAGAATTGTGCAGCCTTAATCCCTGCTCATGTTTGGCTGTTTGAAACTCTAAGCTTAAATGTATTTCTCCACAAAATGTGTGTATTTCTTGACAGCAAGAGCGCCACAAGGTGAGTGTCCCTTTGCGGGGACACCGGTAGCAATCAGATGTGCCACCCAGGGAACATCACTGCCCAAAGGCCCATAAAATAATAAAACCTCTCAACTAGAATATTCAGACCAGCACAAAGATGAAGAACTAGCCCAGCAAAATGGCAACAGGCAGCAGTTCAGAGCTGCTGTTTGCTGGCTGAACTATCGGGTGTTCCTCCAGCTCTACGTGGGAATTCTGCCCTCAAATCCAGCCACAGCAACACGCCACGCACACGTCTGCACTACCTGACACTGCACACACGTGTGTACTCTGGTGTGTTATAAACATCTCCTTTCTTCATGTGAATGAGCGATTTACATGGTCCTAAAGGCTGCTAAGAGACCCTCTCGCTCTCTGCAACTACCTGAAAGGAGGTTGGAGCCAGGGGAGTGTTGGTCTTTTCTCCCAAGTAGCAAATGATGGGCCAAGAGGAAATGGCCTCAAGTTACACCAGGGAAGGTTTAGATTGGATATCAGGAACAATTTCTTCCCAGAAAGGATTGTCAGGATTGGAACAGGCTGCCCAGGGCAGTGCTGCAGTCACCATCCCTGGAGGGGTTTAAAAGGCATTTAGACGAGGTTCTTAGGGACACAGTCTAGTGCTAGAGTTGGGTTATGGTTGGACTCGATGACCCTGAGGGTCTCTTCCAACTGAAACGATTCTACAATGAAGGCGTCAGCTCTGTGATGCTCCTGTGAGACCAGCGCTAATCATGTCATTCACCTTCCCCTTGGGGAAGCGGTTTCCATCACTACCAACTCCTTCCAAACTCAGACCGATAACCTGACACCTCCCTGAGCCACCACTCGCGCAGGGATCCCAGCAGCACAAGCCGGGGAGCCGTTTCCAAGCCGTTTACCTGCAGAGCGGAGGCGTCGAGGCCGAAGCAGAACTTCTCCCAGGGCCCGGCGCTGCCAGGGGCCTTGGCCAGCGCAATGGCCGCGTTGTGGGCAGACATGCTCACGCAGGTCTCGGGGGACAGCAGCCTGTTGGCGGGAGGGAACTGTAGGAACAGGGTGAAGGTGCCGGTGTCAGTGGAGAAGCGCAGGCTGTAGTGGTTGGTGCCCACGTCCCCGCTGAGGCTGTGGGGCTGGATGCCGGGCACATGGAGGAGCACGGTGAGCGACGCCTCGTCCTGCCGGCACTGGAACGGCGGGCACACGGCGGCCCCGGGGCTGCTGGAGCCCCGGCCAACAGTCACCTCGCCGGGGCTGCCCCGGGTGGCCGGGCTCTCGGGAGGGGACGGAGGGGCGGCCCCGCTGGGCATGGCCGGCTCGGGGCTGGCGCTCGGAGCGGGGGAAGCGGCGCCGGAGCGGCGTGGGGACGGCTCGGCGGGAACCGGGGGAGGAGCCGCCGCGCAGCCCGGCTCAGCCGGCCCGGGCTCGGCCGGGCCCTCCGCACCGGGACCGACGGGTTCCTCCGCCCAGGGCTCGGCGGGATCCTCGGCACCGGGCTCGGTCGGACCCTCCGCCCCGGGCTCGGCGGGACCGTCCGCACGGGGCTCGGCGGGATCCTCCGCCCCGGGCTCGGCGGGACGGTCCGCACCGGTCTCGGCGGGATCCTCAGCGCCGGGCTCGGTCGGACCCTCCGCACCGGGCTCGGCGGGATCCTCAGCGCCGGGCTCGGCGGGATCCTCGGCACCGGGCTCGGTCGGACCCTCCGCCCCGGGCTCGGCGGGACCGCCCGCACCGGTCTCAGCGGGATCCTCAGCGCCGGGCTCGGCCGGACCCTCCGCCCCGGGCTCCTCCGGCCGCTCCCCGCCCGTTCCCGTGTGCTCCCGCGGGCCGGGCCGCTGCAGCACGGGCAGCGTGACCTGCAGCTGCCGCTGGGCCTTGTTGAAGGCGGCGCGCCCGCCGCTCTCGTCCACGTCGTAGGGGAGGCGGAGGCGCAGGCGGTAGGCGGGACGCTGCGAGTCGAGCCGCAGCTCCCGGCCGCGGATCTCCAGCTCGGCCTGCGCCGCGCAGCGCAGCAGCGGCAGCTCCACCGTCACCACCAGCTCCCGCGGCACCGGGCTGGGCGCCGAGTCGCGGGAGCAGCGATAGTCCTGCAGCTCCACGTACGAGCGGTGGCGGATGCTCCAGCGCGGCGTGGTGGGGCCGGCGGGCGGCAGCGGGGAGTCGCGGGCGGCGGGAGGCGGCGGGGAATCCCGGGCGGCGGGAGGCGGCGGGGGCGGGAAGGGCGGCAGCGGGGAGTCCCGGTCGGCGGGCGGGGCGGGGGCGCCGCCGGGCAGCGGGGTGCGGATGACGGGCGCCTGCGGGACGCCCTTGTAGGTGGCGCGGCGGAGCACGGCGGCGTTGGCGCGGTCCAGCTGCACGGAGCAGTGCCGCTCCACGGCCTCCAGCGCCGTGTCGCTGAGCAGGCGGCGGAACCGGTTGCTGCGGGCGGCCAGGCGGAGGGCGGCCGGGTGGAAAACCACGTCGTAGAGCAGGCGGCGGTGGCCGCCGCGGCCCAGCTCCTCGCGGCCCGGCGCCAGGCTGTAGGGCAGCGACCAGCGGTGGCCGCCGGGCTCCGGGCGCGCCCGCGGCTCCCCGATGTGCGGGTTGCTGCAGATGTTGAGGTAGCAGCGGCGGGAGCCGGCCTGGCTGGTGCGGAGCACGTAGCCCGGGGTGGGGTGGACGAAGCGAACCTCCACACCGCGCTCCCGCTCCAGCGCCGCCACCTCCTCCTCGTACAGCCGCCGCTGCTCCGGGTCGGTGAGCTCCGCCGCGTACTCGGCGAACAGCGCACGGAACTT
This sequence comes from Streptopelia decaocto, assembly GCF_964273445.1. NCBI lineage: Eukaryota > Metazoa > Chordata > Aves > Columbiformes > Columbidae > Streptopelia > Streptopelia decaocto. The sequence goes on from NC_138661.1 coordinate 2,370,722, forward strand.
TTCGTCGCGGAAGGCGCGTTGGAGCCGCTCGGCCTCCTCGGCGCTGAGCTCCAGCTCCTCCAGCCGCCCCGGGCCCGCCATGGCTCCGGCCCGGCCGCGCTCGTTGCTGTGGAGACGCCAAACAAGATGGCGGCTCCCGCGCCGCCGCGCTCGTTGCTATGGTGATAGTAAACAAGATGGCGGCGGCGGACCGCGGGTCACAGAACCCCAGAGTGTCAGGGGCTGGAAGGGACCTGGAAAGCTCATCCAGTGCAATCCCCCCATGGAGCAGGAACACCCAGATGAGGTTACACAGGAAGGTGTCCAGGCGGGTTGGAATGTCTGCACAGAAGGAGACTCCACAACCCCCCTGGGCAGCCTGGGCCAGCGTTCTGTTACCCTCACTGAGAAGACGTTTCTTCTCAAATTTAAGTGGAACCTCCTATGTTCCAGTTTGAACCCATTACCCCTTGTCCTATCACTGGTTGTCACCCAGAAGAGCCTGGCTCCATCCTCCTGACACTCCCCCTTTCCATATTGATCCCCAGGAATGAGTCCCCCTTCAGTCTCCTCTTGTCCAGCTCCAGAGCCCCAGCTCCCTCAGCCTTTCCTCACACGGGAGATGCTCCACTCCCTGCAGCATCTCGGTGGCTGCGCTGGACTCTCTGCAGCAGTTCCCTGTCCTGCTGGAACTGAGGGGCCACAACTGGACACAAGATTCCAGGTGTGGTCTCCCCAGGGCAGAGCAGAGGGGCAGGAGAACCTCTCTGACCTACTGACCACCCCCTTCTAACCCACCCCAGGTACCATTGGCTTCCTGGCCACAAGGGCCCAGTGCTGGCTCATGGTCACCCTGCTGGCCCCAGGACCCCCAGGTCCCTTTCCCCTACGCTGCTCTCCAACAGGTCATTCCCCAACTTATACTGGAACCCGGGGTTGTTCCTGCCCAGATTCAAGACTCTACACTTGCCCTTGTTCTATTTCATTACATTTCTCCCCGCCCAGCCCTCCAGCCTGTCCAGGTCTCTGATGGCAGCACAGCTTCCAGTGTCAGCCGCTCCTCCCAGCTCGGTTTCACCAGCAAACTTGCTGACAGTCACTCTATTCCCTCATCCAAGTCATTGATGAATATATTGCATAGTACTTGCCCTGGTCAGTTGCTATGGAGACACCAATATGGCAGTAAGTCTCCCAGTGGTGTCCTCAGGTCCCCAGTCCTCTCCCCTGGCGTTCCCGCCGTTCTGCCCTCACTGAGCGTTTCACGCTGTCTCTGAGCCCTCTCCTCTGTCTCCCAGGGGAGCGGTTCTCCACCATCTCCCCTCTGCAGGCTCCCGCTGTCCCCCCGGCAACATCTGGGAGCTGGCACGGCCCTCCCCTCGTGGCTGAGGGCAGGAGCACGTTCTCAAGTGTTGGCACACTCCTGCGGTTTGGGTTTAGATCCTTTTGTACCAGTGTCCACCCACAATGGCTCCTCCTGAGCCCGTACCCACTGTTGTCTTGACCCCCGAGCCACAGTCGTGTCCGTGCTGGCACCACAGGTAGGGCTGTCAAAAACAAAACACACAACCAAAATGAGAATCCCCCATCCTACACCAGATCTGGCACTTTGGGTACCACCGGTCTGCTCCCCTGCTCTCCGTGCCCACAAGTGACTAGAGCATATTTTTCCTTAATTTCATTGTGTAACACTATCCACAAAGTGACACCGCCCGCAGTAAGGAACCCCCAACAAATCTCCTCTAAACCTTTCCTGCCCAAAACAAAAACCCCAGCCCGCATTTCCAGTATTTCCCATAGATTACTGGCTATCAGCACCGTGAAAGACAAACTTCTCCCTGTCTTTAACCTCTTTTTTAAATGATATTTCCTGTTTGATATACACATCTGGTTCCTCCGGTTGTGTTCTTTTATTATGCTTTGCCAATTAATCTTCATTGTGACTCTACATTAGTTATCTAAACCAGCAACAGTACCTTTCCCGTAAAAGTCTGTATACAAAATACACCATTTTTGGCTTTGACATTTATTATAAACAGTAATACATCATAAAATGGATCCATGGTTGGCTTTACAAAGGCTCGCTCCAGTTTTGCAGTCTCGCAGAAATTCAGAGCCCCTGAAGCTTGCTGAAAATACCAAACAAAAACAACATTTGGCTTTTTAAAAGACAACACATCGTTCTATTTCTTGATTTATGAAAGACCTGATAATGTTTGAAGCTATTTAAAGAACTAAAGCATCTCATGGTATATTTTCTATACTCGAGTAAAGGTTACATGGGTCAATCTGTTGTCAGTTTTTTCCAGTCATTGGACAACCACAGGTGAGATGAATAAGCACCGATTTAAAATACATGAAATCAAAGCAGGAAAGCGGCTTTTGGGCTTGATAATGATCACAAAATGAATTATTACTAAGTGTAATTAATCTCTGTAACAAGCATCATCCCCAGAAACAAACCTGTTTCCCAACTGGGTCTCAATTATTGAAAATCATGTGGTATAGTCCATCTTTCCTTTTACTTTTTGATCATGCTCGTCATCATTGCTCTTGACTAATTTCTAGATTTATTATTGTAGTTCTAGACATTTGCATTTCTTACACGGCTTTAGTATGACGTGTAAGTTACGTTAAACTGCTAGAACCTTCGCTCAATTTTTCGTGTTCCTCCTGATATTTAGAAAGGCAGCAAATAAACTTCCTATTCAATGAAAAACTGAAATATTTACCTGTCTTCAACTGTCTTGTTGGACGGGTAAAATACCTTGAATGAAAATCCACTCCTTGGAAATGAACCCTGTAAAGAAAAACGTATATACCACGCTTGTGTAAGTAAAAATACCCTAGAAATAGTAAGAGACGCACTCGGATCTGACTGCACCCCCTTCTTATTTTGACCAAGCGTGAGGAAATCTTACAGGGTTTATGCACAGGCAGTCGGTGTTGGTGACGGTGAAGGGGTCGTATTTGTCTGCGATGACCAGCAGGTCTGGCACGGGGTAGACCCGCAGGGAATAGTCGTAGGCCCAGTACACGGGGCTGACGTACAGCGGCAGCGGCGTCAGGTGCGCTTGCGATAAGATCGTCTTTACGAACTGCAAGATAAACACGAATAGCGCGTTGGAACCATTTTCGCAAGGCAAACTCATTCCTGCCAACGCAAATGTTAATAAAGGAGCTTCGAACCTTCTGCGTATCTCCCTCTGATTATTAACAATTTCTAGACTAAAGCAGCAACTCCCCTACAAGTCAGCTGCTGGTTTGCTTGTTGTGTTGCGGGGTTTTTTTAATATACAAATTCCTTTCTAAAGCATATCAGGCAATATTTGAAGATGTCAAAACTATTTCATTAATCAGATTCTCCAGCAGAGAGAATCTGCTGAGCTCTTCTCCAACCCAGCAAGTACCAACACTAGCGTAACTTTTATTTTGTGGGTTTTTTCCCCTCAGGGCTTTCCTCGAAACACCAGATAACCACGAGATTCACACTTAAATACGGTCTTTTCCCTGAACGGGGGAAATCACTTGATTCCCAAATGATTTTGATGCCCTTGGCTGTTCTATGAGTTGCCCTCCTCCAGACACCAGACACCCCCTTTCAATTCCTTTTTCATCTGGTAAATTCCCCGCAGGGTATTTAAGTTTCTAAACTCTCTTCTTAAGCCGCACAAAAGTTTTTATTATCTCCGGTCCATCATGGAGCTGCCATTAGGCTCCGTTTTCCCCAAAGAGCCAAAATCACTACGGCGACTTAGTGAAAGGGTCTGGTGTTGAAAGAAAACGACGTACCGAGCATCAGCCCCGTTATTCCAACAATACTGTATGAAGCCTGAAGCCACTATTAATTCAATGTAATGTTAGTAAAGAAATTCCCCTCTCTCATTCATCGTTTTACACTGATGGCTGAAGTAAAAAACTAGTGACAGGTGGATAAAAAGCAAAGTATGCAAAAGCAACCCAATACTCTCAGGTGCAGGAAGCGTTGTAATGCACAATTCGACACGTTCTTCATGATTCCTTCCTTTCCAAGCCCTGTGTGAGCACAGGGGAGTGAGAGCTTGCTGTACACACATACATGTGTGCAAACCACCCCAAAGCCAACCTGCACCAGTGTCCGCAACGGCCTCTCTATGTTCACAAAGGAACCGAGCGCTGTCGTGACGGAGCAAAGGAATAAAGAGCTAAAAGAAGCTTCTGAGTCAAACACATTTTTAAAATCCCTATAAAATAAACAGACACAGACTCCATCCATCGCTGCAATGAGCCAGTACTGCCTGGATCACTCTGGTTCAATTACATCAGTAACTCCCATCAAGTCCTGCTGTGCATTCGTTAACCGGAATCATCACTCAGGGAGCTGTGACGATGTATCAAAAGCAGGATTAAAACTGGAAGTGAGAAGGCAGGAGCAGCAGATCTTTTGGAAAAGCGACACGCTGCTTTACCACAGATGTCACTGGTCAATAGATTAAATATTTTTTTTAAAAAGTAATTTATATTAAGCTTTGCCTTTAGGAATCAGTGTTTCTTGGTACAACGTTCGTCGCTGGCGTTATGAAGTTCTGCGTTAAAGGGCACCTGTGGTGGGACTGAGAATGACTCAGTGCCATCCATCAGCATCACAGCTTCAGTTATTTGACTCTCAAGATGTAAATGAAGGTAATAATCCTAAACATATAGATCCTTCTTACAAGCCCTCTTGGTTACTGTAGCAACGTGTCGTGAGAATGCAGAGCAGAGCATCCTAAAAACAGACGTGCTGATGAAGAACCAGATCCCAGCAAGAAGCGCCAAGCACGACTCACGTGGTTGGGAATGTCCATGTTGCTGCTGGGGAAGCGGACGCAGTTTCTGCACATTTTGTTCACCAAGTCTTCCCGAAAGATGATTATTTCTTGGGTGCAATATTGAATCCTAAGTGGGAAACGTTAATGAGGTTCAATTAATTGAGATGAAACTAAAAGAGAGGGAGCTGCATTAGAAAGATGAGCTCTAATATGGCAAAATGAAAAAGCACATTTCCGTTAAAATAATACTTTCCCATCGTCCCATAATTGTCTCCAGATTCAGAAAAAACATGATGCTTTTGAGCAGGATTCTTATACTCCCGATCAAACTTTTAGCAATACTTCCTTTCGTCACTAATTTATTTACATCTTGATGTATTTAAAACAAGTTACAATTAATGTGAGTGAGGAAATCTAATAATTTGAAAAATTCAAGACGAATTTTACCAAACTTTTACATTTTTGAAAATGTCTTGAAGTTGTACTGTTACCGGCAAGGATTTGTGGTGAAAACTGAAAATGGCACCAGCTGTCTGAATTCCTCAGTAATATTGTCAGCCAGGGGAGGCCTAAAATAAATAGCAATAGATGTATCAACAGAGCATCTTAACTCAAAGTTCCAAAACTTGAGAAAGTGAAGCAAACTGACCTGGGTAAAATAGAACCAGGACCAGGGTCTTCAGGGCCGGGAACAAACACAAATCGGCTGCTGTAAAAAGTTCAACGCGTCACTTTTATACAAAAGGATCCCAGGAGTATGGAAACATTGGCTGGGTAGCCCGTAGGTGCCAATAGCAGCATCAAGACTTCAACATGAGTTTATAGAGCAGCGATGCTTGGGTAGAACCCTCCTGATTTAACAGGAATTCCCAGGAAGAAAGGGCTCCCCCAAATAGCACTTTTGGGGCATCGTGTTTAATCCATGTGGAAAATGTTCCACGGAGAGGCGGTTTCACCTTTGCTCACTCAACAGCAGCTTCCATGATGTATTTTAGATAAAATCAAAAGCTTACGCTGCTCCCAAAACAAACTCACAGGCCTTGCTTGCTATCTGATCATAGCTGGCTCACAGTAACAAGGAAATATAGTAGCTGTTAGTTTGTTAAAGTAATTAAAGCGAAGGTTTCACAAAATGAACACGTTTCCCTGGGTACCTTTTGTGAATGCTGGGATGTTCACAGATAACATCTGCAAGAGCCTTCAGAGAACCTAGAGTCAGAATAAAAATGATGATACAACACCTGCTTAGACAATAAACACATTATATGAATCACCTCTATATTTCAATACATTAAAATGTGTCACAGAAAATAAGGGGTTTTTTTCTGCCCTCTTGATTTGTTTTGCCATCATTTTAATTTAGGGCACATGTCCAACGATACAAACACCTCCCTACCTTTCAGTGACTGAATTTGATTTTTGCCATACGGTGCAGATGAAAAATTTCCACAAAAGAAAAAGCAGGTTGGAGGTGCAGAGGAATAACCTGGGAAAATAAGAGTATCAGTGAGTATATATCGAGTGTAACATCCATTCACCCACTCCTGTCCATAAAACGAAGGGCAAAAACTGAAACAGCACTTCAAGCTCTGCTGCTATTAATACACCTGAACTATTTGCTTGATACAGGCTTTTTTTAGCTTAAAAAGGATGGTGGTGATGTACAAATGTCACTTATTTCCACACCCAGTTCCAACAACATTTTTTCTGTGTATCCAACTAAGTACTGTCCCAGTCACGTAATTACACAAAATACAATTAGAATAAATAATACCATTTAAAAATGCGCTCTTTCCTTAGAGAGAAAAATAGGGAGTAGGTAGTAATGGATTACTATTAAACTCTTTCATTTAATTCACACTTTCATTTTAATTCACTTTTTGGCAACAGTAACTGGAATTTCCTGGGCATTTTAAGGATCTGATGAGTCCTCACAATATCATGAATCACCCAGAAGCATGTGCTCTATAGCAAAGAGTGGAAAACCAAAACCGATTCCCATCCCTAAGAGGCAAATAAAAACATCTGCTCAGGCTTTTGAGGCCACTCTCCATTTTCCTACCGTGCAGCACCAGACTTGGATTCACTTCGCTATTTTTCAATCCACTTGGTAAACAGGACTGAATTGTTTATACCAGAGAAATGGCTCATCAATGTGGTTTTATTTTTCCTTGCTATTCCACTATTATTTTTAGTCTATAATTATGAAGCTCATCACTTGCCTATTAAAAAACAGTCTCAAAATAATCGGTCTTTGCCAGCTGAGTTCGGTTTATTAACCTCACTGACCAAAGTCCCTTTATTAATCAGCACACGCAATCTCAGGCTGAGCTCTGTTTGCTTCAAGGATCTCGCCAACTTGGATCGAGATAACGAACCAGTTTCGTAACTTCTGCACAAGGGTGCTAATTTGTGGCCAATTTTCTTTAAGTGAGTAGCAGTTTCCCACTCAACTTTTACATTTAATTCTTAAAGCAGCCACCGCTCTCGCACTTCCATTCTACCTGAGACAGACAGGACGAGCTGTTCCAAAACTGCTCTGGAATAGAAACCAACAATTCACATATATTGCAGATACTTGCTCTCCAAATGTTGTCAACATTATTCATGTAATAATGCATGGAAGAACAGTTCATATTTTAAGAATAACTGGCATTCTTTCACTGTTAGAACAAGAAAGCATTTGAGGGATGGCTGATCTCCAATGAAGTGAGAAGGTTTTATAGACTAAGCCTAGGAAGAGTTTTGACAAGCAAGGGAAACTCTTGTCACGGCGCACAGAATGGCTGCTGTCCAAAACAATATTAGTACTAAGTGATTTATGAAAAGGAAGCGTCAGCTTGCAAAAATATAATACAATCCAATTTTTTAAACTGCTAGAGGAAGATCCAAAAGAAATACAATAGCAACCATGAAATGCAAATAGCTGTTACTAAGATTAGAGTGAGAATTCACTCTGGGCTTGGGATCGGCGGGATGCTACCAAAAATGCAGCAGGTGGGTTTATTCTAGCTCTCTCAAAATGGAAACTCATCAAAAATGCACAATCCAGTCACAACAGGACTCTTGAAAGTTGTTGCTTTTTTCATTTAAAGGAATAGTTTTGAAACAAGGCACAAAACCCACTGTATTCCTGTCAGCTGTTCACCAGCCAGCGTCCCTGGACAGGGTGACCGCACCAGAATGTCAAGGATTGAAAGGGACCTCAAAGCTCATCCAGTGCAATCCCCCCATGGAGCAGGAACACCCAGGTGAGGTTACACAGGAAGGTGTCCAGGCGGGTTGGAATGTCTGCACAGAAGGAGACTCCACAACCCCCTGGGCAGCCTGGGCCAGGCTCTGCCACCCTCACCAGGAACAAGTTTCTTCTCGAATTTAAGTGGAATCTCCTGTGTTCCAGTTTGAACCCATTGCCCCTTGTCCTACCATCGGGTGTCACCCAGAAGAGCCTGGCTCCATCCTCCTGACACTCCCCCTTTCCATATTGATCCCCATGAATGAGTCCCCCCTCAGTCTCCTCTTGTCCAGCTCCAGAGCCCCAGCTCCCTCAGCCTTTCCTCACACGGGAGATGCTCCACTCCCTGCAGCATCTCCGTGGCTGCGCTGGACCCTCTCCAGCAGTTCCCTGTCCTGCTGGAACTGAGGGGCCACAACTGGACACAAGATTCCAGGTGTGGTCTCCCCAGGGCAGAGCAGAGGGGCAGGAGAACCTCTCTGACCTACTGACCACCCCCTTCTAACCCACCCCAGGTACCATTGGCTTCCTGGCCACAAGGGCCCAGTGCTGGCTCATGGTCACCCTGCTGTCCCCAGGACCCCCAGGTCCCTTTCCCCTACGCTGCTCTCTAATAGGTCATTCCCCAACTTATACTGGAACCTGGGGTTGTTCCTGCCCAGATTCAAGACTCTACATTTGCCCTTGTTATAGTTCATTAATTTTTTCCCCGCCAGCTCTCCAGCCTGTCCAGGTCTCTGATGGCAGCACAGCTTCCAGTGTCAGCCACTCCTCCCAGCTCGGTGTCATCAGCAAACTTGCTGACAGTCACTCTATTCCCTCGTCCAAATCATTGATGAATATATCGAATAACACCGGCCCCAGCACTGCCCCCTGAGGCACTGCACTGGATACAGGCCTCAGCTGGACTCTGCCCCATTGACCACGACTCTCTGGCTTCTTCCCTTCAGCCAGTTCACAGTCCACCACGAGGAATTCACAGAGCTAAACCAGCATAAAACCCATTCTCCAACAAAGGCCATGAGTTTTCTGCAGGAAATTATCCCACCACGGTGTCCTCGGAGTCCACGCAGCCATCACGCTGCCTTGTTCCACCCATCAGCGCTGCGAAGCACTAAGAAAAATGGGAAAAAACCCTCAAAGCCCAAGGCTCGGAGTCAAAGCGGGTCTGACCTACCTGAAAACATCGTGTGCAGCTTTTCCAGTACTTCTGCTTGGTCCAGCCAGATGTCAGAAAGAAACACAAACATGGCATCTTCATTTTCATCCTCCAGCTGCTTCAGTTTTGCAGAAGCCTTCACCGAAGCTGAAGAGGGCCCTCCAAAGAAGTTCACATTCCCATAGAAGGCTCTACATCAGTAAAATACTCACGTTAGTTCTGTTTCCTTCCTGAATCGTTAGTAGTTTTGATTATGACTCACTTAGAGCCATTTTAATTATTATTTTTATTATGATAAGTGGCTCAGATGGTATCAATAATCATCTGGAACTTCACGGAGAAACAAATAAACAGCAGTCACTCAGATATAAAGCAGGGGTGCTGCCTTTCCCTAATTTAACAGCTCGTCTCAGGGTAACATTTATCCCGGGTTCTTTCCCAAATCCATGCTTAGAGCAACAAGGAATTTCTTATTCCCATGTAGAAGTTATCTGGTTTTGCAATTGAGAAGGGTTTAGATCTCAATTGTTATCACCATGCAGAACTCAAGGGCCTTTGGAAGGGTTTTCCTGCTGATGCTACAAGCTTTAGTCCTGGTCCAAGGCGACCAGCAAGGCCCAGAATTGCTTCCTTAGAACTGTATTTATTTTGAAGCATTTGGAGAGGGGGAAGAACAGCATGCTTTAATGTCACAGAAATGATAAAATAATAACGTGCTTACTTAGAAATGCACAACAAAGCACAGACCGAGGCTGCGGAAAGCCAGTTTTATACCTCGTGGTGGCAGAAGGCTCAGTAGGCGGAAATCCAAAAGCGTTCACATGAAAAACTTCATCTTCGTACCAACCTGAGGGATTTTTAAACAACAGAATAACCTTTTGTTATTTCTAGCAACATCACATCCCAGACGTTAGTCAGGCGGTTGGCAGCCGGTCCATCCATCCCTCCTTGCGACAGCGCCGAACCAAACCAGAGATCTATGGCTGAAAAACAGGCTGAGCGACAAAACAACTGTTGTTTTTTTACCTTGGTCACTTCTTTGAATAGATGTGCTGCACAGCCACATAAAGAACCTTCTCAACCCAATAAGAATGTAGGTGAACAGGAACGATTTTTGCCACCCTGCCCTAGAAGTGTCCATCAAACTGCACCTTTTCTGGAGACGCTGCAGCTGAAATGAATCACTTTTAGTGATAAAACTGAGTCCCTTCCGTGCCCCGTGGACTCAGTTTCATAGATTTTTTTTCACTACACTGTATTCAGAATAACAGAAGAGCAGCGCAAAAAATCAACCCCCCAGCTTAAACCCTGGATCCTGTCAGCATAAAGTCCCTGTTCATCTCCTTTCTTGTACTTATTTCTTTGATTCCAACTTGAATGTGGACAAATGTCATAGTTTCACCTGCGCTGAAGCTCACATTAATGAATAGACGTGCTCCTTGGCATCATGAAGTTAAAAGCAGTTTAAATATTCTGCATAATAGAGGCTCTAAAATTTCATACGAAGGGGACGTGCCAGCATCGAACCTAAATTTTGTGTGGAACGTTATTAAAAGCTTTCCAGACAAAAGCCCCATTTTCTGTTGAGATCAGGCATCACCCTTCAAGCAGCTGGATATCAACATTGTTAATGGTTGGGGTTGATGGTCTTAAAGGTCTTTTCTGACCAAAGTGATTCGACAGCTCTGTGATACTTGTGATTCTTGATCTTGACTTCTGTTAGTTTATCTTACAAATTTTAGACCTAGAATACATTATAAGAAAATAGACTGGGATAGTGTATTTTGCACAGAGTAATAACCTACAAACTGAAACGCCCGTCATTTCGCTAAAACACGTCCATGTTGTGCTAAAACAAGCCCTTCCATCGTCTTAATGAGAAGACTCACCAAAGCCTCTGAAGGACCAAAGCTTTGCCAACAGAAAGCAGCATTTTCAGCCTGTGAAATCATCCTGTTGGGCTGCTCTAGTCTGTCTTCCTAATCTAGTCACGTCTCCTCGTGTGCGTTGGAGCCAGGCTGACTAAGGCCAGTCCTCAAAGCTGCTGCAGATACTCACGTCCCACCGACACCACTAAAAATCGCAAGTTTTGCTGTGCGCTGTTCTCTGCCTACAGACCCCAGGGCGTAACACAGGAGGTTTATGGCCAAAAATCTCAGTCGCAAACTCAGCTCACGCTCAAACCTCATCAACATGTAACTGCAGCAACAGCCATTAACAGAATAATTTATTACAAGGTAAGAAAAATAGTCTGCTTTACCTTCTGCCAGAACAAAGCACGATTCAGTGTATAAACCACTGTGGAACTGGTGCAGAAAGGTTAAGAAATATATATTTCTTAGATTAGGGCTCTTAAACTAGTTCTTTAGCCCATGTTTGCTTTGCAGCTGGTATGATACATTTGGACACTACTGAAAATTCAGAGACTGCCTTAAGAGCCAGGCAAACAGCCCCCAAACAGGGATACATCTGCTTCTCCAAGCAGGAACACGGACCTTGGCCTAAAGGTGAAAGGGCACTGAGCTGCAGCAACCCATTTGAAAAGAAGGAAAAAGAGCTGCAGTTCTCAATACATATTTTTCAATGGTCAGAATGGGCTTCTTATTCAATTTCAAATTCTCCAAGTCCATAGGAAATTGCTTCATCACGGAAAAAGGATATTGCTTTACTAAGGTCTAGCTGGACGACTCCTGTAGGGTCTTCTAGGAAAAACTTCCCCTAAAAAACAGGATTGATTAATAAAGCGAAATACACCCAAACACATAAATGCTTCAAGCAGAAGCATCTATCAGTCCGCACTTAGAAATCATTTAGCCGTTATTAACATTGTAAGGTTAGAACACACTGGCAGAACTGAAAACTCTGTAGTTCATAGTAGGTGTATCTCAGCGCCTTCTCTTGGAGCTGCTGCAGTTTGGATTTCGGGTGCAGCCTCCCCTGCAATCACAGCCCAAATCCACGGCAAGTCCAAATAGAAGCATCAGCATTTCGAGAAGGGAAATGCCTAAAAAACGTCAGCGGTTCTGATTGCTGACATAAAGTGCCACAAAATTCCATAGTGAGAAGACAATGGCATTTTCCCTCACACACCAGCATCAACTGCTCATGGAAAAGTCTCTTCTTAAGGAACGGATCTTGCACCTCTGACATTGATGTGGGTTCTGCCTCTGACTCACGTGGCAGGAGAAAGCAGTGAGATATTTAAACCCTCTCATTTTCTAATGTATTATAACACAGAATGAACAGTGGCCCAGATACCCACAATAAAAAGCAACTTACCTCCTTGAGCTGGGTTATCATCCCAAGCACAATCACTTCTCCCACTTTAGCTGTATTGCCCAATAGAGTTTCTATTGTTTTAAGCTGTAACCAAAGGCAAAAATTCAAATAAAAATTAAATCAAACTCAAATAAAAATCAAATCAATCTCTTCTCCAGCAACCAAGACAAAGCACCAACAGCACCTGTGTTTACATAAATACACAAACAAACTATAGAGAGAATTCAGGCTCATTATGAACATCAGGGACACATTTCTGAACAGCACAATTTAGGAAAAGATTTCCAATAATGGCCGCTAGCATCAAGAACTGCTTAGCAAGTAAATATTTCTTGTGATTATTTTGCTTACAAGTGGATTAAAACTGAAAAGAACAAGCGGCAATTTCTGCTCTTGCCTAAGAATGTCAATTGTAGTAATTGGAGCCTCAGCAGGACCAGCCTGCACCCACACAGCTGCTATTGGGTACCCAGCGACACACACGTATTTCGCTTTTTTCAACGATATATAATAACTACATAATATAGGGAGAGTATTTAACATGAGAAAGTTGAGATGGGAACAGAAGACACTAAAGTTATGAGCTTATTCAGTTGTGGGTTTGTGAATTTAGTGATTTCTTATGAAACAAATAATTTCTTAAGAAAGAAAGAAGCAGGGAAAATATCCCCATGCAGAGGGAGGCAAAGTGTAATAAGCTGAACAGCAGATGTTGAAGACACGTTTCTCTTGTGCTTCGCAGCAGCTTTTGAGTGACTTGGTCATCCTGCTGATCTGAGCCAAATAACGGCATTTTTGACACACAGCTAAAAAGGATCAAAAATAACTCATTTCCATTGACTACCCATATGGGATGTAAGGTTAAGATGGCACTGGAGAACTCCTGCTCCTTTAAAGAGTGAAACAAGCACAGTTCCCTTTGCAAGCAAAGTAAAAGCAGATGTTTTTACCTGGAATTTGCTCGTCTTGTCATTAGGGTGAGAAACGACTGCGGGAGGAGTGAACAGCTCATGTCTGTGAGTCCTCTGCAGAGACCAAAATGGAAGTAATTCAGTTTAAAAATAAATAAGCACTGTCAAAAAGCCAGTTCATGACAACCACTAAGAAAGCACTTTTTAAAGTTCGCTTAGTCTATAATATCCAGCAATGTTTAACTTGTTAAGCTTAATCGGTTCGTTTGACAAGAATTCGCTTCTCAGAAATAGATATTCAATAATACTGGACAACAAAACGAAGCCCAAAAAGTAAAGTATCTGTAATGCTTCTAAAATAAGTTATTTCTGACAACCTGGAAGGAAGCGGTGAGTGAGCAATAAAGGTGAACTGTGTTAAATGCTGACTATGAGGAAAAGGGAAGGCTCTTCTTCAGGGCAGGGCCTATTAAAAGTAAGCTTTTTTTTTTTTTTAATGACAGGAGTAAGCTACATGAACACATAAACCACAGAGAGCGTGAAGAAAATGCATTGGAGAAATTTGCACTTATTTTGCCTTCTTATGAGGAAAGACAGAGAGCTGGGCTGTGCAGCTGGGGAAGAGAAGCTGAGAGGGATCTGATCAATGGGATCAGTATCTCAGGGTGGGTGTCAGAGGATGGACCAGACTCTGTTCAGTGGTGCCCAGCGCCAGGGTGAGGGGCAACGGGCACAGACTGAAACACAGGAGGGTCCATCTGAACATGAGAAGAAACTTGTTTGCTGGGAGGTGCCAGAGCCTGGCCCAGGCTGCCCAGAGCGGGTGTGGAGTCTCCTTCTCTGAGACATTCAAACCGCCTGGACCCACCTGTGTGATCTGCTCTGTGACCCTGCGTGAGTGGGGGGTTGGACTGGGGGGTCTCCAGAGGTCCCTTCAACCCAACCACTGTGATTCTGTGACAACTCCAGCTGCTGTTCACAGAAACTGTTTTGTGTGAGCGCGCCAGTTCCAGCAGATTTCACTAATCCTGGTCACTGTACCAACTAAAGCTTCTTCCGTTAATGGTTAACTGCTCTTGCAGGGTAGATGTTCCCAAATTGCAGCACACGTGCTCCTAGGGGCAGCAAAGCCCCTGGCAGACAGAGAGTTGTTGCTGCTTATCTGTGTGTGTAACTACCGCACGGCCCAAAGGACGAGTGGATCACATTGGCACAGACAAAAAGCTTCGCTCACACCTCAGGGCTGCACAGAACCTGCAGCACCGCGTGGGATCTGTGCCATTGAGGTGCAGAAATTACCTTAAAACCTATGAGATTGTAAAGAAGATACGTATTTACAGCACTGGACACACGGGGGAATAATTCCACATAAGACGTGTGCGAATTTCCAGTAGCTGTGAGCTTGGTTAAATGCTGTAAAGTGTTATATATTCATGAATGTTCTAGGAACGCCTGTGCATATTCATAACCTGTCCCTGAGAAGGCGGTTCTTATTATAATGAGTTCTAGGAAATAATTTCCATAGTCTCCACGTCCAGCCCCTCCTGGTTGCCCCTGCACAGTGATTGTGAACCAGGGTCTTCTTTGCTATACACTTTTACATCTGGCCTGGTGTGCTGAATTGGCTGGGACTCAAACTGATGGGTTGGTTAGAATTGGCGTATCTCCCGTCCTGTGCCCAAGTTTCTGTTATCTGGTTCACCCAAGGATGCACCCAAGGTTTTTTATCTTTGCAAGGCCTGTGAAGTCGTCAGCGAACTCCTGTTTCTCAGACAATAAGTTACACAAAGCTAAGCAAGGCAATTGTGATGTTAAGGGTTAGCTCTCTAAGCCTTTAAGTGTTAATTAGCTAATTCCCTGTATCACCGTGGATCTGCCGCTGCAGGTAGTGCAGACACCTGAAAAACAACTACCAAGTTGTCTGGCTCCCCGTCCCACCGCTGCTCCCGCCGGGATGCACAACAGAGGCTGGGGGTGACATGGGGCTGGACCAAAATAATCAAGCAAGGGGAAGGATGGGAAGAAGAGGGTTGTGAGCCTGTTCCGAGGGACAATCGGACGGCGAGAGCCGAGGGGCTGAGTCCCTGTAGCTGTGAGCACAGCCCGGCCCGGAGCCACGACCCACAGCTGCTGGCAACACAGAGCACGTCCTGTTGGGGAACCCTGTTCTGAAGCTGCTTCCAACAGAAGACAAGGTGGTCAGTAGATCGAGAGAGGTCCTCCTTCCCCTCTACTCCACCCTGGTGAGACCCCATCTGGAATATTGTGTCCAGTTCTGGGCCCCTCAGTTCCAGAAGGACAGGGAGCTGCTGGAGAGGGTCCAGCGTAGGGCAACCAAGATGATTAAGGGAGTGGAGCATCTCCCTTATGAAGAAAGGCTGAGGGAGCTGGGGCTCTTTAGTTTGGAGAAGAGGAGACTGAGGGGTGACCTTATTAATGTTTATAAATATATAAAGGGTGAGTGTCACGAGGATGGAGCCAGGCTCTTCTTGGTGGCAAACAATGATAGGACAAGGGGTAATGGGATCAAGCTGGAACACAAGAGGTTCCACTTAAATTTGAGAAAAAACTTCTTCTCAGTAAGGGTGACAGAGCCTGGCCCAGGCTGCCCAGGGAGGTTGTGGAGTCTCCTTCTCTGCAGACATTCCAACCTGCCTGCACATGTTCCTGTGTGACCTCACCTGGGCGTTCCTGCTCCAGCAGGGGGATTGGACTGGATGATCTTTTGAGGTCCCTTCCAATCCCAAACATACTGTGATACTGTGATACTGTGATACTGTGATACTGTGATACTGTGATACTGTGATACAAGACACGTGTGTCACCAAGAGATGACAAGGGGTGGCTGGCTCTCACTGTTTTGAAAACTGGAAAATTATTAAATGAACTAAAGCAAAAGCGAATTTCAAAGCTTCAAGGAGAGCTTGAACAAGAGCTTCCGGGGCTTTGGGTTTGCATTATCTCAACAAGCATGACATACAATGACACACTAAGCAAACGTAGTGTGGAGCCAGACTATAGGACGGAAAAGAGCAAGACACACGTAAAAATACATAATCCCCTCTTACAACATGATGCTAAAATGCAGAAACACACAAACCCATCATGCTGTGTGGTGACAGAGAAGCTGCTAAACCTTAGTACAGGTCCCATTTTTATTCAGATTGTACTTCAACCGTACCTCACAAAAGCACCTCAACACACAGCACAGTTGCACACCCAAGAACATAAAAAACAGCATTTTGTTTGTGTATTTTATCGAACAAAGCAAAACTTCTTCTGACCTGTTGCAAGATGGAGTAGCGTTCACGGAACAGCTCCGCTTTATCTCTGGCAGTTCCAAACAAATTGGGCACAGGGAAGTTGGTCATGGACAGACTGCAAGAAGTTGAACACAATCAGGATTAAAAAAGGTACATTCCAGACACAAAAAACGACGTATTGATCTAAAAGTTGTAGGAGGCTGCAAAAGCTAAACCACTATTGCACAATTCATTTACTCAATGAAGAAGATTCCTCCTGTCTTTCTGCATTTTGAAGGCTACATCCATTTAGATTTACAGCCTTTAGATTTATCCTTCCACCCGAACGGGATTCTGCTGAAACCAGTTTTTACAAGAGCAGTTATGTGTTTTAAGTGGCCATGAACAGGAGGATTTTCTTCCTCTTGGTTAGCAGATCATCTTCATGGGGTTCAAGCTTTCTAAAAGCACGGGCTCCTCTTGGCTCAGCAGCCTGGGCTGCTTGCTGTGAAAGCTTTAGCTAGCAAAGCATTTACAACCAATTCCTTCAACTACTTCTTCCATCCTCCAACCTGGGGGGATCATCAGTTGCTCCTAATTTTTCTTTTTTAGCTTTGGCAGCTCTTAGAAACCCTCCAGAGCTTCGGGAAGTTGCTGATACAGGTCCCCATTTCTGCTGCATCCTACCAGACTAAGCATCACCCCATGGATCACTGATTTATGAGCCAGCATTTATCACAAAGTCTGACAGGCTCTTTAGAGACTAAGGAATACGATTGCCTCACTTTCTCACTCAAGCTCGAGTTGAGCAGATCCAAGAGGGAAAGACCAGAAAATAGTCTTTTAACTATATAGAAATAGAGGACTTTTTTTCTTACAACAAGAAGTGGTTGAAAGTTAAAACATGTAAGACTTACGGCAGAAACTTCTTTCTTTCTGAATTATAAACGTAACGTGGAATATCGAAGGCTCCGATAATGTTGAAAACATTTTCTCTGAAATAAGAATATATGTACGATGTTATCTGAAGCGGATGAAATAAACAGTAAAACATGTTGAATATAATTATGTTTGTTTTGTTCACTATCACCCTGAGTTATCACCATTTCTCCCACAACACTCTACCTATTGGATACTACCACATCTTCTATTAATACTTCAAAAAAGAACACTCTTCAGAAGATTGTTCAGACATGAGAGAGGGATACTTCTCCCCTTACCATCCTCTGCTGTCTTTTCTGACAACACAACAGCCTTTGCATGGTTAATGTGAATAGGTTTAATTTAATTTAATTTAATTTCCTGGTTTGGCTCTCTCATCTGATGCCTCTCACTCCCCTCTTAGTGCAAGTGGATCAAATCCATCACAGTAGACAAAATTACCCCATGAACCTTCACTAGGGCTCACAAGCACAGGACAACCATCATTGCTGATTAGACACCGATGTCTTGGGCTTCAGAGCATTTTAGACCAAACTTTCAAGCTTTCTGGAGCATAATTCAAGAAGACTCTGTGCTGAGAATCTGCGCACACAGATTTCACTTCTGGAGTGAAAAATACATGAAGTATATAAAGCAACACAAAGAAAAGTCACACTCAAGCCACCTGCATCATAACGGTTCCAACGAGGAGGAGAAAAGTATAAAACAACTTTCCTTTGTAGTGAGAAACCGTGGGATCACCATATCTAATTGACATGCCCAGCAAACCATTTATTTTCTCTCTTTGCATTACGATGTCAATACACAAGGTAAACACTAAAGGAAATGCATTCATCACAATCACAAGTAAAGTTCTCAGAAACTCAAGTAATTGCTCTTCATTTTGTTATCTGAGAGTGAAAATCAATCGCAGTTCCGCTACACAAAAAAGCAGAAACAAGCACCATGGAGAAAAACTTTTCCATGTGCTTTCAGAAAATAAGTATTTTATAAAACCTTAGATAATTTTGAACTAGAGAAAAGGAAATAAAGAAATTAACAGAATTAACAAGTTCTCCCTGCACTGGTTTATTTTACTGGTTAATATTCAACCTGTATCACATGTAACACATAACCATAGCATTTTAATTCCTGAATGTCAGCCTTATATTTAGGATCCCCTGGAGGCCTATCCATGAGAACAATTTTCCTAAGAAAGAACATTACCAGCCTTCAGAGACAGCAGCAGCAAGACAAAAGCACAGAATCCCAGAATCCCAGAATGTCAGGGGTTGGAAGGGCCCTGGAAAGCTCATCCAGTGCAATCCCCCCATGGAGCAGGAACACCCAGATGAGGTTCCACAGGAAGGTGTCCAGGCGGGTTGGAATGTCTGCACAGAAGGAGACTCCACAACCTCCCTGGGCAGCCTGGGCCAGGCTCTGCCACCCTCACCAGGAACAAGTTTCTCCTCAAATCTAAATGGAACCTCTTGTGTTCCAGTTTGAACCCATTGCCCCTTGTCCTACCATCGGTTGCCACCAAGAAGAGCCTGGCTCCATCCTCCTGACACTCCCCCTTTCCATATTGATCCCAGGAATGAGTCACCCCTCAATGTCCTCTTGTCCAGCTCCAGAGCCCCAGCTCCCTCAGCCTTTCCTCACACGGGAGATGCTCCACTCCCTGCAGCATCTTGGTGGCTGCGCTGGACTCTCTGCAGCAGTTCCCTGTCCTGCTGGAACTGAGGGGCCACAACTGGACACAAGATTCCAGGTGTGGTCTCCCCAGGGCAGAGCAGAGGGGCAGGAGAACCTCTCTGACCTACTGACCACCCCCTTCTAACCCACCCCAGGTACCATTGGCTTCCTGGCCACAAGGGCCCAGTGCTGGCTCATGGTCACCCTGCTGTCCCCAGGACCCCCAGGTCCCTTTCCCCTACGCTGCTCTCCAACAGGTCATTCCCCAACTTATACTGGAACCTGGGGTTGTTCCTGCCAAGATACAAGACTCTACATTTGCCCTTGTTATATTTCATTAATTTTTTCCCCGCCAAGTCTCCAGCCTGTCCAGGTCTCTGATGGCAGCACAGCTTCCAGTGTCAGCCACTCCTCCCAGCTCAGTGTCATCAGCAAACTTGCTGACAGTCACTCTATTCCCTCATCCAAATCATTGACGAATAATGTGTAGCGCTGCAGAAAATGCCTGACATTTATTTCCCAGGAAGAATTAAGGGAATGAACACCAACTCCCATAAACCTCAAATAAAGCAATAATGTCACCGCACATGGTTTCATCTGCCGCCTGGCTACACTCCTGGACCGCTGCTTCCACTGTGGATTGTTCAATCATGTCAGATGACACTGAAAAGAAAATTTCAAAGTATTAAAACTGCAGCCGATGGAAAGCGGGAAGGAAGAAAGCGAGGAGGTCTCAAATATTTTATGAGAAATGGTTCAGTCTTCTCAGAGGAATATATTACACAAATAAGCATATTTTCAGTGAGCTAATGACACACAATGTTTGCTTAATATTTTTACCAGGAGGATAAATCTCCAGCAAAAAAATAACCCACACACATACTGTGCCCACCATTAATTCCCTAAACATGGAGAACAAGACAATTTTAGTTTATGCAAAGCTGCCAAATATACTACAAATGTGTTAGATCTCAGTTTTCACATTTTGGAGGTTAATTTTGTTCCAGAACATTATCACACAGATTGCTGTCATAAATAAGTATTCAAACAGTTCAACATAATTTTGGAGACAGGCACATTGTTGTCTTCATGGATATAAACTGATCGTTTAACTTAAATAATATTTCTAAACGCTAATGTTTTGCTGAATGTAAAGGGAAGACCGATGAATGCAGATTCACAAAGGGCTTGGTCAGCGTTTCCAAGCCAAACTGCTGAGCTCCTGGAACAGAAACCAGCACGTTAAATCCTGCCCTCGAGTTCCCTGTTCAGGAAACGGGACTTAAAATGACAATTCCTTAAGTCAGAGCAAAAGGGGCACTAAGGGTGCGAGCAGGACCCACAGGAGAGACCAGAGGGTCTGAATCGCATCTCTACCCTAAACCTCAAACAACTCATGGATGTTAACAGGACAATATGGGATTTACAGCACAAAATTCCACCCTGGACAAAGACCAGTGTGGGCGAGTGCACCGACTGCATGTGCTACATTGGCCCTAGAGCTTCTGCACTGATTCAGATTTGTTCAAAAATGTGGATGCACTAATTTGAACCATCAGGCTTTACGGTACATCAGGACCTGCTTTTCCTGCCTGGCTGATAAGCTGTGACCTGTTATCCCGCAGCCAGAATAAGAACACAAAGCCAAAACTTCCATAGTCTGTGCTCTAGTAAAGTGACAAAGCGAGCACGTGCCCACCCTTGATTTAATTCAATATAAACAGGATAGGCTGGGAAGGTTTCCTGAACTCATCTAAGGCCTAGCGCTTATTTTAGATCACATTTATATATGGATTTGAACCCTTCTCTGGACCTGGACTACTAAATAACAAGTGAATTAATTTATCATTATTTATCTCATTTATTTTCATCTTTTAAAGGATTGTTTCAGATGCAAAGATGCTCATACAAACTCAGCTAGGTGCTTTGAAAAATTTCACCAGCATTGAAAAATTTCACTACCCTCAGAACAATCAGGAGGTACCAGGCTGCCAAATTTTTGTACAAACTTCAGTATTTAACAAAACAAAATGTCAACAAGTACGTTTATCTTGATCAACCCAGTAGACTAGAATGATAGCTTAGTGTATACGCTGCTAGTAACTCTGTCTAAATAACATTATAAGCACAAGATAAACTTAGCAAGCTTAGGAAAAATAAATTGATTACTTACAAGGCTGTTTTTCAACGGCATCGATGACATTTTCAATTGTGTCATCAAGTTCTGCTTCACTGATGGACTGAAAAGCTTCGGTAAGATACTTCAGAGCATCCCTAGTTCCAATGAAGAACATCAGCTCAAAAAGCAATTAATGTTCAATACAGTTTATACAAACTATGCCAATTCTGGCAGATGTGCCCATAATCACTAAACAGCTTGTGATTTAAAAAGTAGAAATTATTAGTCATGCACTAGTTTAAGTCAAAGAAAAAAAAAAATCAGGATTGAAAACACTGAGGATAAGAAGCAGATACAGAGAACATCATCTTCATACAATCATAGACAGACTCATGTCAGAAGGGACCCATGAAGTCTCCTGGTCCAGTTTTCTGCTCCAAGAGCTCTGGCTGGTCACATTTTTCACAGCACCGTTCAGTCAAATTCTCAACATCTGGTGCTTAACTACTCTCCTCGTGAACAATTGTTCTATAGGATTGTAGAAAAGTCCAGGTTGGAAGGGACCTCTGGAGACCATCTGATCCAACTTTCTGCTGAAAGCAAGGCCTTAGATCACACTGTCCAGAGCCTCATCGAGCCCAGTCTCAAGTATTTCCAGTAACGGAGATACCACCACTTCTCTAGTCAATCTACTCCAAACTTTAATTGTTCTTATGGATTTTATTTTAAGCTTGTGCGCATTGCCTCTTGCCACCTCACTGTGCACGCTTGAGAACAAAGTACCTCTGTCTTTGTTATAACCACCTTTTAGGAAGGCTGGGATTAGATCCTCCTGAGTCTTCCCTTCTTGAGGCTCAATAAACCCAAATCCTTCACGTTTTTTCCACATCAAGTTCTCCAACACCCTAATCATAGAATCATAGGACGGTTTGGGTTGGAAGGGACCTTCAAAACTCATCCAGTGCCCCCCCTGCCATGAGCAGGGACATCTTCACCAGCTCAGGTTGCTCAGAGCCCCGTCCAGCCTGGCCTGGGATGTCTCCAGGGATGGTTCAGCCACCACCTCTCTGGCCAACCTGGGCCAGGCTCTCACCACCCTCAGGGCAACAATTTCTTCCTCATGTCCAGCCTGAATCTCCCTCCTTTAGTTTAAACCCATCACCCCTTGTCCTATCACAACAGGCCCTGCTGAAAAGTCTGTCCCCATCTGTTTTATCGGCCTCTTTTAAGTATGGAGAGGCCGCAATAAGTTCTCCCCGGAGCTTCTTTTCTCCAGCTGAACACCCCAACTCTCTCAGCCTGTCCTCCCAGCAGAGCTGTTCCAGCCTCGGATCCTTTCTGTGGCTCCTCTGGCCCCTCTCCAGCAGGTCCATGTGTGTCCTGTGCTGAGGCTCCAGAGCTGGATTATCTCGGTGTTCCTCCTCTAGACCCTCTGCATTTTTTTAATGTCTCTTGAACCGAGGGGAGTAGAACTGGACAAGGGGCATTCCTTCTGTGCTCTGGCTCCTTCTCAGTAAGTCCTCATTAGACAGTTGGATCATCTTCACTCTCTTTTCTGCAGGCTGAGCACACCCAGCTCCTCTGCTTCCCTCACACACCACCAGCTCCAGCCACATCCACCTCTACAGCCCCCGCATCGCCCGCTCCAGTTCATCAGTATCTCTGAGACTGGAATTATTTAAATTCTAAATAACACAAGAATTAGAAATATGCTTCTTTCCTCATCCTTAGACTACAGTCTCGCAGTTAAAGATGACTATTTTCTTCTTAGTGTCATCTGTCAGCCAATCCAAACTGGCATTTTGGTTACCGAATGTCTCGGTTCATTTAACTGTGGGAGTCAAGAGCTCTGAACTTGCCTCCTCACTAATGAAATTGCCAGGATGTTGTCCAAAATAATCACATCCAAAATAATCACATCCCATCCATGCCAGGGACAAAATGGAACTAATATTAACGCATGATCTGGAAAGGAAAAATAAGAGCAACAGAGCCCCAGGCACTCTTATAAATCATGACACCTTCCACAGCAAGCAAAATCACTTCTCTTTGCCTTTGCAATTTCTAACCAACACACATTATTATCTACCTCTGGAAATACCACTTCTTCCCCTACTAAGAGATGCCGAACACAGAGCGGGAAAGTGCAACTTGGGAAAGAGGTCCCAGAGTTGTAAAAGGACAGTGGCAGATTGAAAAAAAGGCAAAACATCCAGCATCAGGAGGGGGCCAAAGGGAGATCGGGGCAGGTTTTGGTGCTGCCTAAACCCACGGCAGGTGCTGCAGGGGTGGAGATGGATGTCAGAGGCCCACAGCAGCAGGACAGACAAATCAACAGGGGTTTGGAGACTCCAAGCGCCTGAGCGTGCGGGAAAGAAATCACCGCATCCCCGAGGGGGCGACGCGGGGGTGCGGACCTGTCCCCGACCAACCCCCACACGGCGAGACCCCGAGAGCAGGAGATGGGCTGGGGATGTGAGCAGCCCCCCACCGCGGGCGGAGCGGGGACCCGCCCCGGGCAGCGTGTCCCGGCCCGGGCAGCGTGTCCCGCCGCCACCCCCGGTACTCACGCCCTGAGCTGGAGCCCGCGCAGCCGGAACGCGGAGCTCAGGCGGCGCCGCAGCCGCTCCGGCTCCATGACGGGCGGTTGGCGCCAAACGGCTCCGCACCGCCCCCGTCCGGCCCCGGGGAGGGCGGAGGCTCCGGGTCGGCCCCGCCGCGCCCCTCGGGGCTCCGTGAGGAGAACGGCGGGGCTGAGGTGCCCCTCGGCTCGGCCTCTGGAGGAAGCGACGGCTGCAGCATCACCCACCGGGAACGGCACCACTTTGTGACCTGCTGACACCACAGCCAAGGCGCAGTTTTTCCGTGAATTTCACAAGAAAAAAGGTAATGCTAAGGACACCAAATACTCTTGCTGCTGAGATATCCAGCAGAATTACCAGGGTATGATTTTGTCACCTTACACGCAATGTAGTTCCCGATACTTCTGCCCCCTTTCTACCCTTGTGAAGGTTCCACTGCATCTCTCATAGTCCAGAGTCTCTCCAGCTCCAGTTTTACCTGCCATAAAACATCCATCAAACATCATCAGCTGTGAACTGGTCTCGCTGGTACCCCTGTGACTGAGCCTTGTTGTCACCCAGTGACACCTTTAGTCTGTTGGATGCCACAGGACACTGCTCTCCCATTCTTTATTTCTTCTCACTCATTGATCTCTCTCCCAAGGTTCACCAGCCCTGGATCGGGCTGTTAGCAGCCTGCCGTAGTTTTGCAGTTGGTTGCTTGGTTGTATAATATCTTTTATAACTCTGCCCTGGCTTTAACCACCGCTTTGTAGGACTCTTTTCTAGCTGGACGGGTGCACTGGGACCCTGAGCCCTTATGCTCTTACACTGACAGTGACTGGCCTACCTGGGTGCCCAGTTTCCCAGGACAGCTCTTAGTTGCCTGAGTTTATTGCCTGGTAAACTCTTACTTTAGTGGATAGAAAACTCTTAGTTTAGTGCCTGGTAAACTCTTAGTTCTTCAGTTCATCTACTCCTGTCCCAGCACTGCCAGATGCAGATCCCTTCCAACAAGCTTATGATGGTCTCCATGGCTGTTTTTATACAAATCCAGGGAACCACTGTTGTACGTGATTTTTCCTTTGGCCCTGAGCATTTTGTTGTGACATATCACATCCCAATATAAAGCACAATAAATAAATATGCTGCACCTCATACGGTTCCAGTCTCGTGGGGCTGCTGCCTTCTCTCCAGATGAAAAATGCCGTGATGTTGCATTTGAGCACTCAGCTCCATCTCTCAAAATGCAGCTTTATTCCACAGAAGGCTCACAAAGCAACTCTGAAAGAACATTCCTGGATCAAAAGACTGCAAGGATATAAAGATGGATAAAAAATATCAGCCTGTTTTCTATAGTCCATTCGCAACTGCATAATTTATAATCACTCCTCCTCAACTGGGAGCGAGTTCATGGGTGAAGCTGCATCTACTCTCTTTAGATGAAAAGCTGCCATCTGACAGGTCTCAGCTATTTTGGCAGGAAATGTGATCTATTTTTCATTTCAGGCATGCAGCTAGGTGCAAATTATGAACCAAATCCTTACGTAAGTTTATTTGCTAAGATTATTGTTTATTCTCCTTTCAAGAAAATCTGAATTTGACATTGAGCGCATGTCTCCCACGAAGAAGGAAGGAACACCTGGAGAAGAAATGTACCTCTCATCTAAAAAGAAACTTAAGATCTGACCAAAATGGGAATCTAAAGCATACTCCTACAGCATCCTGCTGTATTTGAGGCTCTGTTAGGTTGCCTGGAGCCTCCCACCAGAGATATAAAAGTGTTCCAGCATGAGCTGTAGACTTTCTGTTCCACTGAACCATCTGTTTTGGGCTCTGGAAGCTGTGCCCAGCTCTTCGTCCCCATCGTCTGCCATGGCTTTGGTGGACATCTCAGCTACGGTCCCAGCACATGTGGCTTGAGAGCAGCCTAATGGTTTATGATTAGATGGCAAAAGGTGAATTGATGGCACTGTGTTGTAACACTGAGTGCAACAAGTATAATATCTCATTTTGATGTCTATCACTGCTCCGCTGGCAAAACCATGGGCTTTGCACTGTTCCTGAGCTTGAGACATCACACTGTAGTTCTGCCTGACCTATAGATCTATAAATAGAGTTTATCTGTTGCCCATGGTTTTCTTAACTCTTCCAAATGCTTATTCCTATGTTTTAACCATTAACCATCATTACATTTCTTTATTTTAATATTAGCAGTTATTGACAGGAATAGTTAACATCTTCACTTCTGGATCCCATAGACGAAATATTAATACATGTCCTGCTTTCACAAGAAAATCTTTACAATTCCTTTTTGGGGTCCTTCCACAAGATGTTAAAGGGCTCATTTCTCACAAGCTCTACTTTACCACTCTTTCTTAAGAGTTGTACTTGTTTGATTTTGAATCCCATTCACTCCAGCTGGATCCACAGTTCAGCTGGAACTCAACAGGTTGTTGCTCTAAGAGTGTAAGAGGCTATTGCTTTTCCCAGCCTCCTGTTTAAGGGCAGGCCAACACAGAGGAAAAACTATATAATGGTGTGGTTAACAGGGAGGGGAGATCCCTCAAATAATCAGAAGTGTGTAGTTTGGGACATGATGGGAGGTGAGTTACCTGCACCTCTGGGATCTACTTGAGTATTCCCTGTAGCTTCTTGCTTCGTCTGCTCCCAGGCTGGGGGCTTGGGGACAGCAGTTACAGGGTAATTTTCTCTGGGGTCAACAGTTTGAAGCCCTGTACAAGTGTTTTAATTAATACCAGCTATTTCATAGCCGCTGTTTCTGGCAGGAGCGTAACTTGTCTCACCCCCCAGAGAGTTCTGCTGTGGTTCTCACAGCACCTCCCATGTAGATCTCTCTACAGACCCAGCTTGTCCTTCCATTCTTGCACT
This sequence comes from Streptopelia decaocto, assembly GCF_964273445.1. Taxonomy (NCBI): domain Eukaryota; kingdom Metazoa; phylum Chordata; class Aves; order Columbiformes; family Columbidae; genus Streptopelia; species Streptopelia decaocto. The sequence continues at coordinate 2,397,502 of NC_138661.1, forward strand.
GGGGTTGTCTTTAGGAATTTTATTCTCAGTGATTTTTTTCCCACCTTTCGCACTTTTCATCCACAGGCTTCTACGTGTTTATTAAGCCTTAAACCTCACACCGTAACGCTCACTGTGCCTCAGTGTCCCGACCCACGGCGGGACTCTGCCCGCCCTCCCACGGCCCCTTCCCGCAGCAGCGCAAGGACGAACGTAGCAAAGCGCTGCACCCACACGCCACCTCCGTGCGGCTGCAGCGTCGGGGGCACCGGGAGGCCCGGGGGCACCGCACCGCCCCCAAACCCCGCCCGGCGGCTCCGGCCGCGGAGCGACCCCCGGGCCCCGCGCGCGGCGGGGAAAGCGCGGCGGCAGCGCCCGCCATGGCCCCTGCGCTGAGGGGAGGGTGACGCCCCACACTTTGGACCCTCCTCGCTTCCCGTCCGCCTGAGGGGAGCGCCCGGCGGAGAGCCGCAGCCTCTCCCGGAGGAGGCGGTGGCGGGACGCGAGCACTGAGGCAGGCGAGCCGCTTCCTCCTCCTCCTCCTCCCAAGATGGCGGCAGACTCCGCGGAGCAGTTCTGCGTGGCCGAGGAGCGCAGCGGCCACTGCGCCGTGGTGGACGGGAACTTTCTCTACGTGTGGGGGGGATACGTGGTAAGGCGGGAGGAGGCGGCCGGAGGGCGCTGGGGGTGAGGACGAGCGGGGGAGAGAAGCCGAGGGGGGCGGGAGGGGGGACGCGAGAAGCGGAGCGGCGCGCTGGCGGGCGGGGAGAGCCGGGCTGAGGGGCCCCAGGGCGGGCGGGAAGCGGAGCGAGGGGCCTCCCCCGCCGCCATGTCTGCCCCAACCGCCCCCTCAGCTGGTGCAGCCCCTCGGCGGCCCGGAGCGGAGCGCGGGTCACCTCAGCGCGGGCGCTGATTGGCTGCCGGGCAGGGGCGGGCGTTTTAAATGGCGGAGCGGGGTCGGGGCGGCGCTGAGGTGACGGGCGGGAAGGGACGGGTGAGCGGCTGCTTGCTGTCCCCTCTAAGCATACATGCCCCTTAACCCATGGCCGCCCCCTTTTCTGTTCGCAGCTGCCTCCATCACACTGCACGTGTGGTGGAAGGGCCGGTGGAGCCGGTTTGTTTCCCCTTTCCAACAAACGCGTGGTTCCCCTGTGTTCTAGGAATGCTGCTCTTGTTTCCCTTCCTCTGTGGGGTGACGACTATAATTTGCAGTTTTTCCGGTGTGTAATTCGCGTGCTAGTTCCTGAGTCGCTGCATTTTTTGCTTATTAGTAGCTGTGTGTTGCGTGCAGTGTGTTTTCCTCCCTCAAAGTGGTTCTGTCACTTCAAAAGAGAGCACATCTGCTTTTTTTTTCCATTGAAAGATCAGTTCTAGTTCTGGCATAAGTGAATCCTTGTGACTCTTATCTCTTGTACTGAATTCATCCAGAGCTATGAATGATACTAAATTAATGATACTACAGTCAGTTCATTTTATCCACAGTGTCTGTGCATTTTGGCCTTAAAATGTGAAAGTCGCTGTGCTTGGTATTACTGCTGGTCTTGATCGGGTTGAAAACATATTTCTATCTGAAAGGAGGTGGGGTCGGTCTCTTTTCTTCCAGGTAACAAGTGACAGGACGAGAGGAAGCGGCCTCAAGTTGCACCAGGGGAGGCTGAGGTTGGATCTGGGGAACAATTTCTTCCCCAAAGGGCTGTGGGGCATTGGAACAGGCTGCCCAGGGCAGTGCTGGAGTCACCATCCCTGGAGGGCTGGACAGATGGACATGAGGTTCTCAGGGACATGGGGTAGAGGTGGAGTTGACAGTGTTGAGTTAATGGTTGGACTTATTGATCTTGAGGGTCTTTTCCAACCAATATGACTCTATGATATATCATATTCTGTCTTTTTCAATGACTAAGGTAAGCTTTGACATATGCGCAGCTTGTCCTTCTGTATTCAAGCCTATTTGGGAACTCCTGGCTTTCAGTTTGCAAACACATTTTATGTTATAAGTGTGTGCAATAGCAGTGGGAAGGACATTTCCAGAGCTCTCAGGTACTGGTGGCTGGTTGTCTCTTCACATTATAGTTTGTTTTCTGGAAACGGGAATGCTCTTTTTATAAGTAAAAACATTGGACTTAAAAGGCAGAATAGAGCTGGGCAGCTTGCGGTATTTGAGTTCTGCTCCTGAGCTTGATTCATTTGACCTGGAAAAGGTTGTGCTGCTGGTGACTGCAGAAATACTAAAAATACAGATACTGTGTGTTGAAATACAAGCCCTGGCTGCGGTAGGAAGCCAGGCAGCCGGTTTCACTGCCGGGGTTCTTCTGACATGCTCTTTCCAGCCTCCTGCATGGCCGGGCTTGCCCAGTACCAAACTGGAATGGAATTGGGGAGCCCTTGGGACCAGCAAACTGCTCCCACAGCTTTTCTTCCCCTTGGGGGCTCTTTGATAGGCAGTGTTCCTTGTGACTGCAAGTCATGTAAGGCTTTGAATATATATTTTGTAGTGTCAAGAAGTTAGTCAGCTGTAGAATA